>NW_028327180.1:1205000-2405000 GCF_987537825.1 Furipterus horrens
CTCTGTGTAAGCAACGGTAGCAGCAACATGCGTGACCTGGGAGGGTCGTGAGGAAAACACTTTAAAAACGGGGGTGCCTGCATTAGAACACAAGTGCGTCCCTAGTGGGGCACAGGTGAGGGTCGCCTCTAACAGGGGTGTGTCTGTCTGTCCTTCCAGAGCCAAGGGAGAGCGCAGAGCTGTTTAAGAGAATTTCTCAAAAGCCTGCGGGGAACATGAGTTCTCCCCGTTTCCTGGACTTCCGCCAGGGGATAGAAGCTGCTTTAGAAGTCCGGTGGGCTTGCCACAAGGCTTCCTCTGACAGACCCCCTTCCCCCCTTCCCTCCTTTCCCCCAAGGGCCAGTGCCCCCCCACCCCCCACGGTCTGCTTGCAACTCTCCCTTAAGTGCATTGAATGGGAAAAGGAGGGGCGAACTCCTTAAATATGTAAATGCTTTATTCTCAACTGGTCTCATTATTGAAAATTACTATTGTCTTCAAAATGAAGGACTCTCCAAACAACAAAACACATTGCATTTTGTGAAGAGATTTACTAATTTTTTACTTTACAAGATGACATTTTCTTTCAGCTATTTTTTGAGAAAATAGTTCTGAAAATTATAGCCAGTATCTGAGTAATTTTGGTAAAATTGAAAGATACTTTCAATGACAGTAGGGAGCGATTTTCAGTTTTTTCCCCCTAAACTGTATGCCCTGCAGATGAAGTTTATTATGAGCCGGAATTGAAATATACAATGACTGAGGCATATTTGGAGAAATTGCAACTGCAGGGTTATTTTATTTTAAACATTTTATTTATTTTTAGAGAGAGGGGAAGGGAGGGAGAAAGAGGAGGAGAGAAACATCCATCTGCTGCCTCTCCTAAGTGCCCTCACCTGGGACCTGACCCGCAACCCATGCATGTGCCCTGACTGGGAATCAAACCTGTGACCTCTCGCTTTGCAGGACACCACCCCGCCCGGGCACTACAGGGTTTTGTTCTTGTTCTTGTTTTTGACTAGTCTATAACTGTCTTGCCGTCAGGCCGTGCCTTTCCTGGGCGCCGCTGCTGGGGACAGTCCCCAGTGACACACAGCCGGGCTCTCCTCCACCACCCTCAGATGGCACGCCTTTCTCAAGACCAAGTGCCATATTTCCTGTCGCATTTACTTATTTGCCAGTGATCTAACGTGTGTTGGCTGTGTTGCCATATCGCGTTCCTAGCTTTATTTTTTGTGCTATGCACGTTTCTGAGTGACACACGCCTGACCCCATGTGTCCCACAGGCCTTGTGGTTGATACTGCAAGCTTCCACCTAGTTCGGTGCTGTTTTTAGCTCTGCGTTCGTCAGATGACGGCGGAACAGACTGTAGGTGTGAACACAGGCCTTCATTGTGCATGATCTGAAATGAACAGCTTGTGGGCTCGTGTGATTATACGGCTGCCGACACACGCACACTGCTGAGATGCGATATCTGTTTCAGTTAGGTATTGCTGTGTGACCAACAATCCTGGAATTTGGTGACTTAAGTTAAACCAAAATTAAAAGCTTGGGGGACTTCCCGCCAGGATGGAGGCCTAGACAGACACGCTAAGAAGGAATACAGCTACCTCAAAACTGGAGACAACCAGAAGTTCCAGAAAATGGAGCTGCATGGAAGCCCAGCAAACAAAGATATAAAGAAGAAATAGTCACCCAGACAAGTGGGAGGGGCGGAGCCGGGGCGGAGAGGACACGGTGTGGTGGTTGCAGCGGCGACAGCAGCAGGCTGGTGGAAAGTGCAGTCACACGTTTTAAAAAGTCAGGATGGACACCTGAGGAGCGCTCCCAGCACCAGGGAAAATCAAGCCTCATTGCTTCTGACTGTGCAGACCAGTGGGGGTGGGGGCGGAGGCAGAAACTGTCGGGCTTTCCGCCGAGTCTGCTTGTTTAAAGGGCCCCCACGGTCCTAGAACGTCCGCAGACCCACCCACTGAGGGGGCGATGGCCAGGGCAGCAGCTAGAGAGACACCGGGCCCATAGGGAAGTGGGAGAAGTGCCTGGAAAAGGGGCGAGTGCCGGGCAAGCAGAGTTGTTCCCTCTCAGACCCCTCCCCCACATACAGCACCACAACGTGGTTAAACGGGTCGCCCTGTACTGATGAATCCCTAAGGCTCCGCCTCTTACAACGTAACAGGTGCAACAGCTCTACCGAAGACACAGAGGCTGATGTGCCTAAAGAAATTAAGAAATTAAGAGATATAACTAGTTAGTGAGGAATCACAATTTGGGATCTAAGTCTTTGCATTTCAAAACCGGCTTTTCCACAAATTAGTGTGTTATTCACGTGGTCCTGTCCCACCTCGCTCACTCGGTCATGGATTATTCAATGACATGCAATAAGGGGATAGATTTAGAATCTTTCAAATATGTATCACATCGAATTATTAATTTATACACTATAACAAATACTAAAGTATGGTTCTCAGTGGATATTTCATTAAAACACTGCATACAATTTTTCAGAGTTCAACCAGGAAAGCTTCTGTAAAGATGTAGCTACAGGAAGTGTGTGTGTGTGTACATGCTTTTGGACCAAGTTTTTAACTCTCAATTATAAGGATTAAATTTTTAAATTTTATTACTAATACAGTTATAGGAAGAATAGAATACACATTTCTAGGAGTTGGTAAACTTGGAAGGGGCAGGAACTTGTAAGAAAAATAATGAGTATATAGGACAGAGACGGTCAGCAGCCCTTCGGGGAAAAGGATTGCAATGCACGCTAAAGGGAAGCTCTTCTCTGAGGAAGGAAACTCAGATTTAGGACCAGCAGCATCTCAGAGAGCTGTAATATGAACAATTAAAAACAGATAAGTTTGGTCTAACAGGGTGTAGCAGTTCTGATTGATCTTCTAAAGCCTCTATTGACTACACACCAGCAATCAATTTAGGATCCAGTTGAAAACAAGGTTTATAATCCTCGTATAATGGATTTTGAAGCTTCAGGCACTACAGTGATATAAAAATGATTAAAAAGCACCCTGTTTCTGTGTGATCAATAAAACTTCCCTGTAAAGTAGGTCAGACTGAAACCCTGCTATGCCTGGTCTGCAGACTCCCAAAGAGGCCAGGGGCCATGAGTTCATGTCCAGGTTCACGAGACAGCACTTCCCCCAGCTTATGAGCCCCGAAGTCACCCATCCAGTCAGAAGGCCATCCCTCAGCAATAGGTAAGCAGACATTACCCAAGCCCAAGTTAAAATGTTAGGGAAAGGACTGAGAGGCATGCCTGTGTGTCTACTTAAGACAATGACAGTCTATAATGACTGGTTTCTTAAAACGGTGGGCGAATCAATTACTGAAATCCGGTAAATCAAAGGGAATAAAAACGCCTATCAGTTGTATTATTTAAAAGGCATTTTCTTCACAGATGATGACACGGATTTTCTGTCTGACCTCAGGAATCTCTGTTTGTAAGTGGTCCCAGGTGAATCTTATGTGCCTGGAGCACTGGCGGAGCATTACAGGTGGGTGACGTCACTGCGGTACACGCAGGCATGCAGCAGGTCAGATTTTCCTGGGGCAGGAAAACAGAATGCTGAGCATGCATTGTTTTACGAGAAACTGGAGCACAGAGAGACTGGAACGGCTAACGACGTACCCCCTTAGGTTCTACTCGTCTTTTCAGTCCCTGTTCTCCTGTTTTCTAATCCTGAGGCGCCCCGCGTACTGTGTGGTCTGTATGACATTTGTCGTTAGCCATTGACATCTTCAAAATATTTTCCTCCATTACAATTTTCAGAAGCTTCCATAATTTTATTTAAACCACTGAACATCAGCATTCATAATCTTTAATGCTATTCCTAACAATGTATCTGAAATCAGACCATTGCTGTTTCTATATGTTTCACTCCCTCCAAGCCCAGAAAATGCCTCAGGAGCATAAGCATGTTTGGGCGGAATTAATATAAAAGCTGATGGAGACCCCCCTCTTCAGATGAGACGTCTGGGCACCGCTTTCTCTGACGTCCAAGCCTGGGTGTCAGGGGGCTCCCCGGGCTGCCGAAGAAAAAGCTGGTTTTCTCTCTCCTCCTTTTTCTTTTGCTTCAGATTTGAGAAATCAAAGACATTTCACTTCCAAATGTTCACAGTTCTTTCTATCATTTTACTGAACATATGCTTTTGAATTCTCCTTTACACAGTAATACAGCCAACGGTGCTGAAAGAAGAAATGTTAGCGTGTAGATAAAAAACAGCCTTCCGGTAAATGCCCCAGCAATACACGCGACGAGATACACCCTGTCGCTGCGTCCTGGTGCCAGCAGGGGCCCCGAAAACCCTCGGGAGATAAAAGTCAAGGAGGAAGCAGAGATGGGTCTTAACAACTAAAGCCTCTGAGCAGCAGCCCTGATGGTTCTGAACGTGCTCATGAGGCCAACCTGGGCCGGAGGCGCCGCGCTTCCACAGAAAGTATGATCAATAAGGAGCTCAGAGAGGTTTGCAACTCAGCTGACTTCGCGTCTTGTCTTCCTGCCCTTGTTCGCTGAACCGCGGAGAAGCAGTTTTCCGCTCGCTCCCCGAGCTCCCCAGGTGACCAGGCTGAGGGCGGCCTTGTTCTGGAAGAAGGAGGCCAACGGAGGGGACTGTCCCCACACTGGGGGGCTGGGGACAGCATGGTGGGCTTTGAATCCGCGCACACGGGTCTGGGTTTGCTGGTCCTTGTCCCTGTGACCCTGACTGACACTTCATTTCAGAGGGCCCCAGTTTTCTCTGCATAGAAAATTCACATACATATCCTGCTTCCCAGACAACAGAACGCCATTATTATATGAGATGTTTAAGGGACTTATTTAAGAAAAAGAAGACAAATGAGGACAAACCCACAACTATCAACAACTGAATCTAAAAAATAAAAACAAAAACAAAATCCAACTAAGCAAACCAGAATAGGAACAGAATCATAGGTGTGGGGATCACATGGAGGGTTATCAGCTGGGAGGGGGAAGGGGAGAAATGGGGAAACAGTGCAGGGACTAAGAAGCATAATCGGTTGGTACAAAATAGACAGGGGGAGTTAATAATAATATAGGAAAGGGTGGAGCCAAAGAAGTTATATGCACGACACATGGACATGAACTAAGGGGGCTGGGATTGCTGGAGGGAAGGGGGGCACCAGGAGGAGGAGGGCAAAGGGGAAAAAAGTGGAACAACTGTAATAGCATAATCAATAAAATATACTTAAAAGAAGAAAATTAACGTATAAATCCAGAATTGTTTGTCTACAAAATGAAGTAATGTGTTACGTACACTCTGAAGTCATATTCAAATCCAAACAATTATTAAAGCCATGCAGGTTCTCAGGCCGGAAACCGAGAAGTCGGTGATGAGTCTGCATGTCAGTCCCCCCCCCAGCTCGGTCCACCTGCAGGTGCTCAGACCACACGCCTCCCTCCCTCCCCCTCCCACCCCCCCCCCTCTCTGCATCGTCCCTCTCGGCCAGGAAACATGATCAATACCTGGGCTGTTACAACAGCCTCCGAAGAGGCCTCTCCGCACGCCCCTACGCTGTTCTGCTCACAAAAGCCAGAGCGAGCGCTGGAAAAGCAGGTGAGGTCACCTCGCTCCCCGGCCGAGGCTGTGTCTCACGCGGTAAAGCCGCGATGCCTTATGCGGTCTTGTCTCCCTCCGCGCCCGGCCCGGGTCCGGGCTTCCTTCTGCGGCCCTTGCTTCTGGGTTCCAGACGCCCTGGGGCCACTGGCAGACAGACCAGCCCCCGCAGGAAGGAGGCACCTGATACATATTTTCGGGGTGAATAAAGGAAGGAGCACCTTCTAAGAGTTATGCGCACAAACATCTTCATCACAGGTTGTTTGGCATGTAAGTCTGTTCCCCCCAAATTTGAATCTGTGACATCTACTTATAGAGATTAGAAATTATATTTAATTGATCGATAATATTAAAGTTTAAATGTTTAAGTTATAAAAAGTAGATAAAAATTCAAAGATGTTAAAAGTTCAAGTTCATTTAATTCATTCCTGCCACTCTTCTGCAGGAAGGGCGCAGTGGAAACCAGAGGGGCGCGGAACTGGGGACATGCCGTAGGAACTGGGGATGCGCTGTAGGAACCGGGGATGCAGGGTAGGAACCGGGGACGCGGGGTAGGAACTGGGGACGCGGGGTAGGAACCGGGGACGCGGGGTAGGAACCGGGGACGCAGGGCAGGAACCGGGGACGCGCGGCAGGAACCGGGGACGCGCGGCAGGAACCGGGGATGCGCCGTAGGAACTGGGGATGCGCTGTAGGAACCGGGGATGCAGGGTAGGAACCGGGGACGCGGGGTAGGAACCGGGGACGCGGGGCAGGAACCGGGAACGCGCGGCAGGAACCGGGGACGCGCGGCAGGAACCGGGGACGCGCGGCAGGACGGCAGGCCGGGCGCGAACGCAGCCCTGGGTTTGCGGGTCACAGCCCGTAGGTGCGGAAGCTGCAAGGTCTCCTGAGCGACAGGAAACCAAACGGCCCAGGAGGCTATTCAGGAAGAAGACGTAGGGCAGGAGCCTCCGGTGGAAGGAGGGCTTCCTGAGTTCTTGGGCTGTTGTCATTGCGCGAACGGGCCAGCCCTGCCTTGAGGTGACACTTAGCGGGAGCGGGTACCTAAGGCCTCGAGCGACTGTGTTCCTGCCGCAGTTCCAGGTTCCAGGTGGGTCACGGAGGCGCCGGCGTCACCTCGCTCAGTGCAGGTCCTCACTCTGGGTTCTGCTGGGTCGGCAGGGCTGCGTATCATGAGACACAGGGGCCGGCGCCCACCCAGGGGGCCGCGTGGGAGGTCAGGGGACCGTCACGGAGACCTCGGCCTGAGCAGCTGCTGAGTTTGGTCGATGGGGCAGACAGCAGCCTAGTTTCCTTCCTTCGCGTGTGGCTTCCCGGCTTCCCCGGCACGAACGCGGCGCACAGATGACGCACCCTGGGATCTATACCTGAACACCACATAATTTCATTAGCCAATGTCACCCCAGCCCATTTAATTAAAAGTTAAAAATAACAGGAAAACCACAAACATTTGCAGGGAAAATGCCACAAGTCCCTATTATCTGGGCTTGCCAATTCTCTGTTATCTGTCTCAGCGTGTGACAGGGACCCTGGGAACTGCAGACAGCTGAGTGGCAGCCCTTGCGGCCACCAGCGTCTCCTTAACGGGAAGGAAATCGATCAGTCTGCTGAGGACCATCGGCAGACAGGTGCCCCCGCGGAGCCCAGACGCGGGAGGGCTTCTCACGAGCACGGAGGCTGACGGGGACGATGCAGGTGCTTCCCCGCCCCAGGGCCCGGTGGGTTAAACAGGACTTTATTTTTGCTCCCTAAGGCGTTGCTGCCCAAGGTATTTTATGTAATAAGGGAGTGGTTTGATTATGATTTGGATGATGCTAAATTTAGCACAGTGTTTTATAATCTAATTGAAATTTAGGGGATAATGAAGGATAGTAAGCTTTCGTTCCCTAATATAATCTAACCCGCTGGAGACCATGCGCTGAAATCTGCTGTCATTTACCAGACGTTGTTATTCATCAGCTGTCACATTTCAGAAATACCAAGACATTGTCCATTAGGTTGCTAATATAGTTGGAAAATACTGATTCTATCTATCCCTAATTATGGTATATGAAGAATGTTTTTCTGTAAAATCAAAATATTTTGTCATTTCTAATGTCTATTTTTCATGAGAAGATAAACCCTTTTTTAAAAAAATCTGTAAGATGAAAATGTGCCAAAATTTATATATTTATGGTTTGTGTATAGACATGTATATGCATGAGTGATCACACACACACACAACAGTGGAGTATTCTTTTATACAAGTTGGTAATGAAATATATCGCTAGAAATTCTACATTCACAGCCATCCAATTTTCTTATTAAACACCATGGTCTTCTCTTCTGGAGCCAAACCCACTGTCACGGACGAGGGCAGGCGAGTTCTAGCACGGCAGTGTCCCCAGAGGCAGAGCCATGACGCTTCCCTTACAAGAATTCCGCCTCTGGGCCCCAGGCCTGAGCAGCATTAAATAAAGCCAGATGGGTTTTGTAGCTGCTGTTTTATTGTATGTAGACCTAAGTTAATACCTTTTAAATTAAATGTCAAATCCAGACAGACATTGGAAGCACACCGTGCTTGATGAGGAGGAGAAGCTGTCACCATGCCTGTCACCGTGCCTGTCACCTGCCAGCTGCTCCTCCACCGCTGGACGAGGCTCCGCAATTACCAGGGGGCAGCTGGATGTGCACGGGTCTCAGTCCTCTCTGGCCTGTGTGTGTGCGTGCACGCACACGCGTGTGTGTGTGTGCATGTGTGTGTGCGTGTGTGCATGTGAGTGTGAGTGCATGTGTACATGTGCGTGTGTGCAAGTGTGTGTGCGCGTGCGCATGCATGAGTGTGTGTGCGCGCGCATGTGTGCGTGTGCATGTGTGTGCGCGTGTGCGCGCGCATGTGTGCGTGTGCATGTGTGTGCGTGTGTGCGTGTGTGTGCATGTCCATGTGTATGCATGTGTGTGTGTGTGCGTGTGCATGTGGAGTGGGTGTGAGGAAAGCCGTTTGTTGCTGGAAAACTGAATTTCCTTTTTTTAATTATCATTTTAATTATTTATTTACTTAGGTTATTTTAGGAATGTTCCTTGTAAGTGAATCAATAATTCAGAATGTTTCTTGTAGATCAATCAAGAGTTCGGATATCCCATCCAGTGTCAGGCATGGAAAGGTGAGGGGAATCCCTTCTTAGCTGTAAACCCTGTGAAAATCTGAATCATTGCGTCTCAGGCTACAGCTGAGAAGAAGTTTTTATTCTGTTTCTTGCTAGGGCAATAGACGTATTTCTAGTCTTTTCACCTCATTTTTACTGCACACAATCAATAGCACTGTCAGATAAACGTGGGGGTGGAGGTGTGTGCGTATGTGCACATGCATGTGCATGCCTGTGCGTGCATGGCTGCATGCACATGATGTGTGCATGTTCACTGTGCGTGTGCGTGTCTGTGTGCTTCTAGGCCGTGGAATGTGAGGACTGATGTTGTTGGAGCATCTGGGGATTTTCGCCGTGGCCCCCGCCCCTTCTTGCACCCCTCTCTCTGGAACCCCAGTTCGACGCGTGCTGGCACTGCCCCTGCCGGCGCCGGGGTCCCCGTCCCCTGTGCTGCTCGGGCGTGAGGTGTTCTGACCCCGCCCCTTGCGCAGGCTTCTAACTGGCTGTTGAACGTTTCGTTGGTTTTCAACGTTCCTCATTAAAGCTGGTGTTGAACTTCTGTTGTCAACCCAAGGTAACTGCACCACATTTTACAGTCACCAGTTTCCAGGAAACATGTTCAAGCTTGTGTTCGTCCCTGTAACACATCAATCATCATTTTAAGCTCTCCGCCATGCAGTTTAGTACGAGAACTGTGTCCGCAGTCGTGTGTAAGAGTCCTGTCCTGTCATCTGCTGGGGCTTGTCTGGATGCGTAATTATGACCTGGTTTATTGTGAGACGCTTATTTCATCGTAAACAATTTTTGGCAATGATTTTAAAATTCTCTGGAAAACTTCTCTTCACTAAATAATAAAAGCGCTTCGATGTCTCCAATTCTCATCCCAAATGCCCGCGTCGCTGGGCCACAGAGAAGGGCGCTCGAGCACAGGGCCTGCGGGTTCCGTTTCACTCGGGCACGGGCCTCGGCCCAGACATTCCCTGCAAGATCTTCGTTGGCATTTTCCAATCTTGCAATAAATTGTACAAATGGACTGAAAAATTTTATTAAAAATTTGTCGTAAAACAATAATTATAACATAAAATATGAAATAAGAGCTTTTAAAGTCCATAATGTCACCCTCTAGGAAGCAATCCATAAAAATGCACCAAAGAGTAAAATTATGAATCGTGTTGAGTCTGCAGCTCTAACTCTCTGTGCAGAGACATGAAATATCTGTCTCTTCCTCTCTCTTTCCTCCGTCTCTACCTCTGCGTCTCTGTCAGTCTCTTTGAAACGAATACAGAATAATATTGAATGTTGACTGTAATTGGAAACAAAATAATAGATATTACTTTTCATTCCAAACACGTGTGCGTGTGTGCGTGCGTTCTCTGCAGACCCCAGAAGCAGCACCTTCCCGCCTTCACTGCTGCCGGCCTCCTTCCAGCCCCAGTGAGCATGCTCAGGGCCCGCCCTTCCACGCAGTGTGGGCCATGACCACGGGGTCAGACACCTGATGTCGAGGCGGTAACATTTCGTAACTAATACAAAATGTTTCTTAAGTACCTCATTAATTATAACATCTCTCCTCTCACCAAGATAATAAGTAATGAATGAAATAGTAAGAAAGTGTCCACAGTCAAATTTATCATACCCTGCCCTCTCAGATTTCAATACACTTTTACTTTTTACAAAAAGTAGACAAACCAGTATAGTTAACTCTCTCCTTTATAAAAATAACTCCTGGTCTTATTTTCAATTATGCAGTTGAGTTAGAGCCTCGGTTGTATTAAGCTGAGATGTTTATTCCACTGAAGAAAATAATAAATGCATATATTTTCCAATTTTAAATGTGTCGGTCCCTTACTCGGATGGTGCATACATCTGTGTGCACTTCAGCGATGGCCTTTGCAGACTTCAGCCCGTGTGTAAGCGTGACGTTCCGCAGCGGCAGTCCCGTGGGGCAGCCCGAAGGCTGCAGGCCTTCTCTCTGGTAAAGGGTGAGACCAGAAATCAACTATTCCGAGCTGAGGCTGTTGCCACAGTTTTATTTGTTAGGGTGAACCGGAGACATGTTGTCAGCCACCACGGTGTGGCTAGTCCTCATCCTGAGTGAGTGGCTTCTGAGCTCCCTCGGGATGACTCTTGGTGACTGGGTCCTCAGGGACCGATTGATTAATTTCTGCTGAACATTTGTTGACCTTCAACTGTTCCTGCAGGATTTTAGCACCAACTGGGTTTTTGGAAACAGTGAACCGTGACCCCTGTTCACTTCGGGTGTGTCTGGGAGAGTGACTCTGTCACCTGATGGGAGTGCGAGGGCCGCGTTTCGATAGGAACTGAAAGGATCAATACCTTACACACAGCGCTGGTCCTCGCTGTGGGTCTTATTGGTTCCCCAGTGATCAGAGTGACTGATCCGCATGTCCACTCTGCTCCTGTCAATCAAACTAGGGCCAAATCGAGGCCAATGGCACGCCTCCGCCCCCCAGGGCTCGTGTCCCTGGACGGACACTCGGGAAACACGCAGAGGGTGTGGAGAGGGGTTCCGAACACTGGATGCAGTAAACACAGGACCGCGAAAACAGACTCAGTGGCTCACAGGCGCAGACTGAGCGAGTGAGGTGAGGAGCAGAAAACAGAGTCACGGGACTCTTCGTAAAAGTTACACTTATCGCAGCGACTGGGCCTCGCTGTATTGCCAAATGTGTTAAAGGCTATTTAGCTCAAGTTCAAGAAGAATGGAATGCAGACTCAGGTTTTTCTATTGTTCATAAACTAAGGTTAATTCTATGTTAAAATCTGTATTATCCCACACTCAGTATGCTGCTCCATTTTGCTGAGAAACTTCAGTGAAAAAGAATGCCGTGGTGCATTTTAAGCTCTTAGCTCCACCGCGTCTTCCTAACGAGCCCTGATGGCGAGAATTACATCCAGCCTTCATGTCGTCGTGTGTAAAATGCAGCTTCAAAACATCTAAGGATTTCTGACTCCACCATTTGAGTTGATTAGAGTGGGTTTAGTAATTGCCAGAGAGCGGACAGGATACTAAATTGGAAAGGACAAGAGCACTTAGCACTGTGTAGAAATGGGACCTGTCCTGACTGGTTCTGTTACTGATGAGGGACACGCGGCCCCCACCCTCCACCAGCCGTCGGAGGAGGCCGCTGCGGGCCGTACGCTGGGGAGCTAAAGGCTCTGATGGGAGAGTGAGAGGCAATAGGCAGCGATCTGCCCAAAGCCTGACCAAGATCTCCACTGAAGAGATGGGGAGACCGGGGCTGCTGTGGCAGCTGCCGTGACCCCTGACGCTAACCTGCAGGCCTTCGTGCCAATCCCCAGGTCAAGGTCACACAGGCCTGCCCTCACATCTCACACCAGCTGCCAACTCGGGGGACCCAGGACATCCGACCAGCTGGATACCCATCCAGGGCTTCCACGAACCCCTCAGAATGATTCACGGGCACTCAGAGCTCAGGAATGGGCTATAATCATGGGTACAATTTTCTTGCAGCAAGAAGTATAAAATCAGGGCCAGAGAAAAGAGGGGCAGCCGTGGTGAGGCCCAGGAGGCCCCAGAGGCCAGGTCCCCTGTCTGCTGCCTCTGGAGTCAGGACACGCCACCGCCCCAGCATGACCGTGCGCAGAGCGCTGTCCGCCCGGGAGGCTGGCCCAGCTGCAGTCACGTGGCCGGCGTGGGGTGGGGGGGCTTTGGTCACAGGGCTCCTCCTCAGCCTGCAGCCCCGGGCCCTCCCCGCCCTGCGGTCAGGCGTGGGTCGCCTGCCTCAAAGCCCCGAACAGCGAATCACGGGGCCGGCCCCTCTGTAGGCCCAGCCCCGCCCTGGTCGTCCCGCCGCTCCCACACACGCTGCAGGGGCCCCGGAGAGCTGCCTCGTCAGCATAAACTCAGGTGCTGCCCGAAGGTCCCACCGAACCCCGGGGACCCTCCTGCCACCCAGGGAAGCGCAAGGACGTAGCGCTTCCCTCCAGGACAGGGACCCAAGGCAGCAGCGTCTCTGTCTTCTAACAGTCCCGGCCCAGCCCCGGGCTGCTCCCGCCGTGGCGGTGATGCCGGGCCACCTGCTCGCCTCCCTTCCCAGCGCTAGGAGAGGCACTCTGTGTCCGTCATCGGGTCAGACGGTTTTCTGATTGTTCTTTTATGGGGACACTTACATTGTATTTGACAGAAACATGTGTTGAGTTTTATATTTAAAACTTTTTCCACAATATGTATTGGTTTTCAAAAAATTCAGCACAGGGTAATAACTTTCATAAGACAAAACTGACTCAATAGTTTAAAAACGACTCCTTAGGTCACCGACACTGCAGAAGTCTCTGGCTTTCTGTCCCCCTGTCAGTCACTCCTACCCCGAGACTGCGGCGGGAGCTGTGGACAGGCTATGGGACCGGGTGACCCCGTGCCCGACGCTCTGTGAACCCCTGCAGGGTAGAAAACGACAAGACAAAGACGCAAAGATAGAAAATAGTAGAACCCCTGCTTCCCAGAGAAAGAGATGCACCTTTTGCGAGAACGGACTAAGAATGTTTTCACATAAAAAGCAACCTTATGAAAACAACAGTCTAAAAAATCATGTGACATGCTCCATCATCATTCTGGTTCGTTTTTTCATTTAATTTGGAAAGGAACAACCTCACTTAAAATAAAGTGTTTTGTGATGTGGAAATGTTCAATTCTGTCCTGTGCTTTGAAGCAGCACACACACGTGAGTGGTTCTCACGATTTTTACCTTAACTTCTGTTTCCCGTTGCACAAGTAACCATTATGGAAAAGTATTGCAGAAATGTGGGTACACTGCCTGCGATGTGCATAGGGTATCACCAAACACGACCCTCGGTATTCACTCAGGGGTCTCCATGGAAACAGGACCTCCCACCCCATTCAGGATAACATGTACCTCCAATTCAAGGAAGAACATTAGGAAAATAAAATTTCCATTCTTGTGAACAGTGGGTCAGGGTTACACAGGTGAGTCCTTAAAGCCCGTGTGAACAGACTGCCCCCGACTGGGCTGGGGAGAGAGAGGATAGCATCCCTAGGGATGGAGAGAAGAGGGGCTGCGCAGGTGGGCCGGCCGTGCAGGTGGGCCGGCCACGCAGGTAAGCCAGCCGCGCAGGTGAGCCGGCCGTGCAGGTGGGCCGGCCGCGCAGGTGGGCTGCCCTGGCTCACGGTCTGGCTTTCAGAAAGCATTTGGTGTGCCAAGAAAGGGGAAACACACATTCAGAGCAGTTGCACGTTGCATTAATCATTCAAG
The DNA here is from genome assembly GCF_987537825.1 of Furipterus horrens. NCBI lineage: Eukaryota > Metazoa > Chordata > Mammalia > Chiroptera > Furipteridae > Furipterus > Furipterus horrens. Next base: position 1,218,953 of record NW_028327180.1, read on the forward strand.
GACGTTAAGGGATTGACTACCTCCCATATCAACTTGTTCCAGTTCTGTCAGCCCCTAAAGAGCACTTGTAAGTAGAGTGATTAATTTTTTCTTCATTAACTTTAATTAGACTTAGAGGCCTTGCAATCTTGGAGCAATTTCCCAGAACAAGCCTGCTTGCCAGGTGGGCTTTCCCAAGTTCTTGCAAGTCCCAGTGACCCTAGAAATGTCAGCGTGGGTCTCCTTTAGAAGGAGAGTAAAGTGACCGGAGGCATCTGGGTGAAGTAAGTTATATGTTAGTGTAAGGTCACAGTCAAGGACTGGAAAAGAGAGGCAAATGGAGGCTCGTGGCTTCCTGTCTTCCTACTGTTCTTCCTCTAACAGGCTCAGAAAGAGATCGAATAGGAACAGGTTCTCTGAAAGGACCACCAGCGTCATAGCTGTGGTTGACTGAGTGGGTGTGTGGCTCACTGCTAAGGGAGAGCCCCCCTCACGGCTTAGAGGTTTTAGAAAAAGAAACAGTTATCATGAAGGCAGTGTTTGGGGTTCTATTTATTTGCCTGTAACAGATAGGCCCCGAGCATCTGCTCTGCGCTTCCTTCTCTGTTAGGAGCTGGGACGCTCTGGAGAAGCAGATGGCAGCTCCCTGTCCTCTCAGAGTCAGACTCTAGAAACAGGCCCCAAACCAACCAACAAGGAGACAAGGGCACAGGCCAGCACAGAGGTGACAGTGACCTGGGCCCCAGAGAGAAGGACAACGAACCCAACCCAACCCAACCACACACGAAGTAACGGCATGAGCAGTGTCGGGTGAACAGCAGCCGTGGTGTTAAGGGAGACATTTAGAAATACACATTTGTTTCCGAGTTTTGGGTTGACTCGGAGCACTGCAGCACGGCTGTCTATTTGCAATTATCTGACACTGAAAAACAAGTTAAAGCTATAACGTGACTACGCACTCAGGCGTAGCGCCAGCACATTACTCGCGATTCCTAACTGAAGTCCATAGACCCAATGCTCTAGGGACGCTTCTGAAAGTTGACGACACCAGTGGAAAAAGAGAGGAGGTGACAAAGGGACGCTTGGACTGAGCAGGGCTGTTGACTTCCTGGGCAGCCGCTCAGTCCGAGGAGCAGGGGCGCCAACTGGGGCAGGAAATGTCCGAACCCCGTCTAAGTGGTCCTGTCAGGAGGCCAGGGTCACGGGACCATAAAGCTAACCACCCTATCGGTTGGACATGCCCTGAGATGAAGAGAAAGAGCACTTATTTCCCAGGTATGTTCAGTAAGAAATGGAGAAATATTCCGGCATAAGAGGAATAAAAGGAAAACCAAGTCTCCTTCCAGTAAAGGTATTTCATAGTAGAATTTTATTAACACCTATAACTCATTACAGTATTTTTAATAATCTATAAACAATCATCATTAGCTTCATCGCATGTTCTATTTTACCTTCAGCGACGCATCAATCTTTCAATTTTGACTTTTTTAATTGACAGGTGAATGGAACGTCGATATCTGAGATACGTGTCCTTCTATCGTCCAGGTGAAATACAGGCTAACACATACAGTGAAGGCGTTACAGCTGAACACACACGAACCTTCTGGAAGGCCCCACTCTGGAAACCGTGCCACGTCGGCCCGCTGTCCGGGGAGCAGAGTAGCCCTCCGCAGACACGGGCGTCGTGAGGACACCTGCTCGGGCTCTACCCTCCGCCCATGTGGCTTTCAAAGCCTACGGGGCTCCCCAAAACTGAGCGGATTGCCTCGGACTGCCCACAGGGTGTGTTTGGATCTGTGGAGGGGCGCTGAGCCTCGGCTCTGGGGACTCGATGCCCGGAATGGAACCCCAGGCGCTCGGCGCCCCCGCCCCAGGCGTTAGGTGACCGACACCTAAGGGCCGCTGGGGCCTGGGGCCTGAGAGCCCAGGGTTTGCAAGGGGATGACCTTCACTCTGACCCAGGCACGGTGCCACGTGGACTTCTCACGGGTCGGCTGAGCTGGCTAACGAATCCCGAGGCTTGTTCTCTGCACCTAAATTCTGGATGCGGGGAAGAGGAGCGGTTTCCACTCCTCTGCGTGCTGTCGGTGACTCATGGCTGCCAGCATCCTTAGAAAGATGCCCAAACTGCCCCTACATCAGACAAACCAAATGCTGTATTTCTGAAAAGTATGGATACATTTCATTAGCGACAAAGACTCTGACACTCTAATTATTTTGTTACTTTTAAAAAAACACAAATGATCACTAATCTTATCTAATCTAAACTCATAAAATACATCTACATATAATAGGTCAAACTAGTAGCAAATCAGAACTGCAATGTATTTGGCTACAATATCCTTTCCAGCTACACGTAGTTATAACAGCAGTTAAAGTAAATGGGACAGGCCAGTGACACAGGGTTCTGTGTGGTCCTCACTCGGAGCAGCGACCCCCCACCCCTCACCCCCCACTCCCACCGCCGTCTTTTCAGGCTGAGCCCCGTTCAGCGAGGGCATCACGCAAGGGCAGTGTTAGCTTTCAGAAGCACACTTACGAGCTCCTGATCAATTATTTACAGGCCCGGAGGAAACAAAGAGAGCGGCTAAACGCCCTGTGCATTGCGGACGGAGGTTGTGGCCATCACAGAAGAACATGCTTCATGTTTAAAACCGGGAAGAGCCCGCCTTTCTGGAGCAGGAGAACCTTGGCTTTTCTGGAAAAACTAAGATTACTGTTAAGAAGTTCATTAACTCAGGAAACAATGGCTTTTAATTCAGAATAAAAATAGCACTTATTAATGCTTGTGTTTGAATTATCCTCATGCACATTTTCTAGGCTCTGTCTTGATTTGCTGTACCAAAGATATAAGCCAAGCAGCTGCATTTTTTTTCATGTGATAGCATTTTCTGACTCTAACCAAAATGCACTGTCTGATGTCTCAAAAAATAATGTAAATTGACTCCAGATTTATTGACATAAAATAAGGTTACATAAAGAATATTTTTAACATTTTACTTTAAAAGAGGAAAATTGGGAAATAGCATATTTTCCAAGTTGGAAGCACTGTTTCCACACATAATAGTGAAGGTTCTGTGGGTAGGTTCTCAAGTCCTGCCTGTGGTTCCAAATTATGATTCTGTCATTTCTGTTCAATTTATTTCAGGCAACTTACTTAAAATTTCTCTGCTTTGCTTTGTGCCGTTGAATATGGGAAGACAATAGCCTCCGCTTTGCACAGACGTTTGTGGGCAGGACACTGTCAGGGGAAGCAGAAACGTGAACGGCTGGCAGTCAGCGCAAGATGCCATCTTTCTAAAAAACATCTTATTATAAAAACAAATATGTGCAAAAGTAAAGAATTATTTAAAATGCATGACAACATTTAGAATGAGTGGGGAATGTTCCTAAATACGAGTGCACCCCTTTTGAATGCTCAGCAAACACCGGCATGAGCAAGAGAAGAAATCAAACGCGATAATGTACGTGGGAGAGCAAAGGGAACAGCGCTCATACAGAAGAAGCGTCTACAAGTCAGAGACAGAGGGGACTGACCCTAAACAAGGGTGGGTCAGAGACGTGAGTAGAAAGAATAGGAAGAAAACCAGGGCACGCGCAAAGGAAAGCTTCACAGTGACTAGAAAATGGCGCGTCTGCTTGCCCCTCGGCCCGACCATCCCACTGCAGGGTCCATCACGGAGACCCACAGGCAAAAGTGCGAAGCCACCGTGTGAAGCCACCGTGTGCGTGACACCTGCTGACGGCAAGAGCCTGAAGCCCAGCGTGGCCACCCACAGGCGCTGTCTGAACCCCGCGTGACGCCCAGACACAGGGCGTGCCTGCCACGCAGACGAGCCACCGCAGCCTTGCTGGCCGCTCCTCTGGGGGCCTCAGAGGACACGTCACGGAAAACATCAAAGAGGGCAGAGTGTTCATACCCTCAACCCGCTGAGACAGGGGAGGGTCGTGCAGACACGGCTCCGTCTGCTGGATGCTTGTATGTGTCCTATGTGCACCATATGACAGTTTGTAATAGAGCGTATGTTATGGCATGTATGATACAATATGTCCTTCTTACATGAAGGTAGAGGAATCGAGTGGAATTTACCAGGAAAGGTCACCAGGTTAACCTTTGCAGAGACGGGTGAGCAGCGTCCATCCGCTCAGTGGCCGGCACGCTCCCCGGGCCCGTGCCGGTGGTGAGACGCCCCTGCTCTTCAAGTCCATGTTCATCGGTCACCTGCAGTGAGCCTGTCGGACTTCGATGTGGCTGCCATCAGAGTCTGCGGTCGTTGTAGAAACGCGGATGGAGTCCGCGGCCTGTCTGTGACCAGCCTCGGCCCTCACGGCAGCAGGCGCCGTAGGACCCATGGCCTCGGGGACACCGCTCCAACGGGCTCCCCAAAACAGGGTCATCCTCCCCAGTCGGCCCCAGGGCTCCTGCTGGTACGCCGCAGCCAGACCTCAGGTTGTTTACGGGACTGTTTTCTCTGACGGAGAGAAGGGAAGGCTTGGAGGGCGACTCCATCTGCCACAGAGAGTCTCCCAGGCACGCTGGGACCGCGACCACGCTCTGACGCAGCGGGGACACTGCCGCCTGCCGACACACCCAGGGCAGCGGGGAAGCAAACTCTCCTTTTCCTTTTCTTGACTTCTTCGATGAGACGGTTACTTTTTAAGTTTAATTTTATTGTATTTTCTTTCTCCATTACCAATTAGTCCCCTTACAGCCCCTCCCCCCAGCAGTCCCCACACTGCTGACCGTGGCATGAGCCCCGTTTCCCTGCACCCCCAACCGCCCCCACTGGCTGTCGTCTGCTCTCCATCTATGGGTCTGTCTCTGTTCTGCTTCTTCGTTCGGTTTGCTCTGAGATTCCACCTATGAGTGTAAGCATATCGTATTTGAGACTGTGGTTTTTTATGACTTAAAAAACAGAGTGATTGACTCAGGATTATAAGTTTAAATCTGAAACATCGTTACCGCTGGCGGCACGTGGTCAGACCTCAGCGTCTCTGCTTCTCTCCCCTGCAGACTAGAGACCAAGTTTCCCCGGATGGCCGTGGACGCAAACATTCTCAACAAACCACAGCCCACAGACCCGGCAGCACGTGACCCACCGGGAGATGTCCCAGAAATGCCGCCTGAGGAAATCAGTCCAGGTAATGTACCAAATTTATAAATCAAAGAAAAATAATAACCATAGTTTATCTCCCTGGATGCAGAAAAAGCCAAAAGCTAACACCCTTTGATGATGAAAATGCTCATAAAACCGTGAATGCAGATGTCTTCCCTGACGTGGTAAAGAGCGTTTATGAAATAGTCAAAGCTAACAACTACTTAGTGGTGCCAGATTAAACTCTCTGCCCTAAGATGAGGGATAACACAGGGATGCCCGCTTTTCTCCTTTCTATTCCACATTTCACTGGCATTTCTGGTCTGAAAAATGAGGTGAAATAGAAAAACAAAAAGAAAAATCGGAAAATGTGTCCATTACTGATACTGCCTGTCACTATTTCATTGTTATAAATTCTTGGGAGTGTGACAATTCTGTTCTATGTAGTTTTAATTACACCAACTCTGTTTACATCTTGGAGATTTTTCAATGAAGTAAACCATATTTACATATGCTCAGATGTATACTCAATAATATTGCTATAAATGTTTGGACAAAATAGCCTAATGGTTAGTTCTCCAAAAATCTATTTATTAATGTAGAATTCTTTAGGTTAAATAACCTTTGACCATAAAGTCATAAGTTGTATGTTGAGGATTAAAACTATTTCATTCTTCTATTTATGACTCAGGAATAAAGACATATACATGTGAAATTCTCTTCAGTAGTGATTCAAAGGTGATTTAAAAAGTAACCTATTGAAATATTTTAAATTTGAACCATTGGTAATGTAATAGTTTTCCAGGCAACTGATTCTGCTACATGAATGTAACAATCATCTTCAAAACTATCTTATTTATAAGTAAATTCCCATCAATCAAGTTTTGACCATAAATATATCTTAATAATGTACTATTCTGGTTAGGCTGTCATAGCAAAATATCATACACTTGGTGACTTCGATGACAAAAATTCATTTTCATGTTTCTGGAGACTTGAAATCTAAGGCTAAGGTGCTGGTAGGCTTCATCTGAAGCCCCTTTGCTTGGCCCGTAGGGGCCCCCTGCTTGCTGCACGCTCACCTGACCTCTTCTTTCCTGGGGCGTGGCCTGGGGAGCTCTCTGGCCTCTCTCTTCCCGTGAGGACACGAGTCCTATCCAGTCAGAGCCCCGCCCTAACGATCTCATTTACCTGAACAACCTCCTTCAAGGCCCTGTCCTCAAACACAGTCACGTCACGGGTGAGGGCTTCAGCGGGACCTGTGTTGGGCTGGGGGAGGCACAATTCAACCCATATCAAACAGGCATGTTTTCCTGTGTAACGGTCCTTTTACAGCCAGGTTTCAGTTACAACGAAATCAAATACACATTCAACTTCCGGCCAAGACGGAGGCCCAGACAGACACGCTGTGTCTCCCTCCACAACTAAGAAGGAACACAACTACCTCAAAACTAGAGACAACCAGAAGTTCCAGAAAATCAAGCTGCATGGAAGTGCAGCAAACAAAGACATAAAGAAGAAACACTCACCCAGACAGGTGGGAGGGGCGGAGCCGGGGCGGAGAGGATGCGGTGTGGTGGTGGCAGCAGTGGCAGCAGCAGCAGGCCAAGGGAAAGTACAGTCACACATTTTAAAAGTCGGGAGGGACACCTCGGGAGCATTCCCAGCACCAGACCAGACCACACAGCTCACGGTCCCAGCACCAGGGAAAATCAAGCCTCATTGCTTCTCACTGTGAAAACCAGTGGGGATTGGGGTGGAAGAAGAAACTGCCAGGCTCTCAGCAGAGTCCTCTTGTTTAAAGGGCCCTCACAGTCCTAGAACGTCTGCAGACCCACGCACTCTGGCAATGATGGCCAGGGCAGCAGCTAGAGAAGTGCCAGTCCCAGACAAAGTGGGAAAGGTGCCTGGAAAAGGGGCAAGTGCTGAGCAAGTGGCATTGTTTCTTCTCAGACCCCTCCCACACACACAGCGCCACAACATGAAATGGGTAGCCTGTTATACTGAGGAATACCCAAGGCTCCGCCCCTTACAACATAACAGGAGCGACAGCTCTGTCTAAGACACAGATGCAAACAAACACAGGAGCCTGTCAAGATGAGGACACAAAGAAGTATGGCCCAAAAGGCGGAATGGATCAAAGTTCCAGTGGGAGAACTAAGCGACAAGGAGATAGCCTTTCTCACAGATGAGATAGACAACCTGCCAGATGCAGAGTTCAAAACACTGGTGATAAAGATGCTCACAGATGTGACAGATATGCTTAAGTATGGCAAACACATAAAGGAAGAAGTGAAGACTATGCTAAATGAAACAAAGAAAAATCCACACAAAATCAATGTTGAAGGGAAGGAAACTGGGGTTCAGATCAATGATTTGGAACATAAGGAAGAACAAAACAGTCAACCAGTACAGAATGAGGAAACGAGAATTGAAAAAAATGAGGAGAAGCTTAGGAACCTCTGGGACAACTTTAAATGTGCCAATATCTGAATCATGGGGGTGCCAGAAGGAGAAGAGGAAAAGTAAGAAACTGAAAATTTATGTGAAAAAATAATGACGAAAAACTCCCCAAATTTGGCAAAGGAAATAGACGTACAAGTCCAGGAAGCACAGAGAGTCCCAAACAAGCTAGACCCAAAGAGGACCACACCAAGACACGTCATCATTAAAATGCCAAAGGTTAAGGATAAAGAGAGAATCTTAAAAGCAGCAAGAGAAAAGCAGAGAGTTACCTACAAAGGAGTTCCCATAAGATTATCAGCTGATTTCTCAAAGAAACTTTGCAGACAAGATTCGGCTGGAAAGAATTATTCAATGTGATGAAAAACAAGGACCTACAACCAAGATTACTCTACCCAGCAAAGCTATCAGTTAGAATGGAAGGGCAGATAAAGTGCTTCCCAGACAAGGTAAAGCTAAAGAAGCTCATCATCACCAAGCTATTATTATATGAAATGTCAAAGGGACTTACTTAAGAAAAAGAAGAACAGAATTATGAACATTAAAATAACAACAAACTCACAACTATCAACTGAATCTATAAAATAAAAACAAAATCCAACTAGGCAACCCAGAATAGGAACAGAATCAGAGGTATGGGGATCATTTGGAGGGTTATCAGCTGGGAGGTGGGAGGGGAGAAATGGGGAAACGGTGCAGGGATTAAGAAGCATAATTGGTTGGTACAAAACAGACAGGGGGGAGATAATAATATAGGAAAGGGTGAAGCCAAAGAACTTACATGCACGACCCATGGACATGAACTAAGGGGGGTGGGATTGCTGGAGAGAAGGGGGGTACTGGGCAGAGGGAAGCAAAGGAGAAAATATTGGGACTACTGGAACAGCATAATCAATAAAATTTACTTAAAAAAAATCAAATACACATTAAACAGTCCCAAAGAGAGAAAATACATATTTCATTTCAGGTTTATACAATTTGGAATCCTATTAAATCTGCATATAAAATCAATCTCTTAAAATATCACTATAAATAAGTATATATTTAAAAATTACTTAAAACACAGTAAAATGGGGATGAGACAGAGCTGCTGACGGAGACAATGCCTGCCCATCAGCACCCTCACCTGCCCGACGGCCGCACGCCTGCAGAAGTGATTGCATCTGACGTTACCGGTGCATTGGAATGCAAACCACCGAGCTGTAAAACACGAGGCTGCCATTTGCTATAAAAATAAATGAGGAGGCGCAGCGTGGCTGGCAGAGCCGTCGGTTCATGACTATTCATGGCGACGCCAGCATATGTCTCCGCTCGCTCAGCGAGCCGCCTGGCGAGGCCGCTGTGTTCAGCGAGACTTTACAGCCGCAGTGAATGCGGGCGACTTGTTTGAGGACAAAGTAAAACCCACCCGGCGGCGACAGCCCATGGGAAATGGTACAGTAACGTCCCCGACGTCACCGACGTTGTCCTCGTGAAGCCATGGTCCCCTGTAGGGCTACAGCCGCCGCGTGGACTGCTGGGTGTCACCGTGTCCACAGGAATCCCGCGGTGAATCACAAAACTGTGATGCTTTGTGCAGAAAGTGAGCCATTTCTTTGGGAACATAGGTTTTCACTTCTAAGTGAAAAGTTGCTTGAAGAGAATAGCAAGCCTGTTGTATGTTGCTTATTGACACTAAAAATACACTTTCCTGAAAAGAATCACTTTGTTCAATTTCAGGCGTGCTGCTGGTGACTCGGACGCGATGGGTAAGGTGACTTATTCTTCACAGACACACAGCAGGCTGGGGACACTTGCCACAGACCGGCCAGCATGTGGGAAGAATATTTGCATTTTTCTTCCTGCAAAAATGTTTGCTGGGATTGTAACAGTTGGGGACAATGAGGAACATCACTAGTTTAAGGTCTGGTGATCTGAAGTGTGTGCTCTGCACCCCGGACACGAGGGTCGCACGTGGCCTGTGCAGACCCGTGAAGGAATCAACTCTGAGGAGCCGCTGAGCAGTCCTGCCCCAGTGACGTGGGTCAGACACATAAACCAGCTCACAGGGCTCCGTGCAGCGGGCATGGTCACACGAAGCTTTGACACAGGCTAAGGTGACACAGAGCCAGGAAGCACGGCCCTTCTCAGGGCTGAACGCTTCCAGGTGCGGACCCCGGTGCGCAGAGTGTGCTCCCTGCTGGGGCTTTCCAGGTGCACATTCGGTCGACCAGCTGGCTCACGCGCCTTACGTCCGTTTTTGCTGTGTGTCTGCCATGGAGACCCTTGAACTTCTGCTGACACCCTTCCTGCTTAGCATGCTGTCTACCTACCTGAGAGCGTGTTTTACCCAATTTCCTAAAACTGTCACCTTCCCCTCCCCCCAGAAACAGCATCCCTCCAATGTGGGGCAGCTCTCTCCTCAAGGAGGGGACGTTCAGTTTGCCCCAGGACTCCAATTGCACTCAGGGCTGCTTGCGGGCATTTGGTCCCTGTTGATGGCCCAGCAAACGTGTTCCCAATGACTGCTTCTTGTCTGAGTACAACTGGGGTCTACATTTTGGACCTCAAAACTTCGAGTTCCCCGGATGATAGATGTGGCACAGGTACGAGTCACCCCCAAATACACTTCCGTGCGAGGGTGCCAAAGAGCCTGAGTAGCTGCCAGGGGACACTGAGAGATCATTGTCACCTACTGCACCACGCCAGACTGGCATGGCGTCAATATTTCAGGTTGGTTTTCTTTTTTACCACAATTCCCAGTTTCTGAATCAGAACATCTTTTTCACAACAGCAGCCCAGGACACGACACATTTACAGGCACTTGAGCTACTTCCCCCAAAAGGAATCTCTCAGATAAGGTACAGACACCGTTTCCAAGGCCCTGGTTCAAGTGCAGCTTTGTTCCGGTCATCGTGGTGAACGCGAGTCCTTTTCGCTTTGTCCTTAGCACAATTCGTCAGCGACCGCGGACAGCGTGTGGACTAGATCAGAACGCACTGATTAAGTCTGGGGCCAAAACAGTCCCGCATTCATCATTAAAAAAAAGCCAATCTTGTGTAAAACAACGAGACAAATAAGCTTATTAAAACTGGTATTTACAATGGAGATGCCATCGATCCTGAAATAGACAATTGTGGTCCCAGAATCACAACGTAGCTGTTTAATCACATCTTCTTTGTAAGTTCATTTAATGATCAGAGAATTTATTCCAGCCATAATAAAGTTGTTGGATGAAGAGAGTATTCTGTTATCATCTGTTCTGGATTTACTTTTGAGCATTCCTAGTATTTTTTGAAACATACAAATATTAAGAAAATTGATTCTCTTGACTTTGCGTCATGTTTGAACTTCTTTGAAAGGGTATGTTATTGGGCTTAGGTGCTCAGATAGAGGCTTTAAAATAACTGTGGGTCGAGCTCAGGGGTTTCTCTCTCAGCTCACCGTCCTGGGGAAGTGCCCGGAGCTTCGACAGGTCCATCAGCGCTGCAGGCCCAGACCACGTCCTTGTGTTTACCTGCCTCCCCCAGAGCGTCGCTGTTACACATGAAAGATGCTTCCAGCTAGAAGTGATACCATGACGGATGCAAAGTAACAGACTTAGTGGGGACAATGGCCTGCCTCTGCCACGGACCCCACTGTGGCCACCCCGCCATCAAGGTGCTACGGCTTGATTTGCCATGACCCCCACAGGGAGCGTCTCGCCCATGAAGACCCTCTCCCTTGGGCAAGTCTACCCTTTGGCTAAGTCAAATCCAGGAAAAAGAGGCAAGTCATGATGCCAAAGCCACACATCCCCCTACTCACGCCACGGTGCCAGAACTCAGCCATCTGGCCCCAGACACCGCCGTGCCCCGCGTCCCCGGGGCTGGGGAGGGACGGCCTGCACTGCGCAGACCGGAGTGCACCCAATGCTATTCCACTACGACGGGAAGGACGGCTCTGAGGGACGAGGGGTGGAAGGTAGCTCGTTGTTTTCAAAGCAGCAGGGAGGTTTCCTCAAAACCCCAAAGCTGCTACAGAACATGTGTACAATTATTACTGCACATGGTTTAGAAGTGTGTGTCGACTCTTTATGCTTTAGCTCTCGATCAGACGTAGGAAAAAGGAAGCACATGCGTATTAATATAAACAAACTTCATAACCAGTTAAGTTTTCATTTTAATAGAACATGACGGATGATGTTGCTGCCGTTACCGCCTGGGTTGGTAATAATGGTAAAATCAGGTGCTCTCAAGCGCGATTATACACTTACTTCGTTTCCACACGTGCGGTAGCTAAGGATGATGCAGAGAATGCCTGTGTGCGTAAGTATGCTTCACCAAAGTCTAATGAAGGCAAGGCTTATCTGCAAGTCAGGTAAAATAAAAAATTATTTTTAACCAACATACAGTTAAAGTCATCCATTTTCAAATTCCATTTTGAAGATATATTACTTAATAACTTTGAGAAGCTATCCCTTCCACTTTAGAAAGAATTAGTACTTCACTCCAATGGTCTGGGAGACAAAGCCGTTTTTTATTTTGTTCATCGTATTTCAGTTTCTTACAGTGACCTGTCACAAAGCAGCACAATGCCCATCACAGCGCGTCCTGTCCTGCGGTGGCCGGTGCGCGGGGTCACACCGGGCAGGGCCTTCTGAGCTTGGCTTGCTTGTACTCATCTTGTGAAGACTCAGTCCTCCCACCTCCTGAACTAGGAAACTACCTCCACACTTGAGTTATATCGGGTTCAATCTGCTCCACAGAAAGCGTGACGGCGAATATAAGAACGCGTGATATTTTGTGGCAATCGGCGCTGTAATTTTATAAAACCACTTTTTCAATCAAATGACAAAAAGGAAGTCCGGGACAGCCTGAGAACCCAGAGGACTGACGTGGGCTTCAGAAGCTGTCCCCGAGCCGTGGGAAGAGGCAGCCCCGCCGGAAGCTCATCCTCAGAACTGGGACACTCTCTGTCAGGTGACAGGAGCCAGGAGCTAAAGACAACCAAGAGACCCGTGACTGCGCAGACTGTCCGCCTTTCTGGCGGGGGCCTGGCTTAGGGGAGCGCAGGCCGGCACACCGCGGCGTCCACGGGACTGCGTGCAGTGCCAGCAGCGGCGACCGTCGGGTCGCGACGATGGCTGTGAAGGAACAGGGTCAGGGACACCAGGTCGCCTAAACACAGGACTGTCTCCATAGGGTGTCCCTCGTGTCTGCCACAGGTGCAGTGGGACCACTGCAGGGGGGTCTCTCCCTCCTATTACCGCCACGGGGTCATGGATTTGGGCCACATGGATGGGACACCATTATTTGATATTACACTTAAATATACCAAATCAAGCACATTGTCCTGAACTTAGAAGGAAAATCTCTCTCTCATACTTTGGAATACACCACAGCTAAAAATCTAAAAACAATATTGCAGAGGACATATTACACCCAAAGAACAAGAACCCTATGATTTCACTCAATGTGGGATATAAAAAAACAAAAAGTGAACAAACAAACAGAGAACACACTTCCAGCTACAGACGACAGAATGGGGGTGCCAGGGCGGGGGGGGGGAGTCCTGGTGACTGAAGGAGACCAGGCTCTGGGTGGTGAGCGCACAGCAGAGCACACGGCTGTCACATTATAAAGTTTTACACCTGAAGCTGACATGACACCGCTCCCCAATGTGTTAATCTGGGCTTTGGACATACAGGTGGGTGGTCACTGCCGCTGGCCCCCAGCAGGCCTTGCTCAGCAGAGAAAAGGAATCTCCTTGGACAGGCCCAGCCAAGGGAAGGAGCAGTTAGCAGCTGCTGGGGACCAAACAGGCTGTGCCGAGGGGCGTCACCTGGTGATCATGCAGACAGGGTTCCTTAAAGGACCTCAGACCTCAACAGCACTTTAACCCAAGCGCTGACACACAAACCTACAGGGACGGATACCCAGGAGGAAATGAGAACTTTGAAAAGATGCATTTTGGCTGCTTGATAAATTACTTCCTTTCAGAACGTCACAATCAGCTCATAGCTATGACTCTGGGGGTTGCTTAGAACTCACACGTGAATTTACCGTGTCAGCGGGGCTGGACGTGACAGTGCAGGTGGCACCGCCCTGAGGCCCCGGGGGAATCGGAGGTTACAGGAAACACGATATTTTACCAACGTTGCTCCCAGCCAGGTAGACAATTCCTAAAAACGTTAGCAGATCGATGAATAACTCTCACTAACGCGACCTAGGGAATGCACGTTATTATTTTGCTTAGAAAGCTTCATCCCTTCCATCTTGCAAGTGTCTGCCATTCATAAAGGAGCCAGTGGCCCTCATCTTCTCAGCCCGCGCCCAGCAGTTTACGCACGTGCCTGAGAAGGCTCCTGCCGTTGGCCCACTTCACTCAGCCCCGTGTCCCACGCACCCAGGGAAAGCGTCCTAGCTGAGAGGGGCTCGTGGGAGCGCTTCCGGCGACCCGTTTGCAAACCCTCCGCACGGCTCTCCGGGAAGCAGTTCCCTTTCCCGTCCACGCCCGGCTGTGTGTTTCCTCTTTCAAAACTGCCTGCTCTGTGCTGTGCCCTCACTTTCCCTCCGCCCCAGGAAAGCCGGCGCCTGCGGGGTACAGGCCTTCTACCTCCTGACGCCGTCCTCCGGCGGGCGGGGGCCTGGGCACCTGTCCGTCCGCACTCCGTGCCCTGCGCCGCGCTACCAGGGGATGAATAATTCATCGGGCCCTTCCGGCCTGTGCTCTGGTGTCCCCTCTGGGACCGTTTTCCGTAACGTTTTTTCCAAGTTAAAGGAAGCACTTATCAGTGGTTACTCAGACAGCATTTTACCCAAGCATTGATTTTTATTAAAGAACCCTTTAACTGCATTTTTCTCCAGAACTTCTTTCCTCTAATAGGTCATTAGAAAGCAATTACCAGAATATTTTGTTACTCAAAGTGAACCCAGAAGACACTACAAACAGATATTCTAGGAGTATCCGGACTCACTGTCACCAGGCAGCACTTCGCATCCTGAGATGGACCCTCGCCGTTGGCCGCCACGGGCTCTGCGGGGTTTCTGCACACCTGCCAGCAGCCCGCTCAGGTGCGCCGCGGCCTCGTGACCTCCTGCCCGGTCACCTGCTGACCCTAAATCATAAGGGTAAGTCCAGTGCGGAAGGGAACAGAGAACTGTCGCGGGGAAGAAGGGACCATCGAGCTACTTATAGAGGGTCAGCCGGCAACACGTGCACACTGGCCGTGGCTGGGAAGTCACTCGCTCACTCAGGAGCTGAGCTCTGGTCTCCGGCGCTTCTCCCAAGCGCAGGCGCACTGAAGGTTCAGTGCAGTGTCAGTCTCCGGGTGTCTAAACGAGAGAAGGCAGACTCGAAGGGTGCGTACGAGTCCTCACGTCCCATTACAAAAGCTGCAATAACTAAACCCCGTAGAAATGTACTGACTTCCTCAAAAAGTGGGGAGGACCCGCCGCCTAAACTGTAATTGGGTGTGAAATCGGCACTAGGACCCTATTACCGTAATCACACAGAATTAACTTTTAGCCATTAATCTAATATTAATGGTAGGAGAGGATCTGGGTAAACTTAAGTCCACAGTTTTAAGGTCTTTTCTAAATCACATTGTCATAGCTTGTTGCACAGAGTCGTTTACGTCTCAGGGGCCGGCTACTCTCTGATTCCACGTCCGCTCACGCAGCGGCCCGCTGGGGCTTCTTCAGCCGCTCGGGGGGGTCCCTGCCGAGGACCCTGGGACCCCGAAGTACCCACGGGTTTGTGGGGTCAAGGAGGTGGCTCCGAGTCCCTGGCA
This sequence comes from Furipterus horrens, assembly GCF_987537825.1. Taxonomy (NCBI): domain Eukaryota; kingdom Metazoa; phylum Chordata; class Mammalia; order Chiroptera; family Furipteridae; genus Furipterus; species Furipterus horrens. Next base: position 1,234,244 of record NW_028327180.1, read on the forward strand.
GTGTGCCATCTGTCACGCACTTGGCCACTGTGACACCCTCTGCTGCTGTCCTCACCGCCCCTCAGAGACGACACCCACGTGCCCCTCTGCAGCCTGGACAGGGGCTGCTTTGGAGAGTCACCGACTGGCGCCTGTGGCCCTCCTGCCCAGGTGTCCCTGTCGCTGCCTCCCGCCTCCACTGGCTGCAGACCCACACGGCGCTCTGCTCCCCCGCGCCCGGCAGAAAGCCACTCCGCAGTTCCAGCCACGCCAGGCCTCTGAGAAAGCCACTGGCCGCCAGTCCCCGGCTGGGCACGACCGGCCACGCCAGGGAGCGCGCCACAGACTCCAGTCAGCCAGTGTCGCCCCGTGCAGGTGCGGAGCAGGACGGGAACAAGGGCCCCCGGCGGCACGTGCGCGCCCGGACAAAGCCGTAGCCCTGCGCAGACCTCACAGCGACCCCGCACCCCGCTCCCCTGGCTGTCGCGGCGTCTGACTGGGTTAGAGGGTCACCCCACCCTTCAGACGCCACCCAGTCCCGACGAGAGCGTGGCTTCCTGGAGCCTCGGTGGGAACCCACACCCTCTGGAGCAGCTCACCCACCGGGCCCTGTCCCCATGCTGCAGCACGCCCTGGGCTCGGGCCAATGGCAGGCGGGTTCCCGGTGGCCTTTAGATGCTGGTATTAATAGCACCTCTGAGCTTTGTGCCTCCTGCCTTCTACTCCTTAATTATTCCTTTGTAACAGGCCTTTAGTACTAGGCCCGGCCCAGCTCAAACACACACCCAGAATGACCACAGCACACGGACACGCGTGATTCACCAACGTGGTCCGGTGTAGGAAGTGTGTTTACAGCACACACTCGGCCTCCTTCCTCACGGTGGAAAGGTCTGCTCGTGGTGAAGGTCTTATTTTCATCACTTACGTTTACAAACTGTCTTTTCTAATTGTCTTTGTTCATCTTCTCCTGTTTATTAACCCGTGAGCTTTGTAAAGAAATGCGCTTTACCGTGACACAGGACGGGCGGAAGCGAGTTCACGGTTGCGAGTGCGTGACCCCAGGACTCATTCCTGCACCACGAGCTGTCGGTGGCTGTTACTTTCCACACGAGCAGCTTCCCACGGACTCTTGCCCCACCCTGCGCCCTTTCCTGTGACGGTTTTATGTCACTGGCTCAGTCCCACGGTCCTTTCAACACAGAACCAGCTGCTGATGAGGGAAAAGCTCACGTTGCATTTTTAAGTAATAAAAGAAAAGAGAAAGAATGCATAATTGCTTTGAGCAGAGCTTTACAATAAATAAAACAAAGCGATGGCAGAGAAAACGCTACGCTGTAGAAAACAATTTACCGCTTCAGAATTCATCTCAAGTTCATAATAGATTTTGTCTCCCTGCCTTGGCAGTAATACATTTATTTCACGGCCAATTTAGAGCAAAGCCAACCGCGGAATCCCTCCTAAATGCGAGAGGCGGTCGCTCTGGGTCTGCTGAGCTCCTCCAGCCTGAGGTTAGGGGGACCCCCAGGACGAAGCGTAAGGTGGGGGCCAGGTGGGGCAGGACTTCCCTAGTGTCCCACCGAAGAGGACAGTGTCACAGGACCAGCTCGCGTGGCTGTCACCTAGTCGCTGTTACAGACCCATCTTAGCTGGCTCAGTCCCAGAGAGCCGGGGGAGACGCACGCTCTTTTCTGTGCGTGTCAGTAAGTTCTCCAAACACGGAGAGAGTGAGGGGCCCCTGTGTGAGCTGCTGCGCCCTGCAAGCCTCTCTCCCCCTCTCTGCTCCCACCCCCACACCCCGCCAATCTCAAAGCCAAACGCATCAGCTCTGGAAGGAGAAAACAAGCCACACATCTACCAACGAAGCGGGCACTCAAATACGAATCGTGCGCGGGTTTTACAATAACCTGTTGCGGAAAAATATTCCCCTGAGCCTCACAGCGGCCAAGCGGCATAAGGGGGACGTGAGACCTTTAAATGCGAGGACGCTGGCGGGGTCAGCAGCGGCGCACACAGATGGGTTCGGGGGCCAGGAAGCCGGAAGCTGGTGCCACCCCCTGGCCGCCCCCCAGGCTGAGACCCCGCCGGCGGTCCTCACGCCCCGTCTTTGCTTTCCCCGCTGTGTTGCAGTTGCTGGCTTACTGCGTCGGATAACTTAGCGCACTTCCTGAGGCTCTGGGGACGGAAAAAATCAAACAGAACTCAGCGAGCAGGACTTACATTTGGTGTAGAATGGGCCCTTCTCACGAGTTTCAAGTGCAGGCCTGCGTGTGTGCATCTGTGCCGCCCCGTGCTGCGCCGGGGACGCTGCAGTGCCTCGGCCGCCCGCGGTGCTCCGTCCTCTGAGTCGGCTCTCTGGGTTTCGGTCTTGCAACCACAGCTGCAATAAACATTTTAGAGAGGTAAATACCGAGTCATAAAAGTCTGAGGTTTTATAAAATAATTTTATTTTTGCCTCTCAAAGGGTAACTTTTTTTAATAGCTGGTGTGGCGATTAGACAGTGCTTAATAAATTCATACATCAGAAAAAAATAATGAGTAAATATTGGTCTTCCCTGACCAGCTCCAGTCTTTCTGGATCTACCATTGGGGACCACCATGTTAGGCAGCTAAGAAAACAGGGGCGCTCTACCACCGAGAAAATGCAGCTTGGCTTCTCATTATAAATAAACAACCCATTTTCTAAATATTAACTGTACACCAGTTAACGTTAGGCACCTACTACAGCACCTGTTGGGGACTGAAATGTATAAATATCCACAGGAAGAAGTGAAGGGAAATGTTCCCCAGACCTACTCCTGCCTTTCTGTTTCTCCGGCCCCCCTCTCCGCGTACCTGTGAGGTCTCGCGAAGGGTCTCGGAAGGACAGAGACAACATTGTGTGACACGGACTCAGTGGAAATTTTGAGGATAAGAGCCTCAGTTTGTTCTAGGAATGGGTAGGCCTTAGACACGACCAAAATAAAACATTTCGGAGTTTGTCACTATTTAACACGTACGTAATAATTATTTATTGAGACCCCAATATGGGTCACTAGAGACTGTACCACGAAAACTGGAAAATGAAATAGCAAAGCTAATCTCCCCACTTCCCCAATCGTGGGTGTGGGTGTGTGTTTTTCAGGGCTGTGGCCACGGGCCAGTCTCTTCGTCCTTGTACGAAGCGGGCTAATGAAAGTACAGGCATCGCACGCGCGGGATGGTGTGACTGTCACTGAACAGAACAATCACCTCGTTTCCATATATGAATCATACGGCTGGGAGGAGGTGTGACGGTCAGAGGTCGGGGGGACGAGCTTATCCGCAGGAGATCTAAAGCCAGTGTGTTCTGGTTCCTTGACGCCTCACGGAGAGCGGTTGAGCAGTTTCCTTCTCAGACCCAGAATGGGGAACCTTCCTCTTCCTCGCTGCTGTGTCTTGGGGGCAGTAACAGGGGTCGGGGGAGGGGGAGGACTGAGCGCCACCCCGAGGAAGGGGCCCACACACCCGAAAACAAATGCGCGCTATTTGAGAAGCCCACAGATCGATTCCTAAGGGCCTAAAAGGCTTTTTGGTCTCTTATAAGAGAATATTGATTTTCGTTCATCTACCCTGCACTCCTGAGAAGCATTTTTTAAAACTACCCCTCAGCCTGTTCTCAACGGCCTCTTTTTATTCAGCGTGTCCCCTTCTCAGCAGGGATTCAGGAAGACGAAGGGACTCGAAAATGCATGAAGAAAACAAAAATGAGCAAGAAAAGGGATGTTATTAAAAGTCCAGAAGTGCTTCTGAGGATATGCAAAAGCACTTTTCTATTTCTAAAGGTATTTTGAAAGTATGGTGAATAGGAACCATTTGTTTAAATATTCTTCATTCTCCACTTCTCACAGTAACCGGATGGAAAGCAAATGTTTTCTAGGATGTCGGAACAGGCGAAGGAAGTAGAAAACTAAGCTAAATCGGTCACTTGGCATCACGCATCCCGAACACGCTTTCGCTGTCTGGCGCCTCTATCTGAGGGCAGGAACCCCGTGCCTCGGCAGCGGTCCCCCCTGAGGTCACAGCCAGCGCCCGCGAGGCCTGGGTCCCTCGGGATGCTGACGGGGGAAGAACCCAGTTCCAGGCTCAGGGCCAGGGCTGCGGGGGCTTCAGTGGCTTGGGGCCGTTGCACCGAGGGTCTCCCTCTCCAGCTGGCGGTGGCCGCTGGTCACCCTCGGCCCCTTGCATGTGGGTGTCAGCGACATGGCAACTTGCTTCACCAAAGCCACCAGGGAAAGGGACAATAAGAGCACCGGCCAGGCGGGCGTCGCCACTCTCCTTTAATCTGACCACAGAAGGGGCACCGTTGCCACAGTCTGTGGTTCAGAAGCGAGGCGCTGGGCCCCCCGCATTCAGGGCAGGGGTTTACAGAAGGACAGGAGTGCCGGGGGCGGTGGTCACTGTCCGAGGCCACCCAGGGGGCAGCTCCCACAGCACAGCGATGGCGGGAGAGTCTCCTCGCAGTGAGAGAAGCGGCGTGTTTTCAATACAAATTGTGTGTGCGTGTGTGTGTGCGCGCATGTGAGTGTGTGCATGTGTGTCTGTGTGCTGTGTGCACGCACGTGTGTGCATGTGTGTATGTATGTGTGTGCGTGTGCACGTGTGTGCACTGTGTGTGATGTGTGCGCGTGTGTGCACACGCGTGTGTGCGTGTGTTGTGTCTGTGTGTGCGCGTGTGTGTGTGTCTGTGTGTGTGTGCGTGTGTGTGTGTGCGTCTAAACAACAGCGCTCGCTTTGGGTTTGCTTGACTATTTGCAGGCTGTGAAGGAAACCATGTTGCAAGATCGTTTTTTCTCGCAAGTAATTCTTTTTTTCATTTGATTCCCAAGCCCGCTCCTTGTAGACGGACGAGTGCTCTGTTGCAATGAACAGAAATGCATTTTGAAAACGCAGCTGAAGAAACAGTAACAGAGATCACGTGTGTGTCTGTCAAAGAGGCAGGTTTCCGCAGGGCCGGCCGGGACACGGCGTGGTCAGAACCCGCACCTGAGCTGGGAGCCAGGACGAGTCCTCACCCGGCACCGACCTCAGCCCCGTTGAAGCGGCGAAGGAAGCGGTGAGCCCAATACGACGGACGGGGAAGCACGAGAGTCTAACGTGGACCAGAGGGGACGGAGCTTCCCCACGGAAGGAGGCCCTGGCCAGGCCGCCGCCCGCCCCGCGTGGCCGTGTTCAGTTTCTGAGAACGCTCCCGGCTCCCAGGGCGGGACAGGTGTGGCCTTACACACCTCTCTGTGCTGTAGTGTTTAACAGACATTTAGATTTTAGCACTAATATACGACGCATAAAGTAGTTTATGACGTGTGCGCTGATAAACCATTTCCTCATTTTTATTACTTTGTTTGCTTTAAGGTGAATAATACAGATTTAAGTCATTGAGAAGTGATGTTAAAATTTATAGCCAGCCGTTGTGAATTGCCATGGAAAACCAGCCATTAAATTGGGTGCTAATGAATGAAACACACTTTTTGGAAATGGAAGGTTGCAAATTTAATTAAAATGTTAAATTACTGTTGAAACAATGGACATCATCATAAAATATAATTGAAAGTGCATTGCCTGGCACTCTAATGTGTTCTGTTTCAAAGTGCGTATCTGCCATCTGAGGAGTAAATGGATATCATTTTATTTGAGTGGAGGAATGAAGACAATAATAATAGTTATAAAGTAGGCCCTTCAGGGAATGCATTTTCCAAATATTCATTTTCTCTCTATTTTGCAATTTACTCTAAATCTCGGGACATATAATTTTTATAATGTTGGGGTTAATACCACGATGGGTTTCAATATAGTAAAACTCTCTTTACACGATGTGAGCATTCTTTGAGTGATTAGATTGTAAGATATTGTTAGCTTCTTATTAAACTTCTGATCGCATATATAATTTATATATATTAGCAATTTTCAATTGGCATGCCACAAGAATTTTAAACACATGCAATAGCTGATGATTTAGTCAGGGGCACTGACCTCTCTGCCCTTAGATTGTCACATAAAAATGACAACCACCAGCACAACAATAGCCGTCCGGTGTGAAGGGCTCACTATGAACCTAGCTTTTTTGTCAGGTCGGCAGAACTATAAGATATTTTGGGCGCGCGGCAGAATGTCAGTGACTGCGTGTGCCGTGTGATGGAAAGGGTTGGAAGTCGCTGCTGTGCAGATGACGCTGGTCCTCCGTCTCATACCCTGAGCGACGTCACATGCCACTATTCTGCACAGCGACGTTGGGGACCAGAGGGACACCGGCACCCCTGCTGAGATGACTGGGGTGCCCGGCTCTAACCCTGGGGGGTAAGGGGACCCGCTGTGGACAGCGCATTCCCCTGGGGCGACAAGAATGCCCTTCGCTGAGCGATGCTGGAAATGAGTCACCGCCCCTCCCTGACTGTGCTCTCCGCGTCTGCCGGCAGAGAGAAGGGTGGACGGCCCTGTACGTACGAACCCGGGTCCTGGGATTCCTCAGGCACATGACACAAGGAGTGACAGCAATGGTAGGGGCCTGTTAGTTCCTGCCTCTGTGCCCTGGAATTAGGTTAGACAACTCTGCTTTTATTTTTGTAACTCCTGCAAGAGGCTGCATCCAGTATCGGTGCATCCCTTCCACCTCTGTTGGTATTCAAAACTGAAGGAGAAGCAAAAGAAACACATCGTTTTTTGGAAGGACAAAGAGGCGGCAAAGCTTGGAAAGCTGCGTTTACGCAACCCCACGGTCAGTGCTGATTCTCCGCATGGGATTCTGCATGTGTTGGCTCCGACGGATTCCAAAAGAGTTACAAGTTTATACTGTACAATTGCACAGCTGGGAAAGACATCCTCACTTAAATATCTCAAAAGAGGAAGCAGCAGATGTAAACATTCAAGGTTTAAGATGATATGAAATAAATGCAGCAGAAATAAATGCATTGGCAAAGTCAATGAGAATACCCAAGAATTTGTACGTGTTTCGGTTTTAAATGTAAAAACTGACATCTGGTGTTGGTTTTGTGGAAAGAAAACGTTAGTCTTCGCACCTAAGCGATGGCCGTTGCCATGGAAACCTGGGTGGTTGCCGAGGCCCGCCTTGGCTTGCAGCCTGAGCCTATAGAATAAGCACCTGTTGGTGACGATGCTGGCGTCCTGAATTTCCATTTATAATCACTTTGTTTCCATCACTACCTACAATCTTGCATGGAAATGCTGGGCTGTTATCTGCAAAATCATATAATGTATAAATGTAGCCAAGAAGGAACGCATAGACCGTTATATTACTGATGAACACGTGTCCCTCAGAAGCACCATTTGTTACGTGGTGCTTATAATTCAGCCTCATCGAAGCACAGAATCTCAGCTTCAAGTAGGCTCCAGGGTCAGAGAACGACTCATATCGGGGAAACCTTTATCCACCTGCCGGTACCCTCACTGGTGAGGTGACTGAATGTTGAAGCAAATTCTTCTGAAGCTTGCGGGGTAAGGGTTTTAACTTCTTTTCCACAATTCCCTTTCACTGTGTGAGGCAGACCCCCAGCCCAGCCACGGCTCCTGGCGTGTGCCCCCGGCAGCAGATATGTTCCCAAGTGCTCAGCGCTGGCGCCGGGGCACGCTGACCAAGCTCCCAGAGGATCACAGCCCCTGCTTTCCAACCAGACCAAGCGCTGGGGGGGCAACAGCGGTCTCATCACCAAACGGCTCCCCGAGTCCTGGAACACGGCACCGGTGAGCGCACTGGGGCGTTTGTCCCAAGGCCCCGCACGGGGGGCAAGCGCCCCTGGTCTGGGAGTTCACCGGTGATAAAGGTGCCGTTGCTGGAAGTGTTTTTCTGGCTCTAGATCACGTGTGTCACTGGCAGGTCGCCTGCCCGAGAACGGCTCCTCCTCTGAGCTTCTAGGCGAACCTGCATCGTCCACTCCAGAAGGGTTGCCCTTCACCTTCAGCTTCGTATTTCCCCAGAACTGGATTTTCCAGTGAGTGGATGCAGCTGCCTGTCCATTTTTAAGGTTCCCTGTGTGGATCCCCAGTTGTATCACAGCCGTTTATGGAACAATCCATTCGCTCCACATAAACCCAGAACGCCAGCCGGGTCAGAGTTCATATCTCCAAACACTGCAGGCGGTTTCTGTTCTTTTCCGCCGACAACTGTCCCTGCGCTGTGACAGCCGCACCCGCTGAGTCACCGTGCCGGTGCCTGCCACCTGCTCGTCCTCTCCAGTGGCGTTCAGACTATTCTCGAGCCTCTGCCCATCATGTACCTTTTACAATGAGATCATTATATTCTCCATTAAAGATCCATCAGCATTAAAGGCAAAGCAATTTGAGAACAGCTTGATAACAGTGAGTGCTGATATCGGTCAATAGAGCGCATCTTTCTATTTATTTGTCTCCTTTCAAAAAATGCTTTATAATTTTCCCGTAACGTTCTGGAATGTTCTTCAGCCTTGCTCTTACGTGCCGTCTACTCTATGTACTGACTGAGATATATTTTTAATTTCACTTCAAACAGCTCTTGTTGCTGCTGTCCGGAGTCCACGTTCTGATGAGTTCCGCATTTCCTCCACACAAGAGCCTCTTCGGGAGAAAAAGTATTTGCAGCAGAGATTTCTGATTCGCAGGAAAATCCGTGTTCTCTGCTTCTTCCTGGTCAGAGAGGGTGAATACACTTCCAATGTCAACGTTCCGCTGAGTTCCGGGCCAAGGACCGGAGGCAGAATGAGTGTGTGCCCCGCGGAGCTCAGAGGTGACACTCGCTCCCGTGTCCGCGCCTGCCGATTACATGGAAGGAGGAGGGAGCGCATCGCCTAGAGGAAGCGCCGTGCGCAGAGGCGCCTGCGCCCTGACCGTGGGCAGAACAGCCCCGCAGGCCCCGACCAGGCTGGAAGGAGACGGGAACCGCACTCAGGTCCTGCCGCGCCCGTGAGCGGGCAGACGCCTAACCCGGGCCAGGGAGTCACCGGTCCGCGGGCAGGCACGCGCTGTCCCCGCTCTCCAGGGGCCCGGAGGGCGGGCGCTGGGTGCTGCACCCACAGATGCGCAAACGCGCGCAGCTCCGGCCCCCGCGCAGCGCGCGCCGCCCACCCCCCTAACGCGGCCCCCCTGCCAGCCGGCTCCGACCACAGACCCCCTCGTGCCCTGGACTTACCCACGCGACGCAACCCCGTCCATCGCTAGGTCTAAAGTCAGCGTCGAGAGACGCTCCGCATCCCGCATGATTCCCAGGTAAAGGCTCTGGTCCAGACCCTGATTGTAATCGTCCACAACCGGTTCTCGTCCTATTCGGGTGCCGCCCCGCGCCCCCTTTCTCCCGTGGCGCCCGTAGCCCTGGGCACTGCGAGCCTCCTCCTGAAGCTCTCTCCCGTCTCTGAGCGCACCCGCTGCCGCGAAGACAGTCAGAGTCTCTGGGGACCCTGCTGCCCCCCGCACTGAGCCGCCCCACCTTCTGCAGCGAAGCCAGGGGCCTCTCTTCCTGACTCATTCTGTGAAAGAAAAACGAAACGGGGTCCCTAATTTTCCTGAAGTCACATCAGTCTCATCAGTCCCCTTCTGGCGCCTCTGAGGGGACACCCAGTCGTGGCACTGAGCTAGCCATTTCGTCACCTCCCCTTACCCCTGCCCTGCACACCCTTCCGCGCCGACACACGTATGTCCAGCCCGAGGCGGGCACCAAGGCCTTCTGCTGAGCGGTGGGCTCACCCATAGAAATTCTGTCTGAACCTTACTAGTAACACACCACCTGGAATTCGTGCTTTCAGTGTGTTTTAATTTGTTGAAGAAAATAAATAACCTACTAATAAATACAAGTATATAGTATTTCATGGATTTTAAAAGATGTTCTAGTTTGTCATTATCCTATCCACACATAATGCTATAATTATTTCCCAACTATTTGACTTGTTAGCAGTTTTCATTTACAGAGAGAATAGAGAGCATCAGTCAGTAAATAAGAGGGCTAAGGAGGGGTAAGAGGGGCTTGAAGTGAACCCCAAAATGTGAACATTAACTAAGGCAGAGGTCGCCGAGCGCTTTAAAGACATTTATTACGTTATTAGTATTCACCAAAAGCCTGTGCTGTAGCTCAGGACCCGCGTTCAAACCAGTCGACAGCCCCCAGCACACCCGGGTTGACAGAGTGACGAAGCAAACACCTCAGGTCAGCCAGCGGCCAAATGATCGGGTCACTCTTCAAACTCAGGGCTGCCCCCCGCCGCCCTGGGCAGGGCCTCTCCATAGAAGGTAAACTTCATCATAATGTGAAATGGTTCTTAATTCCAGCTGAAACATCAGATCTAGCATCACTTCCTCTTTTAAAAGAAAATTTTATAAGTTCTTATATTTAATAAACTGTATACTAATTTCAGAAAAATCAATGCATTTTTAACAGCAGTGATTTCCACTTTGATGACTCTCATAGAAGGTAGTTTGATGTTCTGTAACACACACACACACACACACACACACACACGGGTGCTTGGCAGAGTCAATGGCTGCTTTTCTAATCTTTCTATTTCCACTGAAGTATTTCCAGACAGAAGTAATATGCTTGGTTTAAAATATGCAACCCAATGAAATTTTGGTACATGTTTTTTATTAATTTGCAATACCAGAGTCATCTGATAGTCTTAACTGCAGACTAAAGCTGAATTGATAGCAGTTAGTAAGAAGAGAATCAGTGAAGTAGGAAAAAAAAAAGGAATTTTAATCATGAGAAACACATTTTCAATAAAGAAAGGTATAACATTTCATTACAAGAACTTTTAAATTTCTTCTCTTGTAAGTCCTTAAAGAACACCGGCGGTCACACGAAATGTTGAAACAAGTTCTTACATCCCTTTCTTGACACGGAGAGTTCTAACTGGGCATCGAAGCCTCCTCCGTCCTCCCTGCAGGGCTTCCCCCGCGGCCCCCACACTGTCGGCTTTCTGCGCTGATGAAACTCCGGCACCAGCTTCCATTTTATCAGGGACGTGGGGGACGCTGACAACCGTCCAGGACATGTCACGCCGCTATTTCCTTTAAGGGTTTGTTCCAACTCTACTCTGCATGGGTTTCATGCCGTTCCGCTTTGACTGTGCTTTGTCTTAGCTGCGCCAATAATCAGACAAAACCCGAGGACTTTGCTGAGCAGATAACAAACGCCCTGCAGCAGCCCACGGCCGCCGTCCGCCTGCCACAGACGGTGCCGAGCTGAGCGTTTCGGGGCTCGTGCGTGAGTGAGCGGAGGCCCCAGCAGATGTGTGAGTGGGATGGACACCGCCAGACGTGTCCAGATGGGTTCCCGGATCACTCCCCTAGCAGGCGGAGCCTGCACTGTGAGGGGCCCACCCTCCAGAAATAATTCTGGGTTTGGGGGTCTCCCCTCATACTTCAAAATAGAACAGAGGTCATCTCTCTCAGGTGCACAGTTCATACAAGACCTGACATAGCTGTACTTTAGTCTTCTGTTTCTAAAAAAAAATCCATGGGCCTAAAATAACTAGAAACAAAGTCAAAAGAGAAATGATCACTATCTGCAAGACAGATCCCAACAAAGATTTAATTTTCTTAATATACAAAGACCCCTAAAATGAATAAGAAAAACACCAAAATCCAAGAGAAAAGTAGGCCAAAGAGAAGGATGGACAGGCACCAGCAAAGGTAACCCAAAGCACAAGCTTCAGGTCTGAAAAGCACCGGGAGGAGGAAGCACTCAGGGTGTCCCAGCACCAGGTCCCAGTCACGCCGTGGGGGGTGGGAACGGGGAATGAGGTGCGGGCTGAGAATGACCCGTGACAACGCACGAGCCCCCCTGCTCCCACGCACTCCGGTCCCAACACGCCCCGTGGTATCTGCTGGAGCCCCGGCTCTTGTCCGTGAGATGCTTCAGGGAGGATGTGCTCCCTGAAACCCTAACACCCCCAGGACACTCTCAAACGCAGGCGAGGACGCGCCCTGACCCCAGCGTACTCCTCCTCATGACCGGCCCCGCGGCGGGGGACTGCTGTTCCTCCCAAGTTCGCCCCCGGTTTCCACACCGTCACGGAGAGCGTTGCCCCGAGGCCCGCGTCGCCCCGCGATGTGACGCGGTCTCACAGCCAAGGAAACACGCTTCTCGCCGACGTACGAACGCTCAAGCGCTTTCTCTGTCTTCCTTTCTGTAAGGCACTTTTTTCAGTTTGTCCAAACAGACTATTAGTGTTAACCAAGTTAAATCAAATTTAAATTAATGCAGGCAGCTTAACAGGCATGTATTCATATGCAAGGCACACGGTAGTCAAATCCAAGGGAGAAGGAGTGTCGGGAGTTGCAGAGAAAGCAAATCACCTCAAGTGCAGCGGAAGCTGATTGAGACTGATTGTAAATCACACTCCTTTCCCACGCGGGTTTAATCCTCGGAGGCTGCTCTGCCCCGTGTGAGATTCAGGGCTCTCGGAATCTGTTCCTTCTCCTACCCCACCCCCCTTAATCTCTCTCAGTCGAGCGGCAGATGAGTTTCTGTCTGGCAAGATTGCATTATCTTCTGCCTTCATTAGAAATCATCATAATTTGTAGTATTTTCTTTATCTCCTGTAAAGGACTTCCATCTCTGTAGGTTTAATAAAACACTAACGTATGTCACAGGAGCAACACGAAGTACGGACGTCAGAGCAGGTCCTCCCATGGACGGAGCACGCTAACTTACTTCATGCAGTACATATCAGACTTCTCAAGGGCAGAGGGACTGAAAGGTTTTTGTTAATAATTCTCGAAGAGTCAACTGCAGAAAGTTTTTTTGTACTTAACTATGTGATTGAGTGTCCTGTGAACGCTAAGCCACCACGGAGGGGTCAGCAGGCATGTGGCCTCACGCTGTGACACCCGAACTGGCACTCACGCTCCGGCTGCGGCGGCCCGGGCGGCTGGTTAGGACGGAGCGGCTCGGAGGGGATCCGAACTACGCATCTGAAGAGTCGGTGAACAAACTCTGAGAAACAGTTGCTTAAGCCAGTTCTTTACGATAAATACGATTTGCCCGGGTAATGTGCGTGCGTATTGGGCCCGAGGAAATGTGACGTAATTATATCATAGCTCTTTCTGTGATACCAGTGATCCATTGTTAGTGACCACCAGTGTTCACTTTTTGTGACTTTCCAGTTCACATGAGACATGTTGCTGGTGACCTGAGTTATGTTCGATAATGCCGATGACACGCGTGCTCACATCTGACAAGCCAACCAGAGCTGCGTGGCCACCCCAGCGTCAAGTACAGAAAGTCTACCTTCTGCGGTCCAGCTCAAGTTACGTTATTTTCTATCATCCAAATATATCATTATAAATAAAAGGCAGTTACTGTTTTCTGTTGTCAAATTATAACATTATAAATACAAGTACTTAAATAAACTTTAAAAGAAAGTAACATTGTGAAAAGTAATGGTTTTCTAAAAGCAACGTATATGTAGCATCTTTCCTCAATGAAACGATGGCTGTTTATTTTATAGAGTAAATGCTGTTATTTAACTCCTGCACTTACTAATTTGTTATTCATTCCCGCATCTACCCTAAATATTCACAGAGCTGGCTTGACAAGCGGACGACGAACAGCTTATGGTCTCTCTGTTGCCACCGGCCGGAGGGGATGGAGCAGGACAGGCTGTGTCCCGATGCCCGCCGCCCCCGCCCCTCTCAGCGCACGCGCTGGTGGCCACTGACTTTCAAGTCCTACGATCTTCAAAAATACAGGAAATTAAAATTGTATCTTTCTCTCCAAAGTGTTTGCTGGAAATGAGAGGAGACACGTTTTGTCATGTGCACGCCATGGCTGCTCCTCAGCGGGTCGGTTGTCAGAAAGCACAGCTCAGCCGGAAAACAGTGGGACCTTCCTTTAGCCAGTGGCAAATGAAGCATACAATCACATGGTTTTAGTACGAAGAGAAGTTTTGTTTTAATTCTATAGGCAAACTTTGGCTGTGTCTGTGACCTAACTCACACTGCCAAGTACGCTGTGTGATGTCAGCTCAGGGGAGCCGGGGCTGCAGCCCTGCAGTGTGACCGCTGCGCGCTCCGCCCTCCTCCGTCCTCCTCCTTGTCCTGGAGGCTCCCCGTGGAATGACCCAGCTCCCCAGCCCCGTCTCCTTGCCCCGGGGCTGAAGAGCACCCCCTTCCTTTGAGTCCTGCTTCCTAGGTGCACGGACAATGCATGCTTGAGGCTGCATTCTAATAAAACAAGCAGACCAAGAAATAACCGTTCCCTCTGTTGGTGCCCCGTGTCCTTTGGGGGACCTTGCTGTCTTTGGACGGAATCTCCTGGGCCTTGAGAATCTCCCACCTTTCACTAAGCAGAGAACAAACACGTGGTCAGGCTAGGCCCACTAAGTGAACTAAAGGAAATACTTATTGTCTCAAAAAAAAAAAAAAAGACAAAATTCTAATGAACAAGAACAATATCAAAATGAAACACTTTAGTTCCCAGAGCAGACTTCCCGGGACCTGGCCCGCCAGCCACGTGGGCATAACGACAGCCGCTCCTTCCCACGCACGTACCGGTTCTCCGACGATCTCAGCGCGGCCGCCGATCGCTGGGGACCCGGGCACGACCACAGGTACGGGGGGCGGTTAGGGTTCTCATCCGTAAAAAGTGGGCTGGAAGAATCGATCCCAGAGGCACTTAACACTTTGCTTCGAAGACAAAGAAAACCACCCCTCATGTGACCCGGTCGGGAAGCAAAGGCCCCCCATCTCCCACTCAACGGCCGCTCACGCTCGCCTTCCTCGCCACGGACAAGGCGGGGTTGGTGCTGTCGAACCATCGAGCGTTTAGTTTTTTATGTTGTCAGAGAATTCAATGGTCACGTCCACTCAGGGGGGAAGAGCAACACTGGACAAGCTCCCAAACTGCTCGCCAGGCCGGCTCCGGGCCTCTGACGCAGGCACCGGCATGGATGCTGGTCAGCAGCCGCGCTCCGCCGGCGGGGGACGGCGCCCGGGTCACGGCAGCGCGGTGCTTCGGTCCCCGACCACTTAGGCGACGGGGCCCGTCCTCGCGTCCCTCCCTGCTGCTGCCGGGGACACCGTGCCAGTTTCCTCAGCTTCTCATTCTGGCGTTTGGGGGTCCCCGGGACAAGCCCGTCGGCGGCCCCCCAGCCCTCGGGTGAAGTTCGGCTTGCTCCTCGGTGCGGAGGAAGCGTCCTGTGCTCGAGGCTGGCTGCCTCACTGCAATCTGGAAGACTGCGTTTGGGGCCGTCCCAGGCGCGTCTCATTCCCACCCCGACGCCAGCGCACCGACGTCAGCGGGCGCTGCATGCTGCTCAGAACACACACGAGGCCTCGGGAAGGCAGGGGAACTCGGGGAAGGGACACTGGGGTCCCTAAGGAGGAGCGCCAGCTGCACGGAGAAAACGAGGACCCCGCTGAACACCGGGTGTCAGTGCCCGAAAGGACGAATCGGCAGAAGGGTCACAGAGACCGGAACCCCGGAGTCTGGAACCCAAGGGGTCATTGTTCTGACAAGGAGGGAAGGTTTACAGTGTCACCTGCTGCAGAGACTGGTATCCGTGACGACACAGCAACCCAGTCCGCTTCGATCACTCTCTGCTCCTGACGGCCCAGTTACCCCCTTTTTCAGGGGAACATGAGTAGGAAAACGGCCGACTGAACGCATCAGCAGCCGTGAGCTGGAGGAGGGAAGGCGGCTGCGGCCCCGGCCCCTGTGCTTCTACGCGGTCAGGCCCCTGAGCACCTGTGACTCTGCTTCCCAGCGTTCAGGATGAGGATATCCATCCTACCAAAATACCAAACATTTCTGTGAAGAACAAATCCGTATCTATACATAAATCGACTTTGTGAAAGGTCATATGCCTGTAAGGAGAAATTTATGTTTTAGAAGGAAAAACAGTCCTTTTTTAAGCTAAAGACTTGCTTTGGTTTAAATGCTTCTCTCTGGCATCTTATCTGCTAAATTTTGAATAATTTTTTTCATTTATTTAATCAGATTGAAGGCTGTACTCACGCATGAGAAGGGGCCTGATAGAATCTTTAAGACTCTCCTTAGGAAATTATAATCAAGAAAAGGGGAACTTTGGTCTGTGGAATTATGATTAAAGTTCCCCCAGGGAAGTTACCCGGAAATTATCTCCCAGGAGCAAAGAAGGCCAGACAACCTCAACGAGGAGATTAATTTAGCAAAGTCAGTGACAAGCATGTCAGCCCCAGACCTGAGAAGCATTTGCAGACAAACTATAGTGACCTGTCTCTGACGAGGGAACTGCCTGCTGCATTCACTTTTAAGTCTTCCCATCCATGGAGAACACTTGCATCCCGATGATTTGCCTTCATAGAGGGGAAGAATCTTTGGTCATTACAACTCTAACTGTCAGCTAACTGAAGTCGCATCGTTTACTTTCCACGATATAATCTGGAAAACCAACCGGAAGGATCAGCTGCCTCACTGACCCGCCTGCGCTTCAGGGAAGCAGCACTGATGAGCCTGAAGGGACACCTTGTCTCCTTCCTTCCCCCCCAAGACCCCGGACGGCTCTTCGGTGAGAGGAGTTTTCTGGGCACACGTATGGCTGAAGCTGCGTGCACACATGTGGCCTGTAGCACACGTGTGCACAGAGGCAGGATGTCCCCGGACTCCGCCCCTCCCCTGTGTCTCAGGCCAGACTCCTTCCGCACCGTCCCTCATCCCTTACAGCTCCGACGAAGTGCCACGTCCCCCAGCCGTCCTTTCTGGGCAGCCTTATTCAAACAGGGGCCAGGGCCTACGGAGCAAGCCTGGCCCGGTTTTCCAGGGTAGTTTCTCACAGAGTCACAGGCGAGTGGGCTTTGTCCTTCACGGGAAAAGCAGCCCTGTTTCCGCGTCCTCCCGTCTCTCCTGTGACCGTCCTCCAGACGGGCACCCATTTGTCAGCAGACCCCGCCCCTGCCTGCCTAACACTCGAGAAGGCAACATCAGCTCCTCCACGGAGGGGCCCTGCGTCCACTGAAGGACGCTGACACGCCCCAGCGAGCGTGCAGCCCCTGCTCTGCCCACCGACACTGGCCCGTGGAGGCCGACAATGGCGTCGCGGGGAGACAGGGGCACCCGGTGCCCCCTGGATCTTGCGGTGACCCTGGGACCCAGGCCTCAGGCTGCACGCCAGCGTGGGAAGCGCTGCAGCAGGCTCACCTGTCCACGTCACTGCACAGCGCTGGCACCACACGCTGAGCTGAGGACAGGCCTGCGGGTCCCCTCGGAAACGTCTGCAATGCCCCACGGTAACAGGACAGGCGGCATGAGCTTGTCCGAAGTCTTTTTGTCCCAGAGGAATGGACAGAGGCCCATGGGAAGAACCGGCCCCAGAGCATAGAGGCTGGGGAGGACGTGGAGCCACAGGGGCATGGATCCCGGGCCACTGAGCACCCTGGGAAACTCCGGGACGCCCTCCGCCCTGGACGCACTGTGTGCCCACCAGCAGGGGCCGTTTTCCGAGGCACGTTAGAGAAAGCGGTTGTATGCGTGTTGTGTGTGTGCGTGCACACGCACCGGTCTCTGTGCCATGTTCTGTCTCCTGAGCCCGCTCAGGGTTGGGGAGCCATATTCGTTTCCTGTGGCCACCGTCAAAAACGACCCCACGTTGGGTTGCTGAAAACAACAGGAATTAACACAACAAAAATGAGCCAGGGGAAAGGGCAGTCCCTCCTATGTGTGGTCACTGCACAGGCAGAGGAATCGCGCGGGCCCACTGTCTGACTCCACACACAGAAGGTAAGTCAACGCAGATGGAAGATCTGCATGGAAGACCCCAAGCCGTCAAAATCCTGGAGGAGACACGGGAGCAGGTGCCTGACAGAGGTCCCGGCAGCCGTCCCTCAGCTCTGACAGCAGAAGCGAAGGGCACGACAGGAAGAATGAACCGGTGCAAAGTAGCTGCACAGCAAAGAAAACCGTCGACAGAAATGAAAAGGCAACCTACTGAACGAGAGAAAAACACTTACAAGTTATGCGTCTGATGAGGGATTCGTGCACGAAAATACACAGAACTCATAGGACTCAACAGCAACAGAGTACACAACCCAATTTTAAAAATGGGCCTCGGGCATGAATAGACATTTTCCCAAAGAAGACGGACAGATGTCCAACAGACACGTAAGAAGGTGCTCAACACCCACGGTCGTCAGGGAAACGCAAATCCAAGCCCCAGAGAGATGGACCTCACACCTGCCAGAATGGCCATCACCCAACAGACAAGGCACAAGGGCCGCCGAGGACGCGGGGGAAAGGGAGCCTTGCGCCCTGCGCGTGGCGGTGCAGCCTGGCGCTGCCGCTGTGGGGAACGGCGGGAGGTGCCTCAAAACCTGAAAGTGGAGCTACTGCATGAGCCGGCGACCCCACTTCTGGGAACTTACACAGACAATAAAAGCACGAATTCCACAGGGCGCCTGCACCCTCACGGCCAGGGCAGCATTAGTCACCGTCGTCAAGATGCGGACACGACCGAGGGTCCGCCAGGGCGTGCGTGGGTAAAGGCGGTGTGGGACACACGTGCTGTGAACCATTATCCAGATACAGAAAGAATGAAGGTTTTCCCGTTGCAACAGCACAGACGGACCCTGAGGGCATTCTGCAAAGTGACATGTGTCAGATAAAGAAAACCCATGTGACCTCCCTCGCATGTGAAATCTACTTGCCATTGGTCTAGAGCCCATGACGATGCAGACGACCCCAAGACCCTGACCTGAAATCCACCTGCCGGGACTGAGTCACACTCGGGGGAGGTCCGGGACGGGTGAGGGCCCGGTGTTTGCGGATGCAGACGGGCACAGCGTGGCGTTCTTTTCACCTCGGGTGTTTCCATGGCAATGGATGATTCATCTGTGGGCAAAACCAGCGCATTTGATGCGGCGCCCCATACGTCCCTTCCCCATGCCCTGCTCTGAAAAGCCACGGACACTTGCTCTGACCCTTCGGAATGAATGACCTCGGGGCCAGCACCCTGACCACTGACAGCAGCCTCACCCTCAGCAAGCACCGCAGAGGGTCACGTGTAAACCTCTCGTCCTCGTCCCTGTTAAACGCAATGCGTCCTGGATGTTTTTAGAGAAGAAATAGAACTGCATCCGTCAGCAGTGCGACACTGTGTGGACAGTTGGTGTTTTAAGAGATGTGACTTTTGACACCCTCTGTTCTGGGCATGAAGCTCAGAGCCCAGGGCAACCGATCCCCGGATGGCGCACACGCCTTGGGGCTGCTCTGCCTTGTCGCCCGTCACTGACGGAGGTGACTGCTGCAGGGACGGTCTCTCATCCTCCATGTGTTTATTCACACGCACCTTGCTGTGGCACTGGCCTTCCGCCAGGAGGAGGCATGAATAATGGCACCCCAGGGCGTGACAGATGGCCTCAGGACTCAGCCGTGCCCGGGGCAGCGGGCATCACGAACCGTGTGACAAAAATACATCTGTCTCTGAAGGGAAAACAAAACGTCCTCTGAACTAAAGGGCAAAGTGGCAATTCACCACCGATATCTGTGCCTGATCCTGAATTTCGGGACTGAAGTATCTTCCGTTGCCCAGGAAGTTCCCACATCTGAGGACGGAGAACACAGATGGGCCAAATGCATGTGGCACCTAAACACAGCCAAGGAGGCTGCTGGTCTGCCACCGTTTCCCACAAGGGTCTCAACACACCACTCCAGAGGGGCGTCTGTCAGCGGTGTTGCAAGGACTTAACCTTGACCCTGAAGTCCTGGAAGTGTTTCTAAATGCCTCAGGTTCAGACGTAGATGTTTTGTTTATCAAACTGTGACTGCCACCAAGTGGAGTAAGATTAATACGTTCGTGGAACCAGAACTGCTGGGACATGACTAAGTGGTTTACTTAATAAGTAACCTGGCACACTGTGCTTTATTGGGCTTCGCTCTGCTGTGAGTTTTTTGCAAATTGAAGGCCAGACTGTCCACTAGCAGAAAGATTACAACTCTCCTCAGTGTGGTGGCCTGCAGCCAAACCCACAGTCTCTCCCAAGGGTGCCCATAAATATGGTGGGATCTGTATGGCGAAGAAGACTCCTACTTTTGGCTCAAACACACCCAGAGCAGAGCAACAGCCAATAAACAACAACGAGGAACTTTACCCAGTCATGGACCGCGAGGCAAGACTTATGAGTTTAGTGCATTATAAATTCCAAGGAGCTATGAATTTACTGTAAAAAAAAAAAAAAAAAAAAGCCAAAGCAAACTTACAAAGCATAAACAGGAATAAAGTGTGTTCTCAAGGACATAAATGATTCTGAATGCTGCACTCTGGAGCTGAGCGGGGCAGACGTGGGAAAGCCTTAATCTCTGGACCACGTTTCAAGGACGCTGGCAAGGAGAGTGCATCCTGAAGAAGGACTCCAATCCCCAAGGTCCGAGAACTCTCCTGTGAAGAACAGTTGCGTGAACTGGGACTGTCTAGTGCAGAAGGGGAAGTTATTGGAAGGCTCTCCTTGTGAAAGAGGGGGTAGCCCTAGCCCTACGCAGCCCCTGGGTGTTACTCGCTTTGAGGTGCTGTTACCCCGCTGTGACTCTTGGATTCTTGCTGTTGTCAATGTGACCACGTTATGTTGTCATAGCGATGGGGGCGGGGCAGACTGCCGTGTAGGCGAGCTGCTAACCCTTTGCCGGGACTGTGCACTACCCTGGACGCACAGCGTTACCGGAGACACACCCGCAAGGCTGTGAAGTGCGCACGCGGTCACGTCGCTGAGAAGAGCCAGTCAGTGCCGACCACACAGTTCTGCTGTCAGCACTGCCACGTGGCTGCTCTGGAAAGCAGAGAACATTCTAGACTCTCTGTACGCGTCCCACACGACCAGCCCTGAAGAGAATGAGATGTGCCAACCGGAACTAATCAAGAGGAGAACGGGTCTCCCGACGGCAGGCAGACACTTCAGAAATCCTACGCTAATCGACTACCAACGTGTCTTCGGCCGTGGAAGTATCAGGATTCAGCTACGGGTCTACCTGCCTCTCCTTCCCCCGTCGGCTGGACAGCGGCCGTGACAGGGACGGGCGGGACGCCAGCACTCACACAGACGCGTCCCTCAGGGACTGGGGGTGACATCTCCCGCGTCCTTGCGCTCCCAGCGCCCGTCGTCCTCCTGCGAGCCTCAGGCCACTGCCTTCTCTGTGAACTCGCCCTTGACCCGCCGGGTGAAGTGGTCCCTCCACGCGTCAGCTCGACCAGCCCGCGGGCACCAGTGGCGTGATCACACGCGCGTCTAGATTTTGCCGTCAAGGTAGCACTCGGGGGTGACTGGTATTTGCAACCAGCTGACTTTAACTGGGGTGGGTCAGCCTCCCGGACATGATGGGGCTCGTTCAGCCCGCGTCTCATTAGTTCGCTGGGTACAGAGTCTTCTCCCAGTCGCACCCAAGCTCGACCCTTCCCGGTCCCTCCCAGGAGGTCCCGCACGCCACACGTCTTTGTAAGATGGACCCCCCTTTCATCTGCGGTTCAGAGCGAACTGCACTGGGCTCTGGAAGGCATCTCAGCTCACGCGCTCGGCTACCCGGCCACACAGAGGAAAGAGCTGCCGTCGGATAAACAACGGCTTCGGTACGTGTCTTGGTTCTGTCCATAGTGCTGTGGCCTGAGGTAAAGGTGATGAGAAACCGCCATTAACAAGCCCAACAGGAAAATAGGACGTAAATCAAGGGGAGAGAGCACTTTGCAGTCCAAGCACAGATAAGCTGGCCGTTAGAATTAGCAGACGCAGACTTTACAACCACTATTACAAGGATACTTTTAAATTACAGGAAGAAGCAGACCTAACAGATAAAGTATTTCAGAAGAGGGATGAAAACGAAGAATAAAGTGGATGGAAATTCTGGAATTAAGACATTATTCTGCAACAGAAAAGCATACACACACACACACATGCATGTGGGATTTCACCTCGATCGGACGCGGGAAGACAAAGATCAGTAACCCTGAAGATAACGCGTCAGCTCTCTTCCAGATCGAAGCAGAGAGAGCAGAGATTTTCAAAACAAAACGAAATAGCAGGTAAACGCTCAGTAAATTCTCAAAAGGCTGAACTTACATGTAACTCGAGTTTCGAAAGAAGAGATGTAGCAGAGCTATAGCTGAAGAAATAAGGGCCTGCTTTTCCTCAATTTTAGAAAAGCACACAGCAGCTCACACGGCCATGACGCCGGGCCGCCCGGAAGTGGCAGAACCCCAGTGAAGCAAAGCGAGGCGCACACAGTGACCGTCCCACAGCGGAACAGGGGCAAAGCCGCGTCTCAACACAGCACAAGAGCACACGGAGGAGCCGCGATCGCCAACCCACATCGAGCCCAGAAAGGTACAGTGAAAAATGAAATTTTTCACTAAAGAAAATGTTCTAAAAAAATTTAAAGGGGAACGTTAGGAGTTTCCTTTCGTAAAAAGTTGCTGTATTTGAGAGTTGAGTCTCCTTCTCTGGAATGTCACATCTGTCCGCCGTTGGCAGACGATGCCACCCGAGAAGAAGAGGGTCAACGTCACCGGACCTTTCCCGCTGCCCCTGCCGACTGAGCTCAGCCGGGGCCCAGCTGGGGAAGGGGCCGTCTCCAGGGCCCGGGGCCTCTATCCCCAGCATGCAATGCAGTGAAATAAAAATGCGGAGGCAGCTCCAGGTCAGGAAAGGTCGTGGAGCCTGTGGCCGGGCCTGTGACTTCTCAACACGACTGGGAAAACTCGCGATCGGATGGTTCCGACACAGTCATGAATACAACACTAAAGGGTCGTTGATTTTCAATACTCTGCTGCAAAGTAAAAGTTTCTGCTCCCTGCAATGATGTACTGAGGCAAGTTAAAAAGTTATTATCTAAATGCTGAATATGAAAATGAATATTTCAAATATCAACTCTTCCTATAACGCAGCCTCAACAAGTGAATCACGTGTGTATATTTATAACACATACACACAAGTTCTGATGCGTTCTAACATTGTGAGAAACCAGGAAGGTTGCTTAATAAAAACCTGAACATTTTTGTTACATCAGTAAAACACCCTTTGAAGATTCCCACTCAAGTCTTAGAACCTGGGTGTTGGACAGAAATTTCTTGAACTTTATTATTGTTTTTCTGTAAATGCACATAACATTTATGTGAGCTTCAACGTTCACAGGTCTGTGATCAGCAACCTAAGCCACGAAGCTGTGGTACACGGCAGCCCCTCTACACCACACGGCGATATTTCAGTCCATGGGGGCGGCCAAAAAGTCTGTTTACTTTTTCCATAAAATAAAAGGCACATTTTTCATGTCCACCAGTAACTACCGATTTGGACATTCTGAGTGTGCCGGCCGTCTCCCGCAGGGTAGAATGTTGGCTGTTCTCAATCAGTGTCTCGGTTTGATCGCTGTCAGCCTCCCCTGGTCTCCCCGACCACGGAGCATCACCGTCCAGCAAGAAATCCCCAGCACGAAGCGTCGGAAACCACTTCTGACACATTAGATCCATCACAGCACCTTCTCCCCACACTGCAGAAATCTATTTTTGTGTTTCAGGTGCGTTTTTACCTTTCTTGAAATAACGAAGCATACTATGCCAAAAATGTTGCGTATTTCTTCCATCTTCAATATCAAAATGGCTACACAAAAGTTCACCATTTTCGGTAAGTTTTTTTTAAATGCCGCTATTTCGAATGAAGTTAAAGACAACTAAGTGCTCCTAGAGCCATCCTACCAAAAACCGAATGAACTTCTTGGCCAACCCAATAATCACCATATCATATAAAATAGTGACAAGCTATCTTTTTTATTTCCCCCTATTATTGCAATTATGTAAATACACCAGCTAAAGGTGGAATTTTTAAATCACGGTTTTAAAAGCTCACGTGTCTTTGACTGTGAAGAATGCTCACCAGCAAGGCACATCTGGCGTTATTACAGAATAATATTCCGATGTCGGTCAAGGTACGTGCTCCATGAATCTGTGAGATGCACTGACACTTGGTGAAACGCATGTGAGAAAATAAACACGAGACACGTGACATTTCAGTATAAATCAGAGGCAGGCGGGGGTCCGCGTTAATGCCGCCCACAGACACGCGAGGCAGGGTCAGTCCCTTGGGGCCCTGGGATGGCTTTCATTACCCCCTGCGGCATCTGTGAGCCGCTCCTGACCCCGCGGTGAGGCCGCTGGCACGGCAGCCGCTGCGGGCTCCGCGACGCACGCCCGGCCCAGCCCTCAGAGGCCAGGGAGCAGACGCTGGGGGTGGCGGGCCCCGAGCCCGCGAGCCAGGCTCCCCGGGGCAACGAGGACGGTTCCCGTGGGGCCCCTTCTCTCCCCCCTCCCTGCTGCCCAGCCTCAGCCTGTGGCAGCGCGTGGGACTGGCGGGCACACGTCGCCTGCATGGAGTCCACGCTGCAGAACCCGCCGGCCCTGGCTCCCGGGCTCAGTGTAGGGACCGGCGCCCCGGGGCAGAGGGGCCGGGCGAGAGGCCTCGGCCATGAGCCCAGTGCCCAGCTCGGGCCCTGCAGAGCACGCCGACCGCTCCCCACGGCTCACCTCCGCAGGAGCCACACTCAGGGCAGCGCGTCCGGCTGAGAGCAGGGCCACCGAGCCCCATAGAGGGCCGTCACCACCCTCTTCCTACGCAACCACAGGAAAACTCGGTCGCCCTCAGTCGCTGCGTTTACCTGTGAATGACACCCCGTCGTAGCTCCAGGTGGACGCCGCCACCCTGCGGGCCCCGTCCCGAGTCACACAGCGCCGGGCACGGACGGGGCCGCTGGACCGCGCTGCGCCCGCCCGCTCACCCACGCACGCTGTCGGTGGCCACGGAGGGCGGAGGAGACGCGGCGGCCCCTCTCCGCACACCTCGGCTTTCCGCCCTTGCAGGCCCCTTCCTGTCCCCCTGAGAATCGTGGGTCCCTCCCTTCCTCAGATAGAACTGGGTGGGGTTTTTTACCAGGTGACATAAAAGAAAAAATAGTTTTCTAGAAAAACCCTACTTATTTTAAAACCGTTTCTAGCCACTCCGCGCCCCACCCCGCCCCACGCAGCACCACGGCACGAAGCCCGGTCTGGGGGCCCCTTACCTGGTGCCTCGGGGCTGCAGGCCCGGGACGGGGGCTCGCTGGCCTCCCCCACTAGACACAGCTTCTTTCTTCCGAAGCTCAGAGGCCCAAACGTCAGTGAGGGGAGCTGGGGGGTGGGGTGGGGCCCTCGCTCTTCCCCTGGAGCTAACGAGCGAGGGCTGGGGGCCTGGCGTCTCTAAACAAACCTTCACCCCGCTGACCCCCTTCACGGTCGCTTTAGGGTGGGAGGTTCCACTGCCGTGGCCACAATGTCCACTGACTTCTATCCGTACAATGGCTCTAGGGGTGCTGAGTGGTTTTTAACTTCATTCAAAACAATTTTGTTAGATTGTATTGTGACAATAAGAGCGTGCATTTAAAAAAACATCAAAATTGGTGAGTTTTAGTGCAGCCATTAAAAAAAAAATTTCTTCTGTATGTTTCCTGCGGCCACTGTAGCAAATTAACACAGTGGCTTAAGCCAGCAGAGGCGAGTTCTCTCGCGGTTCTGGAAGCCGGAGGTCCCAAACCCAGGGGCCAGCAGGTCGCAGCAGCACTGGGGGCTCTGGGAGAACGTTTCGTGCCTCTTCCAGCACCTGGTGGCCATGGGGCCCCTGAACTGTGGTCCCCTCGCCCAGTCCCTGCCCCGTGGTCACATGGCCTCTGCCTGCGTTCTCCTCCGCGTGCCTCTTACAAAGGTGCTCGGCCTTCGATCCAGGGCAGTCTCCCCAGATCCTTAACTCCATCGAGACAGACCCTTCTTCCAAATGAGGAGCTTGGACGGCGTCTGCAGACCGGGACACAGCACAGCTCTGGAGGGCCCCCGCGGGCCCACCGCACGGACCGAGCAATACCAAGCGAGCTCCGTCCGGAACCCGGGAACCCAGCGCCGTGCGGGAGGCCCCGTGAGGAGGCGAGAGACACGTATTAAGTAGTGAGTCGTCGGCAGCCGTCCGTCTCGAGAGACGATGGTGTAGCTTCTTAAGAGTCTATCTGCACCGCCGAGAATGGCTGTGCAGTCCGACTCGGGAGTGACACGGTATCTGTCTCCTCCCGTGTTGAGTCGACATCTTGCGATGACGCTGGAGTGTCCTCTCCAGTGAAGCTGAAGCTACAGAGCCTGGGCAGGATGATATGGAGGGTCTGCTGTTGCCCATGCAGCAGACCTAAGTAGTGAGTATATTTTAGCTATGACTTGTTCGATAAAAAAGACCCATTCACTGATTTTAAAGGAGCTTTGCATCATCGGATCTGCACCAGAGAAGAGCTGCGCAGTCCCCACTCGGGGGGCACACGCTCGCACTGTGGCCTCACCCGGAGGTGATGCCCCGCCCCAGCTGCTTTCGTTCCGCTCCACTGGTGAAACACCGTCTGAGTCCCCGCTCTAGGTCACCTAGCAACCGAGAGAAGCATCGGAGCGGGAGAAAGGGCCTCGGACGGGGCCCGGACCAGCCCTCGCAGCGGGGACACTGGCGAGGACAGCCAAGGAGCCACCCAGAGCCCGGGCGTCTGGCGGTCGCTGTGGGGACGGACAAAGACGGCCCAGGGGACCCCCGGGCTCCACAGCAAGGCCGGCAGAGCGGATACGGGGTGACAGACGCCGTGACGTGTTTGTGGGCCACCGAATGGCGGGCGCGTGTGTGTGAGCAGCGGTCTGGTTTGTTCTAACGAGACTCAGGCTCGGAACGTGCCGCGGCCCGAGGTAACGTATCCGTCACGGGCCCTGACAGGCTGCCGGCGTCAGCGAACGCTGTGACTGTCCCGGCTCTGCTGGGATATAGTGTCGTACTTGGCTTCTAGCATTGCTCTGCCCGCGCGTGCCTGTCACCAGACCCAGCTACACCTGTCAGCTGTGCCCATCGATGCGCCCTCTCCGCCCGCCCACCTGCCATGTACCTGCAGCTGCCACCTTAGGGCACACACACGCACTGAAGGAAGACTGACTTAACTTGAATCTAATTGATTTCTTTTCTAATTAAAAGGATTCCTTTCCTCAAGCTGACACGCCCTCCCAGAGAAGGCTCGCAGCCCCTCACCCCCACGGAGCGCCTGGTGGTCCTGCCGTTTGCTTCCCTCTCCTAGTCCGTCCACTTCCTTCCTATTTGGAGAGGCCGCC
The DNA here is from genome assembly GCF_987537825.1 of Furipterus horrens. Classification (NCBI taxonomy): domain Eukaryota; kingdom Metazoa; phylum Chordata; class Mammalia; order Chiroptera; family Furipteridae; genus Furipterus; species Furipterus horrens. The sequence goes on from NW_028327180.1 coordinate 1,261,315, forward strand.
GGCGCCAGCCCTCCCGTGTCCTTCCTCGGGGCTCCGAGTGATGGACCGTCTTTAAGATGCTTTCTGCACCGCGGGGACTCCTGAGTGCCTGCGGACGGAGTCCTGTCTCTGTCGGAGGGACAGGGGAACGGGCCGTACCCGGGGCAGCGTGTAGAAGCGCCCGACAGACGTCTCAGGGACCGTGCCGAGACCCACCGGCGAGTCGCACCCGCTCCCCTGCGGTTCCCTTGGTTAAGGTTCGCTCGCTCCAGAGCGGCCGTCTCTCCGCCGGTCCCGCTCACGAGACGCGAGCCCAGGACCACAGGAGCCCAGCGGCCTCCCGCGCCGCAACGACACTCAGGGGACACGCCTGGGCAGAGTATGTGCTTCTCCCGTTTCCTGGGACCGCGGGCTTGTTTCAGGTAAAACATTGTAGAGGGGAGCTATGTCTCAGTGACGACCTCTTAGAAATTTAATTTCACTTTAATAGTCACACATGTCTCAAAAGTTTTAGTTTTTAAGACTAATTTTTCCTAATGCCATCTTTCGTTTTAATGAATCACTTAATTTTCGCCAAAGTTAAATGGCTTTTTCCTCTTCTTTCTAAAATAAAGAATAAAAAGCGTTGTTTGGAAATGGCAGGGCCCCTGAAGGGCAGCGTGGCCCAGAGTGGCCCTGCTGTTGGCCTGGGCGGCTCTGTCCCCACTGGGGACAGTCACCGGCAGGGACAAAAGCGTCCAGATGAGGGGCTGCAGTCATCGCCGGCAACGGTGAAGGAGAAATGAGGGCGTTCTGTCCATGTTCGTGTCTGGAAACGAGGTTTCTGAGGAACTGAAGTTAATTCATTTTATTGGATGTGGACGTTTGTCGATGAAGATAAAAAGCAACCGAGGAGCCACAAAAAAATCTGCTTTCCTGCTTCAAACTGCACGCCAGCGTTGGCAAACTTCCTCGTGTCGGGGGTGAGCTCGTACCCCCTTTTCCTCGTGGGCGGTGGGAAGGCCTTGTTACTGCCACAGAAACAGAATACATTTGAGGTTGTTTGCGGCCACCCGGGCATCGTGCGTGCTGCCTGCTGTGCGCTGAGTCATTTATGGGGAACAGACGGGGGAAGTCGCTGAGGCCGCGAGTGACTGCGCTGAAGTGCCGGGGGGACTGCCCGACACGGACCGTCTCTGTGCACGGAGAGGTGTTTGCAGCTAATGCACTTCCGCACTTCTGTCTCTTCTATTTTTTTTCTCTTTTCTTAATTTTACTTACTTACTGAATTTATGTGGGAGACCCTGGTTAATATGCAGCTTTCAGGGGTGCGGTTCGTTGTGTGACACGGCCTCTGTGTGCTGTGCTGTGTGTTCGCCCCCCACCTCAGTTCCCCTTTAGCTGCGGCGCTGACTTTGTTTGCGTTTGAGTTTTTGATTTTATCTCTAGCGCCACGTGATCTGCCAAAAGGAAAATTTCAAAACCTTAAAAACCATCTGGCCATCATTTTCCATTTTAGAAAGTTTTTATCTTTTAAAATTAATTTATGTTCTGTCAATGAGGTCGACTTCGTTTACTTGAATTGTGTTTTTCTCTTCCCGCTGCACATGTATTTCACGTGAATGCAGGTTTTTCCAGCAACATTTTCGGCAGTTTTCCCTCTGCTATGTCATTACGTTGCTACAACTTCAAACAACCTCTGCTCTCAAGACCGAAGCAATGGGAAGAAGCATCACAACCCAGCGCCCCTCAGTGATATGTTTAGAGAAGAAAATTGACCAAAGTGGTCAGAAACATGGACACATTTTTTTAAACCCTCCCAGAGTTCATGCAAAAAAACCCCATTATTCCTCCCTTTGCCCTGACTTTTGATAAAAGGATGAAAATACTTACAGGTGCATAAAAATTGCAAAAGCATCTCCATAGTGCACAAAATTATAAATAATTGGAAGCAAATGATCAGAAATATTCATTTTTGAGCTATTTGTCATACTGAGCAATTTGTCGTTATGAACAATCTATCAAATCAGCCAGTTTATTTTCAGCCAATTCACCGGTAGTTTAATAAAATCGTTTTGCAGTTTCTGGCGTTACCACTGAGATCTGAAACACCCCAGGAGAGGAAACTGTTCCCAGTGCGTGTTCGCAGAACCTGCCGAGGGAAGTGCGTTTCCCCTTGACCCTGAGCTCTGCTCCTCTCAGGACACCCACAAGCTGTGTGTGCAGACATGGAGATATGCCATGACTGAATAGCAAAGAAGAAAAGAAATAAACTGAGTAAAAAATTTGACCAGAAAGAGCTCCTTTTAAGGAAAAAGTTTGCAGAGTGTATTGGAAAATAAAGCTTCGGGTAGGCTGGGCTGCTTCTCGCCCCAGGGGCAACCAGGAAGCCCTGTCTGCGAGCCGGGGCGTTGTGTGTGTCCCCAGGACCGGGATGCTCTGGCCTCTGCCGCCGGCCGGAGCAGAGGGGACAGGGTCGCGGTGCACTGGGCCGGAAGCCAAGGCCACTGACTCCATCAATTTCCAAGCAAGAAAAATATCCGGTTATAACTGATGCTGTGACGTTAGTGACTTTTCTATTTAAATTCTAAACACGATGCCAACCTATTCGATACTCTATATTCTGCTCCCAAAATAAAGTAATTGAAAGAGGTCATTTTTAAGAAGGCAGGCTGCCAAGCTTCGGGCTGGAAATGATGAAAACCACGTCTTCACTCCCAGCAGGATTCCAGCCTGACGTGGCCGAAGTAAAAGCTCGGCGGAAACCTGGACAAGGACATCGGGGAGGGTTGCAGCTGCCACTGACCCAATGCCCAGCCCATCTGGGGCTTCCTGAGAGCAGACTTCCGAGACACCCCGAACAGAGTCCAGCCGCCTTCTCCAGAGGCACCCGCCGGGCGGGCCGCAGGCTCCAGTGTGGAGGGAGGACCCCTTCTGCTGCAGCTGCCACAGGCCCCGGGGATTCCGGGCTCCGTTGGCCAGAGCCTGCCTCTCCCTCGCCCCAGGGCACCTCTGCCACCCCTGAGCGCTTCCTCCCGGGGCCGGGACCTCGCGGGCCGACCGTGTCCTTCTCGGGCCTGCCCTGAGTAGCCAGTCGCTGCGAATTCTGGGTTCTGGGCCGCAGGAAGCTGGAGCTCAGTAAATGCCCTTTAAATAACCAAAATCGATTTTCTGCCAGTAGCCTGCTGGTTAGCTTTTTTCAGAATCAATCATTTCCCCCAAGAAGTCAGAACCTCATCAAGGCCGAGGCGCGTCCCAATGAGGAAGGTGACGTTCTGCAGAGAGAAGCAGCTCCGTGATTAACAGCCTGGAAATCTGCCCTGAGGCTGGGGAGCCCCTTCCATAATTACCCAGATCTGGCCGAGCTCAGCCAGACTCAGTTTGCGCCCCGAGGTTCCGACCTCGCTGCCCGGACGCCCGCTGAGCGGGCCGAGGCCTCGTGCAGAGACGGGGGCGCAGCGTCCCGCCGTGAGCTGTGGGCTCAGGCGCTGCTCCTGCTTCCTTTCTGAACAGACGTCGTCTCTTTGACAGAACAGAGCAGGCCTTGCGTTTGTGTTTCTGCATTTTTCCGACCAGCGGGCTAGGAGGTACAGCGGCGTATCTGGAAGGCAGTTTGTTCAACTGAACTCAACTGAGTTAAATTCAGACTCCCATTGTTCTTGTCTGGAGAAGTGTTTTCTCTTCTCTCTACAATTATACATTTGCCCCACCTCGGTTTCACTTCTTGTAACAGTTGTAACGTAAGGAATAGGACTCTTCTTCATTCTTCTCCATTGGGAGGAGGCAGAATTCACCCACCACATGTGACAAGGAGGTTGAAAAAAAATTTAAATGTGGGCAATTTAAAAATACAGACTTTCATCTGGGTGTAGAAAGCATGAGAGGCCATTGCTACCATTGAAAAAAATTAGAAAAAATACATTAACACAAAATGTGAAGGCCTCCAAGAGCTTGGTATGCAACATATTCTAAACTCAGTGGTGCTCAGAAAACACCTGTATGGAATCACATCAGAGAGACAAGCACTTCAGGTGGACGCGCTGAAGTTTGTTCTTTAACAACCCAAACCACTAGCTGTGTGAGGGCAGGGCTGTGCCTAACCTGATGTCAGAGGCCCTGACGTGAGCGGTCCACAGGAAAGAAAACAAGACTCGACCCGTCAGTCGGCAGCAAGTTCAAATTCCATTATCCCTGAGCTGAGACTGCCGAAGAGTCTAAGACCTTGGGCTTCATTCATCGATAGAAACATGTGACCCAGCACAATGGACAGGATACGTATAAATCAGAGGCTACTCAGTCAATGCTAATGTTGGCAGTTCATCGATGACTTTCATGCCCACATCGCAAGCCAAGTTCAGAGGATGGAAACTACAAAATCCCAACGCCCTGGGATCCCATTGCCTCCAGTTAGGAGGACTTCATGTAACATGCGGCCTTCGTGGGGACCATCCGGGACAAATCACTCAGCATCTGGCCAGTCGCACCAGCTGGGTGTGTGGGAGCTGGACTCACCTTTCGTGGTTATGAAATGTAACCTCAGGGGAAATGCTCAGCCGGCCTTGCTAAGAGCACACCCCCCAGTGCGCACGCACATAAAGAGAGTACCTGGGATCCGCCCGAAAGTCAAACGTGTGTCAGGAAGGGCCACCCCGTGCAAAGACTATTTAACAGAAAGGCCACCGTGGCCGCAACGGCTCCGCCCCATGGGTTACAATCACGTGCCTTTTCCAGATCAGCATTTTCATGACCCACCCGTCCAACTACGGAACGAGCGACCGGGACTGTACACGTTCAGGAACCTGGCCAACTTCGTGTGGAGCTGCGCCTTCAGACTCTGCCTCCAGCACGGCTGGCCCACGAGCATTTTGAGCTCTTTCCGGACCAAAAAGGCCCTCTCCGGCAGGTGAGACTGGGTCCATAAGTGGTGTCATCATTACCCCCATGAACACATCGTGGAGCTCTGTAAGATGATTCAAATCTGAGCAGTGAAGGCCTCTGGGGTTGGGTGGGGGAGGGGTACTCATACATTTTGGAAACGTTAGCAGACGTGAGAAACTACTTCTTCCCACACTGAGGTTTCCTATCATTGCTCCGTGATGGGCCGAGTCCTCGGCCCTGCGCCCAGTCGAAGGCCGGTGTTGGGAAGCCCCACGCAGGCTTCCATGGGCACTGCGTTCAATCCGCAGTGAGGGCCAGTTTGCGGACTGCAGCCGACTGAAGTGGGAGAAGATGGGTGGCTGGGTGAGCACTGGGCAGGCGGCCAGCCGGCCCCCTGAGCACATGCCCCCTCCAGTGACAATCACATGAAAGGGACAGGTGAGGTGTCCGCCTTCGGAGCCGTGAGGCACAACAGTCGCTGCGGAGCATGAGCAGCTTTCGAAGAATTGTTCGGGAATGGCTTTGGGCGCGGCAGAATCACCGAGGTGCTTGAGAGAGTACATCCCACAAATCCGCATCTTCACACTGTTCTGGGGGTAACCAGGGCTTCAGAGCGTACACTCGTGCGCCCTAGAACGGCAGGAACGCACTTGGAGTTAAACTGCCCACTCCGTGGTCTGGGAAAGTCCCCGTCTTAGCGAGTAACCACCCAGCACCGGCTGTGCACCAGCCTCACCACCAAGCTCTGCGCTGGGTGCTGTCATTGCCCCCACCTCACAGATGGGGAACTGAGGCACAGGAAGGCTGAGACATGCAGGCAAGGTCATGCAGCGAGTGTGTGGCAGGCGAGACTCAGTCCCAGGCCATCGGTGTCAGAGGCTGTGCCATCGGTCACTGGTCCAGATGCCGCTGGAGTGGCCAGCAGCGGCTGCCACAACCACACCCTTCCGGGATGGAACGCAGTAAACGTCACAGACTGGGTGGCAGTAAAACCCTGAACCCCAGGCTCAGCTCATGCGGCTTTGGACTTGAGCTCGTCACTGCCTGAGCACAAGCAGATCCCACCAGCCAGACGTGACCACACATCTCAGTCAAGCCGGCCGGCGGTGAGCGCGGGGCACGCACGGCCCCGAGCCGCGCTGACGCGCCTCTCCCTGGCATCGCCACTACCAGACTCCCCGGAATGCCCGCCCCCGGAGAGCCGCGCCGTCTTCCTGCAACCTAACCCCTTGTCTTTAAACTGAGACCGTGATGCTTCCAGGTGGCAGGCCGGACAGCAATGTTCTTCCCAGAACAGCGGCCAACAAGAACACCCTCACATCCGTCTTCCCATCTGCCACTTATCGTGAACACCTACGGTATTAACGGCAGAGCGGGGCCCTGACTGCCCGTCCTAGTGCCGCGGCAAAGGGTCCTGTCTGTTCCTCACGTACGATGTGCTTCGCAGTGAAAACTGAAGATGTTCTAGATCAGTGATTTCCAACCCGTGCGTCACAATTTTTAGAACATGCAACACGTGACAATTTAGTCGGGGGCACCCACCTCTTTTCCCCTAGGTTGTCAAAGAAACCCCACAGCCAGCACAGCCGTAGCCGTCCAGCGTGAATGAATCAAATTACACCTGCTTTTTGTCAGACCAGCAAAAGCGACCCTGTTTGGCGCGCTGCAGAATTCCCGCAATTAACTTCTGTTGCCGTTAGACACGAAAAAACCACTAATAATACCGGTACCTCTCTGCCCTCTGCCCTTCAGCATCCCTGCGAGGACAAGCCCCACAGAGACATCTGGTCCGAGGAGAAGGCCTGTGGCCGCCTGCCCACGCCATTGGTGACAGGGCCGCAGAGAACCGGTGACAGACCCTCTTCTGTTCCGATAAGCCAGGCGGCGGGGCCACCGGGCACATAAACCAGCAGCTTCTGTCGCACTGACCTCTCAGGCCTCCTGTGAATGCTGACAAATGAGCCACACGCTTTGCTCCCTGACAATCGTCCCTGAGCGCCATCACGGCCCAAAAGCTGGTCAGAGCGGCTTTTAACCCTCTGAGTGCCGTGCGTAATTCGAAATTTGGATCAACGTGAGAAAAGGTTATATCAATATATAACCCGAGGTACAAAAAAAGAGAAAAAAACCTAAAATATGAATTATTCTCTTATTATTTACTTTGATGGCCATCAAAAAAAGAGTCGCTGGGAGCGACGCGGGCACTTCTGGGAAAGTTTGTCAGCGTCGCTCACAGTGACACTGGTTCTCAGAGGGTTACAGGGAGGAGGAAAATATACGTCACTCGGTTTGAAAACCCCGTATCCCTTCCGTGGCCAATGTTACTTTTATCCACCAATCTCCATTGAAATGTGTTGCGATTAACATGTCTAAACGCAAAACAAATCGTGTGTTTAGAGCGGCTGCCAAGATCCCATCTGAAGTCGAATGGACACATAAAAGCACCCAGAACTCTCTCTGAGGAAGCCCTTCCCAAACCACGGCCTCTTCCGCCTGTCTGGCTGTGAAAGTCTCTTTCCAAACTATTTCTTGCAGAGATGACGATTTTCTAAAAGCCTAAAGGATGTCTGACAAGCAGAATTCTTAGACACAAACAACATTCTGTGCTGAGAAAGATATTTACTGATACCCAGGAGAGGTCCTTTGCACCTTTTCTTAAACTGGCGTGCAATTTTCCCCCGTAAATTTCCAGTTTCTGTCCGAGTCAGTATTAAAACAAAGCCCAGTGGACACTTTAACATGCCCGACACTCCGTGTCTCCTGCCTGAGAAATTACTTGGGGCCTGTGGATTCCAGCTTCACAGAAAACAGCCATTTCAGCCCCGTGCCCCCGAAGAGAGGAGCTGCCTCCTTCCCGCCTCGTTCTTCAGGAGGAGCCAGGAGAACTCCGTGTAATGACGTCCACACACAGCGTGCAGCGGCTTGGTGTCTCCTGGCCCCATCGGCAAACGTCAGTCCGAAAACAGGGCCACACGGATACTCGCTTGTTCTCATTTGCTTCGCTGCCCTTATCTGTCTGAAGTCGGGAGGGAAGTGGGAACGCTTGTAAGTGCGTCCGGTCCGCGGCCTTCCCGCCATCACGGCTTTGCCATCCCTGACCCGTCTCTCAGGGGCTTGGCGTGTGAAGTTGGCCTCACACAGCTCTGTGGGCACCCCGCACCTCCACCCCGGCCCCGCATGCTGGACGTGCAGATGCTGTAAGGTGACAGCCAGACAGCAGAACCGTTGGTTGTCATCTTAAATGCAGCCGGGTCTCCAAATGTTTGTGTGACAATTTGTACATGACATTTACCTTTGGAAGGGAATATCTGACCTCCTTTTTACAGAAATCGAATGTGCCCCGTTTTATGGAGGTGCCGCTGGGAGGCAGTGAGATCCACCCACTTGAAACGCGCAGCTTGATGAATCTTGGAGACGGCACACAGCTGGGCAGCCTCCCTGACATTCGAGATACAGAACCGTGTTCCTGGCGAGCTCCCCGGGTCCCGTCCCCATTCGCTCTCCCTGCCCCCCACTCAGCCGCAGGCCACCACATTCCCTCGTGACCCCCGCCTTTTCTAGAATTTCACAGCAAGGGAAGCATAATGTGTGTCATCTTCAAGCTGACTCCTTTCCCTCGGCATAATGCGTGGTTGCGTGTATCGACATTTCATGAAATTTTTCAAATGAACATCGTCTTATATTTGAATATCAATTCCATAAAAATTCAATAGCTTCATTTTTAACTTTACTTTTGTCGAAAGTATTTTTATGAATAAGTTTTCACATGTGTACAGTCACCTGGATGTGCAAATGTGTTAAAACAAACAGAAATATAGAAACTGAACCTCATGGGTGATTATTTGAATGCGTCTATGACTTTATATATACATATAAACACACACACGCACGCACACACACACACAGAGGACAGCTCATTAGACCCAAGAATACGTGTAGGTAAAGGCAGCCTTCAGAACCCACAGCTTAATTTTTTGACCACTGGTAAGTTACACCATTACTGACGATGCAAACGATTAGATCCTCTCCTCCGGACAGTCCGTCTTATGACTCCCAGGCACACTGCGATAAGCCAACAGCGTGATTCCATACAGTTCTTGCAAATAAAGCTCAGAAAAGAAGGCTTTCAGCTGATCTAGAAAAGGCATTAATCTGCTTTCTTTTTTCTCATTCTAATAGCCTCACTTTGATCCTCACAAGATTTTGTTCTTCTCCCTTTTTTTAAATGCAGGACTGACTTTTATCTCAGTAAGTTCTGGTTTTGGGTTCTCAGTCTTCCTGCTGCTCTGCTGTGCAGCCAGCCAGGCGCTGTCACGCTGCTCATCTCTCTGGACCCCCACGGAACCCCGCGAGCTGAGTATTTCCTTCCCCACTAACAAGATAAGGAAACTGCAACTCAGGCTAGATCCTCTCTGCTCAAGTTCACACGAAGGGTTACAGAGAAAACTCCTCATCCTGGAGGCGTACTGGACGCCAGAGGCCGCGCTCTGGGAAGATTCACTCTGCCCTGGGCTTCAAACAATGGAACTTCTTCCCCATCAGTTTTAAAGGTTCTGTCCCACACTGGGTTTCAGGGTGCTGGGTCATGAGTCCTGGGGCAGGGTTCAGGGGCCCACGCGTGAGCGCCCAGGCTTGCTGAGGCTGTGAAGCGCATTTCTACTATGCATATCATAGTTCCTGGGCTTCGGTCCCCGCGGTTACCTCTGACTGTAGATAAAATGTTCCTTGTCTGGCGGAGACAGCATCTAGGAACGCTGCCTCTCCCGACCCGTTATTCCAGACAGCATGGCTGTTGGCGGAGTCATTGTAACAGTTTCTCTGTTGTATTAACAGCGTAGATTGAAGTGCAGTACTAAGTAAAACTTATCAGAGAGACAAGAAAATTCAAAACTGGGAACAGACATTATTGCTGAGCGAAGGACAGTAATTTCTCCGCGTGAGAGAAACACTAAGCGCCGGGTCTGAGCGGCTGGCTCCTCAGCACACGGGACGCAGCCGCCCCGCTCCCTCCTGCGGCCGGCTACCTACGCGACGCCCGCTGGCTCATGGGGGGGCCCTGAGACCCTGACTTCACAGTTTAGGGTGCTGCTCCCTTTAAAACTCACACTCCCAATCCCCAGGATTTACAGATCTACACGAATGCCCGCGATGTCACGCTTTCAAAAATGTAAATTCTCAGTCATGTCCCTGAGAGGGTACCGATGTTTTTTCCAAATCTGGGAATTTAAAGTTTTTGACACTCCTTTTTATTGCTCTGGAAGTTCATTCCTACGCGAACAAACTTGGTGGAAGATGAAATCCGGCCTCCGGTGTAACCGGCGTTCACAGGCCACAGGAGGACCCTGAGAGAGAGCAGCCCCCCGGCACGGACTTCGGTGGAGTAACGCCGTCTGTTACACAGCGACGCTTCATCCGTAACAGCGCGTGATTTACGTCCGAGTGTCTTCAGGCCCGATGTGCCTCTTCATCCTCAGAGAGAGGCTGCGAATCCAGCAAGGCAGGCGGTGTTCTCCTAACCAAGCCGAGGCCGAGGGAGGCCAGAGGCCAGACCCGTGGCGGAGCGGGGTCACGCTGGCTGCCGGGCCGGTGACAGGCTTTGCCGTGAACCCGCTCCTTCCTACACGCTGCATCTAACTCAGGGGGTAACTGTGTCTGTTTGGATCACGAGGTATTTGGTTTATTAAGGGCCGTACGAGGCTGACAGCAGGAAGCTGAGTTTTTGTGAATTACTCTCTGACCCTCGGCTGTCTTTGCAGGAACCACTGCCTGCACCTGCTCCGGGGTATGCGCCCCTCCAGCCTTAGTGACACCCCCGCCCCCAAACCTTGGAGGACGTACAGTGCTTTAACAGAAATAACCACCACAGGGGGCTGATTGGTAAGCTGGGTTATTAGTATGAATCGAAAAGTATATGAACTGTGCGCTCACATTTTTAAACGTGTAAGTTTGAAGCCACAAATAAATGTTAGCCTCGGTGCCTTAGAAATTGAATCCATGAAGGAGAAGAGAAATTACTCAGATGAACTTGTCTCCATTTCTGAAGGGACTGGGTGTCTCAAGAGGCTCACATGTCATTTCAATTTACATTAATTATCTTTGATGGCAGTTACAGATGTGAAGCAGGAGGAAGTCCATCACACCAGGAATTGCATTTCTCTCTGTTCGTGAGAAAGCACTTCCATCAAAGTGATGCTTCCATCCGTATACATAATTCTCTATTTTTTTGGCATAAAAGGTAAATAAATACAACTACAAATGTGTATATATTTCATAAGTGATGAAAGCCATAAAAAACATATCAACAACACACAAAATTTGATTTTTGGCCTTTGAATTCAACTTAGAAATATATCAACCATCTCAGGAAAATACTTCAGTTAAAATTAGAAGTTAAACTGTCAAATACATACAAAATACAGTCATGCAAATACAGCAGCGCCGCCTGGTCCCCGGGTGGTGCGCCGGCCACATGGAACAGTGGCCCCCATGCTTCCCCGCCTCCCCGGTTCGGAGCGGTGAGACCCTGTCCGTGGGTGGCTCTGCCCTCGGGACGGAAGGAAATGTCACTCCTGAAAACGTCCCCAGCTTCTACGCTTGTGAACAATGAAGCCGTGGCAACAGTACAGACGAGGCGGGTGGCAGGGCTGCCCAGTTCTCTCTCTGAAAGGCTTTCGGGCTCGCTCTGCAGGTCCAGGCCCCAGCTCGCGCCTTTCCCGACCATGGAGAGCTTGGGAAGCGTCACAGCCTGACCCTTATTCTGAGGAGGAGGCTCCACACACCGTGACCAGACGCGGCAGAGGCTGCCGAGCTCCATTACGTGCCTTTGTTCCCCTCCGCGCCGCCCTGCGGGGCTTCCTGAGGCCCGTGCTGTTCCCGGCTTCCCTGAGCCTCTCCTCCGCCGGGCAGCCACCACGCGGCACTGTCGCGGCCGACCCCGATGGCCGAACATGGCTGGTCACGTCCGACGTGCCTGTGTGTCTGGAACCACGCTGGGCAGCGTGACAGCGGCTACCGCACACGGCTGTGCAAACGTGTGTTCAAGTCACAGAAAATTAAACATTCAGGTCCTCGGTCACATCCTCCACCTGGCGGACACCACAGCTGGGGAGCGTGCCCGTCTTTGCAGGAAGTCCCACGGAACAGCGCTGATCTGGAGCGAACAGAACAGGGGTGACAGAGAGCCGCTCCACAGGCTGGGTGGCCCCCCATCACGCTGTCCTGTCACTTACCTTGCAGGTCCCCCCGCCCCAGCCTCAGTAACAAGCCGGCTCTTCCGCTCTGTCCGCAGAGGATCTCCATTCACACTCAGGTCTCTGGGCTTCCTGTCTTTTTCCGGAACCGGGTTACCAAAGTACTTCTTAAAACTCGGAGCAGAGCCCCCGGGGGTGACGCGTCCCATGTGTCACTGCCCCAGGTCTTCTTCCAGCCGTTCCTCCCTTTGACAGTGGTCCTCCCCAGCTCAAATGGTGGCCCGCGGTCTGCACGTGGTAGACCTGGTTCCCACTCGTGACTTTATAGCCATGTTTCAAAGCTCTCCCGGTCCCCTCAGGAGGCTTTTTCTTTGCACAGAGTCTGCAGGACCTCCCAGCTTACGAGCGTGAGTGCGTTTATGTCATGCGGTTTATTTCCTGTTGCCGGTCACCTGCGAGGGTGGCCCAGTCCGGCCTGGGAGCGGGGCGTGCAAACCCCTTGGCCCAGGGCCGCGCCGAACAAAGCGGACCGCGGGGAACCTGTGCGGGGCAGTTACTGGTCTTCCCCCGCGTGCGTGCCTTTCCCCGTCCCCTGGCACCGTAGCTGCGAATCCCTGACGGGCAACAGCTAAGAATGGATCCTGCCACCGTGATGGACCACGTCCAGAAGTTTCTAGGAGTCCCCGCCGTTACAATCACTCAGAAGCTTTCACGTAAGTCTGCGTTCTGAGGGACGCGTGGCGCTTTCGGCAGAGACCTGGTTGTAAAGAAACCATAGTTTGGTCTGGCCGGCTGCTCCATGTGCTGATTCGGGCGCGGGGTGACATCAGCCACCTGGGGAAGGACATTTCAACCACGTGGCAAAGACATGTCCTAAGTCCCCTCTTCATTTCTAACCATGACTTGAAATAAGCAGGATAGGCTTCAAGGAACGTAAACGGGGACTTCCTCACTCAGTTATAAGCGCGTCGACCCCTCACCACTCTTACTCCACATGACCTTGGTCCCTAAGCTGTGAACAGGATTGATACACTGACGTTATTTTAGCTTTCGTGGTTGGTGTGACCTCCTGTTTTTAAGCTGACTGATCATTGGAGAGAAGGCAGGGAGAATAACGCTTCGTGTGGAACTGGGCTCCTGTATATCGGCTAAAATAAAAAATACAGACTCCTCATTCTTCTGTGCACACAGCCGTCCACAATTTACCGAGCCGCCGATGGCCCGGTGGGAGCGTCCCCACTCAGAAACACCAGTGAGTGAGATGCCAGGCCTGGCATCTTTATTTCTCTCTCAGTCAACCTGTCTGCTAGCACGGACGGACCCAGACGGGACTGCGGGGACCTGGAACACTAGCGTTCTGTGAAGCCACCACTAAATGGGCCGTAAGGAACCGGCAGCCAGGGGCTGAACCCAGACTGTGCTTGGTTTGTCATGTGGGTGGGGCTTAGCCGAGTGACAAGGAGCTGACGCTGCTGCAAGACTCAGAAGGACTTCCGCTCCACCTGATGTCGCTTCCCCCGGCAACCACGTCCCTCCGGCCCAGGAGCTGTCCCCCACGCCATCCGAGAGGCGTCCCTTAGCAGCCGGAGCAGCCTCCACGGTGGCTGACATGAGCGGAACGTCTCGGTGACCCAGGAGAGAGCCCAGAGAGCGAAGAGGAGGACAAGAAGGGCCTTGTCTGCTCCCGCTGCTTGTGATGAATTTGGTTTCAGAAGCGAGCGTCACGTTTCGGTCACAATGCACCGTCCGGAACAAGGGTTTTCATAGGCGGCTTCATCACAACACTGTGACCGGTCCCATTAGCTCATTTTCGGTAGAGAGACCAGGGCACAGAGGAGCTAAGCAAACACAGGCAGGAGGCAGGACGCACATCCAGCCAGACCCCCACTGCCAGCCCACTCAGCTCTTCACATCGGAGCCCGACATTAGAGCCAGAGAAACCCAGGGCTGCGCATTTCTGCTAATGAACGGCGCAGCGGGAGGAAGTGCGGCCTTTCACAGGCTGAAACCTCAGAGTGAGCGGGGAAAGCTGTCTCCAACTCGACGGTCAAAAGCCCCCCTCCCAGACACAGCGGCACTTCGCATCCTAAATGTGTCATCGCACAGACGTGCAGACGAAGCCACAGGGAAACACCACAGAGCGGCTCTCATCCCGAAGTCGGCACCCACTGTCGGTAAGAACGTGGAGGAGCTGGAACCTTCACACGCGGCTGACGGTCATGCGTGATATGTGGCCGCTCTGCAAGGGCAGTTGTGCAGTTTTTTGAAAAGTTCCGCAGTCGCTCACAGACACACTGGTGTGTGTCTTGAGATCGGAGTCTGTCTCGAGACGTGAAATGTCCCCAAAGGCCTGTTCGCAGCAGTGAGCTTCCTGACAGCCCCAGACTGGAAGCCATACATGTGTCCGTCCATCACCGGGAAACGGACTGACGGACTTTTGCGTCCTCGCCAGTGATGAACAAAGAAACGTCCGGAGGAAACAGACTGAGAGGAGCAAGCAGACCAGGGCCCGCCGGGGCCAGACTCGCATCCAGGACAGGCTGCCCCGGCCTCTGGGGGGTGGGGTGGGGGGCTGTCCTGCACCCGGATGGTGGTGGCAGCCGCACAACCACACGAATTTCCTACAAACCCCTGAACTGCCCGCTTAGAAGGGGTGAGTGTTACGACGCGCAGATCACACCTCAGAAAAGCTGTGACAAATACTTCCTTCTCTCCCATCTTTCCCTCGGCTATCACTGCGCGGACACCCACAGAGCTGCACCCCGGGCTGAGTGTTGTAAAATGGGTGCTCGGGTCACTAAGGGTCATAATGAAAGCCCATGTGATAAAGGGTTAGATGAAATCTTTTCGTGAATGAAAATACAGTGTGCCAATAGCACTTTGTCTACAGAATCGTGGCGTGAGAATCCAAATGCGTCGGAGCTGGTACTTTAACCCAGAGCTCAGAGCGAAACCAGGAAGCGGCTCTGGGAGGACGCGGAAGGGTGACAGCCGAGGGTCCTCGGTGACTTCCCAGGTTCCAGCAGATCCTGCTCCCCGTAATTTACGGCACAAGCCCTGTGTCCGTCCAGAGAGACAGAGGAGCCCGACTTGTCATTTTTAAACCCTGGAATGGGAGAGACGGGCTTGAAATTTATAAAGCTTTTTGCTCCCAGATGAAGGAGGCAGGCTTATTAATTTCTATTAACAGGAGGCCTTCTGCTGACAACCTTTCCATTAGGAGTCTGGCCAACTCCCAGCTACGACAGATGGACTGAGAATTCTGCCAAAAGACTGCGTGCACAGGGAGACAGTCAGAAAAGATGCCGGTTTCCCTGGCTACAGATTAATACCCAAATGAAAACAGCCATGTTTGGGGTCACTCTGTCTTATCGGTCACCTGGAAAAGACTCCTTTGTCTTTTCAACTCTCTCCAGGTTAGACTCTCATGAAGGTCTCTGGCGTTGGCGGCCGGACGCAGGTAGAACAAGGCGCCTGGGAAAGAGCAAAGGGAGAGAACACCCTCCGTGGACCCGGAGGGAAGCAAAGAGCCTAAACGCTGGTGGAATTAGCTGGATTCTAGATAATGATACACCTAGTCTCAGAGGAAGGAGCTACCGTAAAAACTCAGCCTTTCTAAAAATTAAGTGACATTTGGATCTCAAAGCAACCGTGCCTGCTGTGACTTTTCCAATGCTTGGCCTCACCTGTCGGGCAAGAACAAAGAGGAACGACGGCACTTCCCAGTTAGAATCAGGACAACAGGCAGCACCTCAGTCCACAAGGAGCGCCCCTCACAGAAACGCAGCCCGGGAGGTGCGAACTGACACCAGGCGGGAGACGCGCCCGCCGGGACCAGGAAACAGAACCAGAGACCCCCTGCTCCTCAGGCCGTCGCTCTGCAGCAGCAAGCGTGTCCCGCAGGGTCACGGCGACTGGGACGTGAGGCTCTGACCGCAACGGGCCGCTACACCCCTTGCCCGGCGTGAACATGATGCCCGCAGGGCCCACAGAGTGAGGTGGCCGAGCTAACCCCCGGTCTCAGGAGTGTCCGCCCCAACGCCAGAAGGACAGGTGGGGGACACGGGCCCAGGGGCTGAAAGTGATTTAAGTTCCAAAAGCCAAAACTCGCTCCATACAGAGCGGCCCAGAGAGCACACAGAAGCAGGTTCTGGCAGAGGTCACCAAGAACAGGCCTTCCGGCCTGAAGGGCCCTGGGGCCAGAGGCCGCCCGCTGACGCACTGACTGCGGGCCACGGGCACCGAGGCCACGTAGCGCAGACAGGACTGTGGGGCCCACGGCGCCAGCAGAGGCAGGTGACGGCCGAGGCCGGAGGTCACCCTCCCACCTGATGTGTGTCACCATCACCACCCTGGGCAGAAAGGGAGAGAAGAATCCTGGACTTGACTGGGTTTTCCTAACAGACTTACAAATTCTGAATGCACTTCCGGCCAAGAGGGAGGCCCAGACAGACACGCTGCGTCTCCCTCCACAACTAAGAAGGAACACAACTACCTCAAAACTAGAGACAGCCAGAAGTTCCAGAAAACTGAGCTGCATGGGTGTCCAACAATCAAAGACATAAAGAAGAAACACTCACCCAGACAGGTGGGAGGGGCGGAGAGGACGCGGTGTGGTGGTGGCAGCAGCGGTGGCAGCGGCAGGCCGAGGGAAAGTACAGTCACACATTTTAAAAAGTCAGGAGGGACACCTGGGAGCACTCCCAGCACCAGACCAGACCACACAGCTCACGGGCCCAGCTCTGGGGAGAATCAAGCCTCATTGCTTCTGACTGTGCAGACCAGTGGGGGTTGGGGCAGAGGAAGAAACTGCCGGTCTCTCAGCAGAGTCCGCTTGTTTAAAGGGCCCCCACGGTCCTAGAACGTCTGCAGACCCTCCCATTCTGGGAACGACGGCCAGGGCAAAGCTAGAGGGGCGCCAGGCCCATACAGAAGTGGGAGAAGTGCCTGGAAAAGGAACGAGTGCTGGGCAAGCAGCATTGTTCCCTCTCGGACCCCTCCCCCACATACAGCACCACAATGTGGTGAAATGGGTCGCCCTGTACTGACGAGTCCCTAAGGCTCCGCCCCTTACAACATAACAGGTGTGACAGCTCTACCTAAGATACAGAGGCAAACACACACACAGGAGCCTGTCAAGATGAGGAGACAGGAAGATGTGGCCCAAAAGAGGGACCAGATCAAGGTTCCAGTGGGAGAACTAAGCGACGAGGAGATAGACAACCTCACAGACCAGAGTTCAAAACACTGGTGATAAAGGTGCTCACATACTTGACAGACATATTTAAGTATAGCAAACACATAAGGGAAGAAGTGAAGGCTATGCTAGATGAAACAAAGGAAAATCCACACAAAACCAATGGTGAAGAGAAGGAAACCAGGGTTCAAATCAATGACTTGGAATATGAGGAAGAAAAAAACAGTCAACCAGTACAGGAGGAGGAAACAAGAATTGGAAAAAATGAGGAGAGGCTTAGGAACCTCTGGGACAACTTTAAACGTGCCAACATCCAAACCACAGGGGTGCCAGAAGGAGAAGAGGAAGAGCAAGAAATCGAAAGCTTATGTGAAAAAAATAATGAAGGAAAACTCTCCAAATTTGGCAAAGGAAATAGACATACAAGTCCAGGAAGCACAGAGAGTCCCAAACAAGCTAGACCCAAAGAGGACCACACCAAGACACATCATCATTAAAATGCCAAAGGTTAAATATAAAGAGAGAATCTTAAAAGCAGCAAGAGAAAAGCAGAGAGTTACCTACAAAAGAGTTTCCGTAAGACTATCAGCTGATTTCTCAGAAGGAACTTTGCAGGCAAGAAGGGACTGGCAAGAAGTATTCAAAGTGATCAAAAGCAAGGACTTACAACCAAGATTACTCTACCCAGCAAAGCTATCATTTAGAATGAAAGGGCAGATAAAGTGCTTCCCTGACAAGATAAAGCTAAAGGAGTTCATCATCACCAAGCCATTATTATATGAAATGTCATAGGGACTTACTTAGGAAAAAGAAGATCAAAACTATGAACACTAAAATGACAACAGACTCACAACTATCAACAACTAATTCTAAAAATAAAAACAAAAACCAAACAAAACAAACAACCAGAACAGGAACAGAATCATAGGTATGGGGATCATCTGGAGGGTTATCAGCTGGGAGGGGGAAGGGGAGAAATGGGGAAATGGTGCAGGGATTAAGAAGCATAATCAGTTGGTACAAAATAGACAGGGGGGAGTTAAGAATAGTAGAGGAAAGGGTGAAGCCAAAGAACTTATATGCAGAACCATGGACATGAACTAAGGGGGGGGGGGTTGCTGGAGGGAAGTGGGATACTTGGGGGAGAGGAGCAAAGGGTGGAAAATTGGGACTACTGTAACAACATAATCAATAAAATATACTTTTAAAAATTCCGAACGCAATGAGACCTATCTTGAATGGAGACTGTTACTGAAAACTCAAGAGAGCTACGTTTCTGCCCGGGCACGCGGCTGATGGAACACAAACCACCATGTAGATATCCTGTCCCCGAGCTTCGTGGGAAAGGGGCCGACAGCCGGGGGCTGGCCCTGCCCACTGAGGAGGGACGGGGCCACCGCGACTCCAGGGCCTGAGCCTGCAGGTCCAGCCCACGGGCACACTTCGACCTTCCTCCCAAACAACCTGTCCCACCGCACGTGGACACAGCCTGCGTCACACCCTTGACAAGGGGCCCTGTGAACCCTTGTCACCCTCCATCGGCAGACCCCACGTTCCTTGCGTCAACAAACCCGGTGGCTGCAGCCTCCATTCCATCAAAAAGCAGCCACTTGTCCCCAGCTCTGTGGAGCTGCCACCTTAGGGGACAGCATCGCCTTCGCCTCAGAGACCTGAGCTCCCGCCCCTGCCCCCTGTCCCCGGCTGTCCATCAGCCGCAGAGCGACCGTCGTGCGGACCGAGTCAGAGCGCTCTGGCCACAGTCACGCACCCTGCCCGGCACCCTCAGTTGGACCCCAGGCCTCAGGTCCTCTCCCGCGTTCTGCAGCAGGTGTCCCGGCCCCTGGCCGGCGCTCTGAGCGCCCCAGAGGGGACAGTCTGCAGATGTCCACACCGCCAGCCCCTGCGGTGTGTTTGGCTCTCTGCTCAGATGTCATCTTTCTAACAAGTCCAGCAGCAACGACCCTCCCCGGCCCCTGCAGTCCTGCGCCCACACCCCGATCTCGTCTCCTCACCTGTAGCCCCTGCGGCGCTATCACTGCTGTATAACCCACCGATTGCCTTCCGTCCGGGCCTCTCCTTGGCCCCTGAGCCCGTCGAACGCCAGTGTTCCTTCATGGATGTGACTCCACGCTGCCGTGCCTGGTCCCTGACCGGCGACGGGGGCTCGGGAAACACCCCTGGGACGAACGGACTGACTTCGCACGAAATAACTGGGGAAGGAAAACCGGCAAAGGATCATTGTTTTAACACAGCGTGTTTTCTGCATTTAAGTGTTTAGTAAGTATACAGTTTTACAGAGCAATAACTTTAATTAACAAAGATATGTATTTCCCCAAGTACGCAAAGACTTACAATTCCATCTTTCTTCTAAATGACAAGAAGCAAATTCAGACGTTAAATAATAACAAATTCCTAATAAAGAATTAAAATGAGCAAAACAGTTTTAAAATGTACAACAGCAGGAAGCCCTAGCCTTCACAGAGCGCTTCCCGTTGACCAGAGGCGTCCTGGAAACCACGAAACAAGGCCACCTGAAGGGGACGCCGCTGGCGTCCGCTTACAGACAAAGGACGCGTGTGGAGACGCTGGGCCGCTCCCCGAGGCCCACGCGGAGCGAAGCGGGGGGCCTGAAAGGTGAGCCCAGGGTCCCGTTCCTCCCCTGCCTGATGCCACTCTTGCTCCTTGCAGCTGAGAGTGTGGACCCCGGGCCAGGCAGGCCCCACCAGCCCCCAGCTCTCTCCTCGGGTCCGTTCCCGCGCGGCTCTGGGCTCAGCGTGCTCATCTGTGAGATGGGGACAGCGATGGCGGTCCTGGTACAACTGTCCTGAGGACGGAAAGTGCTCGAGGGAGTTCCATACCGCTCTCCACAGTGGCCGCACCAGCCTGCGTTCCCGCCGGCAGTGCCCCGGGGTTCCCGTTTCTCCGCCAGCCCTTGTCGTTTGTTGATTTGCTGATGATGCCATTCTGACCGGTGTGAGGTGGTGTCTTGTTGTGGTTTTTATTTTCATCTCTGATGGCTAGTGATGCTGAGCATCCTTTCATGTGCTATGGACCCTCTGTATGTCCTCCTTGGGGAGGTCTGTTAGGGTCCTTTGCCCATTTTTTAATTAGGTTGTCTGTCTTCTTGGCGTTGAGTTCTATGAGTTCTTTATATATTTTGGAGATCAGTCCCCTGTCTGAGGTGTCATTGGCAAAGATGTTTTCCCATATGGTTGGTTCCCTTTTCATCTTACTGATGTTTTCTTTTGATGAGCAGAAACTCTTTAGTTTGCTGTAGTCCCATTTGTTTATTCTTCCCTTTATTTCCCTTGCCTTAGGAGATGTATCCGTGAAGATATTGTTACGTGTGATATCTGAAGTTTTCCTGCCTATGTTTTCCTCTAGGACTTTTATGGTGTCATGACTTACACTTAAGTCTTTTGTCCAGCTTGAATTTATTCTGGTGTGTGGTGTAAACTGATAATTGATAATTGATCATTGATTATACCATAAGAATCCTGAGACCCCAATTCAAAAGAACCTGTGCACCCCTATGTTCATAGCAGCGCTGTTTACAATCGCCAAGTGCTGGAAGCAGCCTCAGTGCCCATCTGTAGATGAGCGGATCACAAACTGTGGTACATTTACACAGTGGAATAATATGCAGAAGAAAGAAAGAAGGAACTCCTGCCATTTGCGACAGCGTGGATGGAACTAGAGAGAATTATGCTCAGTGAAATAAGCCAGGCAAAGAAAGCAAAATACCCTATGATCTCACCTAATACAGGAGACTCATGAACAACATGAACAAATGAGCAAAACAGAGCCAGAGGCGTGGAAACAAGGAGCAGACTGACAGTGACCGGGGCGGGGGGTGCTGAGTAAGAAAAGGGTCTAGTCAAGGACCAGGTATAAATGACCCAGGGACGTGGACAACAGGGTGGGGAGTGACTGAGGGAGAGGGGTGAGCAGGGTGGGGGGAGAACAATTGGAGAAAAAGTAGGACAGCTGTGATAGAAAAAAGCAATGATTTTTTTTAAATGTGCTCGTTTAGGGCAGAAGCCACCTGACAAGCATTAGCTATTATCATGACTGTCGCCACCTGGAGGTGATCGTGACCCACGACTGTCCTTTCCAGACCCCTCCTGTGTCTGCTCCTTTTCTAAAACGTCTGTCTTCAGACCTCCTTGGCCACTACTGCCCTGAATAATGATGAGGGTTTGAATATTCGTATTGCTTTTATGGAACCGACTGAATTTCAGGGCTTTCTTCCAGGATTCTTTTGATGGCTAAGACATATAGTTCATTTACATAAATTATCATACAAACAGAAGGGTTTTAAATCGGAGAAATGTAAAAGTCATTTCTCTGGTTCTAATTCAGCTTGGGTTTCTACATATCTACTTGGAAAGAATTAAGAAATAACTACTAAAACACCTTATGTATTAAATTGGAGTACACTCATATACCATTTGAAGTCTTTCATTGGAGTTTTAAAATAAAAGAATAACACACTTCCAGATTCAGCTCAAGCTTCAGTTTCTCAGTTATACCAGTCCCGTCGGCTCTCTGAGAAGCACACAGAAGTTAGTCAGCACAGCCCTGCTGTCTCGTGAAGAACTGAAACTTCTAACACTGAGCTTCAAGGCAGGGAAAATCTATCCCAATTATAAATACTAACAGGAGTCAGTTCCAAAGTTTTGTCATAAAATTTTCTCTGTGAAATGATTTCCATTATGAAATTTGACATATATTCTCACGAGAGGGGAAAAAACCCTCAATTTAAAACTTTCGGTAAAGACAGACATAAGCGGGACCCAAGATCAAAAACATCTCTCATTTTTGCTTTCACATACTAACTTGTGATTTGTTTTTCCTTCTGAACAATGTGTAGGGTTTCCCAGAACCTTTTTCACTGTTATCATCCCAGCTTCCCGGGGGACAAACACTCACCGAGCCGGACACCCCTGCCCGGGGGTAGACTGGGCAGAAAAATGACATTTCTCCCGCAGAACCAGTGTACTTTGATGCACCCCATGTTCAAAAGCTCCAGCTTACGCACCTCAGATGTCAGGAAGTGACTTAAGTCTCTACTTGACGACTTCAGTATTCTAAAAACCTATACATCAAGTTCTCATATAAAGAAGGTCTGTGGTACTGCAATTTTATTCTTAGAATCTGCATCTGGGGCAAGTTGGTCCTTTCTAGATGAACCTAAGGTTTTCAATATTAACTATGGATACTTATAAAACTGGATCAAAAACCTGGGGTACATTTACACAATGGAATACTATGTAGCAGAAAGAAAGAACTCCTGCCATTTGCGACAACATGGATGGAACTAGAGAGAATTATGCTCAGTGAAATAAGCCAGGCAAAGGAAGAAAAATACCGTATGATCTCACCTAATACAGGAGACTAACGAACACCACAAACAAACGTGCAAAACAGAACCAGAAGCGTGGAAACAAGGAGCAGACTGACAGTGACGGGGGAGGGGGAGGGGGGAGAAGGGGGGTAGGAAGGGGAAGGGTTTTGTCAAGGACCAGGTACAACGGACCCGTGGACACGGACAAGGGGGTAACGCGGTGGGACTGACTGAGGGAGAGGGGTGGGCAGGGTGGGGGCGAGCAAAGGGGGAAAAAGTGGGACACCTGTGATAGAAAAACAATAAATAAAAGATTTTAAAGAAACAAAACTGGAGCCCAGGAGGTAGGTTGGTAGATTCATTACATATGCTGACGTTTTCATGTTATCATGTGCATACTCATTAATAAAACGTCCATGCACAATAACAAATGAATGTATTTAATTTTAAACCTTAGGCTCTTAAACAGATCTAAATGATAAGGTGACACCGCCACCGCGTGGCCGGATGAAAACGGGCCGCTCTAATGTCCATTCCATTGTTTCACGTGAGCACACGCCTCTCTTCCGCTAACGTAGATATTAATAACCTTTATAGATAGTGGGTCAGAGGGATCTTAGATCTGAGTATTAGAGTAAATCAAATAACATTTGTAAATTATATTACAGGGGAAAATAAACACAAGAGCATTTTAGCAAGTGGTCGTTAAGTTTTTACATGACTTTGACGTCTAGTACAAAAGCATAAGGCGGTTTACAGCCCGTTTATGAACCCCTGAAACAGCACTGACACTCTTCCCTTTAACGTAGCGCGTCGCTGTACCAAGTAGTCGGCGACCTTTCTCACAAAGGCACGCAAACCGGCGACCTTTCTCACAAAGGCACGCAAACCGGAGCAGAACCGGCCTCGACAGCAAACGGGCGCACGTCCATGAGCCCCGAGCGCCATCGCGGCGGCGGTGACGGGGAAGCGCGTGGAAGAGTTCAGGGGCCCGGGCGCCCCCCCCTACCCCCACCCCCCGTCCGTCTGCGAGGCCACAGGGGCCCCGCACGCCTCCTGCCTCGCTTCTCAGCAAATACCGGCGCCCCCGCTGCTGAGCGGGGTCTCTTACTGCGGCCCCAGCTCCAGACCCCCTTCCACCGCAGGGCCCCGCTTCCTTCCTCTCACGTGCCCAGTGTCCCCTCCTCGTGCTGCCCGCCCCCCGTCCTGGCCCGCAGCCCCTCGCCCTGCTCCCGCTCAGCGGACGGACCTCCTGTTAGCCGGGAGGGGGGTCACAGACGAGGACACTGGGAGGTCCCCGTGACAGCACCCGGCCCGCCACGCGGTTCCCGCAGGTGAGCTGCGCGCTGGCTCCGGCTCGTGCCCGAGCCCCCGCCCCGCGGCAGCCCAGCGCGTCTCCCCTGCGCCTCGGTTCCTGCATGGCCGTCGGGCCTCTCCCCTCGGGACGCAAATGCGCTGCACGTTCTCCCACGCGCAGGAAGGGTCCACTCAGTGCCCGTCCCTGTCCAGACACCCCCCATCTCTCGTCCTCAAGAGAGGCACCCAAGTCCGGGCTCCGACTCTCCTGCTCACGTTCTCCCGGAACCTGCGCCTCACGGGGTCCCAGACGCCCTCCACGGCCACGGCCAAGGCCACCCCTCAACCCCAGCCCACTGGTACCCAGAGCAGCCGGTCACCCCCCGAGTGTGCAAAGCGCACCTTTCTTGACCCTCAGGAGAGGCTCCCCCCAGGTCCCCCCGGCCCCGCTCAGCCTCGGCGGCTGTTCCTGCTATTTTCCCTGGATGACAAACGTCGCCGTGCCCGGGGCTGGGCCTTCGGTCCCACTTCCTGTCTAAACTGGGGCCCCGGTAAGAGCACACACCGCACGGCCCTGTAAAGCACAGCCCCCGCCCCGGACCCTCCTCGTCCCCCACGCGCTTGCCCCGCAGCACTCCACGGCTTCCCCGCCGTAACTGCACTGAGGGTGACAGGGATTTTGGCAACTTCCTGAGCGAGGGCTCCGCGTCCTTCCCTCCCCTGAACGGTCGCAGGCCAGCAGCGGCCGCAGGGACGTCCTGCAAGCGGGGCGGCGGTCAGACTCCTCGGGCTGCGCCGGGAGCTCGGACAGGACGGGAGGCGAGGCTGCAGGCCGGCACCTGGTCCCTCAGGGCCAGCGCGCCTGGGGGTGGGGCCCCAGCCGGTCTGCGACGCCGCCCACGCCCTCTGCCACCAGGGTGCGGCCCACGGCCCCAGGGGACACCCGGCGCAGGCGCCCAGCTGTGCTCACGGGCGTCTGTCCCCCGGCAGCGCCCCGGGTGGCGGACCAACCCCCACCCTCCCAGTAACTGACCGCCGCCCCGCCCCGGGAACGAGGCTCCGCGGACAAGACCGCTGACTGCCGTTCGCTGCTCGAGCCCGGGCGCCTGAACAGGGCCTGGCGTGGCGTGGGAACGCGGCGGGTATTTATGAACAATGTTTTACAATGTAAGGCGCCAGAATAAAAATTAGGGTGGCGTGCTTGGTTTAACAGGCTGGTGTCCTTGTTGTGTTCTGGGGGCAACAGATTTGGCGAAAAGGGTTAAGAGACATCATTCAATCCATAACTACTAATCAATAAAAAACATTTAAAAAAAAATTAGGGTGGCAAGAAAGGGAAGGGACCGACATGCACCGATGCTGCAGAAGAAAGATGCCCGGGAAACACAAACAGAAGCCCCGGCCGCCGTGGCTCAGTGGACTGAGCGTCGGTGTCGCCGGTTCGATCCCCGGTCAGGGCGCAGGGCTCGGGTGCACGCCAGGTCCCCAACTGGGGGCACAAGGGGAGGCGACCGCACAGCGATGTCTCTCTCCCTCTCCTTCCCCCTAAGAACAAGCAAACAAATAAATAATTTAGGAACCTAGAGGGGTCTTAACAGACGGGGAGGGAGAGCGGGAAATGTAGTCCACGCCACGGGGTAGCGTGAAGGAACACGGGACAGGCGTGCCACGTGCAGCCTGCGGCGGTGCCATCCGGGGCCAGGACCGGGGCTGATCGCCGGTGGGCAGGGCGCGGCAGTGTCCGCGGCCGGTGACGCGCACGGGGAGCGGGGCGTGTCGGGAACCCTCCTCCACAGACGCGCTCAGGGACTGGAAGGCGCGTTAGGGAAGCTGGGCGGCCGCGCGGTGTGACGGTGGCTGTGACGCGGCCCCGGTGGGAACCCTCGGTGCCCTTCACTGACGTCCGAGCACACAGTAGGGCTCCATTTCCCCCCCTTCTCCAGGTGCGGGTGGCCGTGAACTTGCTTCGGTCCGTGAAGCGGGAGGCGGTGACCCTGTAGGGCCAAGTGTGGCCGGGAACCGTGACACCAGGCGAAGGCCCCCTTGGCCGAGTCCCTAGCAGGGACGAGCGCGCGACGAGAGGGAAACCGCGCAGTCGGAAGCCACGCGCGGGCCGCGGCCGCTTTAATTGCCAGCGAATGCCCGCGCCCAGCCTTCGAGGGTGGCGCTCATGTCCTTCCCTCCAGCGGGGCCAGGAGGACGGACTCCCTCCTCGGGGGCGGCTCCTTCTCCGGCTCCGGCGCGAACACACCGGACCGCTCGGGTCGCTGCTCTGCGGGCCGCCGCTGCCACGCCACGAGGACACTCGCGGCCGCACGGCGACGCTCGCTCGGGCTCCCGCGTTTTCCCTGGAAAACAGCCCGCGGGCCACCTCCTCCCTCCGCGCGGCCTCCTGGTGGTGACCGGGCTCTGCCCTGCGACCGCGGGCGGGGCGGCGGGAGCCGGCGGGCGGCTTTCCCTCCCGGACGCTCCTCCACGGAAGCCCTGCCCGCGCCCCGCGCCGCAGACCGGCAGGCGGCGAGCGGGCCCAGCACGGGGCGTGTCCGCGCACGTGGCGAGCCCTGCACACGCGGGTCCCCGCCGCCCCAGGCCGGACGCCGCGGCCCTCCCTCCTGAGGTCACGTTCAGGGCCGCGTGCGAACCCCCGGAGACGCCAGGCCCGGACCCGCTCCTGCGGCAGGGCGGCCGCTGCGCGGACACGGAGGGCGCCTCCGGCACCCAGTCCAGCTCATCCCGCGCGCACCCACGGAGAGGTGGGCACAGGGGCGCCAGCAACCTCCGTCGCCACGGTAACTGCCCTGACATACACTGGAAATACACACTCCCACCCCCTTCCGCCGGCCGCCGCCCGCGACTATCAGCTTCCAGTTCTCGCGAGAACTCTTTGGCTTCCGCCACCCCCTCAACGCGGATGTGCGCATGCGTACGAGTTCGACTCAGACGCCAAGTGAGCTGTCCCCGGAAGGAGGCGGGGCGTGGGGGGAGGTGGAGCAAATCTGGAAGCCGTCAGGAAGGAGGAGGTGGGGCCGGGGCGGGGCCAGGAGGGGCGGGGCGGAGGAGAGGCACCGTAGGCCCCGCCCCTCGCAGTGCGTCAGCGGAATGGCGTCATCCACTCTATAAGAGCGCGTGCGCGGAAGCGGGCGCCCTTTCCCGTCCAGGCAGCACGTGTGCGGGGTCGTCAGGGGGTCCTGCTCTGTGCGCTGAGACGGTGGTGGGCACGGAGCCTTTCCGTGGAGTCAGAATGCAGCGGGCCCGGGAGACCGGCGGCCGCGGAGCGAGGTCCGCTGCGGGAGTCTGTGGGCTGGGAGGCCGGAGCGCGCTCGGGCGCCGCTTGGGTCGTGCGGCCGCCGCCGGGTGCAGCCCCGGGCGCTGAGTCCCAGGCGCGCTCGTGCGCCTCGGACCCGTGAGCAGCCTGCGCCCCGGGCGAGTTGGCGGGCGCGCCACGTGGCCGTGTGGATCCGCCCCAGCGCCGCGGTGAGTGGGGTGGGGTCCCCCGCGCCGCCGCCGTGACCGTCCATGTGTCCTTGGGACCTGTCGGCTGTGGCAGTGTCCCTTCCTAGCCATGGAAGAGCATACTCTTGTTTATTGGCAAAGCTGTCACCATCCCGTTGGTATCAGATTCTGACTTACACAAGAGACATTTCCTCTGTTGCTGATTAAACGCTTGGAGGGTGCGGGGTGTTGCGCAAAGGGCTGTTTTCCCGGTGTTCCCGTGAGGTCGAACCACCTGTTCCGACGTGATGGGAAACCCAAGGTACGTTCCTTTCCATTCGCGTTCCAGAGTTCATCTTAGCGCAGAGGACTTCGAAGGCCGAACGGGCCCGTTCTGCTGCCATTTTGTCTTTGGAATGAGTCATCTGCCAGCGGAAGGGGAAGTGGCCGAGCCACCCCGGGGCCTCGTGAGTCACGGAGCTGTCCTTCTCTTGCAGGGGCCGAGGAATGAGTGACTGAGTGACCCGGCGGGGTCCGCGTAGCTTCCCGCCGGCGCGGGACGGACGCGGTGGCAGATCTCAGCTCCAGGACAGAAGGCAAATGACGTTATGGAAACAAAAGAGCGACCCAGGCCCTCCCAAGGCCGGAACGTTGTCATTTTAAGTGGAGACTAATAAGTGTGTTTCCTTGTTGCAATTGGACAGAATGGCTTTTCTGGGTGTTCCGTGTGCCCTGGCTGGCGAAGGGGCGGGAGGGCAGTTACAGGAGCCAGCGAGCGGACGCCTCCTGCTCTGCTGTCGGGAGCTGGGGGCTGAGCTGGGGGAGGGGCGCCGCCTTTGGGGGTCACTGGCGCAGACGACCGGGTGACCCGAGGGAGACGGCAGGCTCTGCACCACGCAGACCACGAAGGCAGCTGCACGTGGCGAGGGCTGAGCACGTTGTTTACACATGAGCACTGAAGGTTCGTGTCTTGTAAGTCACACAAGTTAGAATAAAGGCATATTCATGAGTGAAAGTTTGACTTCATTAGGGACCGGGCGCCTGAGTGCTGCTTGCCCGGCCCTGGGCTTGAGCCCGGGGGTTCCTCCTGAGCCCGCAGGCAGGTGCCCAGTGCAGTGCGCTCCGCAAGGAAGTCCTTGGACAGTTCCTGTATCAGAATCGTGAGCTTTTAGACAGGACGGTGTCATTCTACCTGGCGCCACGTTGCCGGTCCACAGAGGCGCAAACGGGAAAGCGAAGCACCGGTAGGGTAGCACCAGTTTATTATTACAAAGCCCAGGATTTACAAAGGGGGACACCCAGGAATGGAGAAGGGAATCGGCCCCTCCTAACCCTAAAATTCGCCCTGACCTCTCAGCTGGGTCTTGGCGTCTGTGCCTTGGGTAAACTGCCTGGGGTTTGGGGGTTCAGACCAGCCTGTCTGAATGGGTTACTCGGGTACCCTGGGGGGCACGCCTCTGCTGTGCAGACGGACACTTAGCACTGCCCCCGAGTGTCCTGGAAGGGGACCGTGAGCAGCGAGTCCTCACCCCTTGGGAAATGGCACAGGGAGGGCTCCCCTTCAGGAAGGAGAATTGGGGGAGACAGGACCATTGTCAGCACTGAGACCCACCCTGGGAGTTGGTACTCAAGCCCTTTCAGCAGCTGCCTCGCCTGGGCCCCTCCGGGCCTGTCCCTCTGGGGTT
Source organism: Furipterus horrens (assembly GCF_987537825.1). Taxonomy (NCBI): domain Eukaryota; kingdom Metazoa; phylum Chordata; class Mammalia; order Chiroptera; family Furipteridae; genus Furipterus; species Furipterus horrens. The sequence goes on from NW_028327180.1 coordinate 1,290,298, forward strand.
TATCTCAAGTGTGCTGCAGGGGACAGCAGGCTCCCCGGGAATTACAGGTTTGAACCTGTTGCCACCAAGTCGCAGCAGGCGGCGCTCAGGCCCTGGGGCCGAAAAGAGCTGATGCTCCGGAACCAGCCATGTTACCCAGTTATAAACTCAGAATGGGTCAGGGTAACCAGACAGACGTGTTAGCTCATGCGGTGGGTAAGTTAGATTGTTAGTAACACACGAGGCAGCCGGGATAGCTCCTCATAGTTGCCCTTGGAGGGGCTGTGACGAGGGACGTGTCCCAGTCCAGTTCAGGGAACTCCTTTGCCCTGGGCCCTGGGTTTCTCCACTCGACAGGCTGCAGAGATGAGCTGCCTGGTGATCATGTCGAGTACGGGCGCCCAGAACCTGTGCATCGCCGGTTCGATTACGAGGAGTTCTCCCAGGAAAGGGGAAAACACCGCTGCACAGTCAATATACACAGTAACCTCCAGAGTTCTGAGAAGTGGGAGGTGCAAGTGGGAACCGATGTCGAGTCCAGTGAGGCTCACGGGGGGCAGGGACCGTGCCAGTGAAGGGCGGTCAGCATTGCGCGGAGGTGTCCAGGGCGCACTCCCAGGCAGCAGAGGCGCAGTTCCTGACACGGGCCTGTCCCCGTGCGTTGGCACCTCTGGCCAAGCACCCGTGTGGAGGAGGAAGGTTTCCCACAGATTCTTCACGTACTGTTCTCCATGAGTCACAGTTTGGTGACACTTTTTATCCAAGGTACAAAGGCTGACACTTTGGTGTAAACGCCGGGCGAGTCCTTGACTCTGCAGCCGTCCCCCCAGGAGGTCACCCCGTACACCGCCCAGCTGGCTCCCGGTCGCTCGCACACGAGGGGTCCCCCGCTGTCGCCCTGGCAGCTGTCCACGCGGCGGCGTCCCTGGAGGTTCCCAGCGCAGAGCATCCGCCTGGTGAACCGGCCCTTGTAGCGCGCCCCGCAGAGCCGCCGGGGCAGCAGGGCGACAGCCGCCTGCTGCAGGGTCCTGGAGTAGGCGCGCCCTGTCAGACCAGACCTCCGCGTTAGGCGGCCGCCCGCTAGCGCGCCCGAGCACAGAGCTGCGGGCAGCGGTTGCGTGAACACTAACGGCCTAAAACTTTGCCTGGTGTGGCATCAGTGCGGAGTGGGTGGCAGGCCGCGCCCTCAGCCCCAGAGGGACCGGCGGGCATCCGTGCACTTGCCACAGAGAAGGGACACCCACAGCTGGCACGTGTGTGGGAGGCAGGCCCTGAGTTCCGCGTGTTAGAGCCCAGGATGCACTCCTGCTGCTGGGGCATCGGCTCGCCCGTTCCTCTAAGACCCAGCGGCCTCACTGACTTGAGAGTTCATGACATGACAATTACATGTAAGCGTGGAAGGTGGCAGTAACCGTCCTACATAGAAATGGTATTTTCATAAAGACTCAGAAACCAGACAGCCCCACGCAGAAACCGGCTTCAGTTTAACTGCTGCCTGTTCGTGTGCCCCGTGCCCGGGAAACCCGCGCCTCTGCTGAGTGGCTGCAACGGGCCACAGCCGTGTCATAAACCGGAATGCCACCGTCATTCTCTGTCACTGCCGTGCCATAGATGGGAATCCCACTGTCACTCTGTCACTGCTCACTCATCTGGAATAACGCGTCCCTGATCAAACACATTCTGGAAAACCTTCCTTCGCCATTTCTGTTATTTCAGACATGGCGTCCCCAGGAAGGGGACACGGTCCCAACTTGGACATAAACGTACCCCTCCTCAGGCTGGGCCCCCTGGGTCAGCACCCGGCCCAATGCTCGCAACATCCCCCAAGAAGTGTGTCCGTTGCTGACGCAGACTCAGGAGGGCCCCAGTGCCTCCCCGGGACTGTCTGCCACGGAGGCTCTTGCACTGCTATGGGACAGGGAAGTGTGAAGCCCTGACCCCACGGAACTACTGATACTCAGTAACGCCTTGGTGAAGTGACCCTGGCAGAGAGATACATCTGATGCTCCTTGCAAGAGTACAGTTATCAGTGCTAATTATTGTAAGAGAGCAGCCAGCCTGACATTGCTCCTTATTCACTGACCATTTGTGGATCCGGCCCCTCCCCTAGGTGCGCCAGCACTGCGGTCCCGGGGGTGACATGCACGGATCTGTGTGTGTGTGTCGTTGCCTGAGAACACCGCTCTTGCTCGGGGACTCGGAGGTGGGAGGGCCGGGAGGGGGCTGGGTCCCTCCACGTCAGCCTCAGTGGTTCGGCCTTTGTTCTACAGGTAGGAATTCTCCCTAAGATTGAGGTGGATCCCAGGCTCCATGACAGGAAAGCAAACCACCCAACACCACAGCTCTTGGCTGGGGTAGCTGCAGCGAGGTCCCGGCGGAAAGCGTTCTCCACTGCAGACGGCCCGGCCCGAGTCCTGGGGTGGGGCCTTAAACTCCCTGCCTCCGTCTCCTCCCGGTCTGGGGAGCTGGCAGTCTCAACCCCTGAAGCCCTGGGGCAGCAGAGCTCCGGCCGCGTGGCCTGGGTTCTAACACAAACCAACAGCACCCCAGGGTGTCCCCCTCGGCGGGCCCTGCAAACGCTCGCCTGGATCCGGTGAGACCTGACGGCCCGCTGGCCCCCGCCAGAGCCCCGTGCCCTTCCCGTTACCTGTGTCTCCCCATCCCGTGATGTGACAGCTGGAGGCTGTCTTCTGGGGCCTCTCCCTCCAGAGCGGGAGGCAGGCCGGCAGGACGCGGCTGCTGAGGCGGGCGCACCGGCCCCCCGCCCCGTGGAGCCTGACCAGGGCGATGTCGTAGTCGCTGCTGTCCGGGCGGTACGCCGGGTGCGCGACGATCTGCTGGACCCCGATCTCCTCTTCAAACTCCTCGGGCACCAGCGTGTGGTAATCCCCGACCCGAACGGCGTAGGTGCGCGCGCTGGTCCCGTACCTGGGAGGCAGGCAGCCGTGAGCGGCGCGACGGGGCCCCGGCAGACACCGAGCCCACGCTGCGGCCCTGGCCCCTCGGTGGGTCTGACTGTCCCGTCCGCGTCCCTGCCCCCGCACGCTCACGCTCGAAGCTGGTCCCCTCGGAGCCCCTGGACTCGGGCCTCCGGCCCCCTAGTCTCAGGCTGCCTGTGGCTGCCTCTCGCCAGGCGTGCACCCCACACCCACTGCAGACACTCTCTAGCCCTCTCCCCTTTCATCTGCCAGACCCCCCCTCTGGCTGCACCAGCCCCCGCCTGCCAGGCCGCCGGAAGGGGAAGTAACATGTAACACCTCTCATCTCAACTTCTCCCCAGAACACGCAGGCCACCCGCTGGGTCCCAGGCCTGGCCTTGAGAGTGAAGTTAAGACGCTGGCATTGTCCAGGGACCGCCTGTCTCTAAAACATCACCCTCTTCACACCTGCGAGTTACCGAGGCCGTAAGCTTCTAGAACGTTCTAACAGCCCAGCGCAGGGCTCCGGCCGCTCTGCGACATGTGAAGCACGGGCGCTGCAGTGGCGCAGAGAACTCAACGGCGCAGCCAAGGTGACAGGGCGCACAGCCCCCTGCAGGCCCCCGGCACTGACACCGCCTGGGCCCCGGAGGCGCCCGCCGCCCGCCGTGAACCGTCGCCTGTCTGGGACCCTCAGAGGCGCCTACAGAACATCGCCTTCCGGTCCCACTGCAACGTTAAAGTCAGATGTGAGGTTATGTCTCGTCCTGAAACTGTACAAAGTAACAGTCACGGACAAGAACCGGACACCTGGAGTTCTCACTTCACGTGCACGTCCTGTATCCGGGCATCGCTATTCTATCAGAGACCCTCGGGGGCCTAACTCTCGTGCTCAGGGTTCCAGGAACCCCCGAGCACCTCGCCGCTTCCCCACAGGGACGGCTGGATGCCGTCGTGTCTGCAGCAGGGCCCTGGCGGTGACCTCAGTCACGCAGGAAGCAGCCTCTGCCACGGGCGGAGCCCGGCCGGGCGCCTGGGCCACACACGCGAAGGAGGCGGTCGCTGAGCACGCAGTGGCCTGACTAAGAGGGCAGCAACAGCGTGTAAACGGGCCAGCCGAGCGTGCCCCTGAAAACGACCCCCCAGGGCACCCAAGATCAGGTCGAGGCTCTCCACCTCAAGTGGGGCCACTTCCCCACTCCCATGCCTGGAACCCCTGCGTCTGTAACGTCCGGAAGGAGTCCGGAGCAGGAGGGCGGTCTCAGCCGAATCGTCCTGCGTGAGCTCGGACCCGGACGGCATGCCCGGTCTCGGCAGCCCCCTCAGCACGGACGACTGCTGCAGAAGTATTTATCAACGCAGACAAGGGGACGTGAACAGAGGTCCCGGAGACCGAGCGCGAGAACCTGGCAGACGACCCACAACAGCGGGAAAGCACGGATGTTCCGTAAAACGTGCTGGGAAGCCCCCCATAGTGAGAGATGCTGCTGGTCCCGTCCTCACACCGCAGGCCACACGCAGATATGACCCGTGAACAGATTAAAAGTCTCAACATAAAAGGGAACCCCTACTGGCTGGTTTCCTCTGGGCAGCGCCTCTGAACTGGAGGCTTCAGGTCGGACTGAGAAGCTGTTGGACTGACAAGATGTTTGCGGAGCTGAAACCATCGGAGTGCGACCCGACTTTCCAGAAGGCACACAGAAATCAGAAGACCCACGCGCCCAGACCAAAGGAACGGAACTGCTAGAAGGACGCCTCCTCCTCCTCTGCCTTCGTAGTTAGACAGTCGGGGTCCCTGCCAGCTCTCTGGGGACACGCGGCCACCCTCGGACAGGTTCTCGGGGACGCACTAAGGGAGCAGCCTCCCCAAACCCCACCCTCCGTCCCCCTAAACCCGGACTCCGCGGGGCAGCAGGGAGCCTCCTGAGGGCCTCTGGTCCTGCTCCACGCCAGAGCCCACGGTGCCGCCCACAGGGGCGCGGGGAGGGCTGAGCGCGCCGCCGGCTGGGCCCCACGGGCGGCGGGAGGGCACACGTACCTCTTGAAGCAGTGCGCGGCCGTCAGCACCCAGCAGCTGCTCAGGAGCGTGGCCCCGCACAGGAGCCGGCCGTCTCCCCGGGGCGACCGGAGCCGGAGCGACGCCTGCCAAGGCCAGCCACCCCTGCGAGGGAGGAAGCCGCCCGTGCGCCGCATCGGGGGCAGAAGGGCAAAGAGAAGCATCCGTTAGGCAGTGACTTGGGAGGCTGGGGGAGGAGGGGCATAAAAGGGTCTCGTCTGGGGTGAAAGATGCCCCCCCAATTGGGCATGGCCCTCCTCCAGCCCCGCACACGCTGGCGCAGTGCGCGCCCGCCCAGACTTTCCAGGAACACCTGCCCTGGTCACACTGCAGGGGCGCCGTGTGCCCTCCCCCCGCTACGCAGCCTGCACGGGGTTCGGTACAGGCGCCGGTGCCCCGAGCAAAGGCAGCGACACAATGACACTGAACGTGTCCATCCAGATGGCTGTGCTCTGAATTCCGCGAACCCTGCAGCCGCTTCTCTCCCCCTGAGGCCGAGAGTCCGTTCCTGCCGCCCGTCAGCAGACCCCTGCTCGCCCACCCGGGAGGGACGTCGGAGCACGTCGGGCGAGGAGGCACAGTGTGGCCGCGTCTACAGCGGAAACGAACAGCCCGCCCCGTCCCTGCGATCGTGGAAGCCCCGGCTGTGACCCTGTGTGTGTGTCTGTCCGTCACTGGGGCAGGGAGCCTCTCTCCCGGGGACCCTTACCGTAAGGAGTTCTTCCCACCGACGATGCGCTTCTGCCGACTGGGCAGCGGCCGGAGCCCACAGCCGGACGGCGGGGACGCTGGGCGGAACAGGGAGGGGTTACACCCAGATTGCCCCAGGAACGGTCACCGGGCCCCGCTGCTGCCCTCCCTGGCCCCGCGCCTTCCTCTTCCCAGCGTACGACACCGGCCTCGCAGGAAGGACGAGCGGCCCTCTCCTGCCACCGCCTGGGCCTACACCCGCTGGCCAGATGCGCCCTCGGGGGGCCCCACCTCCGTCTCTGCGCAGGGGTCATGGGCTGCTGGGGTCGGACCCTTGCCCACTGGTTAGAGAGCCTGTGCGGGGCTCAGGAACCTTGAACGGGGACAGCGTCGCTTGCTTCCTGCATGCAGCCCACGGGGCGCGGATGCGCACGGGGCAGCGGAGGGAAGCGCGGGTTCTGGGAGCCAGCCCGGCCGCGCAGTGCGATGGGGCCGTGAACGCGTGGGAAGGGCTCACAAAGGCCCGTCCAGAGGCGACTGTACTCAAACTTCCCAAGGGGGCCATTCTGTCAAGAGCACACACCACGAGCTGGGTGAGGCGGTGGTGCCAGCCGGAGCTAAGTGGCTTCAGAAAGCGGATTCGTGCAGCGGGGCTGTGTTCTCCGGTGCACGGAATGGAGGGCAGACACCCCACCTTCCCGCCTGTGCGACAAGCTCAGAGCGGGAGGCGCGCGGCCCCAGCATCACCCGGAGGGCGGGGAAGGCGGCCCCGGAGGAGGGCAGCACTGGGGAGTCCAGGGGGCCCAACGACACCCAGCCAAGAGCATGAGCTCCCCTGACGCCCCCCGTCAGCTCCGTGCACAGCCAGCCACGTCAGGGAGGGACGATGTGACGGGGACACGCAGGGCGGGGCGCAGGGCCAGCGGACAGGAAAGGGAGACCCCGCTGCTACGAAAGTGGAAGGGCAAAATGAAGTCCATGCACCAGAGGACACATCAGATGACCCGTGGCTCAGACCTGAGTCCCCTTCCAGAAGCGTCTAGGTCTCCTGACTCTAAACTGCGGCTGGTCTGAGAGGAAACCTTTTTAGTTGAGGTTTGGTGGCGCTGAAACCCCGGGAAGGCGTCAGAGTGAGTGTTGCTACAGCCGTAGGAAGACGTAAAAACCATTCATAAATAAGGAAGCAATAGATCTATGGCATTTTTAAAAAATAGGTTCACATGGAACTATAGCAAAAGATTTTATAATTATTGAATTTTTGTGTTTTTCTTTTGCTTAAAGAATAATAGAATATATTGTTTATATTAGTTATATTCAAATTGTAACTATAGTTTGAGTTATTAAATGGAACTTAATACGTTAAATTATAAGCAACGCGTAGGAAAGCTGGTTTGTCAAGTCACACTGCTTACATACGTGTAAACACATCTATCTCAAAGCCCGGGGAGTGGTTAAGTGCCTTTCTCTACACTCAGAAGCCCCTCCGATGGGGAAGAGCTGGACTCGCAGCATCAAGGGTGCTTTCTGTCCGGCCTCCGGCAGGTATGAAGAGAGGCTGGAGGGGACGGTTCAAATGCAGAGGCACCTACGGCTCAGAAAACCCGACGGATTGAAACTGAACTCTCCATCGGCACAAAGTGACCGTCCTTCTCAGGAAATACGGCCCGCCTCCTCCTACTTACGCGTGCAAAGCAGGTTTTGTTTCCTAAACACGAAACTCAGCACTTTCAGGGACTCTTCTATTTCAGAATAAAGAATCTATCCCTATGATTCACTAAAAGACTGTTCCTCAATCTCCTTACGTGTGTCAACTTCACAGAGTAAAAGCTACGAAGTCGCTTTCTTTTGTGGGCGTTACAAACACCGTCCCTGGGGCGCGGCGTATCAGGATGAGCAGTGCCTTTCCCTGGCTCACCTTCCTATTTCCATTTCTTCTTTTCGCGACGCAAACATCACCGCCGGCTCCCGCAGGGGCCAACAGCCGGGACAGTTTCCCGACGTCCAGGGCAGGCCCAGGGCAGAAGGGCTCCTGCTGGGGGCTGGTCAGCGCTCCCGCCCGTGCGGGGGCCCAGGGGTGGGGGTGAGGGGTGGGGGCTCACCTCGGTCGCCGTCCCCTGGGGCTGTCCCGCCAGAGTAATCGCAGATCACGCCTGCGTCTTCACTGTGGCGGCAGTTGTGACTCCCGAAGGCGCGCTGGACGCAGCCGGCCAGGGACCCCTCGGCCCCCGTGCACCTCACGTTGTCCAGGTGGATGGGTCCCGTCCCCTCCCCGAAGTAAGCCATGGTCCTCGCTCTGGCGGGGCCCCTGGAAGCACAGCACGGGCACGGCTGAGCGAGTCCCAACACGCGCCTCTTTGCGGCTCCAAAGGGTCCCTGCTGCAAGGCCAGCCCTCGGGAAGCCGGCGACGCACTGGAAACACGCGTAGCTCCGATAGAGCCGTTTAAAGGGAACGTTCTCCTGCTGTGCTTTGTGTGTCACGGTCCTCTTTGCCTGGGATGTATTTCTGTGCAGTGTTAGGAGGGGATCTAGCTTCCTGCTAGGCCCTAAAGTAATTGTCCCAATAACTTCTGCTATTTCAAAGGGCTTTTTTATTTACGCATTTATCAGGCTAAACATGTAGAAAACAAAATTAAGACTCATTCAATAAAACAAAAGGACAATTTCTTAGTAACTTATCAGTCAACTGACAGACTAAACAAACACCATCTTAGACATATCAGCAAGTGGGAAGTAGAGGACATTTTAACTCACAAAAGTGCATGATTAAGTAAAGACATCCTCAGGGATATAGTGGAATCTCATAAAACGTTCTTTGACTTTGAAAAGTAACTCAGGACCGTGCGGGCTGCGGGAAGAGGAGCAGAGATGTCCTGCTGGGCAGAGGCAGCCGGGCTCAGTGGGCACCGGAATGAGACCAGGGCTCTGTCATATGCACCTTCCAACCCGGGGGTCCCGGCTCCTGGCCGGGGGTGAGGGCTTCCCAAGGGACCCATGCGCTTTGCAGGAATCAGTGTTCAGATCCTCAGATTGCACGTGTGTTCTCTCCCTGAACTGGTCTTGCTGAAAACAAGATTAGCTTCTCCTTCAAGATTTCCCTTCCCCACTGCACTTGCTCCGAACCCCACGACAGCTTACTGCGCCGGACGCAAGGGCCTCTGACGCGGCCACAAAACAACTCAATCGAGAGAGCAGGAAAAATGCCTTCGTTAATACACGCACCATAAACCCAAACCTCCAGGCTACTTAAGACGTGGGCGCTTCGGCCAACTTCTAGTTCCTCTGTTTCATAATAACTTGCTGTTTTTCATCAGTGCGCGCTAGAAACCCTAAAACCCAGAGGAGCCTGTCCCAGCAGTTTAATTTCTTTCTCTCGCACACTCCCTGCACACGCATCCACACGCACGTGTGTGCGCACACACATTTTTAAAGCAGAGTATTAGGGTTCTGTGGGGAAAGAATTTAAAGTCCAATTTCAAGGAGGAAAACAAACTATGTAAATTCTGTGAAGGTCAAGGAAGAGCTAGTTTATGTGTTTTTAAATGAGTGAATGACGCTATCAAGTCCCTATGCTGTTGACATTTCATTGGACAGAATTAAAACAGTGATGTAACTTCTCAACTGAAATGTCATAAAAATACACCAGGAATTAAATCCTTTGCAGCCATTTAGAGGAGGAATGAAAGTTAGACATACTCACTTTTCCGTCCCTGCTTACACAGGAAAGGTCCGCCATTCTTTAAATTCTTTGAGGGGCTCCTGCTCTATGAAGTACGCACTTGCAGAAGAATGTCATGTTGAAGTGCATGCTAACGGACTGACACACGGTTCAGCAGGATGGAGTTTCCTCCTGGCTCCTGAGTCTGCCTTAACGAGGTGGCGTGACGTCGGCACGTCCTCCCAGACGTCCGAGAACAGCACGCTCAGCTGCCAGCCCCGTCAGACATTAAGGATGCACCGTGGAGCGCGCCCTCCCCTCTCTGCGGCGCTCAGGCGCGTCTGGGTGAGCGTCCGTCACGCGTCCTGGGTTTTAGTACTCCTCCCTTCCTCCCGTTAAGAAAACGCTTTCTAATGCTATTTTGAGTCTCTGTGCTTCTAAGGACCAACCCTCAGGTTCTGGGGAACAAACCTCCGGAATCACATTAGGAAGGTCCAAGCCCTTGGACAGCTTCAAAGGTTTCTGGGTTGACTTCCACCCACAAACGCTCACTAAAACCTCTAACAACTCGGAGTGCGCACGGGGGAAGGATCCCCTGCTCTAGTCACGGTGTGTTTACAATCATATACGTGCCCTTCCTGTTCCCCCTGGTAGGAAATTATTTAAAAACTCAAGCACACGTAGCCTCAGCAAATATCTGAATGATTCTCATTTCAATACTACTCGAGGGGAAGGTGTGGGTTACGCACTAGAAGATGACCGTCCAGTGTGTCGTAGGGACATTAAACTGCTGACTCACTTCCTAAGAGACTATTTTAAAATACACCTACAAAGTAAACGCTGCTTTCAATGCTTTTTTTGATCGTTGCTACAGAAAAATCATTGAAAGTGGCTACAAACATTCACTTAACCTGGATTGTTTCTCACCCAAGTTCACCACTGAGTCGGACGTATGATAAAACCAGTGATGGTGAGCAAACAGCAGTGCAAATGCAGAAAGGGACAGAGGTGGACGCGCACTGAGCGACGGGCTCGAGAACGTGCCCTCCGTGGGGGCGGCTAGACACCCTGTCCGAGGGCCGCACCGGCCTTCCCCGTCGCCCTGCCGGTGGCTCTGCCAGGCTTCTCGCATCCTGTCGGCAGCAAAACGGCGTCGTGACGGAGGAGATCGCCTCTCGCAGCAACAGCCTCTCACGGCCGGTTTTGCATCAACGAACACACGGGAGTGACGTGTCAGGATAAGAATGTGTGTGTGTGTTTTTCACACGGAGAAGGCACATTGGAAACGTAGTGAGTAGCGGAACCCTAAAACACGTCGCTAAGCTCACACGGGCACCCGAGGGGGCCCCCGCCCACTGCCTCTGCGCCCCACGCTTTGAAAGCTAAACATCCACGCCTCGGGCCAGCTGTGAACCCTGACAACTTTATCCCAAGTGATGGGCTCCCTGCCCGTGGGGAAGCAGGAGTTGTAACCCAGCCCAGAGCTGAGCAGGAACGCAAAGTGGTATCTGACTAACAAATCACCCACGTTGCGAATTAAAAGGTTAGAAAAGTAATTTGGAACTTTTGCTCAAGTAGACATACTTTAAAAAATAATATACTCTGCACAGAGATGATTAATGAAGGTCTTCGCTGCTAAGACATACACAGATGTCTAACGAGGGATATATTTTAAACTCCACCCCCCACTGGTAATCTGTGAGCGCGGCCATGGGGGCCATCAGCTGACATGGCCAACCCTCTGCACCGGAGGGCATTCCGGACACTTCCACAATCACGTGGGCGCGTGCCCGCGGTCTCGGACCACTGACCCGGCCGGCTGGGGCCTCGTAAGCCGGCGGCCAGCCCGTCCGTCCATCCATCCGCCTGCCCAAGGCAGTCAGGGCCAGCACGCAGGGGCAGGGACACGGGAGCCGGGCGGGACCGCGCTTCGGGCCCCCGCGGCCGCTTTGCACAGTGGAGCCGCCGGCAGGAAGGCACACAAGGGGCTTCGCAGACCGCAGAACACCCGTTGTTTGCGGGTCCGCAAGCCGAGCAGCACTGGTTAGAGCTCAGCTGGTACACGAAGGCCTGGGGCCGGGGGGCGCACTGGCTTCATGGGACACGGCTGCTGCCTCTAACGGGAGCCGGCCGTAACCTCGGTGGCTCTGCGGTCCCCTGAATGGGGGCCCCGGGGAGCGGTCACCGCCTTTCTTGACGGAGGCCGTAGGATGAAGACCCAAGAGCTACTACTCCGTCTGCTGTTAAGTAAAAGCCACGTCCTGGGTGGCACACTGCATGCTTCTCGAGGAGACAGGAAAACTTAAATAGGCTCAACTTTCTAACCCTTTGCAATTCTGAGCCCAGCCAGCATGCTGCCGGGACCTCCAATAAGTGATGCAAATGCGTGTCACAGGGAAACTCACGGGACCCAGGCCCAGGACGTGCCCACAGGGGACAGAGGCCGCGCACCTGTAGCCCAGCTGTCGGCAGGTCACGGCCGCGTCCTCGTCGGTCCACCCGTCGTCACAGACGGTTCCCCACTGGCCGCTGATGAGCACCTCCACTCGCCCTTCTTTGCTGGTTTCCCCGTCCACCAGCCTCACGGGGAAGCCTGTCAGGACGCAGACGTATCAGAGGCCGAGCCAGCACACGGAACGCGTGCCGCGGACCTCCCAAAGCGTGCGGTTGGTTTTGAGGAGCAGTGACAAGACCTGCTGGGCGGCTGAGAAAGTGAGGGAAGAGGCATCGAAGGAAAACTGGACCCGTTTGGGCACCGTCTCCTGAAGCCGCAGGTCACCACGCTCAACTCTGCAGTCCCAGCACTTAGAACAGAGAGATCACGTGCATCGGCTATTCAGCTATTCAGGGACGGGAGGGAGGCAAGGGGGAGGGAGGGAGGGAGGAGGAGGGAAGGGGACCGCCGGCGGGTGTCCCAGTCTCCATTCACAGGAAGTGCGTTACGTGGAGGCGCGGACAGCATCACAGCCAGGGTCACGCAGAGATGCCGAGCTGCGGGCGCGTCCTGGCTTACCGTCCCCCTGGCTCTTCCACTCACGTCTGCGCTGCCTGGTCAGACGTTAAGTCTGTAGCTGCTCTCGGCTCAGAAGGGGCCCCTCTGCATGGCCATCTCGGGACTCAGGTGGGCGCGTGACCTTTACCCAACCGTGAGTCTGCACTAACTTGGAACTGGGGGGCAGTGAAGGTCCCCGACAGGTTCCCAGAGTAACAGAGTATCTTAGCCAGATGGGTGGGCTGTTCACTCCAATGAAAGCGATGCTCAGGGGCCCCTGGGACCCCTGAGATGCCCGGGTCAGGCCAGAGCAATGTGGGGCTGGTAAGCGGGGACTGACAGCACCCTGGGACCGAAGAGGCGCTTCCTGGGGGTGGGGGGAGCCCTCGCTTTGCCGATGTGCTTTGCAGACCCTGTCTCCCACAGTTCTGTAGAACAGGTGAGGGGGGACCCCGTGGGGACCAGTGAGCAGGAGAGCAGACGTGGTGGGCTCTTCAGTCCACCTTTCGGATGTGCGTGATTGTGAACATTTTTAGGAAGAAACCCGGCCTACAGGTAGAGAGAAGTAACTGCCAGAGTAAAAGCTTTATAACTCTGGTGGGAAGGCCAGGAGGTTATTTTTTTTGGAATGCAAATTACTGCAAAGGAGGGCAGGGTGGGAAAGAAAGAGGGAGTGCGTGCCAGGGCAGACCACGGACCGAGCCCGGCCCTGCACGCGCGGGTCCTCACCCGGGGGCGGCCTGTGTCCGTGGCTGACAGGCGAGCAGGCGACGGCCACATCCTCGCGGTGGCTGCAGCCGTGCCGGCCCCACGGCCGCCGGGAGCACTGCAGCAGGCCGGGCTCCCGCCCAGAGCAGCGGACACCATCCAGCCAGATGGGCCCCGCGCGTCCCCCAAAGGCGTCCACGGGGGCCTGCTTGCCACACCTGTGGTGATGACAGGCACACGTGGCTCTCCTTCCGACAAACCACCGCAGTGAGCGTCACGGCTGCAGCGGACAAGAGTCCTTTCTCCCTCACACGCCCCGATCACGCTCAGTTTCTGCTTGAGCTGCTGGCTCCTGACGGACCAGCGATCCGTCCTCGCTGACCCCGCCTGCGCTCGTCCTCAGTTTACCCGCCAAGCAGAGAGTGCAGAGCGAGCGAACCCTCAGCTTCCTGCCCGTGCCGCGGGGAGGGACGGGGCGGGGCCGGCTGGGCCCCTTGGCTCCCCTCTTCCCCCCAAGGAGGAAGCGGGGAGCCTTTGGGACTCCTCACGCCCGGAGCCCAGTCCACCCTCAGAATCAGAGGCAGAACGATGACAGTGTTCTCTGCTTTCCAAAAAGTTACAGGGATTTCAATTTTAAATTTTTTATGAATCCTATTTGACTTTGTAACACTGCACTACAAAGACCCAAATGAATTATAATACGTATATGCGCGGTAGAAATAAGAAAAATCCGCAAAATGGAACTTGGTCCCTGTCAGTCTGCACCTTCCCATCCTTCCCCCAATTCTGTTTCCTTTCCTCCTGTAAAACCCCTTGACCTAATAATTATAAAAGATAGTGTCCATAAAAATTCAAAATATTGAGCAATAACATGCATTTACAGCTTCATGACAGTAGTATTTGTAACAAAGGGAAAAAAAACCCACTAAATATTAAGTAAATCATGGTATAAACATTCAGTGGAAATTTTACTGTCATTAAAAATTATGACTGTAGTAAAAAAAAAGGCAAAATGTGGATAGAAAAGTTCCATACCCACTACTAGAGCTATTATAAAGTTATACGTGCAAGATATAGGAATGAGCGTAGAAGAATAGAAATGTTATGGGTAGTTTTTTATTTTCTTTCTTTTCAAACTTTTGTTACTATTTTTCTTTACTTCTACAAGTTTAACAAATACGTATTAACCATAGCCATGCCTGGCCTGGATGAAATACACCTGTAAGGGTTAGTGAATGGGTGCCTTAGCTCTCTCTCGCTGAGATGAAATAATTTCGCCCGTTTTTCGAGTGTGACCCAGAACGGGCATTCACGGCGCTGCCAAATATTAGCTCAAAGGCATTGTTTGCAGTGACTCTGGCCAGCTTGAGCCCTGGCTGCGGAATGCATTGTGTGGGGACATGAAATATGTCACTCCAGCTGTCCCAGCTTTACGAGCGAGGTCAGGGCGAGTTCCAAAGGTCACCTCGTGACAAGGAGGCTGTTTTTCTCAACTAAAAAGGATCGTGATCATCACATTTTGAGAAAGGGCATGATGTGACCCCAAAGCAGTGGGCACGGCGTCCCGACGGACAACTCCCGGCAGCCGGGGTGTGTGGGAAGGGAGTCGCGCTTCACAGCCTTACTTGGACAGGCGCGAAGGGACAGCGAGTCGCCCGGCCACTGAGGAGGCGGGGTGGTGGTCGGGAAGGCAAGGAGCCCGAGAGCAGGCGTGGCTACTTAGCATCGGGAACAACGTGCTGTTCTCGAGCCGCACACACGGCGGGCAGGCGGGCAGGGAGGGGGCAGAGGCCGCGCATCTGCCGGACGATGGAGACCGCGGGCCCTTACCTGAGTCCCAGCTGCCGGCACACCACGCAGGTGTTCAGCTCGGTCCAGCCGTCGCCACAGACGGTGCCCCACTGCCCCGCGTGGAACACCTCCAGGCGGCCCTCGTGGCTGCCCTTCCCGCTGGCAAGTCTGAGCGCGCCGTCTGCGACAGGAAGGGGAGACAGAGGCCACGGGAGTAAGTCCCAGAAGGGGCGGCACCACACCTCGGGGTCAGTGGGGCTGTGGCCCTGGAGGCCGCTTTCTCCAGGATTTTTGTTAAACTGGTTTCAGGACCACTCGGTGGCCTGAGGTCACGGGCTTGCCGCTGAGGGTGACACAGGCGGGCATGTCCTCACACAACACCTGGCCCTCCTTATCTGCTCTCTTGTCCTCTGAGCAGAAAAATGCATTCCGATGTCATTCCAAGCGGCCCTTCAGACTCGGTGAAATGCTCTTTGGGACATTTCCCACGGCCTCGGTCGCCTTCAGGCCGAGCAGCATACGTCATTTCAACTTAAGAAGCAAGAAAATGTCGTAACTTAGAAATAGTTCAGGGTTTTAACTGCTGGGAAAACATAAAACAGGAAGACAGGGAACGCCCCTGCGGCTGGAGAGGGACAGTCTCCGTGCTGATGTGTTTATCATTCCTCGGGCGTCCGTGATTATGAAAACCAGGGCACGCCTCGCCCTTGTTCTTTTACTGACAACACAGATCGGAACTCGCCCCCTATGGCCTCCACGAGTGCGAAGTCCCAGAAAATCCTGTGAAGAGCTTCTAAGCAGATACACCATACTATGAATTTATCCCCTGAGAAGTAGATTTAGAAGCCATTTCCATCCACAATAATGCACATACCCCCTCCCCCAAATGGGGCACATAAGTAATCTGGGTAAAGTCACACTTTTGATGCGTCTCTGGGATCTTTTAAAGCCAAAAGCAGGCCTTTGGGCCACAGAATGACTAATTTCTGAAACTTTGCTGTCTGCCCAGCCTGGACCCCTCCCAGCAGCAGTGCGGGGGTCCCCATGTGAAGGGGGGGACAGTGGCCCGAAGGGGTGCAGGGCTCTGGCTTAGCTTCTGGCGTGAATCCTGGGTTCCTACCGCGTGTGAGCATGCTATCCTGCTGATAAAAGCAACAGCGTGTTCCGAGCCGTGTAAGGGAAAAGGCATGACTTCAGCACTGCGTAGGCCCTGAGAAGTTTCTTTTTTTTTAAATTTCTTTTAAGGACGATTCATTTCTTCCTTGAGTTCTTTACTCCGGAAGCCACGGCCCTGTGACGGCCCACCTGCCCGGGTGTCTGGGTCCCTCCGGGCCGCAGGCCAGGGAAGCACACGCCCCGTCCCTTGCAGCGCCTGCCCGGCCAGCGAGCCGGGCTGGGAACGCCGGAAGCTGAGCACGCCCAGGCGGCCCTGGGGTCCCTGACCACGGGCGCAGTCCGGCCCCCCGCGGCCCCCCAGCTACAGACACCGTCCGAGAGGCAAGGCGGCCGAGCGGACAGCGGGCTGGAGGCACAGGACCGACCCCCGGCTTTGATCCGCGGCTGCTGCACGCTGCGCCCACGCCCCGCAGGACCGCGGCCCTTCCGGGGAACGCCCAGGACCGTCGTGGAGAAGGAGCAGCGTTCCCTGCAGAGCATCTGCAGATTGCGCTGTTGCTGGGTCGGCATGCTCCCTCCGCGCTCCCCGGTCACCGGGTCCCAACTGAGAAGGGGGGGCGGGAAGCGGAAGGGGCGCCTTACCCATGAGCGGCATGCAGGACACGCCCGCGTCCTCGGCGTGGCCGCAGTCGTGCTCCGCCCAGGGGCCCCTCGGACACTGCTCCAGGGCCAGCTCGTTGCCCGTGCAGCGCACCTCGTCCAGCAGCACGGGGCCGGCGCCCGCCCCGAAGTGCGCCCGGGGCCACGCCCGCGCCACGCCGCTGCAGGGACAAGAGGCGCAGTTAGACGCTCCCGCCAGCTCCGTCCGCCCTGCAGCCAAACATGCGTGCGGCGGGCACGTCCCCGCACTGGGAGCGTGTGGGCCACCCCCTCCTCCTGTGGTGGGAGGCGCCCTGCCCGGTGATGGGCGCCCGGGGACAGACTCCGCGTGTGCAGCCCCCCAGAGCCTTCTCGCCTCGGCCCGGAGTGTTTATACTTTTAGTTTGTTCGTCACTGTCACTGCAATTAGTCCCCAATTATTTCAGTTGCCCGTCTCCCCTAACAGCACAGAAGCCTTGAGAATTTGCAGCCAACACGTCCCGACGGAAAACACGTGTGCGGAGCAGCGATTACACCGGTAACGGAGGCGAGGCCCCGAAGGGAAAACGCTCCGGTCCGAGGGGGGCGTCTGGTGGATTTCAGCAGTCCCCGGGGGAGTTGCTCCCATGAGAACACGTCTAAAGACACCTGGAAGTTAAACCCTTTAAACGCCATGGAAGCCAGCGCTCGCTCCGTCACCAGCCGGCCCGCTTTCTGGTTCAATTCCGACAGCGCGCCCAGGGGAGGCATGAGGGGTGCTCGCAGGAGAGGCGGGAAGGGAGCTGGGGGGCGGGGAGGTAAAGAGGGTACTTTGGTGGCGTCAGAACTCGAGACCGAGAACCTAAACAAGACACATGAGTCACTGGCTGCTGCGTGCCGTGCACTGCAGGGTGACGTCTGCAGCCAGGTGCATAGATTTTAAGAAAAAAAAAGAAGTCCTAACACAGATGGTATATGGAGAGGATGGTAATGTTGTGAGTGAATCTGTCCTGTTATGGGAAATATAATAACAGAAGAAAACGCCACTTCTAGTCTCCTGGAAACAGGCAATTAATGTTCAATTAATAGCATTTTTGAAAGCAGCGTGGAAGACAGCCACCACCGTGCCAAGGTTCCCCTTTACGGACCAAGGGGGAAGGCCGATTCTCCCCCGGCTGGGCCTGGGCAGAGCAGAGCAGGTGTGAGGACAGGCCCCGGGTGCAAACCTGGGCCCTGGCTGGGCTCCCGGGGGCCTCCCTACAACTTTCCAGGCCTCGGAGTCTCCGTTCAAACACAGGGATAATAATTCGTCCCGCGCCCGGCTGCGAAAATTAAACTGAAGCTGGACTGCACCCGGGTTAGCTGCCTGCCCCTCTCCCCGTCGGGCAGGGCGAGGAAGCGCCCCTGAACTTGATGAATCACACGCCTTCGCTGCTAAGCAACTTATCTAAAACCCATCAGTTTTAACAAATTCGGTTTAAACACACATGGTAGTTTTCCTTTCCCGACTCCCCAAAAGGCAGCGCTGGGCACGTGGGGAGGAAGAGAGAATCAGCCCAAGTCTGAACACTTCCTGGTTTTATGCTGTAAACGTTTCTGCTTACTTATTCCACAGTAACTTTTAAACTAACACATTTATGGAAGCGGTGTGTAGCCTCCCAGGTGCTGGACAAGTCTGTTGTTTTTATTATCAGAAGACAAAGGCCCAGGAGGCCACAGAGCTGCAGGGTTTGCTGGGGACGTGGGGCCTTGGGGTGGGGGCACAGGGAATTGGGGAGGGAGCGGCGGGGCAGGGGGGGCAGAGGCAGACAGTTCCGACGGTCTCGCTACGCCTATGGTACATCAAGGGAATTGTTGCACCGGCCAAAACAACACTTTTTTAAAAAAATAAAAAAGCATGCATGTCCCCAGGAAGGTATCTTTTATACCAACATGATCTTGTAATGGAGTTTACAAGGCTGTGAAGAAATAAAAGTGTTTTAAAAGTTACTCTTCGTGGCAGAGGTCTCCCCTCCCAGAAGGAAATCTCTCCTACAACGCGCGAGGGACGGGGTCGTGCCGCTGGGAACAAGCCCGGGGCCCTGGTGACTGCGAGCCTGCCCCAGAATTCCGAGACCTGTCCTTCCGCACGCTGACGCACATGCGAGCCCTGCCTCAGGGAGGAAGGGGCAGCGTGGGGTTGCGCCCGAGGCCCTGGACGGGAGCAGCGGCAGCCGAGGGAAGAGCCCGCACGGCGCCCGCCATCGCAGTCCTGGGGCCTGGGAGCTAGGGGCTGTTTTCTGCGCTGTGTAAACGGTTGGGAAAAACGCAGAACAAAAATCACGTGACCTTCCAAGTTCACGGAGCAGAAGTGATGTCTGCTGGGAACAGAGCCGCGCTCCCTCCCACGTGCCGTGTGTGGGCGCGGGGGCCCCACAAAGGCCCGTTGAGTAGCTGCAAAGTCTGGAGTCTGGACCACCAGCCCTTTAAGGTCATGTGTGCTGAGTCCGCCAGAGGCACTTGGTTAATGACAGGAAGGGACTTTGGGAACATGAAGAGAGGGGACAGAGGGGGCGGGCGGGGTGGCGGAGCAGAGCAGCAGGAGCCAGGCAGCAGGGCTGGGGGGAGGGTAGCGGCTCCCTGGGACCTTTGCCCCGGGGTGAAGGCTTGGGGGGGAAATGATGGGCTACAACAGTTTCTGGGGCCCAATTCACCGAGCCGGGACTGGGCGCTGTAAGAACACCGGAGGCCGATAGGAAGGAACAGAGAGTTTGATCCCAAACCCACAACAGAAACAAAAATGAATTCCAGACGGTTCAAAGACCTAAGTATTGGAAGAAAGCAAGCAAGAAAGGGGGAGGACGGAGAGAGGGGGGAGGGGAGAGGAAAGGCGGGCAGGCTAAGAAGTTACTAGAATGAAAACAGGTCTTATAACCTTGGGGTAAGAATTCCTGAGCAATATCAGAAACCCAGAGTTAAATTTAACCACAAACAGATCCAAAACTCCTGTACAGCAAAATGCACCCTAATCAGAACCAAAAGGCAACCCGACAATCCAGAAGAAATGTCTGAGCTATGAACAGCAGCCAAAGAAAAAAAAACTATAGGAATTAATAATAATAATAACAACTACACACTGGGTTGGCCAAAAAGTTCGTCTGGTTTTTCCACACGGCGGCTCTAGCAGCGCTGAGCTGTCTTTAACTGCATTCGAAACAATGTTAGATTGTGTTGTGGCCGCTGTCACATCAGGTGCATTTAAAAAACTTATCAAAATCGGTGAATTTTTGTGCAGCCATTTTAATATTCAAGATGGAAGAAAAGATGCAATATTTTTGGCATATTAGGCTTGATTACTTCAAGA
Organism: Furipterus horrens; assembly: GCF_987537825.1. Classification (NCBI taxonomy): domain Eukaryota; kingdom Metazoa; phylum Chordata; class Mammalia; order Chiroptera; family Furipteridae; genus Furipterus; species Furipterus horrens. Next base: position 1,310,165 of record NW_028327180.1, read on the forward strand.
AAGGTAAAAACACAACTGAAACACATAAAAAGATCTGTGCAGTGTATGGAGAAGGTGTTGGGACTGACCAAATGTGTCAGAAGTGGTTTGCGGAGTTTCGTGTGGCAGATTCCTCGCTGGACGATGCTCCACGGTCAGGCAGAGCAGGTGAGGTTGACAGTGCTCCAATGGAGACACTGAGGACAGCCAACGTCCTACCACACGGGGGACGGCCAACTCACTCAGACCATCCAGATCAATGAAGTTACTGGTGAACATGGAAAATGTCTTTTATTTTACAGTAAAAAACCATACGGAGTTTTTCACCAGCCCAACATTGTTACATTAGAATAAAGGCAAAACAACCAACACACACACACGAGTGCAATGAAGGAGAGCTGACTATTCACACAGAAAGAAATATCCACAGGCACCCTGGCTGGTGTGGCTCAGTGGATTGAGCACCGGCCTGCAAACCAAAGGGTCACCAGTTCGATTCCCAGTCAGGGCACAGGCCCGGGTTGCAGGCCAGGTCCCCAGTTGGGGGCACATGAGAGGAAACCACACATGGATGTTTCTCTCCCTCTCTTTCTCCCTTCCTTCCCCTCTCTCTAAAAATAAATAAATAAAACCTTTTAAAAAAATAAAAGAGCAAATAATTTTTTATTCTGACCACTCCATAACATGCTTTTATATGATAATTTTATAGCCCCCCCCCAAAATAAAATAAACTAAGAGGAAAGAAGGGTCCCAAGTGTTTCCATTCCTCTGCAAACTGCAGCATATCGCACAATAAAATATGGCGTCACCGCCCTGATCGATGCTTTTAAGGGCCTTGGAGGACCCAGCAGTGACCTGCTGTCAGCGCGCACACGGGACTCTCATTAGACGGCCGCCGCCTGGGGCCTCCCGGCGCAGATGTCGGTCCCGTTCCCTCGCGTCTGGCTGCCTTCCTCCCTGCGCCTCTCCCCCCAAGCCCCGCGTTAATCAGATTGCAGGACCTTAAGGACAGCAACCCCTCCTGTGTTTAGGAGGCTTGCCAGCTTCCAAAACCTGCCGGCGCCGTTAGAAGACGAAGGTCCACAAAGACAGCGTCTCACCGAGAAACCGTCGCCCCCACTGTGGGAGGCGGACGCCTTCGCCGCCCTCTGGGGACCCCGCAGAGCTGGGGAGGCTGCCGGGCAGCGGCGTGCGGGCTGCCCACCCCGTGCCCTTCAGGACGGTTCCCCTGACGGCCCTGCGCCTCCAAGGGAGCACACAGAGTCCCGAGGAAGAGCGGCACGGAGCGCCGTTCCAGGGCCGGTTTGCGGGCCGTAAAGTCGGCGGAAAGAGAGGCCAAAGGGCGGCATCGGCTCAGAGCCCCGGGGAGCCGACCCCGGACACAGGCCCGCCCAGCCGGCGGTCACGCAGAAGGCAGCGACGAGCCAGGGCTTCGGAAGGGCGTAAACACACGTGAGCAGAGGAGAGCGAAGCCTCACACACGTCCCGCGGCGCACGGTCCTCCTCATGACCCCACGTGTCTACTCTCCTACGTAACCGACCGCGGTTTGTCAACACCGTCCTCCTTTAAGAGCTGTTCATGCGGGTGAAAGAAATGCTCTGCTCTCTTGGAATCCCTTCTATAAATACAATTCGTAGCCAGCGCGTCATCTGAATTTCCTATGCATTTTTCTGAGCAAAAGAAAGCAAGCTTGCCTTTTCCCCGCAGAAATACATTAAGGATTTAAAAAGTGCCTTCTAGCTAAAATTCAGCGTAATCCGTACGGTAACCGGTCCCGTTAAATATGCTCTTCCTTACTACACCCTCGAGATTCTTAACTCTTTTGGCAAAGACACAGGTTTCTCAGTAACTAACGTGAAAACCAGTGAGCTCACCGCGGACCGCAGGACGGACACCCAGTGAACACACACGCTAACGAGTGTGTCTAAAACGGGAAGTCCGCAGACACAGCTAGCGAAACGGACGTTTGGGTCGGGGACCGGTGTTGGAGGGTGTGTCCACGGAAAGGTCCTTTACTTGGAATGTTTGACAGCGTCTTTCAGCGTTACCAGCATGGGCTGCCTGGGCAAGGCAGGCGCACCGTGGACCTGCCGTGCGCCCCGCTGCTTCAGGGCCGCCGCGCTCCACACGGCAGGGGACCTATCGCGGGTGGGGGGACCGCAGCTCGGGGACAGGCTGCTACCTTCTCTCCCGCCAGCTGTTCTGAGTGCAGGTGTGCGCACAGGCCTGCCCGATGCTGACCCCAACAACTCCTGGAAACCCGAGGAAAACTGGTCTTGAAATTGAAACCCAGTCAGGACAGTTGCAAAGGCCAGTCATAAAAACGTAATGATTGAGAACAGCTTTCTCAGAAAAAGTTGGTTGTCCCTGTCCCTGATTCCTCCAGAGGGAAGGACCGTCGTGATCCCAGCGGCACACCAACCAGCCGAGGTAGTTTGTCCTGCGGACGCAGAGGGGGCAGTGGCTCCTGTCCCCTCGGGGCTGTGGCATGTCCCCTCGGGGCTGTGACATGTCCCCACGGGGCTGTGACTTGTCCCCTCGGGGCTGTGGCATGTCCCTAAGAGGCTGTGACATGTCCCCACGGGCCTATGGCATGTCCCCACAGGGCTGTGCAGTGGCACTTAGCTCCCAGAACCAGTGACGGGGAAACGCGGCCCCCCTGGAGCCAGGGCTCAGTCTCAGCCTCCCCGCCCCGGGCAGGCCACGGCTGCGCCCCACCTCCTGACAAGACGCGAGATGAGAACACACCACCAGCGATGATCTCGAGCCAAAATCTTATACCTGCTGTGGCCTCATCAGTCCTTCAGGTCTAGGCTCCAGTTCTAGGAATTTTAAGGACAGAGGAGGGAACGCAGTGACACCGGGAGGAAGAACTGGGATAAGTCGGGAAGGCGGGACCCCGGCATGGCCTCTCCATGGAGTGCTAGGGGTGCGCCTGGGACTAAGAGACACCCAGGGACAGGGTCAGGAGCACTGCACAGCCAGGCCCGGGAGCCGCCGCAGACAGGCCGTCTGTCACAGTCGCTGTGGGAGCAGCTATGGGCTCTGAGTGTGACGGGGCCTCAGGCACCGTCAGGGAGGGTTCCCGGTACCTGGGACACGGTTGTCATTTTAAGAGAGGCATCCTGAAGCGTTGAGAGGTAAAATGTCTATATTTCACTTTTAACTACTCCATGCAAACACAGAGTTTTAAAAAAGAGGGGCATGATGTACCGAAAACTGAAAACCGTGAGCGCAATGGTTCGCGCTTCCCCAATGGCAGATGCGAAGGAGGACGGACCACAGGGCGCCCGCAGAGGCGGCCCGCAGAGCGGGGCTGCAGACGGCCCACACGTGAGTCAAACACCGGCCTGTGAAAGGCGGCCTAGCAGGGCTTGGAGCGGCCCGCGGGCTTCTCAGGCCAGCGCTCAGGGTCACTAGGAACGGGCTCTGGCAGCTCTGGGACGTGACGGTCTGTTCCCAAGCGGTCAGCACGGGACGCTGACCGCACGCGGTGCTCCCGGCATAGGCTTCACTTCCTCCCCAAACGGGATGATTCCCTTTGCACGTGAATCAACATCCCGTGTTCTACACATGCAGAGAGCAAATAAGGAAGCAAAGAACGAAAGTCCAGATAACATTTGGGGGGGGGGACTCTGATGGAAGCCTACGAGGTGGTTTCATCAGGTGGCTGGCAGGTCACTGCGGGGACAGGGCTGGCCGTGGCCTGGAGCGACGGGAAGGCACAAGGCTCCCAGGGGTTCAGAGACACGCAGGGCAGACTGGGGAGGACACACACGTTCCCTGCAGGGAGCCCGCAGCCTGGAGGAGGATCAAAGCCCGCTCCTCCCATTTGTTCCAGGACACGTGCAATTTAAACAGAAACACACGGCGCCTGCCTCCGGGTACGGAAAGACCAGGTTCCGACATGAAAGCAGAACAGAACGGGAACACGCAGAACGCACCTGAGACCCAGCTGCCTGCAGACCACCTCCGCGTCGGCGTCGTCCCACTGGTCGTCACAGACGGTCCCCCACTGGCCAGCGTGGAAGAGCTCCACGCGGCCCTCACGCTCGCTGCCGCCGCCCGCCAGGCGCAGGACAGGGGACGCTGGGTCTGCACCACGGGAAATCGAGGCAGTCAGACCCGCAGTGACACTGGGCGGGGGATTGGTTCCCTCCCGTTTCAGGCTCAGTGACTGATATTATTGATTAAAGCCACTTCGGGGGCATGGACATACACGCATGGATCTGTGTGATGACCATCTCAGCCGATTAAATTACTCCGAACAGAATTGTATTCACACCAACAGCACATGAGGGGAAGCGGTCGACTGCACCGCCTCCAAACAACCTCGGAAACCAGAGGCCCTCAAAACTGCCCTTCCCGGGAACACGTGAGGCTGTGGCATCGCGGTGGCGACAGTGACTCTGTCTCCAGTAGCCTGAACACAGCCAACCTGCCCTTACTGAGGAAGCACTGACGTCTGGTTTCAGAAGGGGCAGGTGGACAGAGGTACGTGTCCAAGAGAACACCTGATACATAGCTTCTTATAATTAACTAATGGCTAACTTATGGTGGGAAGCAAATTTTCATAAGTTATTATGTGTATTTTCCTTTAAAAAGGTTGGAAAATACAGAAAAAATGATGGAAAAGCGTATAAGTTTCTTAAATTATTATAGTCTCCCCTGCCTGCCCTCCCTCTACCACCATGGTAAGCTTAGGGAAAACAGGGAAAAAAATATTCCAAGAGGAAATTTAAAATCACCTACAACCCAGAACCATTACGGTCTATCATCTTACATTTTCAATGTCGTTTTTTATGTTAGAACCTGGGCTTTCCGGTTGTCTGCGTGACTGTGAGAATAGAGAAGCGCTCCAGGACAAAGCTGAGTCAGCATCCCACACCCTCCGGCAAACACCCGCCAACCCGTGTGAGCGAGAACGCGGCGCGGTGGACGCCTCGGGCCCTGTGCACAAGCGCCCGCTCTGCACGGGCTGGAAGGGCAGGGGGTTCTCGAGGACCAGACCCTCTCTGTCATTTCCCAGCTAATTGTGACAGAAGGAGGTGGTGATTCAGGTCACGTCTGTGTCCAAGCTCCTTCGGGTGACTTAAGGAACACGCTTGTCATCTGGAATCAGGCTGGAAACACAGGGAAAGGAGGAGAAGAACACATCTGTCCTCACCGGGGGCGAAGCTGCACCTGAGCGCAGCCGCTGTCTTCTGAGGGCACGCCCCGCCCCGCCAGGCGTCCTTCTCGCAAAGCAGTATGTTTGCCTCATCGCCCCGGCAACGGACGCGGCTCCAGTGGACGGGAACGGGGCCCAGGCTGGAAAACGGGGCGCGTTCTGCGACTCCTTGTCTTCTGGAAACACAACGATCGGTGTTAGGTTCACCAAAGGGAGGTGAGTTTTTATCAAATCATTTGGATTTTTAAAAATGGAAGCGATCCATAAAGATGGGTATGAAAGAAAGGGACAAGCATAATGGATTCTATAAGTTTCAAGAAAATCAGAGCTCGGGTAAGTTCCCTAAGCAACCTGCTCGGCCCACCTGCAGCACCCAAGGGCCTGCACGTGCCTTTGCTGCCTTCGGGACCCAGCAGGCAAACAGGGCGCACGCGCACAGGGGACCGGGGTGGCTGGTGGGAGGAGCGTGTCGCGCAGCGAGAGACTCGGGTTCCAGGGTGGACCCAGCTGCGGGTCCCTCTTAGCTGCATCTGTGCCAGCCCTGCCTCCCCACGCAGACGGGAGCGTCTGGATGCTTGATGAGCCTTTCTGACTCCATCCTTTAGCCTCGAGTTTTCAAAATGATAATTATCACTGTATCTAAGCAAGATAATACCAAGAGAGGCAATCCATTCACACGTTTTAGCCTGACCTACAGTACATGCTAGCAAGCCTTCGAAACTGACAAGGAATTAGTAACATGCCAATAAGCTCTGCTTGTAACGCATCTAATTGACAGACTTGTATGCGGACAAATCGACCTTGCATTTTTAAAAGATTAAATGGTTATCTGACCCCCACGGTGCCCTCCCGCACTGTCTCCAGGCCACAGCTTCCATCAGCCAACCCCAGGCCCCTGGGAGGCAGAGCGGGGCGGCCGGGCCCTGCGGCAGGAGTGGGCGCTCAGAGACGCCGCGAGCCACTGCGTGAGCTCAAGCGGAGGGGCGCTTGCAGATGGACGGCCTGCGCACTCGTCCACCAGGGGACTAGTGACCGCGGGCAGCCCCGCCCCCCACAGAGCCCTGTCTGCGGCAGGCCAGGGCCTCAGAGGACGTGTCCCCCTCGTCCCTGGTCCCCGGGGAAGCAAAGCACATGCAGACAAGCATGTGAAGGACACAAACTGGTTACCTCCTCAGGCTCTCTGTCTGGCCAGCCTCTGTGAGGCACAGACTCACTGGTGAAGTCAGTGCTCAGCACTCCTAAAGCCCGCCTCTCCGACTGACAGCCACGCTCACTTGTGAGCCCCCCTTAAGTGATGAAGGGCACGAGCCCCTGCGGCGGCCCTAACAAAACCCAAGATTCAGGGTTTGCCTGTCCTGGACCCTCACTGCCGCCCCCTGGTGGGAAGACGGCGGGTGCCGGCCAGGGGTCACTGGAGTGGACCCACCTGCCGCCCGCATCACCAGGGCAGGCATTCCCACTCGCCGATTATCAGCGCGGAATATCTCCACCTGCAGACCTTTCCGTCTTTCAGACCTGCGCTTTCCATAATGCGGTATTTCCATGCTTTCTAAAGAGCTCTGGCCCTGGCTGGTGTGGCGCAGTGGATTGAGCGCCGGCCTGCGAACCAAAGGGTCGCTGGTTCGAGTCCCAGTCAGGGCACAGGCCTGGGTTGCAGGCGGGTCCCCAGTTGAGGTCGTGTGAGAGGCCACCGCATGTTGATGTTTCTGTCCCTCTCTTTCTCCCTCCCTCCCCCTCTCTCTAAAACTAAATAAACAAACATCTGTAAGAAGAAAAGATCTCTGGTCATAAAGCCCAAGGAAAACATACGGTGTGTACAGTGTGTGTGTAGAAAAAAGAAATGCGACACAGAAACAGAACCTTTGGCTGCCAGTGGAGGGGGGCGGCCAGGGTGCTGGTCAGGGCCCCCGTTGTCAGGGCCCCCGCCAGGGAGACACGCAGGCCAGGGGACCTCAGCTCCCCGGCACACCCGTGCAGGACCTGTGTGCAGCTGCCGGGAGGAAGTTAAAGCCAAGGACAGCCACCCAGGGCCACCGGCCACTGCACAGGGACCCCAGCTCCGAGGGTCGAGCCCCTGCCTCCAGGGATCACAGTTACTTGGTTGCAGAGCAAGACGGAGATGCTCTCCGCGCCGCGGGGCAGGGCGGGGGGTGCGCTCAGTCCCGAGGGGAGGAAGGGCCGGGCCTCCCCACGGCAGCGGCGGGGCCGCAGAGGGTCGGGCGAGGCGGGCGGACTCACCCCGGCTGCAGCTGGCGACAGACGACGGCAGTGGTGGCGGCGTCCCAGCGGTCACTGCAGACAGCGCCCCAAACTCCATGGGCGCACACCTGCACCAGGCCCGCAGACCCGTCCACGCCGCCGCGGAGCCGGATGGAGCCTACAGGGAAGAAGCCCAGAGCCCTCAGTGGTGAGGGACCGGCTGCTCAGCGCCCCGTGGGCCGCCGTCTGCACCCAGGGGCCCCCCTGCTCCCCCCGGGCTCCTTTCTCTACGTGAGGGCTTAGGGGTCCCAGCGGTTTGTGTTTCCGGTTTTAGGTCACGGGCATCCTCACGGCGATGCTAATTATAGTGCCGTTTTATCCGGGCGAATGGAGTCCGACTGTCATCTTGGGGGGGAGCGGGCGCGAGTGACAGATGTGCCCTGTCGCATCCCAGCTTTGCACCCCATCACGCAGGGTGAGCGCACGGCACCCGAGCGCAGCCGAGGACACAGACAGAGCGGCGCTGCCTGCAGGTCACCGCCGCTGGCCGCTGACGGCCTCTGCCCTCCGACTTCCTCCTCCGCCAGAAAGGAGGAAACGGCTTTCCCCTTCGTCCACAAGGAGCAGCGTCCACGGGTCACATCGACAACTCCGAAACCACGCTCCTGTCGCAGGCTGCCTGGCGCTGGCCTCGGGGACCCGCACCGGGCGGGGCCTTGGGCAGAACTGGCCGCCCGGACGGGTCCCCCCACGTACCAGCCACACCTCGCTGCACCGGGGCCCCGGTTTGAGTCTTTCTTTTCAGTCTTAAAAGAGTGAAAAGTTAAATTCAAGTGCCACAGGGAAAATAACTTTAAGTTTTACCCCCCACTGTGCACCCCAGCCCCACACTGCCCTCTCGCGGGCCCCCATGGACGGCCAGAAACTGCAGGGGCAGCCGAGACAGCGGAGCAGGGGCCGTCTAACTCAGGCAACTTAGGGATGTCACAAAATCCCGGGAAAAGTCACTTAGGAAGACCTTTATGTCACAGGCAAGGAAATTAAGATATTAAGTCCTACCAAAAAATTCTGGTATGTTTTGCATATTTCAAAGTTGTTTTATATGGATTTAACATAATTTTCTAAAAATATAAGAGTCACAGGCAACCCACTCATTTTACCTGCACTGGCCTCGTCATCCGCCGCCACGGCTTTCCACATCATCGTCCTTGAAAATGTAACTTGTTAGGAGAAACATATCCTGCCCCTCCTGACAAGTACAGCGCACTTCCTTCCAACAGAGGCAATAATAATAAACAGAGAGGCAGCATCGCCCTGCCAAAGCCTGCGAATCCTGCCAGCTCAGGGCAGACATGGGCCCGGGGGGACAGCTCAGGGCAGACGGTCCAAGTCCCCTTCGCACACCCACCCGCTGCCTCCGTCTGAGCACAAGGAGGCGGACTTGCTCCACGAACGGTGGGAACTGCACGCGTTTTTAAAGAAATGTGTCTGGAGGGTCCAGCTGAACTTCCGTGTTTTTTCATCACAGAAGTCTCCTCTGTGAAGACCCACCTAATACGTAACAGGACGCACATCGCGAACGCCAGCAGCTGACTTCATTTCAAAGAACCCATCCGCTCTCCCCAAACACACTTGAGATGATATGTCTAACCTGCTGCCTGTTCAGGAGCCCGATGACCCACCAGGTCACTCCTGTCGGAGGTGGGAAGGAAGACAAACGGGAGCTCTGCTGGCAAAGGTGAAACGACCTAACAAAACTGAAAACGGGGCCTCCAGCTCCGGGCAGCCGTCGGGAAGAACTGACACACGCCTGTCACCTGGAGGATGAGGGACTTCGAGGTGAGGAGGAAGGGACTCTGCGTCAAGTGGAGCTGTCACCACGACGTCAGCCAATGCGAAGACAGAGCCGGGAGTCCGGAGCCGCTGACGGATCCCCCCGCCATCTCTCCGACGCGGCCGACGGGCCACGAGAGCCTGGCTTCGCTGAGCGGCACCTGCTGGGCGGCGGGCGGCTGCGGCCCCCGCCAAGCGCTCCTTGGGCACGTGAGCACAGTGTCCGGCTCCGGGAAAGGCACGGTGTGTCGGGGACGCACAGGCCCCCTTCAGGGCCCACCCAGCCCCAACGCCCACACGCACCCTTCAGGACCGCTCCCTGCACTCGGCGGTCCCCCCTGCTGGCCGGAGCAGCTTCCAGGTGCCCCGAGACTCGGAGTATTTCTTAATGATGCAGAATTCTAAGAAGTGCACAGTTCTTCTAAAAATGTTTTGAAATAGTTTTTTTTTAAAAATCAGTATAACAATAGTGTTCCAACATGAAGAAAGTGTGAACACTGTATGCGTTCCACCCGCTCACACAGCTGAAGAACCGGGGCACAGCGGGCCGTGCGGTGGCAGCGCGCTTCCCTGTCACGTCTCCATGAGGACTAAGTGAGAAAACTCAGACCCAACATGCTCCACCCAGCGTCCCGCAGAGTGGGTGCTCAGTTACCCCAGCTGTTCGTATCAGGCCAGAGCGTCTCAGGGTGAGCTCAGAGCCGGGGGAGCCCGCAGACTGAACCCACGCAAGCACTGCTCTTGCCCAGCGAAGGGCACTGAAGCCGGCCCGCCCCCGAGAGCCAACGACAGGCCCGCGGTTTCTGAAGCCGTGCTGCAGGCCCTGCCCTGGTGCCCCGAGAGCTCTGCTCACGCTCCTGAGGGGCGTGGACGACAGAGACCACCGCCAGGCGCCCAGCGTGCCGCGCTCTGCAGGGGTGGGTCGGGCCCAACCAGAAAGTGAGAAATAAGGGCAGGAGGGGTATCCAGGCTGCGTCTTCGGGAGGGATTAAATGCCCCGTAGCCAGCCGGGGCGTCCCTGGGTTGGGCTTTGTTTGGGGGATGGGGGCATGTCTCTCCCTCTTGGTCCTTTCTTTTACTTCTCTGGTGTTGGGTCCCCGGGCGACAGGAATTGCCCACGATGACGATGCAGGTTCGCAGTTTGTCTGCAGAGACTCAGCCATGCACGTAAAAGCATCTCAGAGGCTGCGCCACCACGAGGTTTGGATTTCTATTCAACACACGAGGCAGAGGAATCACAGGGCAAGCTACTCCCCACGTGCAATATCGAGTCAGGGAGAGGACAATCAATCACCACTGTGTTTTCACTCTGCACATCCGCCGCGGAATACGAAACACAACGGAACAGCAGGAACGTGAACGGCTGGCCGCGTTGGCCAATGCGGGCTTTTCCCGGAACCATCTCCTCCCGGGGAGTGAGGAGCCAGGGGCGGGCTCCGCTGGTATCACCTCCAATACCTCACGGCCACATTGTCATTCTGACCATGGAACAGGGGCAGAGCAATGACTTCATTCTGTAGGAGGGAGGATAAGTGGCCTTGACCTTCCCGTCACTCTCCTCTAACTCAGGCTCTGATGGAAGAGAAGGTGCAGGTCCGTACGAATGTCTGCAGGAGGAGGACGGGTCTGTGACAGCCGCCCTCCCAACGACCTGCACCGAGGCCCAAGGACCCTCTCAAACCCCCGGGCATGACTCCTCTGCCCCACCGCTCGGATGGAGAGCTGCCAGTTCTTTAAAGGAAAATCTGCACTTTGAAGAACGTAAGGGTTTTCTTCTGCAGCTACGGAGGAAGGAGAAAGCCCTCGTGTCAAACAAGATCCCAAGCCCGAAACAAAGCTCTGCTGTCAGGCCGGCCATGCACTCTCATCACGTCCATTCATGTGACGCTTTTATGACCACGGAGCGAGGACATCCTGCCCACTTCCTCTCTACCAACAGGTCCCAATTTCCATAAATAGCCTGTGCAGCAAAGAACGGCCTTCGTGAGAGCTGCTGCCTCCCTGAGACGGTGGCCACTCCTGTCTCCTTCCCTTTGTTTTCTTCACTCAGCGATGACACCAACCACCTTCTGCCCCAGAACGCAAGCATCATGGTGTCAAGTTTTACTTCGGCCCCGAAGTTCTGCCACACTTTTTTCAGATAGAGGTCAGCGACGGAAGTAAGGGAAAGTGTCTACATTTTTTCCAAATCAGGGTCCATGGGGAGGCTCTCGTGTTATAGTTACCGTTTCCCTTTCCCCAAACAAATAATTAGAAACTTTATCACCTCATTTGCTTTGCCTCTTTTGTATAAATATTGTAACGCCTTTGAGGCAAGCTGATCTAGAGAACACACATCCGCCCAGCCCACGTGAGCGTGTGCACACACGGACGCACGCACACACACTCCCCGTGGCCAGAGGAGGCGAGGCGGCATCCAGGCTCCCAGAGCAGAGCGCCTGGCCCAGAAACCACCGAGCAGCCCTGACGGCCGCACAGAGCAGACCCTGCGAACTGAACGTCGGGGCGGAGACATGGCTGGTAGCTCCGAGCAGCCCCCCACCCTGGGCACGGCAGCCCCCAGCCCCACGCGCTCTCTGTCCCGGGAGCCCACGCCCTCCCCCAGCAGGAGGCCAGGCCCCGCCGCTCACCGTGTCCGCAGTCGCAGAAGCCCCAGTCCCCTCGGCCGCGGGCGTTCCGGTAGAAGCACCAGGGCCGGCCCGCGCCTTCGGGGCTCCGGCAGAAGTTGTGGCGCTGCGCCCGCAGGGCAGCCCAGCTCTCTGGGGGCGACCGCTCCAGGAGGGGCGGCACGTCCGCCCAGCGCAGACACGGGGCGCCAGAGTCCGTCACGTTGAGCCGGGGCCCGCCGGCAGGGGAGTCCCCGGGGTGCGGCCAGGACGCGAGCCCCGCGTGGAGGGCGAGCGGGCGCTGCGCGCCGGGCGCCTGTGGGGACGGGGGCGTCTTCGGCGGCCGCTGCGGGGAACGGAGGTGAGGAGGGAAGCGGGGACCCGCAAGGGGCGGGCGGCGATGGCGGTAGTGGAGGGGATAACCCAGGACCGGCGCGGAGCCGACCGCTTCGGGGAGCGCCCCTAAAATCAGAGCCACCACGAAGCGGACAGACGTCATGGTGCCGGAGCAGCGGGCTTTGGTCCATGCCCCCAGACCCGCGGGTCCTGAAGGCGCGGAGGAGGGACGGGGCGGGGCTCAGCGTCCCTCGGGCCGGACCCGAGCCCCTGCCACCCCCGCGCGGACGGCCGCCCCTCCCCGCGCGCCGGCCCTGCCGCGCGCCCCCGCGGTGCCGAAGGCTGGAGCTCCGCTGAGCCGCCCGCGGGCGGAGGCGACCGGTGGGAGCGGCGGCCCGGAGCCCAGGTAGCCGGCGGCGCCAGGAGCAGGAATGCCGCCGCCCCGGGGCTGCAGGCGCGGACTCCGCCCGGCCCGCCCGCCCGGCCGCCCAGACCCGCCGCCGGCACCGCCCAGCGCGACCTCGCCGCGCCCGAGCCAGGCCGAGGGTGTCAGCGCGGGGATGGCCCCGAGCCAGCGGGCAGCCCCGCCACGGCCCGCGCCCGGCGCCCGGCCTGCGGCCACCGCCCCACCCCCGCGCCACGCGCCACGTCTCGTGCTCTCGGCGTTGACGCGAGGAGTGTGGAGTCCGGGAGCCCCCGACAGATCCCGGAGCCCAAGCTCTGGAGCCCGAGAGGGGTGCTGACGCTGGTCTCCCGCAGGAGCTCCTCCGGGACCTGACGCGCCACCCCGCCCGGCCTCGCAGGGCTGAGCAGGCTGCCCCGCACTTCCGAGGCCCCGGGGCGCGGGGGCCCAGTCAGCCCCGCAGGGCCCTCCCCGAGCGGAGCTGGAGCCTGTCCCTGCCTGCCGCCCACTTTCCGCCCGGTGCCCCCGACAGCTCCGGTCGCTCGGCTATTATTGGGACGCAGTGGGGCCTCTTAATCCAAATTTCCTTTCCAGCCCGAGAAGACGGGCTCTGCCCGGCCTCCACTCCTCCAACACCTGCTCGGCTGCGTGGGGCAAGGCCCGCGCCAAGCCTGCCACCGCCTCTCCAAAGCCAGCAGTCCGGCCCGCTCAGTCCGCTCGCCCGCAGTTCCCTGACCACTAGCAACCGCTGGCTGAGAACTTAAAAAGCCACTGGAGCTGGGCGGCCGGGTTGCTCCTTTGGGTCGGTCCTGAGCAGCCGCGGGAAGGTCGTGGTTCGCTCGGGGCGCAGTGCGCTGCAGTGCCGGTGGGCTCGGTCCCCCCTGGGATGCTCCTGGAGGCAGCCCGAGCGGCGCTTGGGTGCGGATTGGTAAACCGAGGTTTCCAGTAGAAAAGGAATTCATTCCCTACACCTGGTCCAAATAATCCATCTCAGTTTTGCAAATAATCTTATGAGGGTTTTTCAGTCATGGCCAATCTCTTCTCCAGCAGCCTCGGCCAGGAAGACGTCTGCGGCCTGTGATGGCAAAGTATCCCACACGGAACCGCGGGGCCGCTACCTTGCCCACGGTGTCCGAGGGCACAAGAGGCTTCTGTCTGCTCGCCATGTCCGCAGGGCTCGAAACAGCCACGCGCTGTGTACGTCCCTCAGTGTCTGAGTTTTATAAAACAGGGTACTTATTGAAGTGTTGATACGTTCTTACAAGTGCCTCTAGCCTTGGTATAATCCCTACATAAAATTAGCTCTGCAGACTCATCCCCAGAGCTGCCCATCACCCACACTAGCAGATGCAGGCACATACAGAGACACACGGATGCAGGCTCAGATACAGAGACACGGGGGCAGGCAGATACAGAGCACTCTCTTGCACACACACACAAGAAGCTCCTTCAGCCTTGGAATCACACCGGCGCTCAGCCTGGCTCGGCTCCTACTCCTGTGGATCTTTGGCAAGTTGCCCTCCTTCCCGAGGCCAAAGGCTCGCCCTCCGTGACAAGGGGCCAGTCAGCACGCCTGCGGGCGGTCTCGGGCGTGGTAACTGAGACAACGCACGTAAACTGTTAACATGGTAGTCAATCACGCCAGCCAGGGAGTGGCCCGGCAGCCTCAGAAACTGCCCTTGAACTCTAAACCCTCCCACTCAGCCACCCTGTGCAAGCCGCCGGGGCGAAGCCGAGAATCGTCCTGATCCTGCCCCCCCATCAGGCCCTGCTCCTCCTGCGCCCAGTCACGTCCCTCTGAGACCCGTGACAGTCCTGACGCAGCCCGGGCCCTGCTCACCTCGGTGCTTGTCCTCTCCCTCAACAATGTGGGTCCAAGAAAGCCAGTGAGACACTGGTATTTGGAGCTAAAGCACTTTCCTAGGACGGCGCGCACTAAGTCTGACGCGTGGCTTCCAATCCCCGGGTGCAGGTGGGTGTGGCCACGGATGAAAGGCCATCATCGAAAGGAAGGGGTGAGGATCACAGCCTGAGTGTTGAAGGGGACCCAGAGCCCCCGATTCCTGTCTAGGGCAGGCGTCCTTCCCAGAACGTCCTGACACGTGGACGTCGGCTGTTCCCTGGCAAACGCCGGTGGGAGATTTCTCTTCGGGGGCCAGGGCAGCCACCTCTGTAAAACCCAAGCTGTTGGGAAGCCCGCCTTCCTCCGAGCCAGAGCTGCCTCGGGCTCAAACCCACCGTGCCCACCTGCGGTTCTGCTTGTCCCCTCGCTGGGCTTGGCATCGGCTCTGAATCCAGCAGACCTGGGTTCAAATCCCTATTAACTTATTAGTTAGCTGTAAACCTAAGACTTCTCTCAGAAAAGTCTTAATTAAAAAAAAAGATGGTAGCCTATAAACAGTCATTGAACAAATGAGATCTTCAAGTAAAATGCAAATGAATGTTTACAAATGGTTTGTAATATGGGGTGCAGTGTCTGAAAAAGGGTTCACAAGCCGGCAGCCGGCAAGGTGGCCATGCCACCCGGGTATGTTTTGTTTGGTACAGAATCAGTTTTTTAAATGAATTTCATGCATCATTTACAAACAGCAGCTCATTCATAAAACAAGGGTCCACTTACCGGCTTCCCCGTGCGTCCGCTGGGAAGCTCCTGGCTGCAAGCATAAGGCAGTAATTCTCCAGCGACGTCGGGAGAGGGCGCGTGCCCTCGGAGAGCAGCGCCGGCCCCGGGGAGGACTGCGCCCGTGGGTGCTCGCTTGGCCCGCTTGGGGCTGGCCTCCGCCTCGGACGGCCAGCAAACCATGGGGGCGTCCGTGTGGGCAGAGCCCCGCTCAGAGGGAGAGAGGCCCACGCTCTCTGGGCCTCTCCTGCAGGGGCGAAGCCACCCTGCCCGGGAGTTCCCCAGGAGGCCGCCCCACACCTGGGGCCACTGTGGGCCCCCGCGCCTGCTCCTGAGCTGCTCACGGCCGGTGACGGGCGTACTCGTGAGCTTGGACACGCATTACCCAGCGAGTCCTGGGAAGAGGCCATCCTGGGCACGAGAGAGCAAACGGCCCGACACATCGGGGCCAAATCCCCGCACGAAACAAATGTCCATAGCTGCGTCCGCACTGAGGCCTGGGGAGCAGGTCGCTGTGGCCACCCCTGCTTGGACTTCCTAAGCCTTTGAGGGTAACGACACCGGGCTCGTACGTTTTTCCCTGGCAGGGAGTGCAGGCTAAATTGTGACTTTCCTGGGCGTCCCGGCCCCTGGGTTCTGGGGGCAGGTGGCGGATGGGGGGCTGTGTCAGCATCCACAGTGACTAGAACAGCACACACTTAGCGCCTGAGAGTCCCTGAGCCGGGAACCTGGGAGCGGCTATGCTGAGCCTTTGTGGCCTTTGTCCAGTGCAGGGGGTGTGTCACCACGGGATCAGGCCACCAGGACTCGTCCCGCAGACTCGTCCTGCAAAGCTGCTCTCTAACACAGCGCTTAAAGCGACAGCTGCTTCTATGGGGCTACATGTATTTCCAAGTGCTAAATATCTCGGGAGGACATTGTCGCTTGAATAATCACTGTCCATGTAACACAGGGTCAGCTGTGAGCAAGAGGGCCTTCACTTCCCCACTCTCTGGCATGAGCAGAAGCAGCCTTGTTCTCTGTCTGGTCGCCAGAAAACAATAGGTTTTTAATCAATGAATTCAGGTGTCCAGCCTCCCAGGAAAAGGCTCCATCCAGAGTGTCGCAGCTGCCTGATAAGACCGACTGTGTCAGCCATCTGGAGTTAAGATTTGACCAGGGGTGATGAAGGAAGCATGGAATGGACAAAGGGATTATGGGACCTCGGCATCCCTGTCCCGTGTCCCTGGGGAGCAGGACGTCGGACGAGAAGCGGCCTCCTGCAACTGCACCGCCTGAAAGGCCGTCCGTGTTGGAACAAACACGGCAAAGATGAATTCACACCAAGCAACACAAAAGGCCACCTGGGTGAGGTCACAAGCCTTCCCAGGGAAGCTGTCGCCGCCGTCCGTAAAACAAACATCTCCCAGCATTTTGCGAAGCAAGTTTCTTGTCCGAGGAACTAAGCTACACGTATTAGTATTATTTCCCAAACACCCTAACGCAGCCACCACGACAAAGCCCACAGCATCGAAGGGCTTCGTTATGTTGATGCCGCTGCCACCCCGACAACCGAGCACAGCTGAGGCCAGAAAGAAGTTCTCTTTCCCCCGCGTGCATGAAACAGCTACATTGTGGAGGGCATGTGGCCTCGTCCGGGACTGAAAGAGCTACAGATCTGAAACAGAGGCTCGCTGGCAGCATTTATAGCTGAGTCGTGTAATAAAACAAACCCAGGGCATTGCAAACATGACGTGACTCCCACGTTATTTTTAGAAGGCTGAGAAGCGTCTGCCCAGTGCGAAAGGCTCTCCCCATGACTGTGTCCCTCGCTCTCCGGGGTCGTCAGCGAGACGAAGCGTGGCCCCTCAGCCAGCAAGGAGGACAGGACGCGCACGCGCTGCCAGTCACACTGGAGCGCACGGCTGAGTTTGCGCGGAGGCAGCTTCGTGGAAGGTGCTGGGTTTCGTCTCAGAGCCTAAACCAAACACGTTAACCAGGGAGGTCTGGCTCCACGAGAGAAGGCCTGTTAATGCAACGCATGTGTCTTCTGGAAGGCCTGTCTCTAGAAACACCATCGGTAAACTCCTTCAGAGAGTCAACAATGACTTGGAACGTAACTAGCCCCACTGGGTGTACAGGGACTGACGCCGAGGGGATAAACCTGGTGAGAAGCAGAGTGTCAGACGTTTAAAGAACGGCAATCAACACAAAAACCCGAGCAAGAACTTCCGTTTTAAGAGGACAGTCCTTCAACGCCACGATTCCAGTCCTGCACGTGCTACGAGGAGAGTTTGAGGGCCGTACGTCCTCACCCCGCAGCCCGTCCGCCTGCTGCTCGCCGGCTCGCGTTCACAGCTGAAGAGTCGGCCGCCGAGAATTGGCAGCCCAAGACTCGGAGTAGCTGTCTTGACAACTTAGGTTCGATAACAAACGCTGACATTAATTGTGTTCAAGTTCCTGCTGAGATCACAGTCACCCGCTCACTTAGCACACGGTCATCCTTCCCAAGTCCCGCAATGCCGGTGCTGTCGTCCCACTGGGGAAAGAACTCGGAAGTTTACAGAGTGGGATCGACGTGCCTAAGTCGGTCTAGGTGGTGAGTGCGCAGGACGGACGTTCAGTTCTCCGTGTGGCAAAGAACCTGGGGACGCCGTCACCCCAGGGAGCGCCGCTGGGCAGAAGGGAGTCGGCCCTTGTGAGCCGCAGCCACCCAGCTGAGGGGAGCAGGTTTGCGGGACCTGAGGACGGAGTTTACCGGGTAGATTTTCACACGTGCGCCGGGGGGTGACATGCAGATGTGACCTGCTGAAACCCGGGGTGACCCGATGGCGCTGCAGCTGAGGAAGGCCGCTCCTCACCACCAAGCTCAGTGCCTAACCCGGCCAAGACGTCCTCACCCGGGCCAGTGCTAACGGCGTAACTCGGCTCTGGGTGCAGGGTCACTCGTGTGCACGTGCATCTCAGCTCTTGGCCATTTGGGCAAGCCCCGTGCCCACCCCAAGCCTCCTCGCACCGTCGTGGGACCTGAGTGGGTCGTTTTGGTAAAGTACTTATTTGGGACCTGGCTTGTTTATTTGCTAAGGTTTTCCTAACATTAGTAAACAGAAGTATTCTTTGTACTGTGACCATCACGGCTAAGGAAGGGGACACGCGATTGTCTGGCGGGCAGCACGCAGATGGCCGGCCACGGGCATTAAGGCAGACTCGCCTCGGCCACTTCCCGGCCCAGAGCCCGGCCGGTCCCTCTGGCTGAGCCGTCTGCTCGCCACCTCGGAGGACCCCGGGGTGACGATGCGCAGAGCTGTGACGCAGGCCGCACTGGCACTCCACAGGCGCTCAGCAGACAGTGTGGCCGCTGTCCCGCGTCCCCCTCTGCACAAGCTCAGCGCCGGCTCCTGTCAGCACAGGCTCCCTGGGCTCCCGTCCTGATGCAGGTCCACAGCCGGACGAGGGGATCGTTGCAGACCCTGGAGAACAGACACCGCAGCCGACAGACAGCCTCGCCCAGTGTGCGCTGGGGGCCTGCAGTCTAGAAAACACGGAGGCTTGAGGTAAACTCTCAGTTTCTTTGTGAACGTGAACGTTACCTTTTAAATTGCTAAGCAAAGAAATTTAGGCCAAATTAAAGTGTTCTTAAGCCTTTGAAACAGAAATGATATATAACCTCCAGGGACTAAGTTATGTGCTGATATTCCTGGGCTGCCATACAGGGGTTTTAACTACTTCTTTTTAAAGTATTTTATTTATTTATTCTTAGAGAGAGGGGGAGGGAGGGAGAAAGAGAGGGAGAGAAACACTGATGTGAGAGAGTTGCCTCTCACGCGCCCCCACTGGGGACCTGGCCCACACCCCAGGCCTGCGCCCTGACTGGGGATCGCGGCAACCTTTCAGTTTGCAGTCCGGCCTCCATCACTGAGCTACACCAGCCAGGGCTGTTTTTCACTTAATTTTATTTTTCTCAATACAGGTATCAGTGGTACCACCCCCACGTTCCTCTGGGTTTCAGACACCGTGACAACTGTGACCCTGTCGCTTGGGCCGGCCCCTGAGGTCCCCGCCCACTGCCAGCGCAGCAGGGAGGGCACAAGCCTGCTGGCCCTGGCGCCCCCGGGCCGTAGCCTTGCCTCCTTGTCACAGCGGCTCCCTGCCCCAGGGCTGCCCGTCTAGGTGGTGCTGGGGGCAGGGGTTCTGGCTCGTCCTGCATCTCCTCCAGGCCACACTGTCCCCTTTGCAGGAGAAGAAACTGTCGCTGACTTTGCCTGAGGCTTTCTGTGCTTCGCGCACTTGCTGTGGCCACGCTGTGCTTCTGTGGTCGGCGTTGACTTTGTCGGTCCAGGGCATCAAGTTCAAGGCTCGGCCGGGCCTCCTGGGTGCGCTGCTGTCTCCCACGGTCTCCCAGGGCCAGCTCCTCCTCTCCCGGACCTCAGTCACACGCCCCCTCCCAGGCAGGTCTCCCGTGTCCTGCCCCGGAGCTGAGCAGCACCTGCCGCAGCCCGGAATGAGCCTGGTGCTCCCGCGCTCAGTCTGACCCTGTGCCCTCGAAGGGGGGCCCGGCAAGGCCGGGGCCACGTGGGTTTGCTCTCCACGGTGGCCACGGGTGCTCCTCAGGTTTCCTCGCAGGACTGAAGGAGCGACTCAGTCTTCATCTTCCGCTCCATCTACCCAAGTCCCTCCAGTTAGCGGAGGTCCGTTTCCCTCCCTGTGAACATCCTTGCAGACGACGCCAGGCCACAGCGCTGGTTCCAGCAGCTCGGACGGGGGTCACGGGGCCCTCGGACAGGGGTCACGGGGCGCTCGGACAGGGGTCACGGGTCCCAGCGACACCTCACCGCTGAGGTCTAGAGAAGCGTGAACAGAGCCGGCGCTGTCAGAGTCTGAGCTGCATCTGGCTCCTCGGGTTGGTGACGAAATGGCACTGAGCTCGTGACAGGCACGTGTGGGAGAAAACATGCAGAGCGTGAGCATCCTTCGGGCTACTGTTCTCATAAAACTCAGCCACCCAGCTCTGCAGACAGCATCAGTCATGACGTAGCCATTCTTTTTTAAAATGTATCACTGAGTCCATATAAAGTTCCCAAGTGTGTTCCTCAGCCCAGAAATAGAGCGACAGTTGTCACAGCCAGACGGGGGGCCCCTCGCGTGTGTCCCGTGGATGGAACGCAGGTGCCCACGAGCAGGACGCCTCTGGCAGAGCGCCGCGCCCTCGCCTGCAGGGCCTGCGTGGAAAGGGCTTCTGGAGCGGGCTTTGAGCGCGCGGGCCTGCTGCAGACGAGCATGCTCACAGCTCCTGTGGGTTTCCTCGGCGCCTGTCGGTGCTCCGTCCCGAGTACATCGCGCTCCTGCAGCTGTTTGCTGGCCTCTCTCCCTCCCTAGACCGTGAGCCTCCGGGGTGCGGGGGCTGCGTGGCCCCTCCTTGCATGCCCAGGGCCTTGACCACGTCTAGTAACAGGTGGCACTTAACGCTTTACTCCTGAAACGCATACCTAGAGCGGAGTCTCTGCGCCTCAGCACTGCGGACGCCTGGGCCAGGTCACTCTCGGTCACTGGGGCTGGGGCGCTACGCGGCCCACTGTGGGACCTGGGACGGCCTCCCTGACGTCCACTCGCCAGACCCAGTCGTCCCGACATACCCCCAGGCGTTGCCAAATGTCCCCTGGGGACGCGAGCACCCCCGACTGGAAACCAGTGACGCAGAGGAACACACACACGCACAGACAGAAACACAGACATCCAAGGCCACGGACTCACGCACCACTCCCAACCCCATCATTCAGTAAAGGTTTCCCCGAGTCGTCTAAGAAATAGCAAAGCGGTGCACAGCGTGAGCCTCAACCTCACCCGCCTGACGGTCAGCGAGACGGCTCCGCAGCCAGAGACGCCGGTTTGCTGGTCTTTTGCTGCGGGTTCTGCCTCCATCTGTGCTCACCAAGGACACTGGCCCATGACGATCTCTCCTTCTGTGGTCCTTGTCTGGCTTTGACACGAGGGTGGTGCCGGCCTCACAAAATGCGTTGGCGGGAGTCCCTCCCGGTCTGTGTTTGGGATTGACAGTAATTCCTCTTCGAATGTTTGGTAAAATTCACCAGTGATGTTGTCTGGTCCTGGAATTTTTTTTGGGGGGGGGGGGGGGCTTTGGGTTACTGATTCAGCCCCGTTCCTAATAATCAGCCTGTTCAGATCCTCTAGTTCCTCATAGTTCAGTCTCGTAGGGTGTGAGTTTCTAGGACTTTATCTGCTTCTTCTAGGCTGTCAAACGGGCTGGTGTGTAATTGTTCGTAACGGCCTGTCACAACCCTTTGTATCTTTGTGCTGTCAGTTACGCCTCCTTCGCTTCTCGTGCCCTGTGAGCCCTCTCTCGTCATCCTTCTGGACTCAGCGGACCCACTCTGGGGAAGGAGCGGCCGGCGGGCGCGCTCGCACCCGTAGCAGCGCCCTGACCAGGGGCCCCGTAGCGCGGGCCGCCCGCCCGAGAGTTGTGTGTTGGCTCCCGTCCGTTCCTGAACCTACTGCACAGACATGCCACCATTCTCGTGACTTATCCGTTATCTTTCCAATAAATTCCCCTACTCACTTAATTTGTGCAGTGCTTGTTACCTTCAGCAGCACTGACATCCATACTTCCCCAGACGTTGGAATACCAGGTGAAATATTTTCTAATATGAAACACAGACTTGACAGTATTGAGATTTTTGAGTAACATGTCTTGGTTTTTTACTGGTCTTTGATATATGCCTTTTATGTGAGTCCAGAGGGAAAAATAAACAGAGAAATTCTTCCTGCTCCTTCAGTGAAGTGACCAGAGGAGTTGCTGCTTGTACACAGTAGAGGCTCTGGGACGAGAAGAGAGACGTCCTTTCTGCTCCGGGGCCCTCCCGCGGTGAGGAGCACCCGCGGCTGCAAGGGTCCAAGTGAGATCGCCGTGGCCCGGTCCTTCGGGAAAGACCACTCGCCAACCAGCCACTCAGGACGAGAGCCGCATCCCCGCCGCCCTGGGGGGTGGGGGGCCACAGCAGGAAGGCGGGGCTGGCAGAGGCGGCGGGGCTGGCCCGGACGGAGACGGCAGGCCGAGGTCACCGACTGGCTCGGGGGGGCTCCGTCTCCATTGCTCCCACCCTCGTTGGCAGTTCCTTCTATAAATCAAATAGGTTATTCCTGTTATTGTGTATTTGAGTTCAATAATCTGCTTCAGGGTCCAGTTACCGACAATAAACAACAGCTGTGAATTTGAATACATTCTTCTCTAAAATCTATTCTAACTCCGTTTCCTCGTTTAGCCGTGTCTGGGAGCGTCTGTGAAACCCCGTGACAAGTGCGTTCCTATGCCCACGGGTCCTCGGAGAACACGGCCGGACCAGGTGTGACCCCGGCAGCCCGGTTAGTCCTCTGTCGCCCGGCCCCTCCCAAATAAGCCCAAACAGTTTATTGTTGAGCTGCTGAGACTTCCTACTTTCCAGAGATGCGAACTGCGTATTATTCATTGTCCAGGGGCAATTTTTACAGTGTGGGAGCTTTAACTTACTTACTTAGAATCTAGCAAACGAAGTCTGTGTTAAATGAAAACCATATCTGTGACTTGCCGTGAAGATTCTAAAATCATCAGCGATGCCACTTTTGGCTTCAAGGGCCATGTCCCTTTCATATTTTTCAGGCAAAACTCTTTAACTTACTTGGAAAGAAAAATACATGTTATTTTCTCTGTAGGCTTTGAGATTCATGTTTCTTTCCTGTATAGATTTAGCTAAAAATATGACACGTTTGATTTTTAAGGAATAATAAAAACGTGACGCTTGCAAATTTTAAAACCTGGGCTTATTTACAAAGTTTTCCAGTCTTTTGTAATATAGGACTTCTGTTGTATCACCTCTGAGAAACAAAGAGTCTTCATGGTGCATTAACTCCATACTCCTTCATTCAGATAAGGCACTTACTGAGCGAGCCAGTGAAGGAAGAAGAGGATGAAGGACTCTCCTGCTCCTATCGTGCGTGCAGCCCAGGAGAGGGCGGCCTGCAGTGAACCTGAAAACAGAAAACTAAGTTACAGGCCGGATGGTGACCAATGTTGTGAAAACAGTGAAGCAGGACCGGGGACGTGGGACAGGATCAGGGGACCACAGTATTTGACACGGCTCACCGAGGAGCGGAATTGCGGGGTGCATCATCTCCTTGTGGGGATCAATGCAATTTGGGGCCACGCCAGTCACTGCAGCAGCCAGGACCCCCAGCGAGTCCGCCAGAGCCGGTCCCCACATGTACCCACACGTCTCTTAGAAACGACAGCTCCTAGGGTCTGCCCTGCTGACGGATTACACTCCTCGGCACGATGTCATGCAGCATCTGTAAGTTCCGGACCAGGAGGCTAAGGGGACGCGGCTCCTCTCCGAGACCCCAGGAGCCCTTCACTGATGTGCATGCGGTGCCGTGAGATGCTCATCTGGAAATACATGTCTGGGTCTTCGAGCACATTTTCCACAGAAACGATACTGGGCCCTAGGACGTAGACTCCAGTATGTTATGTGGGTGGAAATGCAATTTATCAAAATAGTGGAAAATAAAATTGTCTCCCATACAGTATAGAATAAAATGGAAAATCTACATGAAAGAATCAGATTTTTTTTTCCTTGAAGGATGAGCCTATAGAAAAGCGAGTTCCTTGAGAGGAAAACACAGGGAAAACAAGGAGAACAGAGCCAGCTCAGGGCATGTTCAAGGCCGTTAGAGGTTGCTGGAATTGATATATGTAATTTGTATTTTTAAGTTATAATTTTCCTTCATTTTTAAGAAGCCATGTCATTTAGCACCACTCATATTTCAGTCCTAATTAGAGCTGATTTCCCCTCTCACAAATCTAATTAAGAAGAGACAGAAAGAGGGTAAACCTTCTCCTAGGTTTGGAAATAATCAAAGCAGCAGGGGGCAAAGCTGATTTAAAAGAATATTGCATTATAGCTCTTTTTGAAATAACATAGTTGGGAATAAACTCAAAGCCCAATAGTAGGAAAATGGGGAAGAGATTTAGACTTGGGAGCACTGAAGCTCCCGAGGGGAAAGTTTCTGAGGAATATTAATAGTAGTAGTGAGCAGACAGAACACGCTCGCAGGCTCCCCTAGCAACAGGGCTGGGGGGTCCTACCCGGTCCTCCACGGGCTTCTGTGAAGCAGTGTCACTGGTGTTTTAAAGTTTTAAACTTCTTTCCTTTACGTTTTCTATTTCTGAAATGTGCAGTGTTGATATTTATCATTGCAAAGGTGTTTTCCAGAGTATGAGTTGAATAGGAAAACTAAACGAGGAAAAGGTTTTAGGGTAACTGTGGTAGACGCATTTTACAGAATACGTGTGGGAAGTCACGTTCCTGAGAACGAAACAGTGGAAAAGCCCTGAGTCCGCTTTCCTCTTCCCCAGGTGAGAGGCGGCCGGCGGGGAGGGCGCTGCGGACAGACTCGTGGGCCCCCAGTCCTAGGACCTTTGCCACAGGCCCCGCGTTAAACCCCCTCTGAGGGGCTGCCTGCGGGGCCCACACTCCTGTCCTGACTCCGAAGAAGGAGTCCCCCCCTGAAGAACAAGAACCGGCCATGCGTCCTTCACAGCCGCGTCCTCCTCGGACAGACCAGGCCCCCGGCCCCCGGCCCCCGGGTGCGCCTGCCCCTCCGGCCCCCGGGGTCCCAGTGCGCCTGCCCCTCCGGCCCCCGGCCCCCCGGTGCGCCTGCCCCTCCGGCCCCCGGGGTCCCGGTGCGCCTGCCCCTCCGGTCCCCGGCCCCCGGGTGCGCCTGCCCCTCCGGCCCCCGGGGTCCCGGGTGCGCCTGCCCCTCCGGCCCCCGGGGTCCCGGTGCGCCTGCCCCTCCGGCCCCCGGGGTCCCAGTGCGCCTGCCCCTCCGGTCCCCGGCCCCCGGGTGCGCCTGCCCCTCCGGCCCCCGGGGTCCCGGTGCGCCTGCCCCTCCGGTCCGCTGCTGCGACCTCCAGCCAGCAGCCGGGGCCTGGGCCAGGGTGAGATCTGGGCTGGGCCCAACAGGGTTTGCGCCTGTCTCAGAAAGGAGGCCACATGTTCCCAGTGTCAGAACGGGGGAGCGTGTTCCGGAACATGCCGGTGTCCGGGGCCTGCTGGGCAGCCCACACTCGGACCGGCGCTGACCCGATGAGAGCCACCAACTGCAGTCATCAGAAGGGAACTGACACATCCTTGGGTTTGGAAGATTCTTTAAATGACCCTTAAGGAGCAGCAAGCCTTCTTTTAATCATGTTGGTGGTTTCTAAAAAAATATCAAAGACTCAGCAGATTGCTTTGCTCAAAACGTTGAAACAGAAACATAGTTTCCCCTGTAATCTTCTCTTATTCTCTTTCTAAATTGAAAAGAAACGCACCGCAATGGTACAAACCGGTTACAGCAGCTCTGTCCCGCGTTCTGTCCTTATCTCCCCGGGCGCCGAGGGCTGCGAGCTCCCCTGGGTGCAGACAAGTGTCCGACACCCCGAAATCACAAGGTTACACGTAGCGCCCGCTTTCTGAGAGCTCCGCTGGGCTGGCGTCCTTCCTGCGTTCCCAGGAGGAAACCAGGCTACCCCCCTCCTCAGACGGGTCTGCCCGTGTGCGCTTTTCTTTTCCCCAAACACCCACCAGGTTCTGCCAGCGCATGATGGTTTTCCTGCGGGACGCGCAGACACTCTCGCTGCCCAGGCATGTCGTCGGGACTGCGCCGCTGCGACCTCTAAGACGACATGACGCGGTGTGGCCGTGACCTGTGCTTCGGCTCGTTCAACAGAAGCTTTTCCTTCGTTTACCTTTATTTCGTCTTCTGTCTCTAGTCAACGTCTTTTAAAAGGGAAAAGCAGTTCTTAAGCAAAATATTTGAAAGCATGGAATGATTTCACTCGAAATTGCAGCTGAGGACCCCGCGACACAGAAAGGCTGGAGGACCCTGCCCACGCCCCCCAAGAACCCCGCGCAATGCAGCTGACGGGGCCGTGCGTCCCCGCGTCCCGGCTGGAGGGGGACGCACCGGGTCGTCCTTTCAGAACCGGGGCTCCGCCGTGAGTAGGTGAGCAATTCCTTTTCCAGCTCGATTGTCGTGCTGAGTTCCATGGGTCTCAAGTTAATGAACACCGAAAATATCAGAAAGCTTTTTTATTTCAAAACATGGAGGTGCCTGCAGTGTTGACTTTATGTAATACATGCACGTGTGGCCTCATAAACTTCACGGGTTGCTAAGGGACGTTTCACCGACTCTCTCCCTAGGTCTGAGGCCACACTGAGGCAGCCGAGGGTCTGATTCCAAAACACACGTAAACGTACTTGAGGCAATTTTCAGCCTCGCAGAATTCCACATTTATCCTTGGGTCTCACTGCAATGCAACCCCAAAATTAACTGCACACGTGCGCTGTAATCCCCTGCTGTCTCCAAGGATGTGGCATCCTTCGTGGAATCAAGTCTCGACGTTGTCACGTGATAAATGTGCTGTCCCCCACCAGGAGAGACACAAAAACCACCCCGGACTGGCAATAACCAGCAGCTGTTTCGCACAGCATGGCGGTGAGGTCGGCTGGAGTGACACCCTCCGACACAGCAGGACGCGGAGCTGTCAGGCCCGCCCAGACTGGCCTCGGGTAGGGCACGGTGACTGGTAAGGCTGGCGGGAAGGAAGCCCCAGCTGGGGGCGCCCGTGGCAGCGCGACAATGCTCTCCTTCTGCGTTTAGAGCAAGACACGTTTGAGATGTACTTCGTTCGCGTTCTGTTTTGTACTTCGTAGAACCTGAGTCAAGGCCGTGACGTATAATGTAAGCTGAATGTATCGGAATTCAGAACTCACTTTTCTTTGTCCCTCTAATTAATTAGCACGACTGTCAACAGTCCCTTCTGAGGACACGGTGAATTCACCAGCAGCTGAACAATCACAGGAACACGTGCTCTTCCGAAAAGAAATGGGAAGTTCAACGCGGAACAGATAGGATCCGAGGGACACCGAGGTGCTGGGGGTGTGAGACATGGCACATGCGACAGGCAAGGCCACCGCTTTGATGGTTACCCTCGCATGGGGCCAGGGAAGCAAATAAGTTCTGCCAGGAAAACATAAAAACTGGAAAAAGCTAGTCATAAAAATAAAACAGCAGCATGATGACACACGGTGGCCAGACCAAGGTGGCCCCGCAGCGGGCGCCCTGACGGAGACGCTCATCCTGCAAACACCGCGGAGCCTCCCGCTAAGGACAGAGGACCGGGACAAAGGGGGGGGGGGCTTGTTGTGCCTGAGGGACAGACAGGAAGGATGTGGCTGTAGTTCAGTGCAGGGTCAGAGGTCGGTCGGTCAGAGGTTCGTGCACCGGGGTCAGAGGGAGGGAGGTTGGAGGTCAGAGGCCATCAGGAGGCCGGAGGGAGCAGGTGCTTGCAGGCGGTGGTCGTTCGGTCTGTACTCTCAGCCTAATGGGAAGCTTCTGGAGGACTTTGCGTCAAGGAGCCGTGTGTAACGCTCAGCTTTGAAAGCGGGGAGACAGTGAGGAAGGGAAACCAGTCGGGGGTGGCGATGGCGGTCTGAACCCAGGAGGGGGCTGTGAAAATGCGGGGAGCGGATGTGTTTGGGTCAAGCTTCGGAAGTGGACTTACTACTCATAGGACCTGTCAGTGGCTTGGACATGGGAGGTGTTATATTTAGGACAAGAGAGTGTATCTATTCACACACACACAACGTTAACCATCACTTTACAACCAAGGCGTGATCCACGAAAACAAAACAGACTTCATAAAATTAAAACTTTCACACTCTGACTGCGGTCAGAACAAAAAGACAAGCCACGGACGGGGGACATTTGGAAACCACCTTTCCAACCCGGGCGTGACACCGTGGGCAGACAAAGGGCCCTCAGAACTCAGCAGGAAAGACAAACTGATCAGTCCGTGGGCAGGAGACATGAAGAGTCATTTCACTAAATAAAAGGGTATCCAGATGGCAAATAAACGCATGACATGACGTCCAGTGTCACTTATCCAGGAGACGCAAACCAAGACCACGAGGCGGTGTTAGAGGGGCCGGAAGTGTTCTCACCTCAAAACAAGAAACGCGTCTGCAGGGTTAACGCCTCCGCCCAGAGCCCCGGGAGCCGCACCCGCGCCCCTCAGAAGGGCGCAGTAGAAGGGGGGACACTGTCAAACGCCGGCGTGGATGTGGGGGGCGGGCTTGGCTCCCACGGCCGGTGGGAATGGGGTAACGCAGCTCTGGGCAGCAGGTCAGCAGTTTCTTTAGAAACTAAACAAGCAACCATCATGTAACAGCAAATAAATGCACCCCAGGCCTTTATCCCCTCAAAACGAAGACTCACATTCACACAGCGCCCTGCGCATGACATTTCACAGTAGCTTCATGCAGAACAGAGACTGGAAACCGAGGCTGCGCCCGCCCCCACCCGCGGCCGCGCTGCCAGCACTGAGGACGCAGCCGTCCCGGCGCCGGGGGCTCTGGGTGAGCCTCCAGAGGCCGGTGCTCAGCGCAGACAGATCACCCCCGAGGCACATACTGCGGATTCCACTTACGTGACTTTCTTGAAATGACGGCTGAGAACTGGAAGGCGGGCTCCCAGGGGTGAGGAGGGGCGGGAGTGCGGCTGCAGGGGCAGCAGGGGGCCCCTCGGGCGATGGAACTGTCCTATCAGTGTCAAGGCCCCGCGCATGAGGCTGTATCACAGATTCGCAAGATGTTCCATTGGGAGGAACGGGGGAAGGAGACCTGGCTCTCTCTATTATTTCTCACAACGGCATGAGAACCCACAATTGTCTCAAAATAAGAAGTCTGATTTAAGATCTGTTTGACGGGGTGCCCCTATACACGCAAGGACGTCTTTCACTTGGATGAGCACTAGGACCTGTGGGTGTCTGGCGGAGCCCTAAAGGTAAGTCCGCAGCGGCCGCGGCCCCCCTGCAGGTCGGCCCAGGGAGGAAGGCTCCCAACACTGCGGGCGGAGGCGGGGTGCCAGGCGCCCCCCTCGAGGAAGAGCGGTGGGCGGCCCTTTGCCCCTCGACGGAGACGCTGGGAGACGCTGGGAGACCTTGGGATCTGAGGGACGCAGGAGTGCCTGCTTCCCACGCGGGCACCCTGAAGAGCCAGACAGGGGCTGCCGGGCTGCTCAGGGACGAGAAGAAGGCGCGGAGCAGCCGCGCAGCGTGGCCGCGGGGTCACAGGGTTTTGGGTCCCCCTGAATCCCAGCAGTAACACCCTGCCTCGAATCAGGGCAGAAACGCTGTGGTTTTCCCACGCACTGAAGGCGGGCCACTCGCTTACGAAAGCCGGCACAGGGTCTTCCAGGGTGTGCCCACGAGGCCGGCCTGGATGGGGGGGTGCTCTGCAGAAAATGCCGGGGAAGTAACCCAGCCCAGGACCGTCGCAGTAGCTGGTGTCCTGGGAACCCACAGGGGCGGTGCAGAGGGTCAGCAATTTCAAACACCTGCAAGTCCCCAGAGTCCCGGTGCTGCCCCGTGAAGACAGAGGAATGTGCACCCCGTCTCCACCCTCCAAGCCCGCGGCCCCGAGGCCTGACCCAGAAGGAGCTGGGCCCAGGGAAACGCTCCCGAGGCAGCGGCCGCGCCCTCCTGCTCCGCCTCCCGAGCTGCGAGCTCCGGGCCGGACCGGCCTGGACACGGGACATGATACACGGGACACGGGACACGGGACACGGGGCGGGAAGGGAGGCCGTACCCAGAAGCTGGAATGAAATGCTGACCTCCTAGCTGGACTGTCAGACTGAGACTGAAGCCGAAACAACTGCCCCTCGTACGGAAGACGGCCAGAAAAAGCACGCACGCTCCTTGCGTTTCATCCAGAAACAGGGCCTCACGGGACGGGCAGGGGCAGGGAGTCACTCTGCTTTGCAGACGTCCACCGCCTGCCCTGCTGGCTCCATGGCCCACATGCAAAGGGACCGTCCCGTGCACGTGAACAGAAGCTGCTCCTCGCATGTTTCCATATGTGCGAGCATGTGCGCACACACGCAGGGTCCTGTGCTCCCCCCAGCGTGACCAGCACCCATGCAGACCAGGACACCGCCGGGGAGAGCTGCCTCCCACGGGGGCTTCCTGGCTCCCGCAGCTGTCCCCTCGCCGAGCGCTCACTCAGGAGGACAGGCAGGGGCTGCAGGGTCCGCCCTCACGGCCGTCGAGCTCAGCTCCCAGAGGAATTGAAGGTAGAACTCAGCTCCCATCCAGGATGAGAAAACGTCCACTCCCCGCCCCCCTGACCCCTTCGAGCTTCTGTGGTCACGGGCCAAAGCTCCTTTTCTCTGCAAACTTGCACCGGATCTACTGGCTTTGATTTATTGAACGTTTGACCCGCAAATGAACACGAGAAGAACAGAGACCATTTCAATGGGAGGGAGTTCTAAGCAGCCAGAGACTGGCCGGTGTGCCCCGACTCCACGTGTCCCTAAGCCGTCTGGCAGGACGAGGCTGGGGGGCAGAGCAAGGCCAGTGAGGGCTCGGGGTGCACGCCCCCTCAGTGCGAGATAGCTGTCACATCTGGGCCACCATTTGGTTTTAGTATATATATATATATATATATTTTGACCATTTATACAAAAATTGCCTTTGTATATTCACTTGAAATTTTTTTTTTGAAATTTACAAATTTAATTTTAAATATTGTAAAATTTATAATTTTTTCATGGGCTACAATATGTTATATGCTTTTAAAGAATGTATATAAATAAATCAAATTTTTGGTGGTTAGGCATAAAATCACAAAAATGATTTTTACTATTTTTCTGATCTGGATTTCTTGAATAGGGGCTTTATTTATAATAACATTTTTTTAAATTGGCACAAACTTCACTAGTACTTTGTAAATTCTAAAAACAGATCCTCTACCATTCATATCATTTAATTAATGTCCCAAACAGATAATTAAAAATAAGCAGCACTTAATGATAATATTACACCATTAATCTCTTGGACTGTAGATTTTATCTTTGATTCATCAGGGAATGCACTTAGTTTTTCCGAGTGTTTTTACCATTTCAAATTATGGAGAGAGAATATATTCAACTTCAAAGTAAGAATTAAGTTGT
This sequence comes from Furipterus horrens, assembly GCF_987537825.1. Classification (NCBI taxonomy): domain Eukaryota; kingdom Metazoa; phylum Chordata; class Mammalia; order Chiroptera; family Furipteridae; genus Furipterus; species Furipterus horrens. The sequence goes on from NW_028327180.1 coordinate 1,341,332, forward strand.
AAAAACAAACAAACTAATTAAAAGGCAGTATTAAAGTGTTAATCCTGTTAGCTTGAATGAACTGCATCCCAAAATGCAATCCTTATACTTTCAAAAACCGCAGAGAAAGCTCCTAAAAGTATTTGCTCTGCAAACAATTCCATTTTTTATGCGAGAGTTGTAATTTTCTTAGAGACCGTTCTACAAGCTTTATATATAGTATCCCCTCACTTATCACGGTTATTATGTTCTAGACGCACCCCCCACTCCCCCGCGACAGGTGAAACTCCGCGAAGTAGGAACCTTACATTTATTTTAGTGTTTACATATATTTTAAGGCTTTATAAGCCCTTCCCACACACTTAGAAACCATTCCCACTCCATTAACCTTTCCCACACTTTTATAGACACTACTTATGTTCTTAAACACATTCTACACTCTTAAACCTATGTAACTTTAACAACATATATATACAGTACCGCAAATACCCGCGATATAGCAAAAAATCCACGACAAATAATTAAATATAATATTTTTAAAAATCCCACGATACAGTGCTATAGAGAGGGACCGCTGTATACAGTATCTCACTTACCGTAACAAGTCTTTAACTGAACCTTTTCTGTAATACAGATACAGTGACCTGGTAAAGAAAATGGATTAGAAAAGAGATAAATTAGGGATTAATTTCATTTCAAGGGGATATTTCATTTACTAATTCTTCCATCCCACAGATCTTTAAAATAGTTGCATTATCAGTGTTTTAAAAGTGACTCATTTACAGAGAATGTTTCATAAATTGCATAGTAATAATAAAAATACTTTTTTTCTCCACACCCAAGGACTTTTTTTTTTTTCATGACTTTTAGAGAGGGGAAGGGATAGAGGAAGGGAGAGAGAAACATTGATTGGTGGCTTCCTCTAGGCGCCGGGACTGGGGATTGTACACGGCCCTACCAGGGATGGGACCCGCAGCCTAGGCACGTGCCCTGACCAGGAATCAACGCACAACCCTTTGGTTATGGGACGATGCTCCTACCAGCTGAGCCACACTGGCCAGGATGTGGCCAGCAGTAATAAGAACCTTTATAGAAACTAGTACTATGTGTGCATTTCCTCCTAATTATCTACAAGAATTTCTAAAGTTTCTTACATTTCTCTCATCTTGATAGTTTAAATGCTTTAAAAATGTAAAAAACATTTGAAAAGACTATTGTAATGCTACATAGAGGGGATTAAGGAGAAATTCAGGGACTGGTCTGCTGGCTGGAAAAGCATTTCCCTTCATAGGAACTTTGCTGTATTTACTCTGAAACAGTTATTTTGGGCTCAGAGATAAAGTATCATTGGTATCAGTGACATATACACAACCCTGTCAAAATCCATTACAGTCCTGTTGTCCTTATTGTCTTCTTCCCTTTCCTATAAATCAATTAGAGACAAGAAATATGGAGGCATTGGTAGACATTCTTCGACTCCTCATGCAACCACAAAAAGAATTACAATTAAATCTCAAAACAAATAACATCCAGAACTGTCAGAAAATCGAACTGTATGGAAGTCCGACAACCAAGGACTTAACAAAGCCACATTCATCCAGATGGGTGCCTTTTACAGGGAGTCAAAGCAGCTCTATCTAATACACAGAAATAAACACAGGGAGGCTGCCAAAAAGAAGAAACAAAGAAATATGGATCAAATGAAAGAACAGAACAAAACCCCAGAAAAAAGAACTAAATGAAACAGAGATAACCAACCTATCAGATACAGAGTTCAAAACACTGGTGATCAGGATACTCAGAGAAATGACTGAGTACATCTACAACATAAAGGAAGAAATGAAGATTAAACTAAGTGAAGTAAGAAAAAATCCACAGGGAACAAACAGTGATGGGAAGGAACCCAGGATTCAAACCAATGATTTGGAACAAAAGGAAGAAATAAACATTCAACCAGGACAGAAAAAAGAAATAAGAATGCAAAAAAAGTGAAAGATAAGAATACTCTGGGACAACTTTAAACAAGTCAACATCCGAATCATAAGGATGCCAAAGGGAGAAGAGAAAGAGCAAAAGTTAAAAACTCATTTGAGAAAATAATGAAGAAAAACTTCACTAATCTGGAGAAGGAACTAGACATACAAGTCCAGGAAGCACAGAGTCCCGGGCAAGTTGGACCCATAGGGGACCACACCAAGACACATCATCAGTAAGATATCAAAGGTTAAAGATAAAGAGAGAATCTTAAAAGCAGCAAGAGAAAAGCAGAGAGTTACCTACAAAGGGGTTCCTATAAAACTGTCAGCTGATTTCTCAAAAGAAACTTTGCAGGCAAGAAGGGGCTGGCAAGAAGTATTCAAGGTGATGAAAAGCAAGGACCTACAACCAAGATGACTCTACCCAGCAAAGCTCTCATTTAGAATGGAAGGGCAGATGAAGTGCTTCCCAGACAAGGTAAAGCTAAAAGAGTTCATCATCACCAAGCCATTATTATATGAAATGTTAAAGGGACTTACTTAAGAAAAAGAAGATCAAAATTATGAACATTAAAATGACAACAAACTCACAACTATCAACCAGTGAATCTAAAAAAAACAACAAAAACAAACTAAGCCAACAGCCAGAACAGGAACAGAATCATAGGTATGGGGATCACATGGAGGGTTATCAGCTGGGAGGGGAAGGGGGAGAAATGGGGAGATGGTGCAGGGACTAAGGAGCATAATTGGTAAATACAAACTAGACAGGGGGAAGGTAAGAATAATACAGGAGAGATCCACGATGGCGGAGGAGTAAGTGGAAGCTACACTAACCCCCTCCCAGGACCAGTCCGGAATTACAATCTAATTGTGGAGAAATCACCTGCAATGACCAACGGAACACCAGCTGGAGAGAAGTCCTATAACCACGGAGAGACAGAAAAGGCCGCGTCATCACAGCGTGACCGGTAGGGAGTACGGAGACGCGGAAGGGCTGGCTGGGCTCCCACGGTGGCAGCTGAAGGGACTGAGAAACAGCTCAGCAGCCGGGGGCTCCCCCTGAGAAGGGCGGGTCTAAACCCCCAGCTGGGCTTCCCAGGCTACAGCAACAGAGCGGAAAGTAACATAGTATCAGCTGGGAAAAGGAAAAAGCCGCAGGGTTTCTTGCTGGCCTGAGAGAAACAGCTGGAGACAAAGAGCTCTTAAAGGGACCACGTACGAATATATTTTGGCCCCCACTTACCCTGGGCTCCCGCAGAGGGAGGGCAGAGAGGACTGGAGACTCTTGGGGAGAGTTTGAGTTGGTGGCTTTGAGGGGAGAACTGGGGGAGCAGCTGACTCGGTCCCAGGGCTGACTCATCCCCACACTGCAGGCAGACCGCTCCCCTCTGAGTGGCGTCAGCCTGCGGGGAAGCAAGAGCCCGCTCACAGGAATTAATCTGCCCCACCCTCGGGGCTTAAGCCTGACAGCTGATCACAGACTTAATAGATTAACAACTAAAGGAGTCAGACGAAGGCAGGAGATCCCTGGAAGTCTCCATCAGGCTGCCTAGGCCCAGACTGGTACAGGATCTGACGCCACCAGGGGCAGATCCAGGAAGTGCAGATCAGTCTAAGAAGCAGCAACAAACAAGAAGAGTCACAAAAATGGGGAGACAGAGAAACAACCCCCCATCCAAAGGAAAGGAAGTATCCCCAGAAAGAGTGCTAAATGAAAGAGAGGGGAGTAAACTATCAGATATGGAATTCAAAACATGGATTATGGAGAAGCTCAATGAGCTCAGCGGAAGCTACAAAGAACTCCAGAAAAACTACAAGGAACTCACAGAGAATTACACGAGCATGAAAAAGGACATAGAAGCTATCAATAAGAGCCAGGAGGAAATGAAGAATACAGTCTCTGAATTGAAGAACACAGTAGAAGGAATTAAAAGCAGGCTAGAGGAAGCAGAAGATCGGATCAGCGAGCTGGAGGACAATGTACACAAAAACTCCCAGACAATGCAACAAAATGAAAGAAGACTGAACAAGAATGAAGAGGTCCTAAGACAGCTGCAGGACAACATGAAACGTAATAATATCCGTATCATAGGAATTCCAGAAGGAGAAGAAGAAGAGCAAGGGATAGAAAACCTCTTTGAAAAACTAATGACAGAAAACTTTCCTAACATGACGAGAGAAAGAGTCACGCAAGTCCAGGAAGCACAGAGGGTCCCAATGAAGATGAACCCCAACAGGCCCACTTCAAGACACATCATAATTAAAATGCCAACATTCAAAGACAAAGAGAGAATCCTAAAAGCAGCAAGAGAGAAACAACTAATAACATACAAGGGAGCTCCAATAAGGCTATCATCAGATTTCTCAGCAGAAACACTACAAGCCAGAAGGGAATGGCAAAAAATATTCCAAGCAATGAAAAACAAAGGCCTACAACCAAGAATACTCTACCCAGCAAGGCTTTCATTCAAAATGGAAGGTGAAATAAGGAGTTTCCAAGACAAAAGAAGGCTAAAAGAATACATCTCCACCGAACCAGCATTGCAAGAGATGCTAAAGGGTCTGCTGTAAGAAGATGAAGGAACAGAGAGAGACAGAGAGGAACACGAGTACAAAGGGGAAAATGACAATGAATAACTCCCTATCGGTAATAACCTTAAATGTAAGCACAAGGGCGGTAAGAAGGGGAAGGGTCTAGTCAAAGAACGTGTATAAATGACCCATGGACATGGACCACAGGGTAAGGACAGACTGTGGGAGAAGGGGTGGGCACGGTGGGGGGGAAGCAATGGGGAAAAAGTGGGACACCTGTAATAGAAAAACAATAAAAATAATTTTTTTAAAAAAGGAAGAAAAAAGAATAATATAGGAAAGGGTGAAGCCAAAGAACTTATATACACGACCCATGGACATGAACTCAGGGTGGGGGCACTGCCGGAGGGAAAGGGGGTCCCAGGCAGAGGGGGGCAAAGAGGGGAAAACTGGGACAACCTAATAGATAATCAGTGAAATCTACTTAAACAAAGAAAACTTGCCCGCGTTTTGTCTTGCAGCCCACTAACGAACGCGCGCTGTGGCAGCCGTCCCCCCTCTTCGTGTTCTTGAGCGTGTGCCGTAGGACTCTCCGTTCTCGTCCTTCTGCTTCCTGGGTTGTCGCGGGAAGCTGCTGAGTACACGACAGGCCAAGCCGTCCCAGCAGGCGCGGGACAGACAGGCTCTCGGGCCGGAGGCAGATGCTCCGATCGCCGCTTCCGAAAAGCCTTGAAAGCAGGAGGGAAGAGGCGGGTGGTTTCCAGGGGAGGACAGGGTGCAGGTGACAAGGGCCGCACCCCACAGAGCCCCGGTTACGACGCGGGCGTGTACCCGTGTTCCCTCTTTAGTCCACCGGGCCGGCCGTCTGCCAGGCTGGCAGACGATGAGTCTGTCTTCCGCACGCCTTCCGAACCACGCCCAGGTCCCGCGAGCTACCTGCTCACTCATCTCTGTGCCTCACGCAGCCCACGGGACTCCCCCGTCCCGTTCTGTGCTCTCCAGCGGAGCTGACTGACTCAAATAAGGCAGCAAACTAATGTTGTATTAACCAACAATTAAATAGTTTCTCCACTTATTCAGTTCAACGCATTGGCATTACTTATGTCTTCGTATAATTTCATGCTTTTCATGTTGCCTTTTCTCACTTTCCTCCCTATTTCGGTCATTTTAAAAAGGAGAATATTATGCTAAGTGAAATAAGCCAGTCAGAAAAAGACAAACACCATACTGTCTCACTTATATGTGGGATCTGATAAAATAAACAAACAGAACAGAAACGTCTCATAGACAGAGCAGACTGGCAGCCGTCAGAGGAGCGGCGCTGGGGGCTGGGTGGAAAATGTGGAGGGACTCAGCAAAGAGGAACAAAACAAAAACCCGTGTACAACAGTGCGGTGACAGCCAGAGGAGCGGGGGTGCGGGAGGCAGGGGAGGCAAAGGGGGAAACGGTGACGGAAGGAGACCTGGCCTTGGCTGGTGAGCGCACGAGGCAGTGTGCCGGTGCTGTTACGGAGTCACATGCTCGAAGCCTGTACTGATGTATTGATCGGTGTCACCCCAATAGATTCAATAAGGACACTAGATATGTGTTGTGTAAATTCTCTCCTAAAACCAAACTCATTCAATCCTCCATGTTTCTGTTTGCTATTAATACAGTCTGTGAAATACACATCTTCTTAATTTACATCCTGGGAAACCAATGCTTTAAGAAGTTTTATATAATTGCGATCCCTTTAAAAATCTCTTGACAGCGATGAGAACAATAATCCTCAGGTGCGTTTCTCACCTGGTCCCTTTATTTGACCCACGAAGCTTCTAACATGTTCTGAGCACAGCTGCTCCGGCCCTCGGCTGCTGTCCTGAGTCACAATCAAAGGCACAGACGGGACACCTCCGCACCGAGTGGCCACGGAGCATTTCCACGGACGACGCGGAACGCGAGCTGGCTGTCCCCTCGGCCTCCGCAGCACAGCCCAGAGAGTCAGAGTCGGCCTCGGCGAACAGGCTCGTCCGCAGACCGCGGCCGGACGCCCGCTCTGCACGGAGGCCCGGGGAAGGCGCAGCTGCCGCGGACTGACGTTCGTTCCTGCTCCTGAGCTTTCCCGAGCAGTTCTGCGCCCCGAACGTTGTTTCCAAACGTCATTCTGAAGCCTCTTTCTTTACGTTGGGAGAACTTTCTCCTACCCAATGACAGTCATAAAAAGTACAAGAACGAAGTCACATTGCGGGGAGAAGGCAACCACCTGAATGAGCCTGGGAGACCCTGAGCAGGGCGGCCGGGGACTGGGTGACGGAGCGGTTAAGGTTTCTACCCCTTGACCCTAGACGTGTGCTGTCCGGCGTTCCAGCCACGGCCCACACGCAGCTCACTGAATTCAATTAATCACATCAAACGGGAAGGCCAGCTCCCGCGTGTGGCGGCCACAGCGCAGGTGCTCAGTGGCGATGCGCGGCCAGTGGCGACCACACTGGTCGGCGCAGGTGACGGATGCTGTCGTCACGGGAAGTTCAGTTGGACGGCGCTGCCCTAAACGTAAAAAGCGTTTTAAGCAGAGTTGGAAACGATGAAATTTAATTTCCCAGGAATTTCTAGGAAGAATCGGATAGACTGGAAAGCCGCGGGCCAGTGAGAACGTCGGTCAGGGCACGCATCTCCCGCGGCTGCAAGGGGGGTGTCGGGGGCCGGGAGAGCGGCAGCAGGAGGGGCTGGGGCCGCAGAGTGGGTGCTCCTTAGTCAGAAGAACGGGGGTGTCGGTTCTGTTCTCTGAAACAGGAAATGCTGAAGGGGTGGGATTCTTTTGGGGAGGATGGGTGAGTGATGAATTTCGGTTTTACCAATTTTACGTGTGAGACTGTGTAGGACACCGGTTTTCAACCTGTGGGGGCCGCACGACCCTTTCCCAGGGGTCGCCTAAGACCCTCGGAAAACACATATGTAATTACGTATTGTGTTTGTGATTCATCGCTCTGCTTTAATTATCTTCAATCTGTAACAAGATACATCCTGCCTGTCAGACATTGACATGACGACTCATAACAGGAGCAAAATTAGTTACGAAGCAGCAGCGGAAACGTTACGGCGGGGGGTCCCCACAACACCAGGGGCTGTGGCAGAGGGTCGCGGCATCGGAGGGCTGAGAACCGCGGGGCGCACGCGTCCTTCTCAGGCCGCTGGAGGGCAGGCGCGACACTGTCCCCACAGTCGGTCCCCGCAGGAGGGGCGTGGTCTCGGTGCCGCGGGCCACCCCCGGCTGGATCCCGGGGCTCTGTACCCGCGACAAGGCGGCAGCCACCTGCACCCCTTCCGTCCCGGTCCCGCCCAGGCCCAGGCCGGAGAGCAGCGGCGGCGGCGGGGCTCCGCCCGGGCGGCACCTGCGGCTCAGGCTGGGGCTGGCGGCGCATGGGCGGCGTCGGCACCGGAGGGGCCCGGGAGCGGGGCGGGGGCTGCGGCGGCCGGCTCCGCGGTCTCGGGCAGGACACAGCCCCCGCAGGATGCCGGCAGCCGGGGGACAAGAGACGAGCCGCCGCGGGCCCAGTTCCGCGCGTGACGCCGGCGCGAGCCTCCTCGGGGCAGCACGCGGCCGGCCGCGGGGGGCAGTCGGGGCGCCGCACCTTACCGGGCGCAGGGAAGCCCCTCCTCCGGGTGGGAGCGCCGCGAAGAGGCCTCGGCGCGACGACTAACGCGGCGGGTCACGGCGCCCACGCCATCGGGCTCCGGGGGTCCCTCCCCGCCGCTCCCCGCCGCGCCGGGCCCAGCGATCCCGGGAGGCTGTTCCCGCGTCCCGGGGCGTTTCTGGACGGGCCGGAGGGAAGAACCCGCAGAGGACCGGCCCGGGGCCCCCGGTGCGCAGGAGACAAGAGCGCCGGCTCGGGGACCCCTGGGGAGCGCGCCCCGGGAGGCGGGCGGCCAGCCAGGGCCACTCGGTGAGCGGCCGCCCCGCGCTCAGACCTGGCCGTCCGGCTCCAGCGCGTGCGCTCCGGGAAGAACGGGGTCCTGGGAGCGTTGTAGGACGTCAGGGCCGGCCGCTGGGAACCAACGGGAAGGGGAGCCAGGAAACCGGCCGCACCTCCGAGACCGGCCGCAGCCCCCGTGTCGGGCGTCCGAGGGGCGAGGGCAGGCGACACGCCCGCGGAACGCCCCCGCCACCGGCTCCCGCCGCGCGACTCTGGAGGGGCGGGGCTCCGAGGCTCCGTCCACGCCTCTGCGTCTCTCATTGGACGGCTTCCAGTGACGTAATATTTCATCGTCCAAAAGGGGCGGGTCTTCCTGGTCGGAGAGCCAATTGCGGCCGCGCCGGAAATGCTCATTGGCAAAAGCCTGAAAGTTACCTGCCTCCAGAATCTCGGGGCAATTCTCCGGGTTCGCAGAAACGGGGGGAAAACCGGGCGGAGATCCGCCCGCTCAGCGCGCAGGTTCCGGGCGGTGGAAGCGGGAGTCGGGACATGGACAGCCGCTTGCAGGAGATTCGGGAGCGGCAGAAGCTCCGGCGACAGCTCCTCGCGCAGCAGGTCCGCGGCCGCCCTTCTTGCGCTCAGCTCCCGCGCGCCCCGAAGTGTCCCCGTTCCGCGTGGCGGCCGCGGTGGGGACGCCGAATCGAACGCCTCGGGCGCGCAGCGCGCAGTGGCGGCCACGCGAAGCCTGGGTCTTGGGCGCTGCAGGCCCGCCGCTCACGCGCGCGAAAGCGACTGTCCCCTGCGTTCTCGCCGCCGCGCACGGCCTTCTGCCTCCTGCCTCCCTCGCGGCCCGCGCCCGGCTCGGGGCTGCGGCTTCCTGGTGAACCGGTGACAGCGCCGGGGGCGGGGCCTTCCCCGACCGCGCTGCGGGCGGCCCGGGTGTGAGGCTGAGGTCCGCTCCCGTGCATCGCGGGGCCCGCTCGTCGTCCCCGGCCGGCCCGGGGTGGGCAGGGCCGCCTTGACGTGGCGAACGACGTGAGGGGGCTTCTCACGGCTCCCGGGGAGCCACCGGGGTCACGGCTCGTGCTCGCCCGCGCGGGAGGAGAGGGGTCAGCCCCGGGGAGGCCGCGAGCGTCCCCGCCGCCCTCCGTGGGGAGCGGGACAGGCCCCTTCCGAAGCGGGCGGCCCGGCGTTCCCGGAGGGGGCGCGGCAGGTGGGGCTCCCGGGCCGGCAGTGTCCCCGCCCGCTTAGCCCTGCGGTCCTCCGCCGCCCCCCCCCCCCCCCCGCCGGCCGGCACTCGCAGGACCGTCTGTAAGGAACGAGGACAGCCCCCGCGGCGCCTGTGGTCGTAGTATGAAGACGGGGCTTGAACAGGGTGCACAACCAATGTCTGTCGGAGCGCGGGGTGCAGAAGGGGCGACGCGCCGGGTCCCGGAGGCCGCGCGTTGGCCCTGCCGCCGGCCGCACGCTGAGCGCCGGGTCAGCTTTCCTGTTGCGGCGACTGTTCCCGAATCGTGGCTCGTTCGCTGCCAAAGCGAGAGGCGGGCAAAGTGGGGTGCGCATTTCAGCCGGGACCGAGGCAGGGGGGCCGAGCGCTCTGACCCCGGCTTCCGTTCCCAGCTGGGGGCCGAGAGCGCGGACACCATCGGCGCGGTGCTCAGCAGCAAGGACGAGCAGCGGGAGATCGCGGAGACGCGGGAGGCGTGCAGGTGGGCCGCGCGCGGGGGCCGCCCCGGGGAAATAACGCGCAGGTGGCCCCAGTGCGAGGCGCGTACGGAAGCATCAGAACACGGGGTGCAGAGCCACTGGTTTCCGCTGTCGGTTCTCACGTGCTGAAATAGCGCACTTCCCGTGTGTGGTTAGGAAACGGAAGTTACACTAAGGATCAGCTTAGCTACCATAAATAAATGCTTTTTAAATTCTTGTAAAAGGAAACAGACTTGACCCCCCAAAAGGGGTGATTACTTAATAGTTCACAAAGCAGTTCAGGTTTTTTCAGTATTCTAGTTACCAGTTTGAGCATTGGTTTTACTGCAGGCAGATTAGAATGACACCCAACATAGAAGTTCCTTTTTGCCACACATCTGTATAATGGCTTCTTCTCTCACTTGTTACTTTCCCGTAAAAATGAAAACAGAATTACCAATCAGGTTGTGTGAATTTTCAGGTGATTTACAAACTGGGTGAATACATACAGTTTAATCAGGGAAAATCTGTGTTCTGTTTTTATTATCTGTTGTTTAATGCTGTTAATAGATGCATTTATACATCTTGTATGCACTTGTGTGTGACTTCTCCGTTTTAATTTCAGGGCTTCCTACGATACCTCTGCTCCAAATGCCAAACGTAAGTACCAGGATGAAGGAGAGACAGACGAAGACAAAATGGAAGAATATAAGGCAAGTAGAAAATTGGGGCAATTTTCTTATCCAGAAAAAAAGAAATCCTAACAATAAATGGATTCTTATCCAGGGAAACAAATTTGACAGAAGGCTGAATGTTAAAGTGTCTAAAATAATTGTCATAAATATAATGTATGCGGGTATAACTGAGCACATGGATAATCATTTTAACACAGACTTACGTGGGTTAGGTTAGGTGTGTACACAAAGCACTTTCCTAGCACAGTGCCTGCTAAGCCCTAGGCGATAATATTCTTACCTGCCAGTAAGGAGGGAAGTGTATCAGGAACTTGGGTAATCGGATCGGATTTCCATACTGTCTTTTTTGATTTGGGTTATTCGGTGTTAACGACATCCATCAGTCCAATGAAAATATTGGGAAAACCTGAGCACTAGAGAGCAGTGTTGAACTATTTCTGAAAGAGGCCCGAGAAAATATCCAGCTTCTAAATTTGTAATTATGATACTTAGTTGAAAAGAAAATATGATGAAAAGCCTATTTCTGTTTTTTAAAGTTAGTTGTTGCATAACTATATTTAATAGGGAAGGGAATGCCTAGTTTCAGTAAATCTCTAGGTACTTCAATGACATAAATAGCTGATCTGTGAATACTCTCGTGTCTGTTGCATTTTGATATTTGCTGATATGCAGGTTAAAGACTTGTGATTGTTTTAGTCAAACCATATACGATCCCCAGCAGTCCGGCGTCTTTGACTTAGAAAAACAGTTTCACATGGTTCGACGTAATAGAAACAAACTTGGCCCATTGGTGGTTATATCTTTGATTCAAGCTGAATTCTAATATTTATAGTATATATTTGAGATTAAATAATTCTAGATAGTTTGGTCAACAAGACAGTAGACAATTTTTGATGAAAATAAAATGAAATTTTTTATTGTGAAAATAATAAACTAGTTCGATCTAATGATGATAAAATAATGATTTTAATGTTTGACTTTAATGCTAATTTGAAAAATTTGTTATCCACCAAGGAAGTAAAGTATTTATGTTGAGTTTTAATCAAGATATAACGATATTTGAACTGTTCCTTCTTTGTGTAAAGTGTCTCCCCGATCTTCCTTTTCCAAGGACGAGCTAGACCTGCAGCAGGAGGAAGAGAATCTGCCGTACGAAGAAGAGATTTACAAAGATTCTAGTACTTTTCTTAAGGTAAATCAGTACTTCTCAAATCTTAAACTCTTTCCGTTGCAGCTCTGTGATGGAAAAGATTTTAAATACCTAGTTGTAGTCAAGACTTTTTAGTTATTAAAAAAATCATTATTATAAAGATTATTTCAAGTGACTCAAGAAAGAGTCTTCTGGTGCTTGACTATTTAGGACGAGATCACGTGTTCACGTCTGTAGCTACTAAAGAGAAAGACTCGTTTCAGTTGTGGCTTTTAATCTATAAATCACTAATATTTCATATGGCCTCTTATTTAAGAACAAAGTACAGAATCAGGGAGTCAGGGTGCACGCTACTAATGTAAGTGTGATCTTCCTTTAGGGGACGCAGAGTTTGAACCCCCACAATGATTACTGCCAGCACTTTGTCGACACTGGACACAGGCCTCAGAACTTCATCAGGGACGTGGGTAGGTCGGCCGAGCTGGGCCCAGGCCAGTGCCCACTCCTGCTCACGCGCGTGTCTTTTTTTAGCTCCCGGGCTGTTTCTAAAGGTCCTAACTGGGGTTGCTCACAAGGCAGGGCCCAGTGAGTTAAGGTCGTCGGCAGTAATTCATCTACTATGTTTTATCCCTTGACCTAATTATAAAAAATGAAAGAATTCTCATTGTAACTTGATTTTTTAGATTTTTTTTTTTCATCTAAAAGAAAGGGAGAAAAAGCATGAGAGAAAGGCAGTTTTTCCCTTTCCCAAGAAGAGACTATAGTTAAAACTTGATGTTATGAGATCACTTAAATTAATAAATATGAGAAATTAAAAGGTTTGGTGACTCAAAGTTGATTTTGGAACATCTGGACTTTTATCAGCTTCAGGAGTGAAGATTGAGAGATATGAAATGTTTAAAAACATCCCAAATTACCTTTTGTTAAGAGGACGTGAGAGGAAAGCGAGGTGTGTGTGTTCTGTCTCCCCGAGAGGCCCCGCGCCCCGACGTGGTGGGCGCTGACACTCGGAACCCCTGTCATTGCAGGGCTGGCCGACCGCTTCGAGGAGTACCCGAAGCTGCGGGAGCTCATCCGGCTGAAGGACGAGCTGATCGCGAAGTCTAACACCCCGCCCATGTAAGCGCGCCCGTCGGCCACCTCTGTCCCCACCCCGGGCTTCCGGGGCCCTCTGACCTCACACCCTCTCTGCCTGAGCCTCCCTCAGCGCCCGTGTGAGGTCAGGACGGCCGGGTGTGTGTTCTCCACGGTGAAACATGCTGGTTTGGAGCTCCCGGGCAGAGCACACGGGGGTTCTCGTTTAATTTGTTTTCAGTTCTTCAGTTACTTTGCTTAAAGTATCTTTAAATCCTTTTTCTTAGAAAATCATATTTAATGTTCTTGAATTTATTTAAAATGTTTTTAAATAGTGTTTCGCCTCAAAAAGTTATTGAAGAAAGTTTAAAAAATTTAGATGAAGGAAATGAAGAAAATGAAAAATAATTAAAGCTTAGCATCCAGGGTTCCTATTCTTAACATTTTGGGGATACGGTAATTCAGGTTAACCTTTGCTAAACAGGAGGATGCTTTCCTTAAAAATGGTGTAAGGTCTTTGAAATGAGAGAATCTGTTTATTTCCCATTTAGTTTTCTTTAAACAGTTTGTACTTTTACCAGTTTGCCAAAATGTATGCTGTTACTGATTAGAACAGCCACAGAGAAGCCTGGGCATGTGGGGAATACGCTGGCGGGCTCTGCTACTCATCCTTTTTAAAAAGACTCTTACGTTTAAAGTATATTTAAATATTTCATATTCAATACTTTCATACTATATGGCAATTACCTTTCAATAAGGGTGATCATTTATACTAGGTGGCCAGAGAAGACTGTTAATATGGAAAAAGAAAATCTAGAAACTTTTTTTAGAGGGAGGGATTTAAAATTTACAGAGAAAAGCTTCCCTACAGGAACTGAATACCGAGAAAGGCAACGTGATGCTCCCTAGAACGTTCAGGGGCTAACAGGAGGGACGGGTTCCCGGTGTGAGCACGAGAGAGGTCTGCGCCGGGCCCGCTGCGGGCTGCGTGCGGCTGGGCCTCCAGGGGAGCGCAGCGGCCGGCTGTCCGGTGGAACGGGGGTGCCCTCCGCACGCCGCTCCGGCCGCGGCGCTCAGAAATCTGAGGACGTGTCTTTCCCAGCCATCGGTGAGGCACGGGGGCAGCTCTTCTCTGCCTCCTCTGCTGTGCTCCGCAGGTACCTGCAGGCGGACATAGAGGCCTTTGACATCAGAGAGCTGACCCCCAAGTTCGACGTGATCCTCCTGGAGCCGCCCTTGGAGGAGTACTACCGAGAGACCGGCATCGCCGCCAACGAGAAGTGCTGGACGTGGGACGACGTGGGTGACGCTTTGCCTGGGACACGCTGTTCGTCCTCCCCGTGCAGAACGATGATAAATACCGTCCCTGCTTTCCCGGGGGTCCTACATGCGCTTTATAGTAAATCTAGAGCAGGCTGTGGCCAGAGGCCTGAGGCGCGCCCCCAAGTCTTACGGCCCCTTTTGGAGACCGAAGTTGTGCAGGGAGCGAGGCAGAGGTCTGCGGAGGGCGCGCTGCTCCGGTCTCGGGGTCCTCGGACGTGGAGCTGGGAAAGCCGGGAATTGTCCAGACGAACCATGGCTCACGCTGCTCTGGCTGGTTTGGGCAAACATCCGAGTATCAGCGCGTGTGAGGGGCCGTTCCCACCCTTCGAGGTGCTGACATTGTAACGGATCCAGAGTACACATGATGTCAGTATCAGACCGGGCAGTGAACTTACATTTTCCTAAATAGAAGGAAACAAGGTGATAACTCCCGTTGGTTACGAAAGTAACAAATACTTATTAAGCGCTACTTTGTTTCAGGCGGTGAGTGTATGCTGGGGATTCAGAGATAACTACAACTTAGTACTTAGATGGCCTTACATTTCATTTTAATTTTGCCCTAATTTAGGGGTAATTTAACCTGCTTTCATTTCGGTTTCATTTTCTATACACAGTAAAGGCTGTTTTCAAGCTACGTCTTATAACGTTCTGTAGATACAGCTTCCTGTGGCCTCAGAGTGTGTATCTGCATGTGTACATGTTGTCTAGAGTCAGAATAGGGAACTACAGAACAAGACGCCGTGCGGATAACATTGGGTTCCCATTCTACCTGCTGATGGAATCGGTGCACTGAAAGGCTGTGTCTACTGAAAATCTGGTTAGACCTCCGTGACTGTTCTTAGGACGAGTGGAAAGCAGAAGACTTGTGTGCCATCTTGTTTTGATTTCTTGCAGATTATGAAGTTGGAGATAGACGAGATCGCCGCCCCTCGCTCGTTTATTTTCCTCTGGTGTGGCTCCGGGGAGGGGCTGGACCTCGGGAGAGTGGTGAGCGGCGGGATCGGCGGGGCGGCGGGGGGTGGCCTCGTGTCCGTGTGTGCAGAGGGCGCGGGTCTCTGCCTTACAGGTGCTATGAAGATGGAAGGGAAGTGCGACCCAGGGCAGAGATACACGTGGTCATTTTAGGCCTTTGAACTTTTTATAAGACTCATTTGAAAAGAACGTTTTCAGCAATGTTTAGCTTTGTCGGTGGCAGGAAATGGAGGTGGCAGAAATCAGATTATCTTCTGAATTATTTTGTGGTTAAAGAGGCTGAGTGTTGTGATTGAAAACCCACCTCCTACTGATGACAATGGATGGTGGCACCGAAGAACTGAAGTCGTGTGTAATCCATTCTGTGACCTGATATTTAACCGTGTGTTTGTATCTAAGAGGAACAATGTGTCTCGTACAACGAGAAGCTGGTGTTCTTTTTTCTGCGTCTGCACTGAAACGAAGTTACTGTGACGCCCTCGAGCCTCTAGAAGTTCTTAATGCTGGCCGGTTAGTTTAAGTATTGCTTATTTCTTTCAGCTAAGAATTTTTTAAATCTCACTTCTAGTGTTTACGCAAGTGGGGTTACAGAAGATGTGAAGATATTTGTTGGATTAAAACCAATAAAAACAACCCTGGGAAGACAAAGACTTTAGATCCGAAGGCTGTCTTCCAGAGAACAAAGGTATTGGCTCTACTATCGAATTATCTTCATTTTTATTTTTATTATATTCTCTCAGCTTTTTTCTCAACTGATTTTCATTATTTCCCGAATGACTGCACACTGGTCAGTCTGGGGGGACAGGTCCTCCTCTCAGACCTGCACAGGTGGCATGGAGCACTAAAGCAACACATCCCAGCGCGGGTTCTGAAGCGCAGGAGCACAAGGCGGCGACTGGTGTTGACCACGGAGTGCTCCCCGCAGGTCGCGTGACCCTGTCACTGGGCAGGGACCTTCGAGCATCGCTGACCAAGCCCTCTGGCTTGTTCCTTGCTCCCTGCGACCTGCTGTTTCCCAGCGGGAAGCTATGCTCCTTCACCCCCACCCCCCACCCCATCCCTCTGGCGACCACCAACTTGATCTCTGTCTGCGTCTATTTCTGTTTAGTTTTGACCATTTCGTTGTTTAGACTCCACATGTAAGTGACATCGTGCGCTGTTTATCTTTGTCTGATGCGCCCGCCGCACTTAGCTTCAGACCCTCCAGGTCCACCCATGTCGTTGCCAATGGCGAGATCTCGTTCTTCCTAGCTGAGTCACACGCCTCTGTGCATGCACCACACATCAGCCTTGGAGAGTTTGTCCTCAGGTGTCTCATTCTTAGGGGCCACGGGGGGGCTCTTTCGTACCAAGTCTTCCTCGGACCGTGGTTCCTAGAATCGAGAGGGAGACGAGGTCTCCTTCATCCGTAGCCCTGCCTTCCAGAGTCAAGAGGGGGTCTGAAGACAAGTCTATGTCCCCATCCTCACGGCTTGTCTGTAGTTTTGATCTGGGATCATACAGGGCCCAGCACACATCATTTTAAGGCTCCAAGGTCAAGTTCCATGTTTCCGTGACTGGGAAGTAGGCTGGGAGCGCGTTTTGCAGGGAAAACGGTGGCCCCAAGGCCGCAGCCGCCCACATCCGAACCCCAAGTCCCTGCGGGTCGCCCACCGGCCTGCAGCCCGAAGGCACAGAGGAGCGAGGCTCGCCCTGGCCCGGGGACGTCGGAGCTGCAAGCGCGCGTGGCCTGTGATGGGTGGGAGCCACCGGTCCCGCACGCCCTTGTCGCCTAGGAGCACTGCCTGATGGGCATCAAGGGGACCGTGAAGCGCAGCACCGACGGGGACTTCATCCACGCCAACGTGGACATCGACCTGATCATCACGGAGGAGCCCGAGATCGGCAACATAGAGAAGCCCGTGGAGATCTTCCACATCATCGAGCACTTCTGTCTGGGCAGGCGGCGCCTCCACCTGTTCGGCCGGGACAGTACGATTCGCCCAGGTAGGCCCTGCGGCCCCGTGGGACGCCGTCGGCGGGCGGGGAGCGGGTCCCTCGGGCAACCAGGCGGGCGGCGGGGAGCGAGGTCCTGGGCGGCCCCTCTTCTGGCGGAGCTGCAGGTGGGCCAGGCTTGTCCCTGCGCCGCCTCTCGCCGCCCCATGCCCGCAGCCGGGTCCCCTGCCCAGTGCCCAGTGGCCGCTGTGCAGAACGGGGGGGCAGGGGGAGGGACTGGCGGCCCCGCAGGAAAGAGCGTCCTGTGGGGACAGGGCTGGGCTCACTGGGGACTAGAGCACCTGGCGCGTTTCCTACACGGTGGCCGCGCGTCTCTGCAAACCGCCGTGAGGCCAGTGATGGGCGCTCGCTGCTGGGAGACAGGGACTCCGGTAACATCAGACTGAAGGACGTGGCCTTGGCTGGGGGGCTCCTGCCGACAAGGGTGGCGGTCGCCTTGGGGGCGGGGCAGACAGGTGAGCTGACTTCTCCGGTGAGAACCCCACTCCAGGAGGGGGCTTGACCTGCCCTAAAGGACCCGCGTGTCCTGCGCACTGCAGAGGCACATTTCCAGCATCCCCCGGACATGGCCCTTGTCAGAATCCCTGCATGTGGGAACCCCAGAGCTCGGTGTCCCCTGAGCGCTTGGGGCTCCTCCCGCTCCCGGGCCATTGGGTCCCTCGGAGGCCGTCCTCACGGGGAGTGGGGCTGCGCAGCGGTGAGGCTCGGGGACCCCGCGGGGAGATGCGGTTCATCCGTGGGCGGGACTGGGAGCGGCGCCTGGTGGCTGTTTAGGGCCACGAGCAGTGGCTGCAGGGGTAGCGCAGGCCCCTCGGCCCCCTCCGCTGCCACGCCTGCAGCTGCGCGGAGGCCCGGGAGGGAGCACGGAGCAGGGGCGCGTGGGGGGTTCGCCTCGGCTCCCGCTTGTCGCGGGCAGAGGAGCGGGGTGCGGCCGGCGGGGCTGGCCCGCGGGAACCGGGCGCGGCTGCAGCCCGTCCTGGGAGAACTTCAGGCGCAGCCGGGGGGCGCGGAGGGGCAGGGGCTGGGTCGGGGCCTGAGTGAGAAGGCGAGGCCGCGTGCGCACAGCCAGGGCGGCTGCAGGCAGTGAGGCTCTCAGAGCCCGGCCCCTGCGCTGTGCTCGCGGGCGTGGCGTGCGGGCCTGGGGGCCTCTGGCCGTGACCACCGCCTGGGACAGGGCTGCCATCAGGAGAGCATGGGGCGCCTGCAGACGCCCAGGAGGCCTGCGTGTCCCCTGCGGGGTCGCTAAGGGAACTGGAAGAGAGGTCACCTCTGTGCCCCCCGTTCCAGGCTGGCTCACGGTGGGGCCCACGCTGACCAACAGCAACTACAACGCGGAGACCTACGCGTCCTACTTCAGCGCCCCCAGCTCCTACCTGACGGGGTGCACGGAGGAGATTGAGAGACTGCGACCCAAGTCGCCTCCTCCCAAGTCCAAGGCCGATCGCGGCGGTGGGGCCCCCCGGGGTGGGGGGCGAGGGGGAGCTTCTGCGGGCCGAGGACGCGAGCGGAACCGATCCAACTTCCGAGGGGAACGGGGCGGCTTCCGGGGGGGCCGCGGAGGTGCCCACAGGGGCGGCTTCCCGCCTCGTTAACGGGACCCCCTGGCCCCGGGGAGGCCCTCGGCCTCCAGTGCAGCCCGACTCCGTCCGGCGCTGGCGTCAGAGCCCACTGCAGCACGCTTGGCCCTGCCGACCCTGGGCCTGGCCCCGCGCTGCTCTGTAGGAATAGCGGACGCGAACGGAGGCCCAGGCCGGAGCCTCGGAGCCGCGGCCCCGCAGCCCTGCAGCCACGGCCAGCGCAGCTGCGGGAAGCTGTGCGGAGCCTCCAGTGGGTCATCGGGGGAGTTTCTACCAGGTTCTAGCGTTTTCCTCATGATGCAATAAAAAGATGCTTTTTTATTTTAAATCTGAAACGCCTATAATTCAGTTACAAAACTTCAGAGACTGAACAGATCATCTCCCAGAGCTTCATCTGCTGGGCAGGAGCGGCAGAGCCTGGCAGGCAAGCTCAGGAGGAGCTCACCGTGGCCCCAGCGGCATGGCTGCAGGGACAGTCCAGCTTCCCAAGGAGCCGCGGGGACACGTGTCCCGGTGCTGGCACTCGGTGGCCTTGGCCTGTCAGGCAGCTTCCCTCAGCGCAGTGAGAAGCGGAGGCAGCAGGAGGCGCCTGGCTCCCCGGGGCCAGCTCTCGGCATTTGTGGACCTGCGTCCATCCTTCCTCAGTGGGAGGAAGTGGCACCTTTAGACTTGGAGACAAACCTGAGCGTGAAGCCACCAACCTGAGCAGGACTCGGCCTGCGCCGTCGGCTGGAAGGCAGGAGGCCGTGTGCGGGGGCTGGGCCGGCAGACGGCTCCTTGGACGAGGTTTATGCTCATGCCTTTCTGTCCGGGACTCAGCCTTTCAGTGAATTTTGTGACTGAAACGTCATTGTGTCCCTGAGAAGTGTTTTTTACTTTGTGTCTGGCTCTTCTAATGAAACTTGAGACCTGAGACTTGAGTCTGTTTTCTGTCTTTGGAATCGCTGGTGTCTGCCAGTGAGGGGGTGCATCTCCCAGCCGTCCTGTCCCCCATGGCAGGCCGTCCCCATGGGTCTCTGAGGACAAGGACGGAATCGCAGATACAGGGCTGAGGACTTCAGAGCCGGGTGGGGTGAGCTGCCTCAGGCTGGCAGCCCTGCGTGGGGCAGACGGCCACGGCCTGACGTCTCTCGGTGGAGACGTGGTGTGTCCCAGTTGGCTAGAGTTCTGCTGAAATAATGGTGCATTTTCACCTTCAGCAATGACAAGGGACTTGGAGAGACAGCTGTCAAAGCTGACCCGGGGATGAGGGGTGGAGCCCCCGAGCTGGGTCCTTAGAAACACCTGCTGGGAAGTGCCCGCCCCCAGACGGGACGCGCTGCGGGCCAGCCTGCACCAGCCGAGGGAGGACGCGCTGCTGTCTGGCCCGGTCCCCTGCGAGGTGCGTACATGGCCGTCCTACAGTCGGGAATGGCCTCTGCAGGCTGCAAGCTCAGGGGCCACAGCCCCCCACTTACAGCAGGCGGGAGCGGGCGGCTGGGGAGGCGGAGCCTAGAGCTGCCCCCGGGACGGTGCAACGCGGCGTCTTTAGGGCAGGAAACGACGCTCTGCCCTCGCTTCCTGCCCGTGAAGGTCACGCGCCGTCTTACAGTAGATCGTGACTCACTGAGGACATGTTTCCCGTGAACAAGACCCGCACTCTGACCGCTCCGGACTTCTGAGCAGCTTTACATTTACACTCAAGCCTCACGCTTTCACGGAATTATCTGGGAGGCACCAGAAACGGTTTCAGCTGCTTCCCTTTCTGGTCCCGCATCGGGGACAGAGGCTGGTCATCCTGGAGTAACCCGGCGTTTTCTCCAGGCTCTGCGCTGAGCACCCCTAACATGATACATAATTGCAGGCCGGCTGTTCTCGGCCAGATGTCGGTGTTTGTTTTCAGTGGCGACTTGTCTCCTGCTCCCATGTCCCCCAGACGGGCTGCGGAGGCCCCACCCCAGTCCCGTGACTTCCTGTCACTAAGCACAGAAAGGGGCGGAGCTGGTGGTGTCAGCTGGAAGAGAGATGTCCTGGCTGGGGGATAGGGGGGTCCCAGATCCCCACTCTGCTGACCCAGTTAGACCCATGGAGAGGCAGTCGGGGTGCAGAGTGGTCCCCACTGACAGCACCAAGGGAGAGGGGTGGTGTCTGGGTGGCCGCCAGGCCACGTCCCCGGTTGGAGCGGACCAGCTCAGCGGCGGACACTGGTACGAGAGGAGCCTCGGCGCGGGCTGCCTGCTGCACCTCCTGCGGGAGGCCCCTGTGAGGCCGCATTGGCCGTGAGTGGGCGCTGCCTGGGGAGCGTGCTGTGACCCCGAGTCCCGTCTCACGGCCGCGTGCCCGTCCTAACAGCTGAAGGGCTGCTTCCGCGCGAGCTCCAGCCACTCACTTCCGAACCCATGACGGCCCTCAGCTTAAAACTGCTGGGTCTCAGAGGACACACAGCCCGGGTTGTGCCATTTTGTCCGTGCAGCCGTTACTGCCCCTACGAAGTCACGGCCCAGGTGGGACTCGGTGCCTGCGGCTGGAGTTGCTTGTTTTTGTGCGCTGTTGACAACAGCCTCTGCCGACAGGCAAGGCCTTTCCTGGAGCGACCCTGTCGGGGCGGTGGGGCTCCATGCAGGCCTTAGCGTTCTCCCGTCTTCGATGCTGGGTGACAGGGACTGAACTTCAGCTCGGGTGGCAAGTACGCGTCGTCAGCTGTGAAGCTGTCCACCTAGGGCTTCCCAGGAAGACCATCTATCCTGCACATGGAGCCACTGAACCCTCTGGAAGAGACCCCCCGTTTCCTCGGCTGCGAACACTGCTCCCTGCCACGCACAGAGGAAAAACCGCCTCATGGAGTCCAGGCAGCTCTTCTCGGGGACCCTCCTCCCAGCGCTGGGCAGTGCTGTTAGAACGGTCAGCGTGCGTTCCTGCCTCTGTGACCAGAGACGCTGATAAACATGAAATCACAGCAGGTCAGTTTTTCCAAACACACCAGAGGCGCCTGGGAGCTGTGCCCCCGGGAGCCGCGCCCTCACGGCCGGGCCGGGGTGAGCGGCACTCGCAGTGACACCACAGTGCGTTTCTGAGGCTCGTTCTGTTTGCGTGTCGAAGGCGGGAGCCCGGGCTCCCACTTACCTCGTCTGCGCGCTGGTCCCCGGGGCGGCTTTGCTGGGCTCGTCTCAAGAAAAGGCCAGCTGCTCAGAGCACGTCGTGAGCAGCTGGACGTGACCGCAGGGCCCAGAGACCCGAGACGGGAGGACCGGGGGCTCCTGCCCTGGGCCCGGTGAGCGTCACTGCTCGGCTCCTGCTCAGGGTCACCAGAGGGAAGATGGTGGGTCTGAGGTGTTCGTGGGGACTGTCCCTATGTTTTCTGCCTTTGGTGGAACTAAAATTAATGTTCGTGGCTCAAAATTAATGTTGCTAAGTGCTGTGTGCATATTTTAAATCCTGCCCTATAAATACCATGTAACCGAACTTACTAAAACAAGGGGGAAAACCGCTCCTCCTTCACATGTGTGGCACCAGTGTGGAGTGGGGGCAGCGGTGGATGAGCGCCCCACGTGGATGCGACTGAGCCACCCACCTGTGCAGCGGGGGACGCAGGGCCGGGGAACCCCGTTGTGCTGCCCCTCTATGTGCGCCCTCTGTCTTTAAATCAGGTAGGAAGTGGGGGCAGCTGGAACAGCAAAGTGCCGCTTCCCTCCGCAGGTCCTCCTCCTCCCCACCGCCGTCCTCTCTAAAATTAACTGAAAAGAGATTAGAGCTAACTTTTCTACTGTTCTGTGTTACTGAAACCAGATTTTTAAAGCACGTAAGCATGGTTAAGAATATTGTATTCATAAAAATAATTCCAAAGCAACATTTAAGAAACTATAAGCCCAAATGTCAGCGTGTCGGCCGCCAGCTCCCTGCAGGCTAAACCCTCTGTGTCCCGAGGGTATTAACAGCAGCAGGTTCCCACCTAACCGAACATGGAGCAACGGCCAGACCGCTCCTAACGGCTCCCGGTCGCCGTCACGGGGGAGACGGCAGCGCGCGGTGGGGCCCGCAGACCCCGCCTCCCCGAGCCGCGGCCCCTGCCACCCGAAGCACGAGCCCGCCGGCCCAGCGAGCGTACAGGGGGCTTTATTGACACCAGCTGGGCTCATTACATACAGGTGGACCCCCTCCAGTCGTACAGAGGACCCTTGAGGGTCTTGTAAAGAAGAGACAGCTGTGCAGACGACACAGACCCCTGGGGAAGAGCTGGAACACACAACGCGTCATCATGAAAAAACGGTAGGACGCAGATTGTTCTACCGGGGAGATTCCGAGATCATAAAAAGTCTGCTGTGCAGACCGCACGCTGGAAAGCGTGTTCAGTGGGGTTATGTGATTTTAAAAAATAGAATGTAAAAATTAAGTTCTTCCCCTCACTGCAAATGGAGAGCAACCAAGACAATTTTCACCCCAAAGCTATACATTTGGAAAAATAATTTATATGTCTGGCACAAAGAAAGAGCTGAGAACGTTCCCAGTCGTGCGCTGGGGCGGGTCCGTTTCCGGGGTTCCAGCGGTGCCGTCAGAAGCCGGGGCTCCCCTGCTGGCTGACCCCTGAGCACCAACGTGGATGTCGTGTTGGCCGCTGGGAAGGGACCGGGAAGCAGCCTGCCGTCTGTCACCTGCAGAGCGAGGCCCCGGGAGCGGCCGGCCGGTCTCCTGCGGACCGAGCGCCGCGGCGCCGTCAGTTGAGCAGCTGGCACACGGCCTTGTGCACGCAGCACAGGAAGTCCACGTAGGACGGGCCTCCGTCCAGGCCCTTGTCCTCCACCAGGCACTGCCGGAAAGCCACCTCCGGCTGCTCCCGCTGCTTCACAACCACGAGCTGGGGGCAAGAGCGACACGCGAGCTGGTTACGGCCGTGTTCTGGGCGGGGCCAGTTTCTCTGCGCCCACGTCACTGATGTGTGTGGCCGCAGAGGGTGCTGGGAGGTGCTGTCACCCGGAGTGCAGCCGGGGGCCCCAGCACAGCGCTCAGGGACAGGTTCCACTCGGGGCTGCCCAGCCCCGGCCACGGGCCACACAGTGCTGACGGTCAGTGGGCGCTCAGGGACCCGGGGCATCACGGTGAGCTCAGGCTCGGGTGGGAAGCGTGGCCCCGGGAAGGGTCAAGCCCAGGGAGCCCCGAAGGGAGGTGAGGGGCCCGGAGGAGAGGAGACGCCTGGGCCTGACTTAGCCGTGTGGGTGTGGAGGGCGGGGCTGGGAGGGGGCCGCGGGGAGAGGGTCCCTGCTCTCCAGGTTCCCTGGGCTCTGCTGTCCAGCACAGGTGCCACCAGCCTCACGTGGCTGTCACACACTGGACGCGGCCACTCCCACCTGGGCTGCGCAGCATTTGAATGCACAGTGGTTTTCCCGTAACCACTGGGAAAACCTAAACCTCGCTAACTGCGCATGCCGAGTCCGTGTGGGAGTGACGACAGGTGGATATGTTTCTAGAAGGAACTTCCACTGAAACGCGGCCTGGAGACAGAGTGCGGGGGGCGGCCCAGGTGGCCCGCAGACTCCGAGCCCCGGCTGCCCCTCTTCCCACAGCGAGCACACCAGCGGCACCAGGGACGCCGGAGTCCTCGGGCCCCAGAGCGGAGGAGCTGCCGTTGGTCTGCGCCCTGGTCCCCGTGAGGCTTTCACAGCGAAAGCTGACCTGGCTCCCGCGGGGGGGGGGGGGGGGGGGGGCTGCCTCCGCAGGCAGAAGGGGGGCGGGGCTATGTCCTGGGAGGAGGGGCTCCGAGGCCTGGCTGACTTCTGTCCTGTCGGTCTGTCACCCTGTGTCACCGGGCCGGGGTGGGGCCGCCGCCGTGTGCACTGTGCGCACGTGTCCCGGGCACTGAGTGTCACATGAAGAACATGTCTGGGTTGGGACTTCTCTGCCGTCTCTCTGTCCTGTCCTAACACTGGCGTGAAAACTGTCCTGGAAAGTTCTGTGCCCCCTGACACCCCAGAGGCTGTGAGGCTCCTCATCAGTGCGGTTCCCCGTCTGCCTGAAGCAGACGCCTGCCTGCAGGGCCCTCCCCAGGTGACACTGCTCTCACCCAGGCTGGCAGCCCGGGGGCCGTGCCATGTCCTGGTCCCGGGAGGCTGCCGCCAGCGGCGTGCCCTGCACCTGGGAGGGACAGTCTGGTGTCACCTGTGCGTTCCCAGCCACAGGAGACCGACACTGAGCTTGGGGGAGGGGGGGGACCCAGCAGCAAGGCCCAGTTCCCCTGGGTCAGAGGCGTTTTCCGTTCTTCTGCGCAAACTCAGGAAAAGGCCTGGGAAGGGCTAAGAAGGGCCACCCTAACAGAACCTTGCGGAGACCATCAATCTGAAGTTGTAAAAATAAAACTTAAAAATGGTTTGAGTGCGACTTCTGTCTTGACGCGTTTCTAAGCCCCGAAGGAAAAGTCACCTTGGAGCCGCTGATGACACCAGGCGCCACCCCACCGGGAAGGGATCTCCTGGTGACCAAGCCCTCACTCCCTGTCGCGGCCGCGGCTGCCCGCGCGGGTGCCGTTTACTTTCGCATGTTTGTCTCCGGTAAGGAGGTAGGTACACCTAAGAGGTTACTGTGAGCGTTCTGTCCTTTAAAGACTTAGGACGTGCCCTGAAAAGGTCTGGAACGAAACTCAGAACGTGAAGAGAGAAGAAAAGGAGGCCTCGGTCCCACCTTCATTGAGCGCGGCCGCCGGTGCTGGAGGATGCCCATGACGGCCCTGAGGGCCTGGGAGCACGCGTTCCCCGCCTCGGGCAGCACCGTCTGCAAGGAAGGGAGCAGCGTGTTAGTGCGATCTGTTGTCACGCGGAGGCAGAAGCAGCGGCGACACTGTTAGGATGTTAAGGTTCAGAAACGTCCTGCTAAACCCTATATTTGACTGTTGACTTAGTTCATGTACCAGAACGTGACAAATGTGAAAAAGCTATCCCTTCTGACTGCACACGCTTCCCCCAGTGAGCGGGGCCCTGGTGTGGAAGCGAGGCCGCCCGCCCCGGCTCTGACGCGCCGCGGCCGGCCCACACAGCGGCTGCGCTCAGGCCCAGGCGGTCGGTGGCCCCCGCGCCACATGCTGTCCCTCCCAGGCCACGGCAGCCAGGCTGTGCTGGGCGCGGAGAGGAGGATGCACCCCCTTCAGTGGCCGGTGCAGGACCCCACCCCAGCACTGCCCGTCAACCTTATGCCCGACGCTGGCTTCTCACAGGGACCGCCGCCTCTCAGATTTCCCTGCCACCTGGTTAACGTCCCCAAAAGGCTCCCGTCCAGCTGCGTGCGGCCCCTGGGGACGGGAGGCCTTGGCCTTTGTCCCGCCCGGAGCGACAGGGTGGAAGGCTGAGGCTCCCAGCGTCACGCGGCAGCCGGGCGTCAGGCACAGGAAGGCGAGTCGGAACGGAACCGTTCGCAGCCACACGGCCCAGGACAGGACCTCAGCCAGCATTTCCCACGGGGGGGAGGGGGGGTGCTCACAGTGGAGCAGGACTCCGTCACCGTGCTCACGGCCTGCCTCCTGCGTGTTCTCTGACGTCAGGCCAGACCCTTTTAGCCAACAAGTGGCGCAGAGCGGGCGCTCATCACGCTTAAGGCTCCACGTACCAACTGCCTCCCCAGAGAAGGCGGCTTGGGCCTTCTCGCCCGTTTGTTTGCTGAAGGGGGCCTGGGGGGCCGCAGGGACGGGGGAGGCCAGCTGCCCCCGTGCACGTCCATCCCCAGAGGTGCACTGACCAGCACTTCGTCAGCACGCAGTGAAAGCAGAGGATGCTCCTTAAATTTCATATGAACATTCCTGAGACCCATACCTCTTTGCCTATGGAATTATTTTTTGATTATTTAAAA
Source organism: Furipterus horrens (assembly GCF_987537825.1). Lineage (NCBI taxonomy): Eukaryota > Metazoa > Chordata > Mammalia > Chiroptera > Furipteridae > Furipterus > Furipterus horrens. Next base: position 1,367,994 of record NW_028327180.1, read on the forward strand.
TTGTATTATTATGATACCTTAATTCCAACTGCATACAGAAATCTCACCATTTCTAAATCTTCATCTTAAAACAAGTCCCTTCATGGGATATGGGCAGCTTGAATTCCTTAAATGATGTACTTTTGACATCCATAGTGGGAACGCAGCGTCCTAAACTGGCCGCCCGTCTAGCCTGGAATCACAACCCCACCGCCCCTCCGCGATGCTACCTACGTATCTTCCTTCCGACCAGAAACAAGATGAGCCGCCATCAGAGGCGGTGCAGCCTGGAGGACAGACCGCTGCCTCAGGCGCCAGCACCCTGCAGGGAGGACAGCGGCCACCCCAGCCTGGGTCTGCAGATGACGCTCCTGACAAATGCAGGCTCTCAGCCAGACAGGTTGCCGCTGGGCGACCCTGATGTACTTAGAGTCCCCGTATCCATTCCACGTCCAAGCACAAACCCTTCAGCAACAGCGGCAGCAAAGGGCCGCGCGATCTGCTCTTGCAGGAATATCATCCTGCGGGTCACTGATCCGACCGGGCAGCAGCTGGGGACGAAGAAACATCTCGGCCCAGGGCGAGCCCCGAGCCAGCCAAGCGGGTTCCAGTCCCACCAGTGCCCCGCGCCCCGGGAGAACTGGTCCCCAGCCTCAGTGGCCCGACGCCCCGACTGGTAACCAGGAGCACAGAGCGTTGGGAGCACAGGGACGGCCGCGCGGCGAGCACCCAGATAAGCCGGCCCGCCGCTGACGGCTGACTACACACAGGTCGCCCCAGCTCACTGCTGTCTGTCCAAGCGCAGAATTCTCGTTCTCACACAGGACTTCTTCTTTGTAATTGTGGGCGCACGGGGACAGAAACACTTAACACGTCTGTCGAGGACCACAAGCGCAATGAAGAGCCACCTACCGTGTGGGTGCTGACGTGCGCCAAGGACGGCACGTTGAATATGCCCTGGATGAGCTCCGGCGGGCTGCTGGCCCCCAGCCACAGGAACATGCGCAGGCCGTCGGCCAGGAGGAATATGCCCTCCTCCGAAAGGCGGGACTCGGAGCAGCGCACGGCAGGCGGCACTGCGGGGCTCTGGAGGTCGAGCGTGTGCTGGTGGGCGGGGGCGGGAGAGTCAGGAGCGGCCACTCCACGTTCCCTGCTCCCCGCCCTCCCGCGGCGCGCACGAGCGAGCGCCTTCTGCAGCCAGGCGCTGACCCAGGCATTGGACGTCACCCCTCCCTTGTACGCAGCCAATGGTTTAGGGAAGGAAGGAGAGCCCACAAACAAGGAAAACGGGTACAGGGTTCGATGGGGTGTGCGCTATCCGAGAAACCGGAGGAGGAGGAGGGGCGGAGGGGGCGGGGCCCCACTCAGGGCAGAGGCCGCGGCCAGGGGCCCAGGAGACGGGAGAAGGAGCTGGGGCGGGGCAGGGGCGGGTGGGGTTGGGTGCTGGAGGGAAAAGCGTTCCACAGGGAGGGGACAGCTGGCACACAGGTCCCCAGGCAGAGCCGGCGCGGCGGGCGCGGGCGCAGAGACAGGAAGGCGGGAGGGAGGGAGCGGAGACAGCGCGGGGCCCGGCGGTGGGACCGGCAGCCCCGGGATCCTCGGTAGAGCAGGGACGTGAGCGGCATTATCCAGGGCACACGTGGCTCCTCGCGCTCTCAGGCAGGTCCTCCCACCCCTGAGGCTGCTCGTGCGGCCCGTTTGCTGACTCCCACCCACCCGCTCAGGGAGGGGTCGGCGGCCGGGAAAGGGCAGGGGCCGGGCGCCTGGCCAGTCGGGGCATCGGGGTCCTCAGCCCATCCCAGCGCCTGACACCCCCGTGCGCTCGCTCGGGGGCCCCTGCCCCCCGTCCCGCCTGAGCCCGTGCAGAAGAACAAAAGGGAACGCGCGCTCACTATGGGCAGAAGCTGCGGGTAGAAGAAGAGCTGCGTGTCCGCCACCCCCATGGTCATGACCAGCTGCCGCTGGAACGCCCGCTCATCCAGGGAGACCTCGGGCCTGCTGAGCAGCACGCAGCTCTTCAGCAGCGAGTTCATGTACGCGGGCAGCACCTTCATGGAGTCCGGGAGGATCAGCTGCAGGACAGAGACCCTGGTGTCAGAGGCCGGCCGCCCTGCGGCCCCCGCGCCTCCTCTGGGACACAGAAGCCCCACCCTGGGGCCGTGAAGAGAGGGGGGCCCATCCCCTGACCCCACACAGGCCTGGCACCCTCGCCCAGGACACAGCCCCACCCGCCCTTCACCCGGCCTGCGACGCCCAGCAAATACTCCTTCCCTCGGCTTCATCTTAAAATGCAGTAACAGCCCACCCACGTCACGGCCACGGTTGTCACATGTGTGAAGTGTCTAGTGTCACATACATGCGACTCAATGAGAGCAAGTGCGGGGCCTCCTAACCGGCCCCACCCACACCCACCCCCTGAGTCCAAGGTGGGCGCTGCTCCTGCCTCAGACACCGCGCACGTCCCGCTTTCCGTGGCCTTGAACCCTCCCCCAGGGGCGAACGCCACCGAGTCAGGTGCTGCGCAGTGCCAGGAGCAGGCCGAGGCCTGCGGCACGGTCCCCAGCGCCCGGCGCCTGGAGTCCCTCACGCCCATTAGCTTTTAAAATGCAAAGAACTCGGACGTTGATACGTTATATTTACGTTTGTAAACTAGGAAGTCATGACTGCCAGTAGCTGTTGTCAACTTCGTGGGTACACCTGAGGCGCGTCACGCACGGCCATTTCACAGACCCCCATCCCCACAGGGGACAGAGGCCTCATGTGTGTCATGACAGTGCCTCCGTGGAACACCCTGCTCACACGTGACGCAGCCCCCATCAACCCCACGTGCGTGCACATGTGTCGCTCAGTTTTAACGCTGGCTCTAACGCGCGGTCACCCCCCAGATGGTGCCCTCGACCTCGGTCGTGCCAAGAGCCTGGAACCCACAGCCCCCGGCGGGCAGCTCCGCGTGTCCCCGGCCGGGGCTCACCTGGCTGGCGGCGGACGGGCTGGCGCAGTTCTTCCGGTAGCAGGCCAGCATGTGCGCGGTCTGGTTCACCAGGATCTCCCGGATGAGCTTCACGGGCTGGTGCAGCGCCGCTTTGAAAGCTGTCGGCACGCGCGGAAGAAGGGGCGGCGTCAGCTCAGGAACGTCCCTTCAAACGCTAGAGAAGGACGAGGCGCTGTGGCCTCAGACCGCTCAGCCCACGCGGGTGTTCACGTCACTAGCCAATGGCTCCCGCCGAAGTGTGACGCCCCAGCCAGCGGACAACGGTGACCTGCCTGTCGCCAAAGGCAGGGCGGTGGCCCCAATTCTCCCTCAGAGAATTAGACATGGACTGCACACCCGGAGAAGAGACTGGCTAACCATGTCCTGACACCCCAAACCCCTACAGGGTGGACTGCAGGTTCTCCTAAACCCCACGTAGCCTCCACGGGGATTTGGGGGGTTGGAGTGGAACCAATGAGAACACCACCTCCGGCCCTGCCAGTCCACAGTCTCCACCGTTGGGATAAGCACCCTCAGTGTGCCCGGTGCCAGAGGGCGCCCTCACACCCCAAAATGAGCCCCGCATCACCCCAGCAAGGACGCTTGAAATGAAACTGTACAGTGGGGCCTGACTCGGCGTCTCTTTACTAATCTAGGGTTAGAGAAGCTGACTCGTCCCCTGCGCCTTTGTGTTCATGAATTCTGAATTTGCCCCCCAAAAGGCTGCACCACCGCAGCCCTTATCTGCTCCTAACTGGCTTCACCCACAGGTTTTCCCGAATTACAGTCGGCCCTTCGTATCCGCCGGTGCCGCATCCGCGGACGCATCCGGCTGTGGGTCGGAAATACTTTTCTTTAAATGGCATTGGTGCTGACGTGCCCTGAGCAGTTAGGCAAGGGCTGGGTCTGTCCTGAACACCCGCAGACCCCTCGTTGTCATGCCCTGAAACACAGCAGAAGAGCGGTTTCCTCGGCACCCACACTGTATCAGGCGTCGCGCCTGCTCTGGAGCCGAGTTAAAGGCTGCGAGAGGGGCGTGTAGGCTGCATGAAAATCTACGGCCTCTCGTACGAGGGACCTGAGCTCCGCAAGTTTTGAGGTGCTCAAGCGTCCTGGCCCCGAGCCCCCATGGATGCGGAGGGACGGCCGTCCCAGGCGGGGACCCCGCTTCTTGGGCCCGCGAAGCCCACCTGACTTGGCAAAGAAGTTGACGAGGGCGTCCGTCTCGCAGCTCTTGTAGAGGTCGGCCAGCTGGGAGCTGCAGCTCAGCGCCAGGTTGTGGATCCGCAGCCGCCTCTGCCCCCCGACGGTCGTGTAGAGCAAAGCGCACTGCGGGGCGACAGCGGCAGGTGTGTCTGGTGGCAGCCCCCCACCTCGCCGCCCGGCCACGGGCACGCAGCGGGGGCAGCCGGGAGACCCCCACCCCCCCAGAGCTGCGTCTGTCAACGCTGACGGCTGAACAGCAATAACACGGAATGATGACCCAGCCGGACCCCTGTTCCTGGGTGGCAGTTCGCCGGTTTAAGCCGAGACTATAACGGGGCTGCTCGCATGCAGACGGACGCCTGTGTGCGTTTCCTTGGTGCTGCTCACAGCGCGGACTGTTACCAGGGACTCGGGCCTGGCCAGACGCCGGCGTGTTCTCCTGACTGTGCCCGCCCCGCCCTCGGCGACACGCGCGGGTTTACGCCGATGATGTGTCTGCGCCTCCGGAGCGCAAACCCATAGCCACTTCCTAACAATCCCAATCCCCCCGTTCTTAAGGGAGACGCTCAGGCCTGGAAGCTGTGACCGTTAGAGACAGTTTTCCTGCGTCAACTCCCCAGGCTCCTAGTTCACGTCACTGCCTCCCAGGCCGAGTCCTGCTTATCCTTGCCCAGGACACAGCGTGCTGACCGCGGCGTGGGCCCTGCGGCAGGAGCACAGCGTGGTGGGGCTGAGCGTGAGGGCAGGAGCCCCGGCTGCATGCCAACGCCCGGGCCCCAGGCCGCGCTCCCACGGGCTGATGCGGCTGCAGCGGCACGTCCGCACCGCGCCTGAGTCTGCGCAGAGTGCACACCACGCGGTGCCCTGGCCTCACAGCTCCCACCTTTGGGGACGCAGCTGAGTTCCTAACGTGGCGTCAGCAACAAACGCGAGAGCCCCCGGCGGGCGCCCCTGTCGCGGTACCTGGATCAAGGCCCCGCTGTCCTCCGCGAGCTTGTCGTCATGCTTGAACTCCACCGTCACCGCCTTGTCGCAGTCGACGGCCGCCATCTCCACGTCCGTGGTGTTGTTCATGTACATCCCGCCGAAGAAGTCCGTGGCCCTGAACCCTGCGGGCCGAGGACAGGGCCTCGTCGTCTCTGCGCCCTCACCGCTGTCACGATGGCGGGAGGGGACCGGGACACAACAGAGGCCCGAGAACCAGCGCAAACCAGAGTTACCTGTGCTGGTGCGGACCCGCATGATGGCGTCAAACCCTATTTTCTTCTCGATGTCGCTGCGGAGGTCGCTCAGGAACTGCTGGCTGTCCAGGTGCACCTGCGGAGACGCAGTGCGGCCGCTGCCCACCAGGTGGCACCGCGACGCCCAGAGCAGCCGCCCGCTCCACTCTCAGCGGACACGGACTCCCGCGGAGCCGGAAGGGGCCCGGGCATTCCCAGGGGAGGGCAGGTGACTGTGCCCGGGAGGCTGGGAGAAGGGCCCGGCGGGCATCGCGGGGCCTCTTCTGCTCCCTGTTTCCGGGGAGGCGGCCAGCACGCTTCCTGCCCCTCAATAGGCTACGCTTCCAAGGCACCGGTGCCCCCAGCGGGAGCCTGCCACCGTGCCCACCCGCGCCCGCTGCACCCAGCGTCACAGTGAGCATGGCCGAGGCCGCTTGCGCACAGACCCGGGCCCGTCACAGCGCACACGGCTCCTCTCGTGCCTCTCGCGGTGCAGGCTGGAGGGGACGGGTATCACGCACTGCCCCCCGAATCGTAACAGTTTAGAACACATTTTTCGTCCGTCTAAAACAATTTCCTGAGTATACTGAACGTCAGTTTTATATACAACGTATCTTCTTCCCACCACGGAGATGCACCTCTGAGGCTGCCCCAGCTCTGTGCTCGGCCGGGGCTCAGGGCAGGGGGGCAGGCGCCTCCACGGGCCCTGACGTCCCCCTTGTCAGCTGCTCACGAGGGGCCCGCTCGGCCCGGGGGCCTGGCACCGAGGCCGGGGCCGCAGAGACCCCGGGCAGCAGACGCTCGCCTTACCTGGAAGTTGCTGTACTTGTAGACGGTCCCTCCCGTGAGCTGCGGCACCAGGCCCAGGGAGGCCACGTCCACGTACTGACTGGGGAAGAGGAAGAGCGTCACGCAGCAGCCGTGGGTCACGCAGTCCCGGGCCAGCGAGTCGTAGACGCTGCTTTGGGGCTGGAAAAGTGTCTGAGGAAGGAGAGGCACGAGAGGAAAATGAAAACCACAGAATGCTTTGGCCTTTAACTTTCAATTCCTATAGGACGCGTACCGAACTTTTGTAAACGAAGAGAAACGGTGTTTGAGTCCATGAACTGGCTGGAGAAGGGACCCGTAGCCCTCGGGGCGGGGTGTGTGCTGGGCTCCTGCCTGGCAGCCAGTGTCTGCGCGCACCTCCATCCGACCTGCCTGCCCCAGCAGCTCTGAGAAGCCGATCCGGCCGGCCCCCAGCCCCCCGCAGACCTGGACGCGGCCCAGTCCCGGCTCACGGTGCCATCCTGCCCGCGGGCACTGGCTTGCGCTCAGGAGGGAGCGGCGCCCGTCTTCCCTCTGCCTTCACCTCCCTTCTCACTCCCCACCCCCCATTCCTGTGACGCATCCCCCCCACACACCCCGGCGAACACACAGGACTCGGGACACCTGCCGGAGACCCTGTTTGAACGTAGCTGTATTTCACAGCAGTTGTCTAGAGACGGAAGACTTCTCCAGTTCTTCGCAAGCCTGAGTGTGGCCGTGACGCACAAGGCCTGGGTTTTCCAGGCGCCCCTCCCACCCACACAGAGCACCGCGCGCTCTGCCCTCACCCAGAGAGCCTGGGCCCGGCCCCCCACCCCCGAGGGCAGCTGCCCGCACCTTCTCTTTGTCCGTGTTCACCAGCTTCTTGTCGTCTCTGTTCTTGAGCTTCCCGGGGGCTTCCGCCGTGGGCAAGGAGGAGTGGAAGACGAACAGCTTCCCGGGACAGTCTGCGGCCTGCGCGAACAAAGTCACGGGCACGTCTTGGTGGGAAGGGTCTAGTCTAAGGGAATCAGGAAATCACTCGAAACATAAGTACTTTCTCTGCGTCGAAGACTGCGTGCCTCGCCCCTAACCCTCTCGCTGACCTCTGCGTCCCGTCCCGCCCCGAGCAGACAGGGAGACCGAGGCTCTGAGAGGACACGTGATTTGCCAGGAAAGGACAGCTTCCCAGCCCCGTCCCGTCTGCGTCTGTCTTCCCGGGCTAATCTCCAACGTTCCGGCGCCCGCCGTCCCTTGCGCGGGAGCTCCCTTGCTTCCCGGGAACACACCCTGGGCTTCACACACCTCCGTACCTTTGCACATCTGTCCCCTCAGCCTGGAACACCCCCCCCCCGTCCTTTGCTTGGCCTGCAGCTGCACATGGGGACACCCTGATGTGCCTGGGTCAGCCGCCAGGTGTCTGGGGGTCATTTTGCTACTGATAATAAGGTGCTTGGGTTTGAGAATGCTTCCTTAAACAATGCAGAGAACTCAGCGTTAGCCTGAGTGCCATCCTGACGTGCTTTGGGGAGGGTCACAGGGACACACAGGGACACACCCGGTAGCCAGCAGCGCTGAGGAGGCAGGCAGGGGTCCGCGCGCGCTGCGCAGCGAAGACACAGTCCCCACGAGTGGGTCCAGGTGCAATTCCCAGGACCACCGACAGCGGCGTGTTAAAACGGGAAATTCTAGGACTACCTTTTTTCATTTCTGTCACTGTTATTATAATACAAGCACCTGTTGTTTTTTTTCATTTGAGTAGCTAGAAAGGTATAAACTTTTCAAAAGTTCCTTTTTCTCCCCAATTTTTCTTGCCTGTCCCGTGGCCCCCAATTCTCCTAAGGACATCACTATAAAAACTTCTCTGTCCATTTAGACGTTCTCTGCTCATGGGAGTGTTGCAATTTTATTCTGCAGTAGCGGGTCTCACGTGTCTTCGCTGGGACGCTCTCTCAATCCCCGACGCCTGTCCGCGGGGCTGAGACTCCTCTCAGCCGCCTGTAACGCCCTGCTGTGCGGACTCATGGCCGCAGCCCCCACCCCCTTTCCAGGAATGCAGTTCATGACGCCGTGTCTTGGGCTACAGCCCCGGCTCCCCAACACAGGGCGGGACTTGGAAGTAGGCCGAGGTCCCAACCCTGCCTCACGAAGCCCAGGCATTTCCTGTGTCCTGCCCACCCCCCCAGCCCTCCGCCCCCGCTCCCGGGAGCCCCCCTGCCTGTCACTGGTGAAAGGCGGAGGGGTTCTCTTTAGATCTGGTAGTTCAGATGCTGTGGAAATATTTTAAACCGGAAACCCTGGCAGAACAGGGCGGGCCTGTCGTGCGGGACCTCTGTGGGCTCCGGGGCAGCCTCCAGCGCCCGTGCGTGCCCCGGGGCGGCATCTCCTGCGCCGACGTGCGTCTCCCGGTACCCTGCCCGGCGCGCGGGGAAGGGCCGCCGCTCACCTTCAGGGCCTCCATGCCGGCCTGCAGGACGGGCGCAAAGACCGTCTCGTTCTCGTTCGAGTCGGCGAACATCTCGGGGATCTGGTCCAACAAACTGTGGGGCGCGGGGGAGCGAGGGCCCCGTGTTAGCACGTGTGTAACGAACTTCAGGAAACCGGCCCCTCGCACGTCACACGCGGTGTCCAGGCCCCCCGAGCCCCCGCGGGCGGCCCTGGAGGGGGACCCGCGGGCAGCCCGTCCTGGCACCGTCTGGCACCGAAACTTACGGTTTGGTCGGAACATGTACAGAATCACACTCCTGGCAGATAGTTTCTCTATTCACTAAGTTACTGCTCTCTTAGACTAAAACTCTCAAATAATTCTTTCATTACCATCCTTATCGCTGAATACAGCCCCCCACAAGCAGGAACACTCTGCCTTGGGTTAACCGTCCAGCAAAGAGGGGGGACTGACAGGGCTGAGTGTGAGCACTGGGTTAAGTCCCTAAAGACCGGTCTGCATTAAAAAGATACAGAACTAACATAAAAAATAGAGTTCTATCATCCCTGTGTTCGAACTCCTTGCCAGTGGCCAAGATACTGTGTGACTGAATCAGAACAAAAACAGACACCTGAATTCCCCCGAAACGAGGGCACCCAGGGCATTTACTTGTGAATCACAGCCTGGGACTCTTGGTAGTTGACGAGGAGGCCGTCCAGCAGGGGCACGAAGACCTCACTCACGTCCGTCACCACCATCATCTGCGGCTGGGCCAGGTTGCTCTTGACATTGAAGAAATGCAGAACTTTGTTGTAGGTGATGAAGCCAACCCGGACTGCGGAGGTCTCCTCCTGCTCCTCCCTGGGAGGAGAAAGATGGCATTTGGGGTCCTTTCTTAAGTTTACAAGGGAGCGCCTCCTACCACAACTCCGCGAGGACACGTCCGTAAGCCCCTGGAGACACGCATCACATCTGGGTCTAACGGACCGGTTACCGGCTGTAAACACTGAGCCACGGTGGTCAGGGAGGGAAATACTATGAAAATAAGTCAGTTGACTTAAAAACATTCTCAAAATTCTAAGTAGAAAATCCAACAGGTATTAGAAAACTATCTGCTCGTACTTCTTTGATCTCACAATTCTTCTTATACTTGTTCCCAACCCACGGCAGCGCCTCCGTCATAAACAAGCCAGGCTCCTTCCGTTCTTACAAGCGCAGCCCCGGCCGGAGCCGCCGTCAGGGCAGAGGACAGACGGACGGAGCGTGGGACACGGGAGCCAGGGCACCCGCAGCAGACAGGGCAGCTCCGCCCGCCCTCCTGTGCGACTCCCCTCCTGCGGCCCCAGGAGACCCCCCAGGAGACGGGCTGCGCCGAGAGCCGCGCGCCTCGGACATGAGTAAGTGTATAACCCAAGTCCCAGGGCAGAACCGAGGGAGTAGCTCTCACTAGGTCATCGGTAACCCCAGCGACGGGCACGGCTCCAAACCCGCAGCAAAGAGTAAGAAGCTTCCGGAGGAATTCCAAGGCACGGCCCGCAGCCCGCGGGGGCACAAAGGCCCGAAGGCTCCCACTCAAGTCCGCGCTAAGTGGACTCAGAAGTGAGTGCTCCGGACCCAGCTCCATGTTTACTGGCGCGCGTGCGGGTGTGTGTCTGTCCTTCCCCCTAAGAGGACACAGCCGCGCAGTCCTGAGGCTCGGCCTGACTCGCAGTGGCGGATGTAACGCAGGGCTGAGTGGCTACGGAGGCCCCAGGAGACGGAGGCCGTCCGCGCTGACCCTGAGATGCCGGAAAAGGGACCGTGAGAGGACACGGTTCCGCAGGCGAGCGTGGCTGGCTCGGGGTGGGAGCCTCGCTTGCGGCACGAGCAGTGACTGAGCACAGGAGAAGGGCGGAGGGGGCCCCGGGAGGGAGTGTCTGGGGCTCCCGGGGCTGAGCCCACGGCACCTCCGAGCACCTGTGCCATCCAGCGGCCACCTCTCCCGCTGCGGGGCTTGTCCTTCACCGCGGCCTGGACAAACGGCGGGCAGCCCCCTAATCCCTTCCAAAACAACTCCATCAGTGTTTCTAGTCCGGGCTCTTGCAACATGTTCAGAAAGGGGGGTCCTACCCTTTGTAACTGTGGGCACACACGCACACACCCCTCTGTACCCCACACCGCAGGGCTTCGAGCCGCGGGCCACGACCCCAGCCCGGCCCACGTTTCCCTCCCCCGCTGCCTGTTCACCCACTGCTCACCCAGACCAAGCGCACAGGCTTCCCCTAGGCAGCCTCCCCGCCGGTCTGACCAGAGGGCCTTCCCCGCAAACCCCTGCGGCTCACCCACTGGGCTCTCAGGGGGCAGGGCCGTCCAGTTACCCCTGCTGAGTCCTGGGCAGAAAACCGGCCTGCGCTGCCCCGGGGCCCAGACAGCGTGGGGGTCAGGGTTCTGTCCCGGGTGGTCATGGGGAGGGTGAGGCTCCGTGTCTGCCTGTGAGGCTAAAACGCTGTGGCTGATTAGCAGGGTGCAGTGCTGTGTCCGGTCGTGCCCATCCCTCACCCCGACACGTTTACGTCAGCCCGCTGGAGAGTTCACGCCGCCGACAGGAGCCAACGTGCCCATGGGGTTTTATCTGAAGGCCAGTTTCCCCGCAAACCTTCCGTTACATAAGGTGAAAAATGTCTAGCAGATCACGAAGGGCATTTATTGTCTTTTAATGGTTAATCTGGCGTCAGCCAAGGCAAAAAGCAGGAAAGAAAGAAAACAGGCAAGAATCTAGATTGGTTTTCCCACTGGATTTGAATGTTTGTGAGTGACAGGAAGGGAGCACCCTCACTTAAAATCACATTAACAGTAAAAATCCCATCTCGTCAGAGCATCTCACGTTATTGCAAAACAGTAGTACATATTTTCATGGGAACTTGTTTTAAAATCTGAGAAACAGGGAACTATCTTAAATGTTCCTTTCTGTCAGTACACTGACAGATGCCCCGTTAAATCACACCCAGCGGGGAACGGAACCGCAGCCTGTCCTGCGCATCAGCTCTGCCGGCGTCCCAGGCACGAGGGACAGCGTGCGTAGCAGCCCGCCGCGGTCCCACTTTTCTGCCCCCAGTTCCCTTGGAGACCTGTTCCACCGTCCCCTGACCTGTGCCGACGACGGACGGAGCAACACTGAACATGTTAGCGACCAGGTGAGCCAGATGTCCCCAGTCAAGCATTTTAAACATTTTAGCTACAACAGCACTAAATGCAAACACTGAGGAAAAACGAGGGTTTGATCTGCAGCGCTTCACACCTGCCCCTTCCTGTCCCGGAGGGGTCAGGCGGAGAAGCGGGGCAGCCCGGCAACACCAGAGACGTGACTTCGGAGGGAAGGGGTCACGGACAGGGCCCCCCTGTCCCAGGATCGGCTGCGCCACAAACACCCCCACTCATTGCTCAAGACGCATCCCGCCTCAAACGGCCACTGGGCACCTTGCCTGCCTCGGTTCAGAGAAGTCAGCCCCAGTGATGGCAACCTCACCGTCAACAATATGAAGCGACACACGGATGTGTCTTAAAAGACGGAGAAAAGGTGTTCTGGCCTCAGGACAAACTCTCAGAGAAACAGCCCCAAAGAAGCAGGGAGCAGCCAGGGGAGCCTGTTACCGCCCTGTTATTGTCTCTCTTGTCTTTCGGAGCCTCGCGCCTGCTCCGGGGCCACAGCCAACGTGCGGCCCCTGTGGGAGGAGTGGGGCCTGCCCTCCCCCCAGCATGGTCAAAGGGACGGGGCCGAGGTGGCGAGGAAGACAGCCCAGTGGGACCGGTGTGAGAGGGGACAGTGAGGTCAGAGCCCTTTCCTCACCGGCTAGTCAGGGGGCCGTGCAGACTCGGCCCCGCAGCAGCCCGGGCGGCCGGGGCAGGGCCAGGGGCGCACAGCTCTCCGGCTGCCTGGCTCTGGCCGGGGGCCTTCTTCGCAGCCCCCCTTCCACGGCTCCTCCTTCACTTTGGCATCCTGTTTAAAAGCCCCTCCATGTTCATGAACATCCCCACTGCTTCTCCAAACCATCCTCGGGAATATGATGACTTCAGCGTCATGGCTACAAATAAAACTGCTCCTGGAGGTCCAGAGTCATTCCCACGTTCTGAGGACTTGGGAGCCCCGGGGGCTGCAGGCACCCACCCCGGGGCGTCCCCCACCGGACAGCTGGAGCTCAAGAGGCGGGGAGGCCGAGGCTGAGTCTGGGGCGGGCGCCAGCTCCGGGCCTGGGTCCGGGGCGCGTCTTCCCCTTGCCAAGGAGGGTCTGGTCCCTGCTCCCATCCTGGGCCGGAGTCTGTGCCCTGGGAAAGGCCGCCATCCCTGATAGCACTGCCCCCTGCCATCCTCGGGGCGGACAGCGCATCGTGGGGGCACGCGGGGTCCTGGCACCCCGAGGACTCTGCACCGGGCCAGCAGCCATGCGTCCCCACGGGGAAGCCGCGCTTTGAAAGCCAGCCGCACGCAGGCCTCCCGAGCCCCGCCCCGCACGTGCACGGGGCTCCCCTGACGGCTGGGAAGGGACCGCGAACGCGCTCCCACGGCACCGCCTCCACCCGCGCGTCTCTTTTGCCCCGTACAAACGATCGCTCTGACTTTAAGGGGTGCCAGAACGGTGCTGTGTGAGGAATAAACAATCACCCAGTGTCCTCGCTGGCAAAGAGCCCCGGGGACCACCGGCGCCTGCTTTCCCCCCAAGACATGAGTCACGGCGGTGCGGAAGGTTCCTTACTTGGGCAGCCTCTCCAGCAGCGTCTTCAGCTCCTCGCAGATGAGCTTCACGAGCCCGCTCTTGACGTTGCTGTACGAGACGTCGATCATGAAGATGAAGGCGGGGGCGGAGGGGGGCTTGTTCTTCTGCAGGGAAGCAGACAAACCACGGGCCAGCGTTAGAAGCGCGCACACGCACCCGCGAGTGCAAGCACACAGCGCCGCTCCTAGGGCGTCAGCGGCTTCCTGTCGCCTGGGCCCCCACTGAGCCAGGTTCTCAGCGCCAGCAAGGCCGGTGCCCCCTGGGGTGGGGGTCTGGGAAGCAGGGGCCCCAAAGACCGACCCCTGCCGCGCCCCATGGTGAGTGCCGTCAGGGGTCCGGCTTGCTTGTAACACTCTGCCTCGGAGCAAGAAATGTGACCGCAACCCTGACAAATCGTGCCAAAAAGGGGGTACACAGGATACTTAGTGCCTCTTTTGAAACTAGTGAAACCTCATTACCTTCATCTTGCTATTCTCAACCCTCTTCCGTGATGAGCCTTTTCAGCGTTACAGACAGGAAGTCACACAGGAAAACTGCACCGTATTATTGAATGCTTGCCTATTTCTGACATGTTTCTGAGAAAAAGTGGAAGAGTTGGCCGCTTCTCCGTCTGTAAAATAGTCACTGTAACACAAAGGTACTGCTGCATAAATGCCCTGCAGCCGCGGCCTGCCACTGGCTGGTCTGCAAACGGCTGTGGGGGACTGATTCTCCGGGGCCACAGGGAAACGCGCCAGTGACTCAGCTAACAGAGGAAGTAAAGAGTCGGCACGAGTGCAACTTCATAGTAAACGAGAAACATGCTCTAAATATTGTATTTTAATTGTTATAATCATACAATGAGATGATAATATCTCCAGATTATCTCCTGGTTCGTTCTGTAAGTACAGTAAGGCAAGATGTAACATTCTTCTAATAAGAGCTCTTCATTTGAAATAAGGGAAAAAGTTACGGGACTTACAAATCACCGGCTGAAAACCTCAGTGCGTCACCACGTCCGAGACCAGGCCAGCGAGCACACACAAGGACCTGCGCTCTCCGGGTGAGCACCGGATTGCAGGTCACTCCTGAGTCCTCCAACCTAACTCATAACCGACCTACGCTGCCGCCCAGCGCATGAAAATAATCACTTCCTTCAATTAAACTCACGCACCGCCCCGGCTGGTGCCGCTCCGTGGACTGAGGACCCACCTGCAAACCTAAGGGTCACGGGTTCAATTCCCAGTCCTGGCACTGGCCTAGGTTGCGAGCCAGGTCCCCAGTTGCGGGAGCACAAAAGCCAACCACACCGTGGATGTTTCTAGTCCTCTCTTTCTCTCCACCCCCCAAAAAATAAACAAAATCTTTAAAAATAAACTAAAGCGCCTTCGTGACCCGTTCCACACTGATCCCGAGTCTGCCACGTGCGCACGCCTATGGGAAGTGCCCCCACAGCCTGTTTCCTGCGCAGAGCTGCACGGCCGCTGCTCTAAATGCACCCTCTTCCCCCCCCTTTCCCCTCTTCCCCGTCGTCACCAACGTCACCACGTGCCAGCTCCGAGGCTTGAAACATGCCTTGGATTCCCGCCCTTCCCATCACTGCGTCCCAGGGGCTGCTTCTTTCACACGCTTGTCCCCATCCCTCCTCCTCCCCACCCAGAACTTTGTCATCTCAGGCCCAGAAACAGTGATGACGTCCCGGCGGGCATCCCCACCCCATCGCTCCGTCCATTCAGTCCCGCAGGCTTCGCCCAGCCGCGCTCAGCAAGTACGGCCCCGTGTGAATCTGGTTTTCTTCGGCACCTTGCGGAACGCAGGCGCACGCTTCCAGGTCACCACTTCCAGACGGTGACTTGGACCAGCACGCAGCGCCCGCCCATCCCAGCCTATCTCCCCTCACGGCCAGGGGCACAGCAGCGCACGTCCAGCCGCGTCCCCGCGCTCTCCTGCTCTCCCGTTGCCCTGGCCGCTGCGTCTGCCTCTCATTTCCTTCTTTCTCCGAGAACGCCCCTTCGCATTCCCAGCCAGACTCCAACACAAGAATCACAGTCGTTTACTCACGGGGACCAGCCCCTCCCCACAGGCAGCTCCTCAAATGTGCTCCAGACCGCACGCATTATCCGGGACACCCCCACATGCAGGTCCTGCTAGTGCCCACACGTGGCATTCTAGAAGTTAGGATGACATTTCTCCCGCTACGCTGGTCTTCCTGTTAAGGAACACACACGCGCTGCTCTGCTACAGGCTGGGTCTGGAATCACTCTCGGTGGCCCTGCCCCCACTGTGAAGCCAGCGGCGCCTCCTCGAGTCCTGCACACAAGCTCAGACCCTCCCCTTCTCTGTTTAAGTTATCTTGAATTCCAGTAAAATGAGCAGGCACAAAACTTACGTCTGGACCTCCCTCAAGCGCAGTTGGATGGTACGAGGGACATTCACACTGTCGTACAGCCATCACCTCCACCTGTCCACCTCTAGAGCGCCTTTTGCCTTGCAGAACTGAAATTGCACCTACTGAGCACAACTCCCCACCCCCATCTCTCCAGCCCCTGGCCTGCTCCATTTCTACCGCCCGCCTCTGAATCTGCTGGCTCTAGCGACTTCATGTAAGTAGGATCATACGGTATCCACCTTTTGTGTGACCGGCTTCCTTCGCTTCATATGATGGCCTTGACATTCATCCATGCGGTAGCAAGTGTCAGAATTTCCTTCCTTCTTAAAGCTGAAAATACTCCACCCTGAGCGTGTAACACGTGTGTGGACCCACTCATCCACCGATGGAGGCCCGGGCTGCTTCCAGCTTTCGGCTACTGTGCGTAACACGCTACAGACGTGGGGGTACAAGCGTCTCCCTGAGACTCTGCTGTCAGTGGTTCTGGGATTTATGCCCAGAAGTGGGCTTGCTGGCTCATGTGGTGACTATCTTTGTTTGGGGAGTGGCCCTCGTCTTCCCTTGCTTGGACCGCGGCCTTGACTTCTGACACCTGCTGCCTCCAACCCCGCTCCTCTCATCGTGAAGACTGCTGTTGGCGTGACCTGTCAGGGGCCCAGCGCAGGGCACAGGGCCGCTGCCCGAGGAGAGGGCACGCACCATGCCTGAGCCGCCTCAGAGCCTGGTGCCAGCCAGGGCACTCGGTGCCACGACAGGTGAGCAAACGAGAGGACGCAGGGGTGGGCAGAGCAGCGCCCTCCTTGCCTCGGGCGTGCGCAGGCTCCTGGCTCGGGGCGGGCCTTTAAGGCTCCCAGAGGGCTCACTGCGCAGATGAGTGAAAAGCCCAGGAGGTCAGACACGATGCCAAGCCCAGCAGAGCAGAACAGCAGAGTCCGTGTCAAAGCAACTTCCAGCGCGCCTTCCCGCCACTTCCCAGTCCACACCCCCCAACCACCTCCAGTCCTTGCCTTTTTCAAAACATTGTCTGTCCAGAAGCCACAGCCGAGTGGGCCAGGCCAGGAATTTGGCCAAAGGGTGTTTGCTTGGGCAAAGTGCTTTAAAGAGATTTGAACCAGAACGTGGTTTGGAGGCAGGGACCACACTCTCCCACGATGCGGGCCCCCATCCCGGGCCCACGGCCCTCATCAGCAGCGCCGGCCTGGCCGGAGGGCAGCAAGCTGCAGACCCCCCGCTGGACCCGCTGCTCACGGCCGGCCTCCACACGTTCCCCGCCCCCCACCCCTCGCTCAGGCTTACTGACCAGCTCCAGCGCCACACCTCGGGGTCCTCCCCTGGCCCCCGGAACCAGGAGTCGCCATGTGCCCCTCTTCCCGGACTCTGGGGTCGTTCTGCGCCCACGCCACCCACAGCACCCGTGGGGGCTGACATCCTAACTAGGTTCTTTCCCTTCCGGCTGACAGGGTCAGCAGGTCTGTGATCCGGCCGGTTCCGGTTCCCCTCACGGGCCAGAGACGGCCTCGGGCAGGTCAGGCATCCAAACCAATGTCCAGGTGGCGTGCAACTGCCTGGAGGAACTGCGTTTTTGTCTAGAAATGAAAGGCTGATTTGGGAGGAGAGTTTTCACCCCAGGAATCTTTACATGCAGATGGAGTCCGTGAACTTCTAAGTGAAAAACTCACGAGGTGACAGAGAGGGGTTTTTTTCCTAGGGGACTTTCTGCTGGTTCTGTAAATACGTGTCCCGTGTCCACGGAGCGCCGAGGGAGAACAGGGCTTCTGGGTTTGGCCACATCACTCTCCACGTGAACCGTGTTGGGACTTAAGCCCCGTGAGCCTCAGTGCCCCCCCGTGGGGCTGGTGCTCGCCACACAGGTGCACGTGAGGGCGGAATCCTGCGACGCACAGCACACACCTGGTACACAGCCTCACACGGGGAATGCTCAGTGAGTGCTCCTTTTAACATCTAAAACTGGTGTTAAGAGAAACTAAAGTGAATCAGGGAAAACGTGGTTTTTAATTCTCCTTTAAGTGTGTACAGTGTTAAAAATACACGTATAAATAAGCTCTTTTTCATCCTCCAAATCTCTAAGACAACTCCTTATTATACTTCATTTACAGTTAAATCATAATTAAATTTGAAGACACTTATAGCATCTTTTATTATGCATTTCACTTGGAGTAATAAAAGGAAGAATAAGCTTACAAAAAAACTCTTCAAGACGGACAGTTTTCATCTGGTTCCTTGCCTGCTTGATTGCAATTTCCCGTCAACTGGACATCTGGGACATTTCCAGATAACAGAGCTTAACATACTGAGACTTCTGTTCCCAGAAATAGATCTGACTCTCTGCCTAAGTTTCTACTAAAAAAGCATAAAATCAGGATAATGTGGCCGTTTTGGCAGAGAACGGGAAGCTCAGTGCACAGTTAGATTTATGCTACGGCTCCAAGGAGCGGTGAGCCAGTTTTCCAGCACCAGTGATGAGGCCTTTATTACATTTAATGAGGACATTTGTGTTCTGCCTAATCGGTCCCCTTCAGTCAACAGCATAAGGGACCCGCAAATGGTCCCAGAGTAGTTGCTATTTTAGGACCCAGGTGTTTTTCCCTGAAATAAAGCATTTGTGCCAAAATGTTATTATGTTTCCTGAACTATGTGCAAATGTTACATTTTAAACAGTAAAGCATCAACCTTTAATAACTGGATCTATGTAATGTAAAAAAAAGCATGCAAAACACTAAAATAAATGCAAAAGCTATGTTAATTGAAAAAAAAATTTTAAATCCAAGCAATTGAAAAAAAATGTCCTATGCAATTCACACTCAGAGCCCGGAGGCGCGCCCAGCGAGCCCAGGGAGAGAACTCCGGGCGGGGGGCTGGGTCTGAGGCGCCCGTTCTCGGAAGGGGGAAGGAAGGGGGTCAGCGCGACCCCGTTTCTCCAAGTCCACCCACGTGCCTCACACGTGAGCTGAAATCAGTGATACCCGAGAGGATCCTGTCAAATCCCGGAAGGGCCTTCGCATCCCGCAAGGAGCCCGTGACAACGTCACCACCACTGCGACCCTGGGGAAGGGGGGCGGCCGCTTCCCCGCGAGTTCGTTCATCCACCCGCTCGCTCAGGCCATCAGTGCGCGCCCCCTGACCCACGGCCCACCCTGCCCCGTGCGGACACTGCGGCAGATGCCATCAGGGGAGCTGGACAAGACGCCTGTCCCCAGGGGTGTCAGCACCTGCGGGGAGGGAACGCAGGTAAGAGTGACAATCCATGGGGTGTCTGCCAAAACACGTATGTGGGCCAGTCTCCGGAAAAACGCCCGGGGGATGCGTAGGTCAGCGCCACGAGGACGCCAGCGGCAGCTGTGCGCACGCGCGCGCGCTCACACGCAGGACGACCTGGGCCGTGCGCTCGGGCGTGTCCGGCCGGCACGGAGCGCGGAGCCTCGGCCGGAGGGAGCGGCCCCGAGCAGGTGCGTCCTGTGCAGATGAAGACGGGGGTTGGGGGGGTTGCGGACCGAGTCCGGGGTCTGGGAAGGAAACCGGCATCTCTGGACTCGGGCAAAGGCGCAGGGGCCAGGCTGCCAGGACGTGCGGGGACCCCGAGAGCCTCCACTCCTGGGGGGACAGCAGAGAAAGGGGCGCAGAAGCGCCTCGAAGTCCTGGGGGCCACACTGGTCGAGCTTTCGCCCTAAAGCGAAACTTTTCTGACGCAATGACAGCGCGGACGGGCGGAGGCAGCGTCCAGAACCCAGCACGTGCTCCTGGGAGCGGGGCAGGGACACGCCACTGCCGTCCGCCTCTACTCCCAGCACCACGTGCCAGCGCGGCCGCCGCGGTGTGAGGTCTGCCGCCGTCCCGCGTCTGCGCTGGGGCAGAGCTGCGCCCCGAGGCGCCACGCACAGGCCCCGTGAGCGGACCGAGAGCAGCCTGGACGCGTGAAGTGCGCCCCTGGCGTTTGACGTCATGCTCCTTTACATGTGAACATGAGTCCCTTGTTTGACGTCACGCCCCATTACGCGTGAACGGGCCCCCCGCGCTGCCGCCGCGCGGCAGCCCCGAGCCCCGGCGCACTCACCCGGCAGTAGTCCAGCGTCGCCGCGTACTCGTAGGACCCCAGGGACAGCTCCGGCTTCTCGTAGTGGTCCAGCCTCCGGCCCATGTGGTCCAGGTGTTGGAAGTAGGACGGCGGGACTGCGGGGGGGACGGGGGGACAGCTGTTGTTCGCCCAGCACAGACGCGCGTTAGGGGAGGGGGGGGTGCGAGGACTTTAAGGCTGGAATGTGGCAAATTCCAAGTACCCACTGTTTAGAAAGCGTGTCTTGAAATGAATGAGTTTTCTTAAATTAAAAAAAAAAAAAATCCCCATCCTTTCTACAAGGTACTGATGCCAAAGAGCGTTTATGATGTGGACGCTGGGGAGACGTGGGGTGAAAGCTCTGGCGTTCTGAAGTTGTCACGGCCAAAACCTAATTGTCCCCATTTAACTACCTCTTTTACAAGGAACTCTGGCTTTTCTCTCTATTTCAGTTTCAGTACAGCTAAGCAGCGCACGCTGGTTACTTGGACTACACTACAGACTACGGCGTTTATCCTCTAATGAGGAGAGGCCTCCGGCCATGGGGACTTGCACGGTGCTTTGTTCATGTTTGGGCTTCGGAGCAGGAGATGACTGTATTAGGGAAAGACTCACCCAGACCTCGGCCGAGGACTCTTAATTTGACTCGAATGCTGCGCAGGTCCGTCCTGGCGGAGGCCTGGAGACCGGCCAGCAGCCCCCGAGCGGCCGTGAGTCACGCACCGCGCGCCTGCACAAATATGGCCTGGCAGCTGGGGGACCGGCGGGGCTGCCGCAAGGGCGCTGGCGAGTAACCAGCAACGCTCTGCTTTTAAGCGTTTCATAAAGAACAGCGTTTTCACTTGTGAAACCACAGAAGGAATGCCTTTTGTTTTAGAACCAGCAGCTCAGGATTCCTTTCCAGTTGGGAACTGGCATGTGGTTACAATGGGATCACAGAGACTGGACTTAAAAACACTCACTGAGGCTTGACTTTTCTATTTTCTCACGATGCAATGGCCATTTCTTTCAAAACAACTTTTACAGGATTCATATGCGTAGATGGATCCTGAATTTGGAAAAGTCAATGTCTTGTAAAGACTTGGGACGGGGGACACTGTGAGTCTCAGCCTGGCTAAGTGGCCTCGAGGCCTCTGACAGTGACTCCGTGACATTTGGGGGAGGGGGGGGCACCTCACCGGCTGTGTCAGGGTGCTACGGTGCAGTAAGCGCTCCCCAGTCTCCAGGATTCCCTTCACTCACACGTCTGCGTGTAACATGGGAAAAGTCTCCCTTTACGATGAACTGATTTTATACTTGTTAGCGTTTCAGATTGTCACGTTTTACAGATGAGATCCCAGTCACCCTGCCCCCTGACATGTGCCACATGACACCTGCCTCCCCACAGGCCTCTGGCCCCACGTGCTGCCGCTGTGCCATCTCCAGACACTGTGGCGGGAAAGGCTGGGGCCGGGGACCACGCCTGGGGCTTCTCTCCAACTCCAACCAGCCCCCGACCCTCTGACCCCAAATGATACCTGCAGGTGCCGATGTCAACCTAAGGGCCTGGCCTCTGAGCTGAGTGTGCATAACCCTGCTGGGTGGGGGTCCCCATGGGGGGTGGGGGTAGGGGACTGGTAGGGAGACACAGGACGGAGCGGTCTCTCTCCCAGGAAGGAGCTGGCCTTTGCAGGCTCTAAGCCAACACCTCAGGTGCACATGCGGGGGCTTCACACTAAACTGGGGACCCTGGATGCACCTCTGACCCCATCCTCAGAAACCTGAGGGCTTGCCTGATGACTCCAAGGAGCTGGTGCGTGGGGACGGCCTCTTCCCACTCCCCGTGACCTCCCCCCTGCCCTAAAGCACAGGGAAGGGAAGGGTCACAGAGGCCTGCAACCCAGGTGGAGGGACCGCATGGCAGCAGCCAGAGTCCACCAGGGTGGCGGGGGGTGTCCTGGGAAAGCACAGACTGGGGCGGGGCTGGCAGCACAGATCGCAGGCCCGTGGGTTTGTCCTGCGTGCGCACATCACAGCTGGAGTGAGGAGAAGGACAGCCGAGGGGACACCAAGCCCTGAGAGAAGACCGTCACCCAGTGACCTCATTCCTCAAGGCCATTTCCAAGAATGACCAATGGTCTCAGGACTCCCAGGGAGCCTGTCATGGGCCCTCTGTGTGGACAGAGCCCTGGACATGACGGGGCAAGAAGGGGAGACAGAGACAAGCTCCACTGTCCCCCCAGGACCGTCCCGGAGCAGGGCCCTGACCACAGCCATGGGCAGGACGCTGTGCCCAGCTCTCCTGTCACCAGGGGGGCTGGCAGCCGCAGGGACGTGGCTCCAGGCAGAGAGTGTGCAGGCGGCAGAGCTGATGCCCACAGGTGGCCTGTCCCCGCAGGGTAAGGACCCAGGGAAACAGAAAGCGCTGCCCTCATCCTCCTCACTGGCCTCCAGGAAAGCGCTGAAGGTCGAGGGTGTGGGGACACTTTCAGCCGACTGTGGCTCTGCTGGACACCAGAACGTCACCAAGTGACGGCTGCCAGCACCTTCCGCGAGGCTGCAGGTCTGTCAGCGTCACTGCCTACGTCCCGGAATGAGACTGGCAACGCAGAGCCCGGGAAGGCGCCTCCTAGTCACGCCTGGTGCGGGAGGGGAAGCCCCGTCTCCACGTTAGAGCCCCTCTGACAGCGTTCCCCACCTGCGGGCGCGCTCACATGCGAGCATAACTCGGAGCAACGAGGAGAGAGGGCAGTCTCGCCCGTTTATCCTCTGTAAGCACAGACGGGCTGCCATCTCCCTGGGAAGAAACCAGTCAGCCCAGGCCCCGCTCGGACGCCGGGCGCCCCGGGGCCTCCCAGGACCGCAGGAGCCCCGCGTGGCCGTGCCTGTGTCTCCTCTGAAGCTCGGGAGGCAGAAGGAAACGAGCCCGGAAGGCCCCCCGCAGCGGGCAGGCAGAGCCCGGGCCTCCCCGGGGGCCCCGTGCCCCGTCCCAGGCGCGGGGCGCGGACTCACCGTCGTTCACGCAGCCGCAGAAGGCACACTGGAACCTCCGCCCGCCCTCGGTGAACAGCATGAAGGGGCACATGTAGGCCTTGCAGCGGCGGCAGCGCACGGGCCCCGCCTCTCCGTGGTTGACCAAGTACAGCGGCGTCTGCAGGGAACAAGGCCGTGAGCCGACAGGCCGCGGACGCACGGTCAAGGGCGGCCCCCTAAACACACGGACCCGGGACCCCATAGCCCTCGCGTCCGCCCGGAGAGTCCAGATGCCCCTCTGAGACCAGTGAATGAAGCGAGGCAGCATCCCAAGTAAAACGAGTGCACATGGTGCCCTGTATAAGCATGCACATGCACACACGTGTTTCCGTGTGTGCGCACGGTTAGCTGTGTGAAGGCAAAGAGGAAATAGGAGGGTGGGCCTTGTATCACGCATGGTGCTGCTTTGTTCACTATCAGGGGAGACGTGAGCCGGGTCGGACTTGAAAAGCTCGGGTCTGCGCACCCACACGCCGTTGGCAGGACCTCCCGCGCGGCGCACACACCGTTCCCTCGGAGGCGACGGCAGAACACGCTCCGCATGTCGCCGGCAAGGTGCTGTCCGCCCGTTCCGCCGCTCTGACCGCTGACAAAGTGTCTCACCAAACCCTCTCTCTGCAGCGGCTCACGCTTTGCCAGACCCCCAAATAACCATTCCCACTGCTGCTTCCTCACCAACACGCGTGGCCCCGTTACACTCCCTCACCCCAGCTGGGAGGGCTCAGGCTCGGCCTTCGAGCGGGCCTCGCGCCTCGGCTCCGCCGGCTTTCCAAGCAAAACCTCCCTGAAGCTCACATTTCTAGAAAAGCGTGAGACGTACAGGATCTCACACACGAACTAGCTTCTTCTTTAAAGAAAAAGAGGTAAACAGAGCAGGCTGCTTCTCAGTGGAGACCCGAAGAGTGGGAGGGGGTGGCGGTGGGGCGGGGCTGACCGGAAGGCCACGTGCCGGCCCGGTTAGAAAACCCAGGCACTGTCTGCGCCTGCCCAGGGCGTCGGTGTGAAAACTGACCCTGCGCTGAGCGGCCGGACGTCAGCGGTCAGGGCTCAGAGCAGGGAGGAGGAACAAACAGGTTTGGGGTGATGCAGGGAAGAATCACGGAAAGAGTTTTTTAAAAATCCAGACTCCCTCCCCACGGCCTTGCGTGCCCCCCCGTTTCTCGCCTGGAGGAACCCAGAAGTGGACGGCACTTCCTCCCCCATCTCTTCTGACCCCACAGGCGGAGTGCCGGGACCCCTGCAGGGGAGGGACGAGGCCTCAGTGGAACTTCACGTGCAGCCTGGAGCCCCGTGGCCGGTGCCGGACTGTTGCACGCGTGGTTACGGCCGTCCACCCACCCACAGCGCCCTGGCCTCTCTGCGAGCCGCGCCGCTCAGGGGCGTGTGTGCAGTAGGAGGCAGGCCTGGGTCTCTAAAGGCATCCGTGTACGTAAACATGACACTTAAATTAGCTAACGTGTTGCTGTAAAACGTTAGGGTAAAAACGATCGAGGTGGCGGGGAATCCGCCTTTCAGAGTTCTGATGCAATCCAGCGGTCAGAAGCTGAAAAGAACAGCAGGTGTCTAAAACATCCTAGGAATCTTCTTTAAATACACAAATACAGGCGCATACAGCACTTTTCTATATAAACCTTTTGCTTGAAAGGCATGAAGTGGCAAACATGTGTCCTTTACCGGGTGAGGAGAAGCAGCCACACAGGGGGAGGGGGGGAAGCAGACAAAGAGCTGTAGGTGCGACGGGGGTCCCAGGGCAGGACACGGGGTTCCCGTAGGAAGAGGGGACAGTCACTCCTGCCTGTGGTTGCCGTCTGTCCCAAAGCTTTGGTCTCCAGGACCAAGAGGTGCTTTCAAGAGTTAAACTGGGAAAAGTCTGCAAATTCCGTGCACTCCAGTCAAGCCTACTTTTCTCATCCTTTCATTTTCAGAGTTCCCAGGCTGTCATCGACTCCCCGAGGAACGAAATAGGACACCATTATCTGCTAGACAAAGCAGGGCCGATGCAGCAAGCGCAGCCTGACTCGTCCTGACAGGACTGATTCAAAGGCAGGCCCGGCCGCCATCACTGTGCCACTGTCACAGCGAAACGTTCCCGGGCTCCCAGAACCTGCAGAGAGGGAAATGGAAGTCCAGCCGCCCGCTGCAGCCCGGGACGACCGCACGGGGCCGCTGGGCACGCGCCCACGCTCTGTATCCTCCCTCCGTGGGGCGCAGGCTGATGGGCAGGGAACGACTGAGGTGACAGCAAAGAACGTTAAAAGCCTTCCCAGTGTTTACATTTCCCGGCGGGCCATGGGAGAGGGTGGAGTGGCACCACCTTGTCCAGGGTGTGCTCTGTCCTCTCCAGGCAGACATCGGCTTATCTGCTCTGCAGCAGCGAGCAGGACCCGAGCTCAACTTCAGTGTGTATCGCTTTTATGAAAAAAACACACTTCACAAAAATTCCCCCAAAGGCTAGTTTGTTTTTCTTCCCCTTACCAAGGACATTACACCATATTTTCTTCAGAAATATTTACAGATTTTATGACTTTGTTTATAAATGTGTTTATGTCTTTTGGCCTCTGGTGCCTCCCTGCCTGCCCCTCCTTTCCTGTTCTTCTCTTAAGTGGGGGGCAAGGCCGCGTGGAGACGCTGAGGCAGACCCTCCTGGCGGCCGTGGCCCGGGTGCTGTGGGCATCTGCTTGTGCAGCGTGGACAGACGGGGCGCTGAGCAAAGGCGGGGGGTGGGGGACACCACTCTGACCCTGTGCTTGTCTTTAGGTGGCCAGGGCTGTACCAAGTCTGTGTTGGGACTGATTTTAGTTACAATGCTCTGACTGAATAGAATGTCTCTCTTTCTGGGCATGAACAGTAACATCACGGTCCCTTTGGGACCACAAGCAAGAATATAACTCACGGAGAAACGGGCGCTGTGTGAAAACAGAACCGTGATTTAGAAACGAAACAGAGCCGAACGCCTGTGGCTGTTGCTCTGAGACGGAGAAGAGGGGCTGTGTCAGTGGTGACCCCCGGGGCGGCGGAGGCGAGGTTTAGGGGTTCCTTACGTTAATGTGTTATGGGGTTTCCAAGTCCTCCTGACGTCTGCACAGTCCCTGCGTGGGAGGCTTCTGTGCAGGGACCGGAAACATACCCGCGGCCGAGGGCGCAGTCAGAGGCCCCCGCGGGGGCAGAGCAGACCTGGGGAGACCGCCAGAAACACGACCCTCTGGAGTTGGGAAGGCAAGGCTGCGCCGTCACAGATGGGACTCCCAGAGCAAAGGGACGCTCAGCGCCCCCGGGGCACAGGCCACGAGGCCCCACACGGAGGCTCGAGGGAAGCGGGTAACCCACGCACTTCCGTTTGGGCAACTGCTGACCTCATAAAAAACTTGAACGCACAGGTCTTGCGATAGCACCAGTGTCTCAGGGAATCAGTGAGTGACAAGGGCAGCTGAAGGTCAGCAGGAACAAAATGGACAGGGGACATTAAGGGTAATATAGGAAAGGCAGAAGCCAAAGGACTGCCACACGCCACCCGTGGACGTGAACTTAGGGGGGCACTGCTGGAGGGAAGGGGGCACCGGGCGCAGGAGGGCAGAGGGAAAAGAACTGGGACAACTGTAATAACAATCGATCAAATATACTTTTAAAAAGTAAAAAATAAAATTAAAAAAGGTTAAGATCTAGACAGCACACACTTGAACATATGCCCACGAGGTGGCGCTGTGTAACTAAAAATGAAACCCGACGGATTCCCCTGAAGAGACTCAGGGTCACGGCCACATTCGGGTTGTGTAGCTCGAACAGCGTTTAAGGGAATGTAGGCCAGCTGTTGCCATCACAAAAATGAGGAAACCTACGCTTTTCTTGAAAAAAGAAATTAACCGTGGTTAAAAAATATTCTGAGTAAAACAAAGTGAGATTAAACAACATGAAATACAGGTTATTTTAAGAATCTTTAAAAAAATGTGTGACCAATTCAAAAGCATCTGGAGAAATGAATATGTATTAATATATATCAATAATGAGCAAAAGAAAAAGATGACTTATCAAAATATAAAAGTTGATGGATATGTGCTAACATACATTTTCTCTCCTTTTCCTTGAAGAGAAGTGAAACAGAGCGACATGTTAGAAGTCATCAGATCAGAGTTTTTCGCAGCTTTTTAAGCCATGAGGACAAAAGGGTATGACATCTCACTCCCACGATCGGGTCTGCGATGTCCTCCACCCGTGGCACCACCAAGACGCGCCACGTGGGCTAGGGATGTGACTGTGTGTGACGGGGCCCTGACGCCCACACCACCCGACTCTCAGACGACGCGCCTCCTCTGCCTTCCCTGCAGTTTGCAGACGTGTCGCTCAAGAAGGACAACGCCAACCTTATTTCCTGAAACGGTAACATTTTAAGGACTGTCACGTTTTCACACGTATGTCTCAGATGTCGCCCCTTTTCTCTCCCAGAACACGTATGTCCTCACAGGTATAACGTGATGTCACTGAAGGACGCAAACAGTGGAGGGAGGGCAAACCGAAAACCAGGCTAAACGTGGGCAGACTCTGACTCTCCAGGGCACTCCTCAGCGACTGTTACCCCCGTTGGCACGGCCGTCTGTCCGGCAGAGTCCCCAAAGGGCTGTTTTTCATAAGAACATACGTGTGGGAAATCAAATATGTTCTCTGAGACACAACGTGGCGATTCCAACCAAGGTCAGGCGCCTGGAGAGAGGTGACTCAGAAGCGCAGGCCTGGCCTCAGCGCGGCTCCTGGGGACCAGCTCTCCGGCTCCCCGGGGAACTCCTCTGGCGTCCGTGCAGCACGTGCACAGAGCCGGTGCTCCGTAAGCGTTTGCGCACAGGTCCCTACGGTGAAACTCTCACCAAGTTACCTGTCCTCCGAATTCTGCTTTGCTTCCGCTTACAAATGGTATTGTGCCGTGAGGTGTCCCATGTTTATTAAGTACAAAAATGTCCCAGGAACTGCTGTAGGTCTTGGGGACACAGCACGGGTCCCTGCCCTCCTGGGACCCGCGGGAGGAGGACACAAACGCCACTCTGCAGACTGTGACATGCGGTGTTGGGGACCTGCGGGGTGTCCGGCCAGGCCCCACAGAGGGCGGGACCTCGGGCTGAAACCCGGAGGTTGAACAGGAATGACTTCGGCTAAAGGGGCAGGAGAGCGGGGAAGCTCGAGGAGAAAGCATCCCGGCAAACGCCCGTGAAGACCTCAGGAAACACAAGCGCTTGGTGATGGACATGTGACGCCCGGTGCTTATCATTTGAATAACAAAAGCAGAAAATGGTGAATTACTGTCCCAACACAGGCATGTGCTACCTCTCTGTTCTAAAATGGGAATGAGCAGCTGATTCTTCCCACTCGCACGTGAGCGTCCATTGTGCATCCATGGCAGCCCCTCCTGCTCATGGAGGCCCCGCGGCTGCTGGAGCCACACAGTCTGCTGTGTCCCCGACAAGCGCCACTTCTGGGACATTCCCTCCTGTGCACACGGAAGACGTGCCAAGGCAGCGAGTGCCGGGTTAAATCCAGCTCCCTACGGAGGGGGTTAACTCGTAGAGCAAATCAGCATCACAAAGATAAAGGTGATGGTAAGAGTTCCTATCCAATCAGGCAGAGTGTCTTCTTTGTTTATTCTTGTTTGTCCATTTAATTTAAAAAAAACAAAACGATTTACATAAACAATTTTGTGGTTGAGAAAAGAAGCTTGGTGCAATTCAGCTTCTAAAGGGCAACTTAAAACGGGGTTCTGATGACTTTGGCCCTGACAGATGTGGCTGCCCCGTCGTCCGTCTGCAGTCGATTCCACTCGGAACGGGGAAAACACTGCTCTGCAGCTGCCAGGCTTCCTCATGGAGCGTGTTCACAGCCCGGTCCAGCAGGGCCCGGGTCGTCACAGGACACAACTCAGTCGCTGAAGTAACTTCATGCATTAGAGTCACTTAAATGCAACACCCGTTACTCTGGCTCTGTATGAGTAGGTGCGCTTCGTTTTCCCAAGCTTGTATGCTCATACTTTACAAAATACGGCATTAAAGCTGGCAATTTAAAAGATTATAACGCACACGCCGGAAAACAGATCCAGGCCCTCAAAGCTTTGACTTAAAAATAACTCAAGTTATAAGTCTCTGAGTCCCTTAACGAACAAAATACGACGCCGCGACCGGTTCACTGCAGAGCACACGCACCCCTGAAGCCGCTCGGCCTGGGCTTCGGGGGAGGAACGCACAGCCCGCAACGTGCTCGTGCTCCCTCGCCGAGGAAGCGCCCCGGGCCGCGGAGGACACCCCGGGGCGGGGTTGCGCAGAAACGACACACAGGGTGCACGATAAGCAGGTGGTCACCCACGCTGGGTGCCCAGCAACGAGGGGACAGTCAGGCGGGCGTTGGGCTTCCTTCCTTCTGGGTCACCCCCGTCAGGGCCCGACTCTCCGCCTCAGCCACGGCGGCCAAGGTCGCGGCCCGGCACAGCGGAGACCTGGCTAACGGCTCTCCCTGGCCCCCAGCCCCTGTCCCACCTCGTGGACGCCACTGTGCTCTGGAGAAAGTAGCTGGTCTGTACTGGTCCCGAGACACCGTTAGGGGCCCCGGCCTCCTGCGCCTTGCTCTGCCCTTCGCAGCGGGGCGTGACCTGTCTCGTTACCGTGGGGCGGGCGCCCCTCCGGGCCCGCGGCTGACTTCCTCCTTCGCCCACAGAGCCGGGCGTGAGCGAGGCCGCGCGTCTGCGGTCGTTTAGAAGTGCGAGATGGCGACACCAACGCGGGATAAATGTTCGCTTCACCGGTGACATGTTCATCAGCGACCCAGCCGCGACCCGACCGCCGCCGCCAGGGAAGGTGATGGTTCAGACTTCGGTGCTGAAAACGTTAATTAGGACCTAAAGTCCCCGGAGATCACCAGCGCCACGTGCCTGGCTGCCCCTGGTGGGTCGGTGCGCGGATCCGACCAGACCCCTGCCTGCCACGGGCCCGGCCCCCAGGGAGGACGGCGCGGTGGCCTGGGGTCAGCAGACTTGAGGCCAGAGGCCTCACGGACACTTGGAGACGGTCACGAGGTGCCGGAGCTCAGGTCCACGGCAGCGGGACCAAGGACGGCCGTGTCGCGTGCTAACCAAACAGCGGCCGCGCTCACTCAGGGCCCCCTGTGGTCCGAACCTGCCACGTGGGTTCAGAGAGCCCGTGGCCACCATCCCCAGGGGAGGACGCGAGGCTGGGGCACTGTGGGCAGCAGGACTGCGCCCCGCGGACGCCCCAAGCAGCGCAACCCCACCTGTGGGCCTGGCGGGGGCGTCACAGGCGCGAGCCAGCAACCTGCGCCGGAGCCCCGCTGCCCCGGGCTGGGCTGGGTTTGTCCTCCGACCGCCTGTCAGTCCCCGATGTCCCTTCTGTTTTCTTTCCATCCTCACCTCCACTGACTCTATCAGAATAAGAACTATCGCTAAGAAAGAAGAATTTAAACAGTATTTAATAATGGGACAAATGTCTTCGCTCCTTACGTCGTAACGAAGGTCACGTCCCTAAACCCCAAGCTCACTGTCCGGTTCTCCCCACCGGAGCCTCTTCACATTCTACAGAAGTGAACTGTGTTCTCACAAACTCTCTGAAGTCCCAGACGACAGGAGCGGCCTTGTTTCCTCCCTGCCCCTCAAGTTCAGCTTGGACCAAGCAGAAAATACCCGAGGGATTGTAAGTCACGTGGGAGTTAAGTCTTGGATCAAAGTTTACCTGCACTAAGCAAACTCAGAACGAAAGGAAATCATTTGGGCTATGAGAGCCCTCTGTAACCTAAAAATAGATGCACAGATATTCCTAAATCGAGCCACAGATGGAGCTAATGCTCCTGCCATCTGGTTTATAGGTGCTCTTACTCAATGTCATGTATAATTAGACATATGCAATTGTGCAAAATACAAAGATTTCCTGTCTTAAAGAAAATGCAAAGTTAACTGAAGTACAACCTTCTATCCTCTGCAGCGGAAACCGATACCATGTCTACCTCTGATCTGAATACAGCATCAGAAGTAAAACTGCATTTCTGAAGCAAAGGAGCTGAGAAGCTAGCCGATGACCTGTGCTGAGTATTTCATAGTTAACTATACTGCACGTGGCAGCAGGTTTCACATACAGACCTAAGGTGAGGAACGCGAAATACTAACCCACGAAGACAGAGGTGCGTCCCCAGCATCCGTCTCCAAAGCAAACGCTGGAGGGACGTCCCCGGCGCCCGCCCGCAGGCTGAGGTTTGTTTTCACAGGCCGTTGCTAACACAGGGACGTGCTCGCAACGGCTCTGTGAAACGACATTACACACTTTAAAAAAGAAAACTGTACTAACAACGTCTTTCTGACAAAGCCAAACAAGGAAATCTTTCAGGGCTTTTCTTTTCTAAATCGCAGTCATGACGGCAACATCAGTGAGATGAGAAATAAAACCCTAAAATTTCACTACACATAAAGATAAGCAAGTCACTTATCATGGAGGAAAACAAGTCACAGCGCTGGTAGGACTGGGAGTGGGGCTGCCACTCGGGAACACGACAGAACGGAATACACACGTGCCCGGGAGCCAGCAGTCTGCGCCCAGGGACTGACCCGAGGGAGATGCGCCTGCATCCACAAAGCTTCACCCGCCGCAGCCCCCGGCCAGAAACGGCAGAGTGTCCGTGCCGAGAGAGCAGATCAACCCGCAAAGCCACGTGGTGAAGCAGGGTCAGCAACGGCGAAGGGACAGGCTGCGTGGGCCACTCCCCGGGGCTCCCGACACCGCCATGCTGGGTGGCAGGAACCCACGCGGCCGGCACACGCCCTCGGAGCCGCTCCCGTGAAGACCTTACGTGGGAAAGCGAGTCTCCGCTGGGCACGTCAGAGCAGCGGCCGTCAGGGCACGGGGGCTGGCTGGGAGGGGCACGAGGGGACAGTCCGGGTCCCCAGCTCAACAGGGGTCTGCGTTACACAGGTGTGTGCACCTGTCAAAATCCAGTGAAACGCTCCCTTGAGATGGGCGCGTTTCCCTGTAAATGAGTTTTGCCGCGAGAGGAAAAATAGCCTGTAAGCGACTGAGAAGCCCCGTGAGCGGCGAGCCTGCCGGAGCACCGGGGTGGGGGTGGGGGTGGGGGGGCCCTGACGCCTGCAGGCCTCTCTGAGGCACGCTGACACGGATGGACGGAAGGACGGACGGGGGAATCGGTATGTGACCGCGCCAGCACGGTCGGTGGCAGGTGGACAGGTATCACTGCAAAGGTCTTCCAGGCTTCCTGCATGTTTACAGTTTTCACAGTGACCAGCTACTCTCAACACCTTGTTACGGGAAAGCACGTGCCGTACACGCACGGGCCTCTCTGTCGTACACGCTGGTCTGCTTCACCTTCGCAAGCACCGTGGTTTCCGAGAGGCGTTCGGACGGACGGTGGGTGTCGGGGACGGTCCCAGAAGAGAGGCCGCCAGAGCACTGACGCGCGTCTGCCTGTGAGAGCCCCCCTGCACCCATACCCGCCAGGCCCCTCGACCCTGAGCGGGGACATGGGTGCGCGCTCCCACACCCTCAGGGGGGGCGTGGGGACACCTTACGGGGGTGAAAGCCACTGGCCACACGTCTCTCTTCTCTTTCTTCACTCATGGGCCCCCCACCCCAGTGATGTGGCCCCCACGACGGGCACGGATCTATTCCCTGTCACAGACGCCCTGCCTCTTGTGCAGGGGCTGCTGGGTGCACACCCGATCACTGGCCCCCAGGGACCCTGCCGCCACGTGGAGGGTGTAGCTTTGGCCTTCAGTGCAGCACGGGGACCCCGGGGTCAGCCTCGCCGTAGGGACCTCACCGCAGGGTTCTGGCCAGAGCCGCCACCGGAAGCGAAGCTGCTGTCACCTCCCTACCCGCTGCGCTCAGGCACCTGCGTCTCTGGGCGCGGTGGGCGTCCATCCCTCGGGAGCACCCGGGGAGCAAGGACGGCCGTGTAGGGGGTGTCCTGCCTGCAATACCCACGGACAGCAGCCTCGCATCAGGAACTCTAAATACTTGCCACTTCCGACCTGTCCCCACTTAACCACAGACTGAGCACGCTGCCACACTGAGCGCTCAGGCGCATCCCTCATGCCCCCCACCCCCCATCACGCTGACCTGACGCAGGAGCTTGGGCCTGGGACCCGTGCGTGCACAGCAGGAGCAGTGGGACCAAGGGTGCTGTGCTCTGTCCCCTTCCTTCAGCAGCCGCCGAGCCCCCAGGGCTGGCCTAGGACCGCGGGGCCCCCGTGGGAGGGCGTGCTCTGTACCCGCATTGCTCCCAAGGCCAGGTGAGCCGGCCCGCCGCGTGGGGCACACGGGGCCGGGCAGCACAGCCGGGCACTTTTGGTTTCCTAGCAAACTGAGTGGCCGCACACGTGTGCACGGCACTGAACCCAGTTTCTGTTTACAACACGAAGTAACTTACGAGAGAACAACGCTGTGAGGAGAGTTCTGCAGCGGACCCGTGCCTGGCTGGCTCCCCAGCTCCTTACCTCGCTCGAAGGAACCGTGGCGAAGGGCGTGATGACCGCGGCCAAGGGGACCTGGGCTTGCTTGGCCATGTCCGGCGTGCACGGGAAACAGTACGCTGTGCAGCGGATGTACCGCGGGCTCGCGTTGCCTGAAACATGCGGAGACACGCTTAACATCGGCTCGGAGGACATCGGCCCGGCGACATTGAAATGTTCGTGAAGATGCTTCTGGATAAGGCATTGCCTCATCTGTAAAACCTCCTGCACGATTCTTTAGAAGAAAGTATTACGGTGCAACTCTGCCACGCCTAATCGAGGCACACGGTCACTTCCTGCCCGATACAACGCTCGGACTTCCACCGCAGACACAGGAGAGCGAGGCTCTGCCAGTTCCCATAAGCGGGCGGTTAACAGAGCAAACACGCGGGGTGTGAGGCGTTCGGCCAGCGGAAGAAACAAGGCGAAGGCAGAGAAGCCTGGAAGCGTGACGGTCCCCTTGCCTTCCACCAGCACCTCCACGCGGGGAGGGTAAGCATTGGGACACCATGTCATCTCAGCAAAGGACACTCTGTCAACTACGATTCCATTGGACTACGTTTGTTCTTACACTTGAAAGTTAAATTTAGAGATGAGAACTCTACTTGTAAGAGGAATGCGTTCTGAAACACACGAATCCCTTTTTAAGGTGTCCTAAGCAGGGTCTTTACTCCATGGCGTTCCTGAGCATTAAACCACTGTCCATGGCGTGAAAAATACTTTGAGTCACTAGAATCACTTGCCTAAAATAAATCTTGAAATTAAATTATGACTAAGAACGATACTATATTACAATGAAGAGAACACAGTGATCAAACCAAGGTGTATCCGTGTCGGCTGTCTCAGACACCTCGCACCCGTGTGCCGAGTACCCACGCCACGCGGGGAACTGCAGGCTTAACTACCAGCTCAGGCCCGTCTTACGGAGAGCAGCGTGGCCAGACCCCAGGAGCCCTGCTCTCCGTCAGGGCTGCGTACCCTTGGAGACCTGCATTTACAGAGTCAACTACAGGAAGGCTCCCAGCTGTGCAGCCGTGACGGCAGGGCATCGGCATGGGAGCTTCACAGTAATGGTGCAAAGTGGGGAAGCCTCAGCCAGAGCCACCCTGAGGGGAAATACCTTGATCTTGCACCACGAAGTCTGTGGTGACCAGCGGAGGGACCTGGCCTCTGCTGCTGGTGGCGTACACTTGTCCCCCTCTGGCGGCTCGGTCGCTCTCAATCACCTGGATCTGATCAATAAAACACCAAGAGCAGGTTCAAGTCAAGAGTCTCCTCAACATCCTCCTCCCGCCCACTATCACACACACGCAGGCTTTCCGGGGCCTTCCGGCTCACTTCGGAGCAGACTGTCAAGGGAAGCCGAGTCCCAGCCCTGCGGACTGTCTCGGCCTCGGACCAGCGGCTCCCAATTCCATTCTTTATATTCTGACCTCCAGCCCAGCCTTTCAGAGAACCTCATTTTTATTCTATTTGTTTCCTGGGGCCACAGGTAAGTATTTTTAAAAATCTGGTAGGAAAACAAATTGAAAATAACTTTAAAAAAAAAAATACTCTTTGCAGGTAAAGAAAACTCTAAAAGGGTAAAAGTGACTGAACATGGAAGAAACGGCTCACAGCGTACAGCCCACACAAGCCTGAACGTCCTGCTCAAACCCCGCTGGGTCATCAGGGTCCTTCCCATCCCCCCACACACCCCGGCTCCCTGGGACGCAGCACAGATGTTGGGTCTCTTGTGGGTTTCCCACAGCAGAGAAGTGGAAGGGAACACAGGTCCCCGCAATGTGTCATCTCATTTGAAAACAGCTGGTATTTCCCTAAGAAGACATTTATTGATGAAAAAGTGAAGACAAAAAGATTGTCTTTCTGTGGTATTTGCTTCAGGATGAAAAGAGCAAGCAGGATCTAGTGGAGACAGAGCCGGAAGAAATGAGGAAACCCCGAGAATTCTTCTCCTCCGTCTGCCCCCCGCCCGCCTCCTTTTTGCACAGGACAGAGGAGACCGGGGGTAAGAAAGAGAAGAGAGGACAGAGGGGGACACCGGCAGAAACAGGACGCGTGTCAAGCTGAAGCGTGTAGCTTTGGAAGCCACGTGGTCGTTTACGGTCCTAGAGAGGCCGTGCGCAACCATCAAGGGCCCTTCCCCTCGCCCAGAGCGCTGCCAGCCCACGTCCCCGGACGTCCCCGGTGTCACCGCCCCGACACGCTGGCACTGACGTCACCAGCTTCCTGGCACCTCAGACCCCATCTCGCCAGCCTTTGAACCTACACGTCCTGTCTGCACTTCAGACCGTAGGGCTTGGCTTCTACTTAAATGGAAGATACAGAATATGCTCCAAACATGGCTGCAAACACAGAGGGGTGGAGCCACGTGGCCGAGACGAGACGCAGAGTAAACAAAGCGCTGTCGCCACAGCAACACTGCAACCACACCACCTGCGTTTCAGCAGTGATCCGGCTCCTCCCACACTGGGTCAGGTTCTGTGCACCGACATCTCTTACCGTCATTTCACCCAGCGGGGTATCGAATGTGACAGTGAAATAAAAATCACGCTAATCTCCATATTGAACATAGGTAGCTCGTAGTCTTCAGATAGATTATTCCAAAGAGTTTATCTTTAAATTTAGCCATTTGCAATTTATAAGGCGCTGGCCCCAAAGAAATAGCATCAGCTCTCTTCCTTCTCTCCCTTTGTCATAAAAGTGACAAACAACATGTCCCCAGTGGGGCCTCCCCGCGCCCTGGGTTCTGGAACAAGGGCATGGACCCAGCCGCAGCTGCGGCAGCCTGCAGGTGGTTTAGGTGACAGAAAATCTCTGCAGCTGCAAGCGGAGATTGGGACTGCTTGTTACGCAGAATAACCCAGTGAGAGCTCACAGATACAGCAGAGTAAGCCTCCACCTGGGTGGAGAAGAATTACATTATAGCCGTAGTTCTGTGTTAAACAATTTTGTTTTTTTAATATGCAAAATGCAATCCCCTTTGTACTTCCACTCTCCATGGGGATCTTCCTCTTATTGAAAAGGGTCCTTGAATTATTTATACAGGACATACTCTCACTACTGCGGACTCGGTGAACATCCATAAATACTGCCAACATGCACATCAGTAGACACTGCCACATTCACAGAATATCAAAGAGAAACCCGCCTTGGCTGGTTCCCTCATGGAGACCCCGGTGTGCCACGGCCCCGGCAGCCTCCTCCGTGAGATGGGCCCTGTGCTTCCGCCAGGAGGGACAGACAGATGTCAACACACTGGAGAGCATCTGAGAACCAGAGCCGTGGCGCAGAGCGGTCCTTCG
This sequence comes from Furipterus horrens, assembly GCF_987537825.1. Lineage (NCBI taxonomy): Eukaryota > Metazoa > Chordata > Mammalia > Chiroptera > Furipteridae > Furipterus > Furipterus horrens. Next base: position 1,404,587 of record NW_028327180.1, read on the forward strand.
GGAAGGACGAGGAGGCACTTACCGGGCTGGGCACAGCGTCGGGGTCCAGCTTCCTCTGGGGCGCGGCGGGACCGGCCATCTGCGCAGGGCCTCCAGGGAAGCTTCCTGGGTACGCAAGCTGCGGCCCCGGCATCTGGGGGCCGTAGGTGGCTGTTTGGAAAAGATTTTACAAAGCAGTGACTATAACCCAAACCCAGATGCGGGGCCCAGGGACAGTGCCGTGCGGACTGGCCAGGCAGGTCGTGTTTCTCATCCCCACACACTGGCAGGGAGCCACGCGTGACCCTCCCCGCTCCCTCCCTTTGCAGGTGCCATGCCGCTCAGAAAGTCCCCTTCCCTGAAAGCGAGTGTCAGGGCCCGGCACCGTCACCGGAGCAAAGCGGACCTGCCGGGAAGGGCAGCCCAAGGCCTCCCGCCTTGCCTGGCCCGCCTGCCTCACCCTGCTGCGGGGCGTATCCCGGGCCCACGGGCTGTCCCGGCAGAGGCGGGGGCTGGAGCTGGGCGCTCGGAGGGGCGGGCCCCAGGAGCCCGTCCGGCCTGGGCGCTGGCGCCGGAGCAGGCAGCGGTGGCGCGCCAGGGCCGTTGAGAGCGGTGGGCGGGGGTGGGAGCACCTGGGACCCCGGCTGCAGGATGGACGGCTGCGGAGGCCGTGGAGGACCCTGGCTCAAGGGCGTCACCAGGGGGGCTGGGGGCGCCAGGCCAGAACCTGCGGGGGAGAGAACACGGGTCACCCGAACACCGCCCTTCTGCTCTCGGGCCCGCAGAGCACGGGGCGGGGACACGGGCCCACACGGAGCGAGTCCGATGTCTCCTGCTCTGCCACAGGACGAAACCTCCCTTCGGAAAGTGGCACGGATGCTACCCGGGCGTTTTACACGGGCAACTTGCCAGAGGGTGAAAGCGCCACGAGTAACTTTAGTGAGAAAATCAGTGGGTGAATGTTCACTCGGGTGCATGACCTTTATATGATACGTGCCATTAATTAAGAAATGGTATGTGGTAGACCACCTAAAAGCCACGTGGAACACATGTCGCCACGCAGCGGGCGCTGTAAGGCCACACACGTTCGGTAAGTTACTTGCGCCCTGTGCTTGACTCGACCCTGTGGATTTCAGAACCGGCTGGAAATCACCAGGGAGGAGGGATGGCCACCAAGAGGCTTTCCAGCCACACTGGGAACGGCTGGGAAGCCAGTTACTTTCCCTGCGTCTGACTCGCCCACTGTGGGGTCAGTGAGAGAGAGGGGAACTGTGCTGAGTGGCTTTTCACCGGCAGTTCTGAACCCCTCGCTCTGACTGAGGGGAACGTTCCTCACGCAGGTGAAGGGCTGACGTGCTGGGACTGCAGGGGAGCGTCCGCGACCCCGGCGGCCGCCACACTGACCCCGCTCCCCTCCGGCGGCTGTGTCCCTGCTGCCTCGTGGTCTCGGAGCCCCCCCTCTGAGTGCGGCATCGGACCCCCCGTGCACAGCGAGCATGCTGCTGCTCCTCGTGGGGCCCCCGGTGAACACACAAGCTCAAAACGACCCTCTGTTTCCAAAGTCACTGCACTGTTCTCATGCGTGTTTGCGCCTCAGCATCTCTGTCTCTGTCGTTCCACATTGAACGTGACGTACCCTCAGGGCCCTGCAATTACCTTGAAGTAAACGGCAGCGTGACCAGAGAACAAATGAACCACAGCCACTCTCAAAACGGACGAAGACACGCACGTCCCAGCCCCGACTTCAGGGCAGCATGCCAGCGTTACACCAGTTTGTCGGGAAGAAAGCCCTCCTCACCAACCACACTCAGGACACAGGCAGACAGGGGCTCTGGGGACGGGGCAGTCACCTGCGCCGCCGATGTGCATGGCGCTGAGCTGCCCGCCCAGCTGGGCGACCGGCGGGGCGGACGCGGCACTCGGGTACGGTGGCTGAGCAGCGGGCGCGCGTGGGGCCGGGGCGGCGGCCGCGCCGTGGACAGGCGGAGGACCTGGAAACCTGAGAGAGGGGGAAGGACGCTCAGGGCACCGCGGAGTCTCGGGTGCAAGCGCCGGCCAGCGCACGTCAGTGACCGGTGAGGCTCCCCCAGCCCGGCGTGCGGGGGCGCAGTGGCGTGCTGTGGGTGAGCCCCCCGCGTCACGCAGCGTCACCCTGGGAACCACGGAGGCTCCGCCTGAACCCCAGGCCCCTCCCCAACTCTTTCATCTCCACCCCATTTCCAACCTTCCGTTCCCAGCTCGAGAGGGAGCAAACGGCCACCGGTGCGGCCTGGGCCGGCGGGAACGGACGCCGCGGAGGAAACAGTGTCCGTCCGTGCAGACGGCATGGCAGCTGCTGCTGCACAGGAGACCCGCAGACTCTGGGCGCCGCCGGGGGCTCCCCCGGGCGCCCCGCACCCTCACAGCCACACCGACTAGTCACAGGTGCGAGGGGGAAACTGAGGCACGGAGGGGCAGCGCCTGGCCCGCGGTCACTGCCTGAGCCGAGGGCGGCGAGTGCGTCCTGACGCCGGCGAGTGCGTCCTGAGGCCGGAGCCCCGTGCTGCCCTCCCAGCTGCCACCCGCCAGGGGCTGCCTGCGGGCCAAGGCCGCGCTCCGGATCCCGACCACAAGGGTCGTCTACCCTGGCTCCCTCCAGTGACCCACACCTCTCAGCCTCAAAGCAGCTGTGGGACTCTGCATTTCTGAAAACAAGGCCCCTGAGAGGCGCGGCAGGTCACGCACGCCAGGCATTCCTCCTGGTGCCCCACCCTGTCCTCGGGGCGAGAGCTCTCTCTCTTACCCTAGACTCCCAGGACGCTTCTTGGGTCTCAGTCTTCCTGCTGCCCCCTCAGGCTCCCCAACAAGGGGCAGCAGGGCAGGTCCCAAGTCTGTCCTCTGACCTCCGATCATGCCCCGAACCGCAGCCCACGTCAACCACTCAGACACATCCTGCTTCCTGCATTTATCTTCGGCGGCCTCCTCGCTGGCCGGTCACCAGCCAAATGAGAGGCGGGAGTGTCGGCCTCACCAGTGCCGGGTCAGGGGGTTCACTCGATGACATCAGCTCCCCTGGGTCAGGTCCACACTGGGCGCTCGGGCCCCACTCCCCCACCCCTGCAGCCTGAGACACAGCAGCCTCTGCATGGTCCCTGGAGAAACCCCAGCCTCAGCACCTCCCCAGCCCCACACCCCCCACGGCGATGCCTCGTGGGGCGCACAGCAGCAGGGTCCAGGCAGGGGAGCTGTGGCGCAGGCCCCGTCCCCGGGGACAGCCCCGTGAGGGTGGCCAGCTCTACGTCCAACCGTCCGTCCGTCACATACCACGGCTGCTTCAGGCCTCCTCCCACTCACCCTCCCTTAATCGATCATGAACGGGAACCCAAAACTTCCATCCGTGCGGTGTTCACTACCATCCTGCCCATCCAGAGTCCCTCCCTGGACAGCAAACCCAGTCTTTCTCACAGTCTGATTTAACTTTTAAAATATTTATAAAGCAAAGAGCTCAGTTCCATGAAGGAATCGAGAGACGAGGGATTTAAAATTATATTGGGGAATAGCGGCCACAGGGACCTGAAGGAATGAGAAATGAACACAAACCCTAAAATAAGACGCACCTAACCCAACAGCAAAATCTCAGGTACTGACACAGCAATCTTCATGGATTTGTGTATGGACGGGGACTGGTCCCCGCAGGGCTCTTTTCCGGTAGATCCTTTCAAAGGTGTGGCCGGACCCAGAGGTCAATCTTCACCAATAAACACGCAAGTTCAGAGGGGCCTGAGCGACAATACAGCAGAACCCAGGAAAGAGCGCAGGATCTGCCCCACTCACCTCTGGGGAAGCTGACTCTGGGCGTGAGCTCCGTTCTGGCCAAGCTGATGGGGTCCAGGAGGGGGCGCAGCCCCCAAAGGCCCTGCTGGCTTCATCATACCTGCAAGGGAAGGGCATGGATTCAGGAGGGGACGCAAGCGCAGAGACAGCGGGTGAAAAACAGACACTGGGAGGCGCGGGGCAGACATGGGACGGGCAGGCTGTCCCGGAGCCGTCCCAGGCCCGTCCACCCCAGGCCCTGCACAGGCTTCGGCCCGTCGTCCCGACGGCACGCAGAGAAGGAAGGAACCGTGTTCAGACGCCGTGGGAACGAGATCAGAAGTGACAACCTCGGCCTTTGGTGGGGGCACCTTAACGGGACCCACCATCGCGCGTCTAGAACACACAATGATGACGGCCCCTGGGAGCAGCAGATCAACCCAGAAAAAGCCCAGGATAAGACGTAAGTACCCTTGCTCTCGCTGTGATAGAAAGCCCCCCGAAAACCTGAGTGGGGGTAACAGCGCGGGAAAAGCAGAGAGGGAACAGCACTTCTGTTTCTCCGAGCCGGAGCCCAGCCTTCGGGGCTGGTCACGGTTCCGGGACGCAAACACCTGGTGGCAGCCCTCGAGGGGCCGCGGTCACCGCAGGTGACGCCACGTGCTCCGGGCCGCGGCCACAACTTCACACACAAGCAGCTCCCGGCAGGGAGAGAACATCGCGGCTTCTCTGGAGACCCGCCCTCAGCGTTTTCTCCTTCCCTCGAGAGAGACTGTGGGCCGGGCTGGAAGGCACCCTGGAGGCCTCGCCGTCCTCTTCCATGGGCGCCGGGACGCCACGGGCCTTCAGAAAGGGCGAGGACAGCGCGCCCAGCGGGCGTGGGCTCTGCCCGCTCCGTCCTGCCTCGGGCCTCCGGGGGGCAGTTCACGCTGGGCATCGCCCCTAGAAAGTGGGCGCCCAGACCCTGCGGTCGCCCCGGGACTTCCTTGTGCTGCCGCCATGACACGTTCCGGCGCGTGCTTTCAGGCGCTTGGACGACTAGAACCGACACAGCCAGGGAGGGACAGGCCAGGGTCCCTGAGGATCATCCAGGCTTTCACAGAAGTGGCGTCTCCTCGCAGCGGAGGGAAACTTCCCGTGAGCTCTGCAGTGGCCGTTTTACTTAGCGACTGTCCGCACATCTAGGACAAAACCGAGCCTTGCTTCTCGCAACACCACGTTTTTATGGGGAGCCCCAACCCCGAGGCCAGCGCATGAGGACAGCATGAGGCTGCGGTGCCAGGCGGGCCGGAGCCCCTCCCCGCTGCTGACAGCGTGACCCTGACACGGCAGCTGAGCCCCTTGGGACCTGGACGTGACCGTGGCCACGCCCCCGCGGGCTGTGCTGAGGGTCGGGGGGCGGAGGCCCGGGAGCACCCACCGGGCGCCTGCTATAGGAAGATGGCCACCCGGCCCGGTCCCCGTGTCTGCTGCCCTGGCCGTGCCCGACCCGCATCTTTTCAGGGACTTACAGTCTAACAACACGCATACACCGCAATTACACGCACACGTGCACTTTCGTTTTTAAAGCGTTATTTTGGACATCTGTAGAAAACTAACAACGCTGAAACAGTGACCGATTCCGTGCACTACAATAAACCAAAGCTGTTCTCAGTCTTCAGTAGGAAGGAAGGAAACAGAAGCACATCGACGGCCCTCAGGCCCGAGTCTGGACAACCCCACCCCAGGCCCCGGAGCCGCTCCTGCCTGGTGCTCACGCGTGCGGGCGGGCGGCTTACGTGCCTAAACTTCTGCCCCTACAAACAGACCGATGGGAAACCAGTTCGCTCGCACTTGAGCGGAACGGTGCTGTCCACCCGTCGCACGGGACTGCCCTGTCTGTGCCTCTCGCTCCTGGAAATCAATGCGACAGCAATGTTCAAACTCATCCTTTTCAACATGCGCTCGCTGCACCTTCGAGACCCGGGCTCCCGGGGCGGGGGCAGCACATGAGCAACAGCCGGCGCGTGCGCGGGGCGCTCCCACAGCAGTGGGGCTCCCTGATGCCCAGGTAACCGGGAGAAGCCCCGAGGAAGGGCTGCGGAGGGAAAGCGTGAAGGGCGAGCGGGGTTTTCTCAGGGGATCCGGCCGGAGCAAAGCTGAGCAGGGCAGGAGGGCTGGGCGGGACGGCCGCGGGCGGGGAAGGGCCGAGCAAGGGTTGCCCAGGCTGGCTGGGGTCAGGCAGCAAAGTCCTGGCGCATTTGGCCTTTAGCCCCGGGGCAAAGGGAGGGAGGTGTCGTGTTATCTGCAGGCACACCCCTGGCCACGTTGCCAGTGTTTGAAGGGGGTCAGAGACAAAGAGAAATCAGGTCTTTAGAGGACAGCCTGAGAACTTGAACGGGGAAGGGAAACCGGACCGTGGGAGAGAGCCCAAGGGGCCCGGCCGGCAGCAAGCACCGAAGCCCGGAGCCAGCGCCCCCACGGCGGCAGGCGCGCAGCCAGGCTCTCCAGACCAGTCCCAGCTCCCCCGCGGGCCCCTCCGTCCAGTCCCGAGCAGGACAGATGCCACCTGTGTTCCCAGCCTCCCAGATGAGCCGGGCAGCCGTGGGCTCCAAACGCAGCAGGGCCACCCACGCTCTGGGCGCCCGGCGGGCCAAGGCATGGCCCTGGGGAGAGAGGCGGCGGCTGCCGGGGGACGAGTCCTGGGTGGGTGCCACGCCTGGGCCTCCGGCCCCCTCTAACGCTCCCGTGGCCTCTGCTGCCCGCTAGCAAGCCCTTCTGGGAGCGGGCCTCTGACAGCGGCAACACCCCGCGGAGAAGCGCGCCTGGGATGGGGCCCTGCCTCTCACACACCAGACCCGCATTTAAAAACCATTTGTGAAGACGTGGGATCCGGAATAAAGAAAGATGAGGCTCATGCGGACTGCTGTGTGCTGGGGCACCGTGGGGCGACGGGCACCCTGGGGGACGGGCACTCGGGGGACGGGCACTCGGGGGGACGGGCACTTGGGGGACGGGCACTCGGGGGACGGGCACTCTGGGGGGACGGGCACTTGGGGGGACGGGCACTCGGGGGGACGGGCACTCTGGGGGACGGGCACTCTGGGGGACGGGCACTCGGGGGACGGGCACTCTGGGGGACGGGCACTCGGGGGGACGGGCACTCTGGGGGACGGGCACTCTGGGGGACGGGCACTCGGGGGACGGGCACTCGGGGGGACGGGCACTTGGGGGGACGGGCACTTGGGGGGACGGGCACTCGGGGGGACGGGCACTCGGGGGGACGGGCACTCGGGGGGACGGGCACTCGGGGGGACGGGCACTCGGGGGGGACACGCCCACAGACGCGTGCTCTGCACCAGGCCCCGGCCCAGGACCCCAGCAGTCCCTGCCCCTCAGCCCGCGGCGGCAGCCCTGAAGGGGTGCCCGGCCATGTCAGGGGTTTCCCGTAGCCACAGCGGGGGCTGCGTGGGGGGCGGGCACTGGCACCTGGTGGCTGCGCGTCCTGCCGTGCACAGCGCGGCCCTACGGGCAGGAGGCAGGGCCCCCAGTGTCCGTGCTGAGGCGGCCCAGGGCGCCTCTTCCCAGTGAGCCGCTTCCCGGGCACCACCGCCCTCAAAATAAACCCGAAACAGTCCTCGGGCGGCCCCCCTGCCACCCAGGCGCCTCTCACGGCTCCACTTGACACCCGGCCACGCTGACCCCCTACAGGTGCCCTGAAGTGCTGCCCCCACCCCCCATCCCCACCCAGGCGGCCTCCCGACCTGGCCAGCACTCCCCTTCAGGTCACCCCGAAGTCTGGCCCGCGCCCCTGCCCCAGGCGGCCACACCACCCCCCACTCCGGGTGCCAGGGCCCCGGCTCGGCCACTGCCCGCCCGCCTGACGCACGTCCCCCACGCCGGCCAGTGCGCAGGACGGCGGTCAGGGGACCTGCAGCTGCTGTCGCTCCGGAAGCTCATTCCGGGTGGTGGCTCCGCGCACGGGCCACACACGAAGGCTGGGTGGCGGCGTGCATGGGGGGAGGCCGCAGCAAGAGCTGGCAGCGCCCGGTCCTTCCAGAAACCACAGCCAGGTTGCCGCGTCTGTCAGAGAAGCCACAAAAGCCCCCCAAGGACCAGAAAAGAAGGCACGCAACGCCCGAAGGTGAAGAGGCGTGAGGCTCGGCCCGGTGTCCCCCTGAGAATGGACGAAGGAGAAAGAGCTCAAGAGGAGGGACTCAGTCCGACAGAGGCGGCTGTGACACTGGTGGACAGGCGGGCGGACAGGGCAAACCGGCCTCCAGGGGACTGATCGCTTAGCGTCACCGCAGCGACAGGCGTGGGACTGGGGCCGATGAGCTGAGAAAAGGAGATGGCAAACCACGAGGGCCTGGGGAGCTGACCCTCTGACCTACGGCAATGGGAAGCCATGAACGGGTTAAGCCAAAGAAAGTCAGACTTGGGTTTGGGGTTAAATCCGTGCAGCCCAGGGCTGGAAGGCCTGCAGAGAGAAGGTGGTGGGCGGGGACCGTGGGAGTAATCCAGGTGACAGGCGGGTGACTGGACAGATGGAGTGGCAGGAGGAGAGGGGCAGGACGCAGGTGGGAAAGATGTGACAATTATCCGGAGGGCTCTGGGAGACCAGTTGGGCTGGAGAAGGTGAAGGGGAGAGATTTTTTAAATAGTGAAAGTGTCCGATTGGAATGAAGGAAAGATGCTGCCAATGCACAAGACACAGGATGGGTTTCTTCTCTTTAAGTTGTGATCGTCTAGGACATGAGCGTGAGGTGCCTACGATAGCCGGTGGGCGACTGAGACTGGGGTGCGGAGCGCAGGAGAGGCCTGCGGGCCGAGGAGGCCCGTCCGAGAGGGTCCTCCATGCAGACGGAGGCGGGCGGGGGAACCCCCAGAGCGGGAGGAAGGAGCGCGAAGTCAGAACAAAGACAAAGCAGCAACACTTAATGGCCACGCAGAAGGAGGGGGCTCCTTAGGAAGAGGTGTCCAAAAAGCCACCAAGAAAAATAACAAAGGATTGTGTCACCGAAGCCACAAGGGAAGATGGTTTTGCACAAAGGAAAGTGATAAACAGTGTCAGCTTCCAGAGTGGCGAGGACAGTGACTCCTGCGTCCTGGAATCGGAGGCCACCGAGGACCTGGTGGGAGAAGGGACATGGGTGGCATCCACACTGGGCAGTGGCAACAACACTGAGCCAGGGGGGACTGAGAGGCGAGGGCACAGAGTCCCCAAGTGAAGCGGGCAGCTGGTTAAGAAGCCGGTTGTGAAGAGAGGAAAGGGGGGTGGGTAGGGCTGATGTCACGCTTCCGTGTGCGGCGGAGTTTCCTGTGTGCTCCCAGGGCCCCGGGCCCGAGCCCTGCCTGCACCGCCCACTCCGTGACCTCAGACAAGTCACAGCAAACCACTCAGTTTTCTCAGCTGTAAAATAGGGCTAATCACCTACAGCACAGCCTTAAATAAGATAAGGCGCATGAAGTTTTCAGGACCAGTTTCTGATACATGGTGAGCACTCAAAAAAGAGTAATTTACATAATTACCATTATACATAAACCTGGGGGTAATGATCCACCAGACAGAGAGATCCTTGAGAAAGATGGGTTAATCATTCCCAAAGGAGCCAGGGAGACAAGACCCATCACAGGGAGGAGGGGTCCCAAACCAGACGAGGATGCCTCATCTGGAGGTTTTTAAAACTGAGAGTGGGCTGACTCCCAAGGTGGGCTTTCCACAGGGAACTCCCAGGCTTGGAGCACCCTCAGCAGCACGCGGTGTGTGGCTGCTCCCACGGACCTCCGGGACTCGGCAGGGCATGCCTGCCATTGCACCCACTCAGTCGGGACCGTGTGTGTCTGAGTCTGGCCTCGCGAACCCTGAGGACACTCACTGATGGACACACGGTGCATTTCCACCAAGGGCTTGGGCTGAAGTCCTCAGCGTTCTCTCAGAAGCCCCAGTAAGTGTCTTACACACTATTTCCAGGGAAGCTGGGACCAGCAGACCTGAAACAGGGTCACTCCTGACCCTGCAACCTGGTCCATCAGAGTCACCCCTCGATAAAGGAGGTGGCTTCATGGTGTTAACTGAAACCAGAGCAATAGTAGCCCTGCCCTATTAGTCCTGCTTCTTCCCCACTTTGGTCCCTATACCCAGGATTCCCTGCTGGGCATCATCTTTCAAAGCAACCAATACTGTTCAATAATAATTTCAAGGCAAGGCCATGTTTATCTTGTTATTATCATTGAGTAAACTTTAGTGTGCAAATCTAATGATATTTTCCCGATATTAAAATTGATTTTATCATATTATTGCCTAACCCACTTTAGCATATATATAGATATAAATTTTGTTTTTTTATTGAGTGTTTACAAATAACATCGCACCACTGATTAAAAGCAAGACTAAGTTTAAAATAAAACACTCAGGAAGCCTCTTTGTTTAAATCTACAGTTAGGAACCAAACTCCTTGTATCGCATGCAATGACCAAACTGCGGATGGAGGCTTCTTCCCCGAGAGCCTTTTCCAAGTGGTCCTGTGACCTCAAGCCATCGCCTCATACAGTGGCCGTCCCCCGCTCCCAAAGCCTCTGCTGAGAGCCTTCATGGCATTGAGCCCGAGAGGGCACCAGTCACATACAAGTCAGAGCCCCAGGCTTTACCTGGTGGAGTGCCTGCGAGAGATGGGTCCCCGTAGTGGCCGTAGTGCGGTGGAGAAAGGCCCATTCCGGACTGGGACTGAGAATAGGGGGGTGTCGCCACATAACCCTGTTGACTCATTATGAAAATCTCATTCCAAGAGACACTTCAGCAAAAGAATCCTGTAACAGAAGAGAAAATGATGTCAACAAGAGAAGCTGAGTCACTTAATGCGATTAAAAATGTCAGGGCCGTGAACCGTCTCTGCTGGTGAGAGGAAAGGGACCATTCTACGTCAGCACACAGCATCTCCCCGGAAGAGCCCCCACCGTGGCTGCGCAGAGCTCAGGAACTCCCTTCTGCCGTCAGGGCACGTGCTCAGGTGTGAAACCCCAACACCTGTCCCGCTGCTTTGTCAGTGGAAGACTAAAATGTCTCGGGGACAGTGTCTCCGAGGTGCCTGTGCTATTTCTGTGCCTTTGGTCCCCATGGCCCCATCTCGGCCCAGAGCACGCCTCTGGCCACCATCGGGGCCAGTCAATGGCCAGTCCAGCGACATGCCAGGAGCCTGCAATCAGATGTTTCATAACGTGTGTGTTTACAGTGCTATCCTAATTGGTCACCTCAGTCAGGCAGGGAGGACAGGGAGAAATCAATAGTCCAGCGAACAGAGCATAAGATAAAGAAGCTGATCGCGAGCTTATGAGTCATCAGCTGACTAAGCCAGGTGGCAGCCGACAGCCATTTGAGAGCGGTCGGTGGTTTCTCCGGCAAAGGTGAGAGACCTTCTTTCTGATTTAATATCACATCTCTAAGAACACATGCACATGTATTTCAGAAACGGAGAAAAAGTCCATTTCACGCGCGTTGAGCCAGGCACGCGCACACACGCACATGCAACAGATCCATCTTGATTCTACTCAGAAATCAAACGTCAATTTGTTGAACTTTTCCATTTTTCCATGTTCAGAAAATAAGAGGCATTTCACAGAACTGGCTATTCTTTAATTTTTTTTTTTTGTTGTTTTTTTTTTACAAGACAGAAAAAGCTCTGAGTGCTAGCAAGAGAAGTGGGTTTTCGCTCGAAACCGGCCGACACTGAGCTGTGCGCCTCGGACTAGCTGATAAGCCTTTGGGGCCTCAGTTCCCGTTTCGATACGAATCGCTGATTCTGCGATTTCTCTCCAGCTTCCTCACCCACCACGGGGACAGTCTTTTTGTTACCTTCTGTCGGCCACAGCTTCCAAAGGACCAGGTGGGTGACACCTGCTAAGGCCTGGCTAGAGCTGTACTCGGGAAGCCGCATTCTTCATTTGCTTTCGTTTTTCCTCTAAACTATAAGTTTCCAAAATTACAGCAACCAAGTAAAAATATGGCAAAGTCACGCCCTCCTCCGTGGAGGGGCGGGGCGGAGAGGGGCGGCCGCCGGGGCCCCCGCCCGCGCACAGGGCTACGTGGCAGCCTGCGCTCGCCGCGTCTCCAGCCGCGCGCTCGGGGAAGTCGGCGGGAGCCGCGCCCGCAGCCGCCTGTTGCTGGGCGACGCGGGGCAGCAGGGACAGGACGGCACGGCGCGCGCGCAGGACGCGGCCGGTGCCTCGGCGGGGCCCGGAGGAGCCCGCTTCCTCCGCAGCCAGCGCCACGTCTAACTTCCTCGCGCGGCCGAGTGCCGAAGCCTGAGTCAGCGGCGGCGGCGGCGACTTGGCGGGACGCCCCCTGGCCTGCGAGCGGGCAGAGCATCCACGCCCGCGCTCCGCTCCCGGCGCGCTCGGCAGCCCGGCCCGGGCGCATCCCGGGCGCACGACCCGGCCCGGCCCGCGTCCCTCCGGCAGCTCGTCCCGAAGCGCTGCCCGCGCTGCCCTCCTCCAGGAAGAGGGGGCGAGGACCCGGAGCCCAGCGCCGCCGGAGCGCGGCGTCCCGGGCGCGGAGCTGGGGCGGCGGGGAGACGCCCACGCCCCCCTCCAGCCCAGCCTACCCCGCACGGCAGGCCCGGGGCAGAGCGGGGGCTCCGGGCGCGCGCGCCCGCCCTCCAGGCCGCCCCGCGCCCACTCCAGCTGCGCCCCCCGCAGCTGCGCCCACTCCAGCTGTGCGGGCGCGTCCCGCCGGACCTGCGTCAGCCGCCGCTGCCCGGCTCTGCTCCCGTGCCCGCGCCCGGGTCCCGGCTCCGCTGCTAGCGCTGCGCCTCAGTGGGTGGCTGTCCCCAAAGGCTCGCGGCGCGCGGACTTCAGCCCGGCTGGCAACTGCCACGTCAAAAGTCCCGGCCGCGCTCCCGGCGCCGGACGGCCCCCAGGGCCGCGCTCCCGCGGGCGCACGCGCGAGGACGCCCAAGGGGCGGGGCCGGGGCGGCCGGGGCGGGGCCAGCCACCAAGCAGGGTGGCGCTTCGGCCGCCGATCCTCCCTGTCTCTCTGGTCGCCTTTCCTATGTGGTTGGCTGGCTGGTTTCCGTCAACAGGTCAAAGCTTTCCGGGGCTGTTTCGGAGTCAGCGCAAGCTCCCCGCGGCGGAGCCCGTAGGATGGAGGCAGCGCGCAGGGAGTGTTCATTCATTCTCTGGCTCGCAGGCCGCAGGTCCGTCCATTCACTCCTTACGTGTCACTGGAGTAACTGGGACAGCGCAGGCGCCGCGCCGCCAGGGCAGGAGGGCGCTGGATCCCGGACCTCCGCGGGGGCCGGCTCGGGGCGAACCCGGCGCCGGCACACAGGTGGCGGCCGCGGTCCGCGGTGCCCTGCGCAGGAGGCAGCCTGGCCGCGGGGAAGTGGGGAGGAAAAGATGTCCCAGCGGAAAAGTGTGGGGGCAGCTGTCCTCACTGAAGCGGGCACTGCTAGACTTGCCTGTGTGCCTTCAACGGATGTCTACGTGGTCCCTGTCTGGGAAGCAGGGTGGCGGATCCCACCCCCCAACAGGGGTTGCCGCCATCATCACACCCAGCGTTTAGCTCGCTGTCCTGTGAGACAGCTGAGAAAGAGGCCACCTTTGTGAGCCCGGGGTCTGAGTCTGACGCCTTTCTCTAGCTTTTCAGGACCATCTGCCTGGTCCCTCCCTCCGTCTCTCTCTCTCTCTCTCTCTCTCTCTCTCTCTCTCTCTCTCTCTCTCTCTCTCTCTCACACACACACACACACACACACACACACACCCCACTGCTAAATAGGCCTTCAACCAACCCTAGGTTTAGCATAACTACCACTCAGATCAAACTTACAACAGTAAAACCAGACCAATGTTTTGTTTCCAAAATATACTTTCTTCCAGGCGACAAGAATATATAAGCTACTTGACAAACCCCCTTAGTGGTGAGATGCTCAGTAAGAACTCCCACGAGGACGGGACCACTGCTGAAATGCCCCAGGAGCCCTGCAGGCGTTCTGGGCTGTCCCAGGGCGGAAACGACCAGGGTCCCTAACCCACCCTCCTCTCAGATCTGAAGGTGTGATGTCCTGCCTACAGCCAGCTTCAACACGGGTCAGCTTAAAAAACCCACAATGAAACTTTTGTTCCAAATGTGTTTTTAGATCCTCAGAGGTATGATGAAAACACATGATGGTGTTCAGGAAGCTCTGGCCTCTGTTGAAGTTGGAGAGCTTGTACGGGCAATAATAATCGTTGCCACATCTCAGCTGCGCCGCCACGCAGGAGGGCAGTCGCTTGGAAATAGGAACACCGTGGGATGACTGGTGGGCTTGTTGTCCCTATGAAACCACTAAGTTTGAATTTGTAAATTCATTTTCTCCCCTTGCGTGGGGGCACCAGGGTAACCTGTGGTTTCCGGGGAATCTTTTGGTTCTTAAACGTTAAAGCTGAAAGGGATTTTAGAGGTACGCATATGCAATTCCGTTTTCAGTGAAGGCTGAGTTCAGCCCGTTTTGTAGATCGGCGCACTGGGGCTCAGAAAAGGAAAATGACGTCTCCGCTTTGGTTGGAAGACATGCCTGCCGATTCTAATTCCAAAGGTCTTTGCACCCCATTTTTTCCCCCTTTGGGTGCTGCTCCGATTTGCTCTTCTCTCTTAACTGGCTCTCTTTCTCCCGCAACAGCCTTATCGTCAAGATTTCAAATAACTAAAATATTAATGGATCACACAGTTCCGCCAGTGATTGGCCCTCCTAATCACAGATCTCTTTTTCCAATGAAATGGACTCTGGCTTCGGTACTGCTTCCCTCTGGTGGCCCCAGCGCCCAACCCTTAAGTGACAGCCTCCTGACCTTGCTCCTGGGGTGGAGCCGCTGGCCTTCACCAGACTCGAGGGGTGGCCAGGATTCCCAGCCCCCACGCCCACCCCGGTCCGACCTGCCCTGTTGTCCCCTGAGGTCAGCCTCTGCCCTTCTGTGTGTAATGAACTTGGTCACCCAGGAACCACGCCTTAACCACCAGGTGAGGTCGTAAAGAAAGCCATGGGCTGGAGCTCCGTGTTCTGTAGGGTCTTTCTGTTCCAACTCTAAAATGAGAAGAAAGCAGTCAGCTTTGCAAGAGACTTCTAGAAGGAGAAGGATTTCCTGACAGTACTCAGGAAGTGGCTTTTGGAAAGTCAGAGTTATGATGTCCCGTAACTTACGTAGTTTGGAGGTTTCTGATTCCAAGGCTGCAAACGGTTTGAAGGAGCGTTGTATTTTAAATACTGGCAATGGCCTAGATCCCGGTATGTTGAGTCCCAGTAAGCACAGTAAACAAGGCCCAGGTGCGTGGGGTGGGGGTGGGGGTACACGAGAGGCCTGCTGAGCAGCCCCCAGTCACAGCAGCAACAGCTCAGGTGCTCATCAGGCCCGACAACAAGCTGCTTCCGGAACGACATGTCTCCTTTTTTAAATGGCAGCTTTATTGAGATAGAATGAACAAGTCGCCCATTGAAAGTGTACACCCAAAGGTTGTTAGGATGTTCACAGAGTTATACAGCCATCACCACAAGTGAGAACAATTTTCATCACTGAGCAAAAGAACAGCCATTTCAGGCTTTGCACTGAGGAACAGCATGTCCCCCTGTCCCTGCCCCCAGCTCGCATCCCACAGCCCTGGGCAACCACTGACCTACCTTGTGTCTGTGCAGATGAGCCTATTCTGGACACTTCTTGTAAGTGGAGTCATACAAGCTAGGGTCCTCTGTGACAGTCCCCTCACCTAGCAGCCTGTGTGTACGGTTCGTCCATGCTGGAATACATGTCAGTGCGAATAATAGTATGAATAATGCTGCTATGAACACCCACGTGCAAGTTTTCGTTTTTCCTGGGCACTTCAAATAAACAACGTACCCCGGAGCAATCACACTCTCAGTCACTCAACGCCAAGGACTAAGACTACGCGTGGCGGGGGGACTACAGTCACAGGGTCCCTGCCGGCCTGGGACCCCCCTGGTGGGAAACGTGCCCAGGCCGTGACTTTTTCAGCACTGCTGTGCTACCTGAGGCTCACCCCAGCCGGCCCTGCCCTCCCCCACCCCTGTTGCCAGGTGTCAGCTCTACACAACACCTGAGACCTTTCCCCCCTGCTCTCTATTGTGCACAGGTGTGTCCCCCAATAACTCTCTTGTGTGGCTAACTCCATGTTGCCGTCAGCTCTCCCGAGACCTGGACTGGCCCAGTCTCACAGAGGGGAGATTCGAACAAAGCCTTGGAGGAGGGAACGGGGCCAGCCCTGCAGATCACGTGGGGCAGAGCGCTCCAGGCGGAAGACGCAGCCCTCCGAAGCCCCTCTGTCAGAGAGAAGGGTTTCTGGCATGTTCCAGGAGCGGAAGGCAGCCAGCCAGGGACAGAGGGGAAGCTGAAGGAGAAGAGGGAAAAGGTCGAGGAAGGGCAGATGGCAGTGGGTCCACTGTGGAGAGGCTGGCTTTTACTCTGCGCAAAAGAAAAGTCATTTCAGGTTTTGAAGGGAGGACTAACATGCTCCGACTTACTTTCCAATACTTTTTACTTATGGAGGAGGCAGCAAGTCTTCATAAAAATGTGGTGTTCAGAAACATTTATTTCCCAAAGTCGCCATGAGACTTTAGGCGCAGAGATCTGTCCTCCAAGCACTTGGTTTTACGTCGGTTTTCTCGGGCACGGCTAGGACCTGGGGACGACCGGCCTGCAGTTCTGTCGCCTGCTACAGAAGCAGGGGGGGGGCGGGACCACGGGCCTGCACGCGCAGCTCAGCCCTTCCTCCCGGCTCGTTCCTGGGGCACTCGGATGAGGTGTGACCCCGTGTTCTCACTGCACTGGTTTTCTTGACCTAAGGAAAGAAGGCAGGAGAGCAGGCTCCTCAGGGGTGAGTGAACCCCAATTTTTACGTAACAGCCTGCCTGGAAGGAGGGTCCTCCCGCCTTCATAATATTGGAAGCTTGTGCTGTGACCTTCCGTTACAGACATTTCCCCTTTCTGCGGTCAGGACTGAACTGGGAAACAAGGCACCTGGGACTCCCTAAAGCAATGGCGGGCGGAGTAGAAAAGGCACTGACAGCCGCGGAAGTCGGCGCTCGAGAACTCGGTCATGAAGGAGCAGAAGGAGTTTTCCTTTGACTCCTTCCCCAAACCCACGTATGTGATTAACTAGAAAAATAACGCAATTCTAGCTTTCGGCTGTAAATGGAATAGTAGACGCTGAGGCTGGGGGACGTTACGTGTGTGACAGCGACGGCTGACTTTTTCTGGGTGATGCCGCGGGGCATCCCGGTGCCGGGCTCCCCAACTGGCTCTGGGGTGACAGTCCCCTCCCCGGGGGCAGTCACAGCTCAGTGCTGGTTCTGACAACCCCGGGGACGCTGTGGAACGGGGGGGGGCGCCAAGTCCCCGAGACATGGGGCCAAGGGAAGCAGCTGACAGTGGTCGCAGACCCAATGGAGGTGGGTGTGCGTGTGGGCCCGTGGCGTTTGCCAGGCGTCACGGAGGCCTGCGCTGGGTTGACAGGTGAGCGGTGTGGGCAAAGGGGCCCTCCACCGACACGGGGGAGCAGCGGGGGCAGCGGGGGAGGCCGGGACAAGCGGAATGGGAGTCACCCCAGTGTGGACCCAGGGCTTTCGAGCTGAGGCCGGGGCAGAAGTCTGGTCGGGGAGAAGACGGCCCCACGGCCTCGGCTACATCCCCTGCAGGTCCCCATGGCGGGGGAAAACCCAGTTCACTGTCCGCGCAGACGCGCAGGGCCGCGGCCAGGAGGGGCGGGGGGGGGGCAGGGCCGGGGGCTCGGCCTCAGCATGTTAATGCTCAGGGACACAGCTGTCCAGTCTGCGGAGAATCTACTTCAGGTTGACTTCTGTGGGAGCTGGGAATCCTGGGCAATGTCTTGCAGTATCATAGCCGATTTTTCTGGCAACGCTTTCTTAAAAGCGCGATCCTTTCTTTTACTGAAATTCTGAGGGGACTTTGTCATAAATCGTGTGTGTGTGTGTGTGTGTGTGTGTGTGTGTATTATATACATGTTTCTGGGTCTCTGCTTTGTTATGTTGGTCTATTTTCTCGTGTGAGTAACTTTCTAAAGCATGCATCTGGGTGGCGGCATTCCAAACATAACAAAACAAAAATAAAATAAAATGACCACCAGATCGCCCGCCCCCATTTCTCATTTGCTTCCTGAAGAACATTCTGAGCTCTTGTCTGCCTTCCAGATAAAGATCCCAGGACCTTTCCCAGCTGCTCCCAGCCCCAGCTGGCACCGTCTTCCGTCTCTAGCCGAAGGGCACAGTCCTCAAACTGATACCTGCTTGTGCCTGCACGGCCCTGTCAGGGCCCCGCCCTCCCTGCCAGCCTCCCCGCTCCTTCCCCCCTGCTCCCCGCGCCCCCTCCAGCTCCAGGACTGAGGTCCTCCCCGCCGCAGCATCTCAGCAGCACCCGGTTCATCACCAGCACCCACACAGCCCTTTTATTCTCTTCTGAGACACCCCAACCTGCCTCTGCCTGCTACAGCAGCATCGTGTGTGCCGCGTGACTGGCACTTACCCCTGGGCTCCCCACCAGCTGTCTGCGGCTGGGGAGCATGTTCCACCCGCCTTTGTCCCCAGCACCCCACACTTTGTGCAAGGCACGGAGTAGGTGCTCACCAAATGGCCCGTGATGGGAAGGCTCTGTGTGTCGCTGGACCATCTCATAGGCTTGAACACCGTGGCGGTTCTCAATAACTGCTTTGAAGGAAGCAACCTTGTATCTTCCTGTTCCCAGAGGTTAGCACCTCCCTGGGTCTGAGGTGCCCACTGGCAGACGGGGAGGGTTACGGAACCTGCCAGGGCTGCCTGCCAAGCCCTGTTCGTACCGAGACACGTAGCAGCCACTCCAGGCCACGGAGTCGTCTGAATCTGCATTTTCCAAGCCACAGCATTTCCTCCTGTCCCGTTGCAGGTGTGAGCGCGGGGCCTTCTGCCGCATAGAAACGATGGACGGGCTCCCTTATGTTCACTCTACGTGGCGCTTTAACTAGAGGATGCAAATTTACTTTGTTTTAAAAGCACCCTATGAAAATTCTTTATTCAAAAAATGTATTCTTTACAAGTATATACCGAAATACAGGCTTTGATTTTTATAATTGAAAAGAAAACCTTGGCTTCAAAATAACGTGTTAACAAATGTGTCATTGGGCTACTTATAGATTGTACTGCATTAGACCTGGGGCGCTCTTCGCCCCACCCCGCACCCCGATTCTTCCCCACACACTGAAGGAGCAAAGGAGAGACACGCGTTGCCCCTTGGTGCTTCTGTGTTGGAGGCGCTGGGCGACTGAACAGGGCCGTGCGGAAGGGTTACCCGCGTGGGGGCAGCGCTTCCGTCCAGGGCTGACTGCAGGGGTCCAGGAGATGTCACGAGTGGTCACCACGTTAACCTGAGGCCAGGCCATGCTCACTGCGTAACAAGTAAGGAAGGGGCACCCCCAAAGGCTGACCAGGACCCCAAGAGTTAAAGCAGACCGGAACACATTGGATGGGAAAAACTCACAGGCGGCTGATTTCTGGATTTGCCTGGAAAGGACTATGTGGAGCATACGGGGCACTGAAGCAGGATAGTTTTTTGTTTTTAAATCAAATGTTATAGGTAGTTTGTGAAATCACTAAAACTTTACATCTCTTCACAGACCAACATCACGTGGAAACCAGTTATAAGAAAATCTCTGCGTTTCCTCGTCAGGTTTCAGCTTGTGTCAAATGCCTGGTTTAGCAGAACGCTGTCGTGCGAAGTTACAAGGGTTTCTCTCGCGTGGGACCATCTGTCTGCGTGACATCGGTCATGAGACCATAGCTAAGGTGCACTCAGAGTATCTTATTTGCTACTAGGAAAGTGGGTGGCATTTTGGGGAGGTTAGCTATTAACTTGTAGAAGAAACTTGGGGAAAGCAGTGACATCGTAAGACTTAAGGGACCCAGAGGTGGCGGTCCCCTCCCGCTGTGCTGACGTTCCTCTTGCTTGCATTACAGTTTACACTTGCTCGTAGCTGAAAACAAAAGGGGTTCTGACCTCTGACCACCCATAGGTGGTCCTCTGGGCCAGGTAGTGAACTTGTCACTGGGGTTGGCACTGTCCTATGCACAGCAGGCCATTCAGCTGCACCCCAGTGTCCACTCACAGCAGCCAGTAGCCAGCCATCCCCTCCCACCCTCGTGAAATCAGAAATGTCCCCAGACATTGTCCTGTGTCCCCTGGAGACAAAATCACCCCACTGCTCTCGCTCCAGGGGCCCGGCAGAGGCCCCGCTGTGCCCGGCCCCGGCAGCCGCCCTCCCTGGGCAGAGCTGCGTTCTCCCCTCCGGTCCCCCCGGATCTTGGCACCCTCTCCCCCCGCTGGCTCAGCATTTCTGACGACTTTGAACAGGTGTTAAGCGCATTTACCTGGCTTCCCTGGGAGTTCTCTGGGAGTCTTTCTCTGCGGAACGGCATCCCTGAAGTCCAGAAACAAAGTCAGAAACAACTACCTTCAGCTGCTGGTGTTGAGTCGTTGGCTTAGTTTTACTATTTTCCCATTATTCTAACTGACTGCTCAGCGAGCTTCAGCCCACGGGCCACATCCAGCTCCTGCCTGTCTTGGAAACCCAGTCTCATGAGCACAGCCGCACCGTCCCATGCATGTTGTCTGAGGCTGCGGCGTGGTTGCCACGGAGATCGATCCAGGGTCCTCCGGCGGCGGTTTACCGGCTGCTCTAGATCCAGGCACCTCGAGGGTAGGGACCAAGAGCCGTTCCCCTAGCGCCTGATAGTTTGTAGCCGAGTGATTCATGTTTAAATTTTCTCAGATTCATCAAAAAATATGAATTGAATTCCGTTGTTTCCTTCGAAGAGCTGCTGCTGTCTCTGCATTATTATGTATCAAGTCAAACAGCTCGGCTGGTTAAAGGAGAACACTAACGGGTTAGCTTTAGAGCGCAGACCAGTTCTTAGCTGCATCTTTTAGATTGCCGCCTTCCCTACCGATGTTCCAAGAAGAAAACCAAAAGCACCATTTTTTACCAGGAGACCAGGACGAAGCGAACACATCCGTCAGCACAAATTCGTCATTCCTGAAGGTTGAGAAAGCGCAGGGTACCTATTAAAGGGGGTGATTGTCTTCATCTTTCGGTTACAAGAACGGTTCCATATGTACTGTTTTGCATTACACATGGACATATTCTCTTTGAAATTCATCTGAAGAATATAATAATTTATATTTGATAGACTCGGTAATGTCGTATTTGATAAGAAGTGTATGTCGTTTCTGGCCAAAGTGGGCAGTCCTGGCCAGGTTACCCTCTTCGCCCCTTCCATGGGTACCCACGAGGGTGAGGTCATGAAGAAGGTGCGTTGTTTGTTAGGTCAGGGCTGCTGAGATTGGTCATCCTTGGATTGAAACAGTACTTGTCTCCCAAGACGGTGGTCCCCGTGTGCGCCCATTTCAGAATCTTATCGTTCTCACTCATGGTCCGTCCTCCTCAGCTCCAAGGGCGCTCCCCAGCCCTCGTCCTGCATCTGGTGCCTCACTGTGTGTCCGTGTGCCACCCATTAACTCTGAGACAGAAGCACGCTTCCCACACGTCACACCTTACCAGTCTTTGAGAGAAGGCACGGCAAGCCTGAGACCCATCGCTGTATGATTCTGAGTTGTACCTGGGGAGTGTCTGTTATCTGTCTACTTGTCTCCTAGGGCTATTGGTCATTTTAATGATTTACATCCCAGGGGTTCCTTAGCCAAGACAATTTTGTAAAGAAACGAAAGGGCTCATTTTCCAAGTGAATGGCCGCACTCACTAGAGAGCATGTCCCTGCTTTGCTGGGCTTCAAACAAAGAGTCTTGCATCATCCCCACATCCGGATCTCATTTCTTGCCAGGACAGGAGAAGGTGGCTTTGGAAAGAATGACGAGGAATCCGTTTTAGTGATCGCTATCTGATTCTCCTCCGGGCTGAGAATGTCCCTCCGTGACAGGCTCTGTCACGCTGAGTGTGCGCGTCATAGGAATGAAACTTCCAGGGGCCTAATCCACGCCTCCTCCCCCTCTGACTTCAAAATCGCCCCCAAAACTACGTAATGAGGAACGCTGGAAGGAGGGACCTCATTTTACTTGACATTTCTGTGCCCTGGCTGGGTCACATTCCACACAAACGTCGTCCGATTGCCTGCGGTTGTTAAAACACTGTATTCCTTGAAAAACACAACAGACTTGCTCTAGAGTCTGCACTTTCTCAAATTACTCCTGGATTTTTAGGACGTGTTCAGAAATGAACTGCACCAGAAGCAACGCACGTGGCGTGTCCCGTGGGCCGAGAGTCTCCCTGGTGACCGCGGAACGGCGCATTTCAGAAGCACCAGTGGGTGCAGAAGCCCGGCCTTTCTCGGTGTGTTCGGGCGCCCTCTTGACCTTGTACTGGCATCTGGCAGAACAGAGGACTTCCCAAACATTTCAACGTTTTGATTTAAAAAAAAAAACTGTCTTTTAACGAAAGACGGGAAGCTTTTCCAAAGGCATTTTGGATGACTGCAGAGAAGGGCTTTGCCGTGTGCGATGGCCGTGACCGGAGCCTGGCCATTGGCAGCAGTACCCCCCGAAAAAGGCAGAGGCGGAGGCTGGTTGGTGGAGCTGGGCACGCGAGGGGAGACCAGGGAGCAGTGCTTTCCGCGGCGGAGCGGGTGCTCCTGGCGGCCGGGGCCGGGGCTGGCTCAGTGCCGGGGACACCCAGGACACGGGAGGGGACGCTGCGCTGCGGCCGCTGAGGGTGGCACCGGGCGGGGGCTGCGGATGAAGTGCAGGGGAGCCCTGCGCCCACCGCTGCGCCGGGAGGGGCTCCTGGCCCGCTCGCCCCGTCAGCTCCACAGTGGACCCTCAGTAACGAGGATGCGCTTACCTCCCCCTACCCCCGCTTTTCAAGCAGCGCCCCTCCTCCCCGACCCAGGTCTCAGCTGCTCCCGCTCCGGTGCCTCCCGCGCCCTCCTGCGACCGCATTGCTCCGGAGGCTCCCCGGTGACATCTGCACTGGCCCGCATCTCCAGTGCCACGTGGGCCTGGGACTTCCCCGTGGCTGGACCACATGGGAATTAGCCACCGAGGCCAGGGGACCGTCCTTGATTTAGGCCTTGGTTTGGTACTCACTCCTGAACGCATCTCTGTATCATGGAGAAAAGGCTACTCTGATTGCCCAAGAAAAGCAAGTCACCAGCTCCCAGGGGGTGGGACCACAGTTAGAGACTCAGCCACTGCCTGTCCCACGTGGTCTCTAAGTGGCTTAATCAGGAATTGCATTCTACTTACAGATGGTCCCAAGTCACGTGACCTGGAGAAAAGAAAAGCAGTTGAAACTCTTTCTTTTCTATACCTTCATTCTGGGGAGTCCTATCCACCCTTTTATTCTATGTATAGTAATTGAGCACCAATTCCGTGTCAGGAATGTATTAGACTTGGGCATACAACGCTGCGTAAGTCAGAATGAGCCCTCATGTGACAGCGTTAATAATTCAGGCAGATTCAGAAACCACGGAATGACAGGGACAGCGTGGGTGGTGGCAGCGTGGGTGGTGGCAGCATGTGGGAGGAGCCCCTGACGCAGACACGAGGGTCAGGGAAGGTTTCCTGGAGAGCATGACGTCCACCCTGAGGCCAGAGGGACAGGAGGGGCCGGCAGGTGACCTGTGTGTGGCTGGTGACACCCACCCTGAGAGCAGAGGGATGGGAGGGGCCGGCAGGTGACCTGTGTGTGGCTGGTGACACCCACCCTGAGGCCAGAGGGACAGGAGGGGCCGGCAGGTGACCTGTGTGGCCTGGAAGGAAGCCTTAGCGGATGGAGCTGTTCTGCACATCAGGGGACCTGGTGGTGGCTGTGCGTCTGAGCCAAGCGACTTAAGGTGAGGGCCGAGGTGGGCGCAGACGTGAGGGGTGGGAGGCGGGACGGGTTGTCTCTGGAAAGGAGCTTGGACTGTCCTAAGACCCGGGACGACTTCAAACAGAGGAAACCAGGACAGAGGCCGCGCCTCAGAAACGTCACCCTGGCGGGGTCCACAGTGAACGGGGGTGGGAGTGAGGCCGAAACAGACAACCCAGGAGACACTGGGGCCCTGCGGGGCAGCGGTGGCCGCAGCCGTGGGATGGCGTGACAGGCAGCTCTCTGGTGCGAGGCGTAGGATGGGCACAAGGAGGCGCATAAGCCTGGAGGCAGAAGCGCAATGCCAGAAACACGCACTGAAATTCAGGCAGGCAGAAGTTCGAAGCCCGGTTCTCCCACTTAGGATCTAAGGGCGACACTAGCACCTACCTAGCATGCGCTGCTTTGCGGATAAACGAAATACTGTGTGTGCATTTCCTGAGTGTAAACCATCCGAGTCCCTGGTTCTCCATCCTGAGGGCCTGGCTGGCTGAAGAAGGTCTTCACTGAGTGAGGCTGTCGGCAGTGTACTGGCTCCGAGCGGCAGGGGTCTGGACCCGCGGCAGGTTAAGCAGATACGGGTTACTGGTCTCGCACAGCGGTCGGCATTAATTAGTCAGGACTGGCGTTTTTGCAGGTGTCTCCAGCCACCCCTCATGGTCACAAGAAGGCTGCCCCAGCTCCAGCCTTCAGCACCACAATTAAATTGAAGTCAGAGTCAAAGGGAACCAGACCTAAGAGAGGTGTGATTAGTTAGTGCATTAGCCTGAGGCGTGGAGCACAGGAGAAGCAGAATCTGGGGAGAAACAACAGACTGGATTTTGAATATATTGAGTTTTAGGGTTCTGTGACACAGTTCACAGAAACCGCTTTCATGGGCAGGGGGATATATTGGCCCCTAGTGAAGGAAAGATGTCTGAGCCGGAGGGGAGGGCTAAGTTCTGCGGGTGCAGGAGAGCCCTGTAAGGACTGTGGGGAGAGAAGAGACGACCAGGACTGAGCCCCGGCACGGAGCAACGGTCCACGGATGAGGAGAGGCGAGAGCTGCCAGGGGCTGCAAGGAACTGCGGGGTGGCGGGTGGGGGGGGGGGGGCAGGAGGCCAGCAGGGGGCAAGCTGTGTCCTGGAAGCAAGGGGAGCGGCTTCAGGAGGCCCTGGGGAGCAGCCATGCCAGGCCCACCCCGGAGCCACGAGGCGCAGTGACCTTGCCGAGGGCCGTCCCCACCGCGGGACAGGAGCTGGACGGGGCAGGGCTGAGGAGCGGACACGTGAGACCGTGGAAGGACCAGTGAAACACGTCCTGTTTTCTGTTCTGTTCTTCGAGTTCACATGTTAGGATGTCACTTGTAGATGTCTTGTCTTGTTTCTGTTAAAGAAAGAGTTTGGTACAGAAGCTTCAGTGTTTGGTCTTCGTGACCTTCCAAGGGTCTGCAGTGGCACCTTCCCCTCCTCCCTCGCTCCCTCCCCCTCCTATGAAGACACATGTGCCGTCCTCACTGGCCCGGCCTGCTTGGAGTGGGGCGGCCTCTGTGGGCCGGTCTTCTCAGCAAAGTGCTTCCTGCTACGCCGACGGGCAGTGGCCACGTCACCCGTGACCACTGCCCAGGTGACGTGGCCACTGCCCAGGGGACACAAACTCCCTCCCCGGCCCTGTCTCTGAGCGTGACTTTGTGTGCGTGACTGCTGTGGAAAATAAAAATGCTCCGTTTGCGTAATCTTGGTCGTTTTAAAACACATAATTTGCATCACATGTAAAATCGGCTTTTGCGTGGGACCACCCAGACCCAGCGCACACGCCGCGGGCTGTGAGCACAGAAGCCCGCAGGTGCCGCGGTCTGTCCTATAAGGATGTGGTTTCCGGGAGGAGATTCTCTCTCCTCCAGCCGTGTGTGTGTTTGTATGTAACATATAATAGACACGATGTATATGTAATTAGTTCAGAAGACACTTTGCAGAATAGGTTTCTAAAAGCAACTATTCTGCTTGCTTTTGTCTCTTCTTCAGGGGTTGGCTGCACCGGCTGCAGACGGCAAAGCCTAGAGGAAGAAAGAAACCCACTCCGGCTCCTTCCGTCCCTTCAGGCATGGGCGTGGGCATCCTCCAGACTCCTGCTGGGGAGACTCTCACCCTCCACGGCCGGGTTCTCGGAGCTGAGCGGCCTGGAGGCGGGACCCTTCCTGGGGCCTCGCTGGCTCTAGAACTATCGAAGGAAGGCTTTGCCATCACTGAGCCCCTGAGGCGCCGGCCATCGCCCGTTGGTGCTGGGAGCGTGCGCTTCCCGCCCGATCTTGCCCCAAACGCCGGCTCCTGCGCGCTCCCCGCGCCCCCCACCCCCGCGGAAGGTGGGCCGAGCGAGGCCGTGACGCAGCAGTGGGCTGTGTCCCCGCCGCCCGCGCGCCTCGGCGGCCCAGAGCGCGGCAGGCGCAGCCCAGGCTCGGTCCGGTCCTGCGGGTCCCGCGGGCGCTCGGAGCAGCCAGCGCGCACCCCCCCCGCGCCGCCGCCCGCCCGCGCCAGCCCTGCCGCCGCCGCTGCTGGGAGAGGATGGGCACCAGGGACTTCATCTGCGTAACCATGACCGGAGGGGCGCCCTGGGGGTTCCGACTGCTCGGGGGCCAGGAGCAGCAGCAGCCCCTGCAAGTGGCCAAGGTAGGGTCCCCGGGCGGCGGCCCCCGCGCGGGGCGCGGCGGGCGGCGCGGAGAGACCTGTTGATGGCGCCTGGCTCCCCAGGCTGGGAACGAGCTCGGGGCGGGTGCTCGGGGTGGCTGCTGTCGGTGAGTTTTCTCTAGGACGTCGGGCTTCTTTGTTGGCGTAAAGGAAACTTGGCTGAAAAAATAGAGCTTGCATATATTTCCCCGTTGATGGGGGGAATGTCATACTTCCCAGCTCCTCTGACAGCCGGCGGGACCCCTGGGAGGCGCCCCCGAGGCAGTGCTGGAAATCCCCGCTGAGGCTTGTTGGGAGCCCGAGCCCACAGCCCGGGGATGGCGCTCAGCGCGGCCCAGCTGGCGGCCCGGCGACTCCGTGGGCTCCTAGGAAGTGCTGGGACCGACGTTTACAGGCAGCGTTCGTGAAAAGGCCACGGGGCAATGAGTTTTAAAGTATGAGGATGTCATAAAATCCATTTGGAAGCATATTCACGCAGGACTTGACAAAGAAAGGCAAAGCCCAAGCACTCTGTCCCGTTCGTGGGTGCTCATCTGGGGGAGGGCTCCGAGTAAATTCAGAGACTCTCAGAGTAGCCTCTAAGTAACTCAGGTAACTTTGAAATGCATCTCGTAATGGCTTTTCACGTTTCAGATGTTTTTGCTGCCACTGGATCGCTCACTTCTGAGCTCAGTACGCTCCTCTCTGCTGGAGGGGACCTGCTTGCTCTCTGGTGGGGGCTCAGCGGCAGGAAACGCTGGGGTCCGTGGAGATGAGCAGGCTTCTGTCTGTGTTACCACTGCACCGTGGCGCCGTGTGAGAGAGCGGGTCTGAGCCGCGTCCCGTTTTGTTCTTACATGAAAATGGATCGAGCTCGTTACGAAGTACACGGGCCACTGGGCTTTGTAGATCCTTCGTCCTTGGCATTTTTTCTAATGTTCGCTGTGGGGAGGAAAGGGGCTTCTCTGCAGCGCTCCGCCCGGGCTCCCAGCAGCCGGCCGCTCACAGTGTGACGGGGGAATCCTGCCACCTAGCGAAAGTTCCACCCAGGAGACGAAGCGCAGCCTTTTAGAACTGAGGGTTTCTCCGACCTCCTGTCCTGCCCCAAGTGTAGGTGAGGGGAGACTCAGAGAGGTTAGGCGATTTGCCGCAGGTCCCGGGGCTGCAGCTGGCAGGGAGAGTCAGGGGTCCAGAGGTGTTTCCCTGTGCTTGGCTGGGGGTTGGGGGGCGCAGCAGGGGCAGGCAGCATCACCAGATGTCAATGCCCCATTCTGCGACTGAGCAGGCATGAGCCTGGGGTTGTTATGGGTCTAGATAGCAGCTGGCTGGCTCCAGGGACTGAGATTTGGGTCTCATTCCAGCTTCGATCTAGCTTGCAGCCAGGCCTGAGACAAATCTCTCACCCTTCTTGACACGTGTGTGCGTTTGCATGCACGTGTGTGTGCGCGCGCACGTGTGTGTGTGTGACAGAGAGTGAGATGCGGTAGCCTATGTGACAAGGGCCTGGAGAGCCTTCTCTAGAAGACACAATTCCTAAATTACTATGGTAACCCCACTTCCTAATCTACTTTGCCCGTCCTTTCTCATCTCAGGCTTAGTGTGTTTATCCCTGTGTCCTAGCACACTTGTTGTGGAAGCCCTGGGAGCCGAGTGCTTGTCACTCTGGGTCGCTGCTTCCCACTTAACACCCTGAGTTCCCTGGACTCCATCAGTGCTGTCTCCTTGAGTTCAAGGCTGCCTGGGCACAGGCTGTCTCGTCTCCCTAGGACTGATGATACCTTATCAGGCCAGGGCACCTCCATGTGGAGGAAGGAGACAGGAAGGCTGGGCAGGGGAGGGTTACCGGCAAGCAAAATACTCATTGTTCTGAAGAACCGGCAAATGATTAATTTGGGAATTAAAGAAAGTGCATATTTCCAAGGACTAGAAAACTTCCGACAGTCCTTGAATCTGCCCACTAAACCGTGAACGCTACAAACAGTTCTAGAGATAACAACTCAGCCTGCAAAATACCCAGTGTTCAGATTTCCATCATTCCGTGTAGAATGAAAATCTAACAAACTGAAATAGCAAAAGAGAAACCAGTCTAATGTTATTCAAATGATTAGAACTTGAATGGTTTTAAATGCCCCATAAATATCTTTCTAGCGACATGTCTAGTTACTTCTGAGAGATGTTCAGACATTCTGAGTGTTAGGCTGGCTAACCAACCTGGAGGCAAAGCCCAGCTTTCAAAGATCACTAACAGAAATCTTAATAATGATAACTTGACGTCGACATTGAAACTCAAGGCCATAAAATTCTGGGTTTTTAATTTTTTTTTTTCAAGAATAAATCGAATCTTAAAGAGGCCCAGCTAACCAGTAATTTTACCCTGGTTTTAAAATGCTTTTATGTCTTTTAATTTGCGTTCTAAATACATATGATAGGAAGCAAATATTTTCCATCTGGAGGGACAGGACAGCACTCTGCCACATGCGTCTCCCAGAGAGCGTCTGCAGACAGGGTTCACCAGAAAACCCACGTGTGTGTGTGTGTGGGGGGGTGTCCTCATGGACGCGCGCCAGCATTTCTACTCCACCAAGTTGTTTTTGGAACATGCACTTACATGGATATGTCTCTGGACATGCTCTTGGCAAACCCCTTTGAAAAATCTTTATATAAAGAAGTGGGGAGAAATTTCTGTTTTACAAACAAGTCTCCTGAACGATTCAGAAATCACTTGTGTTGGAAAATAATGAGCACCGGAACGTTTGGGCTGTTTATCCTTTACATGCTTTACCGTTTAGGAATGTGAGCCCCACGCCAGAGTTGCAGACCACTCAGCTTCTCATTCTTCCACCACATTTTCACTCAAGGCTTCAAACGCTTGCTTCTTAGTATTGAAATGACAAGTTACCGTCACCCGTCGTGGGAGGCAGAAGGGATTTAGTGATTCCCACCTATTGCTGCCTTTTCTCTCTTTAAAACTTTGAATAAAAATGTGTTGTTCAGGCAGAACACATTCAAATAACATAATTCCTGTCCCTGAGTGCCATCAATGTGGTTCCTAACATGGTTCAAATAAAATAATGCCAGAAACATTCTCTAAAGGGGAGCACTGTCAGCGTGTCTGAGCGTGTGTGTGAGGGTCAGGGTTCCTTACGACGCACTGAGAGCCGTAACATCTTCATTAGAAATATGACAGATCACTTCATTTTTACTGAGGGCTGAGCACTAACTTCCCACAAACTCTAAACCAGGCGCGCGTCCGGAGGTCAATGCGCCGGCCGAACCTGTGGGGCAGCCTCACGCGCAGTCTTCATTTGGGGGTGCGCGTGTGAAGGCTGGTCCCTGCTGAGTGTCAGTGGGACGCAGCGAGGACACCACACACCTTGTCGTCATCTGGACACAGCCCCCACGCGGCTGGCTCTCTCCGGACCCCACCACGGGCCAGGGCAGGTGCCCAAGTGCTCGGCAGGTCGTACCTCTCAAACGGCCCCCCGACCTAAGCAGGATTATGAGGGGTGGCCTCAGGCTAAGGCACCGGCCAAAGTCTTGAAACCACGGCGGAGCGCGCTGCGGCCTGACCTCTCCCTCTGTGTGGCCGACCCACGTGCCCAGAGGACGAGGGCAGGGCCAGGGGGTCCCGAGGGGGGAGTTTAGGAAAAACAGTGCCATCTCCACCCAACTCGGATTTCATCAGTCAGGGGGGCCCCGGGCATCTGGCGGTGACTGGTACCTGGTCAGGGGCGGGCCCACTGCTGCAGGAACTGAGGTCAGATGTGTCCCCGCACGGCCTCCTGGCGGTGACACGGGCGGCAGGCACCCACTGCCCCTTCCCCGGGGAGGTAAGGGAGGAGCAGAGAGAGGCAAGGCTGGCCCAGCCCCCGCCTGTGAGTGGGCGTAATGATGCCGGGAGGACGTGCCCTTTCTGAAGGCGAAATGGGGAGGGGACGGGGTGCTGGGCGACTCGGGAATGGGCGCTGCAGGGGCCCTGGCAGGTCACCCCCTTTCTCGGGCCGTTGCCTGGTGTCCGCTGGCCCAGCGGGAAGGGGAGGGGCCGAGTAAAACTGGAGACAGACATGGGGAGGCGGCGGGAGAGGGAGACAGACAGAGGCTGGACGGCACCGTGCCCGTCCACGGGCAAGGCACGGCTCCTGGCCGCTCCTCGGGTGAAGGCTGTCCCAGGAAGTGGCTGGACTTCAGCCTCAGGCCACCACCCTGTCCCCGCAGGCCACGCCCTTAGCCAGGGCTGGCAGGAGGAAGCCGGCAGGGGAGGAGTCCCTGGGGCCTGGAAGGGACGGGCGGCTGGGGAGGAGCCTGTTCTCCATCCCCCACCCGCTGTCCCCTGGCAGGGAACTGTGGGCGGTGTGCCCTCCAGGGCCCCTAGGGAAACCCCGTGGGTGCCCCAGCGTTTAGACACCAGCCACAGAAAGGACAGCGATGGCCACTCGTATTATTAGCCACAGAGAAGTGCCACCTCATTCGGTCATGAATAAACATGTCAGACTCTCCTCCCTCTCCAGGCTTCCTTCCTGCCTTCACCCTGGGGGGGCGGGGGGCACTAGAGGTGGCAGGAAGCGGACCCCCCCCCCCCCCCCCGCCTGTGCGTGCCCAGGAGCCAGCAGCCTGGCCCAGGAGCTGAGGGGGAGAGAACTCAGGGTCAGGCAGGCGGTGGAAGCTGGGGTAATGGCCCAAAGCCGCCAGAAACGCGTGGGATCCGGCCAACATGTGACTAGGGAGGGAGCTGACTTGATCGCGGCTGGAAGCAGGTACTGGGAGAAGCAAACCTGTGTTTATGATGAAATGGGTTTGACAGTTCTCAGAAAGGCCGGCGGCACCACAGGCTCCTCTGATGGGTCACATGAACGGGATGTATTCTATGTTAGCTGTGAGGGTTTGTCCCCAGCCTGTGAGACCTCCACTGATAATCCTGTTGACTGTGTTTCTAGGGACAGTTACCACCCACCTTTGGGCTTAATAAGAAATGTAACTCGCTCTTCCTTTGCTTCTTCTTCTGTTGACTGGGCATCAGCACTTTGAAAACCCGGGTGCCCTTTGCTCTTGCGTGGGTGTTGGCTTTCAGTCCGTCCAGGGAGTCAGTTCTTGAATGTCCCTGTCAGCGTCCAGAACGCTCCCGTTAGAAGTACATACCCTGACCTTTTACTGGCTATTGAAGTAAAATGATTGTTGTTTTTAAAGGAAGTCAGTGTGTAATGTCACTGTGATGTGGACACTCTCCCTGACTAGATCACATTTGCGTATTTTTCATTGTAATGGTCCTAAAAGGCGGGTTAGCTTCCAAAATAAGTGTTCAGGAATACAAGCCAATTTATATATTTAACTAAGAATATTTCACACGTGTATGCCTTCCAGACATCTAGGAGGGTTGACATGTGTTACCCCATTTGGTACCAGTTGGGTAAGCAAAGTTTTATCACTCTCAGTTTATACATTAAAAAATCCGATACTTCAAAAGTAATTTGCATAATAAAATTACGTGAACGAGTCCAAAGTCCACGCGTCTCTTCCCCTGTCGCAGGGGCACCCTGCCCCTCTCTGCGTCAGCCTGGGGGAGAGGACTGCGTGTCGCTTAGTGATGCTGAAGGTCGCCGTGACATCCGTACAGAGCCAAGTCCAAACCTTAAACTGTTTCTAACAGTTTCTTCTCCGAATGGCCTGCGGAAACACCCCCCCTCAAGCTCCAGACCAATGGGAGACGAGACTGGAAAGGGACCCCGCTCACTTGTAAAGACACTGGAAACATGCATGTCCTCCAAGGTGCTGGGTGCGCTGTCCTCGCTGAAACCTAATGCCAGGCGGTGTCTGGACCAGGGAGCAGGTGGGCGTGAGGCTCTTTGGGGGAAATTCCTGTCGGACCAGCTCGGTGAGAACATGTTGATAGCGCTGAATTACCTTAGATCCCTTATTTTTCTGAACCATCTACCATTCCTTTAAAAAGCAGAGCTGGCCAGATTCTCAAAAAACTGTTTGCAGTCATGGCGGAGTCCTTGGCCGGGGGCGGGTCGCTGGCAACAGCGGGACACAGTCTCCGTGCTCCGGTGGTCTGGACATGGTTTTCCTGAGCAAACACGTAAATCCGGCGTGTTTAGATAAATACACTAAAAAACTGTTGGGTTTCCCATCTGAAACGTTATGAATGAAACACCTTGCCCTGGGCTCAAAGCAGCTGCTTCAGCGGTGACTTTATTTATATGTATCTCATAAAGCATTGATTTTATTTTCAAAATAAAGATTTCATTTACTTTTGAGCACTTACCTCCAGCCTCTTCATCTTTTTTGGTCTTGGAATGGAATCTAATACATACCCTGAGCAGAGGCCTGCCAGAAACACACGCTCCTCTGTCTAACTTCACAGAACACGTCCTCCAGCAAGATTAGCTTGCTCTTATCTTATTTCTGCCAATTTCCTGCCTCCTTTTCCTTTGCATCTTCAAAAATATTTGCTTACACCCCCTCCCCCAATAAGGTCTGTCCAGGGGTAGCCAGCCATGGAATATGGAATATAGAGACATTTATTGAAGAAGATACAAGCTACAAGAAACATTGTACAGAGGACAATGCCACCTCAGTCCCTTCTAAGTAGGCACCTTGGGACCTCACACAGGTTTCCCAGTGCCTCTTCCATTGTTCAAAATACTCTGAAAAATCCTTTGTTGGAATCGCCATCAGCTGCCCCATCGTATTTCCCTGAATCTCATTGAAGCCCTGAAATCTCTTTCCTCTCAAAGATGATTTTAGTTTTGGGAGAAACCCGAAGTCGCAGGGCGCCAGATCTGGGCCGCAGGGGGCCGAGTCACCTGGGTCGTCGAGCTTTGTTGACTGCAGCCTGTACAGGTTCAGCATCCTAAGGTGCCCTGCTTGTTACAGGCCTCCCAGGGTGTGGATCACTTTCAACGGGTTCTCGACCACCTTTGAAGGGTCTGGGCCACACTTTTATCTGTGCTGCCCTCACTGCCTTGTCCCCAGAGGCCTTCTGACTCATCCCAATAGTTTCCGCGGAGGAATGCTCAAGCTTAAGGCAAAACCTGATGCAGATTCATGGCTCTACTTGCTCCGTCATTGTGAACGTGACAGCCACACAGTGCACATGCTCACTCAGCAGCGTCTACCGTTCCCACTGACTAGTACAGTGAGGTCGTCACTGTTCACGCGTGCACAGTCCAGTCCCCTCTCCATGTTGCACAAGCTGCTCTCGTTAGATTAACAGCAGCTGGAACTTTTCTCGATCGGCCTCATACATCTTGGTTTGTTGCCATATTATATTATTTTAGCCATTTTTGACTGCATCTATCAAGAGCTTCCTGAACACGATCGTTTGGTTTAAATTCTGTAAAGTTTTAAATCAACTATTGCCTGACTTCCGCCTTTTTTGAAAACCAGATCCAGAAGGGTCTCGTGTTCTGAGCGCCTGGTTACTAAACATGTTAGTCCTGACCACTTCGCTCTGACATGGGCTGGTGTCATAGAGGCCGAGAGGCGGAGTGACCCTCTAACAAAGCGGGCGTACGCCCACCTCCCAACAGTCTGCCTGGGGGTTCTTAGTGTTCGGCCTACCTGTCCCACGTGAGGAGACAGGAAGGGTTCTCCTCTCACGGCCTGGCTGACGGCAGCTTTCTGTGGGCACGCGGAGAAGAGCCAGGGTGGGCCATGGGTGCCCCGTGGGCGTGCGTCCTGGGACAGCTTCTTTTCAGGAATGTTTTAAAGCTGGTGTCATTTTGTGAGCGTTGACACTAGATAACAACCCAGACATCCACTTATTCAAGCGCCATGAAACCTCGGTACAACCACATGTCAGGAGGTCCCTACCGGGTGGGTCACCTCAGGCGGTCTGCACCAGGGCCCCGTGCCGGTCTTGGTGTTCACGCGGCTGCAATGGCATCAGTCGGCGCTCGCTCCTTCCTCGTTCTGTAGGTGAATGTGTGTCTGCAGGAGCGCCTGGGGGCTTGGCCGGCAAGCGTGAAGGTTGGGGGAACTTCCAGGCATGGGGCACGCGCAGAGAGAAGGGTCCTGGGCACGGCCAGGCAGCCGCCAAGCGCCAGGGCAGTGGGCACATGTTTCCGTGAGGGGTTGCGCCAAGAAGTCCTGTCTCTCACAGTGAAAAACTCTGTCTCCTGGGACCCCCAGCTGTGGAACAATCCACTAACGGGTTCTAGGAGAACAGCTGGGACCTGTCCCCTCTCCTCTGTCTCCTCATCCATTGCAGCTTCTCATGACGGGCTCCTGGCCGGTCTGCAGAGTTCTTCGGTTATGTAAACAATCACCACCGCTTCTTCTGTAGAACTTTGGTTACAAATTCTATTAATCTTTCTTTTCCTCTGAAATTGCTTCTCCCAGTGAGAGAAGAAGAATTTAGGGAGTGTCTCGGCGAATTTGATACAGAGATCCTGTTTATTTTGACCCTGGTATCAGACCTAGAGGAAAGAAGAGTTTTATTATTTTTTCTAACATGTCTCAGTTTCATCTCTCCTTCAAAAAGGAAAGGACCCATTTAGACCGTGCGTGCAGCCCGGCCCGTGGCAGGGCGGGTGTGTTGGGGCTGACGGCCACCCGCTGGCCCTGCGGCCTCGGCCCTGGGCTCCGGTCTGCTGCCGGGTCGCAGCTGCTGGTCTGCAGGTGGAGGTGCTGCCGGGCGCGGATCGGAGCCCCGGGAGTCGGTTCCCGGGGTATTTGCAGCACTTTGTCAGGACCGCGTATGGGGAGAACTCTGGCCGCGGCAACGGTGCAGGAAAGAAGCCTGTCCCCGCTGTTATGTCCTGCTCAGAGGGGGAGGTCACTGTCTTCTACACAGGTCGGCTTGCTTCCGAAACTGAGAAAAGCGACAATCCAGGTCCTTGTACTCCACACAGACCGAGGCAAGCGCAGGGCCCCCAAACCAGTCAGGGACGTTGATGGCTCTTTCCTGCTGTGCACGTGTTCAGATTCGGTAAAATGCAACATTTCACAAAAGGTTCGCAGTGTGAATTGCTCATTCGTATTTCTTCGTGACACAGTTGAGTCAGTCGGAGGCAGCGGGGTCCTGGAGCCATATATTTTACGAGGCTGGATAAAACGAGCGTCAGTTACAAGCAGTACAGATTCCTGAAAGGAACACCCCTCAGACTCCGCAGACTCGGCTGTGGCACGGTTATGTCGAGCCGGGTGGACAGCCGGGCGGCCCTGGCTGGGGCATCACCTCAGTCCCTGTGCTCAGCTTCCTCATTGTAAACCTGTCCCCAAGGACTGTCCTCAGGGCCAGAAACTGCACACGTAAGGGACTTACACGCCATGAACATTCAGGGCTTTCAAAGAGAAGTAGTCTCACGTGTGTGGTCGTCGTGATGTTGTCTAGCCCACAGGCTGGCGCTGAAGGGCGGCCCCGTCTCTGCCACGCGGTGCCGCTGAGGCTGGCTCTGAGGTCGGGGAAGGGCTCCCGCGGTCCCGTCCCTCCCCGCCTGGTGGCACGGACCGGCTTCAGAATGTGGCCTCACTCTCTCGGAGGAGAGCAGCATATGGAAGTCATCACCACCAGAAGGGATCGTTCTGAGTGCTTTGGAAATATAAAGGAAAATAAATTGTCCCTGGTGAGTGAGTGCCGGGCGCTGATCCCTGAGCTGTGGGGAGAGCCCCTGGGCCTGTGGGGGAGGCCGTGAGCGCATCGTTCCCCGCCGTCCCCCCCGCCCCCCATCTTCTGAAGTGGAAGTCATTGCTATATAAGGCTGCTTTCCCGAGTGAACGAGAGGGTGTCCAGCCCCTGGTGCTTCAGCTTCTCGGACAGCAGCGAGTTACGCTCACCCAGCGAGGCCAAGCTAGTGAGAAACGAGATTTGTGAAAGGCCGTGAGGGTCAGAGGCGACCCCGGAAGTCACTTTTATTTTTATTTCTTTCATGAGAGACGTAGCATCTCCCACTGGCCGGTGCGCAGCATGACTGACACTGGGCCGAGCTGTGCGCACGTTTCCTGGCTGCTGCAGGGAGTCGGGCTGCAGAGGGCCACGCCAGGTCCCCATCTCCCGGCTGCCTGCCTGCCTGCTGCTGGGGACATGCTGCTGGGGACAGGCTCATCTGCTGCCATCGGCAGAGGACACCCATCCCTGCGCCCCATGGGCCAGATGCCCATGTAGTGTGTTCTGGGGCCTCGTGACCGCGGGTCCCCCGGCCAGGCACGGGGCTGAGTGTAGACGCAAGGGCAGTGAGGATGCCCCCTGGCGACATTAATCCTTTCTCTTCATGGCGACCTCTGACAACCCGACCCTCTGCTTCTCTCTTTGGCCAAGGAAACCCCGCCTCTCCCTTACCTCCCCATCCTCTTACTCTCACGCCTCCCTCACGTTGGTCTGGTTGTTGTACCCCTGACTTCCCTCCCCCACGGCCTCCTAAGCTGGCCGGACCCTCCAGTCCGAGGTTGCCTTATCCGCAGCAGAAAGAGGAGGGATCCTGTGCGTGTGTGCACGTGTGTGTGTGTGTGTGTGTATGTGTGTGTGTGTAGAGAGAGAGAGAGAGGGAGGGAGGGAGAGAGAGAGTCACCGGTTTATTGTTCCACTTATTGATGCATCATTGGAGGATCCTCGTGTGTGTCCTGACTGGGATCAAACCTGCAACCTTGGCTCATGGAGGTGACACTCTAACCTTCGGAGCTCCCCAGTCAGGGCTGGGAAATCGTGGTTTTAAGAATTTCCAGTTTCTGCTAATCAGTAGGATAGACTGGGAAGACCGAGTGCTGATCTCTGAAAAAAGAGAAATGCTTTCAGGGACGAGTGGCCTCAGGGGCTTTAATGGATTTCATAGATAAGCCAAGCGGTTTCCAAGCTCACTGGGCCGGGGCAGGGGTGCTGACCCACGGCCCATTCTCAGCGAGGTTAGAGGAACACGGGCCAGAACGAGCCTCTCTTCCTTATCTTATGTGGCCAGTTAAGTTCCCTAATAATCCTTTAAAGTTCAGTTCAGCCCAGCTGTTGTCATGAATCCCTCCCCAGACAAAATACGAGTTCTTCCTCTTCTAACCCATCCGTGGGGTTTATTGTCACTTTGTCGGTTACCTGTTAACACGGACCCGCCACGCAGCGCTTGTCTGCTCCCCTCGGAGAAGCCCCGGGCGCGTGTCGGAGGCTGACTCAGTCTCTGACTTTCCCCGCCACCATTTTCTCCCCTGTCGCATCCTGTCACCTTTCAGATGGCAGAGGTGGGAATGTCAACACGTTCTCTGAAGCCCGGCCCTTCATTCCCCCCGTTTTCTTTTTCCACTTGCTTTGTGCGTGTGTGACCGGTTTGAGCCTGTTCCTCTAACATTAAAAACTTCCCATTCTTCCTCCATAGTCCGCATGAAATCTCTGTGTCAAAGTCAAAGGGAAAATCTTTTCGTTGGTGGTCACGACGAAGGTCTCACCGTCTGGCCTCTGTGCAGAGCTGAGATACAATAGAAGCCCTCATTCCGGGAGCTGAGATAAGACGTGCACTCAGAACAGAACGAGTCCCGTGTTCATCTGGAGAGCCTTCTTGTCTCTCTTCAGGGTGGAGCAACAGATCTATTGTCTACAGGGAGAACACAGCCTTGTTTTATAAAGAGGACTTTCCCCAGAGGCCAGGCATGAATGAACACATCACATCATCAACAGGAGTAAGTCCAGGTACCAGATAAACTGACTGCCGACCGCAACAACTGAAAACCATGGCAGGAACTCACAGGACCGTAAAACCTTGGACCTGAAAGGGACATCTCATTTGGCGCAACTTGCCCCTTGAAGGGGGACCCCTCTTTACAGCGTCACTAACAGATAAACAACTGGCCCCTCAGGAAATAGTTCAGGTCTGGGGACCCAAAGAAATCTAAATAATTTCTTGTTGGTCGCCATTATCCAGAGGAAAAGTTTCCCAGTATTTAGATGACATCTGCTTCTTGTAACATCTACTCATTGATTCAAACTCTGCCTTCGATGAAATATCAAACGGTCTGCTCCTTCTTCCCGCGCCAGCTGTTCAGATAAATATTTGTGGAAATTCCAATCGTTCTTCCCCGGAATTTGCCCTTCTAATGGAAGACATCCACCTCGAAGGCCTCATTGTACCAGTAAACGCAAAGTTCTGCTTTTAATTAAAAAATCTATTTTCCTGGCTGGTGTGGCTCAGTGGACTGAGTGCTGGCATGAGAACCAAATGATCACCGGTTCAATCCCCAGTCAGGGCACAGGCCTGGGTGGAGGGCAGGCCCCCAGTTGGGGGCATGGGAGGCAACCACATATGGATGTTCCTCTCCCTCTCTTCCTCCCTTCCTTCCCCTCTCTCTAAAAATAAATAAATAGAATCTTTTTAAAAAGGGGAAAAAATCGATTTTATAAGTTGACGGGCTAGATAGCAGTTCAGAAAAAGGAGACCTTCCGGGTTTAAGTCGGCCAGGCCCGGTGTTAGTCGCACTGACGTTCAGCAGTGACAGGATAATCTTGGGCATCGCGGGTCAGGAAAATGCGGAGCTAAGTGTTGGCGGCTTCAGCCCCATTGTGAGAACTTCTTCCCTGTGATTTACCAACGCGGGTCTCCAACTATCAGAGCAGCAATTTCAGGACAAAAGCAGCCACACTGCCCAGGTGTATGGGTCCGGCCTGATTGTCAGCCTCGGCTTCTGACACTCACTGTAAGTAGGTAGGCATGCCTGTCGCTGGCTCTGGGGACAGCACTGTCCTGATGTGTCTTTTCTCACATCACTAAGCATTTCCCAAGCCTCCGCGGCCAGTGCCTGGATGTCTGACCCATGCGGCTCAGTTCCAACCCGGCCTCCCAGGGGAGAGGCCCACGCCCCACAGGTGAAGGTTCGGTCCCACACGATTGCCCCTCTTCAGACCCCACAAAGCCGGGTAGTTCCCTGGGCTTCGGACCGGCCCGCTACAGATCGAAGGCGCCCCAGACCACCCCCCCCCCCACCCTGGGCTTCTGTGAGTTTGTCAGAGTGGCTGACAGGACTCAGAACAGGTGCCGGTTCATTATAAAGGGTCGGTGACAGACACAGATGAGCGGCCAGGTGGAGAGGCCGGCCGGGCGGGGACAGCAGCGTTTGTCCCCATGGAACCGGGTGCCCCCCTCCGGCACGCGGATACGTTCATCCACCTGGAAGCCCCTCAGTCTCATTGTTCAAGGGCTTCCCAGCGCTCAGTCTGCAGCCCCCTCGCCTCCCCCGGGGTCGGGGGGTCGGGCGGGGAGTCCCCCCCTCGCATCACGTGGTCTTCCTGGTGACCAGCGCCACCCTGAGTCACCTGCTGAGCATCCAGAAGGCTCCTTCTGAGGCACAGAAGACACCCGGTCACTCAGGAAAGTCCAGGGGTTCAGGAGTTTCGTGCCAGCACCCGAGACAAAGACCGAATTTATGTCTGGCTTTGCCACAAGCCTGCTGGGTTCTGGCGTGAACGAGGCTTTGTCCTCGCTCTTAAGAAGCAAACGTCTGTGGGAGAGACGGACGGGGAACTGTTGTACGAGGTGACGAGGCTGTAAGGACAGAAGCACCTGCGTCCTAAAACGAGTCCCGAGGAAACTAATGCTGCGTCGCAGCATCAGGGGCAGCGCAGGCCCTGAGTGGGGCGGGGCGTCCCAGGCCCCGGAGCCCCTTCTGCGGGGACGCGCGTGCCTGCGAGAGCAGCGTGGGGCGCTCCGCGGCGGCCGGCGGAGATAGGGGTCTGCCAAGCACCCGTTCCGTGCCGGTGCGGCGGCCTCTCTGGTGCTACAGGGTGGGTGTTGGGGCGTCTCGTGGGGGACAGAGTTCCCGCAGAAGGGGACGCCCCTCCTGGGTGCCCGAGCCTGCCTCCTCTTTGGGTCTGTCTGTCGGGAGGAACGCACGTCGGCCCGTCTCCGTGGCCACCCTGGGATCTCCGCGCTGCAGGGAGTCTCCGCTTTGGGAGGCCCCTCCCCGTCACGGAAAGGCTGGGGAGGCCGAGGCTGAGGATCTCCTCGGGCTGCTGACCCAGGGGCGGGAAGGGACCGGGGTTAAAAGCCACAGTCCCTTCCTTCCCGGCTCACCCGTTGCTCTCCACGGATGCTCTCCGGCTGTCCCTGAGGGTGTCTGACGAGCGCGTGGCACGCCCTCCGGGTACCGGGAAGGGTGGCTGGTGGCCTGTGGGGGCACTGGCAGGCGGGGCGGGGGGTGGAGAGCTGCGCGGGGATCACAGTCCTCCCGTGAAGGTGACGGGTGAGTGACGCGTGAGGGGCCCCAGGTTAGAGGAGCGGAAGCAGGGACGGGCGGAAGGGCAGTGGGGGTGGGTGCCGAGAACGGGGACAGCGGGGCCGCTCAGTGGGGGACGGGCGTGGTGGTGGCTGGTGCGCCGCGTGGGAGGGCAGTCGCGGCGAGAAGACCCTGCGTCTAACCTCGAACCGGCCCCGCTTCCATGCAGCGCTCGATACGAGTTCTTTGCAATTGAAAGGCCATGTTTTATAAGTTTCCTAGAAACTGCTGGCCACCCCCCCCCCAACTTTTTTTTGCTTTAAAAAGCACCTTTAACAAGGTAGCCAAGATACAATTCCAAACTGAGACCGGATGTCTTCCTGTTCGCAGAAAAAGAAGCGCCCTTTGTTCGACGGCTCTCCGCGGGCCCCGGTGCCCGTGGTCGTGTGCTGTGCGCACGGGCTGCAGGCGGCGGGACGGGAGGCCGTCACGCACCCACAGACGCACGGGCGGGGCGGGGCGGGGCGGCCGGGCGGCCGTGGACGCTGTAGGACGCTCTTCTTCCGCTGCTGAGGGCCTGTTCAGATAGAAGCGGAAGCGAAGTTTATTGCCAGAAACAGGTCTGATTTCCTTAAAAGGCAGTTGTTTCTCTTTTCCTTTGCTTCTCTGGAGAATTGGCTCCACACTGGGCATAGCTGTCCTCTGACTCACTGGCAGGGCAGCAGGACGGCCGATGTGCGCAGATAAAACGATAGTGAGGCGGCCCCTAATTAGACCTCGTGGGGCAGGAGGGTCACTTGTAAAAGGACATTTTAGGGATTGCATTGTCTGAAATCTACTTGTAGACAAAATAAATGTTCATTAAAAAAAAAACAAACCCAACATTGGAAGAAGATTTCATTTGCCTGTTTGACTGAGTGTATCTGGTTTTTGTATTTTCCAAAAGACAGGACACACATAATTAACATATTGGGCAGTGACCCTGAAATTCCTGCTCTTCAAGTCTCTCAAAGGCCAGGCAGGGGCTGTTTTAGGTCCTCGGTCCTCAGATGATGGAGGGGAGCAGCGCCGTGCCTGCCGGGCCGCGCGGCTGAGCAGAGGCCGTCACGCCGTGGGGGGTGCGTCCTAAGGACTCTGTGGCTTTGGCCAACCCAGGCGGCCTCGGCGGGTTCCGCACGGTGTCCCCGCGGTGAGGGCGCTCTCTGAAGACGCAGACTCTGCCTCACGCTTGCTCAGAGTCAGGGCTTTGAAACACGTGTGAATACTGATCACAAGGACATGCCCATTGATACTGGCATGGGGCGTGGGGGGCATGGTGGGTGGGGGGTGTGGTAGGCATGGGGGGTGGGGGGGCACGGGGGCAAACAGAAGGCAAGACACGGCCCTCCTTCTCCACCCAGAGCCTGACTGGGTGGTCTGCCCGCCCCCTGCCCCCTCGAGCTAGTACCTGTCAGCCATTTGCAATTGATTAGAGCTGGCCTTTGAGCCAAAATCTCTTGGCACTTGGCATTTTCCCCTAATATTTTGGCCACTTTTATAAATCAATGTAATTAAATGAAAAGAGAAAAAAGGCATCCCTTTGAATATCAATTTTGCAAACTGTTCTGATGTCAGTAAACATCCCCTACGGCCGACCCTGAGTCAGTGAGGTCCTGGGAGGCAATGGTGGGGACTGTGAGGTCCCCGTCCCCAGCGAGCTCACAGAGCGCAGCGGGGTCGAATGCGGATGTGATCCGTGCGGCGCAGCTGTGTACGTGTGACCGTAGGGGAGAGTGTTAGGGGTACCGGCAGGTGCAGGAGGGAACGGCCAGAGCTTCTCCGAGGAGCTGGCTGTCTCCGCTGAAGCTTGATGCCCCAGAGGACATCAGCCAGGGTCATGGAGCGTCCAGGAGTGGCCTCAGGCCTGAGCCGGGACACCCGGTCAGCGGGGGGCACTGCAGGGTGCAGCCCTGGGCCCCACTGGGAAAGGCGGAGGCGTGGAACAGCAGGCAGGAGGTGGGAGGGGCTGGGCAGGTGCACACGGCGCCAGGGAGTCGGACTTGCAGAGAGGCAATGGGGGTCCCTTCAAAACGCTGTGTGCATTTAAGGGGCAGCATCCTGAACCCAAGGAGAAGGACCCGCTCAAGTGGGAGACGGCCGCCGGGAAAGCCGTCACAGGGGACAGGGGCGAGGCCAGAGGAGAGGGGGACGCTGCCACCGACGGGAGGCGTCCGGGTCTGCAGGGCCCGCGGCTCGCTGAGGCCGGCAGGTGGGGAGGGACGAAGCAGACCGAGGTGACATGGGCAGATCTGAGTGTCCCGCCTGGAGACGGTGACGGCAGCAGAAGGCCCGGACATGCGGGGAAGGTAACAGGTTCACTTCTCTGCACTGGAAGCACGAGGCTGCCGGAGGACCCCACGGTGCCTCGCTGGCTGCTGCGCGGAGGAGCTGCGGGGGGGAAGGGCGGGACTCGGGTCCGTCTGTGCTCGGCTGGGTGGGGCGCAGCCATGTAGCGAAGATGACCGCTCCCCACGTGGCACCCACAGAGGACGCGCCCCCAGACCCCGGGCGCCGAGGACCAAGACCCCGTGGAGCGGGACGGCAGGCGGTCCCCGAGGTGTCCCCTCTCCACCAGTCTAAGCAGCCCCTCGCAGTGCCGGAGGGCGGGATGGGTGTGTCCCGCTCCTGCTTTATTAAAACCGCGCACCGGAGCAGGTTTGCTGACGACGACGGAACCTAACGAGAATTTTCACAGTGCGCATGTGAAGCCCTGCTCTGGACACCAGTCTCGTCGTGGGCGGACTGGCCAAATGAAGCGCAGCCTCCTGCGGTCAGGGAGGAGGGCGGCCCAGACCCGCCGAGGGTCCTCCCCAGCCTTCCCGTGCCGCTCTTTGAGGGTCACGGTCGCCCACCAGACGCACCGCCCTTGCAGATGGTCCCGCCCGCAGGGGCCCTGCGCCCATCGCTCTGTTCATGGCGCCCAGCCGCTGTTTGCACCCCGGATCCTGCACTCAACCCGCCCTGTCTCAAGGCCGCCTGCCTGGTCAACCCCTTCTGCGCCCCCCACCACCCGTCCTGCCCTCAGGCAGTCCCCGCAGCTCGGACGGCTCACTGTCGGGCCTGGCAGTCCGCCCAGATGGGTTTTGCTCTCCATGGTTTTCAGCCTACATATCTGCGAAACCCACGTTCTGTGCTCCTACCTGCGTGTCCCATCGGGGCCCACACCTCTACGCACAGATGCACATACCATGTTCACTTATGAAGCCTTTTCCAGCACGCGAACTGCAGGCACTTAAATTTCTGCTGGCTGTGGCCATAAGGCAGGTGTTGTAAAGGGACAGACAGACGGACTGTGTCTTACAACTTAAACCCAAAGGGAAGGTGTCTTGTGGGAGCACGTGACACCCAGGGATGGTAGTCGGCCACGGGCTCAGCCTGCTGAGGAGAAACAGGCTGTTTCCCGGAGAGGGACCTCCCACACGGTGTGGCCGCCGCCCTGGGACCGGCCGCCCTGTCTGTGCGCAGCCACCCTCGGTATGTGCTGAAGGAACTGCGGCGTCCAGGTCGCTTGCATTTTGCGGCGGGGGGAGCAAAGTCTCCCCTGCCATACCGCGAGCATGGTGACAGCTGCAGAGTGTCGGTGTTCTAGCCAAATTCCACGCACCATCTGTAGTCTAAGAACGCAATGTTGACCTAGGAGGTGGCCCCCTGGCTCTCAACCTGAACGAGATGGGTCACTGAGGGCGCCGCCCCTTCCGGGGTCCGGCAGCTGACCGTGACAGTGCAGACGGCCACCGCAGAACGGCGCCGGGCCCTTCCCTCCGCGGCAGCTGGTACGGCGTCTCTGCTGGCGGCTCCTGCGTGCCCCCGAGCCCCTCCTGCAGGAGACGCGCTGCGTGGGGACAGGGCACACATCTCAACAGGACGCACCAAAAGCCCCCACGGTGCCAGTGCACGAGGCAGCCAGCCTTCCTGAACTCCAGTTCACGCC
This sequence comes from Furipterus horrens, assembly GCF_987537825.1. Lineage (NCBI taxonomy): Eukaryota > Metazoa > Chordata > Mammalia > Chiroptera > Furipteridae > Furipterus > Furipterus horrens. Next base: position 1,448,964 of record NW_028327180.1, read on the forward strand.
GCTCTCAGCTCCAGTGGCTTGCCCGTCTGTGGAATGTGTGTTTCTGTGCACATGCTGCTGTGCCAGGAGCTCCCAGGTCTTCAGGTCTGACATGTGTGTCCGTGAGTGAGTGAGATGGCGGTGCCCGGGCTCCATGTGGGTGGCCATGGGCCCCAGCAGCCCGGGACCTGCAGAGCAGGGCCGAGTGGCCGGCCTGTCACCGAGACAGCCCCCTCCACGGCGGCAGGGCCTGCAGGGCCTCTTTGCCCTCCTCCCTGGACACCGGGGTCTCCAGCCCACAGAAGAGGGGCCCATGGCCTGACTCTGATGAGAAATGCAGAAGCTCCTCCTTGGGCACTGCCTTTTTAGGGGGCGGAACAAAGCCGGGGGCACTCAGGTCATTCCTTTGGAATCACACGGCTCGTCGGAGGGTGAGAAGATGCCCCCAAACCTGCACCGAATGCGTCTGCCACATGGCCACCAATAACAGATGCGTAGCAGCAACGACCAGGCCCTGCCATCCCTGCCTGCCCCTGCCGTCCCCGCCCGCCCCTGCCGTCCCCGCCCGCCCCTGCCATCCCCGCCTGCCCCTGCCGTCCCCGCCTGCCCCTGCCGTCTGTGGCCACCTCCACAGGCCCTGGCCCTGAGATTCTCACAACCGCCTCTCTGTGGACGCGGTGAAGGGCTGAAGACTCTCCAAGAAGATACGCAGACCCTTTCGTTCCGGCTGTGCCTCCCCCGGCCAGGTACATGCGCCCCGTCCCAGGAACGCAGACAGCGGCCCTGCCGACACGTCCCGTTTCCACAGGGAGGTTCCTCCGGGCCGCCCTCCAGGCAGCAAAGCGGGGGCTGCCGGGCCCTGCTGTCAGTGTCTCGGTGGCAGAAGCCACGTCGTGCGCACTGGGCGGAGTAGCCGGCAGTCCCTGACCTGGGGGAGCTGCCGCACGCTCGGCTGTGCTGCCCCAGGGACGGAGCTGTCCTGGGACTGGGCGACGCTCCTCGTGCGGCTGGGCTTCTCTTCAATTCATATGACTGACAATTGCAAAGGACCCTAAAGATCCCCTTCTCCAACCCTGTCCTTGTCTGGGTGAGGAAACCGAGGCCCCGCGCAGTGAAAGGAATTGTTCAAAGCGACGCAACCAGGGAGTGTTGGAGCTCGGCCTGCACTCACGCCCCCGACCCTCAGACAGGGTTTCCCGTTACCATGCCGCTTCCCAGAGCTTCCCTGAAATTGCACCAGGAAGAGAAAGAAAGAAGCATGTCTTTTAGGTTTAAAAACATCAGCTCTCTGCTGGAAAAGAAGAATTGTCAAAAACGCGTTTGTGACTGTACGTTCTGCCGGTACTGCTAGGCCTCCGCGTCCAGAAACGCGCACCGGCTCCGCGGCGCGCACCGGCGACCGCGCTGGGGGGGCTGCGCTTCCCGATGGGAATCCGCGGCCTGTTCTCTCCTAAGGACGGCGGCAACGTCAGGGCCGCGACAGAGCTCTGGGGGAGCGGGGGCTCCGTGGGCCGGGCCGGCGGAGGGTCTGCAGAGGCTGTTTGTGGCTGCTGCCGACCCGCTGTAGTGGCTCGTGGTGGTATTTCATTCTAAGACAGAACCTGAAAGTTTGGAAAGTCACCCATTCTGTCCGTCTTGGAAGAAAGCCTCCTGCCCGTATGGGCTGTGCTGCTGTCACCCGGAAACTGGCCAGGAGACGGTGCTGATCTAGAAGGATTAAGTGTCTCCCCCGTTTTTACTTCTCTAAGATGCTGTCTTAGGTACGTACAGGGGCTGGTTACAGAAATGAGTCCAGTGTGCCGTTATTTAAAAAGCATTTGGGAATCATCCCGGACTCTGCGCTGGCGGGCAGGGAGCCTGCAGGGCGCTCAGGCGCTGCCCGGGCCCGGCCGCCTGGCTCCCAGGGCTGGAGCGTTGCTAGGTGACCAGAGGCGCTTTCAAACAAGCCGGGCTGTGCCCACCTGGCCCAGTGCCACCTCCGGAGGCAAGGAAGACGGCAAAGCAGGGCGGACCGCGGTGGCTGGCACGTTACCCTGGAAGACGTGTTGATGTTTTGTGGCAAGAGGTTTATTTGCACAGAACTAATCAGTCCATGTAGGGGTTTATTAGCTAATTGGTCAGGATCAGAACTTATAAAGAGGGCCTGGAAAAGAGTCCTCAGTAATTGCAGCGCCGGAGAAAGCGCCACGCGGGAGTCGGGAGTGCTCATCTCTGGGAAAGCCGGCCAGCCTGCATGTAAATCTGTGTGGGAAGAAACAGATTTAAAATATGTCCTTCTATAGTAAATTTTACAAAGCTTCTCCCAGCAAGGAAAACCAGCTGGTGCAGGTCTCGGCAGGCCATCACCGATACTTGGAGACTGGGAGGCCCAGACCCGTTCCAGCGACTTCCAAATGTTTGCCGTGACATTTCTTTTGCTTAAAAAGCTCAGGTCGTTCCCACACAGATACAGAAACAGGCGCTTCTAAAAATGAGATGATACAGTCACTACCGTAACAGACAGGCTGACCTGGATTGAGTCCGACTCCACGGAGCAGAGGTCTCAGCCAGGGAGGCCTCGTGGGCGTGCGGGCTGCGTCCTGCTTTCAGAAGGAAAAGGCGAAAGACTAAGAAAGCAAGAGGGCAGCATTGATTTAGTAACGAAAATCATATCTTAATATCATGTTGGATTAGGAGATTGGGGAGTGGAGCGTATTTGGAACACGCGTGGGCCAGCTGGGCCTCTGGACACAGCTCCTGTTTCTGCGAACTTCAGCTTCTGGACGAGGAGGGTTCCTTCCCCTCTTTTCTGTCTCCTCCTGATCAGACTTCCCTGGGGCCTGTGCAGTCACCGCGCTGCTCTGGGTGACAGCAGGGTCCCAGGGTACAGATGTCACTCAGACGCCCTCTGCCGCGTGAGGACAGATGGGGAGCAGGCACGGGGTCTCCAGGCGCCCCCAGAAGCCCGCACGCTCTGTGACAACAACGAAGCGCTGGTGTGTCAACAGTGAATTTGACAGTGTCTGGCGCAGAAATGGAGACAGAAATACTCTTCAGTCCTGTAGTATTTATAGCCTCGCCAGTTCGGCCGCTGTGCCCTATTTAGGAATATTCTTGAGTGAGCTAGACTCAAATGCCCAAGAGCACAGTCCTAGGTTGGTGGCAGGGACGCTCAGGCTGACGGCAAAAGGTGACAGGCCCACTTCCACGAGGGGGGGATCGAGAGGGACGCCACGTCACAGAGACATCCCCGACTCCTGCGCACCTGGCGGAGAAGCACGGGGGGCAATGGGCGGCCACGTGGCAGTGTTGCGTAGTGCTCACCCTGCCTCTGTGGCAGGCGCTGCCTTCCTGCGTTGGTGGGGCAGGACACGACCCTGAGCTGTGTCCACTGGGGGCTGCCTTGCTTTGCGGCCCCCGGAGTCCGGGCAGAGGCGGCTGCCGGGCGCTGCGTAGAGAGGATGGCTGATGGGACACCGGCTCGGGGTTGCAGGGCGGGATCCAGGCCTGGGGGTTAACGAGCTCTGGGAGGGGCGGGCGGTCTCCAGCCAGCCAGCAGTCCCTCCCCTCCCCGCACCGGAGATGTTAAAACGCCGCGAGACACAGAAGACGCACCACCTGGGGGGCGCAGTGCCCTTGCCCCTGCGGTCCCCTCGCCCGGGCTGGCTGAGCCTCCGGCGTCCTCAGGGCGGGCGGGCTGTCCTGCTCCCCCACGACACCCCGGTTAGGCGGTGACAGACTGAACGGGCTCCTTCCCACTGTCGCGTGTGCGGACGGTGCGGCCTGGGAGGCACCACGTTTTCTCTGAGAGCAGATTTTGTTACATCAATTAAGGAAAATATATGTTTACTTGGTTTGAGCGTGAGGGCCACGTCCCCGGCCCAGCCACGGGTAGGACTCGCGCCCTGCGACGCAGGCAGCGCACCTCTACGGCCGTGTGGGTCACACTGCTTCCCCCCAGGGGCGCTTTCGCCCTGCAGGGGGCACGTGGCCGTGTCCGGAGACACGTCTGGCTGTCCCGGCCGGTCTCCAGTGGGCGGAGGCAGGATGCTGCTCAGCACCCCGCCGCCCCTCTGTCTGGCAGGTGTGTCGCCCCTGCGCCTGGCCAGCTTCACAGCAGCGGCAGGCAGGTTACACATTAAATACGCCTGACGTCACGGGCAGCTCTGCAGGGGTGTCTGACGTGCTGTGCCAGGTCAGCTCCTTGGACGGAGTGTATAACCTCCCGGGGCTGGAGGGAGGTGTTTTCAGGGAAATACGCCCCCGGGGGGCTGGGGGTGTCAGCGGGACGTTATCGAGGGTCATGTTGCTTTCAGTGCCACAAACACATGTGGCCGTCACACCAAGGCCGCGCACACCGACGTCTGCTGGCGTGATGACGTCTACAACGGGGCTTAGCGGCCGGTCATCAGTGAAAGGTAGTGCCCCCCCCCCCGCCGTTTTATTGGGACACACTTGGCGTGTGACAGCGCGTTCCTTAGGGCGCACAGCGTGGCCCCTCGATGCGCGTGTGCGCTGCAGACGGTGAGCAGGCGAGCCCGGTGAGCACCCGTCCTGTGACCTGGTTCCAGTTCTTTCCTGTGGGGAGATGTTTCCGGATCTACTCCCCCAGCGACATTCAGACACAGCGCCGAGCCACTACCTGCAGCCACCGGGGTGTGCGTGGTGTCCCCGGGACCCAGGGACCTTGCAGCCGGAACGCGGTACTTGGGACCCCGTCACACCAACCAGGGCGGTCAGATACGGAACCGAAATAGTCAACAGTGTGCCGCCCACCCCAAAGTTTCCCTTCGAGCCGCCTTGAAAGCAGCTCTTTGGCTGAAGAGTTTAATACTCTTAGAAAACAGCGAGGAGACTGCCTGGGGAAAGCGCGGTGTGTCCAGCACAGGGCGTTGCCATAAGGGGGCCGGGCCCCATGGTCCCCGCGCAGGTAACCGGGGCAGGCCGCGAGCAAAGGGAAGGGCCCCCGCACGCCGCGCTGTGAGTAGGCCCGGATGCCACACACCTGGGCTACGTGCTGGGCTGGGGGCTCTGGGTGTGTTTTCTGTGCCAGGCCTGACGTGGAAGGTTCCGGAAGCGAGGCGAGCGCCAGGCAGAAGCAGCGCTTTCTCGCCAGGCGAGGGTCGGGCGCGCGGTGCGGGGAGGCCCGGTGCTGGTGTGGGGACAGCTGGTGGGGAGCAGGAGAAGCATCGGCTCTCTGGCTCTTCCTGGGACCCAGTTTCAGCAACTGCCACCCAACGCGGAGAGCCTAGTGCTCCGAGGACCCCGCCCGCTGCAGTCGGACCCTGGGTGGTCCTGCCCGTCATGGGCTCGCAGCCCGCTGTGCTCAGGACTTGGTCACTCCTTCTGTGACCTTGTAACTTTACTATGATCAGGGCAGTCCCTTCCGTGTCAGCATTGTGTTGCTGAAGACTGTAAACCCCAGAACATTCCACTCCAGTGCGTCAGCCTCTTTATAAACCTACTCTGACATTGCAGACCCGTTACCGCTCACTGAGCAGCTTCCCGTCCTAAGTGTCCCCTAGAAAGCGCGGAGGAAGTGCTGAGCTCCTTCAGAATGAGCTGCAGAGGTCTCTGTTTTCTGTGGGAATCGGCGTGCGGAGCAGCAGCGCATGGTGTGGGCGAGGAATTCTGGGGCGGGCCCTTTGAGTTGACTGGTTTTCTCACTGAAACAGTGAGTGGTCCTGCTTTTGTGAAATGACAGCTAAAATCTTTGACCAGATACTCTCCTGCATCTCTGTTCTGTTGAGAGGAATTTCTTGCTGGCGTTTGAGGGATCACCAGAGATCACACTTTCCCTCGGCTTCCAGTCTGCTTGGTCCACCTCGAGGCGCGCGCTGGCCTCCGTGGGCTCCGGAGCCGGGTGATGAACGGCGCTGTCAGCTCCGACCGGCTCCTGCCCGGCCGGCGGGGCGATGGTTTACGTCAGGCCGCACAGGCTGCCGTGCCCTTTTATGGGCAGGAGGACACACGCGCGGGCCGCTGCCTCCCCGGAGCCCGGCGCCCGTGGGACGGCCACCTCGCCGTGGCGCCTGGCTTCCCACACGAGGTTCCCCTCACTGAAAGCGCTGTGCGCTCTCGAAGAGGGGGGGCCCTCCAGGCCCTGTGCTCTGGAGTCTGCGGGAAGCCACCCAACATGAGCGTATGGCAGCCAGCACTGCTCTGCTCCCCCTGCGGGGCCAGAGTCAGTCCCGTCTATAAGGCCTGGCCTGGAAGGGGGGCGCTGTCCCACGGCCACCTGACGGGGGCCTCCGCACAGGAGGAGGAAAGCCCACCAAGGCTGCATTGCCACACAGCGGTCCTTCCCTGGTGCCGGGCCCGGCGGTAGCGCTCCCTTCCTTACCTCTCATTGTTTTGTGTATAGTACCCGGGACTAAACCTCATAACTGATGAGAAAAGGGGTGTCCTGTCTGAGCCCAAGTGACCTGTAATGGTGCATTCTGGATGAACTCTGAGCGATTTTATATATGATTCTCAGATTCCATTCCCGTACGGCTACCGATGGCTGAGAATGTCAGCCATCCTCGGTCAGTAAGTGGACCAGTAGCCTGTACGCATGGATATGAATCTCACTGTCTGGCTGCTGGTGTTGGTTGATCACAGAGGGCAGCAGGGATTTCACTCCTCTTCCCAGTGAGCACACTCTTCGCTCTCACGTGTGTGTGTCAACAGGGAGGATTCGGTACCTTTCAGCAATGATACTAAACTATGCTGTTTATCAGGGACTTTAAGTGTCAGACACTGGGACAGATGCTTTATAAAGCTTGATTTCTAATCATGCAACAACCCTGGAAAGAATCACCATTGTCCCAACTTTAGGGATAATCACAGGAGCAAACGGAAGCTCAGAGAGCTTGAGGAGCTTCCCCAAAGCCACACAGACGTGCGGTAGTGAAGCCAGGACTCGAACCCAGGACACTGCAAAGCCAGCTGCCTTCCTGCCCACCAGCGCCCCTGGGCCCCCGGGAAGGGACAGAAAACAAGGCTGCAGCTCCATGAGCAGGAGGAACAGAAGGGACCTTGATCTTCACTTGTTGGAAGCGTAACGAGGGATAAGAGGACGACCTCGGCAACCCTCACGCGGGGGTATAAACTCATGATCTGTTTTCAGCTAAAATGTTTGGTTGATTCATCCAAACGACGTCGAGAGTTTAGAAGAATCTGGAGCAAGTTTTCCTGCGCAGCTTGTGATTGGAAGCTCTCAGCGGCCCCACCACTGTCCCCCAGGCTCTCTGGGACTCTTATCTCACGGGACCGGCACCTGCCGCTGTCAAGTCGAGAGGAAAAGGACACCTGTCTGGAAAGGTCGCTTATGTCCGGTTGCTACCAGCAGCAACTCGCAGAGACTGTGGGCCTCGTTCCCCAGAGAGAAAGGAAGATCAAGAACAAGAGCAGGGGCGTGGGAACGAGTAGGGGTGTCAGGCTGGCCGCCATGTGCGGGGCGCGTGGGAGGCCCAGGAAAAGCGCTCGGGCCCCTCAGATGGGGGTGCGTTCTTCAGGTGGGCAGCCTGGACATCGACAGGTGGGTGTTGAATTAAAAGCGACCAAGGAAGACAGAAATTCTGGAACTACGCGCAAGGAACTCTCATAGGAATTGCCCGGATGATTGCGGGACCCTAAGGGGAAGCCTCGAGGATACCTGAAAGGTTTTAGGCCTGGGAAGCCGAGTGGCGTGAGCCCCACGGGAAGAGCGGGCCTGGCCATCCTCCTCGGCTGGGCCCTGCCCCTGAGAACGAGCGGAGCAGGGCGGGAGGGGGTCACAGGCCCGAGGGGGAAGCGGAGGACCTGCTGCCGTCTTTCTTGCCGTCACAGCCCTCCAGGCCCGCGGCCGGCGAGCAGACACGCAGCTGAGCTGACGCTGTCCCTGCAAAGGGCTGCTGGCGGCCGGGCTGCCGGTGGCCGGGCGTGACTCCTTGGCCCCCCCGGCTCCTCGACGCCCTTTCTGCCGGGACGTCCAGCTTTCGAGGCTCTTCCCAGTTCACTCTGAGCGTCTTGACTCGTACATTGTTTTTGTCCTTTTCAGCCCTCGGCCCGCGGTGGCCTTCGTGCCTGAGGTGCCTGCCTGCCGGGGTGACCCCTGTACCCGCAGGCCCCCCGGCTCCAGTCCCCGCAGTAAGTGGACCGAGGACGCCTTCACCCTCTCAGAGGGGGCACAGAGCTGGCCCAGCCAGGGGACGGAGCACTTCCCGGCGCCAGGGGCCCCTCCTCCCGTCCCCCATCTTAACTCACACACGCGGCCTCTGCGTGAGAGGTCCGAGCCCGTCAGTGCCGCAGGCCGGCTGCTGAGGCCCCAGCGGGACTCCTGTGAGCCCGGCTGCTGTTACTGACTCCTGTAATCAACCAGCAGATACTTATCCTGCGCCTTTTAAACAGAAAGCGAAGAAAAATGCAGAACCAGCCCCCGGCTCTCCGACCAAGGAGCTGTGCTGCCCAGACTGTGGGGGGCAGCATTTTCAGGGCGGTGAGGGCCGCAGGCCCCTCCTCCAGACCCCCAGGGTCAAGGCCGCGGAGAGAGCTCACCCACTTTGAGGCTCGAGCTTCAGACTATTAGTTGGACTCACTTCAAGGTGGACCCGAGGCTAGAGGGCACTTCCTGTCTTTCGGGAATCAGTGTTTATTAAGTCAAAGTTCACGGCCTCGGTGCAGGGGGGGAGGCTGACTTGCCCTTCAGAGGAGAGTTCACTTCCCTCCGGGATCTTGAAGCTCGAGGGAGCCCCCCGCCCGCATGAGCACAGCTGGTCCAAGATGGCTGGGGAGACCCCTGGCCACCAACCGTCTTCTGCTCCAATAACTGTCGTCCTTGGAAGACATGACTCAATCCCCCAGTCGTCTTGGTGACTCCCCATGGGAGCCGTGACGGGCCCACCCAGAGGTGTTCTCCTGTCGCGTCCTGTCCTGTCCGGGACAAGGGCGCAGGGGAGAGGGAACATGGCCTCCTAGCCCCGGGCTGTCCTCCCCCGACCCGGGGCCTCCCTTGTGCCCAGCAAGGGGCCCCAGCCCACGGCAGGGCGGCAGGGCGAACTCAGCCTGGTCCCCACAGAGGCCCTAACCCAGGACTCGCGTCAGGGCGTCAGAGGGAAAAGGTGCAGCGGGGCCACGTTTCCACGCGTACAGAGGCCAGGGGCAAAATCAGAGCCCTGAGGCTCCCACGTGGGAGAATAAAACACCTGACCCCACTGCCCGGCCCCTCCCTCCAGCCCCTCGGAAGGGCTCCTCGGGAAGCCCAGCGAGTCCGTCCCTCAGGCGCTGGCCTGGGGTCTCTCTGGCCTCCAGCGTCCTTCCCCAAGGACGCGTCAGCCTCAGGAGGTCCCTGGGGGCACCCTCGCCCTGGGCGCCACCTCTCAGCTCTGGTTTGAGTCCTGGCTATCTCGGGGCCCACCCTGTGACCTCAGGTCAGGGGTCCACTCTGTGCGCTTAGGTCAGAGGTCAGCTCTGTGACCTTGCTTCAGGGGTCAGCTCTGTGCCTCGGGTCAGGGGTCAGCTCTGTGACCTTAGGTCAGGGCCAGCTCTGTGACGTTGCTTCAGGGGCTGCTCTGTGCCTAGGGTCAGAGGTCAGCTCTGTGGCCTCGGGTCAGAGGTCAGCTCTGCGACCTCGGGCCAAGGGCCCGCTCTGCGACCTCGGGCAGGCCACTGAAACCTCTCTGAGGCTGAGTTTGTTTTTCTCCACAGAGGACGCACTTAATGATTTTAGTGCCTCTCCTTGGGACGCTAGACGCGAATCAGGCGTCATGGAGTCGGAAATGCTTATCTTGTGAGCTGGCTGCCGCCCCCGCCAGCCCTGCCGCGTCTCCCACCCCCGTGTGCTCGCGGCAGGTGCAGAGGAAGCGTGGACTCCTGCGTGAAACAGCCGGGGGCTCAGGCTTCTGCTCCGTCAACATCAGCCGTGCGACCAACCGTGGTCAGCCCCCGAAAGGGGCTCGTTCCTCTGCCGCTGAGTGTCACCGGGATGGGAAAGCGACGCTGGTTCGGGCTTCGGTGCTGAAGGCGAGGACGGTGGCCCCAGCACGGGTGACTCCCCGCCTTTCAGGAGCGTGTGTGCAGCAGGAGCTCCTCGTTTCTCCCGCAAGCCTTTCCCGTGTCACCGGCATGTCGCCAGGCGCCCAGTGCGGCACACGCCAGGCTCAGCGTCCCGCAGGGCGGCGCCGTTTCTGGGCAGGAGCCGCGGCCGCCTGGCGCACGTGTCAGCGGACGGCGTCTGTGGCTGTGACAAGGGAGGCGGGTCCAGCCCGCGCGCCCAGGTGCGCCCCGCCGTCCACGCTCCTTCCCCGGGTGTGAGCACAGAGCCCGCCGGGGCTTCCCGCGTGCTTTTCACACGGCGCGTCTTCATCATAAATGTCATCCGTGTGCGCTGAGTTATGGACCGCGCTCAGCACCCGCTGGGCACGCGCCGGGTCGTGTCCAAACCGTCCCCTGCCCCCGAAAGAGCCCGCCATGAACACCTACATTCTTCCTGCCGTTTGAACCACCATTTGGGGTTTTAAGGACCAGAGCTAAAGGGAGCCTGGTTTGGCCCCGAGGCCGCGTGCAAGTCCCCCGCTGGAGAAGCAGCCCTGCCGTCGTGCGAGGGCAGGTCACGGAGTGTAAAGGCTCCGGATGTGCTTCAGGGTTCCTCCTGCTCCCAGAACAGAAAGGCAGGCACTCGTGTCCCCACCTGCAGCCGAGGACATGGACGTGGAGGCGACCGGCCACTGGCTTCTCCTGGTCACGGGGGGCGCCTCGTGGAAAGGAGGGCTGACGGGGGTTCACCTCTGACCCGAGGAGGCGGCCTGTGCACAGCAGCCCCGGGGGCGGGAGCCGTTGAGGGCAGGGGCCTGGGCCGCAGCAACCGCTCGTGCGACTCTCGAGGGAAGCGCCGGGGGCCCTCACGCGAGTGAGTCCCCATCTGCGTCCCCACGCGCCAGAGCCCGGTTCCAGCAGCGACTCTTCAGGAGCCACGTGGCAGAACTGCCCTTCTCCTCAGCGAGTCCCTGCCGGCCCAGACCCGGCGCGTCCTGCCACCCTGTGGGCATCTCCCCAGGCCCAGGGAGAACACCCTGCGGCCCCCTCGTCCCTCCCGTGACTCCGTCTCCCGCGTCGATGTCCGTGACCTGTGTGGCTCTGATGCGTCCCATCTCCTTCCAGCCTCGTTCCAGCCACTCAGCTGCTTCCGACGCCCCTGTTACGGCCTCGCTAGCCGTGTGCTCCCGCACGGTCAGCGTGTTGTGGAGCCCACTGAGCAGGACGCCGGCATTGTGGGGTCGCCTTCCTAGATGCCTTCGCTCTGCCAGGGACGCCGCCCTGGTGACGCGTGCACCGCCGTCCGGTTCTGCCTCCGCGGAAATGCAGCCTCTCGCTGACTGTACCCGCCCCTGGGTCACTGCAGACAGACCCCCTCCAGGCTCTCACCGCTGCGTGCGCACACGACCCCAGCGGTCCCCTGGCAACCGTGTCTGTCTGTGAGACCCCCACCCCGCCCCGCGTCCTGCTCTCTGACGGGTCTCCGAGGCTGCTGCGGAGCCAGTGATGCTTTCTCGTCACCCTGAGTCATGGTCAGGGGACTCCTCTGGGCAGCACCCACCCACCCTCCTCTCCACAACCCGCCACACGCCCCTTCCCACCCTCGTTCAGTTAAGCTCTGCACGTCCCTCTCCCCCCAGATGGACACTGCCTGTCACGTGCGCCCTGGGAGGGGCTGAGGGAGCTGGACAAAGAGCCCCCTGGGCTGATCACATTCTGGGGGACAGACTCCCAAGGCCAGAAGGAGGGCCGGTCTCATGCAAGCCCAGAGTTCAGCATCACGTGGGAACAGGGACTGGGTCGCCTGGCAGGCAGCGCCTTCCAGAAGAAGCCCGACTTCAAGAGGAAGACAGACCAGTGTGGGGTGACAGCCACTCCAAGAAATCTGGGCTTGTGGACAAAGGGCACCTGGGTCAGCTACCGACGGAGCAGAAGGGTCCAAGCATTTGGGTGAAATCCAAGAGGAGGACCTCGCCCCAGGGCGGAGCCGGGAGGGGCGACAGGGCAGGAGACATGTGTCATCCTGGAAGAGCTGAGCATTAGCAGCTTCTCAGGGTGGGATCAGGCCCCAGAGACTCCGAGGGCCGGAACATGGTCACGGGACGCCTTCTCCAGGACCGGGCGGAGCCTGACTGTCCACACTGGGTCACCCGGTCAGAGCGACGGGCATCCGGGGGCCAGGCCCGGGACCCACGGCACAGGCTGCTACCTGCTCTGGAGCCCACCCAGGTGAACACTTTGGGCTCGGTGTTCATCTTCCTGCCTGTCCTGCGCCGTCGCGGGTCAGTGCTTTACCTTTGCTGAGCCTTGGTTTCTTCGTGCACAACAATGGGGAAAGTAGTAAAGATGTCACATGTTTCGCCTGACAGTTTGATAAGGTGCCTGCTGTGGAGGCTGCTGTTTAATCCCAGGGGCCCTGCCTCCTGCCTGCGCTTTCTTCAGGTGTCTAGTTACAGCTGAAAACTTTAAAATACAGCACTTTTCCTTTTCCTAACAAGGGAAGACACGGAAGACTTGGATCTTATCCCCGTTTTTAACAAGAAATCATGGCATTTGCGCGGAAATCTGGGCTCTCTCTCCCCCTCGTCACCAGCGGGCTTGCCAATAATCAGGGTCGTTAGCGTCGCCCTATCCTCTGTGTGGACTCTGCGTCCTGTGATGGGAAAGTGCCTGCCCTGGAGCCACGTGCCATCTTGCGTAGAAAAAGAATTGTATCCTGCGTCACCATCGTGCCACTCGGAGCACCTGTCGCTGTCCCTGTGTGACACCGCGGGGAAGGAAGGACGGACAGATGGCTGAAGCCAGGGCTTTTCCTTCCTGACCTGTCACCTTAGGGAGGGTGTTGGGTGGCTGCCCCGGGGGGCCCTGCCTCTGCCCGAAACGCCCTGAGCGGAGGCCCCAGAGTGCAGAGGGGGAGACGGGCCCTCCCTGGGGGGCGCAGGGGCCGCACGTGGTCGCCTTGTGGCCGAGCTCACTCCAGACCCGAGCCTGATGCAGGGCGCCCTTCCTCGCGGGGTCCCCCCCATGAGAGCCCTGCGGAGGCCCGGCCACAGGGGAAGAGCTCCCAGCCCCGCGTCCTCAGCCCTGGGACGCGACGCCCTGAGCTCCGAGGCGGTGAGGGTCGCACACAGGCCCGGAGGGGCCAGGCCAGCAGGGGCCCCGGCGGCGTCCCCGGGCCACGTGCGGGCACCCACCGCACAAGCACGGCCCGTGGCGCGGCTGCCGTTCCTTCTGCCACTGTATCTCCTGCGGGAATATTGGGAAACAACGCCTCCCTTTTCCCTCGCGCCCCTCAGGCTTGAAACACAACTTTTTTAGGTCGGGCTCGTGGCTTCGCTGTCTCGGGTCAGGCTGGAGCCCGCTGCGCCCAGAGAAGAGGTGGCTGTTCTCCGCCGCGGCCACCGGGAGGCAGCAGAGCCTCGGGAGCGGCGGGGCCGCCCGCCCGCCCGGGGTCCCTGCAGCGGCGCGCGGGGCGGGGTACCCACCGGCCGGTCACTGGGAGGCGCGGCCGCACCCAGCGCGCGAGGGCCGCCCGGAAACGCCTTCACGTCGTCCCCTGGACCGAAATGGCCCCCGGACGGCGCTTCGGGCCTTGCGCCGGCCCTTCCCGCTCCTGCCCGGCGGGGCGCCCTTCGCTGGCTCCCGACGCCGCTCCCCGACCAGCAGGCGCGCACCTGCGCGGCCCGCTCCCTGCGCTCTGCGCCTCGGGGGTAGGTCAGCCGCGGGCCCCAGCGTCGCGGTTCCCCTTTAAGGAGCACCTGGGAAACGGAGAAAGAGGCATCGTTCTCGCCACGCTTCCCCAAAGTCTGCGCGCTGCCTTCAGAACAAACCAGACGCCCGGCCGCAGCCCCCCCCCCTCGGCTTCCCGTGCCCACGGTCACCCCACGGGCAGAGCCACTCTGGGCCCGGGGCTCCCTGGCTCCCCTCCCGCCCCTCACCCCGCCCCGTGGGCCCCATGTTCTCTCCTGTGCACAGCGGGCCCAGCACGAGCTGAGCGGGCGTGGCCACCCGGGTCCTCGGGCGCCCGTGCAGGGCCCTCCTGCTTGTCACGTGGTTTGCGCCCTCAGCTCAGTGCTCCTCCCAGACGGGGTCTCGGGAAGTGGTTTCTGAGGGTCCTGGGTCCTGCAGACCCTGGGAAGGCCCCGTGAGAGCTGTCTGGGTGGGAGGCCCCGTGGGCTCCGTCCAGGCCACTGACCAGTACTGACCAGCTGGACGGGGCCCTCCAGCAGGGCCGCTCCCTCGGGCACACGGGCTCCGGCTGGTCCTGCTGCTCCAGGGCCCTGGGCTTGGGCCGGGCGTCTGCAGTGAGGGCAGGCACCCGGGGGCCCTGCGCTCACGCCAGCGTGGGCGCCTCCACTCTCCCGGGGTGGAGCAGGGCTGGGGGCTTCAGAGGCAGGGGGCCCCTGAGGTTCCTCTGGCTGGTCCTGCTGTGTGCTCTGCGCTCCTCAGCTGCTGCCAGCCCCTGGCCCTGTGCCTGGCTGTGCCTTGTGCTCCTGGCCCTGGCCCAGCCCCGTCGTGTCCCCTTTCACAGGGACGGCGGAGCCCTCAGGCTGAGTCCCCACAGAGGCCAATGCCAACAGCTCCTGTGTGGAGCAGGGCCTCCAACCTCAGCGGCCATCTCCTCTTCTTCACTGTGACCCCCGCAAGGGTGGGGGGTGGGGGCCTGCCCCTCTGCGCTGCAGACATGGGGCCCTTGACGCGGGAAGAGACTGAGCCCTGCCTGAGCCTCTGACACACTCAGAATTGATGCAAAGCCCTTTCTCCAGGGAGGCAGCCCCAGTGGGGGTTTCGTCCATCAGTAAGTCAGTCAATGCGCCAACAAGTATTTCCTGGATGCTGCAGAGGTGCCCGGGAGTGACAGTGCCCAGGAGTGACAGTGCCCAGGAGTGACGGTGCCCGGGAGTGACGGTGCCCAGGAGTGACAGTGCCCAGGAGTGACGGTGCCCGGGAGTGACAGTGCCCAGGAGTGACAGCACCCTGACCTTCCCTCATCCCTGACCTAGGATCTAATTCTGCACCCTGCCATCTGCCGTGGCCGCCCCTGCGACTGGGCCGGCTCGCCGAGTGGCATTCCACAGAGACCGATGCTGTGTCCGCGATCCTGCAGCCCCGAGAAAGCTAAGAGGAGCAGGGCGGCCACCCCAGTGTGACCCAGCGCTCAGGACCCTGCGTCCTGTGCCTCTGACGGTGCGGCGCGTCCTCGGTCCCCGTGCTGTGGGGGGAGAGAGTGTGCAGGCAGGCCCGTGAACCCCCCCTGCGCACACACCCAGCCCCCGCCCCGTCCCCGCCCCGCCAGCACACGTGACCTCCCTGTCCGAAGGCCACCAGTGGTGCTGGAACCCGGCTCACGGCCCCGCCCTGTCCCCGTCCTCCCGGGCAGAGGCCGGAGGTACTAACACGTTTCCAGTCACTTTGCAGCAGTCATGGCAGGAACCACATGAATGTACAACCCCGTTTCCTCTTTCCTATCAGTTTACTTTTCTGTGAACCCGAGATGGTGAAGCAGGTTCAACGTGTATTCAGACACCAACTCAGCCGGGCACTTCTGGGCCAGGAGTGGCCCTCAGGTCCCCGCACATTCTGCGAGGCCCGTCGGGGTCCGGAAAAGCAGGATTCCAGCGTCGCTGGCTCCGTGCGGGGGAGTCGTGTCTGAGCAGAACCACCGTGGCTGAGATCTGGAAAACCCCGCGCTTCTTTCTTTCCTGGGTCTTATGTGGTTTAGAAAGTGGCTTGAAAACGTGACCCTGATCTCAGTCCGCATTGGTGGCGCCAAGGCACCGAAGGGCCACAGCACGGCCGTCCCCGGCCTGAGAGGGGCAGTAGGCACCTGTGGCCACCTCTGCCCTCTCCCGTCCAAGGCGGGCCCCATGGGTGGCAGGGAGGTAGTCCGCTCCCAAAAGGGGTTCGGTCAGCGATGTCGCTGCCACACATCCCACACGCCGCGTCCGGGCGAGTGCGGCCCTCCGCTCCTGTCTCCAGCCCGTCCATCCGTCAACCAACGCGCTGGCGGGGCCCCGGCAGCCGGGAAGCAGCATGTTGCTCAGTGCGCCGCTGACGTGGCATCCAGCACCTTCTCCATCAACGTCTCGGAACAAGCCCGGAAAGCGCAGCCGGTGGCCGGCGTCTGTTCCTGTGGCCTGCACATGCGTTCTCGGTCTCACTCAGAAAACTGCAAGTTTGACCAAAGAACAGGAAGAAAGGGCCTCCTTTCAGGAGCTCATGATCTTACCCCTATTCTGGGTGAAACTGCAGATAAAGACGATGAGTTCATTGCCAATATGCAGTGGACTTGGGAAAAGGTTAATTGGCTGCGTCTGGTCCACAGAGCAACCTCATCAACGCGGAATAAACCGAGCACTGAGGTCTAACAGTGTTCCTTAGGGCTCTAAGACAATGTGTTTTCTCTTGGAACGTAGGATGTGCCCCCCAAATAACAGCAGGGGGAATTGAATAATGTGCTTTTCATTCTTTAGGATTTCACTTTGATGTAAAGCTAATGTCATGTTATTTTTAATTTTAGTCTTTTCACTTATTAAAATACCTAATATTCACCAGAATCATGGCTTCTAGGCTCTTCTCTTTATTTAATAGTGATGCACCTAAGAGAGAATAGGAACAAAATCGCTGCTTAAACACACTAGCAGGCTGTTTCTGTGTCCCACTTTTATTTGTCAAATGTTCATTGTTTTGGTTCCCTTACTCCATGTCTGGGTGTTAAGATGCTCTCTCTGTATTCTTCACAACAACATAGCAAGGCTACATCATCGTCATAACTCTGCGAGAAAGGACCGTGGCTCAGGAAAGTGATGTAACGTGAGGTCATCAGCTGGGCGCCTGACAGGCAGCCCTTTTCAATAAACATCAGCTGAAATGACCGTTCCTCCCGCACCCCCTGGGCCGCACAAGCCGCTCACGGGAGAGTCTGAGCTCAAGCTCAAACACAGCGGGAGGCTTCTGCTACGATGCTCACGCGCCTCCAATTTCCGACGCGACTTCATGAGCAGAAAGTCATTTGAATCCCGCTTCTCCGACAGGTAGAGCAATCAGTGCGTAAACGGCCCTCATCCACACCCCCACATGGGTTCACGTGTACCTGTGCGTCCCACTGTTGCCTGATCTCTGGTTTGGCTTGGGTTTTTGGTTTTCATGTTGCACACGCTCGTGCTTTTAGAAAACCTTTAGACCAAGGGCAGCGCTCTTTCCCGGGGACGGGAGGCGTAAACGGGAGGACGCAGGCCTGCTCCGAGGGCCCCGGCGCTTCCCTAAAGGCAGAGGCCCGAGCCCAGTGGCACAGACAGCAGGTCGAGTGACACCTCCTTCCAAAAATAGGACTTGCTGGCAGCGAGGAGGTGGGGCTCGGGCTTCTGGTTGATTTCGCCCTGGGGTGTGGCGGGTGCACCCCGGGCGGGCATCCTGGAGCGCAGCTCCACGGATGAGTCATTCTGGAAGAAGGCAGCAGGGACCGGGCCTCGATCTGTGAACTGATCACTGACCGCAGCTTTCTGGGGAGCGGAGGTTAGAAGTAGGGGCTCCCAGAGGGCTGCGTTCGGCACCCGGCAGGCGTCTCGGCCACTGCTGATGGCCCAGGAGCCCCAGAGTCAGCCGTTCGGGCCTCGGTCTCTGCCTCTGAAGGAAGGGTCAGCCTAGATGAGCAGACACTTCTCTAGAAGAGCGGGCGTTGGTGCTGGGCCCCTGATGAAAGAAGGAGGGGAAGGGGGTCACACAGCATGGGGTCCTTGGACGGACTAGCAGCAGTTTGGACACCACCCACATCCCTGGGACCAGCGCAGGGCCCCCAGGGTCTCATGCCCACAAGCAAGGGGCTGCTTCGGGCTCTGAGCCGGCTGGGTCCCAGGCCCCGTGGGGCTGGTGCTCGCCCCAGAGACAGACTGCGCCCGGAAGGGGGCTGCCCCTGCCGCCGCCTGCCCACCCTGCCGTGTCCTCTGCTGGGCCTCGGCCGTCTCCCCGGCCGGCGAGGGCCGCAGCCATGCCTGCTCAGCTCCCCACTGTGTCCCCGCGTCCGGTGCTCATGCACGCGCCCACTGAGTGCTGGAGGGAGGGACTCCTCATCCTCTGAGACCAAAAGCGTCCTTGCCTTGCAGGCCCCCTGTCGCAGGAGGCTGTCAGCCTCTGAGCACCTGTGGCCACCCGTCCTGCTGTCATGGCCTCAGTGTCCAGAGCCCGGGAGGCCATCACGGTACCCGCAGCCAGTGACGGGAGGCAGGGCCTAGGGTCACAGCCACCCTCGTCCCCTCTCCAGACCCCTCAACTCAGCCCTGCAGCCGCCACATGCTACTTAGGCAGCTCGATGCCGCAATTTACACGTGCAGGTGTGTGTCACCTTTGGGGGTGGACACCACGCTTCCTGTTGTCTGTTCATGGCACAGAGCGCACCGCCTGCCACCTGTCATCCCCTCTGACCTCGGAGCACGTCACAAGCGGACGGGGTCTGTCTAGCGAGGGACAGCGAGAGGGAGGCTCCCCAGCCTCCAGCCTCGGGGTGGCTCTCGGTTCCCGGGGGCCGCGGCGGTCCCCCCTCCGGGCCCCTGGGCCTGACCAGAGTCGCAGGCGCCACGTGCCCTTGCCCTGGCTCCGCCCACCTCACAGGCTGTTTCCACGCCGCGGTCAGTGAAGCGCCCCAGAGGCGTGACCACGGGACATCAGCTATTCCCCTTCATCTGCAGCTGAGGTCACTGCTGCCAGCGTCCGTCAGTCAGCAGGATGAGCCCATGGCCCTGGCAGCTCCTTCTGGGAAGTCAAAAATAGCACGCTCTCTGTCTTCAGATGCGTTCAGGCTTGCAAGGGAGCGGGGACCGCAGGCAGGACACTTGGAGACCGGAACAAACCAGGGTGCGGTCCGGTGCCAGCCTGAGTCACAGGGTCCTGGCTCCCGGCCTTGCCGAAGCCTCAGCTGTCCCCAGCTGGCCTGCAGGGTCTCCGCACACGCTGTCCACGGTCACAGCTGGCTGTCCCCGCTCCAGCCGCAGGCACAGGGTCTCACAGGCGTGGCCATGACCCACGGCCGGATGCTGTCAACCCCATTCCGCACTGTCTTGGCCTCATGGACCCTCTGGAAGGTCTCGGGGGCTCTGTCACTGGACAGTCCCTTAGGACCCGTCCCCCTGTCCTGGACCCTCTCCGTGAGCCGCCCACCACCCACGGCCCCGTCAGCGCACTTGATCGGGATCCGCATGTGCTCGGCGGCCCTGTCCCCCACCCCGCCCCCGCGGCGCGTTCTTCGCTGGCCCCTCTGTGTGGCTTTGGTGTCTCATCCGCTCAGGTCTGAGCGTCTTCTGTGAGTGGGTCGGGCTCTGGCTCTGTCCTTGGACGGCTTCCTCCACTCGGGACCCCGGCAAGGGGGCGGGCAGAGCTGGTTTCGTCTTCTCAAAAAAGGGCCAAATCCAGCAGGGCAGGGCAGAGAGCTCCCAGGGACTCGGTGCAGCCGTGGAATGGCAGGGCGACCCAGGACAGACTTCCGTCAGCCCATCACCGATGTGCAGACCTGGTCACAGAAGCAGGCGGGCAGGAAGGGAGCGTGTAGCGCGCGCACTCTGGAAAGGAGCAGCCCTTTCCGCGGCGGGGCCGAGGCGGCAAGCGCAGGCCTGCCGGGCTCTGTGGGCCTGAGACGTGTCTGGACACCTTTTCCCGGAGACAAACCCGCCTCCTTCTGCGAGGCCTCCCTCAGGGCGTTCGGTTTGAAATTCGACGGAAAAGCGCCGTCCCTGGGATCCAGTCGTCAAGGCGGCTTGTTAACAGGCTGCGTGAACACCTGATGTTTCTAAGCAGCCGAGGGTCCCGCCGCTACGCGCTGTCTGTGTGTGCCCCTCGCTGCAGTGGCATTTCCCACACGCCACGTCCCTCGTCGCTCTCAACAACTTCACGCGACCCTTGGCAACTCCCACGGGACAGACGAGGGAATTGGGGTCCCCGATCCAGCACGTGCTCACAGTCACACAGTCTGAGGGCACAGGACGGGCGTTTGGGGGGCCCATGGGGTGACGATGTGTTTCGGGGCCTTTGACGCCGGAGCCAGAGCAGCTGGGTTTGAACCTTCGCTGCACCAGTGACAGCTGACGACAGGGAGCCCGGGCCCGATGACCGACTCGTCTGCGCGTGAGGCGCCCCCTCTGCACCCCAGGGACAGCAGCAGCGCCGCCTCGTTGTGCTGTCGGAGGACCGAGGGCACATGTGGACGAAGAGCCCTTAGAGGGACGCTTGGAGCGTGGGAGCCTATCCAGCGTGCACCGTGGGCGTCACCCCGCCGTAGGCATGGCGCCCCCGCTGCCTGTGGTCAGTGAGCCCCAACTAAGGCACGGCTCCCTGCCCAGCCCCGTCCCCATGTTCCCGCGGCCCAGTCACCCCACAGGGTTTCGCCCTTTGCTCTGGGCACTTTCTCATCACCTGGGTGCAATGTTATCTTTCCTGAGTCCAGTTCGGGCCTCCCCTCCCCAGGAGGCTCCAAGCGTGGCCCGTCTCTCCCTTGGTGACACTGGGACTCCGTTCGCCTCTGATTCCTGCTCCCCCACACGTGCCACCCACGTGTCCTTCTGTCACCCTGCGAGCCTGGCTGTCCGGGCCGCTCCCTCGCCTCCACACTGACCCTGAAAAGCGGTCACCGGCCGGACCAGGTGGAACATAGCTGCTCTCAGGGAGACACGCGTGTGGGCCCAGGAGTAACTACAGCGCAGGTGTCAGCGGGGCCCCGGGGCAGAGGCCGGTGGGTGTGCGTCTGTGGTTCCGACTGAGGTTTGAACGGAGAGGCGCTGAGTCCGGGCGGGGGTGCTCCCGTGGGCCTGAGGAAGGACGCTCTGCGGTGGCCCGACCTGGTCAAGTTTGCCTCATCTGGGGCCACCCCTCACGACTCAGATTCTGGACCAATGCTGTCAGGGTTCAAGCAGCAGCTCATTCGGGGCACAGGGACTCCTGCTCCCTGGAGACACAGGTGGGGAGCGGGGAGCTGACAGTTGGGCTTCTGCCTTTGAAGAGATGGGGCCCACGGGCCAGAGGACTGACACCTGCGCCCTCCGACCCGTGCTGAGCACGCCTTGGAATCCAGGTGGGTAGGAAGCCAGGCCTGTGTGCGGGCTCAGAGCAGGGCGCGTGAGCTGGGACGGCAGGCGGTCGGGCCTGCGCACTCCCGGGCTCTGGGAGGCGCCCGTTCCGTCGGGCCGAGCCCTCGGCCTGGGTGCCAGCTCTCCTGGGTGCTACTTTTATGGGCACCGTGTCCCGCGCTTTCCTGACTTCCATTTCTGGACAGCCCCTCAGAAGGACACATTCTTTCCTTAGCGTGGTAATCCCTTCCACCAGGCCGCTGCGGCCGGAGCTCAGCCCATCCATCCGAAGTCAGCTCGAAAATTCCTGCTGCTGAGCTCAGAGCTACGCTCAGCGGCCACCCCCTGCCTGGTTTCCAAGGCCTTCCATCTCCCAACTCCTGCCACAGTGCTGGGCGCTGATGGGGGCGGGGGGGCGGTGCTGGCATAACACGGCTCTGCCTTCTGGACCCGGAGTCCTCGAGGACTGGCTGTGCTTGCTGGACACATTCTTCGGAAAGTAGGTATCAGTTAATCAGGGAGCATTACAAGGCCCTGAACTTGGCCCTCAATATATATATTCCGGTGCCCACCACTCACTGGCTTGGTCATGTTCTAAACTTGGCCGCCTGTGTGCTGTTCAGAGGGGTGAGCTCAGCAGGGTGCTCCCGGGGGGAGCAGGCCGAGTGCAAAGCCCATGTTAAAGGCCAGACGCTTCCTTGTTTGGCGACCCAGCCAAAGCCACTTATGGCAGCTTGTGTATTTTAGATATTCGCCTGTGTGTGTGGAGATGAGAATAATATTCAAGAAAACGTCTAGAAATTGTAATTCTTGCTTTTTGGCTGCTGGGGGACCTTGGAAAACAAAAGTTTAAACAAGCAAACAAGCTTCCTTGTGTGTTAGCTGGTGTCTGCTCAAAATTCACATCCCCCCCCCCCCCCCAGAAAGGTGCTCTGGGTTGGGAGTCAGGATCCTCGAGCTGTGTCCCTGGCCGTGCGACCGTGAGCAGGGCGCCCAACCTCTCTGGTCTCAGTTCTGTCCCCTGAAAGGAGCAGAGGACAGGGTGTGTTCAGTTTCTTCAATCCCACAGTCGTACGGCTCTGGGAGTCTGTGAAGTGTGATTCCAGCCAGTGGGTCAAGGCCTGAGACTTCTAAGTTTTCCTCCCTGCTCCCTCCCTCCCTCCCACGTGTAGCAGTGTTAGAAGACAGATTCTGGTTGAAATGACAGGTCAGTGAAGTCCTGACCGCCTCCTGAGAGCCTGACCTTGGGTGGGCACATCCCAGCTCAGAGACTCAGTTTCTTCTTCTGCAAAATGGATGCAGAGTCCCTGCCCCGCCTGGGGGTTGTGAGGGTCAGAAGTAGCGTGTGTGTAGCCAGTGGTGAGCGTGGTGGCGGTTACTGCTTCTTGACCACATCAGACGATAAGGAGGTTAAAACAATGTTCCTGTTTTCATAAAGACACAGTTTCGGAGTGAGGATAACATCTTCTCTAATAATTAAAATACAAATTATGAAGTGCCGGAATGGAGACTTGAAGCTACTTGTAATGAGCTCATAGACGGAATGCTTCTGCGTGGAGGGGAAGGTGGGGTGATCTGGTGGGAGCCCATCAGCTCTGGGCTCTGAAGGAAGACCCAGACTGGCAGGCCGGGGGGCAATTTGGGAAGCAGAGCAGCTTCCAAATGGAGGAGATGCTCTTCCAGGCTGTGGTCCTCTCCCAGCTCCCGGCTGTTGCCTGGAGCTCCCTAAAGGCTCTGACGAGGGGATGCCGCAGCCCACACGTTCGGCCCAGGAAGCCGTTTTCCCCGAAGGCATAGGCAGGGGAAGGGCGCAGGAGATGGAGACGCGCCTCCAAGCATGGCCCCCCGGGGACCAGCCTGGCCCCGCAGTGTGACTAGAGAGCTGGAGCGCCCCTGCCACTGCCCTTCCGTCCAGGTGACGAGGTTTGGTGACTTAAGGACGGGACGGCCAACACACAGAGGGTCTCAGAGAAGGGACATCGGAGAAGGGCATTCCTGTGTCCACCTTTGTTTTCTTTCAACGCCCAGGGCCTTGCCCATGCGTGAGAACCCAGGTTAGGGTCATTCCGTTTCTTCCTTCCTCGCGGCGGCCGTGGGAGAAGAGGGAGGCTTGCTGGGCAGCCGGACAGAATAGGAGACGAGGAGACACACACGTGGGACGCAGCCAGGGTCCCCGCCCTGTCCGTCCAATGGCCGGACTCACAGCTGCTGCCGAGGCCCAGCTGCCCCCTGGGTTCTGCGAGCCGGGCAGAAATGCCGGCCGAGCGGAGCGGCCGCTGCCACCACACCAGGCCCGTCGTCTGGGGCCTGCGACCTCGTCCCTGCAGCACCTGCCAGGGCTGCGTTCCAGGGGCCGGGGGAGGGGGGCGCAGAGCAGCGGGTTGGACAAGTGAGCACACGAATTCCACTTCTCAGAGTTTGAGCCCGGAGGGTCCGTGCCTTCCCGTGGCCTCCGCCCCCTCCTCTCCCAGCTCCTCTCCCAGCTCCTGCGGGGCCGTGAGGCTGGAGAGGCTCCGAGCACAGCCTTGTGAGGTCGCCCTCGGGGCCCAGGTCTGCGGGCTGAGTCTGAATGGGGCGGGGGAGGGACTCGGAGCTTGAACCTCGCCATCCGCTGGAGGGTCTTCACCCCCACGGCGTGCCCTCTGCCCTCATGCACCCTGTCAAGAGGTCAGAAGTCACTGCCGTCCCTGCGTGGCTTCACGCCCCAGAGGGGGTTCACTACCACCCTGTGAGGTGACCGCCTGGGCACTGGGCCCGCTCTGTGCAGGTAGGGGTGGGAGGATCCATCCACCGGACAGAAACACGGGGGGGGCGGGGGGGGGCAGCGCTTCGTCACCTCGAAACCAGGCCGAGCGTGCAGTCCGTTACGTGGACCGCCTGTGCCTTCCCGCGTCCACGTCCAGGCTGCAGACCAGGCACAGATGCCGAGGTAAAAGCAGCGCCTGCAAATGTCCCTTCACTGGACGCGTCCCTGTTCACCCGCGGATCCGGCAGGTGGCTGGCCTTTCCCGCCCATGGTCACGGACCGGAGTTTGAGGCTCTCACCCCACCAAACCGTCGGTGCGGCAGGAGAAACCCACGTGGGGCAGGGACCCGCGCCGACAGCCGTGTGCCAAGGAACGGGCTGGACCACGAGAGGCCGCAGAGGCGCGTGTGGCGGTCTGCTTGTTGCCTCTTTGTGACACCAGCAACGTTTTATTCCACAGGAGGTGCGTCGGGTGGGCAGCATCCCCGTTGGTGAGGAGTCGAGGTCTCTCAGAGGAGGAGGAGGAGACTCAATATTACTTAAATTTTCTTTTACAAGCTATTCGTCCAAGTAGGAAAGTCCTTGTCTCAAGAAATTAATATTTTTTGTTCTTTAAAAGCATAATGCCTGTAGGTTACTGCGTAGTCTGCTGGCGTGATATGAAGTGTTTATATACTAGCTCTCACTCATTCAGGTACTTGTGTATTTGTCTTGCATGCGACTTCTCCAGTCCCTCTGAGTGTGAGGACGTGCCGTTCTGCAGGCGGAGTTAATGAGCGTGGGGATCATTCTCCTTAGGAAACAAGGCCTCAGCGATTCCGCTGCTCAGTTTCAGGGTCGCGTGAGAACAGGCAGGAACGTAAAAGGCCATCACGCTGAGTTCCACGTGACAGCGAAGAGTCCCTGGAGATCCCATCTTCGGCACAGCGAGGTCTGTGGCCAGCCAGACGGGGCAGGCGGTCACTCAGGCCGGTCAGAGCCTGAGAGTGTTGTTGCCCTTGCGCCCGGCACGTTCAGCACCAGGGCCATTGGGGCTGCCGGGGGCGTCTGTGCGGCTGGAGCTACACGCGTGTTTTTCTAGAGCTCATTATGTGCCTGCCCGGCCCGCTTAGGGATCAAATTCAAGTTGCCGTCTCTCCATACACGTGGTGCGCCCGCCACTTCTCATCCAGAACGTCCTGGCTTTGTGGACCTTCATTTTCAGGACAATAAAAGTTATTTATCTAACCGTTTAGACTTTACATGTGTTTTTAATGAGTTCTTTTTCAAGTATTTGTTCATCTTCGTTCTAAATGTTTATAAAAAGAGCTGCCTGTCGTTCAGAAGCTGTGTGTGTCCCCCCCACGGACTCCAACGAAAAGCAGACGCGCGTCCCGCCAGCCCGGCCTGGCCGGTTCTCCTGAAGGGCTGCGTGTCCACGTTCCCAGGAAGGACAGGAGCGCAGAATACCATTCCATATTTGAACTCACTCCTCCAGCCGCGCGGGGCCTGCTTTGTAACAGCTCGTGGCAGCCCCATCACCGCCTGCTTCTGCCCGTGGGACCCGGCGGCACCCTGAGGACGTGGCCCGTGGGCGGGGCTGAGCTCCTGTCCTAGCCAGCTCCCAACTCCAGGAATGGCTCCAAGGCTGCTACCAGGAATACTTTCTGCTTTTATGGCAACTTGGTCCCTAAGGACAAAGCCAGTCACCCCAAAGGAAGGCATCTGCCACGTGTTCGTGTGGGTTCTGGTGCCCAGAGCAGACACGTTCCGTCTTCAACCCAAAACTCAAACTGACCACAGCCGAGGGAGCGCGAATTGAGGTTCGGAGGATGGAAGGCCCGAAAGCCCCTCCGTCTGCCTCCGCGTGCGTGGCGGCCGGGTCTGAACTCACCACTGAAGGGTCATCGCCACGTCCACACGATCGGCATGGTGGCGTCCCATCTTCGTCTCCTCCCACACTTCATGACGCTTCCTTTCCGGAGTCTCCTGCCCCCCTCTAGACAGCTGTGCCCGCGGGTGGCCCCCTCCCACCGTTCCTTACGAGTTCCCCATGAGCTTTCATTTCTCGCACAGTGGTTTCCTGGTTTGCTGTCCGCGGTCGTGCCCCGGCACTGCGCTCATCGGCCTGCTGTGTCGGCTCCCGGGTCCCCCCTTTCCTCCTGAGGGGGTGGCCCCGTCCCACTGACCCGGCGCCCGTTCTGGCTCTGCCCCTCCTGTCAGGCCTGAGCCGCCTGCACTGGAGTCTTCTCTTCTCTGCGCCTCTGACGTGGCTGCCTCCTCCTGTACCTGCTGTGTTGGCTGCGGCCCATCATTCAGCCTCAGTTCAGGGCTCACTGGCAGGAGGTAGGAGCCCCTGTGGTTATTCTGGTCAGAATGGGACCTGGTCAGTGCTGGGGACGCTCTGTCAGCTCTGGAAAGGTGGGCTCAGCACCCGCCCGTGACTGCCTGGGGGCTGGACCATCGGCCACAGTCAGACGCCCCCGGGCCAGCTCCGGGTCTCGGGTGTCCCCCCTTCCCCACAACCTGGGACTGCTAAGCTGCCAGTGCCCCTACTTTGCCCAGAGTGAATGCCCCTTCCCACCTTACCCTCGATCTGCAGGGAAACGTAATAAATAGGCCTGTCCCTTTCGTGTCTCAGTTATGAAATGTGTCCTTACTGAGGAAAAGACGGATAAAACGTTATCTTCCGTTACGGTGAGACAATAGCACGGATCCAGGACTGATGGCCTTGGAGAGCACTGGGTGGTGAATTCCTGATGGAGGCCCAGCCTTGTCACTGCTGATTTTAAACCCTGACCGTGTCTCGTTTTCACAATTAAGAGCAGCTTCAGGCCCTGGCCAGGGAGAGTGTCTTCCCTGATACGTCAAGGTTGCGGGTTCGATCCCCAATCAGGACACATACAGGAGTCAACCAATGATGCATAAATAAGTGGAACAACAGACTGAAATTTCTCTCTTACTCCTTTGCACCCTCTCTCTAAAATCAATAAAAATCTTAAAAAATAATATTTTCAGGAATTAGAGTTTTTACTCACGTGCCTGGTGCACAAGTATTTAAATTACAACGATATGTAACAATACACAATATGAGCTAAAGACCTTCTGTGCACTAATAAATGCTCTTCCTGATACCCCTGTGGGCAGGGCCGTGGTGGTGATGCTGGTGCCCGCAGGGGACGTGCTGGCGCGCAGTCTGTGCTGGGCTGGCAGTCCTCTTAAGAGTGGAGAGCCGAGTCCTTCGGGCGCCCGGGCGGTGAGGAAGGCATCGCCGTGGCTAGTCAGCGCGGTTCTGGAGGGAAAACGCCTCCTGCTGCTCGGACCAGAGGCGGGGCACTCCTGGCCCTGCGTGCAGACCCCGGTGCGTGCCGCCAGGAAGGCCGATGACTCCTGAGGTGACGTCTCGCTACCCTGGACACCGTGACGAGCTCCACGGGCCGGGCAGAAGGACACGCCGCACTCTGCCGCCCCCAGTGCAGGCAGGGGTGCCAGACAGCTCTGGTAACCCGGGGACCGCCGAGCTCCCCAGGACTGTGTCCTCGTCTCATCTGCAACCCCCGAAGCTGCGTGCGGCTCATCTCCCCGCTGTGCTGGGAAGACTTCCCTAATCGCCCCCCCCATTTTCCTTGCGGCAGTTAGTGCCCACCCCCTTCGCACTGCACCAGGCTCCTCCGATTTATCCGAACGGCGCGACTCGCTCTGCGACCAGGGTCAGATCTCCCAATGTGACATCAGTGTTTTTAATGTGAACTCGCCTTAAGTGTGTCTCCCCTCCTCTATTCCTTACTTCTCATATCATCACTCTCCTGAATAGGCTTCCTCTCCTTTCCTGTCTGTTTACAACGATATGCATTGAATGTGGGCATCGCGGTATGTACTACATTGTGTGTGTGTGTGTTCACGCGTGTGTGTGTGTGTGCGTGCGCGCACGCATGTGTGCAGCATGTTTAAGGCGGCCCTACAGGTTAACAGGCGGACACAGGACCAGGCTGACGCTGTAGTCTGTGCGTTTACCTGCTTCTCCCAGATGCAGGCGTCTTGGGGACAGGGGCCTGGTTTCTGCGAGTTACATGGTTGTGACGGCCGCCTCCTTCTCCTCTCCCCTCAGATCCGAAGCCAGAGCAAGGCATCGGGGGCGGGGCTGCGCGAGGGGGACGAGGTGGTCTCCATCAACGGCCACCCGTGTGCCGGCCTCGCCTACGCCCAGGTCGTCCAGCTCATGGAGAGCGTGACGGACTCCCTGCGCATGCTCGTCAGACGGTACGGCGCTCGGGCCGCAACGCCCGTTCTCTCTGGGAGCTCGACGGGGACGGTGGGGGACCCTGGGGGCAGGGGGGAGGGCGGGGGAGCCCGGTGAGGTGGGGGGAGCCGGGGGACCTCTGGAGGGAGTCCGTGCAGTTACACAGAAAAACCAGGGTTGGGAAAGTGGCGATTTTAATCCACTGCATTTTCTGGTTGATTGGAAATTAACTTGAAAATCACTGTTTCAAGAACATCATTGGAAGTCTCACCTTAGAGAGTTCCACATGTTGAGCATAATTTAGTCCTTCCAGCTCAAGGTTGGTGGTGGCTCAGGATCAGAAACTTGTAATCCCCAGATTCGCAGATGAATTAAAACCATTTAAATGTTAAACCATCACTCGGTACACTAGTTGTTTCATAGGAAGAAAATGCCTAAGAGAAGGAAAAGAGCACCAGAACCTTAGCAGCAGCTGGGCTCCTCGCACCAGTGTCTGGGTCTGGCCCGGAGGACGCGTTAGAGCAATGGGTTTGAACGGTCCATGCAAATGACTCGTGAATCCGGTCTCCCCAAATCCACCCTCCACACTCATTGCTGAAAATGCCGAAGTTTAAACATCAAAAGAAAAGAAAATAACACAGGCAATCACCAAAACCCTGTAGCATCCAGTTTCCATGCATGCAAAGCACTGTTCAGATCACCCCAGCCTCGCAGGGGGACCCTGGCCGCGAGGACAGAGACTCCGGGGGGCGGGGGGGATTGCTCGCCGGCACGGGGGTACCAGGGGCCTCTCACGGAGCCTGCAAGCCCTCCAGGGTTTGCCCCCCACTCTGCAGAGACCCGGCCCACAGCCTTCCCTCTCTGATGGTCGTTCAGCGTGACTCCATTTCTCTACAAATGTGGCCTCTCTGTGGCCAGATTCTTGTGAAAATAGAAGGAATCTAGCTTTATCGCAGGAGCTCCCGTCCAGAGCTTTACGCACGCGGCCCAGCGTCCCCGCCCCAGGATCCCGCCTATTTGTGACGCTGCCACTTAGACCTTTTGGGAAGGTCTAATGACTGCCCAGACGGGGAAGTACCCTTTCTAATCTGTGCCCTCTCCGGGGACTGCATGATTTAAGGAGGACCGTTCTCTGGAGCGTGCTGTGGTCCGGGACATTCCCCCCACCCCCAGCCCTCATTTGGCTGCGACGCTGTCACTGGGAGAACCAGGGCGGGGGGCAGGGAGCAGTCAAAGCCGGGTCCGAGGGCCACAGTCACCGTCAGAAACACTCAGACGAGTTCTCTGCTACTTTCAATAAGTGGCATCGGGATTATTATTATTTTCTCTGAAGTATTTTGACTTCACCAAATAAATAATGGGTGATATTGAAAATGGAATCTCAAATCAATACCCACCCAAAGGCAGCCAGTGTACCGCCATCACCACCACCATCACCACCGCGCTGGTCTCTGAGCATCGTGCCCTGGGGCTAAATCTCTCCCACCCCTAGAGCTGTCCTTTGTCACTGGGGGACAGCGTTTCGCTCTTCCTGGGCAGCTTCCCAGGGACAGCTAGGTCAGGCTGTCCTAAAGCACGTCTTCATCATTGTCTCTATTGTCTTAAATTGTATTAAAATAAGAAATTTTTTAAATTATGCAATTATGTGTTGGAGAGAAGGAAATTTTACCCTACCAGTCTAGGCTGTTCCGGCTGGCCTAAGAATTATGTTGCCGTGAAACCGATGAGCAGGAACAAATAACCAGATTTAATTACGTTTGCGGGCACAGGGGCTCATCTGGGCTGGGGGCCCCGGGCCGGGTGGGCTGGGACGCCACCCTGAGCTAAGGCGGCGCGGCTTCCAGGGGCAGGGAGGCCAGAGGGTCTTCCTGAGTCTTTAGTTCCTTAAAACTAAAATAACCCTCCTGCCAGGGAGACCCCGTTTGAGGTGCCCAAGATTGTTCTCCTACGTTGGACACAAAAACTGTGGCATTGAGCACCTAGGAGACTGAATGGAAACGAGTGTTTTCAGGGGCACAGCTGTCGTCCCTGGAGCGTTCATGGTTGCCTGCGTGTGTGACCATGTTCCCTCGGCTACCGGTCAGTGTTCTTGTTTGTCCAGCCAGGGAGCCTGTACCACGGCCTCTGGGGCTGGGACGAGTCCCGGCTCCCAGCTCCACATCCCAAGTCACTGTGACAAGATTCGCAGGGATTCTCTAGTTCCCGCCTTCACCCCCCTGACCTCCATAAGAAAGATCCTATTTGCTGCCCTGGTGTTTTTAAGATACATATTATAATTTTCTTTTTGTATTACCAGGAAGCCTTATAGATTACAGGCTCAGAGGAAGCTGCCTTTCCTTTGATTGTTTTAGCTTCGTTTCGTTTAGTTTAGTTTAGTTTAGCGACACGCAGACAAAAGTGAGGTTCGGAGTAATTCTAAGATGAGGCTGAACTTGTCTGCCCCCCAAAGTTCTGTGGTAGCGCCCTGGTGTGGACGGGACAGAGGGCCCGCGCCCTTCAGAGGCTGGCACCGCACCGGCCAGGGGCGTTTGAGGAAGGAACAGGGCGGAGGGACAGGGCTTCGTCATGTGCAGGCCTAAACGCAGTCCGTGGGATGGCGACATGCTTTGCCAATATTATAACAGCTTTTTGAAAACCAACTACAGATAAAGAGCAGCCATGTAGCTATAACCTGTCCTTTTAAAAAAATAAAAGCCGAGTTTAGGATGGATTTGGGTTTTAAAATCTCTCGTAAGCATTCTTGCTTGGCTTTAAAGAAGAAGTTATTCGGAAGCCCTTTGAGTGATCACGTAAACACGCTACCCCCTTGTGCTTCCGGATGTGCCACTGTGGACCTCTGGGAGGCAGCCTGGGGACAGGGTCGCATGTCAGCCACCAGGAGGGTGTCAGGCAGGGCCTGGGCAGGTGTGGGCGCTCTGTGTAACGGTCTGGGACAATTTCTCTGTGCGCAGACCTTCCAGTGGGACAAGTGAGACTCTGCTCTCCGACACGGGAAACAGAACCCAGCAGCATGCTCCCCACAAGGGCTACATGGAAAGTACCACCCTGCAGATCCGACCGGCCCCCCGGAGCCAGGACAGGGGGCCCCGCATCGCCCCAGGCGTGAGTGGCGCCCCTCTTGCCAAGGACCAAGGAAGTGGCCCTGCTTTTCCTGGGAGCAGCAAAGAAGAAACAGGGCTGAGCTACCCTGGGGTTCCCCGTGCACCTGACACCCCCAGAGGATGCCCCGCAGAGGAGCTGGTCTGGCGGGAGAAGGCGGACGCGGGCCGGCTGGGCCCTGCGGTTGAGCTGCAGTTGTCCCCGTCACAGGAGGCGCGCCCGGGCACCGGCACCCACATGGCGGCTCTCCTGGGAGCCGAGAAATCCGAGTGTGCTGACCCAGGTCCTGGCTTAGGCTGTGGCGGCGCCGCCCACATAAATGCAGTCCCCACCGGGGAGGAGGGGGGCCCGCCTCTGAGGTCCAGCAAGACCATCCAGATCTGCAGAGGCCGAGAGCTGAGCGGGCCCCCGGGGAAGGAGGCCGGGGGCGCGAGGCTGCCCCTCGTGGAAGTGATCTTGGACCGCGCTGACAGGCAGCAGACAGGAGGGGCCCGGCTGCCCGCGGCGGCAGGGGGTGTGGATTCCCTGGTGGAAGGAGGGCCGTCGGAAGCACCTCCCTCTCTGGTAGCCTGTGCCGTCTCTTCAGAAGGCACAGAGCCGGGGGAAGAGGCGCCCGCAGACAGGGATCCCAGCAGACCCCACAAGCACAGAGCACGCCACGCACGTGAGTCCTGCCGCGGGGCTGCCAGGGGCGGGGGCTGCGTGTCCTGCTGCTGCTTGCCTGCGGGGAGGGCTTTTGCTTTAATAGGTTTTCCTTATGTCTTTCATTGGCTCTTTTTGAAAATTCTTAATGTACAAAGTGACAAACACGAAACTGTGGACAGTAGCAGTTTTCGAACTGGAAGCAGCAAGTTTGGACTTTGTGACAGAGTTCGGGGTTTTCCATGCACTTCTCTTACCCCGAAGGCACCGGCGCGGCCCCAGACAACGCCGGGGTAAGGCTGCCCGTTCGGTTAGCCTCTGCGAACGCAGCCTCAGGGAACACCCCTCGGGAGGGCTGTGGACTCCGGGTGTCCACGCCAGGGACTGTCGAGCCTGCTTCTCAGAGCGTCTGTAAAATGCAGGCTGCACCCTGACAGCAGAAGCAGAGCCTCGCTTTCAACTAAGTCACTTGCAGCGTGATGACGCGGGCAGAAGTGAGTTGACGGACAAGGGCATGTGGCACCCCGGTCGGTTATGTGATCCTGCCCCTCGGGCAAGTCTCTGCTGCGCTGCAGAGCGTTCCTTCTGCCCTCTGGACGCCCCGGCCTGTCTCCAGGGCCACGCGGAGGCAGGCCCCTGTCCGCAGACAGAAAACGCGTCCCCGTTTGAGGCTTTTCCAGGGTTCTATTTTACCCAGGGGCGTGATCAGAGGAGGAAGGGTGAGGATAAGAGCGGCAGTGAGGCTTTATGGTTTTTGTTCTTTTCCTCCTCTGTCCCCACAAATCTTGGGATGTCAGCAGAGGAGGGAAAGGCGGACAGGCAGAGGCACGCGGGTGTCTGAGTGACAGTCAGCAGCCAGGAATCTGCTTATTCGAGGCAGTGGAGTCCTTCTTCCAGAGCCTATTTTTAGCACGGCCACTTGCAGCCCCGTCGGCCAGCGCCGTCCACCACCCCGTTGACTGGAAGCGTCTGTCGGCATCTCCACGCTTGTAGACGTGAGACAAGCGTGTCGGGGCGGTTCACATACCTTGCGTGTTGGAGTGACGTCAGCAGCAAGGGCACAGCTGTGACCGTCGGTTCCACAGCCCGTTGTGTGACACATCACAGAACTCTGGCGTTGGGACTGACCACACATTTTATTCTTCCCTCCTAGTAGGAGTCCGTGACCATGAATGTCTAACTTTGTTATAAAACTATTTACTATGATTGATTTTATACTTTAAAATTAATTGTTAAGTATGATTTATTTTTTAGTACAAAAAGAGCAGATTTTCAGTCATAAAATACTCAAAAATTTTTTTGGAAATTTCCACGTAACTATTTTGAGGAGTTCAAGACTTATTTGTGAATATGCTCATTATCATTGGATGCATGACCACAATTAAGTGATGCTATAAATCAACTTCCTTTCAATTTCTTTTTATAACAATGATACATATTTTAAATTTAAATGTTTATTTTAAAACTGTCAAACTCATTTTAACTGATTTAATCTCTGTATCAGCTCTTACCCACAATTAATAGGGTCCCTACTCATATAATTTTTAAGTTTCACCAAGATTTACACTTATTCTTGCTGCAACTGAAGTAGGATTATATTTTTAAAATACCAGTACATTACCAAGTTATCTAGACAGCCGAGCTCAGGTTTCTTACATTCACAATGATCTAATGTTCTGAATTATTATTGATCATGATTCAGTACTTTCAATTATTACTCATTTAGTTTTCTGAATTTATACTAACTCACTCCCCATAAGTGGAAAGACTTTGGAGGAAGGACAAAGCCAGGAAAGGAAAAAGGAAGAAAACGTGAATATCTGAAGTCATTACATTAAAACATGAAGCTGAATAGCATTTTTGTCCCCCTCCCCCACCCTGACTTTTTAAAATATCTTGGGAAGTTTTATGTGGACATTTTATTTCTTAAATATGGAAGTGCAAGATACGGCTGAACTTTCCAGAAAATGTCCTTAAATGGCCTCCTTTTTAGTTTTGATGGCATTTGATTAACTGAGTGAGATTGCGGGCACCCTGTCCTGTCCCGGCTCGGGGGTCCCCAGAACCAGATGATGAAGGTGTTTTCCCGAGCAACGGCCGGGGGGGGGGGGCCGGGGCGCAGGCACGCGAGTCCTGGGAGACGCGCGGGTGGAGGGGCGCGTGGGAAGGAGCAGGGCTGCATGGCTTCGGCGTGGAGCGCGAGGGCGGGCGCGGGTCGTCCTCCCCGGGGGGCAGCGGACCCCCTGGGAGCCTGCCTCGCCCTCCCGCTCAGCGTCCCTCTGTTCCTCCCCAGGGCTGCGGAGGAGCGAGAGCCTCTCCGAGAAGCAGGTGAAGGAGGCCAAGTCCAGATGCAGGAGCATCGCGCTGCTGCTGACGGCCGCCCCCAGCCCCCCCTCCCGCGGGGTGTTGATGTTTAAGAGGCGGCGCCGGCGGGCCCGGAGGTTCACGCTCGTCAGCTACGGGACCGGGCAGCTCCGGCGGCCGCGGGAGGACCGGGGGGGCCCGGACGACGACGACAGCGACAGCCCCTGCGAGGAAGCGCTGCTGGGCGCCAGCGAGTCGGACGCCGACGAGGAGCCGCCGTCGGACGCCGACGACAGCGCCCAGGACTGGGACTCCGGACTCGGGGGCATTGAGAGGAAGCTGACCCCGGCGGGGAAGATGGAGATGCTGCCCGACACCTCGGGCAAGGGCGCCGCCATGTTCGCCCGGAGGAGGGAGCGGATGGACCAGATCGCGGCGCAGCAGGAGGACGCGGCGGGCGCGGGGGCGCACGGGGCGCAGGCGGACGGGGCGTCCTACCGGCTGACGGAGGAGACGGCGGCGACCAGGCAGAGCTGCGTGAGCAGGAGCTACATCGAGGTGAGCCCCGGCCCCGGCCCCGGCCACGCGCCCCAGCACAACGGCTTCGGTGCGGCGCCCTACGCGGAGGAGGCCCCGAGGATGGTCCCCACGAACCGGACGGCCCGGCCTTTCCCGGGGTCCGGCGCCCAGCCCGCAGCCGCCTTCTCTCCGCCCCGCGGCGTGGTGAGCCCCACGGCTGACTTCCCCGCGCCCCCGCCCTACTCCGCGGTCACGCCGCCCCCGGGAGCCCCAGCGCGCGCAGCGACCAGCCCGGTGGCCGGCCCCTCGCAGCCCCCGCCCTGGCCGCAGCCCGCGCCCTGGTCCCCGGAGCGCATGGCCTCCCGGGACGAGAGGATCGCTGTGCCTGCCAAGAGGACGGGCATCCTGCAGGAGGCCAAACGCAGGAGCACCACCAAGCCCATGTTCACGTTTAAGGAGCCCAAAGTGAGCCCCAACCCCGAACTCCTGTCGCTTCTCCAGAACTCGGAAGGCAAGCAGCGGGGTGCCGGGGCTGGGGGCGACTCGGGCCCCGAGGAAGACTACCTCAGTTTAGGGGCAGAGGCCTGCAATTTCATGCAGAGCCCCTCCGCCAAACAGAAGACCCCGCCTCCTGTGGCTCCGAAACCCGCAGTCAAGTCCTCCTCTTCCCAGCCGGTGACTCCGGTGTCTCCAGTCTGGTCGCCGGGTGTGGCTCCAGCCCACCCTCCTGCCTTCCCCGCTGCCACCCAGTCACAGGGCAGCATTGCGTCATCCATCAAAACAGCCCAGCCGCCCTACCCCCCTGCGCGGCCCGCCAGTGCCCTCAGCCTGGCCGGTCCCTTCCGAGGACCCCAAGCAGCAGTGGCCAGTGTGCACTACGGCTCCGGCACAGCCAAGCCAGCGGCCCCCACGCCTGCAGGGGGCGCCGGGCCCACCCACGCTGCAGGGCCGCCCAGCGAGCTCCCCGGGATGCAGGGCAAAGGGGCCCAGCTCTTTGCCAAAAGGCAGTCGAGGATGGAGAAGTACGTGGTGGACTCGGGCACCGTGCAGGCCCACGCGGCGCGCGCCCAGTCCCCCACGCCCTCCCTCCCCGCCACTTGGAAGTACTCCCCCAACGTCCGGGCACCGCCTCCGGTGGCCTACAACCCCATCTACTCGCCCTCCTACCCCCTGGCCGCGATCAAGCCCCAGCCGTCGGCCCCGCAGGCCCCCAGACCCAGCAGGAAAAAGGGCAAGAAGCCACTCAATGCTCTGGATGTCATGAAGCACCAACCGTATCAGCTGAACGCCTCCTTGTTCCTGTTCCAGCCTCCAGACGCCAAGGCTGGCCTCCCGCAAAGGTCACCCACCAAGGTCAACGCGCTGCCGGCCACGAAGCAGGCTCTCCCACCCCCGGCGGTGAACGCCAGCTCGCCCGCTGGCGTGCGGGCCCCGTCCGTGTACTCCGTGCCAGCCCACAGCCCCCCGCCAGCCTTCTTCCCGGAGGCCACCTTTCCCGTCAGCGCGTCCCCCGTGCCCGGCGGCATCCCCAGCTCCCCAAAGCAGGAGGCGGCCTCCGCCTCGTCTTTCCTGGCACCCAGGCCCAAGTTCTCGGCCAAGAAGAGCGGTGTCGCAGTGCAGGTGTGGAAACCCTCGATCGCGGAGGGGTAACGGTGCGGAAGCCGGGTGTCCGCTGTGCTTGCAGCTCATAGCTGGCCGTGTCACTTGAGTCCCTGTGCGTGCCTAGCGAGTCCTCCACTTACTTAACGTCACGTGTCACCTCCCAGTGTGGGTCCAAGGAACATAATATCCGTGAGCAAAACTAACTCAGCTTGACTTCAACCACATTTACCTTTTCTGTGCACTTAAAAAACCTGGGGCACCCCAAGTGAACACATACCATGGTATTAAGTAAGCAGGACACTTAGGGTCCACGTGGTAGCCGCGGGACGGACAGCGATCAGCGTTAGCAAACACTAGGGCGCAGCCCTTCTGGAGCAGGGCAGCTGGGCTCAGGGCGACAGCTTCCACGCTGCAAGCTTGCCACACGCGGGGACTGAGGTTTCTCTTCAAGTAGTGCTTTATTGCTAGCGTTGAGGGATGAGAAATTTACTGAGGACAGGGACTAGCTGCGGCCGGTCCCTCAGCCAGCTGGGGGACTGCAGAGACGGCTCCTGGGACCGTTTGCATGTACGAGTTTAGTTAGAGGGTGAGAGAGAGGGTGTTGATCGTTACTGAGCAGTTACGGTATTTGGTTCCCAGCCGACGTCTGACATACGTGAGGTCATTTCAGGAGACAGCCTTAAAGTAATGGGACACGGCGAGAAGGCTGGGTGCCCTGCCGCCCCGCCCCCGCAGTTACCTCGGGGACCTAGCGAGCCCGACTACAGGTTCCCGGGAAGCACGTTGGTCTTCCCGAGCCGAGGCGGGTGGCAGAGCGCAGCGCAGAAGCGCAAGGCGCAGGCCCTGTGGTCTTCCCACGGGGCCACAAGGTGCAGAGCGCGGGCTCCGGGCCACGGGCCGACTGCAGCCGGAGGGGCCAGTGTGCGGAGGCCGAGGTGCGCACCCGCGTGGCTGCACGGGTGTTTTCCTTGTTTGTTTGGCTCTTTGACAGTGGCCTCTCCCGCTGCGTCTTGCAGCTCCAACCTCACACCTTCTTCACCTTCTCCTTTATCTTGGATGGACCCGGAGGGCTGAGACAAGGTTACCTTGCAGGTTTGGGTGGGCCCCCCCTTGTGCCGTCACCCAGCTGGCCGTGAGGGTGGCTGTGTTCCTGACAGCACCGAAGGCCTTGCTCATGTCTATTTTAAGTCCGCTCTGGCCAACCGTGGAAAGTAGTCGCCACGAGTTCATGCAGAGAACCACAGAGCGCTTCTGACGGCTCCGGGGAAACCCTCCTCCTCCTCACAGGAGGTCTGTCGAGAGACCTCCCTAAACACTGGCCGCCACTGTGTCCCCCGGGACTCACTCCTGCGTCCCCGGCTCTCCGCTCTCCCTGTCAATCTGCTGTGTTGTTCACCATCCTATTAAAGTGGTACTTTCTTCTTTATCTGTATGTAGTTTTTAAAAATCTGTCTCTGGGCTGTTCTGACCCACATTTCTCTTCTGTTGCTTCCCAAACACCTGCGTTTCCTTTCTGTGAGCTTGTCAGTTTCTCATAAAACGACAAGCTTCAGTATTCTAAGACGTGGCACCCAAAGGGGAGAGT
Organism: Furipterus horrens; assembly: GCF_987537825.1. NCBI lineage: Eukaryota > Metazoa > Chordata > Mammalia > Chiroptera > Furipteridae > Furipterus > Furipterus horrens. The sequence continues at coordinate 1,486,685 of NW_028327180.1, forward strand.
GACGTCGCTGCAGAGCCCTGGGCCGATCCTCCCGCCTCTTCTCTGGGAGTGTTTCCATTGCCCGTGGTGGCCGTTTATCTAGAGGGTGTAGCTTGGCCTCTCCTTCACCTCCTTGGGAAACCGCTGAGAAGGTGGACGCGGGCGTGGGAGGGAGCCGTCCGTCAGGTCTGTAACGCCGCTGTCCGCGTCACTCCTTCCCTGCAGAGGCGTCTGTGGAATGCTGTGCCTTCTGCATTCTTTCTAACAGAACCACCAAAAAAGGCTCCCTGGGGTCAGGCATGCGAGGAGATCGCTTTTCACCCCTTTGCGTTCTTCACAGAGCATTCAAAGAACGGCACGAATGGGAGGAAAGGTCACGGGTCGCAAGGCAGCCGTCTGAGATCATCGGTGTGGAAGTAGCCCAGGACGGTGACGACCACGGCCTCCCCACCTGTCCAGCGGCCTGCGGTTTGCAGGCGTGACGGGTGTTTTTGGTCCCCTTCCTGTGGGACAGGTGGTGATTTTAACAGAGCCACCTTTGGGGTTCATGAGTAATGACACGATGAACATAACAGACTGTCATGGGGCCCCCAAAAGCTCGTAAGACACATGCCAGGCAGAGCAGTCACTGCCGCAGCTGGGACGCAGGAGCATAGGGTTCATCTCCAGTGACACGGCCCCCATTGCGGACAGGCAGTGGCGGGGGCCCGGGCCGGGCCTGCTCCCCGGGGAAAGGGAGATTCCTTTGCCTTCTCTCCCCTCCCCCAGCCCCTGCGAACCTGCCTGTAGCATAAGCTGCTGGTGCTGCCTTTCTGTGGCGCGACGCCAGCATAGAAGGTGGGGGACCGAGGACCCGGGAGCCCAGCCTCCCTCCCGTGGGATGCCCTTTGCAGCCTGGGTGTGGCTGGCTTTGCTGTGCTGGCTGGTTGTGGGGTTTGGGGGGGCAGTCTTTGTGGCGTGTTTAGCGCCCTGCCCCTCCCCCGCGCTGGTTTAGCGAACGTCTAGGCCGTGCACGCACGGAGCCTGGTCTTCGTTGCAGACGCCGTAGCCACGAGGAGGCGCTGACCGCCCACGTCCCGTAGGGTGCGCAGCCTCCACCAGACACCGGACAGCCAGGCGCGCGGGGGCTCAGCCGCGCCCTTCCAGCCTGGCAGGAGGACACAGCGCGTCCCAGCTGGTCAGACTCGGGGTCGGAATGCCGCCACTGGGCTCTGAGAACGTGTACCGTCTTACTTCTAATATCTCTGTGATAGACACGCTTTGCTATGAGAGGAAAAACACCGTGTCTGCATTTGGCTGTTCCCTGCTAGTGTAACCATGCGTCTGTAGGAGCCGGTTTTGTAACCCACACCCGACTGTCATTGCAGAGCATTCACACGTTCATGCTCCAAGCCGTGCCTACTGTGGCTGCTGGTGACAACGTGGGTCTCGTTCAAGCCCCACCGGGAGCAGCCCACGCCGACCGCAGGAGAACCGGCCCAAGTGGCCGGTCGTGTGTGAAGTGGGCCGGGCTCCGTAATGAGCCTGCAGAGCGCAGACCCCTTTCCAGAAGCGGGTGGGCTCCCGAGGATGTTCCAGCCGGGCAGCGGTCCCATCTGAGATGCCAGAACCCACGGGTCTCCGCTGAACTGGGGGGGCTGGCACTGGGGCTGGGCGACCGCTGTCCTGTCTCGGTACTCGGTTAACGACCCTTGAAGGTCCCTTTGCAGGGACAGGCACCCGAGCGTGGACTCTAGCACCCTCCCAGTGGGGCCCCTGAGCACACAGGACGTGTGGCGGCCACACCCCAGCTGCCTCTTCCCAACGGAAGGCCAAGGCCATGCTGCGTTCTGCCCTCGGGACCTGCCAGCTCCCCTGCTCTGGGGGGCACCCGGGTGGCGGTCACTGGGCAGAAGCGCTTGTTTTCTACAAAGCCACAAGCTGTTCCCTCCCGAAATCAGAGTTGTTGAGTTGGTTTTAAAGTTTGTTCAAAGTTCAGGAGAAAACTATGTTAATTTGAAGGCCCAACATTATATTCCCAGAAACACTGACCCTGGCTGGTCCTGTGTTCCCTTGTCCCGGGACTCTGGGGGACACAGACTCATGGGACACTTCAGAGCTGCTGAAGTCGTCACCGAGTGTTCTGGGAAAAGGCAGAGTTCAGTTCTCGAGACTTGCCTCCGCGTCAGCCGAGGGCCAGCAGGCCGGTCGGTCCCGCCCCGCACGACCCGAGCACCGGGCGGGGGGCCGAGAGGCCGTCTGTCTCCCCCCTTGTGAAATTCTTTAAACAACGAGTGTCTCCATGGCACGCGTATCTGTACACTAACTTACCATTAGGCACTTAGAAGTTACAGAACTTCCTACTCAGAGGCAACCAAATATAGAAAAACTTCATTTAAAACTTTGACACCAAGTGCTGTCTGGCGTTTCTCAGGCGCCCGACTCTGAGGTTCACCAGCTAGTAAAGCACCGCTCAGGTACCGAGGGGGCAGTCAGGCCTCCTCGGGCTCCCGCTCAGATACGTGTCTGTTCCCGAGACAAAGGGTTCCTCAGGTTCTCATTCTCTTGGGGCTAAATGTTCACCTCATTCTCGACTTGCTGATCTGAATCACGTGTGCATAATCTAGGCCTTAGCCCCCCCCCCCAAAATACCCTGGAGGACCAGCTTCCCAGCCTGCCTGCCTTTCACAAGCCTTGAGTGACGTCAGGCTCAGACCAGCGAGGACACGCAGGTGGACCTGGGAGACGCCTGTCCTCACAGCCCCTCCTGCCGGGGCCCCTGATAGCCGCCCACGGTTTGTTCGTGGGGAAAAAAAAACATGAAGGCTTGCAGCGGGTTCTGAGCTGGCAAGACACCCACAGCTTGGGAGAAACCTGCGCCCGTAAACAGCAAATAGCGAAGGGCTTTGTTTTGTCCTACGAGCCTGGGAGTGTTTGGGGTCTTTGTCGGGTGGCATCATCTGCCTTCAGGGCCACCGGAGGGCCTGACAGATGGAAACGGGGGCGTGTCCTCGCTAGGAGGGGCCCGCAGGGACCACTGGAGGCCTCGCGCCGGGTGATTCTGACCAGCGACGCGGTGGAGCCGCGGGGCTTCAGGCCGCACTCCAGGCGGCCGTCACCGCTGGCCGTTAGGGCTCTGCGGGGTCCCCAGCTGAGCCAGCACGTGTCCTGGACATGCCAGGGGTGGCCCCTGCAGCTCGGTGTCCTCAGCGGACATGGCTCAGGCAAGGGCGTCTTTACACCTTACATCCTTTCCACTGTTTTTTTTTTCCCTTAACTTTGTCCCGTTGTTACTCTGAAAACATCCCCTCAGGAACGAGTGTGGAGGAACCCACAGGTGGCCTTGAGCGTCCCGATCTCTCACGTCAGGGAGGGAAGACAGTCGGACAAACCCCTCACAGTGCCCGCGAGCGCCGCTGTCCTCGCGTCAAACCAGAGCCACCAGCAAGGAGACAGCGTGCGGGATTCTGTGTGCGAGGTGCCGCTCCCACTTCACAGTCACCCCGAGATGCCCCGAGTGGGACGTCGGGTGAAGTGATCACCCCACTTCACTGATGGACCAATTGAGGTACAGGCAAGTTAGGGGATCTGCCTGGTGTTGGGCTGAGACTCCACCCCAGGGCCGGGCTCCCGGGCGACCCTCCTCCCGGGAACGTGAAGGTCCCTGGTGAGGGGACCTGCCACCGGGACTGAGCTGTGCCTGTCTCAGAGACAACGCAGTTACTTAACCTTGTACATCAAGGCCGGTGACCCCGAGAGGACTTCCGAGAGCTGGGTAGCCCCGGTGAGCCACACTTGTCAGAAGCAGAGGGGCGGGACACTGTAGTTTTAGTTCCAGCAGCCTCTTTGCTTGGAGCTCAGTCAGTAGTGGGGACACCTCACACCTGGCTGGTCACCACTTGGTGGACATGGGCATGCACCTGGCCACATGCCTCAGGCACACCCTCCGGCCTCCTCCCAGGAACAGGGTTACTGCGACAACGTGACGTCACGCCAGGTAATAAGGGGAAAGAAAGTCCCCACGTGCAGTAACAATAACATGAAAACAGTTCCCCCTGATTTTTAAACTAAAACAGAACACCATGGTTGGGTTTAGGGGAAGCAAAAGGTAACTGTTTCTAAAGGAAATCCCCGTGGGTCTAGGTGACACCTGGCGGGTAGGTAGCACGGGGCACCGAGAGGCACATTTGGGGCTGGGGCCTGTGGATGGCCAGGCCTGCCCTCTGGGCCTCAGTCCCCTCGGCTGGGACGCGGACACGGGGCCGGGCGTTGCTCAGCAGCTGTGTGGACTGTTAGGGGCCCTGGGTGCTGCTGGCAAGGGCCCTCCATAACTAGCCAGTGTTTCAGGGGCCTCCCAGGGAAACCCTGACACACAGGCAGGCGGGCTCTGCGCTCTCTGCTGACGGGGCCCGTGGAGGAGCCCAGAGCAAAGCTGGAGAGCCGCCGTGTCTGCGTGAAGCGCTGGTGGTGTGGGCAGGGGGGCCCTTGTCACTCCCCCCGCCTGTCCCGACTGAGGCCTCCCCAGTCCGTGTCCTCTGCTCAGCCTGCGGCCAGCTGCTTCTCTGTCTTCCTCTATTGCCCGGCCCTGTAGGAGTGGTACCAAGCTGAGGCCAGGATTTAAAAGCACCGGCTCAGTGTTCTTTTTAAAAAAGAAACCTAACGTCAGCTGTGTGCAATTCAAAGTACCGATGTTGACTAGACAAGTGGGGCGCCCTTAGCAGCGGAAAGGGAGCTCTCACGGGGAGCGCCTGGGAAATGAGATGTTTTCCCAGAACAGGAGAGGGGAGGCCACCCCCACTGAAAGTGGGGCAGTTGGCAGGGCGTCCCCGGGCCTCAGCAGGCAGCTGTTGCCATCCCTCTTCCCACAGCGTCCCTGGGACAAAGGGTCAGCACCCTGGCCCCTGGCCCCCGGCCCCAGGAGCAGGATCGGTTTCCAAGCAGAGACCCGGAAGCTGGGCGTGCTGGGGCAGCCTCCAGCCCCCGCCGGCCCTCGAGGAGAAGGGGTCCTCAGAGGCTGAGCCGCCCAGGGAGGGAGGAACCCAACATTCCAGCTGCCTTTCTAACCCGGGGGGATTTTTGTGGGTTTTCTGGAACTTCTAGAATCCTTCTGAGTCAGAAGCAGAAGTCAGGGCTGACCTTGAAGAGAAAAAAATCAAAACAAGCTGAGATTCTGAAAAATCTTGTCTGATTCCAAAATTGCTTTTATTCCAAATACAATTAAATTGATTTAGTTCAGTTTTCCTTTTCTGACATTTAATTAAATTCTTTCCTTTGAAAGTAAAAGAACAGCTATAGGTCTGTTTCTTGCATTGCAAACGACTTAGTTCTTTCTCTTCTTCATACCTCAGGTTGATTTTTTAAAGTGTTCACAAAACTGTCCTCTAAAGCTAAAAGTCAGGAGGAAACAGGCTGGGTTAATAATATAAAGTGTCACACCGGTCCTTCCACAGTGCGGTTTGTTTCTCCAGAGACACTGAGTGGGTTGATGGTGTGGCCCACTTACCAGAGTTTTCAAATAACCCCACGGGGGGCTAAATGGAGTTTGAATTCTACCTGACGAACTAGCCAGCATGACGTCACAGCTCATTTTGGGTGGCGTCCCTGCAATAAGGGGCAAAGCAACAAGCACCCCTGGGGACCTTGGAGTCTGGCTTTGACTTTACACTTGACCCCACCGACTGCCGGCTCCCTCCTGCACCGGCTTCAGCTGGGAGGGTGGGGAGGCTGTCTCCCCAGCTCCTGGCACTGTCCCTGCATGTGCCCTGGAAGGTGAGGGTCCTCGGGCCCCGCCCGCGAGGTCCAGATTTGGTGGGTCTGGGCGGAGCCTAGAATCCGTTTCTGTAACACAAGCCCCAGGTGATTCCGATCCTAATGGGCTGTGAACCACGCTTTGAAAAACACTTTTCCAACCCACAGAACGCGGAAGCGAACTCCTTCTCTGAGCGGGGCGGCAGCCCTCCAGCTCCGCGCCCGTGCGCGCGCGCCCGCCGGGGACGCGGACTCGGACTCGGACTGAGGCTCGGGCGCGCGCGCGCTTCCCCCGGTCCGTTCGGCGACAGGGCTCCCCGCGTCCAGCAGGTGGCAGCCGGCGCTGTCCCCGCTGCTCTCCGCCCGGGAGGGGCTTCCGCAGTCTGCGACCTCGTGACTCAGAATTCGGGCGAACGTTCTTTCCCGGTTGTTCCTTAAACCAAGACTCCCAGGCCCCTCGCTGTGGTTTCCTCCGACCCCCGCTGCTCGCCCAGGCGGAGAAGAGACGTTTCCCCGAGCCGAGCGATGCAGTGCCTCCCGCAGGGGCGGGCGGTGCCAAGTCCCTTATCTCCGGGCTGCGATCGCTCTGCCCCGGCGCAGTGGGGCCTGTTATCGCCCATCAAAAATGTGCTTCGTAATAACTAACCTACAGGAATCTCTGGCACCGATCTAAGCGTTCTTCTTTGGGGAGCTAGGCGGAAGGAGAGCGCCGAAGCCCTTGGAATGCGCATCAGCTTTTTGAAATGAAATCAAGTGCGTTTGTGAAAGTGGCAGAACTAAAAACCTCTGTGATTTACAAGCGCAGGGAAAGAGCCCCCTGCAGTCGCCGGCCTGTGAGAGGAGGGGGCGAGGGGTGACGGGGCGCAGGGGCAGGTAGGGGGTTGGGGCCGCGGGGCGGGGGCGCCCACGCAGCGTGCCCCGGCCTTGGGACTGGTTTCAGACCTCTGGCCCACTCAGGTCTCTCCCTGAAACGAAGGGGGGGGGGTGCTAGGGGCGGGGGTACGGCTGGAGACTTCAGGACGAGAGAGTAAAGGTCTCTGTTGGTGAAAACGAAGCAATTGGAGCTAATGGGTGGAATGACAAGACTACATTTCAGCTTCACTGAAGAGAACCCCACGCCCTTTTGGGGAAGGGACAGAGAAGGACGTAGTGTATATACGGGGCACATGAAGTGCGTTACAGGCTTTAATACATATACTTAACTTAATTCTTGTGACGACCTTAGTTGGTGGAAATTATCCTCATTTTTTTCTTAACCGATAAGGAAACCGAAGCTCAGAGAGGTTAAGAACACCGCCCAAGGTCACCCAGCTAGTCTGGTGGCAGATGCAGCAGGTGTCCCTTCCTGTTTGGGTGCCCTGTGTTTTCCCTGCTACACGCCAGGCGGGTGTGTGAAGGGCTCCTGCGCCCCAGGGAGCTCCGCTGGGTGGCTCCAAAGCCCCTCTCCTAAGAGTGTACAGTGTGCTATGTAAATATCTTCTAGAAGGTTCTTCAGTCTTGTGTTTTGATTTAGTTCAATCCTTTTTAAAAACCAGGGTCAGTTTAAAGCGTGACAAGACAAAATGTGCTTATTCCTTACCACTCTAATTCCAGGATACTTGAAAGAAAAATACCTTAAAATTAAATACATCATTTTTTCTAATGAGAGAAAAAGCAGTGCTCAGGGGGTGAGAGAATGAATCTCCGGTCCTTGACGCCGTGCCCGGAGGGCTTGCTCCGGTCTAGTGTCACTCCGTGTGGTCATGGTGCCGCCCCACTGGTCCAATGTCACTCCGTGTGGTCATGGTGCCCCCTGACTGTTGTGGAAACAGGCCCGCCCGAGAAGGGGGTGTTCTGAGACGCAGCCGGGCCTGTGGCCCTGGGACGGCACAGGCTTCCTGGACTGGGGTGGGGACTGGGCTTGCCGTGCTGCGAGGCGGAGCATCTAGAACCGTCTGAATCACAGGCTCTCCAGCCTTTGCTGTGGGGTGCACGTTCTGTTTGCTACAATTATGTCAGCTGTCACGCTCATTCCTACAGAAAGCAATTTTTTAAACAAAGAACCATTTAGAAATCACTCCCTCTGCTTTCACGGTCCAACCTGTTCTGTTGTTGTTTTGCTTTGTTTTTTGAATCTTGTGCAATAGTCTGCCGAGCTCTGTCACCGTGCCCAGGTCAAGGCCCGGCCTCGGGGGGGGGGGGGGGGGGGGGGGCGCCGGGTGTTGGTCAGTGCCCCCTGGGGGCACACTGCATGGGGGACACCGGGTTTCTCCGCCTTCAGTGTTTGCAAAAACAAAAACATCGCACGGGTCCAGACTGACCCGAGTTTAGCAACGAGTTGTAACATCCGAGGTGCGTTCGATGTGAGACTTACGGGGACCAGGCCTGTGGCCTGACCGGGAATCCAGCCGGCGCCCTTTTGGTGCGCAGGCCGGCACTCCGGCCACTGAGCCACACCAGCCGGGGCTCGGTGGTTTGTTTCTTTCATTATAGTTTGCGTTGCACACTATTTGGTTAGTTTCAGGTGTGCGGCACAGCAGACGGACTTTCCCGCCAGCTGCAGAGCGTTCCCCCCCACAATCTGAGGGCCCGAGGGCCTTCAGGTGAAGCCGGTGCACCCCGGCGTGAAGAAAGGGGCCGGACGCTCCTGACAGCAGGTGTGTCCACGTTTCCTGGGTCCTGTGAAAAGCAGCCCCTCGTGGCTGTTGCTGCTTTAAGGCACTTTCTGCTCTCCTCCGCCCCGCCCACACCCGGGGGTCTTTTATCTACTCCAGAAAGACAGTCATTCAAATCCCACTTGCTTGGTGGTGTCCCTGCACCTCTAAAAGGAAGGGACATACGTGAATTCTGTGTAAATTCCCTCAAAAAATATGTCATTAATATAAAATTTACCAGTCGGCCCGGAGATGCGATAAGGCATTCAGCAAAACCTTTCCTACTCGGTGCTAAGAAAACAAGTGGGTGGTGAGGTCCCAGATGAAAAGTTATATTTTCTACTTCTAATTTTAAATATCACTCTGGGACCATGTTTTTGACGAAGGAAACATAAATGTGATTTGGCAATAAATCCTAAAAATTTCCCAAGAGCAGTAGGTTAAAGATTTCCCCTAGGGCTCAAGATATGAATCAAAGGATGTACTCAATTAGCTTAAAAATGTAATGGACAGAAAAACAGTTACAAAGATTGACCAAGTCCTTTTCCTCCTACCGACTTCCCTCGTCCTGGTGAGATAATGGCATCACACGTGGTGCTACTAAACTGAAGGGGGCCGTTCACGTGCGCCCGGCAAAGCCCAGCCCCGTCAAACCTACACAGGAGTGTGCGTTGAAGAAAACAAAGGCTTCTTAGTGGAGGACAGGGCACCAAGCCTGGAGTCCCAGGTGAGCTGATGCTCAAAGACCTGCCCCCCCCCCCCATGGCTTCCAGGGGTTAGGGTTACCTGGGGGCAATCACTGATCACGGCGTCTAAAGGAGCAAGGGTCTTGGGCTCCCCTGGTTGGCTGGGGCCAGGGGCGGGGGTAGCTGATCACCACATCAGGTCCTGATGTCGGGGGTGGTGGTGCTCAGGTTTGGAGAGGATGTGGTCCGTGGGAGCCTTGTGCTTTCCTGGGCCTGGGGCTGAAACAGCTGAGGTCCAGATGTTATCTTCCGTGTGACAGGAAACTGTTTCTGTGGTCAGTGGACCGAAGCTTCGTTCATAGGACAGTTTGACACTGAGCAGCATCTGGTGTCCTGGGGACTTAATGATCGAGGAAGGGAGCGGACGGACAGGGAGGAGAGAGGCCGTGTCACGGAAACGGAGCCCCTGCGCGGTTACAGGGTGGGTGTCTCTGGCATTACCGTTGCCCAGCATTGGTTCGTCAGTTCTGTGACAGAATCCATTGTGACGGAATCTTGCTTACAAACACGTCAGTGGGAAACTTGGAGAATGTTACCGTGCCAAGGGCACAGTCAGGGTTGTTAGATGACACACCCAATGTTCCTTAAGAACCTTGTTCTTAAAATCGTAACTGATCGAGTTTCCTCGGAGGAAACGGGGCATGGGTTTGCTTTGGGGACAACGGGTCTGCCTCCAGTGTCGACACAGGAAACCTCCGGGCCTGGAGAGAAGTTTCACAGGAGTTCAAGGCCAAGTGATGACGTCCCAGGAGCAGGAGCTCACATGCTCCCCAGAATGACAGTTCTACATTTTCTGTTATGCATTTGGAATGAAGGAGAGAAGCAGGAAGACTATGTGTTGGGGGTGGGGGAAGAGCCAGGCAGGGGTGGATTACAGGGCAGTGAACAAGACCCCGGGCTCTCCTGAGGGTTCCCACCCCCTGCATTGGGGATACGTCTGGCGTCTCAAAGGTGTGTGACCTCCGTGCATGAGGACAACGGACAGGCCTGGCTTCACACCTTTCACTGAAGACGTGACAGGCCAGGGGTGTGGCTGCCCACCACGACCTGCCCAGTTAGGGGTGTAGATTGGTGACATCACCCCTTTTGCGTCCACAAATAGTAGCACATAATCTATAAAAAAAACCCTCTCTCTTATCCCCGCTTTTCTTCCAGGGAAACACACGTTCATGGTGACCTTCTGTGAAGGAGGGAGGGCGGGAGGGGAAGTTTGCCTGGGAAGGATGTCTGGGGTATTCAGGACCGCTGCAGCTGTGCTCACATAGTTCAAGGTACTGTAAGTGGCTTAATAACTTATCATAACTCTAATTCTAATAAGGTACATGGTGTCACTATTAATTTTATACTAACAATGATGACCGTCCTTTATTGAGTGCATATATGTGCCAGACACTGTTTTTCTCTGCGGAAGTCCTCCACAAGGTCAGATGGTCACCTGTTTCCTACAGGACCACACCCTTTGTTCATCGTGGAAACTGCTCTTTTCTCCGTAGAGGTGCACGGACCCTGAACCCCTCACATCTGTTATTTATCTCTTTCTCCTGCAGCGACGACCTCGGTGACCTGCACTTGGAGTGAGAGAAGACTTCTCAGACAGTGTTTTGAAATGTGTTCAAAAGATTTTAATGTTCAAACCATTTAAAGTCAACTTTTACAAAAATGTGCCAAAGTGAGGCTTTCCCCAGGAATCACGAAAGCTCACGATGGCAACCCCAGCTGCTGAACTGCGCGAGGGCCGCGCTCAGGGGAGCGTTCCCGTCTGTGGGCCCCGTTCTCAGCCCACGCGCTTCCTTCTCAGGGCGGACGGCGGAGGCGAGGAGTGGCCGCTCGAGTGCTTCCTTTATCTAAGTCCGTGGTTTAGGTCGATGGCCTCACTTCTGCAGCTTCCCTGCACTAACACGTGCTGGCGGTGCGACCAGAGCTACGTCCTCCGGTGTCCTTCTGGGCGAGGTGGAGGTGGCAGGGTCGCTGACCGGGCTGACGGGGGAACGTGCGCGGCCCTGTGCGCAGTAAAAACTCGGTGCGTGTTGGGGTTCTCATGGCTCCTGCGTGCGGAGTCCCCCCAGCCCCAGGCTCCCTGCCCTTCAGTCAGTGTGGCCGCTGTTGCTGTCCTGCGGCGGGAAGCCCAGGGCGTGCAGAAGTCTGCGTCGGGCCCACCCGGGCCGGGAGGGGACACCAGCGCTGCTGCGTGGCTGGCCAGCAGCCCCCGTGCTGGCCCAGTGGCACGGCCGGATCTGCGGCTGGGCGCTCAGGCCACTTCAGAGGCAAGGCCCCCCCTATTTTTATCCCAGTCGGCAGCCCGCCTGCGTGTTTGCCTCTTGAACAAAAGGTCCTGCCAGGTCTCCGACGCCTCTGAAGGCCTCACAGACACTTCTCAGGGTGACAAGAATAACCCACGTTTGCGTGCTCCGTGGCATTCGTCGTATAATACGAACGCGACCGGTCCTCTCCCGTGACCCGGAGAGGGTGGCCAGCGCCTTTGCCGTTTTACAGCCGAAGGCAGCAGGGCCGGGAGGTGGACTCCCATCACTGCCCAGTGCGGGGCCGAGGCAGGACCCCCCGGCCGGGCGGCAGGCACCCAGCTGGCCTCGAGTGCGAGGCGTCCAGCCGGCTTCCCGCGCCACCACCCGGACCCTTTCTCACAACAGGGTCCCTCCAGCAGAGAACGGAGCTTCTTCGGAGGGGATGGGTTTAGACCCGAAAGCGTTAGCTGAAGGCTAGTCTGAGCGGAACGGAGGCGAGCCGTTGGGGGCGGAGGCGACGGGAAGCTCTGGCTGCGAGGCGCCCTCGTCTTCTGGGGTCTGAGGACCTGGCCGCACGCACACAGCCCTTTAAGCAACGTGGCTGCCCCCGCCCGCCCCCCCCCCCCCGCCACCCCCCGTGGGCGATAACACGGATCAGGAGTCCTGGCCTCTGCGCTGTCCTTGGCGAGCGGATCGGACAGTCCCTTCCGTTGAGATAAGACAGCAAGCAGGGCCCCAGACCCCCCCGCAATGCCTCCCGAGGGACAAGCGTTTGAGTCCCTGCAGAAGGTCACAGAACAGGCGGCAGAGCCTGCGCTATGGAGAGGCCGGACCACAGAGGACCTTGCCATTCTCCTTAGTCCCCGACTTCCAGCTTGGCTGTGTCTCAGTCACCCCCAGGGAACATTTGTCCTCTATTTAATATCTACATAGAGGAATTCCATCTCTCTAGGGAGGGTTTTTCTAAGACTTTTCTCATTTAGGGAATCAAAGCAGTTTAAACCCCTCACACTTACCTCCAGGACCTTTTACTTCTGTGTTAAAATCTACCTGTTTAGAAGAGCGACTCCTTTGTAAATGTTGGTTAATCCCGCGTGTCTCGCCAAACGTGGCCTGGCGTGAGCGTGGGCGTGTGTGTGTCGGGGGCGGTGGGTCCACATCTGCTGTGTGAGAGCCCCGTCTTACATAAGTGACATGTGAGGACAGCGGTGTCCCCAGACCCGACCACATCTGGGCTCTGGCCCGCCCACCTAGAAAGGGTCTTTTATTCCTTCACACTCACGGTGCGGCTACCTGGCAGGCCCTGTTCTGGGTCTAAGAATGTCTCGGGAATAAGGCAGTCACCCCCGTCCTTCGGCAGAGCTAAATTCCAGCGGGGAGAAGCAAATAAGCCAAATAACCAAAGGAGCCACGGATTGTGTCAGGCAGGCATGAGACCATGGGGAGACTGAGGCAGAGAGGGGACAGGGTTCTGAGGGAGAGAGAGACTGGCCGAAGCGTGACCACACGGTGTCTGCATAAGGCCTGACGGAAAGGAGGTCGGGGTCACGCGTGAGGTCTGGAGACAGAAGGGTCAGCAGGTGTAGCCATCCTGGGCCCCGGCCGGCCTGGGTGTGTTCGCGGCCCAGGAGGAGGCCGGGGGGCTGGGTCAAAGGGACAAGGAGAAGCCGGAGGTGAAGATGGGGCATCAGGGGTGGGGGGCGGTGGATTTCAGGGGGTTGTGGTCAGGGAAAGGGGGTTGACTTTCCTCTTCTGAAATGAGCCATGAGCTGGCATGGAACAGGGGACTGAGGGACACGGTCATTCTGGCTATGGGTTGAGGGCAGACCGAGGAGGAGGTTGGAACCAGGGACTCCAAGCAGGAGACAGTCGTCCAGACCAGAAATGTCGATGGCGGAGGAGGTGGAGGTGGCGGAGGTCAGGTGCAGAGCAAGATGGGATGGGTCACAGTGACTCCAGAGGTCTGACCTGAGCGCTGGGGACCGGAGAGCGTCTGCGCTCCCGCCCTGCCTGTGCCCCTCACGAGGGTCTACTTTGTGAAGGTCTGATGGTCAGAAAGGCAGAGCTGACGCCACTCACTTCCGTTTGCGGCCATGGCGTTGGCTCAGGAGACAGTCACATTTGTGCGCAAGACTTACCGACGCGTGTTTAAGAAAGAAAAGAGAGGCCAGAGTCAAAATCACACCTGTCAGTTGGAGACAATCTGTCTGCTGGGCTCACGTAAGCAGGGTTTCAGCCAAGAGAATTATTGAGCTTTCTAAAAGGTTATGGTATGAAATAGTGTGAACTTCAAAACATGTATCACGTGGAACTTCTTCAGCCTCTGGGCTGGTCGCGCCTTCGTCCCCAGGAAACCCCAGTCCATGTCAGGTGTCACCAGGCAGTTCAGCAAGGACGCCCCCGAAGCTGCTGCATTAACAAGCTAAGCGGCTGACCCCACACTCACTCGGTGTGCAAATGTGGCTGTGGGAAGCCGAGAAGGGTCGTCGGCGTGTCTGCGCTTGGCGGCCGTGCTGAAGGCGGGGCCCGCGGCGTTTGTCGCCACAAGGGGTGGAATATTCTCTTTTGAAATGAACCGGTTTGGGCAGCATAAGGTGACCTTGGGACTCTTTTCTAAACGGAAGGACGCTCCTGAGTCTGTCACAGTACCTGCCAAGTTTTCAGCCAGCGGCTGAGCAGGAACTTCTGTCGTTAGAAAAGGTAAAGGGTCGTAGGAGACAGAAGCCATCTGTGGGCCCATCGTGCGCCCTGTCACACACTGACAAGAGTCAAGGGCTCGCATGTGACACTGTAAGGTCTTCTGATAATAACACAGCCGTGGTGGGACCACACCGGGATCCACGCCTGTGGTCCTGGGATCCTGCCGTCAGACACACAAACTCCACCACTGGAGGGACAGCTCTGTGACGTCCAGGCCCCTTAGGTCACCTCCGGCTCCAGGCGCAACACGGGGCCTCCTCCCTCCAGCCAGAGAGCAGTTTGAGCCTGGGGACTGAGGCTGACAGAGGAAGGGGCACCCGAGGCCAAGCCGTGGCCATCGCACCGGGGAAAGGAGTTAAAGGCAGGGTCTGGGTGCCGGCAAGGACGAGGGGCCCGGGGTGGTTTTGGCACAAACAACCGTGCCCTAAAAGGCCTATTCGTTTATGCCACAGGGGCGTGCAGGACTCACTGAGACCGCTGGGGACCGCCTCTCCTGGGGGGCGGCCGGGGGCTCGCAGAAGACGCGGAAGGGCGTGGCTCTGCCCTGCTCCCGGGGGCGCGTGTGGTTTGGCCTCGCCCAGGGCGGCACTGCTGTCTGCAAATTGTGTTCCCCACACGATGGTTTTTCAAACCTTCGGTGCTATCGACCTTCTTTCTTTCAATACTGCGCTTCAGCGTCCTCCCCCAACACACAGTCAACGGACGGATGCTTCGTCCTTAGCTGAAGAAAACCTCTGAGCTCTGTGTTAGGGTATCATTCAGCGATGTTGCGGACCTGCTCATTTTCCCGTGTCCACCCTTCTGATGGTTTTGGAACTTCGTAGGTGGCAGGAAGACCAGAAAATCAGCACCTTGTTGTTTGTTGATTTGCTGATGATGCCGTTCTGACCGGTGTGAGGTGGTGTCTCACTGTGGTTTTTATTTGCATCTCTCTGATGGCTCGTGATGGCGAGCATCCTTTCATGTGCCTATGGACCCTCTGTGTCCCGTCCTTGGAGACGTGTCTGTTCAGGTCCCTTTGCACATTTTTTAATTGGGTTGTCTGTCTTCCTGGTGTTGAATCCTATGAGTTCTTCATTTATTTTGGAAACTAACCCCTTGCCCTCCAAGGCTGACTCGTTGCCCCGTGTGCACACATGCCGCGTTTGCCAGGAGTTTGCCTACGGGCGTCTCACGCGGTTGGAGCATGCGAGAAGCGCAGAAGCGGAGAGCTTTCGCTACGTCGTCTTTTGCGTGTTAGACAGACTGAGCATTAGCTTCCACAGGGAAGTGTCTCAGGGACACACACTCTCCGAGAAACAAGGGGAGTCACACGCACAAAGGGGAGAGAAACGCGATGACGCAGAGGTGGGCGGTTCCCCTCAGAGACACAGGCAACACCCACACGTGGCCAGAAAACACCCACGTGACCGTCACTGGCCTAGAAGTGGGTTCTGGGAGGAAAGGCCTTCCCCTCTGTGACATGCGTCTGAGTGTCTCATGCTGGTTTGCTGCATTCAGGGGACAAAAGGAAGAGATCAGATTAAAAGTCACTTGAGAAAAGTCAAGAGCCCAGCAGGTCAGGGCTACTTCCATGTTGTGGATACCCCTCATTTATTTTGTAACGGAGCACAGGACTCGGGCGAGGGTGGGCTGTGCATGCCGACGTGAGCGGTGGGGGGCAGACAGAAGTCCGGGGACCGCGGTGATGACAGGTGGTCAAGCCTGAGAGGGCGTGGCAGCCTCGGGGCTATGGGTTCCGGGACGGAGAACGAACACCTTACGACCAAGCACGGTGGGGACATGGTTTTAGAGAACTTCGTCATGGTGCCATGAATGCTTTGCAGGAAGAGTCAGTTGGCAGAAGCCAAAATGAATAAGCTTTCCTAACCCTCCCTTGTCTCTAGGAGAGTGGACGCTCCCTGTCTCTTCCTGGAAGACCAGTCCCACCCGCCGTTTCTGCCGCGCCGCCGTGGGCTGCTGGGAGCTACCCCACCAAGCCCGCGGAGGGGCCGGAGAACGCGAGCCAGAGGCTGACGCCGTGGGCAGCAGCGGCCAGGTCTCCTCTCGGTCTCGTAGACGATGCCTTTGAACCCAGGAACATCCAGGAATCCGTCGTGGCGAATGTGGTCTTGGCAGCTCGGAGGAAGGCGCTTTCGGGGCCCCTGGAGGATTGGAACGACAGGCCATCCTGTGTCCCCGGAGCCCCGAAGGCCACCAGGGGCTCGCTGGGGAGCCGCGAGTACAGTGTTGTGTCCCCGCCCAGCAGCACTGTGCCCCCCACCTCCCGGGACGACTCCCCGTGGCGCTATGTGTACGCCAGGCAGCCTTCCAGAGCCGAGTCTGAAGCGCTGTCCTTGGAGGCCTGGTCTGATCGCTGTCTCTCCGGGGCTGGGTGCGGCTCTAACCCGCGGCCCAGGGGCTGGCGCGGCCAGACGTGAGCATCAGGAGACGTGACGCAGGCCCCCATGACAGCCATCGTAACAGTGTTCCTTGGCAGGGCTTTGATTTCTTCAGTAGTTTAGATTCACTTTGCTCTTAGTTCATCCTCAGAAGCCACTGAGTGTTGTAAGTCCGCGCACACAGGGGTGCAAGCCATTTCCTCTCTGCTGACATACAGAGAAGTTCTTTGAAGAAAAAAATGCATTTTCTATGTTGAGATGCTGGCCCTTGTATCTCACGCGGAATCTTAATTCCACTTATTCCATGGACACAGGGTGGACGAGGTAATGACGCCCAGCTCAGTTAAAATGAAACTTAGTATTTTCTTCCATGTGTCTTGGTCCAGGAAGAAACGAATGAAATATGATGTGCTGGCTGCCATTCGTGTTACCGGCGAAAGGGGGTCCTTTCCCGTGGCACCTTGGTGTAAAAGCCAACAGCTAGAGTTGAGAAAAATGGGTCTTTATTTAGTGTTCCAACCTGCGGAGGGCAGGGAGCACTTCAGCTCAGAGCCCTGTTCTCCCACGGGACCCAGCGCTTCCCTTGCTCCCCAAAAGGCAAGAGGCCAAAACCATGCCCAGAAGTTCCCGGTGCCTTATCTGTCAGCTGCCTCCTTCGGGCTCTGAGGTGCGATGTCATCAGCCTCCGTATGACAGCCCAGGAAAACACGTGCCGGGTTGCACGGGACCACGCGTGGTTCTCTCTCTGCCCTTTCCAAGCCACATGCAGTTCTCACAGCCAACGTGCCTGCCGCCTATTTTTAAATCCCTGACTCCGTCCTGTGATGCCGTGGGCGTGGTAACGGGTTCTGACCCTTCACAGCACCCTGCGCAGGCCCCGTGTGCTCTCTCCACACCACTCCATGGTCAAAACCCCTCCCATCTCCTTGGGCCCTTGGAAGAACCAAAGTCATTTGCGTAACTAAGACACTAGCCACCAGCCATAGTCATGCAAAGGCATCTTAAAAGCTGTTCCCTTCTCCCTGTCCCCCAACCCGCAGGCTCTGGGGAATTTGGGGGACCCCCACCCTGTAACATTAGCAGTGACGTCAGGAATAGCACACGGGGAAGATGTCAGCGGGAGCGTGCCCGTAAGTAATAATTAGATATAAAACAAGAGCCCTGTGGTGTTATTTTAAGCAGGTCTCAGAAACGTTTTTAAAATCTAATACAATTCTTTTTTCCTTTTTTCTTTAGTAGAGTGGAGATACAGGCGTTCTCAGAGAGAAAGGAACACCTGAGAGTAAGATAGCCCTGCGCTGCGGAAGGCCTCTGAGATCGGTGGGGTCGTGTGTGGGAGGAGAAGGGTGTAGGTGTAGGGTTTATTCGTAACCTACTTACAGCCCCCAGCCCGAGACAGGGACAGACTCGGGGTTCCGGCATCTGCGCTGGGGTGCTCTTGTTCGCGGAATGAGCTTGGACGCGTCATTCATGTTTGTGGCTCAGCAGCTAAATATGGGGCGCCTGTGGGGAGGGGACCGGGCCGGCGGGGACACCCGTGCGTCACTGAAGGTCCCGAAGGAGCTGCTGAGCGGAGGGTTGGGTGCGGTACGTGGAGCGGGGTTGGCGCGGGTGAAAGGCCATCGGCGGGGTGAGGAGGTGGTAGGAGGACGTGTCTGTCAGGGCGCAGTTGCAGCCTGTGGCGCCTTGTTAGCCGCAGAAAACGTGCCGCAGGAGCTCACGCAACAAGGGGCGTTTCTTTAAAGAGAAAGCCACCACGGGGTCCCCGAGGCGGCCAGACAGGGGCGCGGTCCGCTCCTCTCGGGCCCTGTGCCTCGTGCGCCCCACCTGAGACGGGGAGTCCTGCGCCCGCTCCTCACGGCCCCCCCCGAAGTCCTGCCCACAGGGGCGGCCCAGGCTGTCCCTCAGAGGCACGCACTGAGGCTGTTTGACAATACAGGACATTTGGAGTATTAAAAACTCTTAGATTTTTAAATTTTTATTTAAAATTTTTTTTATTGTTGTTCTATTGGTTATTCCAATTCCCTCCCCCCGGCTCTCCACGGCCACCCCCACGCTGCTGGCCATGGCCATGGTCATTTGTACTAGTTCCTTACCTCTCAGACTTTGAAAAGGGGTTGCCTTGATTTGTTTGACTTTTTAACTCTTGAAGTTATGAGGATGGTGTCTTTCACTGAAAAACAGCTTTAAAATTTTTCCCCGGAGTACAAGTGATTCCTTAGCTTAGAAGTAAAAGGACATAAATGTGAAGAAATCCCAGCAAGCTCTAGGACGATGGCCCCGACCAGACGCTAGTTTATGCAGTTACGGAGAGAAGAGGAGTGCTTGCTGACGTTACTGTGCCCGCTCTCTCCGACTCTGAGATGTGATTACCAACCCCTGAGAGGGTAATGTTCGTATCCACAGTCTGCCGGCCAGTCCTCAGGACGCCCCCACGTAAAACGCTTCCTCGCGTCACACGTGGCTGTGGTTAAATATTGTAGGTGCAAGGGTTTTAAGGTGAGCACTGATTGAGCAGAAGAGACTCTGCCTGGCAGGATGAGATTGGACTTGCGTGCTTTTATAAACTTGGCAGGGAGTCCCATGGCTCCCAGGATGAGACAGACCCCATCCCAGATGCTGACGTCCGGTGTCACCGTCCCTGAAACTTCCACTGGACTCAGAACAGAGGGAAGCAGCCATTTTAAACAAACAACCTGGTTAGGAAACCGGCCTCTCCCTGTCTGCACGCACACAGTCGGGATGCTCACTTGTGCTAAGTGGTGCCCACAAGGAGATGACGTCTCAGGTGCTTATTAGAAATCAAGATCTCAAGGCATACTTTGTCACTAGGACTCTAAACAGCAAGACGTCATTGTCCAATCATCACACAGGCCAGTGTGGCTGTTTACCTCCAGTTCACTTGAGAAGGAGTCCAGCTGGCTGCTGCCACTCAGGCTCCTGTGTGAGACAGGACACGTGCCCCCGGGACCCCGTGCCCGCACGTGAGCGTGCTGCCGGCCTGACTGTGGGACCCTGCAGCCTTTCCCGCGGCGCCGCTGCTAGTCACACAGCCCACGGGCACTGCTAACTGCCCTTCGCTGCCATTAGCAGGAGCAAGAGGGTCTGTCCCACCACGGGCCAGAGGGCGTCTCTACAAGGGCAGCGTGCTGGTCACAGGACGCCGGTTTCATGCCTTTCCTCACCCTTGAGTTAAATCTTTATCACTGCATGCGTGTGAACTGTGTGTTATTAAGATGACTTAAATGTGGTCTAGGATTTTGAGTTTTCTAAATGCACGATTCTGGTCCGATGATCTCAAATGGGTCTCTCTTATGTCTGGCACCGTAAATCGGATCGGAAAGGGCTGCCCGCTTAGGGCTCAGGCATGTTTATGTGTATTCATGCACGGATACCAGCATGTAGTTATGCATGTATCAAGTAGGCTCAGTTATTATAAGTAGAGAGGAACTGTAGAAATGTTTCTTTTTAAAGAGGAAGTAGATTTTCACATTTAATTTCTAGTCACAATAGAAGAATCTACACTGTCCACTGTTTTCATTAGAAAGACTGTTTTCCTGTGAATTAGATTGACATTTCCACCTGTGTTTATCCCAAACACTGTGTTCGAAAGCTGTGTCCTGAATTCAAAATTGTAGTACTAATAAAAGGCAACTTGAGAATCAACTGGAAGTGGCTTTTCGTTTTTCCTTAAAAAGAATTGTTTCGAGTTAGTCCTCACCCCAAAGGAGAGGTAATCATATCCACTGCATGCTACATAGTTTTAAATGTCAATTGCTACAACATCAGCTTCCAGAGACACCAGAAGAATTTCATGCCCATCGGCAACATTAAACTGTAACACTGAAAAACTTTAGAAAAACCTTATCTGAAAACAGGATCGATTTCAAATGCAAGCTGACAAGTTTGAGATCCAAACATATTTTCATATTAGTCTTTTTAAAATCTTTCCTTCCTGGCGTGTGGAAGATGAGTCCCAGGCACAAGCGTGGCCCGTGGCCATGTGACCTAAGAACTGCATGGAGTTGAACTTCAGAATCTCTGGACTCAGAGTCTCCCAGTGCCGTGACCTCCATGAGCAGGCACAACACTGGCCTGTTAAACGGACGTCCTTCTGATAAAGCGTGTTTGGGTTAGACTTTTGAAAATGACTTCAGCTGTCCTGACATGGTATAAAAACTGTCAACGGACTGTGAGCTGCCTATGCCATCAGTGCCATGCAGGGCCATCACAGACTGGGTGACAAGGTGGGGCCAGCGAGCTGGGGCCCCCCGAGGGGCGGGCAAGGCCTCTGTGCAAGGCCAGCGACAGAGAGCTGCCCCGATGTGGAAATGCACGCGGGGGTTTCATGGGACGTTCCTTGGGGACCTGCCACCGGAGTTTCATGTACTTTTCACAAGTCATGGAGTCGTTTTCTTTAAAACATTTTATAAGCACCTGAAAAGGCTGACACTGTTAGTAACTCACTGTGCAAAGCCGGGGTCAGGTGGGATTCAGCCCGTCAGCCCAGCTGGCTCCCCCCAGCTGTCAGCTGGCACCGGACAGCATCAGGCAGCACTGGGCGACACCAGACGGCACGGGGCAGCACCGGGCAGCACCAGGCAGCACTGGGCGACACCAGACGGCACGGGGCAGCACCGGGCAGCAGCAGGCAGCACTGGGCGACACCAGACGGCACGGGGCAGCACCGGGCAGCACCAGGCAGCACTGGGCGACACCAGACGGCACGGGGCAGCACCGGGCAGCACCAGGCAGCACTGGGTAACACCGGGCGGCACCAGGCAGCACTGGGCGACACCGGACGGCACAGGGCAGCACCGGGCAGCACCAGGCAGCACTGGGCGACACCAGACGGCACGGGGCAGCACCGGGCCGCACCAGGCAGCACTGGGCGACACCAGACGGCACCAGGCAGCACTGGGCGACACCGGACGGCACTGGGTAACACCGGGCAGCACCAGGCGGCACCAGGAGGCACCAGGCAGCACCGGGCGGCACAGGGTGCCCTGGCACGCAGGGCAGGAACAGCCGGGCCTAGGAAGGAAGTCTGTCCGGGCAGCGCCGGGCAGGGGGTTCTGGGGGAGCAGGACGGAGAGCGGCCGTCCCCCCGGGGACAGGTGGGCACCCTGCCTCCTGGACAGCCTTGTAACCTCAGCACGAGTGGGTCCCCGGGCCCGCCTGTGTCCCCCGCACGGCTCACCCCCACTGGCTGGCCTTGCCTCCCCCTCCTGTGTCCCCCTCCCCCTCCCCCCCCTTCCCACCGCCCCACATGCCTTGGCCGCCAGCCAGCTTCCTCTTCAAAGGCCTTTGCACAGAGCGGGGGCCGGGGGGCTGTGCTGAGCTGGCCCCCGGCGGCCGCTTCCCCGACTTCTGTGAAGAGGGGGTGGCTGAGTGAGCCCTGCGGCCGCCCGACCCCTGCCCAGCCGTCCACACCTGTCAGATGAGGTCACCATCTTCGGGACGCTTATTTTCCGGTTCACAGAAATAACAGCCTTTTTTTACTTTTTTTTTTAAATTTGAATTTGGCAGAGGAAGCAAGGGGAAGCAAGGCTGTCTGGGCACACTGCGGTATAACCCGAGACTTTCTCCTTTGCTAAGTCATCCTGAGTTCAAAGCACTTAAAGTTAAGTACGCCACAAGAATGCTTTGGTACCAAAATTATTTTTGAAAGATTAAGAGCTAAAATAGGAACATTTCTGGTACGTTTTCAAAACGCACGGACTGTGAGAAGGGCCCCAGAGACCAGGTAATGCGATGCAGGTGGGACTGAAGCAGCCAGAAGGCGCCCGGCTCCGTCCCTTCCGTGCGTGTTCTTGCTTCAAAGGCGGGATTACAGGGCCCCAGCGTCCCCGTGGGCAGCCCCGAGGCGGCCCCGCCTCAGACGGGACGGGCACCGTGCTCGGGAGCCCGCACCACGCTCCTAAGCGCCCTGAGCCAACGTCTCCTCCTTCCAGACGCAGGCCCTGTTCACACCGCCTCGCTTCCTGGTCCCCAGACAGAGGTGACATCAGCGGCCACCGACAGGAGAGCTTCCTGCGCACCCTGTCATTATCTGTGTCCCGAGGCCCTCCCAGCATGGACAGCCGCCAGAGGAGGCCGCAGTGGTGGGGGCCGTGTGACAACGGGCGCATCTAAACGCAGAGTCAGGGAGGCAGGGGGCCGGGCGGCCGCGCGGGAACCCGGGCGGATGGAAGCGTCTGGGGACCCGCGCGTTCCAGTCTGTTCCAACCACGCACACAGTGAACTCCAGGATGACCCAAAAACCTTTCAGAAGGACATGAGGAATATCATAACAGTAATTACAACAGGAATTAAAAGAATTAAAACAGAACTTCCCTGCATTTATCATGGATTTTCAAAAACAGGAAAAAAAAAATGTGGAGACTGTCACGAAACCCAGGCAATTGGGCCACAGGTGCTGTGCCCCCCCTCTGCCCGTCCCGGGGACCCTCCACGGGGGGCGGCAGGTGTGGCCTCTCTCCTTTCATAGCATCAATGAGAGTCTTGTTCAGATAGCCGAGGGGAGACTCAGGGAGGGCTTATTTGGCGTAATGGGCCCGTCCAGCCGCCCGTGGGGAATGTAGTCAGTATGCGGTGTTCTCAGGGGGCTGGCACTGCACCAGGGCTGGAAGGTCAAGGAGAGAAGCAGGAAGGCATCACAAAGCTCCGTGGAGTCCCGGCCCGCGCGCTGGAGGGGACTCCCCGGTCTGGGGCGGGGCGGCTGCGCAGCTGCAGGTGATGCTCAGATTTCAGGGTTTGAACCGCTGGGCGGGGGCTCGTGTTGACTGAGATGAGGAGGGGAGAGAGAGCTCCCTGTGGACGTACCGACCAGGGAGAGGAGCCCCAGCGATAGGAACAATGGCTGAGGACCGGGGGGCTGCCGACCGGGGGTCAGGCCTGCTTTGCACGGTAAGTTACACGATCCTCAGTGGCTCTGTGAGGAAGTCACCACGTGATCTCCTGCCGCAGGCGCCGGAAGGAGCAGAGCCCCAAGCACAGGTGGCCCTCCCCACCCCGCACGTGTCCCTGCTCCCGCCGGGCCTGCCCACAGCGCTCGGTTCTCGTCACCCGGCCAGGCGGGCACAGCGCCCGCCCACCTGACGCGGTCCCCGACAGGACACTCGGCCCGCCGGGCGCAGGCCCCACGGGGAGGTGAAGGGCAGAAGGGAAGGAAGCAGCCCGTTTACGATCGCAGGACGGAGCCTGCAGTCCCACGTCCGCGCCTCCCGGCAGCTCCAGCGTGTTTAACGGGCCTGACTTACAGACGCTCCTTCTAGAGCCCTGTGCGAATTTGATATTTTTAAACCTTAGGTCTTCTTTTCTCAGGGGTGGGTCCCCAAATTGCATGCATTTCAGATCCCACAAAACCTGCCGCCACACCTGGTTCCCGGACCTGGGTCGTTAGCCGGGGTCAAACACTGTCGTAAACCAAACTCCAATCACAGGCCGCGGTGACCGGGGCGGCCGGCTGCTGGCGGCCCAGGCTTCCTCCCCAGCTGGCTGGTGCTGGACACGTGGGCGAGGCGGGGCGGCTCCTGGCCACGACCTCCTGTCCCCTCTCCGACCTCCCACACCCCTGGAGGACAGCGAGGAGGGAGGGACAGAATGACGAGCAGCACCTCGGGAGCAGCCTTGGGCCTGAGCCCCTTCCAGAAACGCACCACGTGGTCACTCGGGGCCTCCCTGGTCCCACGACGTGACCCAACTCCAGAGCAAGACGTGCTGTGCTTGGGAGCTCAGAGCGGAGGGGACTTCACGGTGAGGGGACAGGGAGGGCGGACGCTGACCAAGGCAAGGACAGGAGTCACGGGCGCAGGTCTCCCCGGCCGGCCGTGGCCCGCCTGGGCCCGGATCCGGTCCTCGCACCCCCAACCCCCAACCCCCCGCCGCCTCAGCTCTGTGTGGCAGGAGGGAGGCCAGGCCACGGGGACAGGCAGCCCGTGCAGGTGACTGGCTCCGTCTTGGGCAGGGTCCACAGGGGCTGAGGCCCCGGCGCAGAGAAGACTGGGTCCACCCCGCTCCCGTCCCGTCGTCCAAACACCACCTTCATCCTCGCAAGTGACACCTGAGCTGGACGAGGGGACCTGTCTAGGTGTTGGGACGGTTGTTTCCTGGACAGGCCGCGGGGGCTGAGTGTCCCTGTCTCCCTGCCTGGCACGGGCATGGTCTGCGCTCCCGACCACCTGTAGTCCAGGGCCCTGGGTTCGAGTTCCTGTTCCCACACTCCCTTGCTTTGTGACTTGAACAAGTTTCTTAACCTCCCCGACCTGGTGCATCCCCTGCGTGACCGCAGCAAACCCACGCGCCCGTTCCAGGCCTCGCGCTCAGAGCGGCGGAAGGAGCGGCTGAGCTCTGTCCCCCGTCTTCGCCCTCCTCCTCTGGGTGCCTGCTGTCTGCTGCGCGTTGTATGTCCACATTTTTACCAGCTGCTCATCTTCCTTGGGGGTCCTGAAGGCCTGGGAGGGGGGGTTCCTATGGAAGGATCTCTTTCTGCTCCCGCCCCATGCCTGGGCACCCCTGCGCTCCGTGCAGGTAAACCAGCGCTTGGCGGGGTGCGCTCTGGTCCGCCCATACGCTGAGGGCACAGACCTCTCGCGTCCCAGGGTCAGGGAGGGCGCGGCTCTGGCTGAGTGAGCTTCCCGTGCTGGGCAGGCCCGGGCTTCATCTTCCTCCCCGTAAAACTGCAGAGATGCGAGTTCACCCAGGTCAGGGAACACCCTCAAAGCGTGTGTGTACTCTGCTTACCTCTCCGCGCTCCCATCTACACGCAATCCGTGGCCAGAATGTTCCAGCTGGTGGATACAAACAAGGAGGGTTTTTTGTTTTTTTTGTTTGCTACCAATATTGTAAGTGGTTTTTAGCAACAGGCTCAGACTGGACCCTTCACGGTCGGTCGTGCTGCGTGACCGCCTCCCACGCACTCTCGGGCCGGAATCCTCAGGCTGGGAGGCGCGCGGCAGAGAGTCAGCGGCACGGTCATTGCTCACCGGCGCCTCGGCAGCCGGGCTTCGCTGCGGGAGAGAGAAAGAGGCAGGTGCTGACTCAGAGCCTCGGCGGCGGTCACGCCGGAGCCGGGACGGTGCCGCTGCCTTGCCCCGCTCAGGATTCTGCTGAGTCGGCCTTCTCACTAGGGGCCCCGTGGATTGTTCACAAATGTTTGAACATCTTCTCACTGACCCCGAGGCTGGGTGTGCCTCTGGGATAACAAAAGATGAATAAGCTAAATAAACTTCATTTTATCCTCTTGAAGGAAACTTTGAAAACGAGCGATACGGAATTGGAAGTAGGCGTGTATCCCGGGTTCCAGCTTGTGACTTTGTTTCCACGACACACCCCCGGAGGCCTTGCAGTAGAGAGCAAGACGGGGGTCCCCTCACCCAGCTGTCTCTCATCACCGAGGAGAGAACCAGGCCCCGGCCTAGCCCCGCAGTGCGGGCGGCCCTGTCACAAGGAGGCCTGTTTTCCCTCAAACTGATGAGCATATTTACTACACCCGGTAGGTTTTGTAAATTCAGCTTCTTTCTATCAGAACAGAAAAAGCAAGAACAGCAGTTAAAGAAAGCGTGCCGTCACCTGTGCAGGTGAATCCTGTTTCCCAGGGTCTCAGCCGCCCTGCCCGGCTCGGCAGTTACAGGAGGAGGCCGCCGCGTGCGCAGCTCCTCGGGAAATCCGTTGTCACGGAAGATAGAATCTTTATTGCGTTCATATCTAGCTCACCATTTGAAACCGACTTAGAAATGTATTCAGATATTTAGTAATAAATATTCTGTCAGGGTCCTCTGCCATGGTCACTGCTGGTGGGACCAGAGGAATGGTCAGGAAGCGCTCCGGGTGCTCGGTGAGGCGGAGTGTGGAGCGGAGACTGGTCTGGAGGGGCCCATGAAATCTGGGGGGTGGACGACGCCCAGAGGGAGCCTGTGAAATCGGGGGGTTGGGGGGGGCGGACGAGGCCGGTGCTGGAGGCCGAGCGCAGGGTAAAGCATCCGCGTCACCACTCATGGTGGCAGCAGTGAAGCCCGCCAACGGAGGGACCACCAGTCTCTCGGGGGTCAGACCCCAGTCACAGAAGGGACCCATCAGGACAGCCCCGAATGGCTGTGTATTCAGAATCCCCTCATTTTACCTTCATCGGATTGTGTGCAGCTGTGACATTCCCTCTAGGGGAACAGTAATAACTCACACTTAAGATTATTTTTGGGCTCTGGCGCTTCAACCTCCTATTTCTATCACCTCCTCTGACACCTCAGGCTTTGCAGCCAGACATTCCAGACGCCCAGGGTCACAGAGCTTTTAGTCACTGGGGGGCACTCAGATCCAGCAGGGTTGTTGTTTGTTTTCTTTTGCTTCAAGGGTGGACACAGGAAGCTCACGGAACTCACGCTGGTTTTGTTCCCGGTCTCCGGGGGCTCAGGGCTGGGGTGGCGAGGGTCTCTGGCGTGCACGAAAGGCCTGCACACGGCAGGAGAGCAGACGTTTGGGTAAAGGCTCACGAGCGAAAACTGAAGGGGGAGGGGGAGCATGTTAATCATGATAAGTGCTCTGCCAACGAAGAAGAAAGGGAATAACTCCATAAAAATCAAGCCCAATAAACTATGGAGTTTAAAAGAAAGAGTTTAAAAAATGCCAGTATTTTAGCAAAAATAACCGAGGGCACCCAGCAGTACACTAGGTAAGTAATTATGAAAAAATGACTCTTGAAAGAAATGTCACTCCTTCCTGAGAGAGTTTTGCTCCAGAATGAATACAATGAGACAGAGGCTAGCAGAGAAAAATTAGACATATTTTTAATGTCATCGCTGGCCCCCCAAAGACTAACTGAACCTTCAATTTCCAAACCGTGTTCAGCTAACTGCAGGGACCGTCCTCCGCGTGGACACTGGATGAGCACAAAGAAGAGGCTGATGGCAGAAGGAAACCAGAGGACGGGGTTTCTGGGAAATGCAGGAAGAGCCCCGATGGCAACAGAAGGCTGAACCCCCAGGAGAAGACCCGGCCGGCGCCCCAGGTGAGGCCGCGTCTGCCCCCCCTCCTGTGCACTCAGCACACACTTGCCGAGGCCCCGTGACTGCCTGCGCTCCTCTGGACGCTCCGCTGCGTGGGCGTGAGCTCCGGGGCAGGCGCTGGCCCGCGTCTCAGTGACGGGCCGGACACAGAGTTCAGGCTTTGTGTCCCCCTCCACGGGCTCTGTCGCGACGACGACCTCCGTGCTGTGAGTGCCACAGCTGTGACAACAGACGGGCAGCCCCGCAGCTGCAGGCCGGGAGCCTCCGGTTGGCACAGGTGCCGGCTGATGGGGCGCACGCGCCCTTGTTTGCCAGCCCGTGCGCTGGGGGGCGGGGACGAGGAAACCGGTCGTATCACTGCAGGTAACAACGGGACGCCGTGAAGCAAAGTCCCACGGGCTGAGGGGAGCAGGGCAGACGGCGGGGGGGCTGCTGTCCCGATCCTTAGAGACCACAACGCAGAGCTCCGGAGTGAGCAGGAGCTGTCACGGAGAGTGGGACCCCGCGACGCAGGGGACGGTCACCCTCCTACAGCAGGAACGGGGGCAGGGGCCTTAGCATGTCCTGGGGATTTTCAACCTTTTTCATCCCAGGGCGCACGTCAACTAGTTACTAAAATTCTGCGGCACACCAAAACGATGTTTTTACCAGCCCAACAGAAAACGGGTGTAGTTTTGATTGATTTACAGACGGTAGACATTATTTACCCTCTTTTTCCCAAAGGGACTTTAAACAACCAGGTGCCGACACTAGTACATAGGATTTTTGACACCAAGAAATAACCAACCAGATGCCCCCTTTTACTGTGTGACGTGGCCAGTAAGGTGCAGCCCTGTCACACGACCCGTGTATTTCTGGAAAGAGACGACACGGGCCACACGAGCCACACCCACCCTCGCCTCTTGTCCTATTTCTAGACCCTCTGAAGACAATAAATAGAAGAAGTATCGTGGGCAGACGGGAAGTCTGCAGGGGGTGTCTAATAGCGTTTCCAGAGGAGGCGAGAGACAGCGCTGGGGAGGGCGCGGAGCGCGTTGGCGGCTGACCGGTGGCCGGAGCCGCGTCTGAGCCGGGCGGGGACGAAGCGCGGCATTCTGCTGGGCAGTGACCGGCACGGCTTAGGGAAGGCAGAGAGCCACCGGAGGAACTTCAGAAACGCTGTTAAACGTTTCCACGTGACTGGCAGGATGGCCTGCCCGTGAGGGCCCTGCAGGGTTCCATAAAGAGGAAGCAGGTGACACTGATGGGAGGGGAACGCTCCACTGGTGCCGGCGGTGTGAGCGTCCCTGGCGAGGGGGCCTGCTGTCCCCGCCCAGCTGAGGTCCTCGCTCATTTGTCTCACCGAAGCCATCCGAGCGTGAGCCAACAAGGCCAAGTTCACGTCATCGAAGCCCAGGAAAGAGCTGTGACAGAGACAGCGGCGACACAGGAAGTGAGGCGGGACAGAGGTTCGGGCCGGGAGCAGACGGAAAAATGAGCTCGAGGATTAGGAATGGCCCGTATCTACGCAGCATCAATGTCTAAACACCGCAGAACGACAGGCGCGGCCTCATTTTCTGAGAAGTAAATAATAGAAACCCTTCCTGCCCAGATGGCAGCGATGCCTGCGTGAGTCAGAGCTGGCAGAGCCTCTCCTGAGCGATGGCGTCACACCAGGTAGAAACCAGGTGGGCGGAAACTGTTCCAGAGTCAGAGGGCGGCGGGTCACGCCTCCTCGCTCCCTAAGCCGCTCATGGCCTGAGGCAGCTGCCTGAACTTCAAGACCTTTGTCCTCCAGGAACAATCAGCCTTTACAGCAAGGTCCCTGCAGAGAAATTAGCAATGGGTGAAGAATCTTCACCTGTAGATATGATCTCAGAATAAAACCAGGCGGTGCCCGCGGCCTCCGCAGAAGCAAATCCTACTGCAAGCCGCTGTCTCCGCCGGGAGCAGCTCTGTGGTCTCACCGAAGAACAAGCCACTTGACCTTCGCAAACGCCCGTGGGCCCGAGGGGGCAGCGGGCAGAGGAGGCAGGCTGGGCCTCTGGGCTGCGTGACTCAGCCTTGTCCCCTGAGCAGCGCACTGAAGTTCCCAGCACCGGGTTTCCTCCCATCTAGTAACAATGACCTAATGCTCAGAAAGCCTGGAAATCCGAGACCGCTTCCTTTCTTACGCTTGCCAGCTGCTAACAGTAATACGTGACCAAGAGAAAAATGACGCAGGAACCGAAAGTAATTCATTCTTTGTCACGGTGTCTCCGCCACCGAGTGGCTAATGTTTTCTCCAGAAGAGTTCTCTGTGAGCTATTTCAACACGGGCCCTGGGACAGCAGAGTCTAGAAACAAGGTTCTGCATTTCCCCCCGCGGCGGCTCTTTGTCCAGGTGGGGTGAGTGCGCGCCAGAGTCTTCCCTGAACCCGGTGCTGTGCGTTCATGGCTTGGTGTCCCGACCCGCCGGGGTAGTCACAGAACCCTTCGTAGCTCTGGTTCAGGAAGCGCGTCCGCCCGCGTCAGGATTCCGATTAGTGTCGGAAGAATGAGGGCTTCAGGCAGGTCTCCGTTCCACAGCAGAGATTTCAAAATTTGTTCTGTTATGATTTTTTAAAATATTTTATTTTTTAATTTTTAGAGAGAGGGGCAAGGAGGGAGAAAGGGAGAGAAACATCAGTGTGTGGTTGCCTCTCGTGCACCCCCAACCGAGAACCTGGGCTGCAACCCAGGCCTGGGCCCTGACCGGGAATCAAACCGGCGACCCTTTGGTTCACAGGCCGGCGCTCAATCCACTGAGCCACAGCAGCCGGGGCTTGATATGATTTTTAATAAACCCAAAGGGGGTAGGTCATGATGCAGGGTTAGGGCACAGATGGCAAATGCACAGGCCTGGCGCAGTTCACCGGCTACCCAGTGGCTCAGGGTCTCCGGCTTCTTGTTTGCCCCGTGGGGGGCAGGGGCCCCACCTGTGCTCTCGCTGGGAAGGGCACATGAGGGGAACACGTGTATGAAAAGTACATATGAAATGCTACATGGCAGTTAATGCCGCGCCTGGCGCGTAATTGGACTTGGCTTTTATACGTGAGGAGAAAGTGGGGCCAAGCTCGCAGTTTCATTTTCTTTGTCTACATTTCAGCAACTCAGAGCTTTTAAAGATTCTTCTTTAGAAAGAAGTGACTTGCAGATTCTCTGCAATCCTCCACCCAGTTTAGGGCAGACGCCCCCCAATGTTTCGCTTTTCTGTGGGGACAAACGTGAATCCCACACCACCTCCTCTAGCACCTCTATCGTTATTTTAGATCCCCGAACTCTGGACATTTTCGGTGATTCCGAAGAGGCTGCTGGTACATCAGGAAGCAAGATGGAGATCACCGTTCCGGCCACAGCAGCTTGGCAACCCGAGTGTTTCGCAAAGCAGCACCGCCGTCGGAAACACAGGCATCCCGAAACGGAGGGCCCAGCCCTTACCTTCTTTAGCCTTGAGTATAAATAGCCAAGCCTGGTAATTACGTGGCCCTTTATGCCCCAAACAGTAAAAATAAAACCCAGGGCACTTGTGGCAGACGCCGCCCTCCAAGGGCCGCAGGCACGGCTCCCTGCCCGTCACATGTCCTGAGCCGGGGCCCACGGAGGCAGGCGACCTGGCAGAGGGAAGAAACAGCGCCGAGGTCCCTGGGGAGCCCATGAAGCAGGACTGTTAGCGACTGAAAAACGCAGGCAAGGGTCTGCTGCGCCTTCGCTGCGTGTGCCGTCCATGCCGATCGCCTTTGCGCCACCGTTGAGGGCCTGGGAGCTGGGAGCGGGGTGAGGACCACGGTGCTCCAGCGGCCGCCCTGGCAGTGCCTCCGGCCCGCAGCCCTGGGAGAACACCCGGGGTCCGCCCCCCCCGGCCTCTAAATCCCCAGCGCACCTCGGAGCACGCGCTTCACCGAACATGGGTCTCAGGTCGCGCTTTCTCCAACGTCCTTCTCTGAACATTTGCATTAAACGGGTGTTTGCTGTTGTCATTGCTGTTCTGTCACTTAGTTCCAGGAAGACAGTGTCAGCCAAGAAGAGTGTAGCGGAGCGTTTTCTTGTCATGAAGGACGCAGCCTGCACAGGGAGCCCGTGACAGCGGGCGCATTTTTAGCCTTTTCAGTGAATCCCCCCCCTCTCAGCTGGAGAGACTCAAAAGGACTGAATCCCAGAGAGTTATTATGAAGAACAGAATCAGAATCATGGGGCTTGGAAAAGGTCATTTAATTCAGCATCGTCTTCCTGCCCCCAAATCTTGCCATCGGTTAAAGTCTGTATTAATCATCCACATATCATTGCATATCACCACATGTATATAGGTACACAAATACATTTTCAGTATAAATAACCTTTTAAGTAATGCAATTTGGGAATAAAGATTCTGGGTCCAGGATTCTGTGATAGCAAAACAACCAGATTCTCCTTAAAATAAGTGGAGTGGATTAGAGAGAAGATTTTAGGAGATGCTGGAACATGGAACACGTCACGCTGGAGTCCGTGTGAACTCAGAAGAGCAAAGGCCTGCTTCCTGCCATTCAGGAAGCATGAGCCGTCCTTTCTACTAAATAAGATGGACAGAGGATGTAGTTGAACCCGACGAGCTGGCTGTCGGCCTCACAGGAACTCTCCTGGGAGACAATTGAAGCCCGCGCTTGGGAAAACCCTGCATGTCTCCCCTTCTCGGGCTTCGACTCTGCAAAGAAGGGCAAGCGGGGCCTGAGACCTGCGGGCCATTGTGCCAGCGAGTTCTCAGCACACAGGATCTGCCCGGCTGGACTTCAGCCAGAGCAGCTACGCCAGAGTCCACCGGGCCCTTCATTTTTCTTCCCAGAAATCCCAGTGGGGGGTGGTCTGGCAGCGTAAGTCACGAACACTGAGAGAGAAACCAGAGCCTTGCTCCTGACACGGCTCACCTGGTCCCATCGTGTACGTGACGCGCTGGTGGCTGAAGGACCTGGGGCCCAGCATGGGGGCGCAGGTGCGGGGGGGTGGGAACGGTGTGGGAACTGGGGGAAGGGAATTCTTCTGAGTCTCGGCTCTGCCTCCTCACAGCTGGGTCAGTCAGAGCTCTTGCTGAAATTTGCCGAAACTCAGAACTAGCCTCGGCTCGGGACGCTCACCGCTCAGGACAAGGACCGGGTAGTCCCTGGGGCCACTGGATCGGGGGTGTGAATGCCCCTTCACGCCATCAGAACTGTTTTCCCAGGATGGTGTGATTGGCACTAAACAAAGGCCTTGGGGTGTTCGTCACTCACAAGGCCATGCAGCGCCTTCTGAAGGGTCAGTGCAGGGACTCTGTAAACCCGCCCCCTCGCTCGGGGACACAATGAGCGCATTCACGGGCCTGCGCCCGAGGGGCAAGGGCATGAACAGTTCATCCTGAGCACCAGGAGTTTCAGAGGCGGGAGGACTGCCAGGCCGTCTAGGGCCGCTCCTCTGCCCTTTGCGCAGCACAGGGCACTCGGAGAATGAGGTTGCTGTGGCCTGGGGGGGATGAGACAGTGGGGGTGACCGGCAACCCCGGGCCCGCTCCTCTGTGCCCTCCGCGGGGGCAGAGACACTGGGTAAGCCCGTGCATCTCAGGCCCAGCAGGGGTCAGGCCCCGAGGCTGCCTGGGCACCAGGGCCATTAACAGTCCTCCACGGGGTCGGGGATGGGGGGTCTTCACAGGTGCCCTGTGTGCCAGGCCGATCCCGTCATTTCCCGTCGTGGGTGTGGTCTGGTCAACAGATCCCCCGATCCCCGGAGGCCCCCGCATGAGCACCAGCCTGAAAAACGGTCTTTCCCACAAAAATCAGTACAGTTTTGACTGCAGTTAAAGGCTAACTTTATTCCTCGTTCTCTCAATGCATTGAAAATTGTTACATAGAACACAAAGCGATAAAACCCCACACTGAGGATGGACGAAGAGGCCCTGAGGGGTTAAGCAGGAGTCCAGGGAAGTGCGCGTGGGAGCCGGGTGCCAGGGCTTCGAGCCTTCCGTGCTCCCCCCACCCCTCTGAGCTCAGGAAGAGCCCTGCCCACCGCCAGGCTGCAAGAAACAGCCGCGCGCCGACCCCCCAGAGGTGCGCAGCCGAGGAAACGAGCAGAAACCTGGCTCTGGGAGTGGCGACCCTCCTGAGAATCCGCTGCCACTGGAAGGTTCAGATAGGGATTTAGGATCAAAATGCGCACTGGTCAGCTGTGAGGGGGTCACGAGCCACTTTCCCTCCTGAGCCCAAGGAGAGCGGAGCCAGGTCTGGAGGGCCTCACGCCCACGGCGGAGAGGAACACACGCCCTCCCTGGGCAAAGAATGAGGAAACTCAGTGACTGTGTCTCATTGTGAACGAAGGGTCATGATGGAAGAAAAATCATACATGTGTGAGAACAATGCCACACACACAGACACATGCACACATGCGTAGACATGCACACACACAGGAACACAGTGCAGACACACACAGGCACATGCACACACATGCAGACACCCATGCACATACAGAAACACATGCACACATGCAGACACATGCACACACAAGGAACATGAGAGCAAGGGACACGCTCCTACGCGTTTTGACATGTGTGTGCATGTGGGCACACGTGTGCTCACGCGAGCACACACGTGCACCCGCAGCGTCATTTCCCCCGGCGCCCGAGCTCTCCCCGCTTCGGTCCCCGCGGGCAGGTCACAGTGTGCCCTCGCCAGCCACGCCCGCCGCCACAACTGTTCTGTTCGGCTGTTTCCTCCTCGGTGAGAAGGTCGCTCTAACCCCTCCAGCGACCTGCTGCTTGCCGAGCCCAATGGCCGTTCCTGCTATGTCACCTCTGTGGCTGGGGCGGACGGGACAGGGCCTAGAACTCTCTGTTCTCCGGACTCCGCCCTCCTGGCTCTTCCCGACCCCTCGTGCGTGTTCTCCTCCGGCCGGTCGTGCGCCCACCGCCCCACGAGCCCCTCCTGAGCTGGACGTTGGCCTCTGAGAAGGGGCTGCCAAGGGGTGGCAGGTGAGGGAGGAGCCGGCAGACGGCACGGGGACGCGGGGCCTAGTGGGTGGGGGTTTGCGTGGTGGGCGGCGGTCAGAACGGCAGAGGTAGTCACTCGACCCAGACGGCGGTACGGATGCCGGGGGCTGACACGCCGGGAGACCTCCCACGTGGGCCATGTGCTTGTCACGGCCGTGGGCGCCGCGTGGCTCACTTCCCATGCTTGGCTCCTGGGCCCTCCCGCCCTGGCCCACGCGGGCTGCACTCACATGTATGAACGCCCGGGCACCTTTCTCCGCGAAGGAAGCACCCCGCTTTTTCTGTCTGACCCGCGGCATGGGACAGCCCCTCTGTCCCACCTGAGAGGGGGACCCACCGCTATTATCACAGCTGACCTCACACACCTTAACCATCCCCCTGGCCCAGGTGCGCGCCGAAGGGAAGCTGTAGGACGATGCACTGGTAACGGCGGGCGCTCACTGCCTGCGTCCTGCGTGCCCCACGCTGCGACGAGCCCCGCGCGCCACAGCCCACGACACCGTGCGTGTCCTATTTTACAGTCACGCTGTGACATACAGACTTGGGCCTGGGAGACGTGGCTGAAAATCGAATTCTGTCCCTAAACTTTGTGACGCTACATTTAAAAAAACAAAAACCTGTGTGTTCTCCGTAATGGACTTTTAGTTAAATTTGTCCGTAGAAGCAGGATTCATTGTCGTGTCAAGAAAACTGTCCAAGGAGCTGCTTCGGCCGACTATAGGAAAAGTACAGGCTGGCTGGGACTGGGAGCGGAAATGTGACCACGCTCTAGACCCACGCTGGGATTGCGCAAGCAGGGAAAACATGATTTGCAGGTTTTCTTTGGCAACTTGCTTCTTAACCCTCCTGCATATGAAACGCTATTTCCTTCCAAGTCCCCAGCCCCGTTCCGTTAGCTTCTGTCCTTGGTGAGCTGGTCCCGGGCTGTTTGCCTCTGCTCTCTCCCTGGTTTACCTCAAGGCTTAATTTAGGCATCTGGGAGGAAGCGCTTGAGCAAGAGAAACGCATTTGCAGGGGAGACACCTGGGCCCTGCGTTTCCAGGGACAGGGTGTGTTTGTGTGGCAGGCGCCCGGCCCGCACAGCCCACGGCCGTGTTTCCAGCTGTTTATGTTCCGCGGTTGCTAACTTCGGTGTTTGCACAGCTGAGGGGAGGGAAGGCACCCTGAGGACGCAGCCCAGCAGGAGCTCTGGAAGTGTGCAAGCCAGAGAGATATGAGCTGGAAGAGGGCCGCCCGCGCCACGAGGACCAGGGCCACAGCCACAGAAGCCGAGCTGGGGTGCCGAGCTCCAAGGCCACGGCCGAGAACAGCGTGGGGGGCGGCCCTCGATGGTGCCCAGCTCAGCTCTGCCTCTTCCCTCCAGTCGGGAGGGAGCCACGCCCGGGCGCTCAGGCTGCCGGACGGCCGAGGCCTCTGCACAAGGCAGGGCGCGTACAAAGGCCTGCGGGCCAGACAGAGCCGGGGTGTGGGTCCGTCTCAGTGCCTCTCAGGTTAGGTGAGAGGGGACCGCGTCTCTCACTCAGAGCCTCCGCATCCTCACGCCACACAGGGCGACACCCGGCCGCACACACTGCGGGGGCTTCGCAGCTCTCCGCCCCCTGCTCTGGGTGCCTCGGCCTTCACTGCGCAGACTCATCCATCTGCCCTGCGCTTCCCCCCGGGTGGGTGGCGTGGTTGCTGCAGCCCGGCTGACCACTGACCTGCCCCTGGACGGCCCGCTGGGGAGGCCGGTTGTAAGCAGCCAGCCACCAGAGCGACGGGCTGACCCACCAGCTGTGCAGGAGGACGCAGGGTCGCTCCGCACGGCCCAGGCGCCCGCGCCCACGGACAGCTCAGCGGGGCGGTGTGTGTCCCCCAGTTCCTTCCTCCCACGCTCAGACCGTGTCTGAGGCCCGGCAGCAGCCCGGCCTGGGTGTGGGGTGCAGCGGTCAGCTCACTGGCCCTGGTGGGCTGTGTGCCCCCCTCTCAGGCAGTCGGTCCCACATCCTGCCCGCCCCCCACCCGGCCCTGACCTTAGCTGCCCACAGCCACTGAGCAGAGGCTGAAAACGGGATGAAGAGGAACAGAATCAAAAACAAGTGCTCAGTGTGGACACCTTGTCCAGTGCGTGCTGGTGGAATAAGGTTGCTTTCACGGGCACCCACGCGTGGCTCTCTGCCAGGTGGCACGGTTCCCCTTGTTTAAACTTGTCCTCCTTGCGCAGGTGGGAAGCAGACACACAGCAGCT
This sequence comes from Furipterus horrens, assembly GCF_987537825.1. Taxonomy (NCBI): domain Eukaryota; kingdom Metazoa; phylum Chordata; class Mammalia; order Chiroptera; family Furipteridae; genus Furipterus; species Furipterus horrens. Next base: position 1,523,309 of record NW_028327180.1, read on the forward strand.
TCTGTGGCCTGGGGGCAGGGGGCGGGGGTTGGCTGCAGGGGTTGTCCTCACCGGCCCCCCAGGGCGCGCGGTCCTGCGTGAGAGGCCCCTGCTCTTGCCTAAGAGAAAGACGGCACGAACTACTCTAACACACTTAGGGCCTTGAGGGGAACACAAAGTACTCCTCTGCTTAATGCGGGGTGAGGAGGGGGCCTCCAGGACAAGAGTGACTGGCAGGACCAGACAAGCGCAGGAGCCGAGATCCTGGAGGTTAGCGGGGTCCCCGTCCGCTGTACGGACTGGGTGGGGGCAGTCCTGGGCCTTGGGGACCAGAGGGCGGGGGCTGCGGACAAAGGCAGGTGGTAAACAATGTGACACATCTGGGGGGAGTCTGATCTGGAGTAGCCCTCTGTGCGGGTGACGTGGAACCACATTACCTGTGACGCGGTGAACAGTGGAAATGCCTCGGCTTCGCGGCGGACCGCGGAGCGCGCCCGCTAACACCGTGAACATTCCTGCTAACGCTGAGCTGGGTCCTGGAGCCCGCGGACGGCGGACGCTGGAAACTACGAGGCGGGCTGTGTTCTTTCTTTTTCTCCAGAACAAACAGTAATCAGAAACCAGAAGGCCATCAGAGACACACATAAAGGAGCTTAAAAAATAAGGCAAAACCGTTTTAATTGAAAAACAAGCCAAGACAAGTAAGTTGGTATATTTTTAAAAACACTTAAAATATCTCCTTTTGTTTTGGAAACACACGAGCACTTGACCCTGTCCCACTGAGAAGACACGAAGTTGGAAACTTCTGAAGGTGACCAGGTAGGCAAACTGGGCTTTTCTGAACAGATTTGTAACTTTTTACCGAGTAATTCAGTTGATTATGCTAAGGTTCTAAATCCTGTCATATTTCAAGAATAATAATAATAAACAATAGTGTTACACTCTTATTAAGCATCAGGAATGTCTAAAAGCATTACGTGTAAAATGCCATGACACTCTGTGGAGGGAACCATGACCTCCGCTTCACGCGTGGGAAGCCCGAGGCTCTCGGAGACCAGGTTAAGCGCACACGACAGCCCCTGCCGACGCCGGAGCGCAAAGACCAGACGGGGCTTACGAGGGAATTAGGATTCGCTGGCTCTGCCACCACGGCTTCCCCTCGGAAGCCAATTGGTATCTTCCCCGCGGACGCTGGCTTGGAAGCGATGGCGGCAGGCCAGCTGAGACCCGGCCTCTGTCCCCTGGAGCTCCCGGCCTGCGACCGGGCACCGAGACGTCCGGCCCGTGTTGGACTCTCACAGAACAGCTCTCTCCTCAGCGGCCAGCATCTCCTCAGATTCGAGGGGCCCCGGCTACCCCCAAGGAGCTGACGTCACCGGAAGGGAATGCCCAGCTCGTGCCAACCTGCCGGTGCCATCGTCAGCTCGCCTGCGTCACACGCGTTCAGTGCCACCAGAGGGACTAGGGGCGACTCTCGCTGCTGAGGACGTGGGCACAGCCCACGCCCGTATGGAGGCCGCGTGTCAGCAGGAAAGCAGATGCCAGGCAGGCGGATGGATGGACGACTGGACAGACAGACAGACGGGCGACAGATGAAGTAACGTGGCTACGCTCTCGCGGCAGAAACAGAGCGCTGGCTCCCAATAAGCACCTGCCCTCTTTGGGGAGTCGGCCTCTGGATTTTAGCCGGCGCACGGCCGCGCAGAATAGTCAACGCTGCCCACCTTTCTGGAGCCGCCTGGGACTCTCTGCCTAAGTCCTGGCCGCGGGCTGTGAGAGGACGAACGAGGTCTGCGCAGCGTCAGCCTGGGACCCGAGGCAGAGACGCTGCCTGGCTCATGCCTTCCGTCCCCTGCCCGCTGAAGACAAACGCGCCGCCCAGCGCCGGAGCGGCCGCCGGGTCCGGGGGGCTGCCTTCCAGGGACCGTGGAGCGAAAGTCGGCAGGGGACTGAGCCCCTGACGGAACCCCCATCACACCAACACGAGGTGACTCCCCCCGAACTGGGCTTCGGTGGGAAAACAGCTGCCCCGTCTTACAGCGTCTGCGTTGGGGGCGTTCCCTGTCACCCATTTGACTTCAGTCGGTTCGGTGGCCGCGTAGGAGAGAAGCTGTTTTGTGTGAGGCTGACATGGGTCACATGTCTTGGTGCCTGGTCAGAGGACAGAGAACTCAAGGGGGTAGGGGGTAGGTTTCGGCGGCCCTACTGCCATCGCCTCTGAGCCAGTGTTTGTGCTGAGGGTGTTCGTTAGGTTCCAAGCCGACAAGATACACAAACATAAAGAAACGGGAAGCGGAGTAAGGGGCGAGGGCGGCACCCTGCGGCATTTCAGACAGGACGCGTGGGGAAGGGCCCGCGAGACCCTTGAGTCTTGCATGCGTGACAGAGCCACTGGGGTGGGGACGGGCCCAGAAGCCGGAGTGTGGTCCCTGTCCCGGGACCCGCAGGAGGCGGCGCGGCTGCCCTCCCCAGGGCGGGGACCCCGGCTGCAGGGCCGGCAGAGATGGCCGCCGTGTGTGCCCGGCCCTGCAGGCCTCTTCGACGAGCCTGGCCCGGCGGGCGTCTAAGCTTTTATCAGACAGCTCGTGGCTCAGCACCTGACGTCCACTTCAGAATGCTCCCCGCTTCACCGGACGGGTGTGACCCATCCTTCTGAGCCCAGCCGTGGGCCGTGGTGCCGGCCACTCCCCATCGCTTGCCTTCTCCTTGCAACCCCGTCCATGCGTCACCCACGCCTCCGTTTTCATTGTTAGTCATCTGCCACCCTGTCCTTACTCGTGCGCATTGACCATCTCAGTTAAGATGTAGCACGAGAGCTACCTCCTGAAAAGGTCTCCAAGTCCCCTTTGGCTACCGTCTCGTCCAACAGACGACGCTCCACAAAATGCTCCGTATGCTCAGCCGTCTCACCACGCAGAAACGCGATGGAGAGAACCTACCCTCCTCTGTCCCTCTCTTTGGCCAGGAAGATATGAGTAGCTGAAGTATTTGGTGCTATATATAGTCGGTTGATGTCAGCTGCATGCCAGTCTCTTCAGAAAGGCTCAGCCCCCAGCCGGAGTCAGAGCGAGGGGCCATGCCATCTGAGGCTCAGGGATAAAGTCCACCAGGCCCCAGAGGCACCCCGACTCCACGGCCAGTCTCTCCTCCGACCTCGGGGCGCGGTGTGCGAGCAAGGTGGGTGTCTTGTCCCCCTAAAGGGTTTTCTCCCTCCCTCGTGCGGGACGGTTCAGGGTTGTGACTCATAAATGGGCATTCTTTGCTTCAAAGGACAGCTGTCGAGGCCAGTTTTAAAATGTCACCACCAAAGCACTGTGGTTTCCGCGGGCGTCCTTTCTCCGCCCTCACCGGGTGCTGGAAGTGGTGTGCGGGCGCCCTGGGATGCTGGTGCCGGTGAAGGCCAGCGAGCAAACACTGACGGAGGGAAGCGGGCTGGAGAAGAGCGTGGGGTGTGTGGGGGCAGCTCTCACACTGTCTCCCGGGCCGGCGACCGGGCTGCCAGGGCACAGACGGGACTCAGCCCCGGCCGCCGCGAGGCCGCCTGTCTAAGATCATGGGTTCTGCCTCAGACAAAGAGCAAAGATGCTCTCTTCCAAAAGGACGGGTTCTTCATGTGGCTTCAACACGGTTTATTTCTCACAGGGGACAAAGAGAGATGCTGTCACACAGCGCCATGGTGAAGCAGAGGAAGCAGCAAGCGTCGGCCGTTGTGAAGGAAGTTCATGGACATGGTACCATAAAACCCCGGGTGGCATGGATGCAGCTCCGCACTCACGCACGCCCTCCCTGACGTTAGCGTCTTGGGCTGCGGTCCTTTGCATTCCTGGTCCTCTGTCACAGCAGCCTGGAGCGCCGGGGGGTGGAGCAGCCCGGGGTGGCTAATCTCTTTGTAGTCCTTTCTCATCTGGAAGCTATTTTCAGATGAACAACTGCTCCGCCTGACAGCTGATGTGCATTCTGTGAGCTGGCCTTCCACGTCACGGGGCAGTATCGCCCTCCGTCCTTCTTCTTCTCCTTCTTCTGGGCAGGTCTCATATTTGTCTTCATGGTCCGTCCCAGATGACAAACCTTGACCTGTTTCCCCTTATATTACATAAGCCATTTAAAAGATGTTCTAGCATCCTTTTTATTTTCCAACAAAAGATGTTAAGTTGGAATTCATGTTCATTGTCAATGTCCTTAATCCTGAAACCAGTCATCATATTTAGTAATTAATCTACCAAGATATTTTGTGTGAAAATCTGCTTTAATTTATAATTTCTAGGAAAATATAAAGTTCTTGTAGTCTTAAAGCCTGTGATTCCAAAAAAGTGTTTCAGTATAAATTAGACGGAAGGGAATATTCCACTCTCTCCTTTGCTTTAGGTTCCAGCAAAAACCCCGGAGAGCATTGCGTTTTATGTTGCACGTCGGTCGCTGTGAGGGAAATCCAGCTTTGTTCATGAGCCAAGGAGAGCATCAGTGCGCAAGGAGAGCGAGTGGGCTGTCCGGGTCCCTTTAAGGACTGATTTGAGCCCCTCCAGAGATATCTGGGCAGTTTTCGGGGTGCCCCTGTGGTCCCCTCCTCCTTGGACAAGGACTGTAACCTTCCACCTGAGCAATATTGAGACCTAGAAGCATGAGACCCGGAGGGGGCGGCCGGGGAGCGGGCGGGCAGTGTTTTCAGCTCTCGTCCCCTAATGAGGGCGGAACGGAGCCGGCGCAGGCTGGTGTGAGATGCGCCCCAGATGGGGCCGTTCAACGGAAAGGGGCCTGCGGCTAAGTTTTCTGTTTTTGGCAAAACAGCGTCGGCACACTGGGCTCGGCCAGGTCCGTATTTCATGATGTCCCACGAGCTTGGCATGAAGTGAGACTAATTCTGAGTAAGGGTTCAGAACTGAAATCGATCCAAAGTCTCAAAATGCGCGCTTCTTTACCACGTATCGTTTCTTTGCATTGGCGGCTTCAGGTCGTTCACTTGAAATTATTTTTACAGTTTTCTCGCTCAATGTGGCAAAAGCAGATGATCGCCTGAGCTTGAGACTGGATTCTTTACCTTAAAACTCGACCTGAGGCGAGTGACCGCTCTCTCACTGCACCATAACCATGAATCCATCGGCCCACTGCACGTGTGGCCGGTTTGAATCGTATGTTGGGCATTACCCTGCTAGTCCAGGCACAGACCTACGAGGACGAGAATACCTTTTTTTTTTTTTTATATATAGCATAACTTTTGTGATTACGAGATATAAAAAATACAATTCTATCTCATGGGGGAAGAAGCCTCTCAACACGACAGTCTTGGCTCCAGCGGGTCCCGGCCGTGTGAAGTCCCCGGCAGCCCCCCTCCCGGTCACGGGAGAGTCCCGGCCCTGTGAGCGGGGTCACACGCTGCCTCTGGATGCAAGCTATCCAGACAGCGCCGGGGTCCTCGCAGACCTCCCACCTCGCCTGCCGTAAAAGAGCTGCAGCGCCTCCTGAAGCGGCTTAAGTGGGCCCTTCCCGTGGCCTCTGGGCCTCCTGGGGAACTGCAGTGTCTGCACGTGGCCTGACGTCTGCAGGTCGGGAGCGCAGGGGGGCGCCGTGTTTCGAAGGGCGCAGGAGTGGGGGCCGGGCGGCAGAGAAACCTCTCCGGGCACTTGCCCGGCGGTGAGCACCGGGACGACTGATGGGAAAGCACGTGGCGGCTTCCGTTCAGTCTGAATTCAGTTCAAACGGAGACGAACTCAGTCACGGGGGGACGGGATCGTCCTTCGTAAAAATGAAGAGAGAAGAATGTTTTCAAGGCCCTTCTTCCCTGGTGCATCAGGAATGGTTTGTGATATTAAAACTAATTTTTTTTTATATTCCTTTTGAAAAAAATTCTCCTGGAAGAGAAAGGGCTGTGTTACTAAGATGGACGAACAAGCCCTCTTCTAACCACGAGGGGAGTTCAGTCCAGTCCTTGCTGGGGGCAGACCGCAGCCGGTGAGCCTTTGAGATCCATCAGTGCAAAAAGGTAAAAATAAAAAAAAAACTGGGAGTCTTACCTCCGAACACTCATCCCGTCTGCAGGAGAAATGAGCTCAGTGTATTACTGAGAAGTCCTGTCCGCGTGGACTAAACCACACGAGACGGGGTACACTTGGTGAAAACGTGAGCTCCCAGCCTCTGCTGCCTGCACCCCACGTTGTGACTCTCCTGGACCCAGTATGTCTGCAGTCCAGTTGTGTCCCACGTGCTGACGCAGCTCGTTCTCTGACTCTGTGTTCCACTCGATGGGGCCACGGGCCCACGAGGGACATCAGTGTGGCCAAGTGGCTCCCCAATAACAAAGGCAAGGATGATACTGACGTACGTTGCAAGAACCCTTTGAAAAGTCCAGAGTGTGACATCTTGATTTTCAGGTGGGAGATTATGTGAGGACCCTTTTACTTTTCCCGTGTGAGATACCCAGTCAATCAAGTCACATCCATCAAAATAAGGGCACTGGAAGGCCTTCGGTACCACAGATCAAAGTTGGGGGGCAGGAAAAAGAACCTGATGCTTTAGTGTGCACGTTGGTTAGTTTTCTTTGGTTTAGTTTCTCCTAATCCTAAAACATAAGACATTTTATCTTGAAAATTGGTGTGCAGGAATCCCTGGGAACTCAGAGGTGTTCCGAGCGTGACTTCAACAGCTGACGCCGCAGCGAGGCCCTCGGAGAAGCGGCAGCAGAGAGCCAGGCTGAGTTCTAGTTTACAGCCGAGCTGAAGTGACGGTGTACATGGTGGCCACACCGTCCCATCGTCCTAGTGCCTTTGGGTCTTGTTCGCACTCACACGCTCTAGGTGTACGTCCTGTGAACAGCACTCGGTGATTCTGTTTGTGGGGTTCAGTACATTGGGGATCTCATTTCTTTTCTTTTCCTTCCTTTTTAAGTATATTTTATTGAAAAAGCTGTTATAGTTGTCCTAATTACTTTCCCTTTGCCCTAACCCTTCCCTCCAGCGATCCCCACATCCTTAGTTCATGTCTATGGGTCGTGCATGTATGTTCTTTGGCTTCACCCTTTCCTATGTTATTCTTAACATCCCCCCTGTCTATTTTGTACCAACTGATTATGCTTCTTAGTCCCTGCACCATTTCCCCATTTCTCCCCTTCCCCCTCCCCCTCCCAGCTGATAACCCTCAAAATGATCCCCATATCTATGATTCTGTTCCCGTTCTGCTTGTTTGCTTAGTTTTTTTTTAAATTCAGTTGTTGATAGTTGTAAGCTTGTTGCCATTTTGCTGTTCATAGTTTCTATCATCTTCTTTTTCTTAATAAGTCCCTTTAACATTTCATACAATAAGGGCTTGGTGATGATGAACTCCTTCAGCTTTACCTTGTCTGGGAAGCACTTTATCTGCCCTCCCATTATAGATGATAGCTTTGTTGGATAGAGGAATCTTGGTTGTAGGTCCTTGCATTTCATCACCTTGAATACTTCTTGCCAGTCCTTCTTGCCTGCAAAGTTTCTTTTGAGAAATCAACTGATAGTCTCATAGGCACCCCTTTGTAGGTAACTATCTGCTTTCCTCTTGCTGCTTTTAAGATTCTCTCTTTATCTTTCACCTTTGGCCTTTTAATTATGATGTGTCTTGGTGTGGTCCTCTTTGAGTCTAGCTTGTTTGGGACTCTCTGCTTCCTGGACTTGTATGTCTATTTGCTTTGCTAAATTTGGGAAGTTTTTCTTCATTATTTTTTCACATAAGCTTTCGATTTCTTACTCTTCCTCTTCTCCTTCTGGCACCCCTATGATTCAGATGTTGGCACACTTACAGTTGTCCCGGAGTTCCCTAAGCCTCTCCTCATTTTTTTCCCCAGTTCTTATTTCTTCTTTCTTTTCCAGGTGAATGTTTATTCCTTTCTTTTGTTCCAAATTGTTGATTTGAATCCCAGCTTCCTTCCAATCACTGTTGGCTCCCTGTATATTTTTCTTTATTTCACTTTGTATAACCTTCACTTCTTCCTTTATTTTGTAGCCACACTCAATCATTTCTCTGAGCTTCCTGATTACCAGTGTTTTGAACTCTGCATCTGATAGATTGCTCATCTGCATTTTATTTAGCTCTTCTTCTGGAGTTTTGATTTTTTTCTTTCATTTGGGCCATGTCTCTTTGCCTCCTCAATTTTCCAGTTTCCCTGTGTTTGTTTCTGTGTATTGGGTGGAGCTGCTTTGACTCCATGTCCTGGTGTGTGGCCTAACGTGGGAGGTGACCTGTGGGGTCCAGCAGCACAGCCTTTCCTGTTACCCAGGCTGGTACTCAAGGTGCGCCCTTCCTGTGGGCCGAGTACGCACTCCTCTTGTAGTTGAGCCTTGATTGCTGTTGGCAGGTCAATGGGAGGGATTCACCCAGGGCAGTCAGCTACAAGATCTGGCTGTGACCACTTAGCACCAACCTCTGCCCTCAGTGGAGGATCAGCTGTGTCGGGGAATGGGTGGTGGAACTCGGACGTGGTCTGTAGCTTCCCACTGGGTGCACTGACCCTGGGGTTTCCTGGGGGGTGCAGCCAAGGTCAGCCCCCACCTGTGTTTTGCCTGGGGCCCCTGCCTGAGCTATAAAGCAATCTGAGCTGGCTGCTACTTGTGTTGGGCTTGGAGATTCCCAGGTGAAGCCAAGCTGTGAATCTAGGCTGGTTGCTGCTAGTGTGGGCCTGGGGCTACTTAGTAAGAAATATAGGGGCTGGGGGCTCACAGAGACAGGCTGTTGCTTGTTTGGGAGGATTTAGGGAGTTGTGAAGCAAGAACCAAGGCCAGCCATTCATATGGAAAAACAGCTTGGGTGGGCCTGTAAGTTGGGTGCGGCAGCATCTCTGGGGATCTCCAAGGCAGGTCAAACAGTGTCAGCCAGGTCGATGGAGTCTCAGATATGGCACAAGCCTGCCTGCTCTGGGAGTGAGGGTTTAGAAAAGGGACAATGGCCTCTGCTCCCCTTGATGCCAGACACTTCAGGGTCTCCCTGTGTGCCACTGGTGCCTTTCAAGCTGCTGCCCTGGTGCTGGGGCTCAGAGGGAGTGAGTCTGAGCAGGTGAGTCCATGTGTGGGTTCTTCAAGAGGAACTGCTTGGGGCTCCAGCAGTTTCTTCCACCGAGTCAGTCCCCGCTGGTTTTTGCAGCCAGAAGGTGTGGGGACTTACCTTCCTGGCACTGGAACCTGGGCTGGGGGCCTGGTGTGGGGCTGGGACTCCTCACTCCCGAGTTATCCCTCTCAAATTTTTATCCACCACACGTGGATGTGGGACCAGCCCGATCCACACCTGTGCCCCGCCTACCTGTCTGGGTGGGTGTGGTTTCTTTAACTCCGTAGTTGTCAGACTTCCTTCCGTTCAGCTTGATTTCTGACCGTTCTGGCTGATGATTGTTCTAAATTTTTGTTGTAATTTTGATATGGTTGTGTGAAGAGGTGAGAAATGTCTGCCTACACTGCCATCTTGACCAGATCTAGAAACATTTCCTAAATGTTTCTAGATTTATGCAGTCATCAAGTGATAATATTTAAATTAACAGTAAATTTTGAGACCTTTATAAGATAGTCTTAGAACTCAAATCAAGGCTAATAGATGTAAAATAGAAGAATAAAAAGTCCCAGATAGATTTTAATATCAACTTTTTCATAGAGAGGAAATCATGAATACACTTTTTACCAACTGCAGTCTTTCCGGACACTGTTCAGAATCACGGTCTGTGCTGTTGCCGTTCATGTGGCCCATTGCACTGTGTTACAGTGTGCGCGTCACGGCTTAGTCTGGGACCCACGCAGGCAGACCGTCCATCCTGGGCCGTCCCGTGCAGCTGCCGGGCAAATCCACAGGACCCCTGACGGCCGGTCGGTTTCAGGGCCCCCCTCTGGGGGTTCTCCGGACTTGGAGCTGCCTGGGAAACAGTTCTGAACGATTGCTTGTCTTACTACAGTTACCTGTCAGTGGGTATCTTCACAAAGTGGGAAGCGAATTCACTGACCTCCCTAAACAGGTAACTTGGGCAGGATCAGCATCGCCAGTAAAAAACACAGGGCGGCTGGGCCACACAGAAATCTGTGCTGACTCGGTTTCCAAGGGCTCACCTCTGAAAGAAGAAGGGTTCCGTCTGGAGGAACTTAAGCCCGGTGTGCGCTCGTCAGAGGCCACAGGAAGGGAGGGCTGAGGAGGCAGCTGGTGGCTTTGTCAGTGGGGACGGCTCTTCTCCCGTGAAAGGTGCATTTCCCCCCGGCTCCCGGCACTCAGAGCAGTGTGGCTCCCGAGTGGGAAAAGCAGAAGGAACATGCCCTGAAAGATCAGGACCTGTGAACTTTTTCATATCAGATTTCGAATCTCAATTAACTACAAAAATATCGTATATTTGAGGACACTGCTGAGAAAGAATATTGGTAAGAATTATTTAATCTTTCTAGTAGATTAAAAACTCTGTTTTTTGTGTATGTGGAAATTAATCTGATTATGGTCAAGACCCTAAAGTTTTATGTTGATATCCTTTTATAATTAAATATTTATTGAAAGATAATCACTGATTTCCTTCAAAGAGTGGCAAAATACAAGGTCTATGAAATGATTAGAGAATAAACGGGAAAATCTGGATCAGCATCCATGCCATCAGCAGGAAAGTATGCCCAGCAATATTATTTTCAATAGATGACCTAATGCCACAAAGACAATCTTCTAACCCTTGAGGCCAGGGATGTGTGTCCCAAGCAAGTTATATCATCAATCAGGCATCCCGCTCACACGCACGGCTGAGACCCTGCGCAGGGGTTGCCGGGAAGGGCAGGGAACAGCTGACCTTGGACTCCGTGTGCCCCACTGACAGCCTTCTTCCCTGGGAGAGGGGAAGGAGGGAGAGTGCCTGTCCACTGGAGTCTCATCTCACAGGCAGGCTGGACTCCTGCTCTGGCCACATCACAGATTTACCCATTGGAAGGGATGGACGGAAACCTTGGAGAATTTATGTATTTGTTGTTTGTGCAAAGTACATCGGCCACATATGCCTGTGTCTGACAGTGAGCTAGTAAATGTGTAACTGCTGGTTCTTGTAGGGGCAGGGGCATGCCTTGGTTTGCTGGGTTTGCTAATTTCTGTGGTGCCAATGCTCCCACCATGGCCAATGTCATGCTGGCATCAAGGGCTCACTGCAAGCAGACTTGGGAAGACATGTGCTGCATTACGGCCTTGTATAGTTTCCACCAAACACATACATTAGATATAAAAAAAAATCAAGAGCACAGATAATAGCAAAAAGGTGGTAAAGGATTTAGAGAGTGGTCCTTTTTGAGTATTCATTGCTGTGTTTTTCATATGATTCACCGAATTATAAGCTTTATATGATTTAATTTTAATAATGGTTTTATTTGCGGAGTGAATTCTGGCTCGCAGAATTCCTGGAAATGTGTCAGCGGAGGCTGGTGAGCACGTAGCCTTGACAGACTGGCTTCTTTCCCTCAGTACTGTACGTCTAAAGATCATTCGTGCCTTTTCATGGCCTGAAGCTGCTCCTTAAAAAATATTTTTTATTTATTTTTAGAGAGAGGAGAAGGGAGGGAGAAATAGAGGGGGAGAAACACTGGTGGGCAAGAGACACGTCGATCAGCTGCCTCTCACGTGCCCTGAGCTGGGGACCTGGCCACCAACCCAGGCATGTGCCCTGACTGGGAATTGAACAGGTGACTTTTTGAGCCACAGGCCAGTACTTAATCCACAGAGCCACGCCAGCCAGGGCTTGATAGCTCTTGATTAAACTTTGTATTTTAGCATAATTATAGTCTCACGTGCAAACCTAAGGAAAACCACAGAGCTATCCCATGGGCCTTTCCCGGGGCCCCCGATGGTTGCATCTTGGGAATGACAGACAGTTCAATACCCCAAGCAGAATGGCACCACTGAGCCAGCCACAAGAGCCCACCTCTCCGTCCTCTGCTCCCCATGTGCGCAGCCGTGTTTGCGCCTTGTAAGAAGGCTCTGCATGTGGAGTCGTACAGAGTATGATGCGTGGGGGTTGATGGGTCTCCCCCAGGGCGGCTCTGCAGAGGTGTACCCAGGCGTCGCGTGTTTCCGTAGCCCGTTCCTTTTTGTCGCTACGGGTCAGGGTACAGATGAGCCAGGGTTGTTCCCTACCGGCTCCCCGGCGTACAGCGGCCTTCTTTCTGGTGCTTTATTATTATGAAGGTTAAAGCAGCTGTGAGCATCTGCAGGTAGGTTCTGGTGGGCACCGAGTGTCCGTCCACTGGGGTAAGTGCCCAGTAGTGCCGGGGGCTCTGCGTTCCGTTGGAAACCGAACCTACCGAGTTGTTTTCCAGAGTGGACGGCCCGCTCCCCGTCCCAGCGGCAGCGCGGGAGGGGCCGCTCCCCCACACCCTGCCCGGCCCCAGGCCTGGCGCGCCTTCTCACCGCGGCCCCTCTGGCCCGTGCGGTTTTAATTTTACTATGAGTAACCATCTGACTGCCTTTTCCTAGCTTAGCTGTCCTCTGCACACCCTTTTCGGGGACATGTCTCCGCGCCTTTTGTCCGCCAGCTCTAACTGGGTGGTTGGCCTTCCTTCCCGGCGAGTCCTCATACACCCCAGCCTCTTGTCCCCTGTGCGCTCTGCGGGTGCTGCTCCTTCCTCTGTGGCTCGTCTCTCATCCTCTTAATGGAATCTTTCTCAGAGTGAGTTTTTAATTTTGAGAAAGTCTGGCTGATGAGCTCATTCTTTAGTGGATTGTGCTTTTGGTGTGCACGCTAACACACCGCCCAGCCAGCCCTGCATCCCAAGGGCACGGTCGCGGGACGTTTCGCCTTCAGCTGTCCGATGGATGGTGGATGGTTACTGACGCATTTTTTGATATTGAACCGGCCTCCTGCCCCTGAGGTGCCCCGCTTGCTCATGGTGTGGAATTATCTCTGAATTCTGTTTGCTAATATTTTCTCATGCTTCTCCGTGCCTGGGGGCCGTTGTTCTGTGGCTTTTTCTGTGTCCTCCTTGTTTAATTATGGAGTCAGGGTTTGTTGGTTTAACAATGAACTGGGACCTGCTCCCTCTTCTTCCACTTTCAGGCAGAGGTTACGTGGTGTGAATTCTCCCTTCAGGGGAAGAATTCTCCAGTGCAGCCTCGAGCTCTGAGGGTTACTTTCCTGAGACATTGTGAGTGGACACACCCACCAGCCTTGTAGGGACAGAAGTAATTAAATAAACTGCTTCACGTTGGTCGAGATGGGGTACTTGGTACTTTTCAAGGAATTGGTCCACTTTCTCCAAGTTTCCAAATTTACATGAACTGATGAGGAGCGCTGTTTGTAGTAACGACTTATTATCCGTTTGCTGCCGGCGGTGTCTGCGGTGACCGTCTGCCTGGTTCCTGAAGTGGGTCACCGGTGTTTCTATATCTTTCCTGTGTTGGCGTAACTAGAGAATTGTCAGCCTTATCGATCTCTTCAAAGACCAGCTCCACGTGTACCTGACCTTCTCCCCCGTCCCTCTGTTCTCAGTCCTGCTCTCGCCTCAGCTGTGCGCCCCTCCTGCGCCCTCCGGGTCTCTCCAGCCCTTCCCTTGCCACGTTTTTGAGGTAGAAGCTGAGCTCATCAGTCTGAGGCTCTTCCTCTGTCCCTACCATGCGGGTTTGGTGCGATGGCCGTTCCCTCACCGTGTGGACAGCGTCCTGAGCATTGGGATGCGCTCGCTTCTCGTTCCTATTCAGCTCACAGAATGTTGACTTTCCCCACGGCCCCCGCTTTGACCTGTCGGTTCTTCAGAAGCGTGTTGTTCGGGTTCTGGGTGTTTGGGGGTTTCCTCTCATCTCTCTGGTTTCTGGCGTGGCTCCTCTGCGTTTAATCGTGGGAGGACAAAGGGTGAGACACGACGGGGTCCAATCCCCAGGACACGTGAGGCGGGGCCGAGGGGCGGTCCTTCGGCGCGGGAATCCAGAGACAGCAGGCGTAGCCGCGAACAGACTTGGGAGAAGGGGGTCCCGCAGGGGCCCCTGCACTGCATTTGGGAGGATCCGTTCCTTCCACACTCACCACCCGCCTTCAGCAAGCTGGGATCCCGGGGGCGGGACGCAGAGTGACCAGTGTTTTGGCAGAAGCGGGGGTGGCATGGGTGAAAGAGGGGCATCCCAGTGACGGGACAGCTCGGGCCGATGCACAGAAGTGTGGGAGCCACCCTGAGCTCGTAAGGAGAGCTCTAAGCAGGGCGGTTTGAAAACTCACCGAGGGTGGAAAGACTCACTTCTGCCTCTGGTAATGGCAGCTGACGGCCGCTCACTCTGTGTGCCCAGCACCGTGCGAAGCGCTCTGCGTGAAGCATCTTAGTCAATCCTCACGTCAGCCCAGCAGGGTAGGTCTTACTCCTCGGAGCCCCGCTGCAGAGATGAGGATGCTGGGGTTTAGGAGAAACGCGTGACGTGTCTGTGATCACGGGGTTAGAAAGCAGTGAAGCCGGGATTCAGCCCAGGCCAGCGCGGCGCGGGGCCCAGACCGGCCGGCACGCCAGCCCAGAGCAGGCAGCACATGGTGGGATTCAGGAAAGCGGCTCAAATGCTCACCTCAGTGTCCTCACGCGTGTGTCGTTTTCCAGACATAAATGGCATGGACCTGGGCAAAAAGGTTAGCGTCCCCAGAGACATCATGCTGGAAGAACTGTCCCATCTCAGTAACCGCGGCGCCCGGCTCTTTAAGATGCGGCAGAGACGCTCTGACAAATACACATTTGAAAATGTCCAGGACGAGTCGAAAGCGCAGATCAACGTAGGTATCCTCGGTCGTGTGGTATCTGACTACACGGGCAGCCTTTCTAAAGTTGTGTGTCTTACCAGGTTCCCAAAGCAGTATTCCTCGTATTCTCCGCTGGTCCTGTTAGAGGCTGTGTGTGTGTGTGTGTGTGTGTGTGGGTGTGTGTGTGTGGGTGTGTGGGTGTGAGTGTGAACGAATTGTTTCGGTGGGTCAGTGAAAGAAATGTCATGTATAATTGAGAACCTTTTAGTTCAACAGGGACACTGGGAGCTGGCACCCCTGCCCCCACACTGCGTTCTGCTAGGTGCAGGGAAGGGCGGGGAGGGCCACTGCGCAGGACCACGGTCTTATCACCACCAGGTAGACATTTGGGCGGGAAACACGCCAGGGCACAGGGCGCTCCGCGGGCGTGCAGGAGCGTGTCACTGTCTGGGGGCGCCCTGGCCCTGACACGGGCCTGGGACCGCAGCTGCCCGCGGCCTGCAGAGCTGCAGCTCCACATGGTGGGGGAGGGGGTCTGCTGCTGTCGACCACGAAACTAGGAGGACAGAGCTCTTCAGACAAAAGCGTCCCTAAATGGAAAGCTATTCACAGGCAAACAAACTCCCTTCCTAGTGATCAATGTCATTTGCTCAAATATGAAGTATCATTTTAAAAATGAAAAATACAGGTGCAGTTTTGAGCTAACTCTGCCGCTCAGAACCTGGCCCGTCGCAGCCACACGGACCGTCTGCGGCCTAAACAGTAACAACGGGAACTGTGCCTTCTTAAACCAGGTGCGGCCCCACTGCTCGCCGCGCGGGCCGTTCTCGGAGCGCTGGGCCGTGAGTGAGTCAGCTTCACACACGAAAAGGCCAAAACGGAAATCAGTGAAGAAAATAAGCCTCCGGGGAAAACAGAACAGAAGTGTGGTTCGTGATAATTAAGATTCTCTTCTATAAATCACTGCAAAAGGATATTTAGCAAAACAATCTACATTTTACAGTTAAGACTACCTACGTATTTAGTAACAAGGGACTTTTTAAAATCCCTAGAAATTTGAAACTGTATTGGGAAAAAGGAAAGTATACTATAAAAAGTAATTCTGAAATAAGACCAAACTAAATATACTGGAATTCTGAATATGTGTTCATTTTGTTCAAAGAGTAACTTTTACGATGTGTTTGGCACAAATTATAGAACACCTCAGGTGAGGTCCTTAATTTAGAGCCTTTAATTATGGTATTTGGATTTTAGAGGGGGAAAAATAGTCTTTTATCCGCACATTCCTATAATGTTACAAACTAAAATGCAAACCTGTACTTCACTATATCCCCTTATAAGTAAAGAGAGAAATAAAAGGCATTAAAAGTATTTTCTGCCCATCTCACAGGAAATAGTCAGAGTTGGTCTTTATTTGCTATGCTCTTTACTAAGTTTTTCTTTCTAAATTTAAAAGCTAATTTGTCTTTATATACTTCTTACATGTTGTAGATTGGCTTTAAAAAACACATATTTCCTATATAGAAGTAAAACAATGGTTTATTATAGAGCTAAGGCCTGTACCTCTGAGGACATAACCTATTATGACGTCTATTTTCTCTGTTAAAATGCCAACGGGCTGTTTTTGAACTGCTTTGTTATGGCCATTGAATAAATTGTAAGTTATAATAATACACAAGTTCACCTAAAATGAAAAACATCTTTCAAGCATTTCTTTTTCTAGAAATCCCAAGCCATTCCTTCCATAAGTCGATGCCACTTAAAGAACATGTTTTCCGTCACACGTGACTAATGTTCAAAATTAAAAAACTTTAAAACAAGACATGTTAAGGAATTTAATTCCATCCAACTGTCAGTGAACTAGGAATGGGACCAGGACTGAGCTCTGTGTGTGACTGTACGCCCTGTCCTGGATTCGGGGAGGGGTCAGAACTGAGCAGACTCACCCGACGGGGGTGCTGTCACTGGGACGGTAAGTAACTGCTGCAAAGCCTGGACCCAGAACCTGGCGCACAGTGGGGCTCGGTGCACCGTCACGAAGAGATTGTCATCGCGAAACAGATCTCAGATGGGTTTCAGGGAAATTTCTTGCTCAACCGCCCAACCAGTGACCGTGTACACGACCAAGGTCCCATGAAACGTGGCGTGTCCTTGTGTCTAAGCCCTACCCGTGTGAGTGGGGCACGTGTGACGGCCCCTGTTGGTGTGTCCAATACTGCTGCGCCTTCAGCTGGGTTTACTTTTAATCCAACACAGTACAGCCTCGCCATGCAGAACGGGAAGATGGAGAGCAGCCCCGTGGGGGGCGGTTCCCAGCAAGCCCCGTTCACGCCGCCCAACACCCCGGATCCAAGGAGCCCCCCGAACCCGGAAAACATTGCACCAGGTAATACACCGCCGGACAAATAGAACAATACGGTCGCTGTGCCTTTAAATATCTGACTCAAGTCACTTTGATTTTTTAGTAAATGGTATCAAAGGGACACGGTTTGTCCCCTCCCACGCAGTGTGCGCAGGAGGAGGTTTGTAGCAGTGAGTACACAAAACAGAGTTCATTTGTGTATGACCGTTGGTTAAATACTGTATTTTCTTTATGAACGACTTTGGCCTCTTTTTGCCCACCCGTAACTGTTTGTGGGTAAACTCAGTCAGAGTTAAAACTCAGACGTACGGGCGGCGTGTGAGACAGTGACAGCCGGTCTTCTGTTCTTTCAGGTGGGCCACTTACTGGTTGGCATCACCTGTTCTGTTAAAAATTAAGTCCTTTGTAATCATGTTGAAACTTTAGGTGTATAAAATGGTTAAGTTTATGACGTGCTATGACATATATTTGTCTTAATTTCACAATAACCCCACCACGTGTTTATTATGACCTGAATTTTACAAAATAAGAAACAGAGGTTACAAACGGCTGTGTGTCACTATTGACCGATGAAGAATTAAGTCCGGGTCTGGGACCAAATGAAGACGCACTGGGAAAAATGCACAAAAACAAAACAATTATGTCAGGGCACTGGGATTTTAAGAAATGTTTGAAAATATAAAATTTAGGAATGTCGAGGGTCCGAATGCCTGACCTCTGGTCAGCTGTGGGGAGGAGCAGGAAGTGAAGGGGGCCGTGGCGGGAGTGGGGGTCTGCATCTGCGGGCCGCGCACAGGACGGACACGGGGCGGGCAGCGGCTCGCCTCGGTGTGGGGGGCGGGGGCGGGAATGGCCACCCAGTGGCGCTCGTCTCAAGCTGGGGCTTCGCTCGGAGCTGGCAGGTGACAAGAACTGCAGAGGGCGACCCCAAGGAGCACATGGAACAAGTCAGGGAGGGGGGCAGAGGGAACAACAAGCTAAACCAAGAAATCTGAGGGGGTCCTGTCGGGGGCCAGGGGACGGTCAGGCTGGTGGACATGTGTGTCATGCCGAGTGGTTTGGACTTGTGTCCTGGGGACGTGAGTGACATGGTCAAGTTTTCCAGTCGCCAGGGCACTGGGGCAGCGGCGCTGGGGGGCGGGAGGCGCTGGGAGTTAAGGATGAGTGTGAGGATGGTGAGCACGGGGCTGTGCCTTGGGGACTGGGCCCGTGTCACCCGACGCATGTGGAAACGGTCTGCAGTGATGCCAGGAGTCTGGGTGACCTTCAGCAGCACTTACAGAAAATGCCCGGCTGTGTGAGGAGGCAGGCCAGACGCAGAAGGTAGGAGAGAGATCTTCAGGGGCAAAGCGAACAGGGGCGCACACATCAGGGACGGAGGGGACCGGGTCTGACGATGGCAGCGGAGGTAAACCATGCCACCAGCCTACAGACCACTTAGCACGTGAAGACCCACGAGACCCGAATATCACCCCTGCCAAGTCACCTCCAAGACAAGGGATACTTTGTATTCACTGCTACTTCCCGGGAGCCCAGACCACAGTAGCCAATCCATATATATTCTCAAATTAATTCATTGGTTGTGACATCTAAAAGTTTGTGTCAGTTAACGGAAGGGACCCAAGTTTTAAAAATTAAATGAATAGTTACACTGAACAAATATATACTAAGATAGAGGTTTCTTTTAAAAATTCCTTTAAAGGGACTTACACGCATCTAATACTTTCAGATTTCTCCTTTCTGAGAAGTCATAAAAAGGGTGCATTCTTCATAAATTTACTTTGCATGAGAAATTAAACATGGTAAAATGCCAGGTGGAGTTTCATGACTCTCGGGCGCCCTGTGTTTACTTATTCTTGCTGTGTTTTTCCAAAGGCTATGCGGGGCCACTGAAGGAAATTCCTCCCGAGAAGTTCAACACCACCGCTGTTCCCAAGTACTACCAGTCGCCCTGGGAGCAGGCCATCGGCAGCGACCCGGAGCTGTTGGAGGCCTTATACCCGAAGCTGTGCAAGCCCGAAGGGAGGGTGGAGCTGCCCGATTACAGGAGCTTTAACAGGTAACACAGCGAGCCTGGCTGACACGGCCGGCATGCCCTGCCCCGGTCTGTGTATCATGGTACACAGGGCTGAACCCTCTGCTAGGAAGCCCCCGAGCCTGGGGTGTGCGAGGAGGAGGGGTTGAAACAGTGCAAGGTTTTAGCTGGGAACGCTGAAGCGCTATCCCCGGAATCCAGGAAAACGAGTGTAAATCAGTGGTCACGAAAATAAGTGCTTGTGCCTGTCACGGCCACCGCAGCTTGCATCGTGGCCCCTCCTTTAAATCACACTGCTGGTCACGGACAAACAGACAAACGTAGATCCTCTCTGCGGGAAAGAGGATACTGCTCAGAGACTCGGGTTTTCGCCACCACGTTCATCAGTCAGGTGAAAATTGCCAGGCACACTGCGGGGCTAAAAATGAAGATGAAAATAATAAGCAAAAGACACGGACGTGCAGAAGATCCCACTGCTGGCATAGGAGACACTTTGAACTAATTGTGAGAAGAGATGGCAAGAGGGAGAATTCTGGCGGACTGGGGATTGTTTTTGAAAGGCGTCAAACGGAAAGTCTACACAAATCAGAAACACAGCAACTGAGGTTAAGTCAAAGTATTAAGTCGCTGGGTCCATACAGCATTTACCGGAAATGTGAAGGACAGAGAAAAGCTAAAATACGCCCAGGGAAGGTCATCAGTACAGCCGGTGCTGGGGGGTCACAGGAAGCAAACCGTCCAGCGTCTTCAGTACATACGCAACCCCACTCTGGTCAAGCTAAATATACAAGGAAGCATCTATTCACGGTGAATCCTAGTGAAACAGGCCCCTGACTTACCCCACAGACAACCGAGTGTCAAATCATGTTAGGTCAGACCCAGGTCTGAAGAGTTTTTGTAGGGATGACAAGGGTTCCTGGTTGTCTTTGGTTCCAAGTCTTTCAGCGGAAATTTTGGCTTCTCTATCTTTGACTAAAACTTGAAACTGTTTTCAGAGACCTTCACTACCCTACAAGCAGCCTCACTTTGAATGTTGAACATTTCTGTTAATGGGCTCTATTTACTT
This sequence comes from Furipterus horrens, assembly GCF_987537825.1. Classification (NCBI taxonomy): domain Eukaryota; kingdom Metazoa; phylum Chordata; class Mammalia; order Chiroptera; family Furipteridae; genus Furipterus; species Furipterus horrens. The sequence continues at coordinate 1,543,413 of NW_028327180.1, forward strand.
TGTGTGCTGAGAGCAATAAACTTTCAAACAAACAGGATGCAGCCTCCATGGAGCCAAAGAAAAAAACGCCCTGCTTTTCAAAGAGCAAGCCTTCCCTGGGTGGGAGGCAGGAGGCCGATGACCGGTGAGGGGGCGGAAGGGACTGTTTTCATTCACAGGAGAAGAAAATGACCCACAAACTGGGAGGGAAAACAACGCAGAATCGGACAAAAAGGGGAAAAGTATAAACACTTAATACTGAACCCAGACACTGGATCTGAGGGGCCGAGGAACATTTCTTCTTTGATTTAGGGAAGAAAAAAAAATAAATTGGTAAAATTCATTTCTGGAATTCATAAACATGAAATTAATGGACCAGATTCAGCCTAAATCTAGATGTGAAGTCCAGGTTTTTACTTGTCCATGGAATCAGATTAAAGTCATAAAGACTCTTCAATTCATCACATCAGATGAGCACATGTGGGACTGACTCTGAGTCAGATGGTGGCATCATGTAGGTGACAGCAACACGGTTTGATGTCATCCAGACACAGCCCAAGGGGTTGACATTCCCAAACACACCGCCTTTAGGAGGCGGCCTCCGAAGGCCCCGTACTCACTGAGGAGGACCCCATGAGGGTGTGCTGTAGGGCGACCAGGGGGGCCGCGGGCCTGGGTTCAAACCCTGGTTCCACAGCGTCATAGGTGGGAGACTGAGCAAAGCATCTGACGGACCTGTGCCTCAGTTTCTTCCGTGGCATAGGGACACTAGCAGGACCGACTCACGAGGTCGTGAGGATGGAAGGAGACCGCCCTGTAAAGTCTCAGCACTCAGAGTGTGGGCCACAGACCAGCCGGGCGGCTCGTGGGACCTGGCCAGACACGCCGCCTCTCCGGACGCGCCCGGGACTAAATGAGCACCAGCACCTTCCTGGGCCCGGGTGACTCCCGCGCCCAGGCAGTCTGAGCAGCCCTGCGCACGGTGGCTGATGCAGGGCGCCCAGGCGCTGATGGCTAGCTTCCATCGTTATCCACGCCTGCCGGAGTTCGATAATCATAGAGCGCTGAGTGGTGATCAAGTTCTTGGGTAAACGCGAAGGCTAAGGACCGCCAACGTCCTCTCCTGAGCCCTGAGAGGCTGACAGCAGACAGCCGGTGCCGCAGGAACGTGGCTCGGGACGGGCTGTGGCCGGGAGAGGTGTCGGGAGGCTGAGCCTTACAGGCCGCAGGTGGCGAGGAGGCGGGGAGGAAGCATCTTGTGCAGGGAAACCGGGTGAGCAAAGGCCCACAGGCCGGGATGCTCGTGATGGTCTCCAGGGACAGGGCGTAGGCCAGTTTTGTTCCCACCCAGAGCACACGCAGAGAGCTTCACAGCAGTTTGTGACCGGTGTCTGTCGTCACAAAGGCACAGTCCCTCAGTGGAGGTACTCGTCTCAGAGGTCAAAAATGCAAGGCCATGCAGAGAACAGGGCGTAACATGCTTATAAAATGATGAATCAAGTCGGTTTCTACTTTCCAGTAAATAAACTTGACAGTGAATTTATTCTTTTTCTTTTCATTTCCCACAGAGTTGCCACCCCATTTGGAGGTTTTGAAAAAGCATCCAAAATGGTTAAATTCAAGGTTCCAGATTTTGAGCTACTCCTTCTAACCGATTCCAGGTTCATGGCCTTTGAAAACCCTCTTTCCGGCCGACGGTCCTTTAACAGGACTCCCAAGGGGTGGCTATCGGAGAACATCCCCATCGTGATCACGACCGAGCCCGCTGAGGACACTGCCGTGCCAGAGTCGGAAGACCTATGAAAGGGAGGGTGTTCATGCCCCCGAAACCTCTGACCCTGGACCTCGCTGCCCCATTATTCTGCTTCCTGGCAAAGCTACCCACACTCTTCATCAGCAGCAGTAATTTAATAGAAAGTTAGCCATGTTCCTTGTATGGCATTTAATTTCAGCCTCAGATCAAATAGTAATAAACAACTCATAACCTTGTTTTAAAACCTCTCCCCTCCCTTGCCTCGATGCTTCCTTTTGTTCTCACCTGGTCCAGACCACCTGGCCTTTTCACTGAGAAGGTTCAGAGCACACAGAGCAGAAGCTTCCATCCTGGCTCCTTCCCCGTGACCTGGTCCTGAATGGGCTTTTCCCATGGAATCTAGAATCAAAACACAACCAAGATATTTAGACTCATTCCATTTTATTTAAGGCGTGGAAGTTATGGACGATGAAAAGGGTGGGGTTGGGTTCTTCTTCCTGGTCACCATGATCCAGCAGCATGTCTGGTGGAAGAATTTTTATGAGCCACTCTTACAGATTCCATAGGGCTTTGTCTTTTTCCGCGTGCTTTGAATCACAGGGCAATTATTCCAGACACTCTCCAGAGTTCAGCTGGATTGTTACACGCACCTCACATTCGGGCAGAGAGACAGAGACGGTGACTCAAGGACCAGCCAGCTTCCTCGTTCAGGACACGGGACCAGGAGTGCGGACGGCAGAGGAAGGAAAAGGCCTCGTAGCAATGCCGCTTATTGACAAGAATCTGCACCTAGGGTTGGAATTGGTGACTGTCTTATTCCCCCTCTAGACTCCTAAGTAGAGTAAAATTCAGCCTTAAACGATTTTATTACATCTAGACAAACAAACAAACAAACAAATAAACAAACCCCTCCATTGTCTTAGTTGGGCAGATGCACCTATAAGCCGAGGTATTTCAGACTCACCCTCCAAGGGCGCCCAGGCCCTGCTAACCATAAAAAGCTGAGCTCTCGGACTGCATCAGAGTGACCCAAGCAGGACGAGCCACGTGCACGTTTAACTGTGAAATGAGACGCTGAGGCTCTGGTGACCATGCTCACTTCTGCAGAGACCCCCGCACGGCTGGGCAGCCAGCAGGCTGAGCGCATGCCAGACACATCTTTAAAGGCACGGATTTCCCACTTTCGAGCTCCAGAGGAGGCCCTCCCAATGGCCCTTACACTGTCCAACGGATGTCTGGGTCGTGAAATTAATTTCCTACTTGATTTAAAAAGTTTCTTGGTGGGCAGCTGGCCAGCTGTTCTGCCCATAACCCGAGCCCCTTTAGTAGCTAGAACTACCATCTGAGAAGGAGCCTCTTGGCCCGAACCTCTCCTCTGCCTGCAGTCCTCTCATTTTCCGCTCCTGCGTGTCTGAAAGGACTTGACCATGAAAGACAACCAGTTATTGCTTATTGCAAAATCAAGTGCTAACACAAACAGTCATTTTTAGTCGAAATGACCATCCGTTGCTTCCCCTGAGAATTTCACAATTTCCGGATGGATGCATTTATAGACGCGTTAGCAGCCTGGACGTGGAGGCAGCCGGCCGTTCCCACAGAGGCAGGACGCCCAGCGGTGGAGGGAACGGGGTGGACGCGCAGGCCCTGGGCACGGCTGTGCCCACAGACTTAGTCATTCTGGAATTTCCCCTCGGCTGCTGATGCAGGGCCCGCCTCCGTGTTTCTCCCCCGCTGCTCTCTGCCTCGCTTCTCCTCCGGAGTACTGCTGTGAGTGCCCCTTTCTTATGAAAAACCCTTCCAACGCCCACGCCCACCCGTTCTGGGCCACTGAAGGGCCGCAGCTCACTTCCTACGGAAGGTGGGTGAGGGCCAGACTTTTGCCCAAAGAGCAAGGGGAACCTGTTGCAAACTAACCGATCCCAGCACTTCCCAGATGTGTCAGAGGGTTTTTAGAAAGTTTTCATGCTTTAAAAGGTGAAACCTTTCAAAACGAAGAAAGTAGTAAAATTGTCTAAGGGTTTCGGTGGCTCGGATGAATAAAGAGCGTGTCCCTATTTAATGTGCTTCCACGGCAGAGCTGGGTGTCAACCCTGCCTGTGAACGTTCCTCGGCTTCTCAGGGTCACGGGCTTTCAACAGGAAAATTTGCTGCCTGTGAGCAAAGAGGGAGGAAAAGTTATCTCTAAAAGATTATAGGTCAGACCCAGAGAGAATGTGCTTGTCATTCAGCAGCATGGGATGTTTGGAAACACATTTCAATGACAACTTATTCAGCATGGGAGATAGGGACGCTCCGGGGGACAGGACTGGAAAGGTCGGAAGGAAAAAAGATAAACCTCATGTCATGCCCCGCTCTAAAACTGCTGATGGAAGAATCCGTATGGAAGCTGCAGCACCAGCCACATGCGTATAAAAGGACAGGAGAAAGGTGGACCAGGGCAAGGCGGGCTGAAGGGCGTGCGGCCCGACCCTGCGGGGCTCTTCCCGCAACGGCGGTCTGTTTACATTCGGGATTGTCTGCAGTGAACTGTGGCCCAGACACTCTCATCACGCTCTGTCACGGCTCCCCTGCGAACACCTAGGAGAGCCGCGTATTTAAAGGTGCCAGCTCTCCGCTGATCTGCCCAAAATCAGTGACCCAACGCTACGCAATTCACTGCACTCTGCAAGTCAGTCTTCTGCGGCACTGTGACTGGAAGAGACTTTTGTTCTTTCCCCCTTTACCCTGAAAGAGCAGGCAGGAATAATTTCCAATTTCCACTCTCAGGCTTAATTTTAAAACTCGGTTCCTAATACCCGTTTGACTTTACTTCTCCCTGTGGGCGCGCAGGGCCAGCGAAGCGTCTATGACCCAGCTGAGGGGCCTCAGGGCCCAGGGCGCCGGGCCAGGCCTCCTCTGCGCCGCACAGCGGTCCTCGCCCAGGGCCTGCTCAGGAACGCGGTGTCAAACGGCCCACGTCTAACAAACACCTACGTTACCTCTGATACATTGCGATTCGCACATGGGATTCATGACAGTAGGTTTCCGCACAAACTCATCAACACCTGTTAAAGACGTGTTACACTTACAGCGCCACGGCCTGGACGTGTGTTCCCCTGAAACTGGTACGTGGAAGCCCTGACTTCCCACAGGGTGGCGTCGGAGGCGAGGCCTTTGCAAGGTCACGAGGTCACGAGAGTGCAGCCCTCATGAATGGGATTAGTGCCCCTCATTACGGAGACGGCACAGAGCTCCCTCCCCTGCCCCCAGATGAGGCCACAGGTAGGGGACAGCCTCTATGAACCCGGCAGCAAACTCTCAGTAGACACGGAGCTGGTTGGGGCCCTAACCTTGGACGTCCCAGCCTCCAGGGCCATGAGAAGCAAGTCAGTGTTGTGTAGCAGCCCGCACAGACTAAGATGAACAGGAATTTTCTCGTGGTCAGATGCCTATATGTATAAATGCGTCAATTATGGTTGATACCACAACTATCAGACTCTCTTTCACTGTTCCATCCGTGCAATTCCACACCCTGATGCTAACCAGTGTCCCGTTAGCACAGGAAAAGGATGTAAATACTGTGGATATAAGAATAAGCAAAGAACGGGTTACTCTTTTGCCAAAATCACCTTGCTAATACTATGTTAATAGAATAACAAAACACTCCTTTGGCTTAAATAAACAACCATTTGCTTAGAACTGATGACTTTTAGAATTGCACACTCGTCAAATATCCTAGATCGATTCCATTTGCAGAACGGAAGCTCGGAGAGTGGAGGCACTAGTCCGATCTCATGTGCAGGTCTAAAATCAGGGTTCCCTTCTGATCCTACAGCCCCTCCGCCACCTCATTCTGTCTCCTGGCTCCACTGAATGTGGTCAGACCCTGGGCACGACCCACACAGCCTCTGGGGACAAACAGTAAGTAACACCTGTCTAGACACAGCCGTACGCCACCAAGAAATAAGACTGAGTAAGGGAGAATGTTAGTAAAATGTGGAGCCAGAGAGGTCAGGGCCTTTTTTTACAATGCTACAGGTTTTACTGTCGTCGGCAAAAAACTGTATCAAACCAAAACAAATCCTCTCTTCCAAGTGGAAGGGAGTAAATTTCCATTCTGTGTTGAAGAAAAGAGAGAACGCGGCTCATTCCACTAAAAAGCCCCTGCTCTGTGTTTTTCAAACTATAGTTGTGTTCTGATACGTGGTCTGGAAACCCACCCAGTCGGTTGTGATCAGCCACTTGTCACATGAGAGAGAATAAAGGAGAATAAAACACCAGAGCACATGGCTCCCAGGGCCAGTGCCATTTCACGGACGTTTGATCAGTTTTCGTCTGTCACGTGGCCGGGACCAGGGCAAACACGTTGCTCCCTCTAGGCTGAGGGCCACTGTTCTGCCTACTGCCAGTTGCTCTTTCAAAGGAAAACATTAGCGTTGTCTGTAGCGACTAAAACGGCTTCTCTCCATCACGTAAAAACCACGGTAACTGATTTGATGAGCAGAGTTCTTCTGCACTGAAAGGATTTGACACAGTAGAACCGAACTTGGACAAAACAATTTAATCAGAAAACGTTGATTTGAAAGTGTACAAAAAAGGCTTTCACAGACATTCCAGGGAGGGAGTTTGCCAAGAGTTACTTACTCGTCCCCAGTGAGTTCCAGGCTGAGGGGTTGCCTCACGCAGAGGAGAGACTGGGGAAGCAGTGACGGGTAAGAATGAGAAATAGACTCAGCACCCGGAACGTGTGCCTTTGTAGTCACCTGCAATTCTTGGAAGGATTTCTATCACTGAATACTTTCCAACCATTTTATTACTCTGTCAAAAAAAAAAAAAAAAAGTCTTATTTCCCTCTTTTCTCCTGGCCGTGAAGTGCATTTCAACAAGGGAGTTCTACTAGGAAACCCGGTCGCCCTGAATATTTTCGTCACCTTGACAAAGCGATGTGCTCTCCAGGGTAACTTCCTTTGCGGGGCTCTGTGCTCCAGCCAATGTGCCTCAGGCAAAGGACACGGTGTTATTTCCCTATTGTATTCTTAAAGGACTGGTTTCAAAACAAGCCAGGCAGAGAGGTCAAGCTGGGTGTGTGGGTGTGTGGGTGTGGGTGAGAGAGAGAGATTGTATGTTTGTATGTACTATCCCGGAGGCTCCTATCTGCCAGGTTCCCAAGGGGTGGGAACAGAAATGTGGTAAATTTCCAAACAGCTCAGCGGCTTTTCATCGGGTCCAAGAACCACCCCAGGTGGCGTAGCTCAGGATACGACCATCTATCTGCCCCCGTGAACTGCTCTGGCCTCCCCTTCCCTTGGCTTTCAGAGGGCACAGAGGTGCCAATGCCTGCGTGCAGAAGAAGCCTCAGGGTATTTCCCAGCAGGCCGGTCGCGGGTGTCCAGGGAGGGCCGCAGCCCTGGTCCCGCTGTGGCCAGCATGGGGGGGTCGGGCAACCTCACCTCCCGGAGCCCCGCTCGTCTGTACAGTGAGGGAGCTCAACAAACGAGGCTCTGAGGTCCCTGCCACCTCTGCCGCTCTGAAGACTCTTATACATAAAACATGCTATAAACTTTGTTTTATAACCAACGAGAGAAGAAGGGGGAAAGCCGGGGGAGGGGCTAGTCAAGGAACTCGTGTACATGAGCCATGGCCAGGGACCACAGGGTGGGGACTGACTGCGGCAGTGGGAGAGGGGTGGGCGGGGTGCGGGGAGCAACGGGGAAACAGTGGGACACCTGTAATAGAACAACAATAAAAAGAATAAATAAGAAAACTACAGAGAGACATTTATGCACAAAAGCCCTTTCCTTCTGGGGTTCTTAGTGGCGCGCACACTGCTCACAACTGCGTACTGTCCCCCCACGGCCCCGAGCAGGCCGCACGCACCTCCGTTGGCTGCCAAAGGGGCACAGCTGCAAAATAAGTGAAAAACATCTTCCACTGTCCTGGGAAACATCCAGCGTCTGAACTGAGAGAGGATATAGTTGCCCCAACCACGAATCAGGTCAGCTGTAAACACCTGGTTTTATTTTTGGAGCCGCATTTTTTTTCTGCGTTGATAACAAAGGCGCGGCGTGTGTTCAGGGCAGCGCGATGAGCCCTCTGTCAGGGAACACAGATAAGGGCGCCCTTACGTGGGGCCCGCGGGGGAAACGGCGTTGGGCGATGACAGAAACATGGTTTCCTGTTACCGACGGCTCCGGCATGCTCTGGTCACAGGCACGCTTGATGTCAGGTCCGAGCCAAACAGGTCTGGGCTCCAGGCTTCTCCCTCCGTCTGTCCTTCGGGTCTCGTTTTTACGTTCCACTGGCATGTGAATTTCCCTGGCTCCGATTCTCTTTATTTATATTGGACCACTGTTTTATATGATGTATTCACTTTGCTTACAATTTTAAGACTGCATTTTAAATCCAGTGTGGGATGAGGTGAAGTAGAATGGATTAGTTTTATATTTACTAGGCCTTTAAAAATTGAGAGAACAGAGTATTTTCAGTTGGAAAACACAGGATGTTTCCAAAGTTAAATAGTCTTATGGAAAAGAGAATACAGACTTCCGTGGGGACAAAGAACAGAAGTAAGACCAGTGTGTGGAAATTACTGGGAGGTGGACTTATGCCATTGTCATGAAAATTCCTTAAGAGCTGAAGAAATCTTAAAAAACAAAAGGCCACCCGGGGAAGCATCAGGTTTTGCATCCTCGTCGCCATGCCATGTGGGCACCGAGGGCGGGACCAGAGGCCGTCCAGAGCCTGCTGCACCTGGGAGGCGCTAATAAAACACCTGCCGCAGGAGGACAACAACATGCAGGCTCTTAAAGCCTCACATTATCCCGGACAGCAGCAGCAGCCCTGAGACCAGCACTAATGGCCCTAATGACACACCCGGGACTTGCCCGTGGCTTTTATCTGGGGCCCAATCAAAGACATCCGGTCTAAGTGTTACTTCTCACCCTGGGTTTACAGATAAGAAAATCAGAACGCTTCCAAGTGAAACATGAAGGGGAACGAAACCACCGAAGCTCACCAGTCAGCAAGAGGGAAGGGGTCCACTGGTTAAGCCCGTCCCTGGGGTTCACTAACACATGTTGAAGGGCAGGATGCCACAGGTATTGAACTTGACCTTCGGCTGTTTAACATAATGTCCCGCTGCCTGGCTTTGAGGAACCCAGTGAACATTCACCTCTCGAATCCCCAGTTTTATGAGGACACAGGCCCCCCAGGAACTGTCTCTCCTCTTCCCCGCTTGTTCTTTCAGACCAGTTACTCAGTGGCAAGGAACTTTCCCGCAGACAGCTCTGAGCTCCCATCCCCCCAGTTTTGCAGTCAGAGAAAAAAAAAGGGATCTCTCCTGCCAGCTGTAATTTGAAAACTCTTTGAAAAAGATGCCAATTAGCCTGAATCACTTTGTTGCGATCACTGTGGCCAGAAAAGTGTGAAATACCCCGCTCGGAGTTACAGCCACGCTGCGGGTGCGGGGCCTGACCCTCTTACTGAGCGCAGAGAGACACAGACGCTGCCTCAGCTGAAGAGGAAACGTGTATCCAGCATATTTCCAAATACATTCTTTACCGACTTTTTTCAGATGTGTGCATATAAAAGAACTGTTTTTTTTTTAACTTTTTAAGAGATCATCAAAAATATTATAATTTTATATCATTTTTGGGTACTATGGTCCCATACCTTCTTTGCTTCCTGACCGATTTTTACCATTTTACAGAGCAGTGAATTGGGCCCATAATATGACTCCACTTCTGGTTCTGGCTGCTCAGGACAGACAGGGCGTGGAGCCCATCTGGGCTCTGACAGCAGACCGTGGCCCTCCAGGGCCACTGCCAGTCACAGCCCCTTCTCCCAGGTGTCTTCATTCTGCCCTCTCAGGTACTGCACTTGTCCTTTTACAGGAAAAAATAAGAGACCTTGTTGTTAAGTTTGCATTCGTGACTTACGGTGGATACCTATTCGGGTGTGGAACTATGGGTCCCCACTGTGTGCCACTGTACCTGGCTTTGCAGACACATGGGATTGTCTTCATAGATTGTGAGAAAGATGATAAGCAAGTAAGCAAACACATAAGCATGACAGTCACAGGCTGTGATGAGCAGGTGCATCAGCAGGGCACAGGAACGGAGGCAAGCAGGCGGCTCCGGGACACGGAGAAGGGGAGCTGAGCCTGGGGTGTGGGCCGCTTGGAAACACGGGAAGGGTGTCGCAGGCCAACCCGGCACTGCCGACGTGGTGGGCCGTGCAAATTCTCCTCTGGGGACTGTCCTGTCCATTGGAGCATCTTGACTTTAGCAGCATCCCTGGCCTCTCCCACTGGACTCCAGTAGTGACCTGCCCCAGCTTCCACGCGACAGCGCTTCTGGCCAGATGTGCCCCAAACACGACATCAGCTCCCGTTGAGAACCACTGTTCTAGACGCAGGGAGTAAGACGCAGGGTTTGGAACAGCATGAGACACTGGTAGGGAGCCAGGCGCTGACCGTTTGGGGTCTGCGGGCCTCGGCGAGAATTTGGGTTTTGTTTTATACACACAGTCCGTCAATGAATAATTTCAAGTTGGGGACTAACATGTCTACATTCAAATTCAAAATAGACCCCTCTGGCTCCTGCGTGGAAAGTGGGTTTCAATCTCTGAGGATAAAAGAGATCCCAGGGCCAGGCACGGGGCCCAGCCTTGTCGGGAAGATAAAAGCAGAGTGGAGAGGAGGGGCAGAGGGGTTGGGCAAAGCCAGGAGGAGAGGAGTCCCCACCATCGGAATGTGAGCGTGCGGAGGACGGAGTGGGGACGCGACTGCATTGTTCTGGTGGCCCCGTCATCACGTCCCAGCCTGAAGACGTCCCTGGAACTGCCCTGCTTCAGCTCATCCTCTTGCTCAGCCAGTTTCCCCTGCAAATCTTCTGTGCATAATCCCAAATTAATCATTTTGTTCGCAAACATACAAAGGCTTCCTATTACAGCCCTACCTCAGCCTTGTTTATTCCTGTTTCTAAAAATTGGCTCTGGAAGCGGTCGCGTCTGTTCCTGGAACCCTTCCGATATGCCTCCCGTGCACCCCCCAAGCTGAGGCTCCGGCCGAAGCCCTCCCCGACACTGTGACCCACAGGGGTGCCTCTGTTCTCTGAAGGGCATCAACGAAGCATCCCCTTTTCCACTCCGCCCATGAACGCGCCCTCGGCCAGCGTCTGCACCAGGCGCTGCGCTACGCCCTGGAAATACACAAAGTGCAGGTGCGGGCTCCGCGCTCCGCTTCCTTAGAGCGCTCAGGGGAACAGCAGCGGGTCTGCAACCTGGTCCTGAGCCAGCCACTCGGCGGCCACTTCTCCAGCCTTGGGGCGTTCCCCCACCCCGGTCGGGCACGGTGCCCCGTGCCTTTAGCCATTGCTCATCTCCTGGAACTCTGTGGTCACAGCTCCTCGGGAGGGACAGCGCTACCCCTGCTACTCACCAGGGTCAGGGCCGGTCCAGCCGCGGGCAGCATGTTTCCCAAAGCCCGAGTCCCGGCCCTCCCGAAAAATGGTGACGGTGTGGAAGTGTGGACAGGTGGCCGCGGCGGAGCAGTGCGAGGCGGTCTCTGCCACACCAAGCTTAGCCCCGCGTGAGGGCATAAGATCCTTCTTCGTAAATGTGGGTCCATTCAAACCTGAGTCACACACACACAGTGCCCTCAAGGACAAACAGTAATTCTTAGAGGCGCTACACTTAAGACCTACATCACGAAAGTCCGGACACAATGTTTTCTGGGAATTCTTGCAGTGAGGAATGTCACATGGGTTTTAAATGAATTTCAAAATGCGTATTTCTGCCCTTCTATGCAGGACGCTGTCACCTTTCCTTTCCTCCATGCTTCAGCCTGACCGCCCGAGACTTCGCTTGTGACCCATTACACGCCTGTCATCTAAAACTCAGTCCTCAGACGAGCCACAAGCGGGCCAAGCGTGAAGCTGCTCGACTGAGAAAGTGTGCCGTCGGAGCGCGTGGGCGTCCTCCCGCGACCCGCAAACGCGGACGGCAGGGAGCGAGCGCGCGACCCACGGCGCACGTCATTTTTTCAAGAGCGGAGGGGAGGTTGCTCCGTCCGTTGTATTGGCAGAAATAGTTATATTTCCATGTCAGGACATTCCCGCGGATTCGGTCTGACGCCCTATTCGCCCGGATCGGGCTGACACGTGTCTTCCCCCGCTGTCGTCAAACGCACGTGGGTGACCCGTGCGCGTCCTCGGGTCGGCGCCCCTGCGGGGTGAGTCCGCACCTTCGTTCCGACCCGCGGGGGCGTCTCCAACACCGACGACGCCCGCGCGTCCTGCCCTCGGGCGCTGCTGTCCCTGCGCCACGGCGCGGCCGGAACCGGGTGTAACCGATCCCCACGCGCGTCACTGCGAACCTGCCCGGAGGCCCGGGACGCGGCGGCCGCGTTCTCCTGCCCACAGTCAGCCACGCGCCGGCTCAGCACGCACGCTCGGGAAACCCTTCGTTTTAGTAACAGTCGCGGAACGGCGGCTGCGGGGCGCAGGCCCTGCGATCGGGCCGACAGCCGGCGGGTCCGAGGCCAGAGGGCCGCCCTGCACCCCGGGAACAGCACCTCCCCCGCCCCCAGAGCCCGTGCTCGGCGGCGTCGCCCTCCCGAGCCCGGAAAAGTCCGAGCGAACGACCGGGAGCTCGCCCCGCCCCGCGTCGGCGCCAGGAGCGCTGCCCGCAGCCCCCCGCCCGGCCCCGGGACCCCGGGACCCCGCGACCCGCTCCCGCCGTCGGGAAGATGCTCCGGCCCCTGCTCTCGCGGGATCTCGCGCGCAACGAACCCCCGCGGGAACACCGCCCGGCCGGTCCAGACCCAGGAACTCCGGGCGGGGCGGGGTTGGCTGGGCAGGGCGGGGGCGGGGCCGGCGCGAGGGGCGGGGCCGGCGCGAGGGGCGGGGCCGGCGCCGGGCGCCGAGGGGCGGGGCCGGCGGGACCTGTTGATCGCAGGTGTCGCTGCCCGGACGGGCCCCGCGGGTGTCGGCGTGTGCGCATGCTCCGTGCGCAGGGTCGCGCTCTGGCCGGCGGAGTCCGGCCGCGTCGGCTCCAGTTCCCCGCGCGCTTCCGAGGCGGCTGCGGCGATCGGCGGGAGGCGGCGCCGCGCCGGCGGGACGGAGCCCCGTGGCGGCGGGAGGGCCGAGCGCAGGTGAGCCTCCGGAACGGCTCCCGGGATGGGGACCCAGCGACCTGCGGCCCCCGCGGGCCCGACCGGAGCACCCGGGCTCCAGCGCCGCCGCCCCGTGCGCCCCCCACGCCCGGCGCCGAAGCGGGGTTCCGGCCGGGCCGGAGGGGCCGCGCGGAGCGGGTCGCGGGCGGGCGCTCGGGGCGGAGGGGGCGGCGCGTGCCCGCTCGCTGCCCCAGGCGCGGCCCCCGGGCGGCAGCCCTCCGGGGTCCCCCGGGCCCTGTGGCCGTCCCTCCGCGGAGGCGACAGGTGACGGGGTCCGTGAGCGGCTCGGGGCCGGCGCTCGCCGGGCGGCAGAGGTCCCACGCCGGGTTAATGTTTAGCTTCTGGGCGGCCACGTACGGGACCTTCCCCGAGGTCCGCGCGGCCGCGTCGGGGAGCGGGAAGTACCTGCCCAGGTGTGGCGGGGGGGCCGAGCCTTGTCCTCCGGCCGCGGAGTGCCCTGTCCCCGCGCGGGCCGGGCGCGGCTGCGGGACGCGCGCACCGCCGAGGGCCCGAGGGTCGCGCTATCGGGGCGGGGGGGGGGGGTGTCCTTTCCGCTGTTGTTCTCACGACCTTCTCGAGGCGGGTGTTGAGGGAGGGTTAACCGTGAACTTGGGGGGCTCTGTGCTGCGGCGCGGGCTCCGTCCAGGGCTGGCCCCCCGAGACAGGCGTTGCTGAGCCGCAGTGTGTGGACGACGGAGCGCTGCTTCCGCGGGGCTCCGCGTGAAACGAACGCGTGGCCGCATGGACACGTGCGAGTTTTGTCTTCTGGGCTTTTTAAGTTCCACGACGACGGCCCAGGCAAAGGTCCTGCGTTCCGTGAAGGGCACATTAAACCAGCAAACAGACCGTGTTTTGCAAAAGTGATATGTGCGTTATGTGCCATTGTCGCGAGCATTCCAAGCAGAGTGAGTTCACTGTAGGTAGGAGTTAATTATAGCCCGAAAAAAGAAACAAGTTTTGTTTTTGTTTTTGTGTTACATTTCAGAGGGTTTGAAAACTAGCCGTTTGGGCAGTTTGACTAGGCTCGTGATTACTGCTCAGAAACCAGGAAGGTGGTTTATTTACATTTGTTCACAAATTAAACTCACGGGAAGCTATGTGTGTTCTTTCCTACAATGCAAGAAATAAATGCCCAAGAGCAGACCTTTCTTTTTGCTTCTTAATTATTGAGAAGATTTTATAAATGTTTGGAGATGCTAAATTGTTTATGAAACTTCATATTAATAGGCACTCCATTAATATTACTTTCTCCAAAAGATATTAAAAGTAGTTTTTAAAGAGATAGGCATTTTAATGGAAGGGGGGGACACCCTGTTCCCCCTAGTTTATTTTTTCCTTAAAAAGAAAAAATCACAAAACTCATAATTTTGGTATGCACTGTGATTCAAGATCTTTTATATTATTTAGTGTCAAATAAATGTTTATTTTAAACTGTGTAGCATCAAGAAATACAGTTCTGGAATCATATGGCTTAGAAGTTTGTCTTAGCGGGACAGAGTTAAACTATGAAAATTCCGATCTATTTTAAGGTGATGTACACATTTAAAAGTCAAAGTCTGAGTTATTTTGCGTGCAGGGCCTGTTTTGGATTCACTCACCCACCACTCTACAGAAGGTGTTGCTTTACCTTACAATTTGCCAAAAATATGTTTGCAATCTATAAAGCGGTGGGTGAGGCTACCCTACAGAGATGTTTAGTTACTAAAATACGTAGCAGGTGTTATTTGACGGCTTTAACTATAAGGTGTTTCTTAATTACAGACCCCACAGACAACCTACGGCAAGGCAGCTCGTGTGCTGAGTCTGGGGGTGCTGGGGACACATTGCGCTGGGTCTGCTCGGGCCTGGACGGCCGTCAGTCCGGCCGAGTGGTGCCCAGGCGCCCTTGGACAGAGGGCGGAGTGTGCTAATGTGTGTCATTTTTGGAGAGCCGGCTAGAAATGAGTGACGACACACGTGTGAAGTTAGCGTATGATTACTGCTTTTGAACAGATGTAATGCTTTCAGTTGTGCATTGCACTACACGTGTGTAGGAGGAGCAAGAAAGGGATGCCTCCTGTACTCCCACGGAGAACATCTTTAAAGGTCACTTAACTTTAAATACCTTTATGTAAAGTTCTAATCTTGGCAAGTTGTTAAGAATTTTATTTTTCATAATAGGAATATGACGTATGTACCAAGGCCAGAAGTATCTGTTGCTTTTTGCAAGTCAACCCGTATCTTCTATCAGGAGTTCCGAAACTGGGCTCCATGCTTAGCACCGTGGCCCGTGGTGAGAGCCCAACACTAACGTAACGCACGGACGGGGTTCGGAGGAGCCCGCAGGCTCGATTAGGCGACCGGACGTCCCTGGGACGCCAGCAGAAAGGCTGGGAACCCCCGAACGTTGTACTTTCTTTCGTTAAGGATTTATGCTGTGTCCTGTGAAGGGAGGACCGAGCAGCTACGGGCATCTGAGGATGATGGGGTGTCTCGTTGTCTGAAGTGCGTTGGGATAGGACTGGGTGGGCCTCACCGGGGACGGGGATGCGGCAGGGAGGGCCTTCTCAGGGGCGCAGACGTGGTGACAGCCAGGTTGAAGGTAACAGTTTGGGTGCGCTCGTGATTTTTTATGGCTGGACGGACTATCATGTTATTTACGAATTAAGTGATCATTAAGGACGTTGTAGTTGTTTTTCTGAAAAGTTTTACGGATGAAAGTCCCCCCTTATCAGCAGTTGAGCTTTCCCCGTTGCAGTTACCTGCGGTCAATCCCAGTCAGAAAATACTAGATGGAAAATTCCAGAAGTAAACAGTTCCCAAGTTTTCACTGTGGGCCGCCCTGAGGAGGGTGGCATCTCGCGCTGCCCATGCTGCTGCTCCAGTGCGACCCCACCTCTTGCTCAGCCGCGCTGCAGGGGCCCCTGCCCGCCGCTCAGTAGCCGTCCGGGGGGTCCCATCCACGGTCAGGGCCCCCGCAGTGCTTGCGTGCGGGTCACCCTCAGCCCCCTGCCGGCGGCGCAGGGACAAGATGCTGGCAGCTCGGACGCGCCCGGGAGAGGCTGGGTGCGCTCCCGGTAGCGGAAGGCGGCTGTTCCGGACACAGTGTGCTCAGGCTGCTGAGGGCTGCGGCGAGCAGCGCCCTCCTGCACGGGAAGCTGTGGAGAAGGAGAAACTGGTGCTCGCTTGCTGGGCGGGGAGGACACGCTCGCGTCCCGTTGCTTCCAGGGCGCGGTTTTCTGTTACTGTTAGTTGGTGTCTTACTGGGCCTGGTGTGCAAACCGCACATCGTCCTGGGCGTGTGTGCGTAGGACAGGCATGGCCCGCAGCGGGTTTGGGCCTGTGCCGGCTTCAGACACCCGCCCCCGGGGAAGGGGCCCGTGCCGGCCGCCGATTTCGGGACTGACCCTTCCCTGGGGCTCACGTGCCCATTTCCGGGTCGCCGCCCCTGTGCTCTGCTGTGTTGCCTTCGGGGTTGAGCTCCGTCCTCCTGCTGTGGCCCGGCCGGCACAGGGGTGTTTAAGTCCACTTGTGGGGTGAAGCGCCCCCCGTGTTCTGTGAGCGAGAATTGTCGTGTGACATTTCCTTAGAGTGACACATAGCTGTGTACAGGGAGTTGCTTGTTTTCTGAGCGGGACTCACTGACACATGTTCAAGTGCGGAGACGGACGCTCCGGTGCGCCGTTTACCCCAGCCCGCGGGCTCCGGGTGGGGGCGGAAAGGGGGCGCACGGGCCACGGCTTGCACTTTCTGTGCAGGCGTGCGCGGGGGCTGTGGAGCCTCCCCTTAGCCAGCCGTGGTGGTGTCCCCGCGCGGTCCTGGGTGTCTACGCGGCGTCTCACGCATGCGTGCCGAGGTGGAGGGAATAATCGCGGAAGCCCTGCGTGGGCACGGGAGCAGGCCTCCCTCCTCGTCAGGAGCCCACCAGACGCTTTTTACTCCGGCTCCTCTGGGCCTTCTCCCCTGCCTGATAGCCGGCGGCCCCTCACGGGGAGCACCCCGCTTCTAGGTGAGCAGGCTGAGTCCCGGAAGGTGGTTCCTCCTCTGTGGGGCTGCTGCGAAGGGTGATGTCACCCCGCCCCCGTGCCAGGCTACGCTGACCTCGCCGCCAGAGGGAAGGCCCTGCCCCGGACCCTCAGCTCCTGGGTCGTCTTCGGTGGGAACGCTGACTTCCCAGCGTTTGTTGATTGAGGTCTCGCGTGATTGCCCGAGCTTCCACTCAGTCAGTGTTTAGTGAGGACCTGCCATGTTCCAGACGCTCGTGATTCCCTCGCCGTCCCGAGAGGACCGCGAACGTGGCCCGTGACCCAGTGAGTGAGCTGTGCAGGCCGCCAGGGTGCGGAGAACGCAGAGCAGCGGGCGGGGCTGCGGTGCAGTTTCGGGTGCGTGTAGGCCTCATTTCGAAGGCGATTTTAGAGTAAAGACGCGAAGGGACCCAGGGAGAAGCCACGTGCGTGTCGCGGGCAAGTGCAGAGGACCGCGGGTGCGGACGCTGTAGAGCGGGATTCGGTGGCCTCGCTCAGTAACCACGCTGGCGAAGGCGCCGGTGGCTGACAAGGAGGGAGCAGAGGACAGCGGCGGGGGGCGGCGATGGGCGGGCGTGACGGATAAGAAGGGGACATCTGGCCTTGGCCCGCTTCCCGTCACACGGCTTCTGAAACCCTTGGGGTCTCGGGAAATGACGTTTCTCGTGTGCGGGTGGCAGGGCTTGCGGGCTCCTGGGCAGCCTCAGCGCGGGGCTGGTTGCCAGGGGAGCCGGCTGTGATCGGAGGGATGCGCTTTCCGCCTCGTCCACCTCCAAGGTGGGGAGAGTGGTGGGTGCTGCGTCCGTCCCCAGTGGCCAGTGGGGCTGGAGGCTTCTGGGCGGGTGCGCGCGGGCAGTGGGGCGTGGGGTGGGGTCCTGGCTACGGAGGGCACCGCGCTGCCTGCGCACGCGCCCCGCCCTGCGCCTCTCTTCCGTCGCTGGGCACCCCCTTTATAATAAACCGGAAGTCCGGTCGGGAGGCTGTTCTCTTCTGAGTTCTGTGAGCCGCGCAAGCACGTTAATAGGACCGAGCTAGGAGGTCGTGGGAACCGCAGGGTAATTTATAGGGTCTTTTCCCTGTTTAATTTCTAGCTTGACGGCCCACCCCACCTCAATTGGACACATACACACGGCGCCTTGCTCAGGTGCCGGTAGAAAGGATACATATTTTCACAGAAGTTATTTTACCAAAATGGGACGTTACATTTCTGCATTTTGCCTTTGTCACTGAAAAACACCGGGTTATATTACCACTTTCCTATTTATGGACTCGGATTTTGTTTCCTTCCTTTTCACTGCACCTACCTAATATATCTCAAGTACTCATTTTGGGGGCGTGGATGTCAATATTGGTGTTTCTTTTTAAGATCGAAGTTTCTTTTTAAGTTTGCTTTTTATTTTAGTCATTGTTGCCAGGTTGCTTCAATGTAGCCCCAAGGGCAGTAGAGCGTAATCACATTCCCGTCAGTCAGCAAGAAAGGAAAGGACCTGTTTCCATTCTCCTCTGCCCAGTGGGGGCGCCATTAAGTGTTGCCAGTCGGTGGAAACAAAGTAGCGCTTGGTCACTGTGTTGGGGGCTCCTGGACCCCTCCCGCTCGCCCGGCATCGTCTGGGAGTGCGGTCCGACTCGTTGCCATGCTGCGTGACCGAAAGGCCGTGAAGCAGAGTCAGCAAGTGGAGAGAGTTGCGGGGTGAAGTCTGGTGGAAACCAGGCACAAACTTCCAGCAGTTTCTCCCAATGGAGTCACTTGGGGCACGGCACTTCTCCAGCAACACATGGTGATCACGTGTGAAACATCCACCAGGAGGCTCCCGAGAGACCCAAGCTTTCAGTGGTGGTCACAGGGGCCCCCTCGGTCCAGTAGGATCCAGTTCCGGATTTCCGGAAGGAACGCAGGTGACGAGGGGAAGCCGCACTGTTCGCAGAGCTTAGGTGCGTGACCAGCCTCAGCAGTTCCCGCGTTGCCACGGTGCCATCGTGATGTCGTTGCTCTGTTACCGATTAGAGTCCTCGCGCTGCCACTTCCTGGTCACTCGCTTTATGACTGGGGGTTTGCCCCTCTTAGTCCCGTCACCTTGTCACGCGCCCGCTCGCAGGTGACCGTCAGTTCGCTCTCTGTGGTGTTTGGGGTCACATTGATTTTTAAGGATTTGTTATTGATAAAAACATGTTTTCATTTTCATTACTTAGAGCATTAGTTCTGATCCTTTTATGATTACATAGTCAGCATTTTAAATAAATATTCAATATTTGTGTTCAAATAGTAAAGGAGGGGTTTTCCCCGTTAGCCTTTACCTTTATTTAAACATGTTTTTCTTTGTTGTAGTTGCTTGGAGGTCACGTGGGTATGAAATATGGAGCCGCCTTTGATCACTTGGCCGGAGGAAGAGAGAGCCTTCTTTCTTCTTAAAGGCCGGTGAGGAAAGCAAGGACCGAGGAACTGGGCCAAATGCCCCGCAGACGAATGGCCTGTGCTTTGAAGAAAATCGTTTATTCATCGACATTCCTTTGAGCAGTTTGAAAAAAACCTTTTTCATCTCAGGCAGCACAAACCTCGTCTAAGATTTAACACATGAAAACCTGCAAGGCCGTGTTTCAGGCAGCCCTCCTTCTCGGTTTCCCGACCTGCACGTGCCTGACCCCTGCTCTCCCCCGACGCAGGCCTCAGCACTGACAGCCCCAGGACGCGATGGACTGGGGGGTGCCCCCCGCCCCAGTGCACGGCAGCGCCCCACAGAGGACAGGGCGCGGCGCCCGGGCGGAGGCGTGAGCGCTTGGGCGAGCGCGGCCGCGGCCATGGCCTGGGTGCGGTTCCTGCGGAGGCCGGGCGGCAGCCTGGGCCGCGCGTACCAGCCGGGCAGCGTGCTGTCCCTGGCGCCCACCAAGGGGCTGCTGAACGGGCCCGGCCAGAACAGCTGCTTCCTCAACAGCGCCGTGCAGGTGCGGCGGGCCCTCTGGGCGGGGGCTTTGCGGGGCCTCTAGGTCTGGCGCGGCCTCGCCTTACAAGTGAAGGGTAAAGTTATTGTGGGCCGGAAGGGGTTTTTATTGTCACTTTTAGTGGTGGCAAAAATATTTTGGCCAGGCATTTTGGTTATTATAGCAAATGGAATTTTTTTTCCCAACAGAATCATATGTAACCATGATATAAAAATATCTTTTGATTTATAATGGTTAGTAAATTAAGAACATGTTTGTAAAATATATAATATAAAATAATATTTTTTGAAACAGCCAATCTATCCTCCCCCAACACACATACTTAAAAAAAAAACAAAAAAGAAAACACCAGTAGACTCCCCATAAGTAGCATAAAAAGAAGCAAGCTCTTCGGGTTGACATGAGAATGTGGGTTTTGGTCTCATTATTCCCTTTCTCCTCGCCTGCGGTGGCTTCTTGGGCTCTGCAAGTCCAATTACGTCCCCGGGGGGAACCGGAGCTTCTGCAGTTTGAGAGACGCCCCCGTCCCCTTCGTCCCCGTGAGAAGAGCCTCACCGCCTGTGCTTCCCCGCCCCTCGCTGTCTAGGTCCTGTGGCACCTGGACATCTTCCGGCGGAGCCTGCGGGTGCTGAGCGGCCACGTCTGCCAGGGGGAGGCGTGCGTGTTCTGCGCACTGAAGGTAACCTCGCAGTGGTTCTGAGGAGCTGCTCTTGCTTCTCCAGGGGCTCCGTTCTGCTTCGTAGTACGTTTCGTTTATTCGGCACGTCTGATTACCTTATTCGTAATGGAAGTTCATTGCCAAGCAGCTTATAGTTTTGAAGATGCATTCTTAGTGTATGGCTTATTCAGCCTTATGGTTGCGTCTTCACTTTTATATAAGGACAGCTAAGGTAATGTTCTAGATGGTATAAAACTGTTACAAGTATTACCTTTTACATTATTTTGAAATTATTCTAACAAATGTTTTCTGAGCTGCTACTGAATTCTGGTTACTAAGGACACAGCAGTGAACAAAATGGATAAAAACCTGCTTTCATGGAGCTCATATTCTCCTGGGGGGGGGGGCGGAGAAAATGAGCAAAACAGAAAATATATTAGATGGTGATAATTGCAAATGAGAAACACACCAGGGAAGGGGAATGGCGCTGAGCAGCAGGAACGCCTCACTGAGAGAGGCACTTACGGTGTGACTGGGACAGGGGACCGCGTGCACAGACTGCTCGGGCGGGCAGAGGCCCCGAGGTGGGCGTGTGGGTCATGCTGTCTAGGAAACCCGGTTGAGCTGCTTTGTGTGCGGAGCGCAGGTGAGGAGCGTCCTGGTTGGTAGAACGCATCTGCAGAGTCTGCGCTCTTCCCATGAACGGGGGAGTCCAGGTCCCCGAGTTTAGCTGGCCTTCCCGACTCGTTTCCATCCAACATGGGGTGGCCGCAGTAATGCTGCACACGTGAGGGGCGCTCCCTAGAAAAGGCGCTGAAGCCCCCACCTGGCTCCGTCTGCTGTGCGGTCACCCCCGGCAGTGGCTGCCATCGGGACAGGAGGCCAGGCTGGCACCGAGGCCCCGGCCAGCGGCAGACCGGCAGCGGCAGGACGTTCCTGGGCGGCCTTTGGAGGAGCCCAGATCCCAGCACGCACACTGTCCGCAGTGACCGCTTGGGGTGGGGTGGGGGGGCAACTCAGATCTCCTCACCCACGGGCAGATCTGTGCTCATTTTTAGTAACTAGTGTGGGTGCTTTGTGACGAGGAGTGAGAACTGGAACCAGAGCCCAGGCCATGGGGCTTTGGATCTTTGCGAGCACCTTGGCCTTTTCTGGGGTGACAGGGGAGGTGGGGGTCGTCCTCAGTGGAGCAGTGAGGTCGTCTGTTTGAACTAGGCTGGCTGTTGGGACCGTCTCCTGGCTGCTGGGATGGGAACAAAGAGAAGAGACAGGAAAGCGGAAGAGGCAGGGAGTCCAGTATTTGTTAGTAACTTGTTTACATCATCGAGTTGAGATTTTATCAACACATTTAAGACTACTGAGTTCCTACTAATTTTCCTGTGATTAGATGTTGTTTATTTTTGGGTAACCTGATTTTAATTCCTGTAGTGCCTTTTTACAGTCAAAGCAGTTTATCTTAAAACTTCCTGAGGCCTGCGTCAGGCTCGGCTGGGGACAGTGTAAAAGGGGCCCCACCTCGGGCCACCCACTGGGAAGGCTCTGGAGGAGGGGCCCAGCACTTAGTCCTGGTGCCTGCTACCCGAGGGAGAGACGCAGGGCTTCTTGTCGGCGGCCATTTGGTGTCATTCCCAGCGTAGCATTTCGTGTCCCGTGTCGCAGGGAAATGACACACTGTCCTGCAGTTGCGGGCACTGACCGCAGGGATGTGCCTCTGGATTCGCAGATGATGTTCGCGCAGTTCCAGCACAG
Source organism: Furipterus horrens (assembly GCF_987537825.1). Taxonomy (NCBI): domain Eukaryota; kingdom Metazoa; phylum Chordata; class Mammalia; order Chiroptera; family Furipteridae; genus Furipterus; species Furipterus horrens. Next base: position 1,565,645 of record NW_028327180.1, read on the forward strand.
CCGGGAGAAGGCCCTGCCGTCGGACAACGTGCGGCGCGCCCTGGCGGAGAGCTTCCGGGACGAGCAGCGGTTCCAGCTGGGCCTCATGGACGACGCTGCCGAGTGCTTCGTAAGGACGCGTCTGCGGGGGTCGGCGTGGTGTGGGGACCCGGACGCGCCCGGCGCAGGGGGCAGCCTCCGTGCCCGGGCCTCCTGCCGGTCCTAGTTTATTGCGCGCCCGGCCCCTAGGACGTTCTCACAGCGCCTACTGCGGCGAAAGGGTTTGTTCAGTTAAGTACGGTCACTGACGGGGGCGCCCCGCCCCTGGGGCCCGACGTGCACACCTCCACAGTGCGGTCCTAGGGCGCGGGCGGGACTGAGACGGCCCGCTCTCTGATCCCGCCGCTCTCTGGTCCCCCCGCTCTCTGATCCCGCCGCTCGGCCGGGGCGCACGGGCTGGGACTGCGAGCAGAGCGGCCTCCCCCACCCACAGCCTTCTGCCCCTGGGGAGCGCTCCGGCGCTGCAGACGCGACCGAGACCCCCTCAGTCCTGCGTCTGGTGCCGGCGATGCCCACGAGCCACGTGACCCAAGGAGGGTTCCTTCTGTTTCAGTTAACTGCCTTTATCATCCTGAGATGCTGGAGACATAGGGAACTGCATTTTCTAGTATTAAGTTCCAGATGTCAGCCACCAGGAGTTGATTTTTAGAAGAATTTAAAAATTTTATTAAAACCATACTTTACATTATAATGTTTCTTTTGTTAACTTCTTAAAAGCTAACACCGCCAACAGTGACCAGTTGAATACGACTCGAAGTGCTGATTAAGTAGGAAAGCTGACGATGTCTGGGCGCTCCTAGATCTAAGACTTTGGGAGACCTTAAAACAGCGGTTCTCAACCTGTGGGTCGCGACCCCCTTAGGAGTCGAAGGACCCTTTCACAGGGGTCGCCTAAGACCATCGGAAAACATATATAATTACATATCGTTTTTGTGATTCATCATTATGCTTTAATTATGATCAATTTGTAACAATGAAAATACATCCTGCATATCAGATATTTACATGACGATTCATAACAGTAGCACAATTACAGTTAGGAAGTAGCAACAAAAATAATTTTGTGGTCGGGGGTCCCCACAACCTGAGGAGCTATATTAAGGGGTCGCGGCGTGAGGAAGGTGGAGAACCCCTGCCTTAACAGGCCTTTGGGTCTGTAACGCCCCGGAGTGTATCCGGGAGCGCCCTGGGCCGCACTCACAGCCCGCCCGTCGTCCGGCTTTCTCACCAGGAAACCATCCTGGAGCGGATCCACTCCCACATTGTGCCCGGCCGGGACGCAGACATGTGCACCTCGAAGTGCTGCGTCAGCCACCAGAAGTTCGCCATGACCCTGTACGAGCAGGTGAGGGTGCGCCCCTCCCCGAGGCCCTGCGCGCCCGCACACGGTTGGTAAATAAGCGCCCGTCTTTACCGCAGCGCGTGTGCTGTAGCTGCGGCGCCTCCTCGGACCCCCTGCCCTTCACAGAGTTCGTGCGCTACATCTCCACGACGGCCCTGTGGTAAGACCCCGCCCGTCGCCCCTCCCGGAGGCCCAGCGACACCCCTCAGCCCGCCGGGCGTTTCTCCCGTGCTTATTGGTGCTGGTGTCCGCCCAGCACTTAGTGACGTGCACAGCGTGTCAGTCAGCATTCATATCTGTTTACACTTGCAGGTGTTGAGTGTCAGTTACTGAACGCTTCCTGTGTCTCAGGCTTTACGTAAACGGTCTGTAGTCTTGGGAAGAACCCTCTTTCATTGAGGAAGAAGTCGGCTTACTCAGGTTGATCTGGTGCCCAAAGCCATTACCGTGAAACCCAGGTCTGGTTCCATTTCAAGTGCAGCACCTGCCTGGGTGTGCGCGGCTCTGACAGCCGGGCCGGACGGATCCGGGGGCCTCAGCACGTTGTTGAGCGCTGGTGAAGTGCTCCAGGAGCACGTCGCGTGCTGTTTGCGCCTCTGAGCTTAGCGTGTCCAGCTCTAGGGCGCTGACAGGACGTGGATCCGGGCATCCGGAATGGAAAGTCGGGGCATTGCAGTTTGCGTTCCATTTCTTGTTGGAAATGTTTAAATATTTAATTCATTAAAGATAACGAATACCACCCTGACGGGTGTGGCTCCATTGGTTGAGGGTCATCCCGCAAACCGAAAAGTCACCGGTTTGACCTCTGGTCAGGACACAGGCCTGGGTTGTGGGTTTGGTCCCCCGTTGGGGCACATACGACAGGCAGGCAGGTGGGTGTTCTCTCTCATGTCGGCGCTCTGCTCCCTCTCCTTCTCCCTCACCCCCCTCAGTCAGGTAGGCAGGTAGACAAAGTAAGAAGGTACTTCACGCGTGATGCGTAAAAGCTGCCTCCAGGGGCGTTGGGTAAAGTGAGGCCCAGGCTCCCTGCAGGCTCTGAGCAGATGGTCCGCAGCCCTGAGGGGCGCGTGCTCAGCGGCGAGGGCCCTGCCCTTAGCTGAAAGGGGTAACTGTGTTTCTGGGGGCCTTGGGCCTGGGGGAGCCTTTCCTACAGTGCGTTCTCGTTGGGCCCAGGTTTATAGCACGTCCCCTAGTAATTTGTGTAACAATTTAAGTAACAATGTAAATGAATCATTTGACTTACAAAGACCTTTAGACAGAGTATCTTGCTTATGTAGTTCCAAACAGTGGTATAATTTTTGTTATTTTATTCTATTCTCGACTTGGTTTTTTATCATACACCTGCCAAATTTCATGGCTTTTCATTTGATGGAAAGTCATGGTTAATTTTCACACGGAATCATGTTCTTAAGATGGTAAACGGGGATCCTGCATATGTCGACAGTGTAGTATTTCCTGTGCTAAGTGGTCGGGCCGTCTCTGAGTTCCGGGCCAGATCTGGGACCGCTTCTCCTTTGCAGCAACGAGGTGGAGCGGACGCTGGGGCGGCAGGAGCGCGGCCGGCCCGAGACGTTTGCCGAGGTGCTGCAGGCGGCCAGCACGGCCGGCGACCTCCACCGGTGCCCGGTGAGTCCCTGCTGTGCGCGTCAGTCACCTGCGGGGGAGGGCAGGAGCCTGCCTCGGCGCTGTCATGTTAGGTCGCCGGGCCGCGAGAGCTTGTGTCTCCGCACTGTCTGCAAAGGCTCTGAACCCTGAAGGGTTTAAGGCAACACGGGTTAACGTTTTAAAATTCTGAAATTTTATCATTTGACTAAAGACATAATTAATTTCTTTTTTCTTTACACTTTAAAAGTGGTATTCTTTTCTGATGCAATATTACTAATAATTTCAAGGGTCCTATTTGTACTTGTTGCAGGCAGAATTCTTGTTTTAACAGATTTACAAAAATAACAAAGCAAAGCACTTTGATTTAAAGTAAACTTCCTGTTGAATCAATAACTAGGAGAAATTGTTTGTTAGAAGTTTATTTTAATATGCTAAAGAAATAAATTTCCAACATATGGTCAGGCTGTTACTGCATATGACGAACTGTGTAAGGCACTGCCTGTGGTGTGTCTGTTTCAGTAATTTTAAAGCTTGCCTTTTGTGTTTTTCTTTAGAGTAACTGTGGCCAAAAAATAAAAATCCGCCGCGTTTTAATGAATTGTCCCGAGATTGTTACAATCGGTTTGGTCTGGGACTCGGAGCACTCGGACCTGACGGACGACGTCGTCCGGAACCTGGCGACACAGCTTTATCTCCCCGGGGTACCGCCGCTCTTTCCGTGTTCTTCCTCCTGTTTTGAAACTTCTCAGACACACCTGCCCCTATTGCATTACACTCGGTTCCTCAGGACTAAGTTTTCTCTCTGGAGGAAGTGATGTTCAGATGTAACTGATAAAGCTAACCCAGTCAGCCGGACTGGGAGCCGGTCTTGCCGAGACTGGGGATGGCTCGGTTTTAAACTGGTTGTGCTGCATCTCCTGTGGCTCTAGAGTTACCGCCCGGAAAGGTGGGGGGTTAGGAGTCCTTCTGCAGCGCTGACCTCTTCTCATTACCATCTTAGTGAACGCATCTTGGGTTGGTTTATTAAACTTCTAGAGAATTAGAGAATTATCCTTTAGGTGATATGTTTAATGTGGTTCAAATACATGATTCAGTCAAGAATTATCAGAAAATGTGTGATTGACCTCACAGTTTGAGTGTATGTATGTAACATGTCAGTTCTGTGTCATTGGAGACACCGTATTACTGAACTAAATGGAGTGAGTTCACTTACGTTTCTCGTGGGCAACGGGAAGTAGTAATTCTGTTCCCAGTGCAGGTGCTGGATTAGGGCAGTGCGCACAGGCAGTACTTTTTTGTGGAGAATCAAACACATGCCATCAAATTCTTGTTAATTCATTAAAAATACTGTATTAAATGGACATTATTAATTTTTTAAACAGCTTTTTTACAGGGTTACTGATGAAAATGCCAGACACAGCGAGCTGCACCTCGTGGGCGTGATCTGTTACACCAGCCGCCACTACTGCGCCTTCGCCTTTCACACCAAGAGTTCCAAGTGGGTGTTCTTTGATGACGCAAATGTGAAGGAGGTAAGTGGGAATAGCTATTGTGACTTTTACATTTTAGGAATAAATGGCGTTAATATAATAGTGAAATAATGATGAAATAAATATGTAATTATATAAAATGAATGAAGGAACCCAAAAGTGGAGTTCAGTAGGGCCAAGATGCTGAATTTGCTGGACAGATGACCAGAAAGGAAGTCACACACGGCGGAAGCTGTGGAGCTGACAGCAGGTCCCCTTTCATCTTTGCGGAATGGTGACCTGCTGTGTGCAGGCGAACCTGGCAGCGTGAGGACCAACCCCCGTCAGGCAGGAGGTCAGGCGATTCCCAGAGCTCACCCAGGGCCGGGGGGGTCTGCATCCCCCCAGCAGGAGCGAGAGACGCTGTGAGACATAGGCTGTCTCCCCACAGAGGGGCTGAATTGTCCCTGAAGATGCTCTGGACCAGTCAGGTGACCTGCACGGGCAGTTCCAGGCCAGCTCTGATATTTAATTATTCAAAAAAGACAAAAAAGTGATAGCAGCGGATGGAAGTACCAGACAAGAATGTTAAAACTACTGTTTAAACAGAGACTTATTAGTAACAGTGAGCATGGACCGTAGAAATAACTGATGAATGGGACTGCACCGAGACTTTCGCTCTTCAGTGTGATATGTAAGGAGGGGTAAGGCATGTCACAGTCTGGGAGAAGAGATTTGTCAAGTGTATCCAGGGCAGATAAAGAACTCTTGTAACTCAGTAGGAAAAAGACAAACCAATACAAGAGCGGCCCAGAGACTGGGACAGTTCCCCAAAGACCAATGAGTGGCCCTTGGGGTGATAGCAGACTGCGCACAGAAGAAACACGCCTCCCTGGCACACTGGGCTTCGGGACTCACCATCAGGCGCGCTGAAATCCAAGAGACCGGCCTCGCCACGCGCTGCGCGGGGACAGCGTGGCCAGACCCCGGCTCAGGCCTATGCCAATGTGACGCTGAGCCGTCACTTTGGAAAAGAGCGTCGGCTTCTTCTGACGTGAACAGGTGCTTCCCACACAGCCTAGCAGCTGTACCCCAGGGGACACGTATGTCCACACACCCCTTACACGTGAGCGCTCACGGCAGTTTTGTTCCCGGTAACCCAGCTGGCGACGATGCGCATGCCGGCCCATGGGGAGTGGACACCCAGTTGCGGTCCAGCCGTGCGGTGGGGTGCTCTGCCCCCCGACACAGGAACGGGCCCGTGTGGAACGTCTCAGAAGACGCTAATGGAAGAAGTGAGGCAGGAACACCGAACACTGGTTCTGCTTACGTGACGTCCTAGTGAAGGGCAGTGCTAGTGACGGAGGGGGGACGCCTGGCTGCCGGGGCCGCAAAGGGGGGGTGTGCTCGTGGGAGGGCCGCAGGGCTGCATGCATTTGACCCGCACAGGGACCTGGGCCGTTTTATTTCATGCAAATTACACCCAGTGAAGCCAGTGAAACAGTTCTGGTATTTACAGTCCGTTCTAAAGTCAGCTCTTTGCTCAGAGTCCTTGGGGCTCTGTTATAGCTGTTTGTGAAGAAGGGGCATCCGGAATCCGTGTGCAGCTACGTGGTCGCTGTCGTACTCTGCAGCCACGTGGTTTATAGTTTAAATCGTCTCATTGGGGTTTACCTGGCTCCCCCCTTATGAATAATGTCTGGGGCCGCGTTTCCTGTGCTTATTGGCCATCCTTACATCCTTTTGGTGAAGCCTGTTCACATGTTCTGCCCATTTTTAAGATTGGATGATCTTCTCAAGGCGCTGTAGCAATTCTGGGTCCTGCCCACCCGCCTTTGTTAGACAGATGTGTGTGGCTGGTTTTCCACTTCTGTGGTGGTGTTTTCCATGGAGCAAGAAGGCTTTCGTTCACTTCGGTGAACCCCGTTTTATCTTTTTTCTTTGGTTTGTTTGCGTCCTATGTCAGAAATGTCTGCCTTCCCGAGGGTGTTGGGTTCCCTTCTTGCTCCCTTCGCGGAGCTCGAGGTTTTGCACGGCTCCTTCTGAGTTATTTCTCGGGTTCACACGCAGTTGGGTCGCTCTTCTTTTCCATCGCTCTGCTATGACGTCATTTGTTGAATCAATGTTTATATTTTCCCATCCATTAATTGTCTTAAAATCTTTGTCAAAAGTCAGTCAACCATGTTTGTGAAAAGCTTTCTAAACCTTGCTAATCTAAGTCTTGATACAGAGAGTATATAACTGTGCCCACCATTTTTTAAAAATGTTAACGTTTAAAGGTTTTTCAAATTTAGACTAGTTATTAAATAAAATAGTTAATCATATAATAATACAATGAGCAGTGGAACTGCTAGCATCTGAGTGATTTAAAAAATGGTTGATATGCAGATTCAGTCAGTCTCTGCCTCTTCCTGGAACACGCTGATTACAGGCGTGGTTTTGTTCCCTGGGGTTCTGTAAAGGTCGGCACGCGGTGGAAGGACGTGGTCGCCAAGTGCATCCGATGCCACTTCCAGCCCCTGCTTCTGTTCTATGCAAACCCGGACGGCACGGCCGTGTCCACCGACGACGCTCTCCGGCAGGTCGTCGGCTGGTCCCAGAGCAAGCCCGTCGCAGGAAGTATGGGTAATTCTTTCCTTTTTTTTCAGTTTAGTGTTTCTCTATCATCACAATCACACAAGGAATATTAATATATGGAATATAAAATGAGTGTTGAGAATAATGTCAATATTTAGTTTTAAGATGGAGTTCAGGAAAATTCTAACACTTGAGTTAATCTTTATAATCTTGGCTCATCGGTGGCCTCAGGAGCTTCCCACGCCGTGGCCACAAGCACAGAGGGAGGGACCCCGCCGGGCTGGCAGCTTCCCAGCGGTGAGCACTGAGCTGTGGAGCGGGCCGGGCGCGGGGAACGCCCACCGCAGCCAGCCCGCTCCGGGGTGCACGGCAAAGCCCAGAAACGCTCGCGGGGTGCCGGTCCGCTCAGTTGCTAAGTGATGTTGTCTACAGCATTAACAATATCTGAGAAGGTGATTCACACGTCTTCTGTGGGAGAAGGAAAGGGACGATGCATTTGTTTGTCTTTCTAAGGATGTGAACAGCCCTCCACTTATAAATCAGACCACGTAAAAGCGAACGGATTTGCTGACCAGGCCAAACAGAGAGAACACCAGAAATTTCAAGCAGACAACATCTCATCATTTGGTCGGAGCCACGTGCAGGCGAGTGGCGGCAGAGGAGCAGGTGCGTGTTTAAACGGCCGTCCTCGCATTGTCCCCGTGGGGCCGGGCCTGCCCTCGCGTCACGTCCTGGGCCTGAGGCCTGGCAGGGGCCACGAAGGGCAAGACAAGCAGAGAGCCGGGCTCTGTCGTTTCACTCACGCCTCTGAGACCCTGGCGTTCCGGGGACAGTTCGACTGGCCTCGGGTTTAGACGCGCCACGGACTCCGAGCCTCGCAGGCTGGCGGCCAGCGGGACTGTGACCTGTACACCGTGGCCCCTCCTGGGTGGCCGTGTCACCGGGCAGAGGGGCAGGGGAGTCGCTGACGTGGCGGCTGTGCCGACGTTGAGGTTCCCGTCAGTGGCGGCAGGAGCGGCTCAGATGCTGCTGCAGCTCCCTCGCGGCCTCGTTCTTGTTCAGCTCCCCCGGTCCTGTCACCCCACAGCTACCGTCCTCTGCCAGTGCTGTGACAGCCCCAGGCAAGGCGTCCCCGTGCGGGCTGCAGTGACGACCTGCAGGTGCACGGAACTCCGCGGGGCTGGGTGTTCAGGATGACTTTTAAGCAACTTTTAAAATATATTCTTGAAGTCATGTGTCAAGGGTAGTAAGATTCAGAATTAACAGTTATCACAAAGAAGTGCAACGGATGCTTCTTAAAATTCTTAATGGAACTGTGCCTCCCCATCCTGTTTCATCTCATGGCACACAAACTAATAGTTACTAAATCCTGCGTCACGCCGAAGAATGTTGTATTTCTTGCCAGTCTGACAAGATTCACAAATAGATAATAATAGTAGTAATTACAGTAGTCCCTCTCTATATTATGGTTCACTTATCGTGGCCTCACTGTATTGGGGGGTTTTAAAAATATATTTAATTATCGCGGATTTTCTCTATCACGGGATGTTGCAGTACTGTGTACGTATGTCGTTAAAGTGACGTAGGTTTAAGAGTGTAGAATACATGTAAGGTTCCTACTTCGCGGGGGCGTCTGGCATACAATACCTGCCATAAGTGAGGGGATACTATACCTACCCTTTTGCTCCAAATTGAGTTTTTAAAAAATGAGGTGCACATACTTGAATATAAGGATTTCTGGTACCAAGAACTAACCAGTCAGACGCAGCCTTATTATGCAACGTGACCAATAAGACGCAAGTCTTTTATGACATGCATTCATGTTCAAGAAGGGCGTTCCCACCAGGCGGCTCATGCTGTGTTGGCTGCTGTCATGTTTTACCCGACAGCCTCAGGGAAGGGAGGTCAGTGCCCCTGAGGAGTCGGGCGCTGCATGTTTTAACCATTCTTGCAGTGCACCGGTTGGAAATCGCTAGATTAAGCCATTATCTGTTTTTCTAAAGATACCTAGTGTTAAGCCCAGAAACTTTGGAACCAGACGACTTGGGTCTCTGATCCACCTTAGAAGTTACGGGAAACTTGTGTTTCCTGATCCAGAGCTGAGAGGAACTGTGTGCACCTCCGAGACAGAGTGCGTGGGGGACGCAAGTGGCTCCCCTTCGGCCCCTGGTGTGTCAGCAGAAGGTGTCGTTTCCGCTTCACACGCGCATTGGACGTGTCACAGGCAGCGTCACAGGTGACGAGGTGCCTCCCCAGTGTCAGGACACATCACACTTTCTTAGTTAAACCCCAAAATGAGTTTATTGGGTACTATAATGTGTATTTTGTTTTTAATATATAGCATCTTAGATACTTTCTGCAGCTTAGTTTGTATTTTTATTGAGCACTCAGGAAAATGACCGGCCTTGTAACTCTAAGAACGGCTTTCCTTTTGCAGCCAAGCTGAGTGACAGTGACCAAAGGGAGAGAATAAAGGACCTCTCCCGGGAGTGTGCTCTGAAGGCGCTGGAGCAGAAGGGCCTGCTGTCCTCCCAGGGAAGAGCCTGGGGTCGGCCCCGAGGTGAGCTGGGGCGCCTTCATGCGGGAAGGGGCTGCTGAAGTCCTACTTGAAAACTGAGTTTTATAACTTCAATTCAATTTAATTTAACATAACTTTAAATATATTTATTATATGGATTTGTTTATATATTATATAGTTTAATACGATTTCTCCAATATACCTATTAAATCTATAAATTTTTCTTTCTTCTTATTTAATGCTATCCTGGAATACTTGTCTTTGTTTTGCTGTTTTAACTTTCAGTTAAACGTTAAATTAATAAAAGTGACTATTTAATTTTTAATTAAAATTAACGGCGGCTCACGCCTGTGGTGCACGCAGCTACCGGGCAGCTCCGTTTCCCGGGGCCTGGGTGCCCTGCCGAGCGGCCGCGGGGGGCTCCCTGTGAGCCGTCCCCTCGGACATCCCAGCGCGCACCCCGGAGTGCCGACGCCGCAGTGCCGCCTTCCCTGGGGGGCTGCGTGTGCAGCCACCGCCTAGAACTCCCCGGAGAACGGCGGGGCGGGGCGGGGCCGTCCTGAACTTGGGCGCTGCGGCCCAGACACGTCCACACCGCCGCGCGGGCGACTGGGTGTCTGTCCTCGCGCTCGCGACGGCGGTCGGCTTTAGCCAGCTTTTGAAATTCTGCCAGTGTAAGAGGCAGGAAGTATTTCTATTTGATGACTAATTAATGCGTGTGATGGAGTACGGTTGTTTTTTTTTTAACCATCTTATGATCTGCTTGAGACCGTGTTTAACCTCAGGAGAGAGCCGTCTGCTCTATAGGGGCCTCTCAGCAGCGCAGGACTGGCGCGCCCGCTTCAGCCGGTAGCGCGGAGGAGCCTGGGGTCCCCACCGTCCCTGTCGGCTCCGGCCGCCGCTCGCTTCTCCCCGAGACGGCCCTGTGGAGCGTTCACGCGTCTCTCTCCTGCCTTCTTGTTTCTAAAGGTGCGCTCGGGGAAGACCTCCCGCAGCCCAAGGCCGGGTCGCCTCCCGCCCCCGACGGCTCCAGGCGGCAGGACAGTCCGCACCCGCCCCACGGCCGGGCGGCGGGGCAGAGCGGCCCGGACCCGCGCGCCCCGCAGCGGCGCGCCGCCGCCCAGCCCCAGGCTCCGGCCGCAGGACCGAGGGCGGCCGGCAGGGCCCGGGCGGAGGGCGCCCCCGGGCACGACGCGGCTGGCAGCGGGAGCTCCCGGGACGGCGGCGGCCGGAGCCGCGGCTGGAGGCCCCTGCGCGAAGCGCTGAACGTCGACAGCGTTTTCAGCGACAGTGAGAGGAGGCAGCTCGGCCCGAGGCCCCAGCCGGGCGCCGGCGACAGACCCAAGGGCGGCGGCGAGCAGCGTGGTCGCGGCGGGCCGGGCGAGGACCCGCGGCCCAAGGGCTTGACGACCATATACGAAGACGGCCGGGAGCAGCAGGGGGCCCGCAGGGGCTCCCCGGGGCGCAGCGGGCGGGGCGCAGGGCGCGCGAAGGGGCTCGGGGAGGCCGGGCCGCCTGGCGACGCTTGGCAGGCGCAGAGGGCGGAGTCCGGGTACGAGAGCAGCGACCACGGCAGCAACGGCTCCGCCCACCCGGACTCACCGGGCGCCGACGGCGGCGGGACCCGCACGGAGCCCAGCAGCCTGGCCTGCGGGGCGACCTTCAGGTAACACGGCCCCGCCGCCCGCCCCTCGTGGGTTATTTGAGGTCGTTTTCAAAGTTTGGGGTCAGTTAAGTGGTGGAGGAGGAGCTTGAGCTCAGGGTAATGAAGCCTGGGGCAGTGCGGGTTATTCGGTGTTTCACGTCTCTAATAGTCATTTCCTGATTCCAGAAACCACAGCGGTGTACTTCTAGGACATTTGAAAGTGTAGAAACACATTAGCACATGGACACCGGACGCCGTTGGGCCTGCTGTGGGGTTTAAAGCACAGATTGAGATTGGTTGCCTCTCAGTCATTAAGCTGCTGGGTTAATTCTTCAGCCTACTTAATGCTGCTTATCCCGTCACCCGCTTCTGTCACTTCTATACTGTTTTATACCGTTTTATACCGTTAGAGCCCAGTTCCTTTAGCCAACGCGCAGGAACGCAGCTGAGGAGCTGGGTTTGCGCCCCGTTAACTGAACCTCTTACATCACCGAGCGGCGCATGGCCCCTCTCCGCGTGACCCCTGACGCGTGTCCTCAGCCTCGGAAGTGGCTGCTCTCTTGGGCCAGGCTAGCTACTGTTTCTGCCTTAAATCCACTTAAAACATCTTGATTCAATACTAGCTGCTGTTTTACCACCTTCCTTATTAAAAAGCCAGATTTGCAAAAATCAGCTGCTTGTGTTGCATTACAATGGCCGGGGAGGCTTTTCTCTGGCAGAGTAACTTCATATTCATAACACCCTTTGGAAAGGACGAGCTTAGGGTCCAGGAAAGATCAGGACTCTGTAGCCAGGTAGGCTTGGATTTTAATTATTGGGCCAAGTAATTGGACTTTCATGCCCTAATCTGTTGTAAAATGAGGACAATAACTACTTTTCAGTGTTGCTGAGTTGTAAATTAAATAATGTACATCAGTGGTGTATCATAATTGTTTAACAGATGGTATTTCCTTTTCTTAAAAACAGTAATTCATGGCACTGATGCGCCTGGCGTGTTTTGTTCTGTTTTTAGTGACCAGATTAAGGCAAGCAGCCAAAGTCTAGAGCGTGTGAACTGTGCCCCCCAGCAGAGCAGAAGCCCCTCCTCGGAAGGTAAAGTTTATTGAATGCGCTGCAGTGGCGGCTGTAAAAGGGAGGGGGCGCTAGTGGGGGTCAGACGCCGAGAGGGGGCCGTGCCGGAGGCTCCGTGGGACAGGGTGGGGCTGCCCGAGCTGTGCTTAGAGCCCTTGGGGCGAGGGGCGTGGCTGGCTCAGGGACAGGGGCGGGGACGGTGTCACTAGGCTGGGCATTCGCTGTGACCTCCAAATCCCTTGTGTTGTGACACAAGCCTGTCTCTTGTCCGCGATGCGTGTCCAGGGGAGGTCAGCACACAGGCCCGGCTGGCAGGGCTCCGTCGGCACAGGGGCCTCTGACGCAGCTGTATGGGTGGGGGCGGGGGCGAGCCCTGCAGGTGCCTGTTCCCCACACTTCGGCCTGGGCTGGCCACTCACTGCCATTCTCACGTCATTGGCAAGGCAGGTCTCTCGGCCAGGCCTGGATGAGGCGGGGGGGCTCGCAGGTGCCTGGCAGCCCTCACGCTCATGCCCCTGAGGCTAGGGACAAGGAGGAGCCCTGGTGCATGGTGTGCGGTGACAGCGATTAATGGCGTGGCATTATTACGGGTGACGGGTTAGTGAGGAAAGGCAGCCGAGAGCAAAGGATGGGGTGTCTGAGCCTGTCCGGAGCTCTGGAGGGCTGTCGGGAGACCCGCGGAGAGGGAGCACAGGGCCATGCGCAGGGCGGGTCACCGAGGTCGCCGCCATAGCCAGTGTTGGAATTTTCACATTCGGAGGAGAGAAGGGATGTGATTTTTCAAAATAAAATTGCTGTGAAAACAAATTTTAAAGTTTGCTTTTAGTCTTTATCACCCTATGGCTTTTGTGGAGCTGATTGTTCAGGCTGCAGACTAAGAATGTGGTTAAGTGATAAATTATTTTGTTTTCCTCAAAGGGTGTAATATCAGAAGGAAACACTGCTATTAAGGAAATAACCTTCCTTTCCCATATGAAATGTCTCGCCTGTTTGAAAATCTGATCTGAGTCCGGTAAGCAAGTGTTACAGGAAGCAGCGAAGGGCTGGCCGGAGACCAGCCGCACAGGCCGGTGAGCCTGAACAATCACTGCGCGTTCAGGACTGGCTTCCTGAGCGCAGCGCGACCCCGGGCCACCGCGACGAGAGGGCCCAGAGTGTGTGGCCCTGAGGGCGCCGTCCTGAGTGTTCCCATTAAGTGAGTGCGCAGGCGGGGAGCCCACTTAGGATAATTTTGTGGAGGTGGAATCACACGTTTGGCACCGACCGTTTTCCAGTGACAGTTCAGAGACATTGAGCACATTCACACTGTGCGTCTGTCACCACCGTCCTCTGACTCCGTCACCTCGTCAGACTGAAGCTCTGTCCCTGTGGGACACGGACTTCCCACGTCCCTCCCCCAGCCCTGGGCACCGTGTGCTTTCTGTCTGAGCGCGGTGATGCCAGGGACCTCAGAGAAGTGGGACTGAACAGTGTTGGTGCTTCTGTGACAGGCTTGCTCCCCTTGGCACACTGTCCTCAGAGGTCATCCACGGTGTAGCCGGGGTCACAGCTTCATTCCCTGTCAGGGCTGACTGATACTCCGTGGTGTGAGTTAATGCACTGCGCCCGTCCATCGCCTCCTGTTGGACAACCAGGCATTGCCCCCTTTGGCCACTGTGAGATTCGGTGGACAAATATCTGAGAATCCCTGCTTCAGTTTTTTCGAGAACAGACCCAGGAGAGCAGTTGCTGGCTCCTGGGGTCCCTCCGTGCGGACTTCATGAGAACCCGTCCCAGCGGCTGCGTCGTCCGTTTGCAGCCCCACCTGCGGGGCGGGGCACAGGCCCCCTCCCCGCCCCCCGCTCGCTCCTCTCGGGGCTTTTCCATAATCGCTGTCTGGAGGGTGTGAAGCGGCATCTCAGGGTGCTTTTCTGGAGGCCGCTTTTGCTCACCACATAAGTCACAGCTGCTGAGACCAGTTACAATCCGACAACCGTCCAAGCCCGCCGTAGTTCCCGCTGGGCACCGCCTGTCACTGATCCTGCTCTGTGTGTGTCCCCTCCCCGGGTCTGGCACGTGTCTGTCAGGCGGTCAGGAACGAATGTCCGGAACTCAGGACGATCATGTATTAAGGAATCATCAGCACACGTGGGACGTGAATGCCACAGACGTGAGGCACGTCGCTCAGGAAAACTGGAGACTTTGGGGCAAACACAGACAAAGGAAGGCACGCGGCGTTTGCCGAGTGAGAGGCGGCCCCGGGCCGGAGAGGAGGAGCCAGGGGGGAAGGGCTGAGCAGTAGCTGCGGGGGCACCACGGGCCAGGAAGTGGGGGGTCCCGAAGGAGAGTGCTGGCAGAGGAGGTGGCGTCAGTGAGACGGCGAGGGCCGCGGCAGAGGACGCCGGGCACAAGCACGAGGGGGGCAGGGAAGGGCCGTGGTGTCGGGACCGTCCTCCGACTGGCCCCGAGCAGCGGCGGCGTCCGATGTCCCTCCCAGGTGCGTCTGCGTGAAGGACGCACAGCTGTTCTTGTACGGCTTTCGTCTCGGGCTTTTCTGACCCTTCGGCAGCCGTGTCTAGAAAAGTAGGTCTTCACAGGAGCGGGGGGTAAAGACAAGAGAAGTAAAGGAGGGGGTTTAGCATGCGTCCACCGGGCCTCAGCCGGGATTGGCCCAGCCCAGCTCCTGGAGGAGGAAATGACCTGAGAGCCCCGTTCCGCTTTCGTGCCACCAGGGTGAGGAGGGGACAAAGGCTTCAGGATGTGACTGAGGCGCAGTCCCTGGAGGGAGCGTGAGGAGGAGCGAGGAGGTAGAGGCACAGGCATGGGGGCGGCGGTGGGGCGCAGGCCTCCGTCTGTGGGCCCGTGTTCCGTGGGGCGCTCGCTGGCCTTCCACTCGGCTCTCTCTGCTCTAACGGCGGGTCGCACGCCGACTTGTGTGTATGGTGCAGTATCTGCAGGTCACAGGTGACAGAAACGTCTGCCCTTGGCTTGGGAGCCTGCAGGCTTGTCTCGGCCGCAGGCCATGGTAGCGGGGGACCCGGACCCGGAAAGGGCAGGAGGGATGGAGCCCCTCGGCGCTCCAAGGTCGGTTAGTTCCCTGAGCTGTTTGCCACCAAAACGCCGCCGCTTGGGGAAGTGAAGTGGACTGCCCGTCCTCTCGTTAAGTCCTAGAGTTCGTAAGCGAAAAACTTCATTGGAGAATTTGTAGACGGACCTAACTTTGGTTATTTTCGCTAAGATTTTTTTTGAAAACTGCAGGGTGTTGCGTGAATATTTGTGGAAAGAGACGCAGAGATAATTCCAGCAGGCAGGATGCGTGGCCAGCTACGCACGGAGGGCTGTGGCTCGCTCAGGCCGTCAGCAATTGTTCACGGCCCTCCGTTCCTTTTATTGGGTTGCAGAAAAAATTTTTTTAAAAGTAAAACTAAACTAAACAGGCTTACATGGTAACAAACATTCTTCCCACTAAAAGGAATAAACATTAACCTATAGAGCTACAGAGCAGAGTGGTAAATCACAAAGGTCCAAGGGTCTGTCCCACATCCGATACAGTTGCTAGGAGAGAGGAGACACTAATTTTCAAGCTTCTTTGTTCTTAGAGACTTGTAAACCGGCCCCCAAGAGTCGTGTGCGGGTAACGGTCCAAGGGTCTGCACCATTCGACATTATCACTATGGGAAGGAGGCTTAGGTCTTCAGTCCCCTTTGTTCCCTGGATTCCCCGACCCAGCCACCAGGAGCCGCGTGCAGCCGCTGACATCAGCAAGACTCGCTTGCAAGTTCTTGCAAACTGAGGTCACAGGACACCCGGGCAGGGGGGCCGCTTGCAGGCCCCCCGGCAGAGGGCTTGTGACTTTCGCCTGCAGCAGAGTGTATTCATTTAAAACACATACATTGTAAAGTGTATCTAGCAAAAGAGGTACTTTAACCGTTGACTTGGTTCCCACTAAATGCGTTTTCTCTGCGTTTCGTAGGCTGCCAAGAAGCAGGGTATCTGCACACGAGTTCTCTGCTGTGGTCCAGTGCCACGTGGATGTTTATCTAAGTGTGTTTCAAAACCATCAACTTTCAGTATTGAAATTGAATCTAACAAAACAGCATGATTTGTGCTTTCTTTAAATGATAATTCCAGTGAGAAAAGAAGCCACTGATTCCTTTTTAAATTTTGTATCACCCCCAAATTTAGTTACCTCAGAGCGTTGTAAAGTATCCGCTCCTTTTTGTGCGTGGTAAATTTAGCCAGAAGTGTTTATCCAGTGGAAGCTCCATGGTTTCTCTAGAGGGCTCACATTTTCTTTAAGTGACTCACTATTTTGAATCAGATCGCAGGTGTTCCTGCTCTTGTCTGTCCCCTTTGTCACCAGGGCCTCCTGTTCTGAAAGCCCCCAGGACACAGCTCGGCCAGGTTGTGCGGCCCTGCCGGCAGGTGGCTCCTCACCTCTCCCGCCCTCCAGAGGAGGTGTGTACTCTCACTTCCTGACGGGGGTTTCGGGTATTTTTGTACAGAATCGAAAGTAGCATTATTATTCATGAACGCATCTTGCCTTGACATTGAGGTCTCTCTGTGCCGGGCGTTAACATTGGCCTGTTTTAGTTCTGCAAAGAACCGGCAGCCAGGTTTCCCAGCGAGGGCGCACGGATGTCTGTGTCAGCAGAGAGAGGAATGACATGTCTATTTTTAAGTTAGCTGGAATTCTGAAGTCAAGCCACTTGGTTGAATGCCTGCCGTAGTGTTTTTAAAATTTCAAACATGATTTATAAAACCACTGCTGCCTCCTGCTGCCTGCTGGGTGAATGCTTTAACAAAAGTAAAAAATTCTTTAAGAATTAAGCTTTTTTCCTTTTTGTGAGTATATTAAACTTGAAATTAATGAATAAGCGAAAAAGTAAGATAAACATTCTGAAGTTAAATCAGAGTGAGTGGAAAACTGTAATATAAACTTTCAAAGTTTCAGGCTTTAAAGACTGAAAAATTATTGAGATTCTTTTTGACATTCCATCTTTTAAATCATGAAGTGACTGTCCAGAGCGGGGCTCAGTCTGGAGCTCAGGCAGCACAGCAGCTGTCGGGCAGGGGAGCCTCGGGGGTAAATGGTGCGGCCCTTGTCTTCCAGGCCGGGTTGGAACGGCGCTCGGGGGGCCTGGGAGGGGCGGTGGGGGGCTGCGCGGGATTGGCCTCGGCTTCTGCTTGCCTGTCCTGGGTCCCTGGGGTGGGGACGGGGCAGACACAGGTGGGGTGGCTAAAACGAGGAGGAGAGTCTGCTTTCACGCGTGGCTTTTTCACCCTGCAGACGTTCATTGGGGATCGCCTGTGAGCTGGGGGCTGGGACAGCCTCTGGGGACCGCTGCACACAGGGCACGCGCCGTGCGGGCTGCACTCCCCGCGGCCGGAGGGGGCCAGCGTCCACGCTGAAGCAGCGGGGTCCCCTCACTCCGCCGTCCTCAGTTTTCATTGCGAGGCGCAGTGTCCGCGTGTACCGTGTGAGCAGAGCGCGTCCACGGCACTCAGTTCTTGTGTGCGCGCTACGGCTCTTCCTCGGAAAGGGCTTCAGGGCTGGATCTGCAGAACCTGGTCCAAGGGAAACAGACATTTTTTGGAAGGGTAACATTTAGGTGTTTTGGTCAACTATGAAGTCCACTTGAATTTTGAGTGACGGGGTAGTTTTTAAAAATACACTCAGAAGATCAATTCGGGGATAAAAAGGGTATCCACGATTAAGTTCCCTCTTGTTGTTTCAAAAGAAAGGCTTCTGCGTTCGTATATTGGATTTTCTTTAACCCTCAGTTCGCCAGCTTGGTGTGTGTGAGAATGAGCGGGAACTGAGACACGTGACCGTGACGGGCGGGTCCCCTAGAATAGGGGACACAGGAGAACGCAGCAGTGCTGTAAGAGCCGGGCAGTGAACTGAAAACAAGCTTGTGCCGTTATCCGCGGTGAGCGTCAGAACAGCCACGTGTGTCGTGTGCCGTGACGGTCACCCCGCCGGCCTCGCTCCGTCAGGCAGAAATGCTGGACGGCAATGGTGCATTTTAGGGGCTGACGTGCCCAGAGCTCTGGCTTTGGAGTTAAGCCTGGGCTGTCGTGGCCGCTGTCACCTGCCCGCTGTGCAGCGTTGCTGGGTCACCCACCGTCCTTGGGCACAGAGGGGGACTGTCTCACACAGTAGCCATGGCAGATTTTAGAGTTATTTTTTCATCAATGAGAACAATGGCTTTCAGACTTTCTAACCTCATGTCATTGTACTATTAAAAAATATTGAAGACTGCAAAGACCTTTTGTTTTATAGTTCTATCAACATTTGCTGTAGTAAGCAGCCACACCTAAGATCTTAAATATTTATTCATTTAAATAACGACCGGCTTCAGTTAGGCCTGCTTTATAGCCCCCATGCACCCTCAGGTGTTGATGCTGTCACTGTATGCTATTTAAGCCACATCTGCCAGTGTCACTGCGGATGTTAGCACAGGCCGCCTTTGTAACTGTCGGGACCCTGCGGGACTCATGGTGCCTCATGCAAGTTCCCACAATCCTAAATCTCATCTAAAAGCGTGAATTCCATCATTGGCAATAAATACGGCCCGTCGTATTCTTGAGGTCATCCACTCACATCTCCAATTTTCAAGAAAATTTCTGCCAGGTAACCAAGTCCAAATGACCAAAGTTTGTCATCTTTCTGAGTAAAAACAGTGTTCGGAGTAGAGATGACGTAAGTAACTACTGGGGGCTCCAGTCGCAGTCAAGAAGTGATAGCTGGTTGGTGGGGGTGGGGTGGTGCCTCCCCTGCCCTGAGGCCCCCCCACGCCCTCTCATTCGGGGGCAGCCTTCCTGTGAGGCAGGGCCCTCAGCGCCGCGCCGTCGCGTCACTCGGGGAGGCGGCTGGGATCGGAAGGGGCCACGAGGCAGTGACCCCAGCCTGGCCCGGCCGGCCCTGCGCAGACGCGGGCTCTCCGCCAGGTCCCCGTCCCCAGGGCCCCAGCCCGCGGCCTGGCGGGAATGGCGTCGTTCCGGCGTCGCCGACACCAGTGGGTGGGGAAACAGCCACTCATTCTGTATGAAGAGCCAGAGAAGGGTTGACTTTGAGCCGAGCCTTGAAGCATGTGTGTGTGTGTGTGTGTGTGTGTGTGTGTGTTGATGGGAAGAACTTAAGTGATTCTGCCCTTTCCCCGCCCCTCCTCAGGCCTCAGGAGAGAATCCAAGGACCTGGAGGCAGGCTGGGAACCTCAGGAGTCCTGCCCGGAATCACACCTGCAGACGACAAAGCCTTTGGGGAAAAGGTAACCAGACATTTGGAAATGGCAGGGTCGTTTTTCTCAGGTGCATGTGTTGGAGGAAGTCTTTATTTACCAGAAAGGCGAGGACACATCCCTGCTCTGAGCGGCGGGTGTGCGCATCTCAGTGCCCGCGCTATGGGGGGGCCGGAGGTCAGAGGGTGCACCCGCCGCACGTTTGTGCCCGCCCTCAGGGCGCTCTCCTGACGTTCTGCACGGCCGGGCTTAGGTTCGGTGGTCTGCCCGAAGGGCTCCGGGGTGACGCCCGCTGCCACGGCTTCCCGGTCGGTGCTGCAGGTCTTACAAGGAAATGGATGTCATCGTTCCTGAGTTTTGAAATTAGGTGGTTGTGTTTAATTTTTTTAATCACACTTCTAATTATTGGAGATTTGATTTTAGTAGGGACAGATGTTTCTGAAAAGCATTGGCGTGTCCTGTCACAAAGATTTTAGAGTCAGAGAGGGTAACATGTTAATGGTTTCCATTATCTTCCATTCTGTTAGGTTACAAAACCGCACCACCTGTATATTGGGGGGCTAATGAGAAGACACATGCTTGCCTGGGAGGTGGCAGCCTGGTTTGTTTCCATATTCCAGGTCACCGGTGCGGGACGCCAGCGGGAAGTTACCACCTTGGTCCAGCCCGCAGACCCGGCGGCGCGAGCCCGCCCACCGCCCCGAGGAGCAGCTGCTGGATGGCCCTGGCGACGGCACTGGCACTGGGCGGTGGGGCGCAGGGGACACTGAGGGGACAGCCTTCCCCTTACACCCTGATGACCGTTCTGCTTCTGGAAAGAGAGCGGGCGGTGATCCTGCTGTCTCGCACGGGAGGACCGCGGCTGGGCTGACAGAGGACATCCCGCCCCTCACCATGCCCCCCACGGCGTCCCAGGCCTGTCCCCCAGAGGGCTCTGCCCCCAGGGAGCATGGGGTCCGGGCTGCCTGCAGGTCTGACGCTGCTCCGATGCCAAAGCTTCTCTGCCAGAACCCACCGCCCCCTCTGCCCCCCAAAAAGCGCACTGTCCCCAGGGCACCACCATTGGAGGAAGATGCCACCAGACTCCCAGAGGCGTCCAGGGCTCGTTCTTCTGTGGCCTCCGAGCCAGGCTCAGGGGTGAGGACATGCACGAGGGACAGTGGACTCCCAGGGACCTCGCCTGCCAGGGCCCCCGTGGGTGCCACGCTGTGCCAGCCTGAAGCGGAGCCGGTGTCACTGACCACCTACTTCTCCGTGGACGGCTGCATGACAGACACGTACAGACTCAAGTACCACCAGAGGCCCAGGCTGTGTTTCCCGGGGCGCGTGGGCCTCTGCCCCGAGGCTGCAGCCGCTCCGGGCAGCGGAGGGCTGGGTGCTGCGTCCCAGGACAGCACTGAGCCGCCCCACCCTCCCTTGCAAGGACAGAGACCTGTGCGCACCGCGGCAGGGGACGAGTGAACGAGGACACCGCAGCCACGCGCTCCCGGAGGCCCTTCGGCGGCACCGGCGCCCACTGACCAAGGCCAGCGGGAAATGCAGTGAAAGCCACGACCTTTTACAGCCATGAATCCTCGAGCATTCTCTGTACTTGTGTTTCGTGACCAGGAACTTACTGGGTATTTTAGAAACCCCCCAACTCCTCTTGGCGTGCCTGGGACATGGGGAAACCCGATCGGGGTGAGCCAAGGCACTGGCCGCCTGCTGCCGCTGAGCAAACGTGGGCGCGTCCCTTGGCTCTGGTTAGTGGGCCCCGAGTACTGAAGCGGCCGGGACTCGGGCGTGGAGGTCGGTAAAGGGGACCAGGAAGGACCGGGAAGGGCTGGTGGGGGGCGGGGTGTGTGGTGGGAGCAGGAGTTGCTTTGGGAAGAGGCACTTCCTCGTGGGGAGTGGGGAGAACCCCGCGCCCGCTGGTTCCTGACGTCCGGGACGTCCAGTGTCTTAGAAAACCCCCGCCCGTGAGACTGAGAGCATTGACGATCAAGTTGTTGAATTCCGTCCTCAAGGTCCGAGCAGAAGAAACCTGTTTGCCCCTAGAGCCTGCGCCTCCGGAACTCCTGCCGAACCGGGCGAGGCCGAGGCCGCCCTGAGCCCCCCGCGCCCCCAGCCGGGCGAGCCGGGAGCAGTGCGGTCCGTGAGCGCGGTCAGTTTCCGCGCCGCGTCTTCCTAATTTTACACGAAACGGGGAAGGTTTTCACTTTGGTCGCGTTTACTCTGGGCACCGCCGCCCAGCGTCGGGACCTGATCTGGTGCCCTCCTGGGAGTGCCCTGTGACCCCCTCGCGTCTCCTGTGTCCCCTGACCTGCTGGCAGGGGGTCCGCCGGACCTGTGGCCTTTCTGGGTCTTGAATCTGAAAACCTTTCTGGGCGTCCAGGTGGAACTCCTGCCTTTCACTCAGAGGCCTTAGTTCTAACGAAGCGTCACTGCACCCTCCCTGCTGCCGCGGAGTCGGCGTCAGGTCAGTAAAACGAGGGACCTTCCTGTGAGGGTGCCCTGACTAGTGTGATGCAGAGTCACTCAGTCGCCTTATTTCGTTGTCATTTTATTCTGTACTAAGCTGGTAAACTAATTTTATGTTGTCCACTCCAGAGGATTAAGAACTACAGAATTAAAATTTACCTTGCATTTGTCAGTGGATAAAGTCTACAGATGTAACTTGATAATTCTATCCACCAATTACTAAACATATTTTGGCCAGTTCCATAAATTGTTAAAATACTCCAAAATGTAAGGGATTAAAAGTACTTCTAGACAAATACAGTAGAAAGTAATTGCTTATAAAAGTCTAACTTCACCCAGTTCCCAAAATGACCCAAGTGGCCTTTCACCGAGGTTTTAATAGCCTCTTCTAACGACAAGTGATTATCGCTTTCTCTGAATTTAGAAATACTTGAATACCAACTAAGTTAAATTTTGTCTTTTAAGAAAGCTTATTTTTAAACATAACTTTAGTATGGAACATTTGTAAATATTGTAAACTTTGTAAAATTATACTTGAAATGTCAGTGTATATAAATGTTGCTTTTATAACACTGTAAAATACCAGACGATGGGCTTCCTTCAAGTATTTTTACTACTTTCAAAAACTCTAGGGTTTAGTCGTTGTTTATTGTTTGGTCGAGATGACCAGTTGAAACGTATTATTTGAAATTGTTAAACTCATTTTTGGTATTAAACAGCAATGTCATAAATTTGCCTTTTTAACTCACAGTCAAGCTGCAGACGTCATAGGAACGTCCTGTCTGGGCTCCTTCTAAAGCGCAGCCCGCCCAGTGAACCCCGACTCAGTCAGAGCGCTAACGGACAGCGGCCGCCGCCCGTTCTTATGTCCATCCAACACTCCAAATATAGTTCGAGTGCATATTTAGTAACTAATAATTCACATATGAAACTTTTATTTTTAGGGTACCTATTTATTTTTATACGTGTTTTCTTCAGGTTACAAGCTTATTGTGATAGCTTTTGAAATAATGCAGCCAATTGTTATAATATTCAAATATTGTACTGGTCTTTCAAGTATTCTACTTTCATGTGAAATCAGTTTCTCTGGTTCAAGTATTTTTTTGTTTGTTTGTTTGTTTGGATAAACTGATCTTGAAGCTGGTACAGTTGGACTCTTCTTTGTATCCGGGGACTGGCTTCCTCTCCCCCCACGGGGACCGTGCACTTCCTGAGAAGCACAAGTCCATTGGAAGGGCAGGGCGCGGGGACTGTCCCTGGTCGTACAATGCGTCCACAGTGCAGCCAAAAGCAGGGCTCCTGCAGGAGCCGGCGGGCCCTGCAAAGAGCCAGCAGCGCAGGCTTGTGGGTCCCAGGGTCCCTACCGGCTGCTCGGCCCCGCCCGGGCGGGGAGGCCCAGGTGCCGTTCCCGTGACCCTCTCACACAGAAGCGTGAGACTTCGTACAGCTTTCACATGTCGTGAAATTGTCCTGGTCCTTTTCGGTCACTTTAGGATATAAAATAATTCTTGGCTCACAGGCCTTATAAAGGGGCAGTGGGCCGAGGTGGGCCCCTTGTCCCGGAGCGCTCTCTGCATCAGCTGCCCTTACGGACCCACACACCCTGGGGACTGAGTGCCGTCCCTGCCGCTGGGGACTGGTGCGTGGGGCACCTTATGCCCACATTCTTCAGGCTGACAGACCCCTACAGACCTCCCCACCATTCCCAGTCAGCCAGTTCAAGTGGTTAACAGTCATTTTACTCCTGGGAAACTTACCAGATTAAGATCACATTGCTGGCCGTTCTTTTGATGTCTTTTTGTCACAGCAGGTTTGCCAGCTTTTCCTGGTGTCCCTTTCATCAGTGTGGAAACGTGGGTGTGGGCAGGGTGGCGGGGTGGAGCCTGTGGCAGCCGCTGTACCTGAGGTGCCAGTTCTTACCCGACGTCTGGAGGAAAGACCTGCCCTCACACTGCCACCGCTGTCTGCCACTTACAGCAGTGACCTGACCCTGCAGCCCCCACCTCCCTGCACTAGAAACACTCAGTGCCCCGCAGCTGTGGTCACGGGCAGACTGCAGGCTCAGGGGGGCAGTATGGCTGTCAGTCTGCGTGTGACTTAACGTTACACTCAGTGGGAACCGGTACTCCTGCCACCGCCTCACGTGCGCATGGGACCAAACAGCTGCACGATACGCATTTACTGGGCACAGTGACCAGCAAGCAGCACAGCCGCCGTTCGGTGCTGGGGACCCTCCAGGAGAGCCCAGTGCTGCTTCTCCGGACGCCCCCACTGTTGCCTAAAGGTTTTCTTCTGACAGATGCCACCAACAGTCCCCGGCGGGCACAGCTGCCAACCTTCGAGCTGACAGATAAAACCCTCCAGAACCAGCCCCAGGTTTCAGGGGGCCACTCCCACCCCAGCAGCTCAGCTCTTGGTTGATGAGTAAATATGCGGACTTTGCCCAAGTTACAGATGTTATAAAAATAAACGTGTTTTGGTCACAAGCATTCTTAGTGCAACCGCAATAAT
Organism: Furipterus horrens; assembly: GCF_987537825.1. Classification (NCBI taxonomy): domain Eukaryota; kingdom Metazoa; phylum Chordata; class Mammalia; order Chiroptera; family Furipteridae; genus Furipterus; species Furipterus horrens. Next base: position 1,590,105 of record NW_028327180.1, read on the forward strand.
ACAAAATATCTTTGGAACACACCGTCCTATTCTGGGCGCTCAAGAGCTTAAAAGGCAGAGGGGGGAGCGCTGGGGAAGGCAGGCCTGTGCTCTGGCTTCCCAGTACTTGGTCCCATATGCTTTCCCGGGGGGCCCACCGCCCGGCAGCCACGGAGACCCACAGCCAGCCGGGACGGCACACCTGCGCTTCTGCACGGCTTCCAGCTTCCCTCAGAACCCTTCCCTCGCTTTGGAGTAATTTATTTTGAGATGCTTCACCTTATGAATCCACCAGGTTATCTGCATCGTACTAAACCCTGGCCATCCCTTAAAATGTTAAAAGGAAAGACATTACTGCAGTTCTTAATGAATACACTAAACCTTTCCGTATAAATATTTTAATTAGGCTTCTGTACAGACATGTTTGAAAAAGGTTTAAAACATGAATCAGAGTCCAGTGTTCAGAACCTAGCATTTAACAGTCCCCGAATGAGTAACACGCGTGGAAAACGAGGAAGGTCCCTTAGGGTTGGAAATCCTGCTGCTGCGCGACCTGCCCGCTTTGGTCCCGAGGCGGCTGGTGCTCCCTCGCAGAACCCAGTCCGGGAGCCACACCGGGATGCAGGCACCGGGCGATCCGTCTGTAAAAGCCGAGGGTTTGTCAGCGGGGCTTCCTTTTCTGCCCGAAGTAACGCTCCCCGCCGCTCCTGTAAGCACCCCTGTTCCTCGCGACGGACACACCGGTACTCGTCGGAAGGCTTCTGTTTTCTACCCAGAGCCGAGAAGTCAGGTCATTAAAAGACAAAACGAGCAAGAAACACTGTACCTGACGTGTCTCTGCAGAACAAGGGGGGCGGCGGGGGGCGTGGGCACGCCCCGTACACACACCCGGCTCTGCGCCAGCCCCGCCCGCTCCCCGCCCGTTGCCGATCCAGGGACTCGGACAGAGGGGCCCTACGATGGGGCCGACGCTCCAGTCCGTGCCGGGGCGAGGGCAGAGGCGGGGGACGACGACGCGACGGCCCGCCGCGAGCGCCGGGGCACAGGCGAGATCCGCTCCGAGTCCGAGGGGCCGGTCCGTCTGCTCCGCCGCCAGCCCCGCCCCGTCCCCACGCGGCCTCTCGCGGCCCCCTGCCCCCCGCTCGGCCAGAACAGGCTCCAGGGCGCGGGCGATGAGAACGGGGCGCTCGGGGCCGCGCGAGGCGTCCACCGCGTTCGGGGGGGTGCGAACGGGGGTCCGCGGGAACGGCGGCGCTGGGCGGCCACCCCGGGGGCCTGAGAGGCCTGCGTGGGGCCTCGGAGCGCGCAGGTGCGTTGCTGCCACTCGTCCCCGCCGCGCCCCTATGCCCCGGCCGCCCGGTCCCCCGGCCGCCTGCGGTGTCCCCGGGCAGAGCAGCACAGCCCCGGCCGTCTCGTCCCGAAGCGCCCGGGAAGCGCCGGGACGCCCTGAGCCCCGCCCAGGAGCCCGGGAAGCGCCTGCTCTCGCGGCCCCGCGCCCCCGCGCTCACCACGGCCACAGGTACACGACCAGGAACAGCGCCAGGTCCACCAGCACGAACAGCCAGAGGTCCAGCCAGTACGAGTGCGTGGGCAGCCGGTCCGCCGCGGGCGGGGACCGCGCCTGGTGGTTCTGCTGCGGCCCCGCCGCCTCGCCCGGGCCTCGCCGCTCCCGGGGCCCGTCCGGGTCGCCGCCGGCCGCCGCGAGCCCCTCCATCGCGCCCCTGCCCCGCCGCAGCCCCGCAGCCGGAAACCAGGCAAGTGCGCACTTCCGCCTTCCGGGGCCGGGCAGCGGCCCGAGGCCCCCGCCTGCGCACGCGCGACGGACGCCCCGCCCCGGAAGTGGGCTCACCCCTCCCCCGCCCCCCCCACCGAGGAATCGGGCCCTCCCAGCGCCTGCCGCCTCCGGGCGGAAAGCTGGCCGCACAGGTTTCCCGGGAGGAAGTTCCTGGCGGACCGGAAGTCCCCGTCGCGTCCCCTCCCGGCGGGCGGCGACTCCACCCCGGGGCGCCGCCCCTTCCCACCCCGCGTGCCCGGTGGGTCCCCGGGCCGGGGTTTCGGGCGGGTGGGCTCCGTGCCCCCTGGCGGCGACGCCTGTTTTCGGGCTGGTTAGTGCGGTGCCGATCGGCCTCGCGAGCGCGGGCTGCCAAGGGGCCTGGGCCAGCTCTGCACGTTCCTCGTGGGCGTGGGGTTCGAGGCCCACGGGGTCTGCAGCGGGGCCCCCGCGAGGCCCGCGCGCGCCCGGAAAGCGCGGCGAGCAAAGGCCCCTCTGCGCTGTCGGCGCCCCGGGAACTCGAGCAGCGTTAGGGACGAGCGCGCGCACGCGTGTCCATCCTTTCCGTGCGCGGGGGCCGGGCCGCGGGGGCGGCGGAGCGGGGAGCGTTCGTGCCTTTGACGCGAGACGCGAACGAGACCCACCCACCCAGGGCTTCCCGGGGCTGGTCGCTGGCGGGGGGAGACACGGGGCTGTCGGACGGGGTTTGTCCGGGCAGAGGCCTCATCCCCGCCGCTGGGGGTGTTCCTGCGCCTCCGAGCCCAGGGAGGCACCTTCGCTCCCCGGTCTGGGCAGCAGGGAGGTCAGGGCGCCCCGCGGCTCCCGTTTCTCTAACTGCACTGGGCTCGGGACGGCGCTCTGAGCTTCGTCTCCCCGTCTGTCTGCAGCTTCCCCGGACGGCCCGCGGGGCCGGTGGCTGCGGACACACGGGTCGGCCAGGGGCCCAGTGGGAAGGGAGAGAAGACGCAGATGAGACTGAGGACGAGGAAGCAGAAAAGCTCGAATCGGAGCCCATTTGCCCACGTCCCGCCCGGGAACAGGTCAGTGCCTTCGGTCACGTGGCCGGGCGCGTTCCCGGGTGGGAGTGTTCATCGGGGCCGCCCAGCGTGCCGGTTAGCGGCACTGCTCCCCGCGCTCGTGGTCGCACAGGGTCCTCCCTCTGGGGCTGCCCGGGGCCGGGCCAGGCGGGTGTGCGGACCTAACGCGGGACCCAGGTGTGATGTTGGTGAGCGCACTGAGCTGTGGGGACACAGCACGGACACTCGGCGGGGACTGGGGGTGGGTGGAAGTGCCAGCCTCACTCAGGTCGTTGTTCTAAGGCTGTGTTGAAGCAGAGATGTTCTGGGCCACGTTTAGGGCCTTCGATGCCCTTGTCATCTTGCCGTCATGTTTAAAAGGTCACCTGAAGCATGATCCGGAAACAGCCTTCAGCGTGCACTCCTCCCGCAAAGCCTGCTCCGCTTGTTCTGTTCTGAACTCGGGGCGCGGGCCATCAGGTGCTTTCCCGGGCGCGTGTGGGCCTGCCTCAGAACCCTCTGGAAAGAACCGGTCACACCGCGGGTGCTCCGGGGACATGGCCTTGGGACTGGGCGGACACCCGGAGAACGTGCTCACTGCCCCGCATTCCCACCGCTGCTCTCCCTCCGCAGGCCACTGGTCCCCGGACATGGCTTAGTCCCCTCCACTCTCCCTGGTGGTGCACTGTCACCGCAGGCTGGGTCGCAGAGGGCGGGCAGAGGCCCGGAGAAGCCCTCCGATCACTTCTTACCGTGGCTCCCCGCCCTGGCGGTTTCCACGTCCTGCCGCTGCCTGCCTCGCTTGCTGTCAGTGCTGGCGCAGGGCCCGGGGTCACAGCACCCACACCTTAGCTCGCCCTGAAGCTGACGCCGCTGCTCTAGCACCCTGATTCATACCCAGGTTGGGCCCAAGGATGCGAGTCTGTCTGATGACATTCCTCACGGCCCGGGTATCTCCCCAGCAGCGTCCAGCATGGACTGTTTCATGCCTGTGTCCGAGAATGAAGAAGAGCCGCTGTCGGAGATTGCTCGGGGGGCGGAAAAGGAGTCTTTGCACTTCTGTTCAGTTTGGGTGCCGAACCGTGGGCGCCTTGGCCAGCATTTCAAACCACAGCGCCCGGGCGGTCCACCTCCCCAGGCCTCTCCCACCGCAGCGCACCTGCCGGGGGCCTCGGAGCGCGTGCCCGCCCCCGGCCAGCAGGTGGCAGTCGTACACCGCAGCTGCAGGGAACAGGTGTCCCCGAAGTTCATGACCAACCCCAGTGTCTGTTCCTCATGCCCCTCCCGTCCCGATCCCCACGCTGTCACCTCTCTGCAGGCGCCCCGGAGTCCTCCGGCCAGCAGGCCTGGTTGCGGGGCCCTGTGTGCGGTGGGAATGCGGGGCTCCCAGTCGGGGCATCATCGAGGGTTTGGCACAGTAGCAGCAGAGCATTAACCAAGCTTCCTGTCCCCACCCTCTGCCACTGCAACACTCTGCCACGCGGGGGCTCCTGGGAGGCAGGGTCACTGCCTGCTGCTGTCCAGAGGTCGTAGCCGCGGCCTGGAAAGGACCTGGGAGGTGGTCTGGTCCGATGCCTCCCTTTAAAGAGCACTGCGCCGAGGTCCAAAGAGGCGGCGGGGCTTGCCTGGCACCCCAGCTGGCTGAGCCACAGGCTGCCGTGAGCTAGTGCCCGTCGCCACAGGCTGGCGGGGGCGTCATCACAGACGACGCCCCGTCCCTCGGACTGTGCTCTGCCTCCTCTGCCAGGGAAGGGCCCAGGTCTGGAACAGCCCGCCTTATGGGGCACGGGCTTCCGCTGCGCTGCTCGGAGGCTTTGCGCTGGGAGGCGGGCAGGGCGCACGAGGGGGACGTTCAGGCAGTTTCCCAGCCCGGCCTGGGGTGGCGGACGGGGTGGGGAGCAATACAGGTGCCGGGCTTCCGCGTCCTTTGTGGGCTCTGCCCGCGCAGACACAGGTGTGGGGGGCACATGTTCCCACCCCCGACCGCGACTGGGGCGCGCTCAGGCGAAGTTTATTTTCCATTTGCTTTTCTTATCTCTACGTTTTCTAGTGGAATATTTAGTTTATATAATAGTATCTTTTACTAAGGAATATTTTTAAAACCAGTGCAAGATTTTAAAGACTCAACACAGTCTTTGTTTTTCATTTCCCAAATGTGGGGGTGGAACCCGAAACATCTATCAGTACGCACAGTCATGTCACAGCTTTGTTTTAAGGAGAGGCTACTTGTAAAGCAATGTAGGGACAACGTTTATTCGTCTGTTTTAAAATACGCCACACATTCTTTTAGAACTCCAATGGACGTGCATCTTAGAGAATGTAAACCAAGTTGAATCCCAATCAGCTTTCACTTCTTCTGTGTTAGAGACTGGAAATCTCAGCCCGTGGTCACTGTTCAGAAAGGACTGGTCGGTCTGGGGCTGGATGGCCGGGGAGCAGAGCAACGGGCCCTGGGACAGCGTAGGGGTCCCCTCAGCCGGTGTCGGGGCCGAGCTCCAGGGGCGGGCTCACTCCTTTTTGAAGATCCTCTTGGCTTCGACTCCTTCGTAGACATAAGTCTGAAACAGACAGGAGGATTTACCATTCAGACTTAAGGCTAAATTAAGAGGAGGTTAGAGGAGATTCATACAATATCATTATAGCTTTGAAATGCATTTGTACTATTTTTCGTGTACTTGATGGCAACATTTTGTAGAGATACAGAACACACCCTTTTAGAAACATGGTTTGGCTTGGAGTCACATTTCCAGTTAAAATAGGCGTCGATATATGTGACATACCCAAGTTCTCTCCAATAAATAGGCGTCAGAAAGGATCGACGTTTTTTAAATCAAAGGGTTGGAGGAAAGTAATGGTCTGTTTACTGACGATGTAACTCAGCAACCACAGAACTAGAAGTGTTGTTACGTAGCTCCTTTGGCTCTGGAGCTCACCTGGACCAGCTCGCCACCGATGATTTCTCGGACAGCGTTCAGTTCATTTCCGTTGTCTACCCGCTTGAACTTCCCGATCAGCTTACCGCCCTCCAGGGTCCAGGCCCCCTGTGCGAAAACAACAATGAAGTAAGAAAATAGCGTGTTTAGTCTCTTGCACGTGCCAGTACCGCTGTGAGTTGTGTAGCTGGGCCTCGCCCCCCTTCCTGGTGCCCGTGAGAGGCAGGTGCTGGCCTTCCCGTCGCGCAGAGAGGAAGCCAGCCGGCGCGGCGCGCGGCCACGGGGCCCAGACTAACCCGCCCGGGCTCCGCGCTCTCCGGCGCGGACCCCCACGTGCCGGCTTTGACCTACGTAATTGGTACCGCAATTTTTAAACGGCCATAATTGGTAAAATACTTAACAGTTTTTGTGTTGTTGCAAACATTTAATTTAACTAGAAAAATTCTGAGGACAAAAAAGTATTTAAAAGATCTGTTGAAACATATGAGCCCCTAAAATTTAGTACCTTAAACATTAAAAGGGATGCCCTCCCTTTAGCGTTAGACCTTCCCATTCGATCATTGACTCATTCAGTGGTTTCTTCATTTATTTGTAATTTCAGCTACACTTACTAAATGCCTGATATGTTTAAGTTAGAGAACTATACGTTTTTTATATGCAAAACAGTTTAATTAATTAATTGGGGGGCCCGCTCGTAACAACTCCCCCCTCTCCGACTTAAGACCCTTTCTAATCTAATGCTCCTCTCGCTGCTTCAGGCGGGAGCTGTATGTTTTGTCGCTGTCCCTGCGTGAAGTTGCAAGCGCCAGCCTTCGGGCCACGAGCAGGTCTGCACTCAGTCACTGACCGGATTGTTTTCTCCAGTTCTTATGTTCAATCCAGTTTCCTTACAGATACGGATGAAAATAAAAACATCTCAACACTGCCAGCGTGTGCAATATGTAATGTGGATAAACTCATAAATGAAAGAGACCTCTATTAATTAAGCCACCCAATGACAGAAAGCAGAGATTATTTTAGTAGTGTGTACAATAAGCAAGAATGCATTGCTTATAAAAAAATTCCTTACACTGAGTTCAGTTCCGTCCGCTAGGCTGTAATTAAAAGCAACGCCAAGATCGAAGACGATTTCAGCAGTCCGAAAAGTGCTGGATTCTTTGACTGTGAACTTGTTTCCTTCCTGTGTGATGACCAGTTTCAGGTTGTCGTGGGCTGCCAGCTTCCTCTTCACCATGTTAATACCTGCAGAGGCAACAGAGTCGGGACGGGTGAGGTCAGAGCCTCGGCTCTGTTTTACTGCATTGTTGATATTCGGGGGGGGGGGGGGCAGCCTGGGGGCACGGCCTCTGCACAGGAGCATTCGCGTGCTTCTGCAGAAAAAGTTCTGGCTCCAACAGAGAAAGAGCACTTTTCCAACATTTAAGAAAAGTTAAATGAAGCATAAAAATGATAGAATCTTAGACCTAAGTAATTTTAATAAAAGTATCAACCTTTCTGCCTCAGTGGTAAGTAAGCCAGCCTCCAGAGGGGCCTGATGAAGGGTTAGAGCTACATCCGAGCGTGTGCGCGGGTGCTCGGCTTTAATTCTGCATCGCGTTCTCCTGGCCGCACCTTTGCCTTCTGTAACGGTTCTACAGCACCAGCTTCCTGACTCTCTGCTTTTTTGTGGCACTGCTGACCGTCACAAAAGTGAGATCCTTTGCAGTCACTGCAGGCAAGTTCACTGTTGTCGGGTGTGCAGGTTCCATAAGCTTGCACTTGGAGTCCCCGAGCTGTAGGCTACGTGGGAGTGGGTGTTTACTTTGCGGTCGTGACGCCGCTTTTCTGCAGCGAACGTGCCGCCAGAGTGTTGGTATCAACGTTAGAATCGGTTGGGTTAGAACCTCCCTTAGAAACTACAGATCGTCATGAGAGTATTGCAAAGGTTTTCACATCACAGGAGGGAGAACTGAGTCTCACGTATTCGGCTGTGACTTTTGATAGGACTCTGTCCCTTTACTTCATGACATGATCTCTGCTTCTCTATCCCTGGAACGCTGTAACACCTGCCGTTTGTCACTCGCTAAACAAAGCACCTGCCCGTTTTCCCTGCGGTGGCTCCACACACCTGGACACCGCGGGTTTCAGAGGGCAGCCCCAGGGCTCTTCCTGGCGGGAGCAGGGCAAGGCGGGCCCCCTGCTGGGCACCAGCACCCTCCTGGCCCTCCCAGTGCAGCAGGAGCTCCGCCCCAGCCCCTCGGCTCAGAGGGAGCTAGAACAACGCCTGTGAGAAGGAGCCGAGGGAGCCGTGCGAGAATGAGGCCCTTACCCATTTTTTCCATGAACTTGTCATAGTTCTCATTCCGGTCGATCTTCCAAGACCCGTCAAATGCCATGATGTCAGGTTGAGACAGCCTCTGGACAGCTGAGACCCAGGGCTGTCCCGAGGGGAGAATTTATGCTCCTCCTTATCTGGGAAGCAACTGCCTGCCGTGATGTGGAAGTGTAAAGGTCACGCCAGCACAGCGCGGGCCAGGCCGCTGCGCCTCCTACGAACGCCGTGGTTCCTCTTCTGACGCCCGGCTGAATGAAGGGGTGACAAGCGGGCTCTTTCTTAAACTACCGTTTGTGGGCTTGTTTGTTTCAAGAAGTAGCGTGCAGGCTCTGAAGACAGATTTTTTTTTTTTTTTCTTTGCTCACAAGTCCGAAGTGCACACTTTATTGGAGCTAACATACGGTGGAGCATATGTCAAGTAACAGCTGGGAAGTGAGACTTAACGACGTTTCATTTTTACAAGAGCAGTTCCCTTGTCCATAGACTTCCTGGTCCCACTCGGCTGCACACGCCCGTGGGCGTGACGCGGGGGAGGAAGGGGCGCGCGCTTCTCTAGGGGCGCGTTGCCCTGTGCCTTGGGGCGGCTGGGCGTTTGGGCCTGTGGCCCGGTGCGGAGGGAGACGTGCAGGACAGACTCAGCCGGGGTGGCTTTTGCTCTTGAATGGCGACAGGCCACTGAGGACAATTCCGAGGGTAGAAGTGAGGCCGGATGACACGCACGCGGCCACCAGAGAGCGCGGGCTTCCAACAGCGGCCCCCGGGGTCAGCGCTGCCTTTCCTGAAAACCGCCCCTCTGCTCTGCCCTCACTGCCCTGCCCCCCGCAAGCCAGGCGCAGCCGGACGCCACGACTCCGTGTGTGTGTGTGGGGTGGGGGGGGGTGAGAGGCTGGGGGTCGCGGGGGGAGCTCAGCGTCTCGCCCCAAGCGCCGGCTGCCGGCCACCAGGCTTGAGCTGCTGGTGGGAAAGCGTGAGCTGGGCACGCAGAGCGGCGCTTGGCTTCTTGACCAGCCTGAGTGAGAAGAGGCGGTTTTTGTGAGTGAGCGCAACTTATTTTACGTCAGTGGGGAAGCTGCCTGGCACACCCAAGATTTCATTCAGGGCCAGGGGCAGGGTGTACCTAACAGGCTCGAACAGAACATGGGTTTTCCACTTGACGGTACCCTCTGGGCGCACCCTTTCAGGGAGTTGCCCCACTTTCTATTTCCCCGAGGGGACATCCGCACCGAGCGGCGGCCGTGGGGAGCAGGTGCTCCCACTGGCCCCTGCCCGGTCGCCCCTCCAGGGCAGAGAACAAGTCTCAGTAACATGGGTGCGAGGCTCCTGCTCGCATCTGCTTCTCCTGCCACCCTTCCTGTGTCCCCCAGCTGTGCACATACTAAACGCCGCCCTAGAGTGCTGTCCTCGATGCCCACGCCCCGTGGATGGCTGACCCTCCAGCTGCCTGCTCTGCACCCCAGGGGCCAGGCCATCCGCCTTCAGTGCAGTGACCTTCCAAAGGTCTCAGGGTCGCTCCCAAGAGACAAAAACAGCTGAGTCATGGTATCAGAGACACCAGTCTCACCCTGAAGTCCAGAGATGCATGTCCCAAGCACGTCCCAAAGGGACAGGTTCTGCAGATGACGAGAATCCTACCCCCTTGTCCAGAGGAGGGACAGAGTTTCTAGAGCCGTTTTCAAAATGTCATTTCTGGGAAACCGCATCTTCAGGCCTTTCCCAGTCACCTCGGAATTTCTGAATCCTGCTTTTCTGCCCCAAGTGGTTGATGTGGCCACACAGAGGGGCGGGAACAGGGGAGGGGCGTGGGGCCAGGGCAGGGGGCACAGCTGACGTCCCTCTGGTTTAACCATGGCCACTAGGTTCTAGGACCGTGAGGCCTCTTCAGCTGTGTCTTCGAGTTCATACTCTTCGTACTGGGCTTTCTCCTGCAAGGACCACAGAGCCGCCTCATGGGGGGCGGGGCTGGGGGTGCCGCTTCTCACCAATGAACACGGAGACCGGACGGCCCGCTGACAACCTGCTGTGCCTTCCCCCGTGTCTGTGACCTGGCTCTGTCACCAGCTGCCGAGGCCCCTCAGCGGTGAGGAGGGCGGGGACTCAGCCCCTGGCGCCCACCCTGCGCCACGTGAGGGCAGCGGGTGCACAGGGTTTCGCTCCCCACTCCCACACCCCACATTTAAACCTTGTGTTCCTGCCTCTTCTTCAGAAATCTTTCCTCTGTGCCCATCCCCGCTGGGGCATCGCCTTCCAGTCCGAGCCGCCTTGTTATCTGCTCTGTTCCTTGCCCCGGCTGCCATCCCCACCATCTGTCCCCATCTCGATTGCTATCTGCCATCGATCACTGACAGCCTGGCTCACTGCCATCCCGTGTCCTGCCTTCGTCCCGGGTGGCCTCGAAGTCCACGCAGATGAGCCACTTGTCACTGGCCTCATGGTTTCTGACCCTTGTCACCTCCACACTTTGTCTATTAAAAAATATTAAAAGGCATAAAGAAAAAATTAATCAAGGACTCCCAGTCCTACCAGCTAGACAAAATGACTGTAATGTGCATGCAGGTTGAAGTATATGTGTGTTTGTATACACATGCATACATGTATGTGCATCTTCATATACTCCTACATGTGTGTGTACAGATGTGTGTGCCACACATGCACTTCCATCTGGCACCAGATGCGGCGGGGGTGTGGGAGACCCGCCTGTAACCTGCTGAGAGACGGTGGACGTGGAAATGGGGGAAGTGAAGCATCTGTAGGCGCCCGCGCGCCAGCAGACAGACGGGCAGGCAGGCAGCGGTGCCTGCAGCGCCACGCGGGTGGCCTCCAGGTGGGCACTCTCTGCAGCCAGCTCACCTGTACAGCAGAGGGACCTTTGAAACACAGATAAGGCCCCTGAACAGCCTCGTGGGACATTGGAATTTGCCCCCAGGTAATGTCGCTGCTGCCCTTTCCGAGAGCAATTTGCTTCTTAAATCGCCTGCCTGTTCAGGACTCAGATTAGTTTCAGTGGAATCACTCTCGTTAATAACTTAATTGGCCCCTCACTATCTATTTGCTTATCCCTTCATCTCGGCCTCCATCCCTCCGCTACCCCAAGGGGAACAAGCCCCGCTCGGGACTTGAACTAAAATGCAAATTCATTGCCGCCTGTGACCGTCCCTGGGAGAAGTTTATTTCTGTGGCCCCATAAAAATGCAGCGGCGCCATGTTCTTTGCGACTGTGTAAGGAAGGAACTGTTCCCAGGGCCTGGGTGGGGCTCCCAGCTCCCATGGGGGATCCAGGGGGGCGCGACTCGGGGATGGGGGGCAGCAGGCTGCACTGCGGTCTCCCCGGTGCCCATCCCAGGGGCTGTAACCTGCAAGTTGCGCAACAGGGCCTTGAGTTCCAAGGTCACGTTTATGTCGAAGACATGGATTTAATCCAGCACTTAGAAGTGATGTGTTGGCAGTTAAATAACACTTGACCCTTCATTCAGTTAAGACTTCCTGTCCCCACCGGCCTCTGTGTCCCCGCACTCCCCGCTGTCCCGAGGCAACAGCGTGCTGTGAGCCTTCCAGCATCCCCCCTGGGGTGTGTGTGTTGGGGGGAGGGCGGAAGGCGCCCCCCTCTCCTGCCCCACAGGAGGAGGCCATCCCTGCCTGGGGCAGCACCAGTGCCCTCGAACTTCTGCCCCCAGCAGTGTATCCCGGAGCCGCCTACTCCAGGCAGCCCTCCAGCCTCCTCCTGCCCAGGATGCTGGCGGAAGGACCCAGGCTGGTAGTCCTGCCTCTAGTTTCCATCTTGGTCCTCCCTTTCCTGTACTCAGACCCACCATCAGAGGAGTGGGCAGGACCTTCGCGTCCACCCGCCTCTCTGTGGCTGCCTCAGGCTTCCGCAGGCCCAGCGAGGCTCAGACTGGTCACCTGTGCCCTCGGTCAGGACCAGGACTGGCTGGGGGGAGCGGGTGAGGCACCTACCTGGGGTACAGAATGGGGGGAACAAAAACTCAACAACCAAGAGAACCTTTTAATGAGATATTTTTAAAAATAAATACTAACAGGAAGCAAATATGAAAGTTTAGGTAAAGACAGGGTTAGTGCAGGAGATGCAGAGCTAAGTGCTGGGACTGCCTGAGGCTCACGCAGGCAGCCCTGCCCTCGGTCCCTGCGGCGCGCCTCTCTCCATGGGACTCGTCCTTCAGACCATCCCCCAGTGCCGCCTCCTTTGCGTCTAAGGCGAAGCGTGGGCTCTGTGTTCTGACCGCGCACTTGGCCGTGCGTTCTGCGCGGGGTTGCATTGGCCGCGATTTCCACTGAAGTCGCAGGGACCCAGCGCCCGCCCGCCCGCGTCCTGGGGTGCAAACGAGGGGGATGACGGCCGTCTGCAAAGGCCCATGCGCAGCCGTCTTCAGCTGCGAACGGGAAGCCGAGAGGCGTGAAGGGAACGAGCGCCCAGGTGCCTGCCTCACCTCGTGGGCCCCCGCACGGGGCCTGTGACGTGGGGCGGAGCCACAGCTTTTACTGCCCTGTTAGAAGTGTCCCGTAAAGCTGGTCATGGCAGCAGCTGGCCGCGCAGGGGCCTCTGCAGGGCCCACCCTGGTGCGCTGCTGGGAGTCGGCTCCCCCGCAGCTTCTGATTGGCTCGTGTCACCTGCGGGGGTGGGGGTGGGGGGACGAACCTGGTCTCCTTCAGGGAAAGGTAAGGGCCTTCACTCTGGAGACCAGTCAGCTCCCTGGCAGAGAGCCTTTCCTGATCACTAGCCGCCTTCGGGGCAGCTGCTAATGGCGTATTGCGTCAGATGGTCAGACACAGAAAGGCAGGCATATCCCTGTAGGCACTGGAGATTTTGGGGGAAAACCTATTTTCAAAGTTTTTTTTAAGCTGGTGTATTGAAGGGGTAATTTACTCAATAAATATTTGTTATCTATTCCGTTTACATCACACGGAGCTATTATTGGTGTCAATGGTCAAAGATAATTCTCTAAAATCAGTGAAGGCACCTTTGGCCGGTGCGTGTAACCGCGTGCAAATGGGCGCGTCCCCTCCTGCGCCCGTGCGGCCTGCTGTTCTGTGATGCGCCCGTTGCCAGGGCTCAGCTGTCGGCCTTGGTTGGTGCAGGGACCCCCTGTGGGCCCAGCCCACAAAGCTCCCGCTTCCCACGCTCCGCCGTGGCGTGCCGGCCACAGGAAGGAGGCTGGCGTAGAACCACGCCCGTCCGGGCAGCACAGTTGGGGCTTGAATTAATTGTAACCCAGACAGTTGTCTGTCTGCGGCACGTGAACCCCGAAGCCCCAAACGCCGAAAGCTGCTGTGTCGGTGACGCGCACGGCACAGACGCAGGTGCACGCGTGGGATCGCACGTGACACCACGCTGTTCTCCTAACATCTCCCGCCTGAGGACGTCTCGCGGGTGAGCTCCTGCTGCTGCACAGGGGCAGCGGGTGAAGCCGAGTGGAAGGCCAGCGTGTGGCGGGAAGGGTGCAGGGCCCAGGAGGCCAGGGCTCCGTGGCTGCGAGTGACGGTGAGCACACGTCCTGAGGCCCACATTTCTAGCCAACGTCTTCCACAGAAGACGCTGCGTAAGGTCGGGCCTGGGGCCCACGAGCCTGCTTTTCAGCAGGCGATGCTGCCATCTGGGCTTCCCTTGCGGTGCCCCGCCCGGAATGCCTGTCTCCCCGGCCAACGCAGGTGCCACACGCTGGAGGGAGCAATGCCACCCACTCCTGTCCTTGCCCCGGAGCAGCCCCCGCTGGGCGAGAAGCTGCTGGGGCCTGCCTGCCGACGGGCTTCGCCCCACCTGTCCCTCCGTCGAGAGTCAGCTGTTTGGTGAATGAGTGTCAGCGCTGGCTTGCCCGTTTATTTCAAGCGCGAGTCTTGTTTTCCCCACAAGGTCCGTGGCCTCCAGGCTTGACGAACCTCCCGTGGCTCCCAGCGATGCGGTAACGCGCACTCAGGACCACAGCGGCTTTCCGTGTGTTAGCGAGGCCTGCTGACTGACCGACTTCCATGGCGGGAAACGAGTGTTTTTTCTCAAAATTCGTTTTATTCTGTTTGTTATTTCACCTTAAAGTTCAGCTCCTGTCCAACCGAGAGTCTCTAAGTATGCTGTATTGATTTTTCTGTTGCCCTTCACGGGGATTCCCTTCTCCTTTCTGTATAAAAAATTCCTTTTTATGTCAGCTGGGAAAGGCTGGAACTGCATTCTTTCACTCCGTGTTCGCTGAGGGCCTTCAGGCACAGGGGCCGACGCCACGCCGCTGGGCCAGGGGCGGTGGCTGTGGGAGGCTGTTCTCGGAGCCGGGGCGTCGGGTGCGGGTGAAGGGCCAGACCGGAGCCAGGGGGGCGAGGGCCGCACCGCACACAGCCCGGCCCTCACTTCCCGAGAAGCGCGTGACTTATCCCGCGGGGCTCGGGCTCCGCAGCACCTCAGCAACGACCTCCGCCCGCCCGGCTGGGCCGGGGGTGGCCGAGTCTCAGGCCTGTCCCCCTCGGGCAGCCGGGCAGCCCATCAGCCAGGCCAGAGAACTGGTGACGTCCATGGAGCTGGCTGGGAAAAGGGGAAGCTTGTTCCTTAGGGGGATTTGCTGGACTGGGGCCATCCGAGGGCTGACACCCACCCACGGGGAGGGGGAAACGGTGACGGGAAGTGAAACATGGTTCCAGAAGTGGCCACTGCGGGGAAGGTCCGCGCTGGCGCTCACCCCTCCCCCAGCCGTGCAGAGGAACCGAGAATGTGCCACTGGGATTTTTATCAGATGATCGAGCATCAGCTTCATTGCTCACTTACCTTACGCACGCACGCACGCGCACGCGCACACACATGCAGGAGAGGGGAATCACATTCCGTCCAATGAGCCAGATTTATTTTGATTCCATTCATAACCCTCGTGGATTTATTTTGAACGAACGGGCTGTGAATTGGAAACACCTGCCTTTTCCTTTCGAGGCTGACGAGAGCTTAAAATCAGGGCATAGTCTCTGCACGTTCAAAGTGTTTCTGTTCGTGCAACACTCTGCGGCTTAAAAACAAAGCCACAGCTGCCCTTGGCACCTGTCACACACGGGGGCTCCTGTTCGGTGAGAAGGCAGCACAGCAGACAGCGAGGATGTGGGCGCAGGAGCTAGCTGGGGCGTCTCTGCTGCAGGGGGAGCGTGGCCCCAAGGGTGGAACTGCGGCCCCCGTCAGAGACCCTTCAGACGGTCCGGTATTGTTCCCTGGAGAAAATCACGTCTTAATGCTCCATTGCTTTTTTCCACTTGCTTTTCTTTTGCTAGTGAAACTTTTTAAAAGCAGTCCTAGCCACTGTTTGCCCCCAGTCGGGGAAGGTTACTTCTTTAAGGAGCTGGTGCTCTCTAGTGGACAGAGGGCCCAAACCCTGTGTTATGAGGCCCTCGGTTTTGTTTGCAGCAGCGTCCGGGAGCGGGGCGTGGCCTGGGGCCCAGCCCCACACAGAGAGGGCTCGTCTGGGGGCAACGCCGGTCAAGGAGGGGCAAACGCCGCGCTGGCCTGTGCCTCCCGCCCCCAGCCGAGCAGTGCTGGAAGGCACTGGGGCCCCATGAAGCCAAGGAGAGTCACGCAGACACCCCAACACCCCAAACCTGCCTGTCCTCCTGCTTCCGGGGGACCCATTTGATCTGAGAATGGACGTGGGGCCTCCTACAATTAAAATTCAACGAGCGAGCTAAGTGGAATAATAAGCAGCTGCTGTGGAACCAGGCAGCTCTGGGCTGGGATCCAGGGCGCGCACTCGGCCCGCACTTCTCCCCGAGCCTCGCTCCCGGGCGACCTGAGGCTCCTCCGGGCCGTCCCGCTGGGTGCCGTGGGGCTCTGGAAGGGGGGGCGCATGCGAGCGTGGCCCTCCCGTGGGCAGCAGAGGACATGCAGAGGAAGCAGGCTATGACTGAGAGGAGTCTGGGCTCCAGAAAGGACTTTTTTTTTAAAAAAAGCAAATAGGACCGCACACGTAAGCTTGACTGAAAGCCCCTGATTTGTTAGGCCCATTTGCTCTGCCTTGAATTCAACGCCCACCAGTAATCACGCCACGCTCACACCTGGCTGTTCATTCCTCTTTTATTTTTCCAAAGCACGGAGACACGAGGGACCGGCCAGCAGGTGAGGGGTCTGCACAGTGGGAAGCCGCCCTGGCCGGCCCTGGCTTCGCAGGGGCCGTCAGCCTGAGCGCGCCTTCGAAGAGACTCGTCTCTGAAATGCCTGCCAGGCGGGGAGGGAGAAGGAGGAAACCAGCCACAGTCCCTGACAGTGACTGAGCAGCTGAACACAATATACACAGTAACGCCTTGGTCCTAGTACAAAAATAGTGCCAGAAACTATGTATTTGCTCAAATATATTGAAAAGATATAAGACTACAAATATTAACAGTGGCTAGTGATGACTCATAAGGTTTATCTTAAACTGCAATAGAAATTTGTATCTTCAACTATTTACACGACTTTCGACAGCATCGTTCAGACATGTTTACACAGGCTTTTTAATTTTTATTTCTTTGAGACGCACACGGACAGAGTGAGCTCTGCGCCTGCCCTGCCGGCCCCCGTGAGGGAGCGGAAGGCGCCCACACTGTGCGCGGCCAGCGGACAGAAACGAGCGCTCCTGGGCCACACGCGGCTCCCGCGGCAGGTGCGGGGCGGCGCAGTCACAGTGTGACAGTCGTACCGAGTGCCAGGGAAAGGGGTCCCCGGAAAACTAACGCACGCGGCACAGATGAAGGCGGAGGGGCACGTAGTTCCCTCCGTTTTCACGGTGAGGCGGCGGCTGAGCCGCACCCCGCATGGCCGGCTCGGACCCGAGCCCGGGGCTGCGCAGCCTCCGCACGGGCGCAGTGAGCCTCGGGGCGCTGCCTGTCTGAGATGGCACTGAACCACCCCTGCTGTGACCGCAGCTGTCCCCAGGCAGGACGGCGAGGACACTTGTCCCTGCCGCCGGCACCGAGCTGGTGAAAACGGAGCAGAGCAGCGTTGCCTGCGGGGGCCTGTCAAGGGCAAGGAGTAGCATCTGGTGAAACACGGGGACGGGAACCAGGCTGCGGCGGGTGCGCATCGTGCTCCCTGCTGATCATGAAGGCACTTCACCGCCAGGAAGAGCGTGCCCGTGACCTGCGTCCTCGCGGAGCCCAGCACGGCAGCCTGTGGTCATGCCCCCTCCACGGCTGTGGGGGCGATGGAAGGGGCCATCCTCGGAATGCAGGGCTCGCGGGGACAGCGGCGCCGCCGCGCAGGGCTGGCTCTGGGAGGCTAGGCGCTCCGGGGCTCTGACTCTCACGGTGGCAGCGGTGCGTGCACGAAGCCCCATGAAGGTGGTGCCTTCGCTGTCCCAGTCTTGGAAACTCAACACAGAAATGACACATGGGATTAGGTCACCGTGCTGTGCAGCGCCACATCCCCTTCTGACAGTGGGGCCCAGGGCCCGTCAGGGCTGACGGAGGAGCTGCCCTCGGTGCCGCCCTCCGGGAAGGCAGAGGCTCTGCTCTGGCCTGTCCAGGCGCCACCCGGGGTCACGCAGGCCTGGGCAGGGCCACGGCCGCCAGTGTGCCGAGAGAGAGAAGGCCAGGCAGTTCCACAGGCACCGTCCACACAACTTACAAAAGGTGGGCACTGCTGGGGCTGAAACTTTAAAAGAAATGGCATCATGTCACTCCGCTAAAACAAGAACAGACTACTTGGGTGATATAAACATAGGCTGCGGTGGGACAGAGCGTCCCCTGGGCGGGGCCCAAGGAGCCTTACAGTGGTGAGTGCCTGAAACAGACTTTAGGCTTGTGTCCTTAGTTGTCTGGTGTGTCATTTTCCATAAAAACAACCGTGACCTGCTTTTGCCCCACCCTGTGTGTGCGTGTGTGTGTGTGTGTGTGTTTCCAACTTACGAAGACACAGGACAGAAAATATACACATAAGAATGGAAACTGATTTGTGCCCACAGACCAGATACTAATCTATGTGTGGAATGATTTTCCTAAAAATCAGAATTATGTGAACTAGCTAACCAGCCCTAAAGAACGACGCTTCTTCTGTACGAACTAAATATCCAGGCATGTCATTGCCTGACTCCTAATTTCTAAACTAGTGAAGTAAAATCAACCCTTACCTGAAGGAAAACCAAACAATCTCTAATCTAAGTATGCCTTTTTGCTTGTGAAAATGGCACACATGCACGTCCCCCGTGCACAGTCTATAATGTCTTTTAAAGTCACAGTGACGTGTGCCTGGGAGGCCAAGACAGACCACGAAAGCAGATGACTGCAGACGTCCGCATGTCACGGTGTGCGACACACAGGTTATTAACGGCTGCTCCTCCCCAACAGCGGCCTACATGCAGGAAGTACAAGTGCACGCAGGGTGTGTCCCAGTATGTACACGGTGACTTCACTGAGAACCTGTCAGCTGCACACCAGTGCCACCAAGAGGTGACCCGACAGGTCTCCTCTGTGGGACATGAAATACAAACAGAATAATCTCCTGAAGAGACCGGTGTGAGGACAGGAACTCATAGACATCACAGTCGCGAGCTCTCTAGACTGGCCTTTCCCACTACGAAGTGAAGGCTATATGATTTGTTTTCCCTCATTATTTTTTTTTCACCTGAATGATAAGAATAAAGACACATTATCTCAAGATACATATACACACTCATAATTTTAAAAACCTAAGGAGCATGTTGACTTTTAGGCAGTTTAGAGAAGAATGATACCAATGGAAAGCGTGTTGTCGTGAAAGGTCTTTGATAATACTGCACTTCTGTATCCCCAAGAGTTTTTGCTATCCTAGTCAGTGGGAGAAACTCAAACTTTTGGGGGGGGGGGCGGCTAACAAGTCAAATACCTCTCTTCCTACTCAAGTCCCACATTTCTACGTATTCGGAGCAGATTTTCCCTTCCGGGAGCCTGCCCCCATCCACCTCTCCAACAGCGAGGACACCGCTGCCGGAACGGGCTCGGCAGCGAGGAAACCTCACCTTCTCTAGTGGCGCTAAAGGCTGTGAGACGGGAACCCCGCCGTCTCCAAGCTCAGGGCCAGGGCGGAGGGTGCAGACCCGCAGCTCCGCGACTCCGCGTGGCCTAGGCCTAGAAGCCAACACCGGGCGGTTTCTCAGGCACAAACGCAGTCCCACTAACTTCACTCAGGCCCAAGTTTTCTCGCCCTGCTGCCTCCAGCTTAGTTTCCGACCCGAATGTGGAGGAGAGCCTTTGCTGGACTCTCGTCTGCCGTCACAGCTCCCGCGGGCCCGCGGTGTCTGTGGAGATGCATGCTGTGCACGTATGAACTAGGGCTGGAAGGGGACCCATGAAGAAGCTTCAAAGGAGGAGCAGAACGGACGACCGTGGCATTTCTGCATCACCGCGGCCCTCCATAATCAGCGACCATCCGTGAAACGGTCCCTGTGCCCACCACACCGCCTCAGAGTACTTTCCATTTGTTTCGGAGTTCAAACTTCTTTGTTAACATACATTGCTGACAAATATCCCCGCTTCCCCCTTAAAATCCACTCAGCCCCCAGTGTTTCTCTGTCCTATGAAGGTTTCAAATGTCCCAGAATATATTCAGTTTTCTCCTAGCTTAGTTTTAAGAAAAGACTCCAAATATTTTTGAAAGATTGGCAGTTCCAAAAGCACAAAACTAGTTATTAAAAATTCCCAAGCAAAACCAGCTGGCGCCGGGGCCAGCACGCAGCCCGCCCTTCCAGCGGAGACACCAGCGCGGCGAGCGTGGCCCACGTGCGGACGGTGAGCTTCGTGCCCCCTCCGCTCCGGGGCGCAAACCACAGATCCGGAGGCGTGGCGTCGGCCCAGGAACGGCTCCCGCTGTGCGCCCACGCGGCGGGGAAAGGGCCCGCGCGGCCGTCCAGCGTCCAGCGGGCAGGGCGCGCAGCCCGCGGCCGTCAGCTGCGCTTGGCCGGGCCGCCCGCCCCGTTCACCAGCGTCTTCTCCTGCTGCTCGGCCAGGGCCTGCCACTTCTGCCGGTTCTTCCTGCAGCCGTCCAGCAGCGGAGAGCAGTCCTGCGACACGCGGGTCAGCGCCTAAAGGGAGCGAGGCAAAGGGAGCCGCTGTGGGGCTGGAGCCGCAGCCTCCGCCGGGGCGCGCGCCGCCCGCACTCGTGGGGAGGGACCCGGCCTGCCGCGGGGGCTGGGCAGGCTGAGCGCGCGCGCACGCTGCCGCGGAGGGTGAGTCCAAGCCCGGCACGGGGCGCACGCACCACTCCACGGACTGAAAAGCGCTGAGCCGGGGAGCTGGGCCTGGGCGCTCGCTCTGCGGGGTGGCCGCCCATTCCCCCAACACTTGGCCCAGGCGCCTCTCCCTGCGCGCGGCGGCGCTGCGACGCCTCGGCTTTCGCGTTTTTCTAGAAGGAAGTGGTTTCGTGCCTTGTGCTTAAATCGAGTTTTTAGCCAAGATTACAGTAAAGCTTAATTCACAATTCTCTGGTATCATCACCCGGCAACCACAGGGCCGTGTGTGTTTAGGTGAAAGAGGTTCGTCGCAGATTTCTTTGTGGGAGAGGAACCCTGCCCTAGCGCCCGACAGCGGAGCGGGGTGGTTTGCGCTCCTAGTCCGCAGGCCCGATCGCCGTCACAGACATTCGGCACAGAAAGGCGCCCGCTGTGGTGCGTTATGGACTGCTGCTGGCAACTTTTGTAAAATGAAAAACATGAAAATGTCAGCATATACAAGGGGGGACCCCCCCCAAAGAAACCGAAATTTATTTATAAATTGTGTTTACTCCCACATGTGTAAACTTCAGTCACCTTCAAAGTCCTCTCCATGCGATGCAATGCCCCTCGCAAGATGGTTCCCCCATGGCTCAGAACAGTTTTGAACTCTGGGTTTTGGTGCCTTTTAGCGCTCCTGCCATTTTTTGGTTTCACCTCTCCCACATGTGCAGCACGTTTCCCTGGGAGGCCTTTTTTCTTCAGGGGAAACCAAAAATGCCGCTCGGGGCGGAATGGGGCGAATGGGGGGGTGGCATGGGGGTCACGCCCTTTTTGGTCAAAACTGCTGACCAATCAGCTTGGTGAGGACAAGCGCGCTTGTAAACCACCCACCAGGAAAAGGGTCAAGAGTCTTCAGAAAAAGTTCACCGAAGCCCAGCACAGCCTCTCACAGCAACGCCCGCTGGTGCGCTGGCCCAGATGGGCTCCTAGAACCCTCCCCGAGAGGGGAAGCCTGTCCTCCAGGGGCCCGCCCTCCAGGGGATAATTCCCGTTTTTTGGAGCCCCCCCCCCCCAATACACTGCTAGGTTAACAGCAGTGACATTATGTCATTTTATCCTTCTTTTTGCTTCTCCACAGTCTGACTCAGTGAGAATACTGCTCTGTAATTAAAGAGTCGTAAACATACGTCTCAGCATGCAGAGACTCAGGAGCGCACAGGAACGCAGGGGAAAGCCCCACCACAGGGGAGCCGCTTTTTGTCTATTTTCCGAGCACAGGGGAACGTGTAGAGACATGTTAGCACCCTGAACTGAGGAGCACCCCCCGGAGGAGCGAGCCTGTATGGACGAGGAGAAACCTGGGTGGGGGATGCATGCTCCGGGCCCGGCCGCGGCAGGGAGACGCAGACCTGGGGTACACCCACGCTCCCCCTCTTTTCCCTTCCTGCCTCTCCTGCCCGCCCGCCCCTCCTGTTCCCCAGCACCCCAGCTTCGTTGTGAAATTCTCCTGGTGCTGGGGACTGGGCTCAGGTGAGAACAGCTGTCCATGCGCCTGTGTGCCTGTGGCATGCTCTCCCGTGTCACGTGGCCCCGCGTCCTGGGAGACGTGCTCCGCAGAGCCAGTCACTGAGGCGGGGACACCCGGGGTCCCTGGACTCTGGTGACCCCTGGCCTTCACTTTCTGTGACAACACCAGGAGAAATGCTCTTTTCCAAATGGAACTTAGTTTCCTGTTTGCACTTTTAAAGACAAGGGCAGCATCTGTTTTCTGTCCTCGGGGCATAAACATCTAAACTAGTCCGCTGGATGTTTTAGGGGGAACATCTTCAACTCAGAAATAAAAACCCCAAGCCAGCAGGTGTATGGAAACGGAAGCGTGCACTATTCTCCCAGCAGCCTCCTCCCAATCCCCGTGGACCTTTTACTGACAATATTAAAGCTGCAGGATTCAGCGAGAAAGAGCTGGACCGTTTATTTCGTCCAAACCTTGAAAAGAACGTGCGGACTGCAGCCTGCAGCGCACCCCTCGGGGACAGCTCGGGCCTATAGTCCTCACTGTCCCCACCCCAGGCCAGAGCCCAGCCCCCGCGGGCGCCCAGGAGACGGTTATGCTCCCAGGCACCCAGCTTCCTGGGAAACTGCCAATCTGAGGGGTGCTCCCTGCTCACGGCGAACAGCGCGCTCAGCAGCAGCAGGAACTGTAGCCCTGACGCAGGCGCCTCCCCTGAGGTTCCCACCCCTGACAGCCCGAGTCCCGCTAGGAAATACCTCATACAGCTGCAGGCAGATGGCGTCGATGAAGCCCACTTGCATGCTCGGGATTTTGTTTTTCTTCTCCCGGTTCATGAGGTCCTGCAACGCAAACGCAGGTGCACTCACCCACCTGCAGGCACGCGAAGCGCTCAGCACGCCTCGGCTCTAACAGGGCTGGTCCCTGGGCCGCGGGGCAGAGCCTACGACCTGGGCCCCGGCTCCTCACCTGTGCCGGCCTCCTGCCTTGTCTGTCCTGGCTGCGGTGTTCCCCACGTCACCAGGAGCTGGCAGTGACCTGGGCTGATGCTGACCTAGGGCTGACGCTGACCTAGAGCTGACAGTGACTTAGAGTTCATTGGTGACCTGGCCTAAACTCTACCACTGACCTAAAGGCCGCTGCTGGTGCAGACTCAGCCACTGCCATGTCCTGGAGAACACGCAGGCTCTGACTTGTCCCCTGCTGTGGCATCGGACACCCTGCACTCTGCAGAGGAGGCGCTGAGGCCACGGGAGACCACAATTCAGCCCCCACGCTCCGTGCAGAAGGTGGTGTGTATAAAATCCTTCCCAGCCTCTGCGCCCTTCCCCACGGCAGCTCTGGGATTTTAGCCCAACAAGGTGATGGAAACGCTTAGCGACACAGATGGTCAGCCCCGCGCTGTTTGCAAGAGTGAGCGGTGCCCACGTTACCCTCAAGGAAGACGGTCCATCACAGTCACACCTGTTTTATATAATCACGGTAAACAGCACAGGGAAGCACAGCGCTCAGAATGGAAAGCAGCTGATGCTATTTAAGCGGGGAAAGCACGTTACAAAGAGCGGGTGTGATAGAGTGGGAAGGGAAACGAGAGGAGCCGTGTTTCTGAGGACAGGGCTCGCTGACACGCCCAAGGACGGCGGTGATAAACCGTGTCTGAGTGGCTGACTGAATGATCCCCGCCCGTGGGTCCCATACTCACGTCGGGCTCTATGTTGAGCTCCCTTCTCTCCTTGTCGCCTTGGTCAAAGAACTCGGCTGCCACCAGCTCCGCGATCTGAAACAGTATCGGAGAAGTGAGCGGTCAGGCAGCAGCCGCAGCAGTTTGTGCCCGTTCCTCGTGGTCGCTCACTTTGCTTACAGTGTCTTTGCCGCGCAAAAGCTTTCCTATGTTTCATTTTCATGGAACGACATGTATTAGTCTTTTCCTTTATCGTTTTTGCACGTGAGCCAGAGTTATGGAGGTTTCCTCATTCCTGGTTACAGAAGACTCCACAGATGTTTTTATTTAGCACTTGGATGGCTCAGTTCTCTGTACTGAACTCTCCGCTCTGTTCGGAATTTAAGTTTGCAGAGTAGGTCCCGTTTTGTCTTTTGCTATCTGGCTATGGGGATGGGGAAATGATCCTAACATTGTTTAGTTAGAAGTCTATCACTGCCTGGTTATTTTAAACACCACCTGATTATACACTCGAGTTCTAGGCAGTTTCCAGCGTTGGGTTGGCCTCTGCTGCTCCATCACCCACGCCTGACGGTGCTGAGCACAGAGGCTCTGCGGGGTTGATCACAGTACTGACACTCGTGTCTGCACCCCAGCCGCCCGGCCCTGCCTTCTCAGGGGATGACTGGGAAGCAGGAAAGGATAACTGGAAAGGAAAATTCTTCCCTGTCCCGTTTTTAAAGGGATGTGCTAACAACCTCTCTGACTGAGCGAGAAGTAGTGCTTCCCAAAGGAAAACTGAAGCGCCACTAGGGTTTTGCTGCGTTAATATGGCTGTTCTCTTCCTTCACACATGTTACAAACATCATTAGGCGCTAATGAACCTCCTACAAAAGAAAGCGTGTTCATGTCCCACGACCTGCTTTGGCTGCTACCGAACAGTTAGACAGGAAGTTCTGTGAATGCTTCAGAGGCCACCTTCACGTGGCCAGACGCTCGCTCCTCACTTTGCTTTTTCAGTGAGCACCTTTTCCGTCACGCAGGGACCTACCCGCTGCTGAACGGGCCAGGGCTTCGTGATGGCGGAGAGGTCGCACGCGGTCATCAGCATCGCCCTGTCGGGAGAGGGAAGCCCCAGGCCCTGTTCACTCCGGCGAGAACGTCCCCCTCAGTAAGCAGGTACTGGTCACAAAGCTAAACTCGAACACCCCAACCCCGGGGGTGGCCGTTCATAAAGACCAAAGACATAGGACGGGAGCGTGTGCAGAAGTGGGACGGAGGCTGTGGTATCGGCGGGTCATTGCTGGGGCTGCACAGGGGGCGACCGGGATCGGCCCCCAACTGCCGCCTTCCACCCCAGGAGGCGAAGGAGAGGCGGGACACACTGGTCACTAATAAGCCACCACCGAACGGGAGCGCGTCCTCCTGACAGAAGGCCCGTGAGAGCCGAAGGAGGGCGGCTGTCCTGGCTCCCTGACACACGCAGTGACTGCGGAGAAGCCAGAGGACGATGCGCTCCGGCAGAGACTCCGCCGCCCCGGGTCCGTGGCAGGCTCCCGGCACGCGGCGCTGTGGTTGGGGCCGTCTGGAGCGCCGCGCTTTCGGTGTCTGAGCCACGGACCTGCCGTCCAATCCTCTGCCTGAAGGAGCCGCAGGAGGGCCACTGCTGCTCCGTGGGGACTCTCAGGGGAAGGACTGCATCACTGGTCCCCGAAGGGATGCCCAGCCCCAAAGCGCCTCCCGCCCACGGACACAGGGCCACAGGGAAAACGGACGCCTGCCACTTCCCGCCTCTCACGCCGACGCTCGGGCCAGCCCCGCGTGCCTGCGCCCACCGCGGACTTCAGAAGCGCTTGCCGGCCTGAGCGCCCCCGCCCCGCGCGCTCGGCCCCTGTGTGCGCTCAGCTCCCGCTGCAGAGCTGGCGTTTGGAGGTGACAGCCAGTGACCGCGGGACTGCACGGGCCGGGAGGGAGGGCGGCCGCGCCGCGGGGCCCAGGCTCGGCACGGGGGCTGGGCTTCTGCGTTGTTACAGGAGACACTCGTGCGCGCCCACCAAGCGGAGTGCGGGCCCACGCGTCTCTCAGGCGCCGCTCTGCAGCCGCGCGGGGGCCGCCGTGGGCGGCTCGGCTTTGGCGCGTGGTGGCCCCGTCACTGGCATCTTCACGCCAGGCAGCGACACTATCTCATGGGACGCACTGTCCTTAGCATCACCATGTCTTACTGTCGCCTCCTTGTTCTTTCCTCCCAAGTCAGTTCTCACCCTGCGAAGGCTGTCGGGTGTTCATAGCTCGAGGGGGTGGGCAGGGGCGCCCCGTCCCAGCCGTGTGGAAGCAGTGACCCCTCACAGCCAGCTCTCTGCTGCTCTTTCAGCACAAAGAATGGGGGACGTGGATGCGGGAACCCCAGAGCTGGGCGTGGGTGCATGACCGCAGTTTAACGTGCCTTCCGGAGCAAAGGAAGGACTTCGTCAGCTGACGTTGCAAATGCCTTTCTACTGAGTCCCCACGGTCCGCCCTTTGCACAGCAGGGGACATTCCGACAGCCTCTCAGGTCCTCACGTGGGACCCAGGGTGGCAGTGAAATCGGATGGGGACGCAGGTCATTGGGAAGCAGAACCCCGGCTCTGAGGACAGCGGGGCTACTTACAGAAACAGCTCCTTCTGGTGCGGGTCTTCGAAGCTGAACTGGTTTTTTCGTATCAGTTCAAAAAATTCTCCTCGCCTCCTTGAAAATAAAGAGAAATATTTGGGAGTTATGAGGAGTCTCTAGGCGCATACCTTATCCCTCTGGTCTACAAAAAATCACGGACTCAATTTCTTGGGGAAAAATCGCTAATGGTTTTTCCCCATCTTAGAACCCGGCCTGAAAGTCATCGCCTGAAGCTCGTTAGTACCTCGCTGTGCCTCCCTCCACCGTTTTCTTTGGCTGAAACATCGGCCCTCACCTAGTCCCGATCACAAATAAAGGCAATCTCAGTTCTTAACCATGACTTCCAATACCTGAAACAATTCGAGTTAAAAAGGTGATGCTGAGGCGGATTTAAATGTGTGGCGTAAGAAGATCTACGTGCCCACCGCTTGGTGTCACGTAACTCACACACGTGGTGGCATACGGTAAAGAGAAAGGTCGGAACACCTGCTCTGTGCCAGCCTAGCATTGCTTCTGAAGCAGACACAGACCGAGACACTGGGGGCGCGCGCTCATGCGGTGTCCCCTGCGTGCCGCCTGTGTGCCAGCAGGGCCAGCGTCTCGGGACGTCACAGACGCCAGACGAACAGGGAAACATAACAAAATGGACCGGATGTGACTGGGAGCCCAGGTGAAATGCAGGTTTCAGAGGGATTCAGAGGCAAAACCCAGGTGGCCAGAAAGGTTGGGGGGGCTTCGGGGTTACAGGTGTTTCTCGAATTCTCATTCATCTGATCATCTTCATTCGGCGATCATTTAGAATCTACCGACATTACTCAGTTTTCCATCGTCCTCCCCGACGGCACAGCGCTCCCCAGTTCAGAGAAGCGGGGACTTGCGGACGCCCTTGCCGTTAGGTGCACACAGTGGGGTCCGCGACCTGCGCCCGGGGGTTGGCTCTGTTGGGTTCACTTCTCATAAACGGCTCACCATTCAGGTGTGACTCCCCGGCTGGAGGGAGAGGCCGCGGGTTCCGGGCAGACCCTGTGAGCAGGACTCGCTCCCCTCCCTGCCCCACGTGCAAGGACCATGGCTCGTGCGCAGCCCGCAGCCCACGCCCGCGCTGAGCGCACACGCTAAGTTTTGGGTCAGTAACTACGTTTCTCCAAGACCTGGTCCGCAGTCTGATGGGCAGCTTTGCTGGACGTTTGTCCTTGCAGGCTAAGCATTTCCCGACATGGGCCTGGACGGTCTGAAACAACAGAGATTCTTCCACAAACTCTGACTTCAGGGTGTTTCTCGAAACTTACTTCATGTACAGGGCGAGGTCTGTGGCCAGAATCGCTTGCTTGATTATTTTCAGCGTGGTCTTATACTCTTCGATGGACAGGCCGCTGAGGATCTGATTACCCTTTAGGGACAAAGAAAACCAGCGTCAGCGCCCCCACGCAGAGAAGCTGCGGACCGGGACGCGGGGAGAATGTGGTTACAGACCACACACGCTCCTCGGGCTCTGAGCTCGCGCCGCAGAGGACACCTGCCCGCGTGTGGCAGGCGCCCGGATGCGAGGTCTCCCCTCTCTGCTCCCACTGCCTGTCCCGTGAGGCAACGTGGTGGGGGAAGCCGCTTTCACACAACGCTCCACGCCCTGTGCTGTCGACCAGAGCAGCCACAACTCCCGCTCTCTGGCTGTGATGGTCCCACGTGCTGTCTCACACCAATGAATATCCACATAACCCAGTGGCTGAATAGCTTTATTCCTCAACAGTATGTTTGCGGTCAGAAGTTTCAGTAAAAGGAGGGAAAGGGACTTCATCTGACCCCCTCCCCCCCCAAAAAAGGCAGAGTTGGCTGAGAGCCCTCACACCCCAGCTGTTTGTTTCTGATTTGGAATAATGTGGAGACACCGCGTGGCAGCGAGGAACCAAACGCGCCTTCGCAGGCAGCCCGGCTCCGTCTGGCGTCCAGCGGGGGCGAGGCTGTGGGGACCCCCGGTGCCGGCTCTGTCTCCCTCACCCAAAAAGGAAGCAAACATGCTCACGAACGACAGCCCTGAGCACAAACCCAGAACTTAAAAATACAGCCGTGCGGATAACACGCGCTCCTTCCGGCTGGTGCGTGCGCGCGGGCGCGGCGCTCACCGGGCTGTTGAGCACCATCAGGCACTGGTCGAAGTGGTGGTGCTCCAGCGTGGAGTGGCAGTACAGCTGGGCCAGCGGGTGCTCGCTCCTGCAAAGGTCGGGGGGAGAAAGAAAACTTAGAGAAAGCGACCGAGTCCCACAGTGCGCCGACTGCCTCTCACCGGTCAACTCAAGAAGAGGCCCTTTCCCAGAGCTCATGCAGCCAGCCGTCTTCCCTCCTGCGGAGAAAAGAGGGAGGTCGCCCCTGGGGACTAGGTATAGAGTCAACTGTTTCCAGATGCGGGTTCAAAGCATGAGCAAGCCTGTCGGCTTTATCGATCGGGACACAGACCAAGTGCACTTTTCTCCAGACATGAAGGACGTCTCTGAAATAGTTGTGCCAGTGTAGAATCTGAAACAAACGTCCCCGCTGGCCTTTCCCGGGAGATAAGGCCGGAAGTCAGGTGCCCCTCGTGCGTGCAGTGGACCAGCTGTGAGGGTTCCAGGTCCCCACGTGGGACCCCCGCAGAGACGTCTGGCTGGGTGCAGGCGCACAGAAGCGTCTGAGCCCGGGAACACATCAGCGTGGGCACGGTGTCCACGCCGGCGAGGAGGGGAGGCGCCCCGGGGGATGGCCTGCGGCGGTGGGGGCCCAGGACGGCAGAGCCAGGTGTCCCTGCTGAAGCCGGCCCCGTGACCGCGTGTCCTGGCCGCTCGGCCCTCCGTGCCCACGGCCGCCTCACCCTCCTCCCCTTCACCTGCACGGGACTCGCTTCCAGAGCCTGTCCCTCCTTTTCATGAGGGTTCACGGACCCGGAGCCGCAGGTCAGTGCCCGCTTCACCCGCCAGGGGCAGCTGTTTCTCCAAGTCCCGCGCCCGAGACCGTGAGCCTCTTCGCGCTGCTCCGACCGTTGTCCTTGACGATGATGACACTGTCACCCAGAGGCCCGCCACGTCCCTCCCACCTCTGACTCCAGCCGCTGTCCCGCTGGCTGGCTGCCCTGGGGGCCCTCAGAAGGTGCCGGGTGGGTGCTCACTCTGCCTGCAGGGCTGACCCCACAGGCGCTGCGCCCGGGGTCCCCGCTCGTGCCTCTGCGGCCGGGAGCGTGGCGGCCGCTTGCGGCCAGTGGGGTCTGGGAGCCTGTGGGCAGCTGCCTCGCCGTCATTCCATCAAGGCTCTCCAAAGCGCCGCTGCCGTGTGGGGACAGTGCCTGGCCGGGTCACTCCTCCCGCTTCCCCGCTTCGCACTCTGGGGCGTAGGGGGCTGCCTCCGCACCCCCGGGATCATGGGCACAAATAAGCCACACGCACTTCAGTTCTCTTCCCGGGGTTCTGCGGGTGACCCAGGCTGACCTCGCTGAAGCTGGCGTTCCAGCCTTGGCTTTGTAGGCGACCAGAAGGTAAGAGAGACCGTCTCCCCCAAGGTCCCCACAAGTGGCAGAGCCGGGGGTCAGACTCCTCCTCTGGGACCCCCTTAGCACGCGGCGCCGAGACCAGACCGGTGCTCTGGAAGCGCAAAGCCGTGGCATCGACAGAAAACAGAGCGCGGTGAGAAAACGGCTGCTGCCCCCACCTTCCTGCCGCTGGGATCACGTTCGTGGTGACAGAGACCTTCAAGCTGATGATTCCTGTGGCCTCTGACCCTGGTCCTTTGACCTCCTGGACTTCAGGGACTTGCTTTCTTCCTTGGCCCACAGCTTCCAGGCGCCCCAGGCACAGGGTCTCTGTCCCCCTACCTGCTCCCCCACCCACTGTGGGACAAGGCAGGATCCTGAGCTCCTCTCTGCCCTTGAAGGTGCTCCCACAAAACAGCTAAAGCTTGCAGAGCACCTACTGTGTGCCAGGAGCTGCTGGGACACCGACCTCATTGATACCCCTGGACTCCGGCCCCATCGCACAGAGGAGGAAGCGTGGGCAGTCATGTGGCCAGAGGAGCCCCTGGGTTCGCACCTGCACCCAGACACCTGGCAGGGGAGGGCCCGTGGCCACCGCCCCCTCCGAGTCACTGCGTGCTGGTCTGAGGAGCAAGCCAAGCCCTGCCTTCAGTCCCCACAAGAGGCCCACATGCTCACGATGGGGCTATGATCATGCTCGCATCTGTTCCTACCACTGCGATCAGGTGCCGATGCCAGGACTCGGGGAACTCGCAGGCTGTCTACACTAAGCTCTGCTGTCCCTCAAGTCCCAACCTCCTCAGGGACGGCCCCATGCACCCCAAAGCGGCCTCTGCAATGCCTGTGCTGGCTGGACTGCCCCGTGGGTCTCCAGAGCTGCGGAGTGTGCCCCCCCAGTCCAGCACACGGTCCCCGCTCACGCCTGTCACTGCGCTACGGACAGAGCAGTCAGGGCCCTGGGCAGGCGCATCCTGCAGGCCAAGTACAGGTCTGAAATTTTATCCTGATTTCACTGAATCTTTAATCTTGAAAAAAATTCATCTGATCATTTTACCTCTTCTAGCACCACACTGTTTATTATTTTCTCCTCCTTTTCATGGTGGGCCCCAGAGCATGCACACCTGCACATACCTGCGCACAACTGCGCACAGCTGCGCATACACGCACACACCTGCGCACACCCGCACACACCCGCGCACACCTGCACATACCTGCACACAGCCGCACACATCTGCGCACACCTGCACACCTGTACACACCTGCACACCAGCACACACCCGCGCACACCTGCACATACTCGCACACACCCGCACACCTGCACACAGCTGCACACACCCGAGCACACCTGCACACAGCCGCGCACACGCGCACACACCTGCGCACACCCACGCACACCTGCACACACCTGCACACCTGCACACACCTGAGCACACCTGCGCACACCAGCGCACACCCGCACACACCTACATGCACTCCCCAGCTCCTCCTTTTGCATCAATGGCACCTTCTCTGTTACAATGTCTTGGACCAGGAGGTACGCTTTCCCCTTCCTTCATGCATATAACTAGCTGCTCAAGAGTAAATTTAAAAAGGCTTTGCTCTCACTCTTCTCTCTGTCTGGCCAGTATGATTTTCACCATGAACCTGGCTTGCTAGCTGCCCTCCGAGGCTCTAATTTCTACCATTTTCCTTGTCCCTGCAGACTCTTCACCCTCAACAACGCCCTTGCGTTCTCGTGTGTGAAACGTGAACGGTGCTGCCGACACGGGGAGCCCCCTCCCGGGGGGCGCCTCGTTCCTGCTCACCCCTCACCTCCCGGGCCTCGTCCGTGAGCCAGCGCATGGCCCATGGCAACGCCCCCCCAGCGTTTCTGGGATGCCGTCACCCATCCTCCTCTCAGCCCTCCCCACTTTTCAGGCCCCGCGGAGGCCTCCCTTCCTCCACGCGCCGTGGACGTGGGCCACGCTGGTCCGGACCAGTCTCCACCTCTGCTGAGCAGCGGCAGCCCACGCCATGGACCGGCCCAGGCCTCACCAGCTGCCTCCTGCCCCGGTGACTGCGGGAGCCCCCGGGTGACAGGAGCCCCACGGCGCAGCTGTCAGCCCAGCAGAGGTTCAGGCCCCAGTCACTGGTCCTTACCCATCCGCCTAACGTGCAGGCTTGTTACACGGGACTGTTTTAGGAAACGCCGAACCTGAACCAACCGGAGACACGGACCTACAGCTGTCCCCCTGCTTTGGCTGCGGCCTCGCCTTCCTCCCCGTGGGCCACGCGCTGCCACACGCTTCCCTAGCGGGTGCCGGTACATCTGCCAGCACAGCTCCTAGGGCTGCCTGGTTCTAACATAACTCACTGTCTACGTGGAGTCCCTCTGTCCTGCCCCCACAGTGCGGGAGCGAAGGGCACAGTCTCCCCGGGGTCCCGCAGTCCATGGGGGGCGGCCTTCCTAACCCACGAAGGAGTCAGTCTCAAAAACAGGAGCATCCACTTCAACTTGATTTTCAGAAACGATGGTCTGGGGGCGTGGACGGCAGGAGTCCAGTTTCTAGCTCAGCTGCCACGTGTGGGCTTTTCCTCTTTTTGATGCGTTCCTTTTGTTCCTGGGCCCCCTTCCATCGCTCTGGGCTTCTTTGTGCAGAATTTGAATATTTGCGGAGGCGAGGACGCAGCGTCCCTTCCAGAAGCTGTTCCTTCCTGCAGGATGGTCACGGCCCTCAGATCCTCCCAAGAGAGGCATCTCTCCTTTCCCACCAAGGAGAGAAAAAAGAACACCCTGGAAACATCTTGGTTTCCTCTGCTGAAACCACAGGGATGCAGGAAGAAACACAAATCTCTGCCACTCCGTGAACTTTTTGCAGAAGGTACCGTGCCTTGGTGGAAGCCTGCTGTGTGGTGCGCCTGGGAGCAAGGTTCTGCGCTCTGTGACTTTTTCCCAGGACTTTTTTTTTTTTTTTTAAAGAGGAGGTGACATTTCTCCAGGTGTTTTTCCGGGTAGTTATTTTTAAATAAACAAAAGAAAAAATAGCTGAGTGTTCTCCCTCTCCGCGGGGCGGCGTGGCGTCCCATCTGCGCGCTAATAGCGTGGTGCTCCGCTCTGAGGTCTTCCAGCCGCGCTCGACTGTGTCTGTCTTTGTCCCTTCCATAACGAGGGGCGCAGGACCACAATCACGTGACAAAGGGGACCCAGTCAGGTCAGCCAAACATTGGATTCTAAAGAGGAGGTGACCCGTCCCTGACCCTCCCACAGAGCATCCTATCTTTTCCCATCAAAGGCCAGCAGAGGACGTGGTGGCTACATCACGGCAATTCCTTCTGCATGAGGTTTTCTGTTTATTTAGATAAAGGGAGTGTGATTAGAGACCTTTCTGAAATTCCCTCAAGACATTAGGCATCTGGAATTTCCGGAAGGGATCTACCCATCGGTGGAATCACTTGCATGCTGGAAAAAAAAAAGCTCAGCACGAAGAGATTTTTCCCATTAAAATGTGGGCTTTTCCACTAAGTTGCTGCAAGAAAACAGAAATGTCACAGTGGCTGAGAAACCTGATGAAAAGCAAAGTCGTCTTTACATCGCATTTGCCACATAATTCACTGAAGTAAGGTTTATGTGAGAGCCTGAAACTCTCGTCTGAAGAGTGGGCGTCTTACTCCCACAACTGGCCAGAAAGCGGGCTGCTGCTGGTGGGGGCCGTCCCCAGCCGCCGCTGCTGCGATTTATTTACCCGACACTCAAGGCCATCCGGCCGTGCCACGCGGTGTTGACGTGTGTTAGCTCCTGAAACCTGCACTAACCCTGTGAGGCAGGGACGCCGGCATCTCCGTTTCACAGACCAGGAGAGCGAGGGGCAGAGAGGTGTGCGCCCGTGCTGTGCCCCAGGCCAGGCAGGAGTGGGGGGGGGGGTTGGAATCCAAGGCTGGCCGCAGACCCGAAGTCCCCAACACTGCGCTACACACGCTCCCTCACCAAGGTCAACACCCTCCTCCTCCTGAGCGTGCGCCGGGATCGAGCTGAGCTCCTGTCCCGTCCCGCCTGTCCCCTGAGGGTGAGACTGACCTTCTCTGAGCTAGTCTGGCTGGTAGTTTTCTGTGAAGCTCTCAAGTTCAACCAAGTATAATACTCTTGGTAATTATCTCAGGAAATAAGATTCTCAGGATGAACATTTTTAACTTCAGGCCAGAAATGTTACCAACACGGTACTAGACTCCCAATTTTTTTCCCGTTTCCCTGAAATAAAACGGGAGCGTGTCGCAAGGCCTTGGCCCGTTGGAACTGTGTGCCCTGCGGTGCTGCTGCGCCTTGGCCTTAAGAAAGACAGCCCTGCGGGGGAGGGGACGGCCCTGCGGGGGAGGGGACGGCTCTGCGGGGGAGGGACGGCTCTGCAGGGGCCGGGGGCGCCTCACCGCTGGATGTAGGAGTTGTTCACGCCGCGGTGGTCCAGGTCATGGCTGAGCGTGGCGATCAGCAGCGCCAGCACCTCCAGGTCCGACAGCTTGCTCTGCGGGGCGCGGCGCGGGCGGGAGAGACAGAGAAGGGGCTGGTGAGGGACCGGGCCACCCCTGCCCCGTCTCGTGTCCGTTCACAGTGCTTTACCCGCGTGCTGCCTCCGCCTCCCGGGGACCCCGCGCCCTGCAGGGGAGTGGCTGTGCCCCGCCTCCAGGACGGGGTCATTGCAAATGGCACTTCGCAACAGAAGAGGCCGAAATGCCCCCACCGGTCATGGCCCCACCTCGGAGAACGCCACGCATTCTTAATGGTCTCCGTATGCGTGGGGGTGATGGAGGTAAGCTTGGGGTGACCCTCTCTCTGCCCTGAGCCCCTGCACACCCTGCGGCCTCCCGCTCTGCTGCTGAGCCTTTATGCCACACAGACAGCGTGGCTGCAGCAAAGCTGCGGGGAAGACGGATGGGATGTGGCTTTAAAGCTGCACGATGCCCCACAGCCAATCAGAGGGTTTTTGGTTTTTTGGGGGGGTTTGGTAGCCGCCATTTGTATTCTCTATATTACTGTTCTTCTCAGTAAGAAAGCACAGGTTGGAATTCGCATCCGCTCTATTCTGCTGGAAGTCTCAGCACTCTCAGTACCAGCCCGTCTTCCCACACAGAAGCCAGGACAGTCTTCCGTGGCGTCACCCTCATGGCCGCTCCAGGCCCAGCGTAACGTCAGCCTGCGCCTCAGAAACGATGGCTCTGGCCTGAGCCGCTCACGTGCGCCCCCGAAGGAAGCGGCGGCAGAGAGTGGCAGTTTGGGAAGTCACCAGGTTAAAACCAGCGCGGACGCTCTGCATTTAAACGTCACGTGATGGACGCCTGGAACCCCTTCCCTAGAATAACTCGCTGCTCCCACCGAAGTCAGACTCTGAGGACGTTGGTGGGCCCATGACCCGGCCCGGGAAGGAACGAACTGCCTGGCTGGCGCACGTGTGACCCTGACGGCTGCCCCAGGGAACCCGCGATACAGAAGCAACTTCCCCCCGAAGCTGAGCTCCGGGCCTGAGTGGTTCGGAGGAATTCTACTCGGAGCAGGTTGGGTGTGAACGTGGGACATGGGACGCTTTTTCTTATACTGTCCAGGGTTCCTCTGAAGGAAATGCTTATTTGCCCAAGCGCCACTTACAGTTCACGGGAAGTTATTTAAAGATTACTTTAACATGCCCTAAACATTCTATTGCAGGAAAGTCAGCAACTCAGGGTCTTGCCATATTGCCTCCTTTCATTAAAATATAACTTATTCTGTACCTGGCAGTAGAGGTCAGTCTCCGCCGTCATGAGTGCACATGAAAACCCTTGCAGGAATACACGGCTAACTTTTACTAGGAAGGCGACAAAACGTCTTAAATACAGACACGGCCCTGAACGTACCTGGATTTTGCCGGCTCTGAGCGCAGCAAACATGCACTGAGCTGTGTTAAAGGCGTGCCTCCAGTTGTGGTAGGCAACGTTCTTCCGGTAATTCTTCTTAACACTTAAAATCCACCTGCAGAGAACCTGCGGGGAAGACACGCACACAGTTAGGAGAGCTGCTCGCGTTCAGCACACAACACTGTGTCGGGGACCCTCCCCACCCCGGGGCGGGCGCTGCCATCTGATCGGTCAGTTACAGGAACGGGCCCAGGGTCCTGTCGCCCCCGGCGGTGGGGGCAGACTGCCCAGCCGCACGGTCGGACCCGGGGCCCGGCCTCTGAGCCGCCGCGCTGAGCAGGGTCGCTGTGAGATGCGGGCCGGCTCTGAGCGAGGCCTCTGGGCCCGGGGGGCACTACGGCCTTTCTGAAGCATATTACGTCCGTGTGTCACCATGAGGGAGTCCAAGTACAGAGCCACACAGGCACGAACTCCCCGTCAGAGGAAGAGCCGAGCAAGCAGCCACGGCCCGGTTCTCCCCGGGCTCCGGCTGCCTGTCTGCGACGGAACTCAGAGCGAGGCCCTGGGGGCCGACCGGGGTGGAGGGGGGCAGCATGTGGCCGGAGTGGGGCCCCCAGCCCTGACGCAGCCATTGGCGCTTTGCCTCTTCTAAACGATGCTTAAGTATTCAGGCTGAGCAGCTGCTGGGTCACCAAGAAGTAATTTTTGAAAATGATAAAGCAAAACAAAGCCCCGAGAGCCACAGGAAAAGGTGCATCTTAAAGATGGAACAGAAGAAGGAGGGACTGTTGAGGAAATCTCAGAAGCTGGGCTGAGTCCCGTTCTAAGTGACATGTACTCTCTGGGACCCCCAGGGCCTGGCGGCCCCTCAGTGCGGCTGCCCTGCACCTGTGTCAGCGAGGGAGCTGCCTCCCCTCGATTCTGCAGGCTTCCTTCCACGCTTTGGGGGGGCCTGTAAAAAATGCGTGTGCTTCTCCCTACACACATCACTGGAGACACCTCAAAGGTGACGAGCAGGGCCCTGGGGACGGGAAAAGCACCGGGAAACGGGGCGTGGCAGCAGCGCCGCGTGTCCAGCTGCGGACCTAGGTCGCGGCCACGGCCCCTCGTGCCGGCGGGAACCGCCTGCGGCGCCCCCTCCTGTGTCTGGGCCCAGCTCTGCCCGTGCAGGGCACAGGTCCCGGGACACGGGCGCTGGACATGGTCGCCGTCTGTGCGAATGAACTTGGGTTTCAGGAACTGAGTTAGCAGATCACTCAGCAGCGGAGGCCCTCAGGGCATTTAAATTCCTGATAGGAAATCTGGGGAGACGACCCCCACCGTTGTCAATCCTCTTCACGTCCCATGTACACGAACGTTCAGCAGCACTCCAAAAGAATATTCTGTTTTTTTCTGCTGATCGGACAAAAACAAGAGGTGTGATTCTGATCCATCCACACGCGGTGGCTGTGGCCGAGCTGGCTGCGGTCATTTCTCTACCTGACCAGCTGAGGGAGAAGAGGTCCGTGCCCGACTCAGGAGCCAGGTCCCGCATGTTTTAAACATTCTTGCGGCGCAGCGGTTGGAGATCACTGGGCCAGGCAGTCAGCTGACTGAAGAATAACTGCAAAGGTGACCGCCGGGCCCTGGTTTGCAGACGTCCTTCCTCCGCCCCGTGTGTGTTCCCCGGTGCCGTGCTCACAGCCGGGGCGACAGACCAGGCCGGCTTCCGCACACGGGGGCCGGGGGCTACGGCTTTCCGTCCTGCCGTTTCCTGGGAGGCCCGTGAGGTTGCAGCCGTGTGAACATTCGTTTCCAGCCTCACCCCCAGGGGGCGGCCCTGTGGGCCCTCTTTTCCGGGGGAGCCCGCTCAGTTCTGGTCCCTCCCTGCACAGGGGCGTCGTGACCTCTGCAATCAGATCATGTCACCTTCCCGCCTCAAACTCCCTGGTGACACCACTGTTCTCAGGACAAAATCCGGTCCCTCCGAGCAGCTCACAAGGGTTGGCATGACTTGCTCCTCGCCGTCCTCTGCAGCGCTCCCCCGCCAGCCTCAGCCCTGCCCAGTGCCCCCCGTCCTCCTGCCTTGGCACACCCGCTCGCACTGTGTGCAGAACTCTCCTTTCCGATGGCTGGTAATGTGTCCTTCAAATTCTCCCGTGTGCGTTAGGGGCGGAATGTCAGTCCCGAGATTTAAATCTGTATTTCACACTAGCATCCAAAGGCAGGTTTCTCCTATAGACACACACACTCATGCGTGCACAAACATGCACACGTGCGCGTGCAATCCATGTGTGCACGCAACACACAAATGCACGTGACATGCATACGTGCAACACCACGAAACATCACAGCACGCGTGCATGATACACAGGTGCACAGCACACACATGCATGTGGCACACTCAAGTGCATGCATTACCATGCAGTGCAATGCATGTGCACATACCGCACACAACACACTTATACACATGCATGTACACATCATACACGTGTCCACACATGCGCACGTGGCACACACATGCGCGCGCTGGAAGGACACGGCCGCCTCCCCACCTCGTGCTTCATCTGGAAGCTCTGCACCAGGTTGAGGTCGGTGAACATGCGGATGGTGCACAGAGCCGTTTCCAGGTCCGACAGCTCGAAGTCACTGAAGCCGAAGTCGGTGATTTTCAGGGTCTGGGCAGAGGGCACCACAGCAGCCTGGGAGAGAGGAGGAGAGGACGGGGAGCTGCTGCCGATGGCGCTGCAGGGTCCCCGCGACGCCGGCATGGTCTGGGAAGCAGTGCGCGGGGCCGCACTCGGGGACCCTCCCCCCAGGAGGCAGCCGGGCAGAAGGTGGCCGCCCCGGGGCTGAGCCCAGAACCGCGGCCGGACAACAGCTCCCACTCTTGTTCGCAAACAGGCAGTTCCTGAGCCGTCACCCAGGACGGTCCGGGGCTGGGGCTCCGGGTCACGTGGGGGGCAGGACAAGGACGATGCTCGCAGGCATTTACGTTTACTTCTCGACCAGGTCGCAGGTGCCCAGACCTGAGCACAGGGGGTGGTTTCCCCACCCTGGGGAGATGAGCAGAGGCACCGCGCCCTCCAGGCGCTCCCAGCCCTCCCCTGGGGCGACCCCGCCTCACAGGCTCTGGGCTGGGTCCTGAGAAGCCGCTTTGGTTTCATGGGCGCGGAGGGTTGATGACCATCCCTGGTGTTGATTTGGTCATCACTGAACTGCCATTAGGACCGCGAGTCCCATCAGGCACACCTTGCTCTTCCCCGTCTATGTTTCTTTGTGCCTCCTGCTCCTCCCGCTGAGCACCTGGCCTCTCATGGGCGAGCCCTGGAAGGCACGGCCGCCGCCCCCAGAAGGGCCCGAGCCCTGTGGATGGGAGCGCAGTGGGGCAGACCCCTTCCAGTGCTTGAGTTCACAGTCAGGCACCTCCCCGTCTGCCCCCTAACCACATGGGAGCCACAGGCGGGCTGCTGTTGGACACATCTCCGCACCTGCTGTGACTCCTGAGGCATGCAGTTTTAACATGTGTTAACATGGACACTTATGAAATGAATGAAAGGAAAGAATCACAATCCCTTCACTTGAGCCATCAGTTCTGGGTAAGGCCCTCAGCCCGGGCTGGGACTAGCAGACCTGGCACACGCCTTCCGATCTGTTGTTTGGTACCGACTGGTGTTAAAAGTCACCACTTCTGCCCTGGCTGGTGTGGTCAGGGGACTGAGCTCTGGCCTGTGAACCAGAGGGTTGCCGGTTCGATTCCCAGTCAGGGCACAGGCCTGGGTTGCGGGCCAGCTCCCCAGTTGGGGGAGCACGAGAAGCAACCGCCCTTCCCCTCTCTCTAAAAATAAATAAATAAAATCTTTTAAAAAATCACCACGTTTGTTATATTGTTTAAGAATTGGGAGAGTTTAAGCACAAATAGTGGATTTCTCGTTTCTCCTGAAAACATCGGGCCGTGCCGAGCCCTGGCTCCCGCGAGGCAGACGAGCGCAGCTGTCAGGGACCTCACTGGGTTTCCCACAGGGCTGGGGCTCTGCGCTTGCAGGGACCCCCATGTCCCCATCCCGGGACCACCCACCCCACCATCACTTCAGCCAGATGGGGCCGAGAGTCACGTGGTGAGAAGGGGCTTCTGCCCGGCGCAGAGGGAGGAAAATCCACCGTCTGAACCAGGCCTCCTCCCCGGGAGGCTTTTCTGCGACCACCCTCCAAAGCCTTGGGCTTCCTGGGAACATCTGGGGCATCATCGCTCCGCTTTCCCGCCGTCATCTGGGGAGTAGGAAGGTCAAATGACGGAATCTTAGGACGTGATCTAGAGCTTTCCCTGCCAGCAAGGGCGCCGGCCCCTCCTCCTGCTCGCCGGGACCTGCACCCCTGACTCGTGAACACCCGCTGTGTTTGAACTTTGAGTGAACGTGACCCACGTTCGCCCCCCACTCAGGCTCCTGTCCCAGGCCCCGACTTCACGAGAACATGTGCTTCCTATTAGGCCCGTCCCTCAGGCTAATGCGTGGGCCGCCGTGGGGAGGACTTGGATGTTTGGATAAAGGGCCCCCCTGTTTACACCAGCTTCCCCCTCAGAGCGGAGGGTCAGCGGAAGTGAGGAGGGGCGGCCGCCCCAGCAGGGAGCTCATGTTCTTTCCTGAGGGCATCATCATCCCTACAGCAGGAAGTCGTCTTCCTTTCTCCCCCCACAAAGGACGCTGCAGACGCCGCAGGACACAGAGCCAGCACAGCTGCTGCCTATCTGCGGGGGCGCCCCTTCCCCCAGTCCCCCGACAGCGGGCGAGCGCCTCCCCTGCCGGCCAGGCCGCGCCGCGCCCGCGGCCCTGAGCTGACCTCGTGGGGACCGCAAAGGTGCCCATTTGGAGCCCTGTGGCTAGGGACGCAGAGGCTCGGCGTGCCTGAGACCCGCGACTCAGAGGCCGTGAGAAAGCCACACGTCACGTAAAGCTCTGACCATCCCAGGGACCCAGCTCTCTGCCCGGAACGGGCTCGGAGGGGTCTCCAGTTCCGTCGTATAAACTGAAGCGCCTACACCTTGCTGACAGCAGGGCGCACGGTGCGTCTGGGGTCGGTCTGCGTACCCAGTTCTGGGTTGCCACAGCTTCCTCCCGTGACACGGTGCTTGGTTAAGATTTGCGGCGTGAGATTCCCGGCTCTGTTCTTCTTCCGGGGAAATGTAACGCGCTGCACCGTGGTGTTGCAGGCAAACAAATAGCGTCCTTTAAAGGTTCTGGGAAGCACTCGGGGGCGAGAGGTGGGCCCGTCTTCCGAGTGAGAACCCAGCACCAGGCTCCCGGGGCCGTGCCGCTGTGACCGCGCCCTCGGAAGGCGCTGCGGGGACATGTCAGTGCTCGGGGCGGACGTGGTCAGTGGGCCCTTCTAGGTGTTAACGTGGGCCTTTCTAGAGCTGGGAGCCCCAAGCTGTGTCCAATTAACCAAACAGGGAACTCGAGGAGCGCACAGAGCTCCCGGGCTAAAGACTCGGCCTGGAGCGAGCTCAGTTAGTCTGCAGCATCCCCTCACTTACTGCGGGGAGTACATGCCAGACCCCCCGCGAAGTAGGAACCTCACATGTATTCTACACTCTTAACCCTACGTCACTTTAACGACATACATATACAGTACTGCAACATCCGCGATACAGCGAAAATCCGCGATAAGTAATTAAATATAATATTTTTTAAAGTCCCGCGACAGTGAGGCCGTGATAAGTGAGCCGTGAGATAGCGAGGGGCTGCTGTGACCTCCTTTCTCTCCCAAGTTCTCAAACTGACGGAGGGGTTTGCTGCCCCTGCGGCTGTGGGGGAAGCCCTCCATTGAAGTCACCTGCCTGTGGCTCCTTTCCCTGGTGGCTCGGCCCCTCCCCACCATTCCCGCGGAAACTAAAAGCACAGAAACAGAAGAACGAGCCCCTCCGCAGGTGAAGCCCGCTGACCGAGAGGGCCGGGTGCGTGGGAGGAAGGCGTGCTCAGAGCTGCAAAACACCTCCGTGCCCGGCGGTTCTGCGCGGCGGCGGCCCGGCAGGGGCTACTCCGGCAGAGCCCGGGTCAGCGCCCTCACTCGCCCCTCTGGCCTTAGCGAGACGTCTGCCGTCAGGGTCTAGTCCCCACGTCCCACTGACTCGGTCACTTGAGCAACAGGGCGCCTCTCGGCCCATTTCCTCGCCTGCAAAACGAGGAGCGTGGATTAGACAGTCTCTCAGGCTTAATGTCCCGAGTTTATGGCCCGGTTACCCCTGTGTCCATGGGACTCCAGGGTCTCTCCTGGCTTTCCCGGTTGGGACCCAAATGCCGCCACCCTGGGGACCTTCTGGGACAGGCACACCTAGCAGTCATGGGCACGGGGTGCTTTCCATGCCCGAGTCCACGCGCCGAGCCCTCCCTTCCCGGCAGCTGTGGAGGCCGTCACTTCACACGGCTGATTCTCGATGCTCCCCTCGGGGAGGCAGCCAGCTCTCCAGACAGAAGGCTTACGCCGTCCTCCCTGCACGCCGGGCTCCCGCCCCCACGGCTCCCTCCTGCCTGTCCTCCGGCCCCTTACAGGGGGGCGCCGCCGGACGGCCGGGCCAGGAGACTGGGGCTGCGGCCGGGAACCAGAGACCCCAGTGCGGCTGCCCGGCAGGTGCGGGGACTTGGTTTCCCTCCCGCTGTCTCCGCCACCAAGAACTAACCCTCGTGAGGTCACGACCGGAACCCAGGGCTCCCAGCTCCGTGAGGCAAGTTCATTCCTTCTCCTCTTCCCACAGATGGAGAAACTGAGGCACGAGAAGTCGCACTCGCCGGAGACCGCAGAGCTGGACTTTGAACCTGGGTGTCGCTCTCCCTAGACCCACGCCCTCGAACATCGCTCTCTGCGGACAACGGACGCCCAGCTGCGCGCCTGTGACGGGTCTGGCTCTGTCGCCGGTAAGCAGGCGGCGTTTATCCATTTAATCAGTATTATATCATTTCTACCTTCATAATCATTTTAGAGGAAAAAATGCAAACTCGTCGCATGGCCGGAAGGAGCGTGAGCGGCGTTAGTTCAGGCTCGACGAGAGGCTTTCCAAAGGTCTGGGTTTTCAGATGCTTCTGGCGGACATTCACTCGCTAACTCAACGGAACATGTCAGCCGGGTCCTCCTTAAGCAGTCGCCAAATGGTGCTGTTATCCTCTTATTATTGTGGTCGCGACCGTGACGCCGGCAGGCGCGTACGTCACTGAAATGCACAGCCTAAGCGCCGCGGCCCAGCCCGCCCGCCCTCTGCCCAGGGGCCCCTCACGAAACCGCGACAGAGAACTCTCGGGCACCTTAGTGCTTTTAAGTCACGCGTGATGGTTGATTGAATGTGTCCACTTGGCTGGCCACGGGGTGCCCAGACGAAGTCTTATTTGGGGGGTGTCGGGCAGGGTGTTTCTGGGTGACACTGGGGCCCGCGGCCTCAGGGGTGTAGCTTATTCTCACCCGTCCGGGTGGGCACCGCCCCGTCCGCTGGGGGCTGGAAAGGCACGGCAGGCAAGGGAAGGGAGGGGTCACCCCTTTGCTACCACCTGCCTGCTTGCGCTGGGGCATGTCACCTCATCTCGGGCCCTTGGACGGGATTCGAACCATCAGCTCAGCTGCCCTGTTCTTGGCCTTCAGACTCGGGCGGACTGCAGAGCACCAGTTCCCCTGGGTCTCGGCCCTCCGCCCCCACAACGCGCGGCTGATCCCTCGCCCTACTGGTTCCGTTTGCCCAGAGACAAGGGGCTTGATTGTAGCCTCTTCCTACGAAAAGGTCCCACTGCCATGGCACGCGCTCTGCCCGGGAGCTAAAGTGAAACTTTCGGGAACAGCTCCGCGGAGCCGGCCACGCAGGAGAGGCTCCCCGTTCGGGCGGCTGCGCATTAGCTCAGGCTGAGCCTGGGCTTCCACAGGAGGTCAGACTCTCCGCGCTTCTGTGTTGCGTGAAGGCCTCTCGGGACGGGAACCCTGGCTGCTTGCTCAGTGGGAGGGTTAAGGGGAAGAGAGTTCCCTCCGTGACCCGTTCTTTACGGGAATTGTTTTCAGGGATGAAATGAATGTATGAATGAATGGTGAGTTTGTTGGTCGTTACAGAGAGAGACCCGCCGTCCGGTGTCTCCCCTCTCCTCTCCTGATCCCCATACCCCCCCATCCCCCGCCGGGCACTCTCTGAGGGACAGGACAGGACAGGACAGGACGGCAGTGTGCTTCCAGGTCTTTGAAGAAAGCCACTTGCCGTCCATCACATTCCATTTTACAGAAGGCTAATGTCTTGCTTCCCCACTTTTTACATGCACAGGACGTGTATTTTTAAAGACAAAAATGTAGCCCTGGCTAGGTGGCTTGGTTGGTGGGAGCGTTGTCCTGTACCCCAAAAGGTTGTGGGTTCGGTCCCCAGTCGGGGAGCATACGGGAGGCAGCTGACCGATGTTTCTCTCTCAGGTTGATGTCTCCCTCTCTCTCCCCCACTGCTCCCCCCCCTCTAAAAAAGTCAGTAAAATATCCTCGAGTGAGGATTAGAGAAAATAAAGTAAAAGGTGCACGCAACTGGCCTACAAGGCTGTTGGCATTTATCTTTCTGTAAG
This sequence comes from Furipterus horrens, assembly GCF_987537825.1. Lineage (NCBI taxonomy): Eukaryota > Metazoa > Chordata > Mammalia > Chiroptera > Furipteridae > Furipterus > Furipterus horrens. Next base: position 1,633,976 of record NW_028327180.1, read on the forward strand.
AGAAGCAAGTCCCTATATGGGTGGGAGAAATGTGCTCACACAGAAGGAGCTGACAGTCCCCTCCACGTGGAACCAGCCTCGTACAGAGCGGAGTGAACACAGCTCGGAGCACAGGGTTAGTGTGTTTCCTCCAGTAACTATGGCAACATGCGTTATGACTTTTCCTTCTTTCTAACATCATGTTAGCGGATCCCTTTAAATCTCAGTAAGGAGGCGGCGTAGGCTACAGAAAGTTGGGTAGCGAGGGTACAGCTTTCCAACCCATAGAAAGGAGGCACATGCTCATGTCAAAGTTGGGATAAAATACGGGTCTGCTTATGAGTAAAACCTGAGGGCAAACTCATGGCTACGGCAGGGAGGAGGACACACAGAGCCGGTGACATCTGGGGAGCACAGATGCTCCAGGGGTGCCTCCATGTGGTGGGGTGGAGAATGCCACTGGGAATTACCCACTGCTGAGATCACAGCAAGAAAGACAAGGTCGGCTTGTCGCGCGAGACCAGGAAGAACCAAATAGAATCCGTCAAGCCTCGTCAGGGAGAACCGGACGCAGCCAAGGTCATGCACCGGGCACCTGTGACACCGAATGCGTCGGTGGCGGTCTGCAGGACGTCTGGAGGACCCCGCCTGTCCCAGGGAGGGTCTCTGGTGCTATCTCAGAAGAAGGGTGTCTTCAGCCCAGTGACTCTGGTTATGAAGACCAGAGCATCAATTCCTCTTTGTCCTTATTTGCTCAGCATTTTCCATGAGTAATCTGGTTGTCATATAGATTTTCCCTAAAAGTAAGGGAATGTGATCATCTCGAGAGGGGGCACGGGGTCCCACGCTAACAATGACTCGGGAGTCAGAGGCCTGGGGTGGCACCTGGCTCTGTCCCCCACTGCTGTCCCCTGCAGCGGTCACACCCATGCCTGGGACGGGAAGGCCGGGATGTCCTAGGGCACCTGCCTGAGTGGTCAGCTTCTCCCTCCCTCCCTCTTCTGACACGAAGACCTTTCACAGCAGCGTCTCCATGGGCTTCCAGACACTTCGCCCAAAGTGAAGGATGTCAAGGCAGAAGCTGGGGGAACTGAACTGGGTCGGCCCTGAGTGCACGACAGAACTAAACTCCAGCACGTACTCACTCCCCGCCCTTCCAGAGAGAGGAAGGCAGACGAGGCAAAGAGCCAGCCAGTGAAATAGCCAGCTGCCTCCAATGAACAAGCATTTCTCCCATTCTGATAACTTCCTAACTGCGCTGACCAGGTCAGCTGGGGTCCTTTTGTTTTCATCGCAATGGCTTGTGACGAAGGATTTTAAAACAGACACGGCAAAATGCTTAGCTTAAAACCCTCTTTGTGCTTCACCACCTCTTAAGCCATGAGGAGATTAGATTTAAAGTAGGAAGCTCAATACGCTCAAGGAAACAAGAGAAAAAAGAAAGGATTCTGAGTTTCCTGTCAACAACGTTACTTCTGTGTAACTAGAGAAACCTCCTGGGCACAGGCATAAACATTTCGTATTCTTAAGGACGTGCTTCCATTCTCTTAAGAACCGATTTTTAAAAATAAAAGTGAAGAAAACATCTGACGGCTTTTCCACTTATTTTAGGTTTTAAATTGGGATCAACAGTCAGACATGTGACCAAGACAGCGACCTGGTCCTGGCTGGGGGCGCTGGGGTCTGTGTGGCTGGGGCCAGGCAGGGACCTTTGCTGGGTGCGTGGAACACGAGGACCACGGCTGGGTGCTGGGTTCCGACCCCTTTAAATGAATGACTTGACCTACAGGCTGACAGCCCTACATCTCTCAACGCAGCTGCAAGGAATCTATTCTCCCAACGGAACAGCAGATGGTTTTGAACAATACTGCAAACAGCAATTTTCAGTTGTTCCGAAGTGTTTTTCCCTCGCTAAAATTATACACGTGGTTGGGAAATAATTTTCAGAGTTTTCTGAAAGACTATGCTGTGTTCAAAGTGACAAGCAAGGTTTCGTGGCCTAGCGATGTTTTTAGCATCATCATTAGGAAATGCTCCGTAGGCTAGTTTTCATTTATCTAAAACAACGCAGGGCAGACTGTAAACTTGACCTCATTTTAGAACGTAATGATCCCACAGTGCCCACAGCCCTTAAAAATGTATTTTCCACGTGGTCGTTTCCGGCTCACAGTGTGCATTCAGTTCTAAGCCCGAGCGCTCCGGGAGGGTTAGACAAACGGGCCGTGGAGGCTGACGGGGAAGATGCTTTAACCCTATAAACCTCGGGAAATCACGGAAAAACTCGCTCGCTTCTTCAAACACCGTCCAGAACAAAATCACTGCAGTCAGTCCTGAACGAGGCCAACCTCAAAGGAGCCTTTTTGGCAAAACCACCTCAAGTTCCTCAAACTCTCTTTGGCCAGGGGCGCAGCTTGCTACCCGTGGGAACTGAGAGTCGGTCCCCCACCCCTGCTGCCTGTCCAGCCCCTGCTCTCTCCAGGCGGGAGGCCCTGCGGGGACAACGGAACGCTGTCAAGGGCGACTGGCGTTTCAGGGTGCTGGGGACGCCCACGCACGGCGTTGCTGTGGGTCAGACACCCTCGTGAACACACGCATGGGGAACCTGGCCGAGGGGTGGCCGCCCTGCCGCTGGGGCCGCGCCCAGGCCCAGGTCTTCCCCGCCCTGCAGCGCTGCTCCCTCCCGCTGCGCCCGAGAGCAAGTCTGCGGTCCCGCTGGTGAGCGAGCCGCCCACGGGCACGGGCACGGGCCAGGCCGCAGCGGACGGGACACACTGCCCCCGCGTCAGCCACGCCGTCCAGGGCCGCCCCGCCCGCACACAGAGCCCATCTGTAACACACCGTCCGTCCCCGCTCCCTCCGGTTCCCCGCGCCCTGCGCCCCGGGCGGAGCTGCTTCCTCACCCAGCGCCCATCTCCGCCCGTGGCCCCTTCTCCGCCCCCACGCCGGCCGCCCCTCCTCCCGCCCCGCGGCCCGCCTGCTCAGAACCGGCCCCACTGCGGCCTTCCGTGGGCCCGCGGGCCCCCGCTGCTCTGCCCTGTCCCTCTCAGCTCGTCCTCGTCCTCCCCCGTCCATCCGTCCGTACGCGCCTCGCTCCATCTCCCCACCCCTCTCCACGTGCTCCCCCCGGCCCCACCGCTGCGGCTTCAGGACCGCGGGAGCCCCGACCCCAAGTCCCAGGACTGTCCCCGGCCGCCGCCTCCAGCCGGCCTTCCCTGACTGCCGACGCCCACCGGGGGGGCCTGGCAGCGCCCCGCACCCACTGGGTTCTACGTCAGGTCGGCCGGTCCTGCTCCTCAACGTCCCCACTTTGGTTACTGAGGGGACTGTCGGTCCCACCTGACTCATCTTCCCTCTCCTCTGCCCCTAACAGGCGGCGCAGGGGTGATGCGCGCAGGCTTGGGGGGGGGGCACCGTGCATGTATGTGTGCGTGTCCTGGCTCCCACTTCCTGCCGGGGGCCCTGGAGCAGTCATGGGCTTCGGTAGCACCACGTGGCCCCCACGGCTCACAGCTCACACGAGGAAACTTGGGGACGGCTCACAGGGCTCATGTGTCACAGGCCACGATGCTCTTGACAATGACAAACAATCCTCGTGGTTGGGCCCCGCCCTTCTCATTCCATACAGGCCTCTCGTGCCACCCCCCCACGCGCCGGGACCACGCGTGCCGCTGTCTCAGACTCAACCCGGAAGGCCCACCGCGCTGGGCAGGTGTCAGGGCCTCAGATTCCCACCATGTCCCAGGGCTGTCGTCTCTGCCAAAAGCCAGGACGGTGACGTCCCGCTCCCACTTCAGAGCGCTCTCCGCCCGGCCCACACACGAGAACGGAACAAGAGGTCAGGAAGTGGCCTGACTGGAACCCAGTTTCAAATAACAGTCCGTCGGCCATGTGGTCAGACATTAAAACCACTCTCCGGTCTCAGTAAGACGGAGCAGGTTGTTAGAAGAAACTATAAAACGTTGGTCGTGACCCTACCCAGACAACCGCCTGGCCCCGGTGCTGCAGAGACGGAAAGCTGAATTTAATTTTGGCCTGAGATAGATGTAAAGATCAGAGCGATTATGCGGAAAAAGCCCAGCGTCATGTAATGTATGACAGGCCGTGTAAGTAATTGTCTTTGCATCGTCAGTGACTGCAGCCCCGCAGGAAATGGGCGCTGATTCAATGCTTTTAGGAGCGTCCGTCTCAATATCGGCCCCGTGTGACAGACGCCGCAGGGACCAGTGCCGGGGAGTGGGGGCCCCGGGGAAGGCCTGTGTCGGGGGCGCGGGGCATTACCGCCAGGGCCTGCAGCTCTCGGGTCTCCTCCTCGGCCGCCGACGCGTGGTAGGACAGGACCTGCGGGAGAAATGGGGCACAGTTACCAGGGGGGCTGGCCAACGTGGGCCGGGGTCTCCGCTCACACATCTCGGAATGAGGACCACACCCCTCGGGCGGGCGGGCCTCGCTTTGTTTTCTGCTCTCCTCCCTCCACAGAGAGAAAACCCTGGATTTCCATCCAGGCGTCTACTTCCGAAAACAAAGTTCAAGTCCCCACGTTCGGAGAAAACGGCTCCTTTTTCGTCTGATGTCAAGCACATCACGAGCCAGACTGTTGGCTCAAACTTGGCAAAACATTCTGTTTCTTTCTTTTTTTTCTCTTAAAAACACGGACGTGAGTTCTTTTTCCTTGTGAACGGACTCAGGAAAACCCCGTCGGCCTAAACGGGCATTTCAGTGCTGCTACAGGGAGAGCGCAGGCCCGCCACGGCTGCAGAGCCCAGAGGAAGCGCGGCCTGGCTGGGCTCTGAGGTCCCGGGTTCAGGGACCCCTCTGCGCTCTCGGGGCGCAGCGCTGAGCAGAGTGGCACTGGCCCCGGAGCCGCCCCCGCCAGCCCAGGACAGCCCCGCGCCATGGAGGTGGGTGTGGGGGTCACACGCAGCCCCGCCCGCCTGCCCCAGAGCGCTGGCCGCCCCCCCCAGAGGGTCAGGGAGCCGGGCTGCTGTCCCTCACGACTGGACAAGAGGGACGCGGAGTCTCGTCCTCAAAAGTGCCCACCTCGGGGCGCTGGGACCCCATTTCAGATGTTCCTTTCGAACCAGTGCAGTGGTTGGATTTAAAATGTCCACCACACTTTTAAAACATATTTTTGAAAGTTCATTTTTGACAGAGACAACACAGATTTACAAAAAAAATCCGCCAAACTTTTAGAATCGTTGTTAGAAAGGTGACCGTTTCAGACTTTTGAAACTCTGTGCACACGTGTATGAGTGTGTGTATGTCATTTAAGCGTGTGCACACTTGGAACTGAGGCGGCCCCTGGTTACGATCTTGTACAACCCTAGAGTGAAACTGTTCGTGCTATAAGGTCACCTGAGGAAGTGGTGACCCACCTCGGTTACTGGCAAATCTCAGCTACAACGCATGCTTTCTAGCTCTTTAGGCGGGGCATTCACCTACTAGGGACTCAGGGACACGCTACATCCCACACGCTGGGTCCGGCTCATCTCAACTGGAGGGCAGCAGGCAAACAGGCAACTGTATTTCACACCAACGTGTGAATGTGGGAGAAACGGTCCCACTTTTTGAAGACTGTTCCCTGAACTGGTGCCTCTGGAAGGGGCTGCCCCCCCCCCCCCCCCGGGCAGGCTGGTCCTGTGTGTGTGGGGAGGGGGGGTGCTGCCCGCAGCTGGCGGCTCTCTGAGGCCCTGCAGGTCGGATCGGGGGGGTGCTCTGGGATATGCAGACCCCAGCCTCTGCCCGGGACGGACTCAGACCCGTCAGGAGTCGGCCCATAGGCCTGTAAAGTGAGAGATTATGAAGTGACTAGAAGTTTGAGCTGTGCCTGACTTGTGTTGCTGTTTCTTTCTTTTCCTTACTTCCAATTCTCTAAGAGCACGCAGGGTTCCTGTCTTTGTGACGACAGCTGTTGGCAGGGTGACGGGGGGCCCGGGGGGCAGTGCTGTCTGTGTGGATGGGCAACTCGGGTCAAGGATCGCTTCCCGCCGGAAAAGGGACAAACCGTGTGCCTGAGTGGCGGTTTGGTCCTATGACCTCTGACAAGTGTTCTGGGTCTGTGTTTCCGTGGCTGTTTGAATGAGGACAGAAGGACTTGGTCCTTTGGGTCCCTGGTCCTGGAGGGTGAGTGACAGAACAGACCTGCGCGTCTGCCGTGGACACTGAGATGCCCCCTCGGCCGGGCTCACCTCCAGCGTGACCATCTGCTTGGCCATGGCTCGCTCCACGGCTTCATACATCTGCGTGTTCTGGATGCCCAGGCCGCAGAAGATCACGAACGCCTCCAGGAACTGCTCGTCGTTCCGGTTGAAAGGCTTGACCTTGCCTGTGTTCTCCTCCATTTTGTTGACGAGTTGGCAAACCCCTACAACGACCCAGGACACAGAGCACCGGTCACAGCGGCGGCCAGAGGTGTACCGCCTCCCCCGCCCGCCCCCAAGGCTGCCCGGCACTGTCCTCAAAGGGACGCCCGGCCTCTCGAAACAAGCGAACTAGCCGCCCAGACACAGGACGAGCTGGGACAGTAATCGGAACTCATCTGCTCGAGAACTCATTCCACAGGGTCCTAAACGGAGGCCGTGCCCACGTCCCCCTGGAGGGCTCTTTTCTTCCAGACGGGGGGCGAATGGTAGGCCACTCGAGTCCCCAAAGACAGTGTGCCCTTTGGAGACTAAATGGATTTTTGTGCAGGCCGCCCATCAGAACGCTGGGTCGCGTGGGCTGCCTTCCCTCACGGAGAAGCCAGGAGGGACAAACACGGTCACGTACGGCGCAGGCGGCAGAAAACAGGCGATTCACCACGGGGCCTCAGCTTTCAAACGGGGGCTCCGCGCCGAGGGGAGCCATGTTTGCAGAGGACTAATACTGCGCGTGAGAAAGGATGCCCTACGTGGAAAGGAAAGCGGAGCGCGCCTCTGAGGAAAACCACGACCTCCTGTGTTCTGGCCTCTCTCCAACACGTCGCCAGCGCAGACGGAAGATAGCACCAACGCTGTGATGACTCTGCGGACCCCGGGCTGCGTGGCCCGTCTGCGAGGACTGGGCGACTTCCTGCCTCTGGGTCACACGGTGCTGTGAAAGCCCTGACCTCTCCTTCCTGTAATAACAGACTCCCGCCGCCGCCGGCACACCGTGGGGCAGGCTGCGCGAGAGGCTTTAGGCTGCCGGGATCTCAGGACCCACAGGGACGCAGGCGTGACCGACGCCTCTGACAGGCGAGGAAACCGGCCTCTTTTAAGTCATTAGCCGCAGGCCCTGGAGCAGGGCTCTTAGATGTCACACCCAGTGCAGCCTGGCCCCGAAGGTCCCTTCTTGCCGCAGGGCGCCGCTCCCCGCTCTTCCGCCTCTGCGGCCCGGCCTGCGGGGGTCCACGAGCCTGCGCCCTAGGACAGGTGGGACAGCACCCGTGCTCCTTCCTGTCATTAGAACCCACCGAGTACCCGTCACAGCACCACGTCCATGGCCGTCACAGCAGCTCTCCGGGGACCGTGCACCCAAGCTCCATGGCAGCCCCAGCCCCTGCTGGGTGAGCCACCAAGCAGGCAGTGACCCAGCCCGGTGGTGACATTCAGTATGAAGCACACCACGCAGCAGAAGTCGCATTTCAGCTCCGTCACTGGGGAGTGTTTAGCTGTGCTGTGACCTCAAACTGCAGCGTCAGGATGAGGGAGCAGGAGAGAGACCCCTTCCGGGCCCAGGCTCAGGAAGACGCGGGCCTCTCTCCTACCGTCAAGCAGTGGGTGGGGCGGCCCTGTACTGTTTATTACACTTTTCACTACGGAGACATGGAAGCAGAAGTTATTTACAGTGGAGACATCCTAAAAAGCTTTTTTTGAACAGGAATGGGACTAACTCCTTCAAAATATGACCTGAAAACGGTATGGATGATCGGTATAAGAATTGCTGGTAGATATGATAGGGGAAAAGGCATTATTTGGCTGAATAAATAGGAGGAATCATTATTAAAATAAATGAGTGCTGAGGGCGAGAACTGGTTCCCTAACAGTGTCGGAAGCAGGGGGCGGAGAGCCTGGGCCCCGCCGGAGCATCGGGAGACGCCCCGGGGGTCACCACTGACGGCCCAGCAGGCCCCGTGCCGGCCCGCGGCTGTAATTGCATCTGACTGTCAGCGATGGAAACACGAGGGGGAGGAAGCAGACAGAGAACACGTGGGCCCATCTGCGCGCCTGCCCGGAGCTCGGCGGGGGAGCTCCGCGAGAATTTCCGCACAGCAGGGTCTGGTCTGTGACGGGGAAGACAAATGGTCTCTGACGGTGACATTTTCCAGGCTGCGTCTGGGGACCGGGGCTCCTTCAGGGTTCAGGCCCTCCGTCTCGCCACACTTACGCAGCTGCAGGGACCATGGAAATTTCCTTCTCGCACTTGGACTCAACTCGAGCCCCCACCCAAAACCCCACCGGGGGGATCATTTTTTTCTTCCTGTTTATTTCCAGGGACGTTTTCTCTGCAAAAAGCAGCGTTTGCTGCCTGCGGGCTGTGCGCTCTGGCCGAGGGATGGAAAACGTCTGCCGCAAGAAGTCTGATGGGTTTTTCGGGCATTTTTCCCAACGTTTTGCTCCCATGTCTGAAACAGGGAGAGGACCTCAGGCTGTGAATCCTGCACAGGTCGGAAAGGCTGTTTAGTTCACCTGCACCGAGGGGAGCCGTGTGCCCCAAATCTTTCCATCTCTCCAGGACAGCAGAGGCTGTGAGTCCTGCCCCGCCTGGGATCCCCCCCCAACCTTGCATGACATGGCAGAAGATCACGTGTGACTTTCTCCAGCCACGCCCCTTCCCAGGTGTGTTCCGAAGAGGTGCCGCTGAGCAAAACGGAAGACAGGACTTGGCACGGCAGGTGGCCACGAGGTCCTCCTCCTTATTCTTAGGAAAACTTACCGTGAATAATGTACCCTTTCGGAATGTCACATTTTCAGAGGCCAAAGGAGCCATAGTGAGTCTTTACTCTTAACGTCCAAAAGCAGCATACGTGTGATGCAGCTTTCACCTTGACCTTCCTGGGGAAGACGTCTTAGAACCACGTTGACACGGTGTCATGTCGTCGGACTCCCTCATCGGTTTTATGGCTGGCGTTAGAGATCTGACGTGTGGCCTTCTTGAAGAGAGAGCGCCTGTGCAGAGTCACTAGGCCACACTTGTCCCAGAGACTACGAAGAACGCATGTGACCAAACAGCTAAGCGGGGAGTCACCAGGCTGGCTCTGCAGGGCCGGGACCTGACCCCCCGCTGTGTTGGCTTAGACACCAGATGGCCACGCAGAGGACAGACCTGCCCGTCTGGGTAGGCCACAGCAACCAAGCTCACAAGACCGACTCGCCAAACCAGGGAAGTATTCACGTCCAGTGAGAAACAGACCTGTCCCCGGACAGCAGCACCGGCCCGGCGGCTGCCGCCCGCGGCTCAAGTCCAGGTCACAGACGCACAGTAAGAAGCCACTGTCACAGCAGTCGCTGCGTTTGAGACGACAGGAGAAGCATCCTCCTCCTAGAGCTACCCTGCCTGGGAAAGGGACACAGGACAAGGGGAGTCAGGGCTGAGCGGGACGCGCCATGACGGCCCGGGGAGCCGTCTCAGCAGGCCCGCCAGCCACGGGTCCGGGGCTGGGCCGAAGGAGTGGCCGCCACCTCAGCAGCCACGGCCACCGAAGCGATGGCCACGCCCTGTGCACGCCAACACAAGTCTACGCGTGCCCACGCGAGGGAAAAGGCCATGACTTCTGGACAGAACCTGGACAGGCACCTCCCACATCCTGTTCTCCCCGTTCTCACGATGGGCCCTCCCCTCTCCCCTTTCTGGCTGACACCCTCCTTTAAGAAAACGACAGTCAAGTCTTGAAACCTGGAAACAATTCAGACTTTTCAAGGCAAGTCTTTATATCTAAGCCACACGCCGTTAGGGGTTTCCGTGACAAGTTTAGCCTTTAGAAGGTCCTCCTCGTTCTGTGATTGCCGAGGTCTTGGGAGAAAGATAACAGCTCTGACTGTTTTCACAGTGACCCTGTGTTTTCTGTCTCACTATGACTGTAACCCGCAATGCCAAGAACCAACGTGTCAGTCAGAGGAGACAGGGATCATTTCCCGGAGGATGCCCCCTTCCCCTCCCGCCGTAAACGTTCCTCTGCCGGCTCATACACGGGCCCGCGCTCCCGGTGGGCACGGCCCTCTGCCCGGGGCACTGAGCTACCCCAAGTGCCTGCACGGGAGAGAGTTTGCTCAGTATGTTCGATGAATGAGTGAGTACAGCCTGCAACCTAAACCACATATTCCAGAATCAGAAACCAAGACGTGAGACTCTAAACGGATACACAGTATCAACCTGCTACCAGCTTCCAACACGTCGTTCTGAGACAAAAATTCCATTAAAATAGAACTATAATATTTAAAAGATAGATCACAGTTAGGACGATATTTAACAAGTGTCTGTGGTTATTTCAAAATTCTTTTATCACTTCAATTTTTATCTTGTACACGTTTTAGTCTTTAAATTTGCACTTGAAAGAGAAGTTTCTGGGAATACATTTTTTCTTCGGCAAGGGCAGCAGGGAAGTTAGTAAAAAGGCTTACCTATCACTTTGTTCTTCTTCCCGTTTTTTATAGGCGTACAAAGCAAACTTCTAATGCCCTGCTGGTTTACGTTTGCTGTGTTTTCATTCTAAACAAAAACAAAAAAAACAGCACAAAATTAAGAAAATACTGGTTTGCCCATCAGATACTACTATGCAAACTGTCGGAACCCAAAACCACTACTGTAGTCACCGTGTGTGAGCTGGGGCGGCAGAGTGCAGAAAATGTACAAATTACAATCATGTTCACATAAAGGCCATATAAAGCAATCGTCTTTATATTATTAAAAATAATAAGTACCCTGTATTTCTTTCTTTTCCTTTCAAGTGGTCCCAGCAGCTGACAGTACTGGGATGCACTCAGCCTGTGTGGGAGGGGTCTCAGGCCACGTAACAAGAGGGGCAGAATCCAGAATGTCACCCCCGGACACCGCGGGGTACCCACTGGCCCCTCTGGGGGGGGCGACCGCCACTACTTCTAATGCTCATACCACTGATTCCTAAGAGGTCCCCGAGACGTGAAAGCACCCCAGCAGGATGGCTGTCTCGGCGTGCAGCGCTCTCCTGAAATAAAGCTTCGGAGTTCAACGCTTTCCGTGGCCGAGAGACCGGTCTTTGCAGCTGTGCCGTCAAGGAAAACAGACTTCACTTCCACGGAGCTGCTCCATGGGCTAGATCCCCAGCAGCATGATTTTAAGCCACGTGGAAGTTAATTTCTGAGTATAAACTCAAGAGCTCTTGCATTCCTATCTCGGGAACCTGACTGACATTACGTAGGTGGTCTATTTTCTCAGCGTTCGTGTGCAAAGAGTCATTGGTCCATATTTAAAACACTGATGGAAGGACACAGTAAAGTACTCGGGCATGGCCGGCCAGCGCCCGCCAGTCGCTCAGAGCTACTCCAGTCCCCTTCGCCCGCCAGCCGTCCGGCTGAAGGGCCGCCGCCCGCCCGGCCCCGACGGGAAAACCGGCTCCGAGTCCCGAGCCCAGTGCGGGGTTACTTACTGTCCAGGGAAACCTGCTGTCCTGACTGACGTCTGCGACATTGAGCGCCTCCATGGTGTCCTTGACATACTGCGCGTACATGTAGTTGACCCTGTTTGCAGCCCGTTCCCTGTGGACAGAACGCAGGAGAGTCCTCTCTGGGCCGAGCAGCGTCCAGCGCGGGGCTGGAGCAGACACGCAGCCCTCAGTGACCGCACGGAGCGTGCGTCTCCCTCGGAAAATGCAGCTTTCCGTGGGTTTGATGACTTACAACTGGGAGTTACTCTGCTTGGGATGTTTTGTTTGTTTGTTTGTTTTTACTTGAAATGTTTTGAAAAGACAAAGACCTACAACTTTTCAGCTCCCTTATGACAAGTTTCCAAATGTCATAAGCGATCATATTGCCATTGTTAATGGCATGCGGATTTTTGTGCTGTTTAATGTAAAATCCGTATGGATTTTCTCCCATGTCTTATTTTTCATCAGGTTATGGAAAGACAGCGGACTGGCTGGTTTTCCTTCCCCAGCTGCTTCCTCTGGGGCTCTCACCCCAATAATCTTTCCCACAACTCAACACACGGGGGAAGTCAGACAGGCCTAGACAAGCAAGCTCTCATCTCTTCTTTTTTCTGCGAGATCTTTTATGATACTTTTTAAATGAAAAATGTATCTTCTTCAAAAAATTCTCTTGAACTTAGAATATTTTCCCCAGTTTTCTTCCGGTTTCTTGCTTAACAGGTGGAACACAAGGAGTAAGTAACCTGAGGACAGAGTGCTGGGGTTGAGAAAAGAAGATAAAACGGGCTTTTCGTCGGGAAACGGCCTATGTTCTGGACGACAGGGCTGGATTTGGCAAAGAGGGACAGCTATGGACACTCACCGATACACCATCTTAACTGTAGAATAACTGAGAAATAGGGGCCTCCAATCGCGGGAGACGCTTCAGAGAAAACGCAAGCCTCAGGAAGACCGTCCACTTGCTGCCGGGGTCCAAGGCCCAGTACTGCCCCTCAGCCGAGGACGTCACAGCACAGGCAGCGCCACACAGACGCCTGACGTCTGGCCTCCGTCCGGGCCCAGCCCTCCCGTCTTTCCTCCCTTTTCTCTACATTTTCGCTGACGTGTGATTTGTGAGATCGGGCCCTGGCACCGTGTCTGTGTTATGTGTAAGTGCCAAGGAACGAAGCGTCAGACCAACGCCACCCCTGGGCTCCCGCTTCACTGCGCGTCTGGGCGGAATCCCCAGAGAAGCTTGTGAGATAAATACAGGATTTAGCTACTTAAAACGGATTTTAAAATGACAAGCATTCCGTGTATAGCAAAGCTCTCAGGGAGAGAAAAGTAAGCTTTCGTAAAGATAAGAAAAGTGCAGGGAAGAGGAGGCTACCCTGGTCCCAGACTTAAAAAATGATAATATTACCATTAATGACGTGCATTTTTCTCATCATCATCATGTTAACAGCGGGCGGCAGATGAAACCCAAAATAGTTAGAAGCGGCTAACTTGCCAGAGAGAATAAACTCAGACTTAGAGCCTCGATGTGGAGAAGCAGAAATACTAGAAGTACTTTTAAATCAACAGAAACCTAATTCTTTTTTTAAAATCCTCACCGAGGATATGCTCATTGATTTCATAGAGAGGAAAGCTGGGGAGAGACATCGGGGAGAGAGAGCCATGGACCCGTCCTCTCCTGTACACACTCTGACCGGGGATCGAACCCGCAGCCTTCCGGTGTGCGGGGCTGTGCTCCAACTACGGAGCCACCCGGCCAGGGGCAAGTTCATTTTTTAATTCCCTGACATATTTTTCAGTTTTCCTAATGGTTACTTTAGTGAAAAATGAGTACGAAATTGATTGAGATGTGGGTTGTCATGTTCTCTCTTACGCGAGGAGAACGCTGATACGCTGTCAGTTCTCATGCTCAGTACACGCCAGCTGCCTGGAAGGCACCGTCAGCGTCACGTGGGACACCCAGTGCCATGGGTCAGTGGCTGTCCCAGGAGCTGGCAGTCCAGGTGAGGGCTGTGGCGGAGGAACGGTGCCATGGTTACCTGCGCACACTGTCCCTCCCTCACGCTCCCTCCCGTCTGGACCCTGGGCCACAGAACGCAGACCACGGGCCCGGCCGCCCTGTGGTCAGCGAGTCCAAGTCAAGAGGTGCAAAGAGGACACGGGCCTGCTTTTGGACCCGCAGCCGGGAGGTGGCCGATGCACTTCTCTGCCGGTCCCTCACTGTCCTCCACCCCACCCTCTGGAACACGGACATGCGGGCGGGCGCCGCATCCCTGCCCTGCAGGAAGGGCCCACCCTGGACGTGCAGGGGGAACCCCCAGGGGGCCTGAGGCCTGGGCAGCACCTCGCGTTTCTCCGGGGCAGCGCGACCCACCGCTCTCTTGCTCAGGCTCCTTCTGCATTGCGTTCTGAGGCCTCGCCCTGACTCACGCACCTGGTGACAAGGCCGTGCCACCCAGGAGGAGGAGGATGGCTCGCACCTGCGTGGGCAGGTGAGGGAGGGGGCTTTAGAGAAATGCGTGAAAGGCTGGAGGGAGTGAAGGATGTGAAGAGAGCCTTCAGGAAAGAGGGGGTGTGTTCCAGGCAAGGGCAGGAAACGGGGTCAATCACTGCTGGTGTGTTTGAGACCACGAGGTGGTCACAGGTTGTCGGGAACGCCCCGCCCATTTCCTGCGGGCCTGGCATTGGCTTCGCAGGGGCCCCGGGCCAACTCGGACGCCCGCCGCCCTCCGCTCAGTGGGCAGCGGCAGTGGCCAGGGCCGGGCAGGGGAGGACCGTGGGAAGACGGTTCGGGACGCAGGGCCGGGCGACGGTGAGACATGCCTGCGCATCAGAGCTAGTGGGAGTCACGGCAGGTGGAGGCCAAAGGCAGGAGCGCGCGTCGGAGAGATAGGAAACACCTGCTAACGCAGCACACTTACCGTGTGCCGGGCAGGCCTGGGGCGGGTCACGTGCATTCCCTCACTCAGGGCTAGCTGCCACCCTGCTGTCTGCAAAGTGTCCCTGTTTCACAGAGGACGGCACTGAGGCTTCCAGGGGTTAAAGGGTTTGCACCGAGCCCTAGAGCTGGCGAGTGGGGGGCGCGCATGCAGCTGGTCTGACTTAGGGTCCTCCCTCTTCTACTCGGCAGCCACAGTTCCTTACAGTAGAAAAACCCTTTCGCTGCTTTTTAAAGCAGCCGGTGGTACTGCACTGAACTAAAAGCACCGGGGGTCCTCTGACGGCGAGCCGATGCTCGTGGGTATGGATCGGGGCACCCTGGGTATTTTGGAACTTCATACTTAACGTCTCAAAACTGCCTTCAATATGTCACCTTAATTTATAAAAGATACGTGGGTTGGTTGGAAAAACCAAATGAACCAAGCTTTCAAAACGACACAGAACGGCCTAACAAGCAAGACTGCCCACTGCTAACTCTGTCCTCCCACGGAAGGACACGTGGACCGACCGAGGGCTGGATCGCGAGAATCGGAGAGGCCTGAGCTCTATCGATAAGCGAGTTTAGAGAGACAAAAAGACTTCGCTGTGTGAACATCAGTTTAGTGCCTTTTCAAAGTGCAGGCGTTATGAGCATCATTCTAATTCAGGCTTTTTGCAAAGCTCAGCCTCATATCTAACTCTTATTAAAAAAATATTCACATCACCTAGTGGTCTTTGGTTACATCGTTAGAATAACGGCTAAGTTTAAAATGTCTAGTGGGCACAGGGCCTTAGGGCTGAATAATTTTCTCTACAGTAAAATCAGTTAATGAGCCAGTTAAAATGATCCATGCTAATTAGTCATACTCACCTCGTTACCTTTTGTAAGAAATTGCTTTATACTGTTTTGAAATGATTAAAAACATAAAGGAAAAGATATCTCTATTTTGGATCCAGAAAGGGAACATGGTGTCCACCAGAAACGAATCAAACATATAGTAAGAAATCAAATACGTAGTAGGACATGGCTTTTTAAATAATGCACATTGACCAGTAGGGGACACTGTGACACCACGTCACTAGGTGCCTTCGGCAATTACTGCACGTGATCAGAGGACCTGGCTGAATTAGTAATAAAAATCAAAATGTAAACACATGAAATATAATTACACAGACATTCCGCTTCCCAGATATTCAGAGGTAAAGGTAGATAATTTGTAATTTTATACGTTTGATACGCATTACCACACCTATTTCCTACCATCCCACGGATGTTAATTCATAAATATACATGTGTTTATATTTGTGTCTATATAGAGGTTCATTATTTATGCCAGCCAAAAAGTAAAACAGTCAAATATTTCCATGTGCCTCATCTGGGAGCTTTTAAAAATGTTCTTTGTAAAAAGCAACAACAATGTCATAACATCATAACGTCAGAATAATTCAGGTTTCGTGCCCGTCCCGAGACTCAGAAACTCCAGGCTGAACGAGGCAGTCTGGCCTGAGGCCGGCATGCGGGCGGGAGGGCTACAGACTCGCCAGGACGTGGGCACGTCACCACACGTCCAAAAGGGAGGCGACACGGACTGAGGGTGTCCAAGCAGCCAGAAAACACACAGGCGTGGGGGGGGGGGGTTACACTTCAGCTCAAACCGGCGATGCCAGGAGGGAAATCAAGGTCGGCCGGTTAGTTCCGACTCTGTGCGCCGCAGACTCTGCGGCAGCAGAAGCTCTGGGCAGAAACACCGGCTGGTCTGCCTGGGCGTCCCCCCCAAGCCCAGGTCGGCAGCGAAGGTCCATGTCGGGGCTTCCTTCTGAGTCCAGGGAACCCCCTGTGCCCCAAACTACGTTCTGCCCCTCAGCTGGTTCCCAGAATTCATTCAATAGGAGAAAAGGCCTTTCATTGTTGCGTGTCGTTAAGATAACAGCCTAGAAATGATGACTTGGGACCTAAATACAATCCCCTTAACAAACTAACACCTTTAAGTGGCTGTGGCACAGTTTCTCTGCCTCGGCGGGGGAAACCGACGAGGGCAGGAGAGGTGAGGACAGACGGAAGGGAGAAAAGAAAGAACGGGTGGCTTTGAGGGCAGAGGCGGCGCCTGCCGACCCGCCGTGGCCGCCGGGGCAGCAGGAGGGTCGGAGTGGCACCAGGCCGCGCCCGCAAGTGTGGGGCCCCGCGGTCCCGCTTCGTGTGACCGCGCGGTGACGTCTGCTCCATGTGGTGGCCAGCTTTGTATTGCAAGCCCCTCCTTCTAGTTTTGTGGGAGGAATGTTTTGAAACAGACAAAAGAAATGGAAACTGCAGTGGCTCCCCTGCTCTTAGATTCAGCGGTGTTTTATCAGTAATACCCCCCGTCGCCGCGTGCGCGTCATCCACGCGTGTCTGTGTCCTGTTTGATTCGGGCCCTTTTCAGGGGCGCAGAAGAGTGGCCTGGGGCCGGGCCTCAGAGGGAACGGGTCGCACGACCCCCACTCAGCCGACCGCGTGCGCGTGAGCACGGACAGAGGGCTCCTTACCGCGTCCCAGGGCCTGGCGACGCCTTCAGGTCCTCACACTCCATGTGGAACACGCTGGAGAAGGAGTCCTGAAACGGGAGTGACACCGCCACTGAGAGGCAAGTCTGACAGCGTCCCCGCCGCGGCCTGTCCCCGGACGCGCGTGTCTAATGGCACGTGACTGCGGCAACTGTTTTTAGTGACTCTCAGAGGAAACGGGACCGAGTACCTGCTTCATGACATCCTGTTATTAAAGCCACGTTCCCAGACTCTCTGGCCCTCGTTTGCAAGAACGCTTACTGGAGGGTTTTTTCCCCCCAACCAGGTGTTAATAAATATGTTAGCTTCGAAATATCTCCATATTTATTCAGAACCCTCCAATTCTTGCTTTTATGCATACATCGATTGCTGCTTAGATCCCAGGCAAAGAGTGTCTTTTTTAAAAGACATCATTCAGTAATATTTATGAGATCATTAAAAGAATTGTGAAGATTTTAGTGACCTAGAAAAATACTTCTGAAGTTACATTAAAAAGCAGAGGACATACCTACACCTGCATAAAGAATTGGGGGAAGACAGAACTAAAACAGTGGTATGAGTTGAAGAGCAGAGTACATTTTTTTTTGCTTCTATTTTGATTGTGGCTCGCGGGGCTGACATACTTTGCATCAATAAATAACTGCAGTATAAATCAAACTGCTGGATTCCCTTCCGAAGCCCAACAACTGAAGCCACTGAACGTGAGTAAGGTGCACTCACGGGCATTTGGCTGGACGCCCCTGCAAAGTGCCACCAAACCAGCTCCGGTGCCGCCACGACAGGTGTGAGCCCAGGAAGCACGGGCTGAATGTTAGTTAAAGTGACGTCTAAGTTGCCTACAGAAGGAGGGCCTCCCATATAACTTGCAACAATTAGATGCTACAGAGCATGTCGCCGGGGAAATGAGGTCAGTGCCACACTGCATTAATGAGCTCTGGCCCGAACTTTAAAAGGAGAGCCACTATCTTGTCATCATCTTCGTATTAAAGGTTTTATAACGGGTTGAAAATATGAAGTAGGACCCACGGGAATACTGATTCCCATCCAGCACAGTGAGGCCCTAGCTGATATCATATTAATGAGAAGCACACCTGTGCCAATGATTCAGGTAATAGTGGGTCATACGGTACAGGCTTACTATCTAAAAGAGTGAGAAAATTAAAATATAATTTAAGCATTAAGATTCTTGTATTCTACTTCCCCCCAAAAAACATCAACTCAGATATCATATCAGGATTGTAGCTGATCGATACCAGGGACAACCCCCCTCTTTCCCACTGACCCTCCCATAGGAGCCTATTCCCAGGATCTAAAGGACAAAGAGAAGGAGCAACCACCTCAAAAAGAACTATTCCAGCAGCAGCGGCTCCGAGGCTGAGAAGGGAAATGCTTGCGTCACGGAGAACGGCCCCCAGCCAGGGGCCCGGTCCCCACGGCAGAAGCAGCCGGCCCGCGTGGAAGTAACTGGTGCCCCCCACCCGTGCTTCTCCATGTGACAGCTCAGTGGCCAGAAATCCACCAGTGAGAACAACGTGGTGGTTTCCCATCGCTGGCCAAGAGCTGGGGACTTTCAGGCAGCGTTAGAGACACTGCCTCTATGAGGCCACGCCTGTCGTTTTTTTAAACAATTTCTGGTAAAAGAGAATTGTTTACCCAATGCTTCAGAACGGGGGTCCGCCTCTGCCCGACCACGGGGCGTCAGCCCTGTGCTAACAACGCGGTTCTCCGTCAAGGCTGCGGAGCCACTGACCACAGCCACGTGGGACACTCCCGTGGTGACTGCTTAGAGGAGGGACACTGCAGGGCTCTTGCACCCCAGTGCCACCCGCCTTCCACCAGGACAGCTGACACCGCCGTCGGCTCTGCAGGAGAACCACGAGGGTCTGAGAGGGCTCGGAGGCCGTCGGGCTGGGGAAGCAGCGCTCCAAGGAGTGGAAGTTTCTGTGTTTCTGAAGATGAAAAGACACCCGTCCGGTACTCACGGAGCAATCTTCATCCACGATGAATATGGTGCATTTCTGCACCTGCATGAAGGAGATAATAGTGGCCGCGATCTTCTTTAGAATTACTTCCAAGGATTGTTGTTCTTCAAAAATTAAGCTCGCAAGGTCCAGCAGCACCTGGACAAAAAGGGCAAGAGCTTACCACTTAGTAATTGCGTGTGGTCCCTAAAGCCACAGGATGATGTACATGGGTTATATGTGATCTATGTACGTTTATTCCAGCAAGTGTGGCCAAGTTTGCATGTAAGTATTAAATGTGTAAGTCCCTGCTTATGGACACACTATCCTATCAACTGCTATTACAGTGAGGACAGTGGGTCAGTCATGGACTCCGAGCCCTGAGTTATCAGGTTGGAATCCCGACTTCCCTTCCTGTCAGCTCTGCGATATGGGGCAAGCTTCTTAAAAACGAGGGTCATGGCGGTACCGAAATCATAGGGATGGTGTAAGAATGAAATAAGTTAACATTTACAAGGCGCCTTGAACAGCATCTGATACATGCCACATGCTGTTAATAAATACTAAATGCTTATTACCATTTACCAACATTTTCAGAAAACACCGTAAATATTGCCCAAAGTAAACAAGGTTTTAAGAGCTCTTTTTGTAATTTTGCTAGAGGTTTCTCTTTCCTTTGAATTCCACACATGTTCTTCTAATGTCACAAAGAGCTTGTGGGCTGAGGGGGTGGGAAAGGTACTGACTATCACAGAACATGTATTGGAGGTGATACCACCCCACCCGAGGCCTGGAAGATGAACACAAACCGCTGAGATGAAGCGGGGAAGGAAGACATTTCGATCAGGAAGAACTGAGTGGAGAGAAAGTGGCCTACTCCAGACTCCGATCAAGGTCCCTGTGAGACCAGCGAGTAAGGAGGGGGCCGGGGACCTGAGGTTGGAGAGGAAGCTGCGAAAGGACTCCAGAGCCCTGCGTGTCCCGTGCAGCGGTTGGGACGGTGACGGATGCAGGAAGAAAGAGACAAGGTCGCAGCTGTGGTCATGACCGTGGGGGCTGGAGGAATGGGTGACAGAAATGAAGCGTGGGGACAGTTCTGGAGACGGTGTGGCTGCAGGCAAGGGAAGGTCCAATATCTAACTAACACAAGTTCAAAAAAGTAAAAAAATAGAGAGCAGGGGAGATGAATTTTCAAAGAAATGACGAGAAAGAATCACATAAAACTGAAGGGCATACGTCTCTAGACTGAAAGGGATGACCAGGTATTAGCATCATGAATTTTTTTTTAAAGTCATGTTGTGAAATTAAATTGCTGAAGCAAACATAAAGAAATAATTCAAAAAAGCTTATAGACATTAAAAAACCTACCAAGAGCCAAGAATCAGAGCAACGTGGTTGCTTGTTAGAACACAAAGCACTACCTGTAAAATCTGAGAGACTGGCTTCTGGGGGGTTGAGAAGGTTATACCCAGCCAAGCTGGCGGGATGGGGCGACAGACATCCGTGTGCACGCGGGGACTCGGGACACCTCCCTCCTCGCTGCCCGTCCTCAGGGGGTGCACTGAGAATGTGCTGCAGGGAGACAAGGGGTGCGCTGAGAGCAGAGTTGGGGCCCCAGTGGGCAGCAGAGGAGCCCTCCTAAAGCCAGCGAAGGAAGTTCTGCACTGACACCGTACAGCGGCTGCGGGGGAAACGGTCTGCCTCGCAAGGGGAAAGATGGAGAAGGAGAACATCGACCTCCAAAATTAGGAACTCAGCAGCAGGCCTAAAGAATGGAGAGTCTTGGGGGATGGGAGGGGGTAGTGACATCCTGAGATTGTGCCAGAGCAAACAGCTCAGGGAAAAAAGAATGGAATTCAGAAGCATCCAGAAAAAACAACATGAACAACATTTACAGTCGTAATACTTACAAACACCTTATCTGAAATTGCAACTTTAGAATTAACCAAAACGAAAGGTAAGAAAAGTTGACCTTGGCTGTAGACCCATGTGGGCAGCATAAAAGAACAAGTTAGGATGGGGAAGCCGAGGTAAGGAGCAAAGGAGGGATGAGGGACACTGAGGTCCTTGTCTCATGAAGCATGGACTCAAGACAGGATGTCTGCCTTGGAAGAGGAAAGATGGAGAAGGAGAACATCGATTTGCAGACCTCCAAAATTAGGAACTCAGCAGCAGGCCTAAAGAATGGAGAGTCTTGGGGGATGGGACAGGGCACGGACTGAAAGCCTTATTTAACGTCACAAAGGCAACCCATCCAACAGCTCCAAACAGTGACATAAGGATGCTGGCAGGCTCAGGGACACGCAGGCAGAGGGCGGTGGAAGCCTCGGAAATCCACCCCTGTCACGCTAGCAAATGCTGTCAGACAGTCATAAAGCGCAGACACTAGGAAATGAAAAGAACTCTTAGAACAAAGAGCTAAAGTACTCGGAAACCGAGTCTGTGCTATTTGGATGTTCAGCCGTACGCCTGTACTAGATAAAACCATACGCATCTGTTGGATAAAACTTTAACAAAAACTTAACACGGATCTCCGTGCTCTCTGGCCGTCAGACTTGCCTGGTTCCTCTTGTTCTCCAGCAGCGAAGTCTCATACAGCTGGGCATTGTGAAGCACAATCCCGCAGAAGGCCAGGTACGCGGCGAAGTCCTAGGGGACAGGCAAGGCGGCACCAAATAAGAGGGACCTGCGAGACCGTCTCGTTAGGTTACCCGAGACACAGAAGGCACCCACAACTACGGAGCGTTGACACAGCGCTCAGAAAGCCCGAGGCGCAGGTGTTTCTTCTGCACAGAACCAGGAACGGGTGCAGACAGGGGGGGCTCCACGGCACCCCCAGCGGGTGACAGGTGTCGACACAGGCTCCCGTGTTCACATGGGACACAGGGGCACCAGAAGGAAGGGCGGGAAGGCCCCAGACTCTGCATCATCTGAAACTTCAGTTTCTGTGAAAAACCCGGGGTGGTCTCTGAATGACCTCGAGGCTCGGGCCCGTGCCGCGGAGGTAGAAATCGCTCGTGACTCATTACTGGGGCCGCAGAGCCCCCGAGCTCGGGGAGAGAAGGTTGGGGACCGCGGCCCCCTGTGACGTTGCAAACGGCGGCTGCATTGCGTTCTCCGTCCCAGGCAGCTGCCGCCCGCATCGCCCCGCACTGGGGCGTGTGCTCCCGACGCTGTCACTTGCTGATTCAATCAGTCCTCCCAGGACTCACACGGTCACGGACTCGTTTTGCCAAGAGGCTCCCACGAGGGGCGCGCGTCCACGGACCGTGAGAGCCGAGGGGGCGGAAAGCTCCCCGCAGATACCCGCAGGCGTTCCCAGGAGAGGGGGGCGGACGCCCGTCACCCCGGTTCTCAAGGCGCCCGCCCGGAGCTGAAGCCGCTCAGGCCGGACGGGAGGGACCGACCGCATCCCGGAGCCACCTCGCGCCCGCCAGGGGATTCACGCCGGTGCCCCGCCGTCTGCGCGCAAAGCTCCTAAAACACCCTGAACTTGGCTTCCCCGGCCCAGTCCGTAGCTGCCCCACCACGCTCCACGCGGGGCTCTGCCTTAGGGACTTTACTCGCGGCGGAATTCCTTAGTAGCAGTGATGGCAGGTAAATGAGTGGACGAAACGCCCACGCCACCCGCTGCGTGGCCGCTGCGTGCGCGCGCGCGCGCACACACACACACACACGCACACACACACACACACACACACACACACGGGGCGGGGGTTCGCCGCTGAGTCCTAGCACAGCCCGGCCACGGTCAGCCTGCCCCGTGTCTGCCGTGGGAAGGAGCTGTGGCCATGTCAAACCACTTTAAACACAGCGCTTCTGGGGATCAACAGTTTCAGCAAAGGTTGGTTCTGGAGGTCTATACACTCTGAAGAGAAAGCAGCTTCCTGGACAGACCTCACACCAGACACACATTTCGGTACCTTTTCATCTTTTTCAGTGAATGTCCCACCGTTTCCCGATTTCTTGTTGATGGCCTGGGCGACACCAACAACCTGGTACAAGGGGAGAAAAGCGGTCATTTCGTTGACTAAAATGATTGGTATAAATTCACCAAATGTGTTTACAGAACAAGGGCCACCTGCGCTGTAAACCGCACTAAAGCTACAAAACAGAGAGCAGACCCCTCAGCCACTGACAGAGTCCCGCAGCGTTTACGGCAGTCTTTCTTCCTGTAAGAGTTTGAATGTTAACTTCTTGGAAACAAAAATACATGTGATTCTGGGAGTTCACCTTGCATCGGGGAAGAAACTATTGGCAATCACATTTCAAGTGAAAATTTTTCAATAAAAAAGAAACACTAACTTTTTATCACATTTCAAATAAAACATATGATAAAATGAAGATTTTATATTGGTTAAATATTTCAAACAGGCTAAATGCTCTTTTACTAAAAATGAAACAAGGCCCGTCGCCAATCATAGCAGCTAAAATACCAGGGACCAGGGTAAAAATAATTCCTGTTGTAGGAATATCATCCAACTTCTTTTGAAATTTCTGACCTTGAAATTTATTTTACCTTCAACAGACTTATTCTGGGGGGAAAGAAGTTTTATTGAAAAGTCAAAACAGGAATTAACAGACTGAACTTTAACTTCAAACGGACCAGAAGGTGTTTGAAAGACAAACCATATCTTTTTTTTTAAAAGACTTTATTTATTTTTAGAGAGGGGGGAAGGGAGGGAGAAAGAGAGGGAGAGAAACATCAAGAGGGTCGGTTGCCTCTCACATGCCCCCAGCTGGGGACCTGGCCCGCAATCCAGGCCTGTGTCCTGACTGGGAATCGAACCGGTGACCTTTTTGGTTCACAGGCTGGCACTCCATCCACTGAGCGACACCCGCGGGGGCTAAACTGTAACTTTAAAAGGCTGAGCTACACTCTGGGAATATGCCTTAAGTTTCCACAAAAGGTTTAGCAAGACTTGAAGAACTTTCTCATCTTTTTGCCTGAAAATGTCCTTATTTCGCTTTCCTGTGTGAGTTACTCTCTCAGTCGCACAGAAACCTACAACGTAGTCTGTGGCTCCCTCTCTCCTACTTACACCTTCCGGCCCTCCACCTGCAGCCACGGGATCTCAGTGCGAGGATCAGTGGGAGGAGCCCTAGCCCGCGAGGGCTGCCCTCCAGGAGCGTAAAGACCTCGGTCTGTGCGGGGGGCTCGCCCCTGTTTCCTCAGCTCACCCTCATCCCTCAACTGCGAGGAAAGGACATGGGATGTCCTCTAGGGAAGCAGGACACAGAAGGGGAAATGCAACCTGTCAGGTGCAGCTCTCTGCTCTTCCCCACACCCTCCCTGCCCGTGGCAGAGTAAAGGGATGCTAATTTTTTTTTAAAGCAGAATTGTCCAATTACCTTGTATCTTTACTGTCCTTAGTTCGACCCTCTTTAGCTCTTGAAAATGGCTAACAGGCTGACAGATTTCTAGCTCCAATTCAATGACCAAATGTTTACAAAAGGTTTGCCTGGGGGTTGCAAATGTCTGGATTGGGGCTAGTCATGCTTACAGGTGTCCCTGGAGGGCACGGGGTCTAAGATACGGAGGTACCAGCATAGCTCGGTTATAACAGACGCAGAGGCGCTGCCATGCGCCTAGGAGCTCAGAATCAAGGACGAGTGACGCATGATCACTTTTATGATACAGATGCGCGCGGACCCCTCAGAGCTCAGGAGGGGCTGCCTAGTAAGGGAAGAAGAGACAGCTTCTCAGAGGTGGGGCTGTCTTATCTGGCGCCGGCAGGTGCAGGAAGTCTGTGCTGCACGTCTGTAGCTGGGGGAAGAGCCACAAGCCAAGGGCTGCGGGCAGCCTCAGGCAGCGAGAGAACAATCTTCCCGGATTCCACGGAGCGGCAGAGCATCCGTACTGATTGTCGCCCAGGGGGACCCATTTTGGACTCTGGCTTCCGGAATGATAAGAAGGCACATTTGTGTTGATTGAAGGCACTCAGTTCCCAGTAAGTTTTTGCAGCGGCGGCGACACTCAGACACTCCACTGGAGTTGCTCCCGCCCCTTTCACCCTCAGTCCACCCTGTTTTTGCGTGGCCCCGTTGTTTGCTTAGTTTGTTTTTGTTTTTTAAATTCAGTTGTTAATAGTTGTGAGTTTGTTGTCATTTTAATGTTCAGAGTTTTGATCTTCTTCTTTTTCTTAAATAAGTCCCTTTAACTTCATATAATAGTGGCCTGGTGATGATGAACTCCATTAGCTTTACCTTGCCTGGGAACCACTTTATCTGCCCTTCCATTCTAAATGATAGCTTTGCTGGATAGAATAAATTGGTGAAGGACATAAACATACAAATTCAGGAAGCACAGAGTCCCAACCAAGCCAGACCCAAAGAGGACCACACCAAGACACATCATAATTAAAATGTCAAAGGTTCAAGATAAAGAGAGAATCTTAAAAGCAGCAAGAGAAAAGCAGAGAGTTACCTACAAAGGGGTGCCTATAAGACTGTCAGCTGATTTCTCAAAGGAAACTTTGCGGGCAAGAAGGGACTGACAAGAAATATTCAAGGTGATGAGAAGCAAGGACCTACAGCCAAGATTACATCTTATTAAGTTTTATCATCTCTATCGGTTTAACTCCTCCTTGTTTCCTGTGTGAACTTTGCCAGTTTTTAGCTTTTTGTTGTTATTTTGGGTTGTTAGGCTTTTATTCATGAATTTAAGAATCGAGGTTTGACATTTCTTGAAATGACTGGTAAGACGGACTTAACTTGGCTGTGACCCATTCATGTACCTGCCTGTACAAGCGCCTCTACACCTGCCATTTCTTTCCTCCCACAGCCTGGGGGTCAGGGAGAGGCTGCCAAAGGGAGAGGAGCTTTTGGCAAATCACAAAATATAAGCAGCCGGGCCCTGAAGGTCACTGGCATGGAAATACTTAATCAAGGGCCGGTGTCGCCAACGCAGTTAACGCTTCTATTCTCAGCCAAAGTAAGAAAGAAGTCATCACGCTAAGCAGCTGGCCCTGCTACAGAAGTGAAGGGCAGGCCCAGGGTGCGACGCGTGACAAGCCCTTTGCATCGGTTCGTTCATTTCGGCGCCGGCACCACCCCTCAGGTGGACGCCATTATTCGACTTCATCACGGAGGCAGCTGGTGTTCAAGTCAAACAGGGCATCCCACAGGCAGAGCCCAGGCTCCCCAGTCTGAGCCCAAAGCCAGCGCCCCTTCCACTACCTGGCCCCCCGCGCCCCGTCCCCAGGGACAGCAGGAGCAGCTCCGTGCCAGGTGCGGGCTGTGAGGCTCTGCTCTGTAAGGGGCCGAGCAGGCCGGGGTCGCACACCCGAGGCCGGCTTCAAAGCCCTGCGCACGCTCCGCTGGTTAGCGCACATTCTCCCCCAGGGCAATGGAGCCCGTTCAAACCGCGACGTTGGAGAAAGAAAGCCAAAGCCGAAGCGGCTGCGGACGGTGCTGCTCGCTCGGACTTGGATCATAAATCTCATGACACGTTTTTATGGCCAAGAACCACTCACACAACATAAAAACGTCCCACGCTTCAGGAAAAAACAGATAATAATGCAGTTTCAGAAGTAAGTAGGCCCTTGCAGAAACAGCTGAGTGAACGGTAGGTGATGGTAATGAGAACGGCCCAGGGCACGGATGCGCCCTGGCTCCTGCCTGGGGTGCTAGCCACGCAGATGTATAGACGTTTGTCAAAGCTGGTTACATCGCACATTCTGCCCTGTGCGTTTAAACCACTGTGGGTAACGTTCAGCTCCGTTTTCAGGAAGGATTTAAATTCTTACAAGTAAACGTGTAATTGCTGATGGTATAGGAACGCCGGGGTCCGCCTGCCAAGCTCCCAGCTGTTGCCGTGGCGGCAGAGCAGGCTGAGGTCTGACGCTCTGCCCGGGGCCGTGAGCAGGACAGACATCCCCGGGCTGGCTGGGACAAAGCCGCTCCGGGGTCAAGGTCTGCCCCGCCCTCAGAATGTCCTGCGGGAGCGGTTCCAACCTGAGCCTGGGTTGTGTCCAGGTCAGGGGACGCTGGGCAGAATTCTCGGTCCTCCTGTTTGTTTTTACCCCTTTGCACACCAGAAATTCCTCTTCCCTGGCAGGCACTGAGGTCTCTGCTGCGGCAGCCTGTGGAGCCACGGGCCCCGCTGCCTTCTTAGTGACGTGTGGGACTCGTCTGTTCCCGGAGAGGCAGACTCTGTCCTGAGACAGAGCAGCGCGCAGCCACGGTGAGGAGTGTCTGCAGGTGCCCTTTAAAAGCTGCCAGAGGTGCAGAGCTTAGGTGACAGCAGAGAGCCTGCCCGGCCCCTTGGTAGCACGCCCGGGGTTTGGGACGGGGGTCAACTTTCTATCCCTCCGTTTGTCTGGCCGGGCGACCCTCCAGAGGGAGCAAACGGGGGGGGGGGGGGGGGGTTGGGCACCGCCCCTGGGCAAGAGCTCTGGGAGGCCACCGTCACATTCCCCGTCTCCAAGGCAGCCTGTGCGTTTGTGCCGGAGGCTGAAGCTGGGCAGCCGGGTGGGGTGCTTGCTCCGGGACTCCCGGTCCCAAACCGGCACAACCCCCAAACCTTTTTTGCCACAAAGTCAGAACTCTTTCTTCCAAACTCTGTCTCTTTGCCTAATGGGATTTAATTAACTGAGGAATTACTTATTCCTTAATATGTTCAAAGTAACAACAGAGCCGTGTGTGTCCTCCACATACACTGTACAAACTGTACTTTGTATCAGAATAGCTCTAACAGTGCCCGCCTTTCCATGCGGCGCTGCCAGAGGTGACGCCAGAGCCTGGGTTCTAGTTAATAACCGAGGTTTGTTTTCAGGGCGGTGCCCTGCATCCTGCCAGGCGCTAGCCCGCTGGCCCTGGACACTGGTGTCAGGCTTGGACGCTGTGGCACCAGGGTCAAGTGTGTGCCAGCACTGCCTGCCCTTCTGACAGGTCCACGTCCCCCGGCCTGGGAGATGCCGTGTTAACGGAGCTCTGAGAATGACAGGTGAGGGGTACCCCAAATGTGCCCCTGGGACAAGCAGGAGGGAAAGGCACAGCAAACGTGGCAGAAAGCGAGCTTCACGCATCAGGGTCCCGAATGGGCTGAAGCCCATTTACAAGTCACACTGGGGTTCAGGGGTTCAGAGAACGCCCCCTTCCACAGAGCCAAACGGTCCGGATCGCGGCGCCCGCCTCTGCGTGTTCAGCTGAGCTCCGCAGGAGCAGCTAGATGCCCACATCGCTTAGCCTAGGAGATCAGGGGAACGTGTGTGTGTGTGTAGTTCTTTTACACTCAACAAATCCTTCACATGGAGGTCTGTCGTCATAGGAACGCACTGTCTTATCTGTAAGTGTTCTTCCCTCCCATGGAAGAGGAGCCAGAGTGGCAATCACACTCGGGAGCGCGGGCACGGGCCCCTGCCTGCCAGCAGACTCCAATGTGCCGGCGTCCCCAGCCCACGGGGCAGGCACCCCCCACAGCGCTGCCAGGTGACACGCTGGAAGTCTGCAGTCACAACTCTAGAGTTTACGATGACGTTATTCCAGTCCATACTTCGTAGTTTTGAAAACTACAATAGTCACAGAATTGCTTGGTAGCTTCACAGGCACGCTCACGAGTAAAGGTAAAAGAAGTGTTATTTCACGGGGAGAAAAACGCAGCCTGGGAGCGAGAGGGTGTGAGTCCGGCTCTGCCATTCACGGGGAACAGTGGGAAGCGGCTGACCTTGACCAGACCTGCTTCCGCAGCTCAAGTGGCACAATGGCGTCCGTGTCGGCAGGGCGACCCAGCCCGTCACCACCCAGCCGGGAGGAAGTGTCCGCGGGAGACCCGCCTGGCCGTCGAGGTTGGCTCCCGCGCTTCAGCGTCAGGCTGCAGGTCTCAGGTCCGCGGGATTCTCGCACCCCACCGTGCGGCTTACGGACGCCCCCTGCCCCCTGGCGCGTGCCGGCCTCACCGTGCTTACGGTCCAGGGAGGGGGCGGGAATAAACCAGTCCGTGCACACACAGTCGGCGTTATCTTGTATCGGTGTCCAGTGTCCAGCATGGCCGTTGGACAATCATGTATGTTACAAAGTAGCCCCCTCGTACTTCCAGTACCCCCTGGCCCAGGCCTGGTGATCACGCCGTGCTGACTCTGTTCCCTGTGCTGAACTTGACAGCCCCGTGGCTGTTCTGTAAAACCCATCTGGTAAATGCGTTACATCCGAGATGCCCCCCAGGCCCGCCCGGGTTGGGCAGAGCTGACCATGATGGTTAAAGCCGTGGGCGCGGGTGAGGTCGCCATGGGAGTGAGTGCGGTCAGGGCAGAGACAGGCTTGGGGCTGGGACTCTGAGCCCTGTTGTGATGGGCGGGCCCCAGCCTAGGACAGGAAAGGCCACCGGGGAGACAGGGACTGGGCAGCCTGAGGTCCCGCAAAGCAAGTGAGCAAATCTGTCCTGGAGGACTGAGTGGCCACCAACAGGGCCGCATGGTGGGGCCTGAGACGTGATCGCAGCCCTTGGCCATGGAAGTCGTGGGTCCTCACCAGTGTGGTTTCCACAGGGTGGTGAGGGTGGGGCCGGGGTGGGGAGGAGGCTCGAGAGGGTGGGAGGCCAGGGACGTGCACTGGGGGGAGAGCAGAGCAGAGCAGCGTGCTGCCGGCCAGCAGAGAGGCAGGGCCCCCGCGGGGCGGCGCGGATGGAGGAGGAGCGGCATGACTGCGCGGAGCCAGCCCGCCTGGTGCGGAGGGACATGCGGGCGCGCGGGGGGCGGGGCCGGGGGAAGGGCGCATTCTTCAATGGCGTTTCCGCCGAGCTAATGAGCCAGGCCATGGGGGGGGGGGGGGCGCCGGGAGGCGGCCTTGCGCCTGGCCGAGAGGGCCGAGCGTCTTAGACAGCAAGAGAACATGCCCAAAAAAGGAGCTGCGTGTCTGGGTCCGTCCAAACCCATTCCCTCGGTGGCCTGTCTGAGTTCAGGGGCGACCACCCTCTCCCTCAAGTCTCTCTAAACAACCTGGGAGCATTCCAGGTTCTTCCTTCCAGTGCTCCGCCTCGGATCAGCCCTCGGCCTCCCAAACGATGGGCACAAGCCTGCTCTTCTCGCTCTGCGTCTCCTGGATGGTGGCCAGAGCCGCCTCACTGGCAGTCCTGCCTCGATGTGTGGACCAGCAGGGGAAGGACTGATTACCCAGACCTGTCGCGTGTCCAACCGCGGGCTCTGGGTACGGTCCGAAGCAAAGCAAGCTGCTGATGCTGACTGCTGTGGCCACGGGGATCTTTAAAGAACACCAGAGGCCCCCTGGCTTGAAATAAAACCCAGCCCCTCCCTCCTCCGGCTCCAACTCCAGCGAACGCTGGCCACAGCCCTCTGCTCCGGGCGCGGGCAGACGCAGGGCACCAGAGCTGCCAGATGATGAGGTCACAGCAGTGAGCACTCCCCGTGGATGGTAAGACGCGGAGGACTTCAGTTCCATGCCAACAGCCTTCGGGACCGAATATTCTGGAAGCGCGTTGGTGCCTCAGCCCAGGAAGCGGGCCCCCTCCCTCCCCCCACCCCCTTGCTCCTCCATCCCTGGGACACACGCCAGCCTGGCACCTGTCCGTAACCCCATCCATGCTGCCGCGGGGAGTTCACGTTTGACACACGGAAGACTGAGAAAGACATTCTAAGTATTTTAATCAACAGCGGCATCCTTCTGTATCCTCGGGCCAGTTTTAAGGAAAGGGAATGAAGCCACAAAATATATTTCATCCTTCTGGTTTCAAGGCATCTCCACAAATTCTCCCAGCGGCCTCCACTCTTCAAGGGTGGAGGCTGGTGCCCGTCCCCTGGACTTTGGATGGCACCTGACGCCGGGATATTCGGGGACACAGCGCCCAGAGTGGGCGGCAGACAGCTCTGGAGACTCGGTCCGCACGGTGCAGCTGCGCCAGCCCTGCTTGGTGTCCACCACGTGGTGAGGGCCCTGACAGAGAGGCCCACGTGGCGAGGAACACCGGCCTGCAGCCCAGCCACGGAGGGCGCCCCTGGGAAGCGGGCCTCACCTTCAAACATGCGGCCTCTGTCCTCAGAGCAGCGAGCCCAGGCAGAGCCACCCGGCCTGCGCTGCCCTCGGGAATTCATTCACAATCACTAAGCTTTGGGCAATTCGTTCTGTTGCAAGAGATCACTGACAGAGTCCTCATGGTCATCAAGTAATTTATAATAATCAGATAGATCGGGAATTCAAAACCCAAGTCACTTCTACTTTATTTCACCGCTAGGAAGTGGCGCAAAAACAAACGTGATTCAGAAGTTTTATTAAATCATCACCTCTAGCTCTTTCACTTGATTTAACCTGGAATATGAATGTCCACTCTCTGAGAAGAGAAACAAGTGGGGACGTTTACCTGAGGATTTGATAAGAAGAAATGGAGTTGATAAAGCATGTTCCCTGAGCCCCTCGCAGACGAACACGTGTCTATCGAGGGTAGTGATGTCAGTGACAACCGTCTTACCCCTCTAAGAAAAAACTGAAAATTATTTAACTCCAAATCCACCCAAGGGCCTGGCTATGTGACTCTGGGTCCGATGTTACCCAAAGAAACAGGGTGTGCTTATCTGCAGCCGGTTCGAGGCCACTCCCATCACCCTCCAGGGCCTACACACAGCTTCTCAGAGTTAAACGGATGCACGACCGGTCGCACTGACGATGTACCGCGTTGCAGCAAGTGGGGCCAGGGGCACCCTTCACGCACCAGTGAAGACCAGCCTCGTGTTGTGCAAAACACAGCCTCCGGGCTGCAGCAGGCCTGCCAGGCGTGCCCTGTGGGGTTTGGGGGAAGGCAGCCCCCACAAACGCGATGCAGTCTCAGGCACTCATTCGCCCTCTCTCCTCCCCGTGACCTGATGGGAGGCCGCGGGGATTTAACCGGCCAGCGCGGCGTTTCCATCTGCTGCTCTGGGGGCGTGCGGTGCCTTAGACGGGGCTTGCTGTTCTCTTCTTTGCAAAACACACTTGTTTATGACTGAAGGGCAAAGTGGAAAAGGAAGAGGCGAAGCTGGTCGGCATCGTGACATTCCAGCCCAGGACAAACAGAAACTCTGGGAGGATGTTTGTTTTGTTTCTAAAACAAAGCTACAGGCACGACCGTCGCAGGGGAATAAGTGCAATGAACAATTTATAAGGGTTTTAAAAACACAGGGTGAGCCAACTCTATAAAGCTAAAATAGATCTACATCAACCAACAGCCTGCAGCTGAACTCTGCTTATTTCTGTAGCCATACTTGCATCTAGTCTGACTTCCATGGAAGGATCATGCGTGAAGCCGTAACGTTGATCTGCTCCAAGCTGACGTGTCAGATTGAAGAAGGTCCCCAGCGACTCTGGGAGCCAGAGGTCGCAGGCCAGCGTCCACGGCCCGAGGTCCCCGAGGCTGCGGGCCAACCCAGCAGGGCCCTCTGCAGAAACCCCAGCTGCCATCCTTCCCCTGCCATCTCTCTAGGCCCCCAGGCCCCAGCCTGTCCTTGGGCCTGCGTGGTGACTACTGAACTCATTTAACATGGGTCCTGTCACCTTGTACTGATCGATAATTTCTGGCGGGCAAGTCCTACAGCTGCATCTACAACTGAGAACAAATTTAAAGCAAGAGTCTTCCTCGCTCTGTGTGTGTCATTTCCTCACTGCCAGGACCAGGCATCTGCGTGTCATCGTGGTTACATCATTCCTTGTCCAAACAAGACATCGGGGAGAAAAGGAGAATATTTTAAAATGAGCAGCGAAGTCAGTATGGCTGACGTCCACTTCTGTGCACTGCAGACATTTCTTTTCGCCTGTCACAGCTGGAATGACACGTCTAATTCCATTAATGCTTATGTTCTGATGTTTGGCAGCCATTAAATCTCTTTGGTTCCTCAAAGTATTTATCTTATAAAAATCTCATAAAAAGTAGCTGATATATTTTTGAAAAAATTTAGGCTGTTTTCAGAGGAAGATATAAATACTTAATAATTTCACTAAAACGCTCCTTTATCGGCTTGTTCAAAACCTTCTCATCAATCCTGTTATATTTGCATCCAAGAATTACGAGCGTGTCACCAAGTATGATGACGTAGAATCAAGATGCTGGAATGAAAACAGAGGAGGAGGAGAGGAGCTCTGGTTCCAAATTAGATTTCTACTGATGGACTGGAGTTGACGAGCAACCGAGGAAAACAGGGATCTGAGCCTGGACGTCACGTACGGACCTCACAGAACGGGCGTCGCCGCACGGTGCCCCGCCCGCCCCTGAGCCTCTGCAGTGCAGCCCCGGAAATGAAGAGCGCCCGTGTCTGCCACATCACAGCGGCCCGGGTCTGCCATGTCACAGCGGCCCGTGTCTGCCACGTCACAGTGGCCCGTGTCTGCCACGTCACAGCGGCCCGGGTCTGCCGTGTCACAGCGGCCCGTGTCTGCCACGTCACAGCGGCCCGGGTCTGCCGTGTCACAGCGGCCCGTGTCTGCCACGTCACAGCGGCCCGTGTCTGCCACGTCACAGCGGCCGCAGAACTGGGTCCCCTGAGCTGTAGACAAAGAGTTGCTTTTCCCCGCCCTCCTTTACTGAACAGGGAAAAATGGTCTGTTATAGAAATAACTAACACAAGTGATAAAAATAAAAACTGGTCCAGGCGTCTAGGCGTTCAGGCCCCGAAATCCAGCATGACGTTTGGAAGCAGTTGAACAGCAGCCCTAAACACACACACACACACACACACACACACACGGGCGAATTGTTCCCTGTAGGCCCGTGGGTACGTGAGGGCTCTTCTCCGGAGCACCTGGCCCAGACTGACAGGACGTGCGCTCCCGAAACTCTCCTGTCCCCGGGGAGACGTCCTCTGGTGTCCTGGCTGGTCCCTCCGAGGACACGCAGAGGAAGTGACCCGGAGCCCTTGTCCCCGCTCACCCCTCTTCTCCTTCCGTCTGAAAAAGGGCGCTTCTGCAGGGTGGTTGAAACACGCCACCCTGTGGAGCCAGCCGACCCCTTCCGCCCGGGGCCACGGCGGACCCCGCGGGACACTAGGAAGCCCTCCTTCCCACATGCCAATCCCGGAGGCAGACGGCCCAGGCGTCAAGCCTAGCTCTGCCGGCACCGGGTCACGTGGCTTTGGGTGCCCTCCCGGAGGGTTCCACGTGTGTCCGCGTCTGCTGGGTGGGCTGAGACAGTGAGTGCCTCCCGTGGCTGGGATGAAGACGAAGAGAATCAGTGCATCCCCGGCCGTAGGAGAGTGTCCACAGGACGGGCCGCTGTGCCCAGGTCCTCCCCCACGGTCCCCACCCCAGCGCACGGCCCGGCCGGGCTCTCTTCTCCCCCCAGACCCTGCATCTTCTCATGGTCATTTTCTGTAGGCGGGGGCTCTTGGGCCTTTCCAGACCGACTGCCTCGGCCCCCTCAAGCTTCTGCAGCCCTCCCCCCACTTTCCCCATTAACCCTCTTCTCACAGAAGGGAGTGGAGAGGGGGAAGATTGTGAAAAGTTCTGCTCTACAATTGAAAAAAAAATCTGTCGCAGACTTTTCAGAATCTCTATGACTCTGGCTTCTAAAAAGGCGCTGCTATAGCTCCTACCATTAAAATGATCACAGTAAGGACAAGAACTCCTGAAACTCAGGAGAAGACGAGGTAAATGCAGGGACGATATATTTTACCAGATCTTCAGTCTTCCGGAATGTTCTGCGCTGTGTTACAGTCCGGCCTCTCGTGTTTGATATTTCACTGCTCCATTCAAGAGGCCGTCAGAGCTGATGCCTGTGCGCTAAGACTCGGGGGCCCCGAAAGGCCCCAGGACGTCTGGCAAACAATGAAGAAAGAGTCGATATTCACAGTTCATCGTACAGTCCTCAGTCATTCGCCGGCTCTGCTGTTGGACTAACGCAGAGAAGGCGCCAAATTCGTCTGCCTCGTTTGCCAGGAAAACCAGTAAGAGCGTGTTTCCTTGTTGGACGGCGGACCGGCCAGGCCAGGGACTGCGCTGTTATCTCGGGCCCCCGCTGGCTGGCCCGTCTGCGGCCGGTGACCTCTTCCCACAACCTTGTCATCCTTTGTCTGTCTGAAAAGCTCTTTAGTTGTCTCTGTTAAAACCGAACCGCTGACATTTAGTGATCGTTTCCGGCGTGTCAGAGCCATGCTAAGCCCTTGGCACGTGGGAAATGTCATCTTCACGGCCCTCGGAGGCGGGTCCTTCCGAAGCCCCACTTCGTAGGAAACCGCCAGCAGGGACCAATGCCACTGGTTACGCGTCCAGAGAGTGGTGAAGGCGGGGTTCAGCCCAAAGCAGAACAGTTAACGTCACTCCGCAAACCCTCACTGGGCCCTCCGCTTTGACTTCAGAAGCTTGGGGACAAGAGGGGCCTGCCCTGAGCTGGCTCACACAGCTACCAGCGGGAAGACAAGCCTGGGGGTCCCAGGCTGCGTGGTCGGGCGGCCGTGCCCCTCCAGCAGCCAAGTCCCTCCTTTCCTCCACGACGGCCTTGCTGAGAGCATCTTCTGCTTCTCACCGCTCCGCTCTCCGTGGGGACGTTCTCCCAGGACAGGACGCGGGGCTGGGGCGGCGCCGCAGGAGGATGGGGGCGGGGGGCGGGGAGGGAGAGGGGGGCAGCGAGATGCGTAAAGGCTGCCTGGGAGGGCCCTTGGGGGGGCCCTCCCTTCCGTCCAGGGGAGCTCACTGGCGGTTTCCGATCTCAGGAAACATGGGGCGCCAGTGAGCCGGGACAACGAGCGAGGGCACAGGCCTCACACCAGGTCCCCAGGTAAAACGGGGGCGCAGAGTGGATGCGGAGCAGGGGCGGCTGACGGGAGGACGCGTGGGGTCCCGCAGGAGCCCCAGGACGGCTCTGGACAACCACAGCCTGGGCACCTGGGACGGAACCCCTTTAACCAGGCCTGTGAGGGAGCAGCTGGCTCGTGGCTGAGAGCGGGGTTCTGTATCCACGGAACCCCATGTA
Organism: Furipterus horrens; assembly: GCF_987537825.1. Lineage (NCBI taxonomy): Eukaryota > Metazoa > Chordata > Mammalia > Chiroptera > Furipteridae > Furipterus > Furipterus horrens. Next base: position 1,669,833 of record NW_028327180.1, read on the forward strand.
GGCCACCCCCACGCGAACGGCTAAATCGTCCGCGCTGACGGTGCCCAGGCTGGCCACGGGCGCGGAGCGACCAGAGCTCCCGCATCGCTGGTGCGAGCACACGGGGCCCGCCCCTTGCAAGGCCGCTGGGTTCTTCCAGAACCGAGCACACACCGCCCGTCACCTGGGCTGCCCGGTCTTGAACAGCACAGGGGGGACTGCGCTGGCCCACTTCCATGTGGGGTTTTCTCAATACATACATTGAGAAATTTTGCAACAATTAGAAAAAACTTGCAGACGAACCTTAAACTTTTCTGAGGATTACTGTAATCGGATAACCACTTCTGAAAGGAGCATTATTCCGTCACTTAAAATATATGAAGTAAATTGGTTACAACCACAACCACAATGCATATCCCGGGCAGAGCAAAGCCATGAGGGGAGCGGGGGCTGGGGATTCAATGAAATGTCTGACGTTTATTTCTGGGTCACGGTGGGGTCTCTATCAGGATTCAACCCTAAAACTGAAGTCTATGTTAAAAATATCAAGCAGGACATTTAAGCATTTTATGGTTAACTCATCACTATACTATTATTTCATAAGTGTACAATTTTTTTCAAAAAGAAAAATGTTTTCAGATGACCTTTTATGAAATGGAAAATTGGCTTACCTCTTCCCTATGATTCTTAATTGGCATACAAAGGATACTTTGTGTCCTGTAGCCGGTAATCTGGTCAACTTCTGCATTGAATCGAGGATCCTTGTAAGGAAAAAGAAATTCAATTTAGTGACTGACCTGTTCAAAGATTGATCTGATTTTTCCAACTTATAAGATTAGAGAAATCTAAACTTCGACTTACCTTTTGGCTCTGAATGGCAATTTTATTGTTGTGAAAGGCATCAGATCATGTTACATTCACCTCGTTTTTGACTCAGACAGATTTAAGCATCTCTGAGAAATGAATGTTTATGAGAGCCCCCCCCAAATAAAGACGCAACCAAAACGTTCCTAAGTAAAGGAAATTCAAAGTGTTAACCAATTTTGACAGCTTTACTCCGAATCAGGAAAAGGGACACTGCCCCGCCTGTGCAGACAGGGTGCCTGTTCTCACCTCCCTGCCTCGTCCTTCTGTGATGCCCCCCAAGAAAGCGTCTCCGCTCTGACTCTTCCCCGTAAAACCGACCACTTCCAAAGGGCCTCCTCGCCCGCCCTGCCTGTACCTCCCGTGCCGTGGATGGCTGTCTGTTTCCTCAGCATGTTGTCCTTCTACCCCAGGAGGTCATAATAACTTAAATCTTTTCTTTAAAAAAAAAATTTTGTTTACTTATTTTATTTGTTTTATTTATTTATTTATTTATTTATTTATTTATTTATTTATTTATTTATTTATTTTTAGAGAGAGGGGAAAGGAGAAAGAGAGGGAGAGAAACATCACTGTGTGGTTGCCTCTCACTTGCGTCCCCAACTGGGGACCTGATGTGCAACCTAGTCATGTGCCCTGACCGGGTCTTCTCATATTTTTAAAAAATATATTAAAAATCTCTATGGCCTCGGTCAGACTGTGAACAATCCCTTAATGCTTCGGATGCACGATGTCTTTCCCCTGTGACGAGGTGCACCGTGCACAGCCAGGGGACAGGAAGGATGGAGAGGCGTGGCAGTCCCTAAGGCAGGTAAAGAAAGGGAGACAGGGGCCACGTCCCATCCCACTGTAACTGGGCAGATGACAGGCAGGCTCTCAGCTCTCTGATGAGCTGTTTTTGGTCCATCAGTGTGTTCCCAATATTAGCACAGGAACTCCCAAGCATTTGATAAGTTAATGAAGGAGTTCATTAGCAGAAGACAGAAGACGTCACCATGATCACGTGTGATCATTTTTAGCTTATTCTCATTTAAAGCCCGTCTGTGGGGGGCGGGGCATCCCAGAGGGAACGGACAGAGAGCAGCACCATGTGGGGGAGGAGAGAATGGAAACCCACATACCAGGACATAAACACTGGAATGAGTGTTCGAAGTGATAGCCTGGGAAGTTATAGACTCGGCCTAAAAATAGCACCTCTGCGCTCCCAAGCCTGCGTCTGGAATTCCCCTCGGAGAGTATGGAATAGCCACACTGGAAAATCCTCATCTCTGAAGGTCACTTCTATTTTTTTAATTAGTCTAAAGTCATGCAAAGCCAAAGCTGTAAATGAAGTAACTGATTACACAGATTCACTCAATTGGGGTCAGAAATGAGGCCAGTCTTCCCCGAAGAAAAGCAGACGTGTTGTTTAAGATGATTCTGAAAGAAAACTTATAAAACGGCGGGTCATCGGTATGGATACTGTGTAGTCTAAGTAAACGCTGCTGCGTTTTTGCTTGCTCTGCCGACACGCTCAGTTACCCTGAGACGCAGAGAACCCGGAAGGAGCGCTTCTCAGTGCTCAGCCACACAGCACACTGCGAAGTCTCTACAGAAAGCAGACAGGATCCAGATATGGATGAGTCAGAGACGTAAAAAATCAACTCACAGTGAATTAGTCTCTAAGCTAATATCAAAACACGAACAAAAATGCATCATGAGCAAGCATTTTGTTCCTGAACACCTAAATGACAAGACCGGGTTACAAAGGAGGGCATTAGACCAAGTGTCTAAGCGAGGCAGCCGGTGCAGACAGACTGAGGTTCTGAAAGCAGCAGCCCTTTCCCCGCCCCGTGGGGGGCTGACTGGGGGTTCTGGTCAACGGCAGCCTGGGTCTCGCTCCGCACAGGTGGGTGGGTGTCAGTGCGCACCTCGCGTTCACTGCAGGGGAGCCTGGGTCCGTAGGAGCGAGTCCCGCGCCGTGGGCTGAGTCTGCTTGGGAGGGGCGTTCCACACAAGAGCTGGCCTGTGTTCTTCTCAAATGTGTGTCAAGGAAGACAAAGGAACAGCGAGGAACTGCTCCACGTGTGAAGGAGACTAGAGACATGACACGTGCGTGCGGTCGTGATCCTGGATGAGGCCCTTGACCAGAGGAAAGAAATGACTATTCAGGGCACTAATGGGACCCTGGACCAAGCGTGACCATCAACTTTTAGGTAATAGCATTGTACCATAACATTTCCTGATTTTGATAAACTGCAATGGTGTAGGAGAGTGTTCTTGTTGAAAACTATACTGAACATTTACCGGAATCTTTTGTGAAAATGTCTCCAACTTATTCAATGGTTCAGAAAAAATAGCATGCATATAGTATGTTATGTGCATTATATACAGAAAAAGAAAAATGATAGAGCAAATGCGGCAAAACATAACTGAGGAATGGGCAGCGGGTATGTGGAAGCTTCTTTATGGGTCTTGCAACTATTCTGTGGGTTTGAAATTATATTAAAAAGAACAGAAAACAAAAAAGGAAATAACATGGTAGACTTGCCAAATGATCAGCCGGCTTCCTTCACAGAGTGGCATTTTAAGCCAACCGAGCAAAGGCAGACACAGCACTTCCCATGCTGTGTTCTCTGGGGCACGGTCCTGTGGTGACCGATGGCTGGAGTCATCAACATTGAAACAGTTTTTAGGGTTATTTCTCCTTCTAAAACTCATGTTGGAAATAACTGTATTCATCAGACACTCACGTGAGAGAGCCCGTGTCTCTTTGTTAAAGCAGAGAGCAAGACCAGCAGGGTGTAACATGGTGCTGATTTATCTGGAGAAAAAATGAAAAAAGTGGGGGTGGGAGGAACAGCGTCTGTATGGTGAGGGCTCTTCCCTCAGACTCCCAAGTTGTCCCCCCAGGTGTCCTGTGTGATCGGGGCAGAGGCCCGGGTGTGCATTCCAGCTGACAGGGAAGGAGTAGGGGTGCTCTGACCAGCTGACTGGGGAGAAGTAGGGGTGCTCTGACAGTGTGAGTCCTTGGACAGGGGAAATCTTAGGGGGGCTTACGGCTTCCATAGGTCACGGAACTGGGGGTTCAAGGCCATCTGTGCTGGTTAATATCATGTGTCAACCTGTCTAGGCTCAGGGATGCCCCGACGCCTGGTAGGACATTACTTCTGGGTGTCCCCAGAGGAGTCAGCATTTGAATCAGAAGGCTGAGCGAAGACCTTCACCACTGCGCTGGGCACTGTCCTGTCTGCTGGGGGCCTGAGCAGAGCAAAGAGGCAGAGGAGGGCCAATCTGACCCTCTGCACTCGGCTCTGTTTCTCTAGAGAACGCTGATTAAGGCACCATCCAATCTAGACATCGGGTAATATCTAGTTTCTATATGGAAGAAAAATGCCTATGGCTGTTTTGATTATTCTGTGTTAATATCTTATTATTAACCAATCTGGTGCCGCATTCTGGAAAGTGGCATGAATGGCGGTGGGCTGATGCAGAAGGTGATGTCACTGAGCATGGAGATAGGGGTGGCACCCACCAGCGGGCCTTTCGTGGGGGTCCGTGGTCTGACTGGGAACTGCTGGTCCGTGTTGTGGGTCTCGTCTTACATTTCAAGCACAGAATGTGTTATTTTTATTAGTAATTAAATAGCTGAGCCCTCCAATTTGTATCATTCCATTACAACGTTTTAAAGCGTGAATAAAATATTGATTTTTCTCACAACTAATTTATCAGTGAGGCTATTGTTTAATTCTGAGCTTCACGCTTATACTTCACGGCCACCCCGCGGTTTCCCATGGCGACATTACACACATTTAAAGTGTTCTGTGGTCCAACGAGCTTGAGAAACACTGCGGTGGAGTGGTGTTTTCACAGACACGTTCTTAAAGGCTCAGGAGACACGCACGCGTATTTTCAGATTCTGACTGCCTTCAACAGAAGGCCGTGAGGCAGTTGGTCGTCTGATTATTCAGATGCTCGGTGGGGCTGACGTCCATGTTTGTACCAATGTCAGTTACATGCCAGACATCAGCCCCATGACTTCTACTAAAATTCCTGGGACACAAGGCACTTCTGCAAGGCCACTCTGCACCCTGGTCAAGGGCCCCAGGATTCAGGTGGCAACATCGGAATCGCGGGCTAAGAGCCTTCGCCCTGAGAAGAGCACGGGGGGAGGAACGGGCTCGCTCGGACAGCCATACAAGAATTACGTCGTTACCAACCACACGCAGGAATGACACTGCCCACGTTTAAAGATGGCGAGTAGATGAAACGAAATGCATGTTTAGTAAAGACGTTCTCGGGACGGGAGGTTCTTCAGACCGCGAGGACCAAGGAAGGCGCGCTCAGCAAAGCCGAGACCAACGTGTGGTCCTTCAGCACTTGGGGCTGTACTGCCGCGGGAGACTGGAAGCCCCACTGTCGCCTGTCACGGATGGGAATTCTTCAGCTGTGTCCGGAATACCCTTCTGGGCTCCGCTCTAGTGTGACGTCACTACAGAGGTCAGAGGGCCGTGGGCACAGCGCCACGGAGCATCAGGTCTGAGCAGATCACTTGCACTGAATGGGTTCTGAAAAATGTTCCATGATTTAATCTACTTACCTATCACATCTCTCCCCAAATCCCAGCCCTCAGTATCCCCCACCAGTTACGATTCTTTTCCTGTTTGCCCGCCTTCCAGACCCGAGTCCTCTGGACTCTTCTCTCCCCCCGACCTCCACTCCTCCGCGCAGCCGCGTCCAGCAGGTCGTGCTCCTCGTCGGAAACCTCCTCCCTCTGGAGTCCAAGGCCAGGGCTCTGCCCCAGACCCTCCCTTCCGCAGCCTGTTGCACTCACTTCTCCGCCCACGTTCACGGACTTCCCCTCGCCTTCATTTCACAGCCACGTAAAACCTGTCTTTCTGAAGCACAGTCTGCCGCGCTGGCAGCAGAGACGAGTGTGCACACAAATTCCAGCAAAACGACGAGAAGGCAGCGAGGAGTCGGACGATGCCCGACCCTCACGAGGGAGGAAAACAAGACCAGAACCCGCCCGGGGCCACGGCCTGGGCCCAACCGCCCGTCAAGGGCCTCCCGCATCAGAAAGGGGGGAACGCTCCCACCACCAATCCCACTTTTAAATGAGCGTGCAAATGACCCCACCTCGGTTTCGAACCCGCGGCTCTCAGCGCCCGGCGCCCTTACCTCGTAGGCGTCTTTGATGTTCAAGGGCTCGCCCCGCGCGGCCACGTGCCCCACGATGCCCTTGTTCCACTCCAGGCGGATACAGCTGCTGGACGCCTCCTCCAGCGTGGACCCTTCCGCCACGTCGAAGAGGCGGCTGACGAGGAACTTGTCGTTGGAGCTGTCCTCGCAGACGAGGAACAGCGAGTAGCGGTCCGCGGAGATGAGCGCGTGGATGTGCAGGAATATCTTGTGGCACAAGGCCGTGACGTCCAAGTGACTAGAGATGTCCTTCACCAGCTCCAGGAGCCGCGAGCACTGGTCCCCGTCCTCGCGCTCGAACCGCGGGGCGGTCAGCGGCATCTGCGGCTGCTTCTCCGAGCCCGAGAGGAAGCTCACTGTCCCCTCGGCGTCCTTGATGACCATGGGCCTCAGGGGCCGGTCGAACTCCGAGGCCGAGATCTTCCTGGCTGGGGTCGCCGGGCAGCCGCTGTCGGCGCGGGGACTCGGCGGGGCGGGGCAGGGGCAGGGTTCCGAGGGGCCTCTGGCGCCTTCCTTGCAGGCGGGGATGGCGTGGACTCGCTCAGCAAACCAGGCGTTCACCATCTCTCTGCAGAGCACAGCAGGGGGCACGTTACGGGGGCGCAGGCCAAGGGTGTCCCGCCCGCGGCCCGGGGACCCCCGCCCCGCCCGCCACAGGAGAGGAACACGCGCGGCTTCTCTGAGACACTGCAGTTCTGAAAAACCACGGAGGACAACCGGGCCCATGGGCATTTTCATGACGCGTAAGGTCCCCGTACATATATTTTCGGACGTCTGATCTATATGCCACGTTAAACGTCCATCTGCTTCTCTCAGAACCAACTTGTGCTAAAGTACAAGACGCGGCCTTTGACGATAGTCTTAGCCAAAGCAGGGACATGAATCTGTTGTTTCAAACAAGACTTGTTCTGAAGCGAAGCATATGAGATTAAAAACAAATGTTTCCCTAACGCTGGCTCGCAAACACGCTGGGCTTCAGCTTTATCTGTCTCACTGTGCGCAGATTAGAGGAGGAAGTGGGGAGTATCACAGTCTGATCTGGTACGCAGAGGGATCGGGGACTTCTGTGAACATCACCCTAACTGCGCCCGCTCGGTAGTGGGAAAATGGTCTCTTCTAGTAAAGGCACGAAGGTTTTAAAGGAGGCAATACTGAATTTAAAAAAATTCAGGCCAAAACACTTAAATGATTTGTTTTTAATGTACTTTCCCTTGAAAGAAACCTATTAGAAACACAGGCTTCATAGTGGGCGAGTTTTGTTTTTTTAAACAAACATACCAGATCATACGCATTCAAGGACTGGCTGATTCAGATAATTCCCCCTGGAAAGCTGTAATCTTATCCAAATTAACACCACTTTAGACATTTTAAAAACTCTTCTTTTGCGACTAAGTTCTAAGAAAATGTATAAGTCCCTAAGAATGTTAGTTTTATCTAAAAGTTAGATTTGTTTTTCCCTAAGCCTTCTCCTCAAAACAAAGCAAAATTCAAAAAGAAACTAGCATGCACAACTAATTAAAATCTATGTCATGCAGAAGGCTTTTTCTGAAACTGAAGTTTACCTTCAAAAGGAAAACACTTGCTACCACTGTAGGCACTCAAAAGAATTTTCCTTTAACTGTAGGTAATCAAGGAGCAATGCCGTCTCCGCTCTGTGGGAACCTATGTTTTAAATGGCTGAGGACAGAACGCGCGTGATGACGCATCATTTTGTGGGGGGTTGTGACGCAGACACTGCAGTCTTTCTGGTTGCAGAAAAAATTGGCATCGCCTCTCTGGCAGGCAAACGGGCAGTATCTAACACGTTTTAAAATGCACTTATCCTTTGTTCCAGAGACTTCACACACGTGGCAAAGGAGGAACGAGGGGAGTTAGTGTGGTCTGTCGTGGCAAAGAGAGCAAGCAACTCGCCCCACCTGTGGGTGGCCGGCTGAGCGCGCCATGGCACGCGTATCCGTGGGGCATGGGGCAGACACTGACGGACGGCCGTGTGTGCCGATGCAAATAACCTCCAGGATTTAGTGAGTGGAAAAAAAAAAAAAAAAAAAAAAGAATGTAGATACAGGAGTAAAGAGGCTGCCTGATTTCTGAGTCTCTACAAAATCTTTCGTTTATGGGATATCCCATTAATTATTTTATTTTGAACAAAATGTGTTATTTGGAGAATATATATTATTCCGAAATGCTCCAGTCCAGAATGGAATGGGAAAAAACGTAACAGATAATATAAGGATGACTCATAACTTCAAGTGGCGGAGACGGACCTGAAAGCCCAGGGTAGCAGCTAGGCGTACGGTACAGGTCCCAGCGCCCACCTACGGCAGAGTCAAAGCAAGGGAAGTGTCCTGATGTTTTATAAACTCACGTTGTGGCTTAGGACACACTTCCTGGGGACAGCAAAATGCACTGACTAACATAACGCTGTATCTTCACAACTTAGAAACGAGGCGGCGGTTCTCTGGGAAACGCTTAGGTACACGCCCCCTGCCCCCCAAACTGCCGCTGTTCGGTCAAAGACGCTGATGTCAGACATGCGTCTGCCTGTCAATACACACAGGAAGCTTCTGAACAAAACTGTCTTGTAAAATGTGGGGTGGGAAAAAAACAATATGTCTGAATTACCACATCTCACGTGATTTAAAAATATGTCCGTGTAGCGCAAATGGACAATCCAGACAGAAACAAACACCCGACCCGTCTCAGCTCCAAACCTGGAACTCAGCGCCGCTCTGCCGAACCTTCTCCTTGGAAAACGGCGATGAGCTTTTTCCGTTTTTAATCAGACTCAATCACGCCATAGGGATGTCTAAGCAGAGAACGTGAAGTGGAGGAAACGGAACTCCTCATGGCCCCCCTGCCCCCCGGCTCCAGCCCCCCTCCCTGCCAGTCCCCCTCATTGATAACGGCAGCGCCGGCGCCTCCCCAGCGGCTCGAACTGAACGTGGAGGAGTTACCATAAATTTGCTGACTTGAACTCTCACGTGCGGTCCAAGTCCTGCCAAGCCGCCCACCCCGCCTTCGGTCCCAGTCTGTCCCTCTCCACCTCCTGTCCTGGGCCCGGCCCAAGCGGCCCCTGCCCAGGTCTCTCCGGGACACGGCCCCAGCCCCTTCCAGCCCGCACCCCACCCAGCGGCCCGAGCACCCTTGTCACAAAGTAGCCCTTGACGTCCTAACACCCCGCCTGGCTTCTCACCGAGCTGAGAATGAACCCAGACTCACTGGAACGGCCGCCCAGGTCCTGCCGCCTGCACCGCCGCCGTGGGCACCGCAGCACACAGAGCTCTGGCTGTCCCTGCCCGTCCCCCAGCCGATGACAGCCGCCACAGCACGTCCCCATCGGACGCTTCTCTCGTGCACTAACCCGTGGGGCATCATCTGTGTCCTCCAGCGAGGGGTCCCCTCCAGCAGCGCTCGGGTCTGTCTCGTTCCCTGCTCCTCCCGGTGCTAAGGAGAGGCCGGCCACGGGGTGTCTCCCCCACGAACATGTCGCGAGTGGACAAACAAGTTAAGGTGCTACCTTAACTGCATCGGAAGGAGCCAGTCGTACGACACTCCGAGGGCCGGCACGTTCGCCATAGAAAATCAACACTGTGTTCTAGCGATTCCTGTCCATTGCTCTTCCGATGGGCGACGAGATGTTTTTGTTGCTGTATTTAATGGCTCACCAGTGCTTGTCCCTAGGTCGTTTCTTGGAGAAGTGACTCTATGATGAAATGACGCACGCTGTCATCCGATCGACCGTTTTCCTATCGACCGGCCGTGGGGACTCGGGGTCTCGCATGACCACGTTATTGATCGCCCGAGTCCCTGTACTGACATGTGTTATGATAACATCAAAACAATCACTTAGGGATCAGCCACAAATGAAACGAAGTCGCCCCGCACGCCTCTGTCGCTCAGGCAGCCAGGACGCTTGGCAGGCGCGGCCTGCGGGCCATGTCGCCCTCCCCCGAGGAGTCTCTAGACAAGTGCCAGTCACCTGAAACTGGGGGTTAGAGTTCCCAAACGAGGCGCAGAATTTCCAGAAGTAGACGGAGGGGGTGCTGGAGAGCCACTCTGATATTATACAAAGCTCCGCGCGGTGAAGGGTTAGGCCCAGGGAAGGACCAGCTAACAGGTGAAGGGCAATGAAATAACCGATACTTGAAAGGAGATTTCTGTCCACATGACATCCTAGACTAAGGAAGATCCTTGGAAAAACAGACGACGCCTTCAAATATTAATTCAAAAACACTACTTTGGGGGGAAAAGGCTTTCTTGATTCTGCTGCAAAAGCCCAACGGGAAGTAAAGATATTGTGTGTGGTATAGTTTTGTCAGAGAATTAATTGTTTATTCTAAAAATGAGCATTGAGTTTTCGTGATAATCTAGATTGTATTAAATCTAAAGTAAGTTTACTTTCATAATCTGCAGCCCCGTTTTTCAAGACAGAGTTCCAATCAAAACCTTTTCACTACTATTTCCCCATTTTAATTGGATTCAGCTTTCAGAGTCCCTTTTTCTTTCTTCCTAGAATGAACGATTCTCCAAGGTAGAGAGGTCTGAGCTGTCAGGCCCTAGGCTGGGCACCAAGGACATGACATGAGCAGCCCCAGACCCATCGTGCAGCTCATATTGTGCTCAGAAGTTAATTTATGTACATCTTGGATTCTGTTGTCATATGAAGTTCAAAGTAAATGCGTACAAATAAATAAAGATGGAAAAGACAACTGTGAACATGTCCAGTCTGAGGGTAGAAGGCACCAGGTGGGATTCAAGGAGCTGGCAGGCAGTGCTGTGGGGCCGCCGGCAGAAAAGCAAGGGCCACACGGTCCTCGGAGGCGTCTTACGCTCGGCTGCAGCACCGACGACCAGAGGCTGGGCTTTCCTGCGTAGACGCTTCCTCGCTGGGCTCCTGAGAGCCTGGGCCATGCAGACGAGGGTGCCCTCTCCTAGTCTCGGGGGGTCTTGGCTGTCACAAGGCTGCCAGTGAAAGATGGCAGGCCCGCGACACTTGAAATGAAGCCACAGCCCAAGGAAGGGCAGTGAACCCTGATGCTGGGAGCTCAGAGTCCGGGACGAGATCAGAGATCCGACACCTGAGATCCGAGATCTGGGGGCGCAGACCGTCCCCACGCTCCTCTTCACGGCCCCTTAACTGTCCTCTGGTCCGGTCACACCTTTGCTTCCTGACTTGATTCCACAGACCATGTCTTACTCATACATGACTGGTATGACTCACCTTTTATAGATTTAGTTTTGTTCTTAAGCTCTGACAATATGTCTTATACCCACTGGAGAGAGCCCAGAGGGTACCCAGGTCAATGCTGGGAGCATCCTCCCAGGGAGGCATCATCTGGGCTTCCACACCTGCTTCCGTCCCCGCCGCTGGGGCCTCATGCCAGCGCCCTTCCCCACCCCGAGCCAGAGAAACACCGAACGTGGGGAGTCCTTCTGTCGCAGAAAATCAAGGCATGGGCAGCGGCCAAATCCTGCCGTAAGTGGCCCTACGTGTGACTTGATTTTAAGTCTCAAACCTGCTGAAACAGTGACTCGGATCAGAAGAGCACCATCTTGCTGTTCTGCTTCGGGGAATGTTGGAGCATTTAGGGGTATTCGGGAAACTTTAAGGAGGCCCCTTGCAGCCCAGTCTGGTCCTACAGTGATGACTTGATATGAACCTTGGTGTCATGATGAGCGATGTCTTGATTCCACAAGGCTTCTTAGGGGCTGACAGCTCTGCTCTGTCCCTGGTGCTGTCACCAAGAGGCAGAGCACCCCACAAAACCCAGAGAGCAGGGCTGCCAGATCACAGCCCCTGTCACAGGGAAAAGGCTGAACCTGACCCTTCTGTGTCCAGCATCAGCGGCTTCAGTGATACCCAGAGGGAAGAAGAACTGCATTTGTGAATGATAAAGATCCAAGGACTTCTGGGGGCTCGCGAGCTTCGAGGGTGAATCGTCATTTTTAAAAAACAACAGTTGTAACAAAGTTCAGTTCATCCACGTTACAGACACGGCGGAAAGAAGGTGCTGGATATTTCACTTCGCACATTCTGAGCGCTTGTTTTTTCTTAAGTCGATAAAAAGTATAACATTCGTAAAATGGTAGACGCCACCAAGTTAATGACTAAATTTAATGGTGTCAAAATAGTAATGCCTTTTATGGCTATTTAAATAGGCTAAGCTTTGCGCTGTCTATTGCGTACACTTCACCTCCTACTTTCTAGGGATTTTATAAATTGATTAGTACTGGTCATTGAAAAAACGAAGTCACTCTAAGGCATAGACACTGTTAAGAATTTAAACTTTCTCCCTTTCCCAATTTCTCACTTTTGCTTGAGATTATTATAGACTTATCACAGGAAGGAAAACTATAAGGCACAGTTTGTGTTCTAGAAAATTCCCCCTGATCTAGACAAGTCACAGCCTCTCCCACGTGCTCGCTGTCTGGAACTAATAAACAGAAGAGGCAAAACTTTCTGACAGGACAGGGGGTGCAAGACTCTCCAGTAGGATTAGGTGAAGGGGCACACGCATGCACACACACGCACACATGTGCACAAGGACACACGCCCAGGCATACACGTGCACGCACACACACGCACACATGCCCACGGGGGCACGTGTGCACACACATGCACACACACGCACAAGGACACACGCCCAGGCATACACATACATGCACGCACATGCACACGTGCCCATGGGGGCACTGTGCACACACATGCACAAGGACACATGCCCAGGCGTACATGTGCACACACGCAAACGCACACATGCTCACAGGGGCACATGCGCACACACATGCACACACACGCACACATGTGCACAAGGACACACGCCCAGGTATACACGTGCATGCACACACACACACACATGCCCACAGGGGCACATGTGCACACACATGCACAGGCACATGCACACTCCTGTGTCCAGAGGATCCCACACAGAGACATGTTTTCTTGCTCCCAAAGCTGAACAGCTCGTTCATCTTACAAAATGAATCTTGAAAAAGACAGAAATGCCTTAAAATATATATTCAACATTCCAGATGTCTTGAAAAGGAAAACAATTTATATCCTTTGCCTAGGTTTTATAGAATATTTCTTGGCATCTAGAAGAGTAAGGAGAAAAAATTTAAAAAGCAAAGTAGAAATGCGATATAAACATAACTCTTATGAGGGAGAAATATTTGATGAAACCTGTTTGTAAAACAACTCATTTAATGTGCGTTGTCTTCTTGCCTCAAATAAGGCACCAAAGGATGAAAATCCTTTGCAAATACACTGTGCTCAGGGTATTTGCGTTCTAGTACTAAAAATATCCTTGTCGTGGCCTAGCACCTAAATGCTCAGCCACTCTATTTTAAAATGTCATCGGAGAGTTCCCATTTGTAGATCTGACATTATATATGGAAACCGACACCACAGGGCCCGTCTCCGGCGCGCACTCGGGGGAAACGCGCAGGCCGAGCCCGGGAGGACCTTCGGCCTGAGCGCGCTTCTGCAGGGGGTCGGGCTGGGCGCCCCGGCTTTGCCTCCACGAACCCCGCAGCGGGGCTCCAGCAGAGCCCGGCGCTTAGGGCCCTGGATGGGGGAGACGTGGGCTGAAGCCCCAGAACCCTTCTTCCAAAGGCGAGGCCTTGGGACGTTATCTGTTCTCCCTGCCCAACAGAGAATAGGGGCTCCCCTCCCCGGCCCCTGAAGACCTTGGAGCAGATGACGTACAAGAACAGGCCGTGTGGAGACTGGTCCCCAGTGGAACGCACAATCGTTTTTCTCTTTAAGTGAACTGGACATTCCGTGGTGATATTTTCTAAAGCTCTCTTCTGTAAATATAAAAGGAACTGATTCCACAGGCTTCCAGAGAAAACCAGATGTGAGCCTTTGTTTCTTCTTACGCTCCTAATTTAAATCATGAATTTCTCTACAGAAACACTCATCTTTAAAAAAAGTTGTTTCAAAGGATTTTCTCAGAATAGAAGTGAAAGACACAGACTCCCCAGACCAGCAATTACACTTCCATATAGCATAATTTTCTGAATAATACATAAAGATTAAGAGTCTAACATTTAGCTGAGGAAAATAAATGCAAAAATGTAACTCGTTTTTCCATCACTACTTAAAAATTAATTATTTTCAAAAATAACTTAGAGATTTGAGGACATTTTTTTTTCCAAAATATCAAAGATACAATAAAACTGACATCAACTGTGAGAAAATCTACAACTAACGACCTCGGACGACCACCACAGCACTGCTCCCTAATCACTGTAATTCTAGACTGGGGGATGGTCATATTCTCCATGGCTTTAATACTCTGCCGCGGGACATTTGAGGGTGACAGGGGCCTGTTTAGCTCCTACCCAAGGGGGTTCACCTGGGGAAATTTTACCAGCAGGTCGACATCTGGGCCTTCAGGAAGTCCCTGGAGCAGGAGCACTCGGGGAGATCTCCAAGACACCCGAACACCGAGTAGAAAGTCGCAGGCCCTAATGATCCAGACACACAGGGCTTTGTCCCGAGTTCAAGTCTGCTGTTCAGACATCACCCTCTTCCTTTCCCTCTGGTGTCTTTTCCATCAGTCATGGGAGTTAATCACGAAAGACCAGAATTACCAAGTGTGCGAATTTCCTGTCTGAAAGGGGATGGCTGATAACATGCATGGACATCTGCTAAAATTATCCATAGGCCAAACACAAAAATAACTCATATGAAATATAACGTTAGACATTTTTCCTGCCCTTGGATTCTAATTTTAGGCCGTTCTGGTTGCGTGAGCTGCATAATCTGACTTGGGGCCACGGCTCCTGCTTGGGAAACACTTGAACAAGGAAAGCAGGACTCAGAGGTGCCGGAGCCGAAGGAGCGCTCTACGCCGGTCTCTGGGCTTCTCTGCCCGGAGTCCTCATCCTCCTGCCTCCCGGGCCAGCGCCGCGGCGTGTTACCGTGGGCCAGCCCCAGGGCGCGTCCTCAGCCCAGCTGGGCACCCCGTCCAGCTCTGGCCTCCCGTCCCCAGCCCCTTCCCAGCCCCTTACAAAATCCACAGAGGTTCTGCTCCAACCATTAATAAAAACACACCTAAAAAGTGAGAAAACCACCTAAAGTGTATACACCCTCCGTCCGTTGTTCTGACTCCGCCTTCCCACAAAGGGGCCGATCTCTGGGCGTGTGATGCTATTTCAGGCACGAGTGACTCTCAAGGCAAACAGGGGATGACTGAAAACGGCTGCTGAAGAAGATAAGGAAGCGTGCAGTGTTTTCTTTAGAGGCCTCAAGAACCCCGGAACTAGACGCCACGGTTCCCACCTCAGAGAGAGGGTGAAGGAAGTCCCCACGGTCACGGTCTCAGGAAGAGGTGGTCCGGGGTGGCAGCTCGAATCTGCCCTTGCCCACCACAGACAGAAACAAATGCTAGAGGGTGAGAACAGTAGCAGCCAGGCTGGTACTGGTGCAGCCCTTGGGGGCATCTGCAAGTGCAGGTCACAAAGAGGGGGGGTCCCGGCATCGGGGTCTGGGCCCAGGGGTGGGCAAGCCCCTGCAGGCTGCTCATCGGTCTCACAGCAGCAGCGGGGTGTGCGTGCCCCGCGTGCCCAGCGTCGCCTTTCCCGAGGCACCGGTTCAGGTGATGGAAATACTGACGCACAGGGACAGGGTGTTACGGGGAGTGGGGGTGGTTCAGGACGCCTCTCCCGACCTCCCCCCACATCTCTAGTCTGGGTGACAGCGAGGCAGTCACTGGGGGCCTCCGTGGGAAGGAAGGGGACGCTCTGCCTCAGGTGACTTCGTGGCCCCCAGCTTCCTCCAGCTATGAAAACATCGGAGATGCTCCCTAGAACCTCATGTAAATAAAATGCAGAATCGCTTCCTAGGGTTTCACATTCGAATGTGACGGCCGGTGGGAAAGGCGCTGTGGGATTTTCCACGCCGTCACGATCACACGCATGAAACGCGGCCCTTAGAGGAGAGCCTGCTGACATCGGAAGGACACAGCCCTGAGCCTGTCCTGTGACCACGTCCACTGATTCGCTGCACAGCTTAGACCCGGGGAGCCAATGACCCTGTCAGCCTGGGGGCGCACTTCAATGATCTCGTCAGCTCAAAAGATCGGGGTCTTTTCTCCTCTGATAACCTCAGCATAACTATTCAACAGAGAGTAGAAATGACCATTCTAATTGTGAGCAACTATCACTAAGGACATGATATCAAATAGGGTTCTTTGGTCTCTCAAGTTTGGCTGTAATGAAATTATTAGAAAAAATGACTTGCAAAAAAAGCTAATCTTACTTTACAATTCATATTCAAGGGGAAAGTCTCAAAGAACACAGAGGGTAACAATGGCACAAAAGACTTTAAAACTCACATTTGCTTCAAACTGAAACCCAGAGAAATACGGATGTTTAAAAGCTTTTTAGAATACTTAACAGGGTGATCCTTATGAACCTAACACTCAGTTTGCTTTGCCTGCTTTAAGCATTTTTTGGCAAAAAGTAGAACTTCCTACCATTTCAAGAAAATGGACAAAGCACGTACTTAATAAAATATGCACACACATAAATCGGAATGAAACGAGAACCCATGTCAGTTAATGAGATCAGAGCACTGGCTCACGCGGGGAGGCTCCTTTAATTTTTCCCGAGGCTGTGCTCACAGGCTCTTTGCACTGAGAACCCCGTACGGTAACAGGCATTTCCCAGGCCCCATCCGTCGGCTGTAACATGGGTCAGCGGGACCCACATCGGTCCGGGGAACCTAATGTCTTAGGAAGTCCTGTGCAGCTCGTCTGTGTCCTCAAGTCAGAAATGAGTCCCTTCCAGCCCCCACTCTCAGCCGGCTCCGGGCCTTACCCACTGCCCTGCGGTCCCCACGGGAGGCCCTCCTCCCATGAAGGGGCTCCTGTCCTCCAATGAGCCCTGAGAACCAGGAACAAGCCTAGCTCGCCCCAGCAGCTACGGGGTTAATAAATCACGAGGTGGAACAGTGTTTTGGGGACAAACTAAAAACTACCGAGCAGTTCTGTGCAGCCTTTTCAAGTGTGAAAGAACTCTCTCCCAGGCATTATGGAAACGCACTGGAAGTTCAAGCAAAGCTCTGGAGGAAGGGGACTGTGGCGGGAAGCCAGCCACCTTCTCTGTCATCAGATGAGGGGGAAGGTACAACTTTTACCTACCCAGCTGGGAAGGAGTTTCAAACACTCTAAAAGGAATGATGTAAGAGACCAGAGTCAAGTCATCTATGTAGGTGGAATCATTTAAGAAGCAAATTTTGTTACACAACATAATTAAAGTGCAAAAAATTGCCCAGCTGGAGGTGCTGAAGACACGGAATCGCGGAAATATCGTCTCGGCGATTTCTATACATTTCAGGTCACAGACTAAAAAAATAAAATCTCCCGAACGGTACTACAAGCCTGTTTAAGTCTGTCCTATGCTGACCAACGAGATCGATTTCAGAATATCCGTCTCTGACTAGTCGGCACTGCGTACATCCAACCGCATTTTTAGGATCCACGACCCGGCCCTGCAGGCTCTCCATGGACCCGAATGGGAAGACTCCAGGGAGAAGGGCAAGGAGACACATCACGCCCGCCCCTGTGAGTGCGTTCAGGTTGCCAGAAGGAAGCCGAGGGCCGGCTGTGTACGCTCTGGTTAACAACACAAGCAGAAAGGCCATTGCTGCACAGGAATTACCATCATAAAAACACAGGCGGGGCAAAAGGAGGGTTACAGTTGTTCCTACGGACAATAAGACAGTAACCAATGAACGAGAATACAAGAAGAGACCCACGTCCTCACAACTGTAAGCCTACTTCTGCCCCGCCCTGTGTTATAAGTAACATCACAGCAGACTCAGCAAAGCCCACAGTCTTGTCTCCAACGCCAGTGACTGGCTTCACAAAATATGCTTAACAGATCACTGTCTGAAGACTGGGACGTCCCCATTCCTCTATCAGGACAGAGCCAGTCATCCTTAAGAGTGGAGAGCAATATGTATGTTCTATCCGTCATCTGTTTTAATATAAACACCTTAGAAGTAGACATGTTACCACCCCTAGAGGTGAATAAAAACTACAAAAGCAAGAGGAAAAGGGAGAAAAGAAGGACGAGCCCCAGCCGCTGAGCCAGCTTTGCCGCGTCAAACAGGAAGTCTATCGCGGAAAACGCCGTGAAGGTGTAGAAGTTCTGTTTCTGGACTTTGATCCAAGTGGCCATAAACACTTGTCCCCACTTACTCTCTCCTGTTTCCAGTCGATGCCAAATATTCTCAAGCTTTTCCCGAGTGCAAACCCAGGCAACAAGAAACAACCGCACTGCCTCCCCAGCAGAAAGCTTCCCCCAGGACCGCAGGGCGGGTCAGTCGCCGGTGAGAGGCGGCGTCACTCTAACAGGCGTCAGGAACCCCAGCAGCCGGGCCAGCGGCGTCTGCAGGGGGGAAGGCGTTGCCTGAGAGCGCGGCGACATCAGGGCCCTTAATTATCTGTCTCCCCCGCCTGCAGGATGACTGCAGAGCTGTGTCCAGCAGTGAGCGTGGGAGCTTTCAGTGTGCTCTGGTGACAAGTCTCCAATTATTTCTGTGCCAACAGATCATGTGAATTGTCCAGCTGACACTCAGACCCCCATGCATGCATGGTAGTTACTAAGTACCACCGACTTCTTCTATTTTGGGGGGGGAGCGGGGAAGAGGAGGGAAGCGGAGTGAGAGGGAGAGGGGAGAGAGACAGAGACAGACAGACGATTTGCTGTTCCACGTATTCATGCATCATCTGTGGCTCCTATGTGCCCTGACAGGAGATCGAACCCACAACCTCAGCGTGTCAGGAAGACGCTCTCACCAACTGAGCTGCCCGGCCACGACCCACAGCATCTGCTCTCATAGCTGCTAATGAGGTGCTTAGCTCTGTATGTGCAGGTAGTGACAGTGTAACAGAGCAGCACAAGGCTTTCAGGGGGGACCCAGATCCACAGGTGCTTCAAGGAGACACGAGGGGGGCTAGCACACGCATTCTGTTCAATGTCTGCTCCTGGGACGGGACTGAGAGGCGGGCATGACTGTCAAAGACCGCGACGCAATCAGAGGATGTAGAGAGAGGTCCATCATTGTTCCTGTGAACTGGCACGGACGGTGGAGCTCAGGGCTTCCTCGGGAGCTGCGAATCCGCTGTTTCACGGGTTTTCCCTGAGTCACCCGCAGAACTCACCCCCACTGAGAACACGGAACAGAAGGGGATGGCACAAAGGAACAGGAGCTTCTCGTTCAGAAGCAGCATCTTTGCTGCAAAGTTAAAAGGCAGGCAGTAAGTTTTTACCACGACCCAGTGAGTCGCACCCGGCTTAGCAGTCTGGCAGTTTTATCAGCAGCTGCTCACCCATCTCTCGTGTTTCCTTTGGGGCTCTTATTTACATTAATGCCACCAAATACGAGCCCCAGCTGGACTCCTGCCCTATGAAGCACCCCTGGCTACATACCGACGATTTCAGCTCCGTGTCACTGCTCAGAGCGAGGGCCTGAAGCACTCTCAGCTATTTCATACTTTCGTTTTCTAACTTGAACTCGACATAAACTCTTCCCTTCAGAGCACACACACACAGACGCACACAGGTCAGAGGAACTGTTCCGGGGACCGTCCGCATGGGCTGGGCTGTAAAACCCCGACAGAAAAAGAGTCTAGTCTCAGACGACCTACATTTTACACTGATGAGCACAGTTTTGAGAATTAGGATTTTCATGCTATGCTACTTGAAAGAAAACGTAACATGGAGAGAAAGGTAACACCATTTTCCGTTTATTTTCCACCAAAATACTACGTTCAACATTCTGGCAGGGTCTGAAAGTCGGGTGTCAATAGATGTGACTAGTTAAAACCCGCCACCAAGCAACCCCACTGCTGTCTTTACATGGGGGGCACTTGGGGTGCTTCATAAGAGAAATGACTTGTTTCCTTCAACTGTTAATAATCCGATGCCCCCCTCCTCTCTCACACACACGAAAAATCAGCCCCACACGCTACAACTCAGTGTAGGCAGAGAGGGTGAAGTGTGCACAGAGGACAGGAAACGGGTAGGTGGCCCGGGAGCATCAGGGGACCCCTGAGAACAGTCGCCCACAACAAGGGACCATCCAGACCCCTGGGGCCTGCGTGCTCGCCCCAGACTCGCAGAGAGCGCCCTTGGAGAGAAACCGCTGTGCGTTCAGGGTTTACCCCTTGGTGCTCAGGACGCAGGGTCTCCAAGGGAGAACGCGAAAGCGGGGAAGGAGCCCGACTGCCAGAGCGGACAGTGATTAACCCGAGGGGACAAGATGTGTCCCGAGCCCTCGCCTCTGTCAGAGCCCCGAAAGTGGTTAAGTTGACCCCAACTCTGGCCGTTCGTTAGGAGCAGCGGGTTTAAAGAGAGCCCCATCTAAGAGTGAAAAGTAAGACACCGCGGAGAGTCGCGGAGGTCCCAACGTCACACGGGCCACTGCCAGTGAAGCATCCCCGCCACCCAGCCCTGGCCCGCCGCGCCCCGGGGAGTGGGAAGGGGGTGCCGGAGAGGTACCTCGTTCTGTCTCCAAAGGGCAACATAGCAGACGTGGGAGGTGCGGGCCGTGCGCCCCGGCGGACCCCGGACTCCGGCAGGCGCGGGGGCGACGCCGCGCCCAGGTGAGGCGGGGACTGCAGCCCGGTCCCCTGGCGCCCCTGCTGCCCGCTCGCCCCGCGCCGCGCCGCCCCCTGGTGGGGAGCGGCCGGCACAGCGGCGACTGCGCGCCGGCGGGTGGGAGCCCCGCGCCGAGGCCCGGCTGGCACCCCCACCATCACCGCGGCCCCGTGGCCGGCTCCGGCTCGGGCCCTTCCCAGGGGCGTCCCGGCTCCGCACCACGCCCGCAGGCTTCGGGGGCCCGCGCGCCACGCACTCTCCGCTCCCCTCCGGGTCCCTCGGCTGCAGCCTCGGTTCCTCCCCAGCCCCCGCGAGTGTTTCCCACGCGCGCCCCAAGGCCCTCGGCACCTCCCAGAGGACGGCTCGCCCCCGCCCTCCGCCGCGGCCGCCGGCCTTGGCTCCAGACCAAGCAGAGCTGGCCTTGGGGTCGCTCCGGCCGCGCGGGACCCGCCCGCCCCCGGTCCATTCCACGCAGCAGCCACCCCTCCGGACCCCTGCTCGTGGCGCCGCCTGGGGCGCAGGAGCCAGCAAAGGAGGTGCGCGGGACAGTGGGGAGCAGAGGGGGACGCGGCGCCAGCACTCACTCGGGGAAGCTCCTGCACGTCGCTGCCCCGCCGTCTGGCCCCCTCGCGGCTCTCCGCCCCGCCAGGCCCCGGCGCGGGGGACGGGGGAGGAGCGCAGCCGCGGGGACCGGGCTGGGAACGGCGCTTCCGGAGCTGCAGGGAAGGGGCTCAGACTGTTTTGGTTTCGCCGCGGAGGTCTGGGGCTCCGGGAGGTGGACGGGGTTGCAGGAGGCCGTGGACACGCGCGCTCGGGAACAGCTCCCGGGGGAGGCGGGCGGCGGGGGCCGGGCGCTCGGGCGTTTCTGTACATGAACTTCGCGAGCAAGTTGGATCGGGTCCCACGCGCGGGTGTTTAGACCGTGCTCGCCTTCAGGTCGAGGTCTCTGCACCGTCACGGGACCGCGGACCTACTTTAAAATGAAGGCCGGATCCGAGGCGGTTTAATGGTGCAGAGGGGACAGCCACGCCCCGGCGGCTCAGCCGCGCGTCCGCTTCTTACCTGGTGGCTTTTCTGACAAAGTAAGAGAAGGTGAAGTCCCAGTGATCGTCCAGCCACGCTTCCACCGAGTCGTGGTCCCGCGGCCGCCCGGGGCCGGGGCCCGCCCGCTCCATGCCCGCGCCGCGCGCCGCTGCGCCTCGTGGGCCGGTTCCAGCCCTGCTGGGCTTCCTCCCTCGAGCAGCGGGCTGGACCTCGAGACCCTACCCCGCACTTCGCTCGGGTCCGGCAGGCTTCGGCGAGCTGCAGGGGCTCCCGGCCGGGCTGCAGCCCCGCGCCGCCTCGCCTCTCGGGGTCCGGGCTCCAGGTGCGGAGCGAGGCCGGAGCCACAGCCGCGCCCCCGGGGGTGCAGCCCAGACCGGTTCCTGCGGCCACACAAGTGCCCGATTCCTCGGCGGCCCGGCGGCGACTGGCGAGCTCTCCGGAAGGTGGGTGGCCCCGGCCGGAGGGCTGCACACGGCCGCTGGGGTGCGCTGCGCGCCGGGCGGGCTCCGGGTCGCGCGGAGGTGACGGGTGTGCTCGCTAGTGTCCCCCGCTAGGAAGGGGGGCATCGCGACGTGGAGACCTATCCCCAGCTCGGAGAGCGGGATGTTTCCCCGGGAGGGAGAGGTGCTGCCGTCCTGGGCGCTTTCCCCGGGGCCTGGGCGAACACAGGCCACTGTGCGCCCAGCTGCTCCGCGGGCGCGGGAGTCTGGGAGCAGCGGGGACACCACCTCGGAGCCACCAGCGCGCCCGCGGACGGAGAGCGGGGCCACCAGGACAGGCCTGTGGGTGGCTTCTTCCCACACGGCCTTCCCCGTGGCCAATGTTAATGACAACCACAGTGATAATGATTGTAAATTAAGTGCCTTTGCATCAAACACCGCTTTCTATAGAAGAAGGGGGTGAAGTGACCACTATGGTTTGAGTAGGAGGGGGGAGAGCGAGGGCACCTCTGTGCAGACTGGAGCCCCCCCGCCGCCTGGGACAGAGCAGCCAGCGGGTCCCCTCCCGTGAAATGACCTGTCACTGGTGTTGGACTGGAATCATCGCCGCCTGCCTTCAGACTGTCACTTGGGAAGGGCTCAGCCTTCCTGCCCTGCGTGGTCCTCTCCCCAGAGCGCTTTACAAAAAGGAATGTGTCTCCCTCTGCTTTGTCGGCGTCCTCATGTCCCTGTACCACACCTGCCCCTTTAATCTGGTGTTTTTTCAATGAACTGATTTTTTTTGCATGATTAAACCTGGCCTTGTATGTTTCACAACATGTGAAGGCTACTCTTGGCGGTGCTTTCACAAACTCCTTTCAAAATGTTCTTGGCAGCAACGTAAGAAATTACCACTACATAAAAACACATGATTAAAGTGATAATTTGAGAACACTTAAAGTGCCTTCCAGTCCCTCAATACAGTGGGTGAGCCTTCCTGCATTAAATAAATGTCCTTTCGTGCCTTCATTTTCTCTGAAACTTTCCGCTGGTCGGAAAGTAACCACCACCCAAGACAACAGGCCGAGGAGTCACGGGTGAAATAGTAACGCATGGTAAGTCATAGAAGACTTCAAATGACCGGAAACCAGGAAGGCTTCTGGAAAATTGCCGCGAGAGAAACGGGCCGCGGACTCCGCCGTCAGGGCGTCTCAGTTCTGAGCCTGTCCATGGTGAGGTGGGGCCCGGGGGGGGGGGGGGCTGTGCCCAGGTGAGCACGTCCCAAAGGACTGTTCTCTCTAGCAAACGCGGACACCGTTTGTAACGATGTCTCTTGTAACTTTAGAGCACTGACAGGCAAGCATATTATGAGCTGGCCTCTTGCATTTCCCAGCTCTGCTTTATTCTTCAGCTCAGCCCGCACAACTATTTTATGTTACCACTTCCTGGTTTGGATTGCACCAAGCATCTCTGCTCTTCTTTTAGAATGAGCTGATGAGTGGGTCAGTGGTAAACTTACTGGGAGGTAACGCGGAAAACGCTGTTCGTGCTACAGCACAGTATTTACAGCATACAAATATTCAACGACTGAACAGACAGCGCCACCCCCCACCCCATGGGGTGAGAGTGAGACCCCCACTCTCCAGCACAGCTTTCGGCTTTCATCTGTCTCTGCTGTCAAAGGTTTTGGTTACACAACTAGAAAGAAACAAACAAAACCATGGATGACCAACTTCCTTTTCCAAAAAGGGAAACGCAAATTGTAAGAGTCATGGCGTTGTGACTCCTTCCTGCCTTGCCTTTTTCCCAAATGCCACACTGTGTCTTCTGTTCTCTCGTAGCGATCCTGTTTGTCCTGGGTTTGAGAGAACTGAGTAAGTAACTTGTTATTTGCACATAAAAGGGGACCCGGGTTTCTCACCGTTGAAGGGGAAAGACTAGAAGGTACATTATAGTGTTGAAATGGAATTGGAGGTTAAAAACTCAGCGTGTGCATGCATGTGTGTGTGTGTGTACATGCATGACGTGGAGAAATCCCACATGACAAGGAAATGCAGGCAGTTGCTAAGAGCTGTGGGCAGCCTCCAGCAGACATCCTCCGAGGAGCTCAAGTCAGAAAAAAAAGGAACCCCTCAGTCTTGTAACTTTAAGAAACTGAGTTCCGCCAACACGCTGAGGGAGCTCAGAAGCGGGCACTTCCCCGGTCAGCCCTCAGATAAGACCACAGCCCCAGCCAGTAAGTTGATTGCAGCCTTGTGAGATGCAAAGCAAAGACAGCTTCATAACTGACGTCTTAATAATATAGTCCTACAACCCATCTATTACCCATCTATTATACGTATCTGTCTATTTCAGTCTTTTAGAATTCCTCCCAGCAATGACTTGTAGTTTTTAATGTTACATCTTGCACGTATTTTGTTAAATATATATATTCCAGCTCTGTCACTGAGAGGTGCTGGGAGCCACGGCATCCCGCTAGCAATGAGCACACTCAGTACCCATATTTTGGTTACTAAATACCATTCTTCATTTTGAAGGAAACCAGGAGACTGGGAAGAAAAGATCCAGGTCTGGGACAGGGGAAGTAACATGCACCTGGGAAATTTTAAATGAGTGAATTGAAATCTCCTAACCCTCAAAGTCAGGCCAATGTAGGAATACTGGAGCTCTGGTAGCATGCCGTGACCCTGACTGGCCTTTTCTTTCCAAACTCACACCTGGGACTTTCTACCTGAGACTTTGGTCTTGTATGCGAAGGCTGGTCCGTGTGAGGGGACAGCACACGGGGACAGGGAGCTGCTGCCTCACAGCCACCCACACTTCTTCCTAAGAGGGGGGCGATGCACGCAGCTCCACAATGATGAACAATGGCGGCATTCCACCCAGGGGCCGCCGCAGACAGGCGGGCCACCACCCGTGGCTAATGCTCTACAGTCCCGTCTGGGGAGGGGGTCAGCCCAGGGGCTCCTGTCCTTTCACCTATATATGGGACAACGTCCTTTTCATTGATAAACAATAATAACCACACACCGAAACATAAAATAACAGAAAGCACTCAGATCCAGAACACATCTATATTCTTCTCATCCATTTTTCTATTAAAGAAGAGTCCGTTCTCTAGAGAAAGTAGCCTGAACTAATCAGAAGGACTAAAAATAAAATAATACATTTAGAAAGAAATTGCAAGCAATGAAACACTTCTAAGTGAACTGTATCCCAGTGTGACAAGCTTAACTCAAAACCAGTTTAAAAGTAGGTCATTTAAAATAGACTCTTTAAAGACCGAAGGAACAAAACCGTGAATTTTTAAAAGAAAACCGGCAGAAACAGCGGCTTATTGATTGTCATTTCTACTCTAGAGAGCCCCTTGCCTTCCTTTTAGACATTCTGAATACAAATTTTCTAGTTCACGCTTAGAGTCTCATTTTAAAAATCCCAGGTGGTGGCACACAGCCCCGGGAAGCCTGCCTCCTCCCAAATATGGAAGGAAATGTGTCATTTAATTGTCACGCCGGAGGAGAAGAAAGGACCGCACACTCGGTGACAATTTTCATCTTTCAAAAGGAGCCTTCAAATAGACTTCTGCGAGTCCATTCCTTTGAAACAGAAGTCAATATTTTACAATTTAATAAAATCAATTAAAACTCAAGCGAGACCCCCGAGTTAGGTACCATGTACGTTGTGCAAACACGCTCACGCGGCTGTGAGCCACGCTTTGAAAATACTTCACTGGGCTCCAGTTCCTTCCGTAAGGCCCGGCCGCGGCGAGCCCACTCCCCGGTCCCTTTCGTAGGGGGAGGGAGCGACACGCGGGACGCGAGCGAC
This sequence comes from Furipterus horrens, assembly GCF_987537825.1. Lineage (NCBI taxonomy): Eukaryota > Metazoa > Chordata > Mammalia > Chiroptera > Furipteridae > Furipterus > Furipterus horrens. The sequence goes on from NW_028327180.1 coordinate 1,695,761, forward strand.
GTGCGGCCACACCCGTCTGGAGGGCCCGGGCTCACCGCCCAGCTGTGCGCACAGGAGAGGCTGTCTTTCAGGTTGGCTCCTCCGAGAAGGGGACCCCGTGAGTCAGAGGCAGCAGGGCCCCCGCCCGCAGCTCACGTGTTTCCATTCTCCCTGATGGAACCCCCGGCCCGCGTGAGAGGACGGCCTGGAGGAGGTGGTGCGCGCCAGGGCCGGGCTCTGAGAGCCCCTTCGGTCCTGTGTGAAGAAGCGGAATCAGCTCCTGCCGGTGACCTTCTCGTCGCAACAGGTACCTCGGACGGCCATGTGTTCTCGTGAGGCTGTGGCCCGCGCTGACCCTCGTTGGGAACTCCTCTTCGGGCGTTCCCAGCGTCCGCACTGGTCTCTCTGCGTGTCTTCAGTAGTGGCAACATTTTGGCTTCCTTGTTTGTTTGTTTATTGTAACATAAGGAATGGTTACAGAGTAATGAACTGATTTTTGTTCCATAATTGGAAGCTTACGCTGTCCTTTTCACTTGTCAGCTGTGTGGCCAGGGGCAACTTACACAACTCCCCAGGGCCTCAGTTCCCCTCCCTGTGAGCGCCACGGCTCCCGGGACGTGCTGTGGCTATTAGCTGATTGACCAAATCTGCAGAAGCAATCAGGGCCCCCGCACACGTTAGAGCCAGTAATTCTTCCCCGGAGAAGAGCTCTCCGAAGGGACCGCCAGCCTCTCCTTCCTGCCAAACTCCTTTCTCCGCCTGTTCAAGCCCAACCCACCACCCAAAGCGGACGCCACACCTGTCCTCTGAAGTCGCTCTCCCTCTTTGGGCAGCGCATTTATTCGGTGTTGTAACTCCTTCCCTGCAGCGAACCCGGGGGTCCCGAAGCCTCACTCACATCGTGACCCTTAAATCCACACTCTCTCCTTCTCTCCTTCTGGTCTTTGTCCGTGGACCCCGCACTGTCCATGACGCCAGCGGTCACCTCCCAAGGGTCTGGTGGAGGTCCTACCCTCCTGGAGCACTCCGCTGTCTCCCCATTGTCCTCTGGACGAAGGAAAATCTCAGCAGGTGCTACGGGCCACCTCCTGGTGACCCCGGCGTCTGCAGAGCCAGCGGCGCCACCTTTCCCGAGATGTAGCGCTCGCGCGTGTCCAGGACACGGCGCAGGCTGGACAATAATTCACCTACTCACAGGGTGCAGAAGGCTCCTCCGTGCTTTGTCAAGGTTTAGCCCTCCGCTCACGTACTCAGGGGCCAAGGACTTCTGAGTGCCTCTGTGAAATAAATTGTAGCCATTTGAAAGTGTCTCATGAAAATATACTTCTGCTGGAAAGACAGCTCTTTGGCCATTTATTTTCTGTTTATTTTGCAAGGAAATGCACCCTTCTGAGCCTGTTTGATTTGGTTCTGTATTCGTAAAGTAAATACTGCTGTTGATGGCTTCCTGTTTAATGTCAGGCTAGTCGAGCGACCCTGGAGACCTACCCGTTGAGTGAAATATTGCTTCGCGTTGCTCCCATGTAACTGCTTCCGTGTTATGTGATACATAAAAACCAGCTACCTCAGATAGTCAGACCTTTGTAGCATTTCATTCTTACACTCACTAAGAGACACGTGGTTTTACAAAAACAATCGTGTTATTTTTAAGTAATGATACTGCATCTCCTTCTGGCCAGCATTCAGCACAGGTCCCATTAATTTTTGGACAGAAATGAAATTATCTCTCCTGGCTTCCTGGTTCGTGGGGAGTTATTTATTACTCTTTTCCTCTTATCCGCAAAATTAAATCCCACCAAAGCTACCCACGTTCCGTCATCTGGACCCACGCCCTGTGCTCCCCGCACAGCCCCGCCCCCTGCCCGTCCCTGGGTCCCGCTGCGCCTGACCCCCGAGTCTCTGCGGCTCCCCTCTCTCCGCCGCTTCATCTTTCTTTCTGCGCAGAACTGCCCCGTCAGCACGGAGGCACGTGGGGCATCCCCTGTCCCACGGAGAAGAGGCCCGCCTGTGGCTCTGCGCCCCGCTCTCGCTCTGCCCGGGTCTCTGCGCCCTTCCACCGCGGAACTCCCGCCGCGCGTCTGCTTCCTGCGCGCCCTCGTTCCCTGCCCGCGTCTGGCGCTTGAACCGCCCCGTTTGTCCCCCCACGGCACTCTCTCGTGGACCCACGCAGCTTGGCTTGCTCCCATTCCCACCCCAAAGCAGGGTGCGCGCCAAGGTCACGGCTGACCGACCGCTGCACCGTCGTTCGGTCCCAGGATAAAACACTCCGTCCTGTCCGCCGTGACTTCTCCGCGCGGCTGAGGCGGGTGACCGCGCCCTCTCCGTTTTCTCCCCGGGTTTGCAGGCACCACCCGATCTCCCCCCCGGGCCCATCTCCAGGCAGCTGCTGGACCTGCCCCCTCTTTTCTGTTCATTCTCCCATCTCATCTCTGAGCTGACAACTCCCCAAATTCTGTGCCCAGCCACAGGGGAACAAGACTGGTTTTTGCATGTCACTGTGGTGTACAGACAACCAGAGGGCAGATTTGGTGGCATCCCGACCTCTCAGTGCCAACGTCGTCCTGTCTTCCCACCTGCTTTCCTTGGGACCAGACGTGAAGGTCCCCTGTCCATCATTTCGTTGACACTTACTGAGTGGCACGTGCGTGCTGGGCTCTGTGCCCTCTGACCCATGATCTAGGCTTCTGATGGCTGCTGGTCTTTGCCTTCTTCCCTTTTCCTCTCCTGTTGCTTCTCCTTGATCAATGGTGGCCATTCCCACTACTTCAGGCATGTTCTAATGGCCCCCCAATATCTCTCTGTGACTGAGACCTCCTCCCGCAAGCTGCCAGCTCAAGGCTCTACCAACTAGATTTCTCAGCCTGGAGCAAACACCTCAGATTCAACATTACGATTTAAACATGATTTTGTTAGAAATGCAAACAACCGAACCCGGGTGCCCTTCCCAAGTCGCAGATGCGGCCTTCATCGCTCCCTGCCGCCAGGTCAGGTGCCTCTCTAGGGGCCTCTGTGACGGGTCCCTGGGCCTCTGTCCCTGCTGACAGGGCTTCAGCATTTCCTTGCCCGAACGGGTTACCCTCTCAGGCTCCCTCAGCCCCCACGTCTGTCTGCCTCCAGCCCTCGCCACACGCCTGCAGCATGATCTCCTTGAACTGAAAGCCGATACTTTAGTTCCTTGAATAGCGTCTTCACTGGCTCTCCACTGCCGACGGAATGAAGCCCCCAGTTTCATTCCTTGTGAGAAAAAACCTTGTAAGCCTCATCGGCTCGTCCTCTGCAGCATCTCTGAAGTTCTAGCCCGCAGAACGACTTGCAGATGCGCAGAGCTGACATGCCTTTCTGGCTTCTTTGTCTCTGAGTGTGACTGTGTACCCTGCGGGTCAAGGCACTGTCCCATCGAGACTCAAACCAAGGTGTTCTGTCTCTGACAAGTATAGTTCCAGTCCCGGTGCCAGCCAGAATCAGACCTTCTCTTCTCTGCCCTAATGCCTTGTCTAGGTCTCTTTATTCTACTCCACGTATTTCAGGGAGAGGGGTATTTGTCTGTATGTCTGTCTATGCCACTATACAGGGAATCCATGAAAGCACGGATAGACCCTGTATTATTAATCTTATATTTTCAGTCTTTTAGTTCTTATTTCATATTTTATAAGAAAGAGGGAACAGCTGATGTGCACTATCCTTTTAATGAATATTTTTAAACTACAGAAGTTTAGATTATAAAATGAAAAATATTTTATAAAATAGAGTAGCTATTTTCCTAGTGTCAGTTACTCAATTATACAGGTTTATAAAAATTAGAATATAATACTCATATCATAAAACTAACCCTTCGAAAGGCCATGGTTTGGTGGTTTCTGATGAGTTCACAAAGCTGTGCACCAGCATCGCGCTATGATTCTAGAACGTTTCTAATGCTAGAATATTTTCATTAGCCCCCAAAGAAACTGACCTGGAAGCCGTCACCCTGTCCCCAGCCCTCTCGAGGCCAAGTCGGCCCCTCGCTGCCTCTCGAGCTCGGCCTGCGCTGGCCACTGGGTGTACATGCACTTATGTGACATGTACCCTGATGTCTGGCTTCCCGCACTCAGCACGCGGTCTCCAAGGCCCTTCTGTGTGGCAGAAGCGCCCCTTTCTTCCCGAGGCGGTAGTGGTCAGTGCAGGGATGTGCGGCATTTGTTTATGCGTCTTCAGCTGATGGGCGGTAGCGTTTTCCCACTTCGGGGCTGTGAACATTTATGTGCAGATTTTTGTGTGGACATATGTTTTCAATTCTTAAGGATATAAGGAGTGAAATTACAGGGTCATAACTAACTTCTTAAGGAACGGCCAGACTGTCTTCTAAGGTGGCTGCATGACTGCATGTTCCCACAATCTGCGCGTGAGGGGTCCAATGTCTCCGCACGCACGTCAGCGCTTGTTCTCATCCGCCTCTCTGATTACAGCCTTCTTTGCGGGTGTGGAGTGGCATCTCGCTGGGTCTGACGTCATCCTCTCCTGAAAGTGTCACAGAGTTCATTCTGTGTGAAATCGGTGTGCAAAGGTTTCGTTTTACATTTCTCTGAAATAAATGAAGGGTAAGCCTCTCAGAAGACAGAACTATTTTTTTTTCTTATCTAAACATCTTTAATATTTCATAGGACGCAGCATACTTTACATTATTATTTATTCCTAATATTCTTCCAAGGGTTTATTCTGCTTCCAATTTTGCGGGCAGTGGTAGGCCTCCAAATTCAAAGGTCTTAATTAAGACTTGATGCATGTTAATTATGAGGGAACAGTGGTTTCTAGTGCCCATCTTCCGTCCTTCGTGTAAGCGTTAAATGATAGTTTAGGGCGAAGGACAAGGGGTAAGTCACTTAATATGCTGACTCTTTAGGCTTTTTTGTCGCATCTGTTCCTGGGAACTAGCTGTTGCCTTGTGTTTGTCTGCACCACCCCCAGCCAGATGAGCAATATTTGAAGATTTCAATAAACCTACTACGGATTCCTTTCTGCTGCCCAGTCTGACAGTCAGCACAGACAGTGCATTTTAGGAGCTGGACGACTGCTCTGCACAAGGGGCAGGGTGGGTGACCGTGGCTCCAGCGGCTGTCTGCACTGTCACACACGTTCACACAAGGTGCTGAGGCGGGGGCCAGCACCCCCGTCTCTGTTGATGGGAGGTGGATGCCCGTTTCCACAGAAAACGGTGACAGTGACTTGCCCGATGGGTCCCCGAGGCTGAGAAACTGTGGCCAGGAGGAGCAGGCCGTGTTCTGCGGGGTCAGGGCCATGGAGAGACTTCTGTTGACACGTCCGGAGGTGTCTGGTGGGCGATCGTCCTGCTCTCCCACGATTCTGTAAGCACCTGTCCAATGCTGTGTCCAGGCACTGTGAGGACTTCTCAGGGCTTTGGGGAGCGTGGCCTGGGGCAGGCTCTGGGCCCCGCTGTTGCCTGAGTGTTTCGTGTATTCATTGCTTATTCACGCTCGAGCTGCAGAGGCACGTCTGTAATTTTCACCATTATCGTCATCATTATTAAAACATTATCTCCTCCGAGACCTCCCTGGCCTTTCCTCCGAGCCATCCCAGGTTTTACAGAGTCGTGTACCACCCAAGCCTCCTGTTCCATAGCCCTTGCCTTCGCCGCCCTAGCCTGGTACTGCAGCTGCCCTCGCGTGAGCGCCTGGCCGAGCAGTCAGCTCAATCAGCCTCCCTTCGCCCCTGCACGGTCAGAGATGAGCGACAACCCCAACGTGTGTTGGCTCATGTATCCCGGGCACTGTGCTGAGGGCCTTAGACACAGCCCGCCTCCACTGTACTTCATAACAGACTGAACTGAGCTCGGGAGATCTGTATCAGCATTTATTCACCGAGTCCTAGCAGCTGAGAGGAAAAGTCACAACAACGAAACAGTCACTAATACACTGACCGCATGTGGGACGAATCCCCACTGAAACAAGCATCCCTTGCATAGAGCCCTCTGTTTCCAGTTAATTCTGTCAAACACCCAGAAACAGTGGGTGCCAACAACAAAGCGTACTCACGGATTTTGGAAAAGATGCATATTTCATAAAAAATACGTTGAAACACTTCAGATCACAGGCAATGACTTTTAAAAAATGAGGATCTAGTGGACTTGAGAGTAGTTACTTGAAAAAGGAAATCAGCAAATTGTTGAAGGTCACATTCTTTAAAAAATGACTAAATATCAAAAGATTATGATCCTGCTCTAAAAGCCAGATCTCAAGGGATCATCGGCAACATGCTATTATTGTAATTTTATCCCCAAAAGTATGCCAAAAATTAACTTCTGAGTCATTCTTTACTTATGCTAAGAAAGAGCAGATCTTTGCTATGTTAACCACGAATTAAAAGGAATTCATTTCCATGTCGTGGAGCTTGTGTTTTTGAAGCTGCATTTGCAAACCTCTTACAATTGCTTACAAAACATATGAAACGTAATGGGCTCCTTGTAAGCGGGTTTTCCTCCCAGGGGCACCCCTGTGCAGGTGCGGAGCGTCTCCTGCTCTGCTGCCTTGCACTCTGCAGGCCGCGGGGGAGCGGAGCTTTGCGTGGCTCTGTAACGTGACCAGCATCACAGCCAGGCTCCCCGGCGCCAGGGTGCAGTCTTGGCCACGCAGAGAACGGCTGCTAAAGTCGGGATTCTAAGATAGGAATGTGCCCCATGAAGCCAACGGGATGAAAGAGAGGAGAGTTAAACCCTTGACTCCTACCGCTGTTGAAAGTAACGTGATGACCTAGACACAGGACAAGAGCTGTGGAGCTCCCTGAATTTACTACTCAGGAGTCAGCACGCCCCTGCCTCCCTAGAGAAAGAGAAAGCAGCTGGCCCGAAGGGAACGCTTCCCAGCAGTGCGGTGCCAGTGGGCAGCGGGCACAGAGCGCATCGGAAAGATCAGAGAACTCCTGGGACCGTGAGACCATGTCCTCCACCCCCGGCGCTCCGCTCTGCTCGTGGCGATGGGCTGCGTGAGGCTCCCACTGGCAGGCGGACGCATGCGTCCCAGACGCTGCAGGTGTGCATGCTGATCACGGCCGTGACTGAGTCCCTCGGGACATAACCCGAGCGCCGGGTGGGACGTGAGCCACGGGTCTCCTCTTTCGTTCCAGCTGCAAAGACATGGTGCACCGTTCAGTTCTCCTCTTCCTACAGCTGAGGGAAGAAAATCACGACCACTTTTTATGGCCCATAATCAGAGCCCCCGCCGGCACAAACTGAATGTGATTTTGTTTGACTTGTCAACAAAAAGAATTTTACTGGTGAGAAAGGTATATTTGGACTGGGGTAGTTCCCTTGGCGTATTGATTTGATGAGAATTCACCATGTGTACTCATGTATATGTGGGCTAATGCGTATACTTTCCTTTATGAATATGATGTTTTTGATAAAAAAATAAATATATGAAGGAGTAAAATCATTTAAAATCCCTCTGTGTTTGTTACTACTTTTTCTCCATAGCAAAGAAGCAAGAATTTTCTTGAGATCTGTTTTTAAGCAAATGTTAATGACACCTTGTGGGTCTGACATGTGAGTTCATGCGTCGAACATTTAAGGGACTGACAGTCCCCTGAGGGTGACGGAGCGCGGCTTCCTGGGGCTGTGAGGCCATGACTGACAAATGTGTCCATGATGAGAGCATGCGGGGGGTTTATTCTGTCAGGAGTGAAAAGCCACCTGTCACCCTGACCTCATGCACTCCCTGCCACCGCCCAGCATGGCCTTGGCAGCGCATGGTCGGAGTGGTTGGGCAGGACCTGGGCGTGAGGCCATCGCTCAGGCCTTTCCAACTGTGGTTACCGAGCACGTGTTCAATCCCTCTGAACGTCACATGACTTCTGTATATAAATGGGAATAAAAACATCCACATCATAAAACCGTTGCAGTGACTTCAGTGACATAGATAAATGTCTTTACCATAATATTCAGCACATTGAGGTGTTCAAAAGATGAAACACTCTTTTCCATCCTTTTCCTTTTGAGGCAAAGATATGTCTTTGCAACCATTTGCAAGCCCATTTGAGTTTCTGAGTCACAATAACCTGGCTTTGGAGATGGCAGGCTCTGGGACGTTCATTTGTTTCATGACTGCGTAGCTGTCAAGATAAAACTGGGCGCAGGAGCGCATTTCTGGTCACAAACAGTAGCTGAGAACCTCCGAGGGAAGCATAAGTAGGGGGCTGTGACTGTCACTCTGCTTAGTCACTTCCTTAGGAAGGCAGTTCAATACAAGTGCAGGCGTGACCACGGGCAGCCTTGCAGGACATACAATATTGATTTACTTCTTTATAACCCCATCCTGCCGCATGATATCTGAGGCATCTAAGACATGGTTGGGAAAAGGATGGTGTTGTTTTTCTTTTCCAGGTCTCTGGCTGCTGACACACCTGCGTGTGGCAGTGTCCGTGTCAGGGAAACACACGAAAGGAACGCAGCAGATAGGCCGCGGACGTGGTCGCCGTGAGCTGTTCCGTCCTCCGTGGCCCTGGGAAGCTCCAGTGGCTAAAAGGACGGAGAGGGTTGGGGGTTCACACGCAACAGCTCTCCTTCCTATCTCCGCGTGGAATCAACGGCTCCCAGGGGAAATACACCCCGGGGTTAATTCATTTCTTGTCATACGTGACTCAGCCGTTCCCACTTAGTCTCTTTCTTCCCTTTTCCTCTCCCCCTCTGCCCTCCAGAGAGTCTTGTGCTGAGTGCGGGGCAAACTAATTCAGTGACTGAGCCTTCCGTTTCTGTGACCTGCTATTGCATATTCAAGTGCTTAAAGGTATTTGGCAGTGTTTTGACCGTAAAACATAGGTTGAAAGGGAGATTTTTTTTTTAAGTATATTTTATTGATTATGCTATTACGGTTGTCCCCATTTTTCCCCTTTGCCCCCCTCTGTCTTGTACCTCCTTCCCTCCAGCAATGCTCCCTCCCCTAGTTCATGTCCTTGGGCCGTGCATACAAGTTCTTTGGCTTCTCTGTTTACTATTCTTAACGTCCCCCTGTCTATTTTGTTCCTACCAGTTATGCTTCTTGATCCCTGCACCCTCTCCCCCATTCTCCTCCTTCCCCCTCCCCACTGATAATCCTCCCTGTGGTCTCCATATCTATAGTCCTGTTCTTGTTCTAGTTGTCTGCTTAGTTTGTTTTCATTTTAGATTCATTTGTCGATAGTTGTGAGTTCATTGTCATTTTACTGTTCATAATTTTGATCTTCTTCTTAAATGTGTCCCTTTAACATTTTATATAATAAAAGCTTGGTGATGATTAGCTTTAACTTGTCTGGAAAGCACTTTATCTGCCCTTCCATTCTAAATGATAGCTTTGCTGGATAGAGGAATCTTGGTTGTATGTCTTTGCTTTTCATCACTTTGAATATTTCTTGCCAGTCTCTTCTTGCCTGCAAAGTGTCTTTTGAGAAATCAGCTGATAGTCTTATGAAAACTCTTTTGTAGACAACTCTCTTCTTTTCTCTTCCTGCTTTTATGATTCTCTATCTTTAAACCTTAGCATTTTAATGATGATGTGTCTTGGTGTGACCCTCCTTGGATTTAGCTTCTTTAGGACTCTCTATGCTTCCTGGACTTGTATGTCTATTTCCTTCACCAATTTAGGGAAGTCTTCCTTCATTATTTTTTTCAAGTAAGTTTTCAATTTCTTGCTCTTCCTCTTCTTCTGGCACCCCTATATTTCAGATGTTGGTACATTTAAAGTTGTCTCAGAGGTTCCTAAGCCTCTCCTTGTTTCTTTTCTTTTTCTTTCCCTTTCAATTCTTGTTTCCTCATTCTGCACTGGTTGACTATTTATTTCTTCCTTATATTCCAAGTCATTGATCTGAACCCTGGCTTCCTTCTCTTCACCTTTGGTTTTGTGTGGATTTTTCTTCATTTCACTTAGCATAGCCTTCACTTCTTCCTTTGTGCATCTGCCGTACTCAATCATGTCTGTCAAGCCTGTGAGCATCATGATCATCAGTGTTTTGAATTCTGCATCTGTTAGGTTGGCTATCTCCTCATCACTTAGTTCTCCCTCTGGTGCCTTGATCTTCTCCCTCTTTGGGGCCATACTTCTCTGTCTCCTCAATTTGACAGGCTCCTGTGTTTGCCTCTGTGCATTAAGTAGAGCTGTCGCACCTGTTACGTTGTTAGGGGCAGAGGCTAAGGATTTTTTCAGTACAGGGTGACCCGTTTCAACACCTAGTGGCTCTGTATGGGGGGAGGGGTCTGAGAGGGAACAATACTGCTTGCTCAGCATTTGCCCCTTTTCCAGGCACCTCTCCGGCTTCCGTATGGGACTGGCACCCCTCTAGCTCTTGCCTTGACCGTTGTTCTCAGAGTGGGTGGGTCTGTGGATGTTCTAGGACCATGGGGGTCCTTTAAACAAGCGGACTCTGCTGAGAGGCCGGCAGTTTCTTCCTCTGCCCCAGCCCCCACTGGTCTGCACAGTCAGAAGCAACGAGGCTTGTTTTTCCCTGGTGCTAGGACCATGAGCTGTGTGGTTTCGTCTGGTGCTGGGAACGCTCCCCAGGTGTCCCTCCAGGCTTTTATAATCGATGGCTGCACTTTCTGCCAGCTGGCCACAGCCACTGTCTTGCTGCCGCCACCACACCATGTCCTCTCTATTCCGGCTCCCTGTCTCTGCCCCTCCTACTTATCTAGATGAGTATTACTTCTTTATATCTTTGTTTGTTGGACTTCCATGCAGTTTGATTTTCTGGTAATTCTGGTTATTTTTCATTTTGAGGTAGTTGTAATCCTTCTTATGGTTGTGTAAGGAGGCAAAGTATATCTACCTATGCCTCCATCTTGGCCAGAAGTTGAAAGGGACGTTCTTTGTCTTGAAGTAAGGATGAGTCTGTGGCTGCACTGGAAGCTGAGCAGGTGGCTACCCCACAGTGGGACTTCTGTCCATTTCTACTTATGGAGAGTATAACCCACACATGCTGTGAATGAGTTACGGCTCTGCCTGCCTTCTGCCACCTCTGGACTTACAGGTCTGTTCTCTTGAATGCGAATATCACTCCCTGCAGGCTCTGCTGTGGTGTCTTGTTGACAGCTGAGTGACAGTGTTGGGCCTGCCTCTGGCTGGTTTCCTTGGGCCATGATCATTCTCATAATTGTTCTATGACAATGACAATGCACTCATTCCAATCATTTCTCAAGTCCAGAGATTCTGAAGAGTCTGCTCAGAATACAGAGCATCCCTTCAAAGTCCTTGCTGCTCTTTAATATGTGAACTAAAATCAATGGTTCATCTATTTCCATACTTCTTAACACAGGGGCTTTGAGGAAACACATGTGATGATTCCTGAGTGAGACCCAGACCAGCGTGTGTTTTCACCCTCCCTTCCCGCTCCTCCCAGGTGCTGCGGCTTAGCCTTCACGGTGGAGAATCACAGAGCGCTGCTGTCGGGGCCCTTCCGTCACTAATGGTCCAACCAACAGATGCTGCAGCCGGCCCACCCGGCGTCACATCCTGAAAAGCCACTGCGGACCAGCGTGTGGCTGTCGGCAGGGTGCTTAGCCCCTCTGGTCCTCAGTCTCCTCATCTGAAAAAGGGATGGTGGTAATACTAGGACACACGTCATACATGTAATACTAGGACACACATCATACATGTAATACTAGGACACACATCATACATGTAATACTAGGACACACATCATACATGTAATACTAGGACACACATCATACATGTAATACTAGGGCACACATCATACATGTAAAGCAGCCACAGCAGTGTCTGCTGCAGAATGTGCAGTATACAAGTGTATTGATAGATATTTAATTTTCATTTCTAGCATTTTGTCTTCATGAATTTCTCCCAAATGGTAAGAAGAGCCTTACTAATTCGTATGTGATTTATGTATTTAAGTGCTTAACAGAGTGGTGTTCCTAAGTAATGCAATCTGATTTCTAGTGTTCCCCCAAATCACCCAGTGTGTGCTCAAAAACTCCAACTAATGATTCTGCTACTTCATTCAAATTTGATTATTTAAACCCTTACTTTATTCCAAAGGGGTTTTGGGAAGGTATCTTACTGCATATATAGTAAGTAAGATACCTTAATAGATGCATAGATAGATGATAGACAGATCAATCGATCTTAAAAGAACTAAATAATAAAATCGGAGAGAAGATAAACATGGGTAGGAAGAGGACGGAGCCTTTAAGCCCTGGCCCCTGAGAAGACGCCTGTGAGGCCCCGTGCCTCCTCCGCCCAGGCCCTCCGCCCCTCCCAGCTCCAGTACGCACTGCAGTGGTATCTTACATCAGCCGTGCAGTGGCTCTCCTGGTAACACAGGGAACAGAAAGATGACTTTTATTGTTGCTATTTTCATAAGCAGGAGAATTTAGGCTCTAAAAAGGAAGCAAATTATTCTAGATGATTTTACAAGGCAGACACAGTACAATACCAGTAGACTATTTGTTTTACCTAAAAAAGCCTTAACTCACAAAATATTATTAGATGAAATATAAATCCTTTAAAATACCTGCTGGACATTAATTATTACCCCATAAAAACAATTGTTTACATTCAATTGTGCAAAGAAAGGTGCCTAAACTGTGGGCCAGATACAGCACTAATTCCCGTTTGTCCAGCCCACTTTTGTCAAGCAGGCCGTGCTGTGGTTAGCTCTCAGGCCTATAAAAGGAGACTTCTGAGCAGTGGCGAAGGCTGGCCTCGCTCTCGCCCACAGCCGCCCCTGCACCTCCTTCCCTGGGTTGTCAAACACTGTCACAAGCACATGCGTGCCCTCTCTGGGGGGCCTCTGTCCTGCCAGCTGCCTGCAGGCAGAATGGCTGGGGTGCGTTGCCTCAGCAGCCAAGGAACGCCCGGTGCCCTTGTGCGCTGACCCACAAAAGCAAGAGAGACAAAGTAGCAGTCCTGTCTCAGGTTGTGAGGAAGCCACTGTTCTCCGACACCGTCACCTTCAGGCTGGCCTGTGACAGCATTTCATTCAGCATCGAAGGAGGTGATGTGCGATGGTGCCCAAGGTCACCGATGACCTTGAACTCGGGAGGATTGCTTTGTTTAGTGAATCCTTTCTAAGACTACAAGTTTCTGAGGATCTTAAAAGTCTCCCAGAGTGTCCTGGGATAATTCACATGAATTAGCGTATATGGAAAACTGCCCTCCCATGTAGCTACCACGTCTTCATCTCTCTGAAAATGAGTGCTTGGCAGGAGAAGTGAGACCATGAGGTGGATGCCCCCTGGTTATTCTAACTTCAGCTTTGGCCTTAAGCTTGGTAGTGACATATTTTAGACCCATAGTGTTTAATTCTCAGAGGCTCACCAATCCATTCCGAAGGGACAAGGATGCTGGAGCATAGACACCCTATTTGTGTTTTATTCTGCACACAGGTAAGTGTGGCTTTTAACTTCTTTGGCTTCGGGGTAACTGGATATTGTGCCTAAAAATATAACCACCCCTTTACATAGCACGCGCTGCCCTGCTGGACAGCTGCTATTGCCAGAAGCTCTGTTCACTCATTCACTCGCTGGCTGTGTACTGAGCGCCGTGTGGTCCCAGGGTGCTTATCGTGACGAAGGATACAGAGAACAGCAATAGTAACCGAAGACGCCGGCGTGGCAGGGGGACGACACGGGTTTTCCTGTCTGGTCTGGGCGTGCGTCTCAGCTCCGTCAGCACTGGCGGGAAAAGTCCTCAGCTCTTTTCCTTTCACCTCCTCCTGCCGTGCCGGCCCCACGCTGTTGTGATTACTGCGGCTGTGAAGGTTGACATCGGGAAGGGTGAGTGTCATAGATTTGTTCCTTTTCAAGATTGTTTTTACTCTTTTGGGTCCCTAGAATCTTCATATAAATTTTAGGATCAGTTGGTCAATTTCTGAGAAAGATGTCAACTGGTGCTTTAATAAAAATTGTGCTAAATCTTAGATCAATTCGAGGAGTATTGTCACCTTAGCAGCACCAAGTCTTGCCATCCACGAACATGTATCCCCACTTATTTGGATCTTTGCTGACTTATTTAATGATGTTTCATAGTTTTCAGTGTACTTATGCTGAGCTTCTTTGCTAGATATATCCCTAAGTATTTTATTCTTTTTGATGCTATTATCAATGGAATTGTTTTCATAACTTCACTTCCAGTTTGTTCATTGCTAGTATATAGTAATACAACTGATTTTTGTCTATTGATTTTATGTCCTGCAACCATGCTGAACTCATTTATTAGCCTAGCTGTGTGGTGTGTGTGTGTGTGTTTGACACACAATTATGTAACCTGCAAACAGAGATGGTTTTATTTCTCTCTTCAATCTGGATGCATCTATTTCTTTTTCTTGTCTAAGTGCCCTGGCTAGTATCCCCAGTTTAACGTTGTATAGAAGCAGTGAGATGCCCACTCTTTAAGATGCCCTTTATTAGGCGGGCGGGCCTCCAGAAGACGTGGGCGGGGCATGTCCGTGAGGAAACGTCAAGGGCTCGGTTTTGGAACAGGCATGGGAATTAAGACACACGGGCTTGATCACGTCCGTCTGCGCCTAATGCCAGTAGAGATACCGGCCCCCTGGTCCTTTACGTTGTGAGTAGCCATCAAGAGGAGGAAAAACCAGAACTGATCGGATGCTAGTTATAATATCTAGTATTTAATTTGTACCTCCCTTCATTTTGGAGGGAATTGCTTGCTTTTTAGAACTCGTCTTCTTTGTGGACTTAAGGTCTCTTGCTTAAAGTATTTTTTTATCTTCTCCCACCAAAATCCCCACAAAACAACAACAAAAAACAAAACTCCCGGCTGCCTTGGCACTGAGGTTCAGCACGTAACCGAGTCCTAGCCCGTGGCAGGGAGTGGAAGGGGCGTGTGTCTCTCTCCCAGGCCGGGTCCCTTTCCCTTTCTGTCGGCCGGAGCCCAGCACGGCCATGTCGGAGAAGACGTGGTGATAACATTGGAGCCAAAATTGGAAGAAGCCCGAGGCCTCTGAATTTCCGCTCAGAGGAGACCAGCCATCTGCCAGACGAGAACTTTCAGTTTTGAACTTACCAGAGTGTCTGCTGCCTTGGAGCTGCCATAAGTTTATAAGTTCATTTGTTATAGCAGCTAGGCCACTTTCTTCATTGTTTGAAAAGTCACTGGGAGACTAATTCAACCCAAATCAGACCGTCTCGGTTTCCGAGTCAGTCGTTTTGAAGTTAACGACGTGTGATCGTCGGCCCGACATCGTCAGAGCGGCTCGCTGCCGGGCACCGGGGCTGCCAGCCTGTGAATTTACAACGATCACAACAAAACGCAGTGACCACCTCAGTTGCTCAGCTGCCCTTCTGGGACCGCACTGAACAGTGTGGACGGGGCATTGCCACCACCTCAGGGCGTTCTTCCGGGCGCTGCTGTTCCGCCGAAAAGGAGAATTTGTCACGTGGATTGACCATATTCTTAGATAACTCACCAGCCTCACTTCTGCTGGCGCGTTCTTACTTCCCACAACCTTCTCAAAGCTCCCCAACTTTAAAAGAGTGTACGGCCCTTTACACACATGGCTAACCTGGGCGGGAAGCCTGGCCTTCCCCGCCTCCAGCCCTGAGAAGCCCCTCACCGCAGGAGAAGCCTGCAAGGAGAAGAAAAGCCGGGGCAGCGGGGTCCGCACGAGGGGAACAGCAGCTTAGCGGCCGAGAAGGGGGTGTGGAAGACACCGGAGATGAGGCTCGTTCCTGCAGCTTTGGGCGAGGAGCGCTTCCTTGAGGGAGGCATCACGGAACTCCGGAGCGCCGTGTGGCTCGTCAGCTCGGGATTAGCCTGCGGCCGAGTAGTGTCCATAGGAAGATAAATCAGAAACAGCGAGTATGAAGGGGCAGAGCGCATGTCCGACCATTCAGTGACGGCGTGGCCTGACGGCTGCGGAGGACGGCACCTGTCCCTGCTGCGCCCACACTCGCGGGACCAGGGCCCTGCGCGCTTTCGCCTTTGAGCGGTCCGCCCGCCCAGGGATCTCCCACCGCCCAGGGTCCCACACACAGCCAGGGCTGTTCCCCAGGTGCCCACCGCCCCCACTCTTCCACCTGGAGCTCCTTTCTCAACCCTTGTCAGAAATGACTGATCACGGCCACGCGGGCCCAAGGCCGTGGCAGTCTCAGCTATTTCAATGTTCCAGAAAAGCTCCTGTTTCCACGACAAACACAGCCCTTCCTCGCTTCTTGCTGACCCGATCACCGGAGGTCACTGTGATATGTTTTTCACGGTTCTCCCTTCTCTTTCTCAAGCTGCGTTTTAACCTGTCAGTTTTTCAAACACAATAAAATAAATATTACATTTCCAAAAATTCACAGACAAGCCAAAAGGAAAAGGTGTTTGCACATGAACGCAGCCATAATTCACTGCAGTGTTTAATTTTTGTCTTTTTAAAATAAACTCGCGCTTTGAGAGGGACTGGGCAGGAACTAGAAAAAGGAAACAACCTCTCAGATGCTTGCAAATGTAGCTGAGATATTTTAAACCAAAGATTTAACCATTTCACTGAAAACGTTGCTTTCCATCACCAAGCAACCCAGAGTTTTCTGCCTTGCTATGAGTTATTCATACATGGCTCTGTGTAAGGGGCACTGATATCATCTTGAGTATAATTAATGATAAGTATTTACAGGAGTCTTTCAGGAAATCTTAAAACATTTGGGTGACTTACTCTGAACTGAGCAAAAACATTAAATATTAAAAAGTATAATTTCTAATTGCTTCTTCTTAGGCTGCTGGGTTTGGTCACTTGCTGGTTGTCCTCCTGACGTAAGACACAGATAAGCCATATCGGGCAAACTCCAAGGAACTTTGAGGCTCCAGGAGTTACTGAATTTCTGGCACATTAAAAAAAAAAAAGATTTTATTTATTTATTTTTTAGAGAGAGGGGAAGAGAAGGAGAAAGAGAGAGGGAGAGAAACATCAGTGTGTGGTTGCCTCTCACACGCCCCCAACTGGGGACCTGGCCCAGAACCCAGGCCTGTGCCCTGACTGGGAATCGAACCAGTGACCCTATGGTTCGCAGGCTGGAGCTCAATCCACTGAGCCACACCAGCCAGGGCTGACACATTTTTAAAAAAATAGAAGTGAAGTCATAGTATATTGTAGAGCTAAGATTTACTGTGGTGTTGTGTTTGGGATTATGATAATTGTTCCAGAAAGTTAGGAAGTTACAGACCGGACCCAGAGCTAGTACATACGCCAATATTTTTACTGAAATGCAGGAATGGATGAGATAAAGAGACGGGATGAAGTGTAGGGGAGCCTACAGTTGGGGCTGCGTCTGAGGCCTCCTTGGGAAGACGTCATTGCAGAGGAAGGAGGAATTTAGGCGTGACACGTTTACTCCTATAACAAAACCTAAATTATCAGAGTTGACCTTCAGTTTCGTGTGCAGCCTTGCTGGTCTGGCTCCAGTGTATTTTCATGGGGCTGAGAGACGTGTTCTCTGCCCATCGGGTTTGCCCTTCTTTTAAATGATAAGCGTCTTTGTGATGCACTTTGGCGGATTAAGGTGCTCTGTTGTGCTTCAATTGCGCCCATGGGGTTGGTATTGTCCACGGTCAAAGGAGCACACTGACGTTAACCCGGGGATGCCTTCCAGTCCTTCCTTTGCATGCCGGGTGACACCCTTCTGTAAGATCAGACCGCACTCCAACCCTTAACCTGTGCCCAGGGGACACAGTACCCGCACAGTAGACAGTCTCTTCCTTGACAACAACGACAACCCTCCTGACATAATAAAAAGACAGCGAGGAGTTATGATGGGGGAGCTAATCTAACGGGGACAGCTGAGGAAAGCCCCCTAGCGTGAGGGTTAAGCGGACAGCCGCACGATGGTCAGGTTTACAGGTGAATGGGGTGTGGAGGGCGTTCTAGGTACAAAGAAGAGTGTGAGCTAAGGCCCCGGGGCCAGAACGAATCTGCCGTGTCAGCCGCACAGAAGGAAGCTGGCGTGGCCGCCACCAAGGGATTGAAGGGGACAGAGGGAGACAGGCACCAGATCGCAGAGGGCGCTGTCAGCCATGGTCCGGGTTTTAATTTTATCCTAAGAGTAAGGGGAAGTCCTAAAGGGTTTTGACTTAGGGAGTAAAAGAATCACAAAAGCCTTATTACTCCCCCAGTCTGGCTGTTTGTTGGGGAGTGGATTGGTTACCGGGGGCCAGAAGGGTGCGGGAGCCTACTGTGGAAAGCAAACCAGAGCCTTTTCTGACTGTAATTACTGTAGTGGTTCCCAAAGCGCTGTCCACGGGACCCGGAAGGCCCGGAGAAGCTTTTGTGGGACGCCAAGGCCAGCCTTACTTTCATGGTAGCGCTGAAATAGTATTGGCCCTTTAAATTGTTTCGACATTTGGGTAAGCTTCTGGAAATTTAACTAATGAATGAAGGCTTATAGTCACTACACTTTTCATCTCAACCTAGTCTCTGAAAAACTGCATTTCATGTAAGAATTCCCTCGATGAAGCAGAAACGTTATTAATCTCATTGCATTTCGCCCCTGCGTACGCATCTTTTTAAGATGGTGACCGAATGGTGGGACGTGCCGCCGGCGCAGCTTAGAGGTATTGCCAGGGTCCGGGAGCAGCACCGCGTGGGTCTTCGTGGCAGCAAAGGTCGCACGCTCCGTGAGCAGAGCGCTAAGGGGGGACCCCAGGCGAGTGGGAGCTCCCCAGTCAGGAGGACAGAGTCCAGGCCGCGCGTGTGGCGTCCATCTGGGCGCGTACAGGTCGCGCTGCAAAGCTCCGTAGCCGCCCAGCCCCACGCCCTCGGGTGACGCCGGAAGCCATCGTCTCGTGGGCGCCCCGGCGAGGTGCCGGCGGGGGTGCGCGTGGGTCCGGAGGACGGCCGTGCACCTCCCTTCCCCCGTCCCCGCTCCGCGATGACGCCAGCCGCGGCGCTGTGGCTAGGCCGCGTTAACCGGCACACGCCACGCGTGGGGCCTCCTTTCCTCTTCTCCGCATTTACTTTTTAAACCCTGGAGAGCCGGCCACCGCGCTTTCACCAGCCCGGCCCGGGGCCGGCCGGGTCTCAGGATTCTGTCTGCGTCTCCTGTGCCCAAGCCAGTCACTGGCTCTTCCCATGCACCCCGCGCACTGTACAGTCTTTGTTTCACAAGAGGTTCTGAAATAACAGCTGACATTGTGAGAACGTAAATATCTGGCATATATGGGCCCAATAAATATGTGTTGGACATGAGATGTTAATTGGATACAACGTGGGTCAAAAACAGTTAAGGATATAGATCTTAACTGCAATTGATATCATTTATTGTCTGCATGTTGAACATAGTGCTCACATCATATCTGAGTTATCTGTTTACATGTAAACGCTAAAAATCCAGCCATTGGACAAACAAAAAAGCCCCTGAATTCCCTTAGCTCCAGCTCACGTTCATAAAATATATTTAGAAAAGAAACTAAAATCATAATTTCTCTTCTCAGTAACGTATTACTTTAAATAGTTCTAGCGTTGACATCATTTCAGGAAAAACAGGGACGTGAGTATCTGAGGGCCTCCGTTCCGTCAAGCTTTACGATTCTCTGTGGAGCTGCCCTCTCTAGTCAATGATTGGAGCCAATGAGCAAAAAGTGAGCTCCCCAATGAGTAACCCGAGTTCCTCCAGGGCTAGTGGGGCAGGCCGTGCGGTTGTCTGTAATCTCCTCCTTGGCTTCTCTCTGTTCTCTCTCCGGCTTCCTGCCAGAGAACCTCTGCATCCCGCGTTAGAAAGAAAGGCCCTGACATGCACACCTTTCTTTTACTCTGTTAGCAGTTCACCAAAAACTGCTTTTGCAGGAAGAGGGGGTCCAAACGACGGATCCAATTTGTTTGTGTTCGTAGGTTTCAAATACCCGTCTAACAAAGGTGGATCTGCTTAACTTCATACACTCCAGAGGAGCTAGAAACCCGACTTCCAGTTGTTTAAAATCCCTTGAATCTTATATTTTGTCCACAACTACAAAGGATAAATTTTTAAAAATTGGATATCAATTCCTCTTTCTCGGAGAGAGCCTCGGGTCTCGCCAGGTCCAAGCGCCTCCACAGCAGGCCCTCTGTCACGGTGAGTGCATCCCAGCGTGTTCCTTGGAGGATAAACAGTGGAAGATAAACAAAATGTCAGGCTTCAGTTAGAGCCGAGTCTTCCAAAGGAAATAAAGCGACTAGTTTAATCCTTCGAGGGCTGGAATTTGCAGGCCCGAAAGCCAAACGAATATTTAGGAGATTGCCTATGTGTTCCTGTGTACATATGCTCGATCCTTGACACTCTGGGCTGAGGACACCGTGGGGGGAAGGCACATGAATGTCGGCCCCGTGACCTCGGCAGAGGGGTTAAGGACGTAGAGAAATAGTCCTACCGACACCCACGCTTTTGGGTTTGTGTGTGGTGGCCAGTGAGAGTGAGGCAAAGAGGGGTACAGTGCGCTGTTCACGTCACTGTCCCCGTTGAAACGTGGAGCTAAGCAGCCCCAGTCGCTAAGAGGCTCCCCGGTGCTCTCCAGGGCTGCCGCGGTGCCGAGCTCAGGTCTGGGCACGGTTTCAGGCAGTGTCCCTCTCGAGATCCTTTTCAAAGGCTGGTGATCCCCTCTCTCTCGTTTGAAGATGGCACTGAGCTTTCCTGCCGACTGACCTGGTCTTCCTGCCTCTCTGCTCAGTGTGTGAGTGGACGGATGGGTATTTCCCAGCAGCCTCTCGGGGTACTGCGGAGCATCCAGCCACGCACACACAAACACGTGGTTAAAGTTACGTTTCTGTAAATTTAATGCGCAGCGTCTCAGGGTGCAAAAGTATATTGTTCTGGGCACAGAAGAGAAACATAGCTCCTTCAGCCTTCCCACAAACCCAGCTCTGATGATCAGGCTTTAATTGAATCCACACCCCCAAGTCCCCCCATGCCTGTGTCTGCAGCAGCCACCTGGCTGGCTGCCCTGGGGCCGGGGAGAAAGCCCCTCTGTTCACACTGGCTGGCAGGCCCTACAAAACTAGGAGCTGAAAGAAGCCAACCAAGACCCCGTGGGTGCCGTTACCAAGGGCCTTATAAATGGCCTGCGCTTGCCAGGAGGACTGCTTCCTGCCCGGGGAAGGTCAGCCTCTGGGCTGATGTCGGGTTTCTAGTCCCGGGCCGATAAGCAGCAAAAGCCAACCTTCTCCTGTGGGGTCAGGGGTCAGTGGTGGACAGAAAATGGAGTTTCTGTGTTGGTATTGTTGCTGAGCAACGGGGGGCTGGGTCACGTGGTCCCTTGGTGTGAGACCCAACAATCAGTGCTGAGAAAAGCAGGTCTTTATCTACAACATTCCAACCTGGGGGGGCTGGGAGCACTCTTGCTTGGAGCCCTGTTCTGCCATGAGAACTGGCACTTCTCTTGCTCCCCAAAAGGCTAGAAGCCAACACATGCCCAGAAGTTCCCCATCCCTTATCTGTCAGCTGTCTCCTTCAGGATCTGGGGTACGTAGTCATCAGCCTCCATATGACAGTCCAGGACAGCATGTGCCGTGTTACACTGGGTCATGGTGACGTCCGGGAAAGGCACACGTCCTGAGACAGTGTCCTGTCCATGTGTCCCGAGTCCAAACAGAGTCCGGGTCTGCAGGGCACAGTCCTTGGGGGCCTTGGAGTCAGCTGGAGTGGGCGCGGTCACAGCAGCAGCGGGCCTGCTTCCTCACTGGCCCGGGCCGCACGGCTGCGTCCCGACTGCAAACTGCGTGGCCCCTTCCCGCGTGGCCGCTACGACCTGCCGCTCCCTCCTGCTTCTCTGCCCTGCTCCTTCCACCGAGGCCCTTCTTCACGCCAGACCTCACGGTGGACCGCAGGGGTCCCTCTGCGTCCTTTCAAAACCTCATGGCTCTCGTCCCAAATGGCTGCCGCCTTATTTTTAGACCCTGACTGCAGCCTGAGACACAGCCAGGGTGGTGACCAGTCCTGGCAGCTCGCTTTTTCATGTCACCATTGTATGGTCAAAGCCCCTCCCAGCTCCTTGTGGCAGCGCAGCAGCCACGGCTGTTTGCATAACTGAGGAACTAGCTTCCAGCCTCAGATGTGCAGAAGCAGCTCTCAGGGAGACGGCTCTGGAGTGGGGTGCCGTCCCCCAACTTCCGAGGCTTCTGCCCGCTCTCTTACAGTGTTGGTTGCGAGAACTCTGACTCAGCTTTTAATCTACACACCTGCCTCTGAATAAGATGCGAGCACCCCTTTTGATTTTTAGGCCCTTAGAGATTGTTCCTCTTTATTCCTTGAGGCCGTAGCATATTCTGTTCTTTTTGCATGCGCCGTGGTTTCTTTTCTTACTGCTAGTTCCAGAGCTTGGTTTTGTGGATCGGACAAATTTACAGAGTAATAGAGACAAGCGTTTTGAAAACTTGCCTCTAAGCTGCTGTTTCACCTGTTGTTTTCCCTACACCAACCAACACCCTCTGATGGAGATGCACAAACTACCACAGGGCAGAAAAATCCCTCATGAAAACCAAAAGGAGGGACAAGTAAAGGCAATTGTTAGTCAAAAAGACCCCATATGTATGATCAAAATCAGAATTCAAGCGGGTTTGCTGGAACGATGTAATCACACAGGTAGAAATGAGAGCAGAAACGTTATCTTGAATTGCAGTCATGTCTTTCCTTCCTCACGGTGCCGCGATAAGACTATTAAAGAGTCACCCCACGTGGCAGCAGGACAGTTCATGCTCCTCCAGCGCATCACGTTTGGCACCTGCCCTGTGCCGGTCAGAGGGCCAGCCCGGCCCCAGGCTCTTGTATAAATAACACTTCTGTTCTTCTTATCGATCAAGAGGAAGGGTTTAAGTTTCATCCTTTTCAAGATGACATGTGAATGATTTTACCTGGAATTCAGATATTTCATAATCGTTCTACTTACTTATATATAATTACTTATAAATGTCAATTACTGAATCTGATTCCTAAAACTTTAGCTTGAATAATATTTCAGATCAAGGAGAAGTCAGCCCTTGTGTGACTCCCACTAAAGCCTTTGGACGAGGAAACAGACCTCCACAGAGAACTGCGTTTTAACAGCTGTTCCCATACCCGGGAATGTGGTTCAGACCCACGGCACGTGCTCTGTTTTACGTTTTCTTCCGCATGCACTTCCAGGTGAGGTCCGCCTGCTGGGCCACAGCACCGGGGACCCACGGGGGCTTCGCGCCCACTCCCCCTGCACTCCCAGGGCTCTCCACGTGTTCCCACCCTCTTCCCGTTGGGCTGGTTTGCTGTCCGTTGGAGGAGCCTCCTGCGGTCGGTCAGCCCTGCCCCAGGCCGTGGTTCTGTACCTCAGAGGTGGCCTCCCCAGCTCACGACTCCCTGCGTTTCTTAAGAAAAATGGTTTGCACCTTTCCTCCTTCCTGGATTTTGGTTCCTCCTTGCTGAACTCCTCACCTAGCTTGAAAATGTCGGGCTCTGGTCCCGAAGCCTTGTGGTGCCTGGCCCGCGTCCCAGCGGAGTCCATGCAAGTTGTAATGCAGTTACATGTTTAAGAGGGAATTAAGTAAGATTGATAGTACTTGTGGTATTAGCATTTTCATGTTTAAGCAAAAAACCACTTTTCTGGCCCATGTGTTCAAAACATATTTATTTTCTTCTGGTAAAATCCTCCATTTCCTTCTCATCAGTAAATGGTAATAGAAGTTATTTGAAATATAAATTTACTTTTCTTTTTCATTTTGACCAATCCAGAGAATTTGTTGACATTTGTAACTATTTGTGCTGAAAAGACCTGATTCCATACTGAAGGTCTGCGGGGAACTTTGTCCTTTTAGAATCCCCTTCCCCGCAGAGCATTTGAAAACAATTTCTTGTCAAATAATAATGTATCTTGGTGAGAACACAAGTGTGGCCAGCTAAAGCAGTCTCAGGACAATTATCTTAAAGGATGACATGTCATTTACTTGGAAAAGAAACCTACATTTTTCTACATTTGAAAAAATAGGGAAGTTCGGTAAATGTGGGTTTCTGTGTGATTCATCTTATTCCATGAGGAGACATTTGAATGCTCTTCAAAATAGGGGTCAACTGAGCTTATTAACTATTCAAAAATTATATAACTTTCTGACTTGCTTAGGGTATAGGGATCATGTCACTGCCTGTAAATGTAATTTATAACCCATATGGAAATGCCTTCGATAAATTTCATTTTTTTTTCCTAAATGGTATGTTCTTCATCACAAATAGCTCTCACTGGGAAAGAAGCGCATAACTATATGTTTCTAAACATAAGTGGGCAAACATGCAAAAATCAAAGTCACATCAGAAACACTGACGCTGGATGCTTTTCTGGAGGAAAGTTCGTGTATACTCAGAGCTCACGGAACTAGAGCGCTGGCTGAAGACTTGGTAAATAAATCTTGTACAGTAAGTGGACGAGAGGTTAGAGGCTAGTTAGTACAAATAAGCAGAAACCGAGCTTGTATGTGACATGCTCTGTTAGAGAAGACTTTCCCCCAAGGCTTTCAAGTATTAAAATTCATAATGAGAAGCCAAATAAGTCCCTGGAATGCTAATGGGCCTGAGTAATTACATGACATTTTAAACATGGTATATTGGGGCCATGAGCTATGGACTGTTTGGAAGACCCTTATGATGCTCGTTCTGGGGAGACGCTTGCAATTTTAATTTCCCAATTTGGGGTATCATTGAGCTTTCTTAAAGGAAAAGCTAACTGCCAACTCTGTGCCAAGCAGACTAGAAGGCTTTTCCTACATAACTCTCAGTTTCTTATAATAACCAACGAGGTACACATTCTACCCACAATTCATGAATGAAGACTCCGATTCAAGCTGTGAAAACCAGCTTTGTGGAGAATTCTTGAACTTCGTTTATTTCCTGATCTTAAGCAAATAAACTGATGCTTTCACTCATTGAGAAGGACAGATTTATTTACAACAGATTCTAAGGGAAAGGGAGCAATTTCCACATCTGCAGAACCATCGAGAGTGGCTGAGGGTGGGGCGGGCCATTAAACCAAGGGGTCCCTCTCGAGAATGGGATGGCAGGGGAGGTGCCTGAAATTTGGGGTTTAGAGCCAGAATGGGCTTTCTCCCATGGTCGTCAAATTGCCTTGGAAATAAAAAAAATAAGAATAAGTTCTGACCCATGCCAATATTATATAAAGCTTTTTAATATGCATTATCTATACCTGTATTTTATATTATCTCCGATTCTTACAATGATCATAGTGTAGAAACCATTATGCTCAATTTATAGTCAAAGTCCCTGACTTTCAGAGGATTTAGGCAGATTTTTAAGAGAGGAGAAGCAGATATTTTTAAAAAATTATTCTGGTTGTACCATAGAAAAAAATGTCAGCGTCTGAAAGTCGGTGCGAGGGACCTCCGCGGGGTCTTATCGCTTCAGTGTCAGCAGGTCGCGCCGTCAGCCTGAGCTGGAGACGTGGGGACGCGGAGGAGCTCGCGGCAGCCACGGAGGTTTAGGGGAGGAAGTCACGGGACGTAGCGACAGAGTGGCTGTGGGGCCAAGAGGAAGAGGAGGGCCGGGCTGCTGAAAGAGCAGCAGAGCCCCCTGCAGCGACGCAGAACCCGGGCGGAAGGTCTGGGCGGCGGGGTGAGGCAGCGGGCGCAGGAGGGGCGCAGGGAGCCGGGAGACCCCGCCGCGTCCGCGCGCGGCGAGCGACTCCTCCAAGTGGCGTTTAGGGCGGGAGCTCCGAGCGTCCATCTCCTGCCCAAGGCCCCTCCCCTTACGCACGTGGCAGTCCAGACGGTGCCTGGGGACCGGCAGAGGCTGACATTTAGCAACTCGATCTCACATCTTGTGGCCCCCTTGGACTTCGGCGGATCTGCGGTGACGTGAGACCCGGGGTACGATTGTGGGAGAAGAAGCGCTCGCGTAACAGGGAGCTCGCCTCGCCCTGCACCCGGGTTTGGAACCTGGGGGTCGTGCTTGGTAAACAGATGCAGCCAAAGGCTACAGGGGGCTCCTTGGGCGAAGCAGCGAACTTCGCAGGGACGTGTCTCCGAAGGAAGGAGAGGGTGTCGGAGGCGGGGATGGGAAGGGGAATGAGTGCCGGGGTGCTGTCTCCGTATTCGCGGGTTCCACGGACTCTGAGCCCCGATGGACAGAGGCCGTGGGAAGAACCTGGGGGATCGGTGTCCCCTGGCACTGAGGTTCCTCAACAAGGGACGCCGGGTGGAAGCATCTGGGAGGAGCGTCCCGCCTCGTGCTGTGCCTTTGGGGGTGACGGAACTAGGGGGGTGAGCCCCTGCCATCGCCCGTGGAGGGCCGCAGAGTCCCAGTGTTGCTGTCGTCGTGGTTTTGGAAGCACAGAGTGGTGAAGCCGGGAGGACACGGGGGGCACCAGCAAAGGGGTTCCTCCGCTCGAGCGCGCTCCCGAAGGCCCGGCGGCCCACGCCCCACTGCGCGAGTTTCTGATCCAGGAAGCCGGGGGCCGCCTCTTGGCACCTGCCTTACGAAGAAGCCCACGTGTAGTTCCTGCGCTTGCGCCTGGCTAAGACCTCAGAGCCAACGCTCAGGCCTTTGGAGGCACGGCCCTCGTTGACGTGACTGCTTTCCACCCTCGTCCTCATGCTCCCCAGCTTCCCGCCTCCCCAGCTTCCTTTCCCTAATATGGCTTTTCTTCATTCCTCTCGCAAGGAGAACCAGGGGCAGACCCAGCCTTCGACTCGCAGACTCTTCATACTTGGACTTGGATGAAAAGAAAAATGAAGAATGTAAACATCCTTTTATTCTTCCTTAGAAAAAAGTGGCTCACAGCCTTATTTTGTTTTAACAGCTCCATGTTAAACAACTGTGAATATTTTTCCTGAAACATCCTCTCTCTCCCACTGCTGTTTCCACAGCTCAGCTTACTGTGATCTTGGCGTAGAAGCGATCAGTGGGATGCAGACCTCCAGGTGCCTCGGCTCCGTTCCTCCCTGGCTCCACAGGCCACGCGACCGACCCCCAGTCTGTGAGCCGCAAAAGTCATCCCTCACCACGCAAACCTGCATTCATTCCCGGGTGAGCGAGGGGAGAGGGTCTTTCTTTTGTAGAATCCATAGCATTAAAAATAAGCTAGGCCAGCGACCTAATTCCTGGTTAATGAGTGCGTTATCCTCCAATGTCACCTAGTTGTCAATCCAACGGAATTCTTGTCTTCTGGCAATAAAGCTACGCTCTAGTAACTATGCGAATGTTTCCGAGGTCCATCCTATTCACTGAGGAAATGGAGGGCAAAGCTCCATCAGGAATTAAATGTATTTTTTCATTTATTCTCCAGGAATTAAAAAAAAAGAAAGATTATGCTTCATTTTGAAAGAGCCACAATTCAGCAGCCTTTCTGTTTGCTTCCCAGAGGAAGGAGCCTGAGCTTCTAAAGAGAGGAAAGATACATTAAGTTCAAGGGAAAAAAGGCGTTTCTGGTCCTGGGAATATAATAACCTGGTGGCAGCCGAATGCCCCGAGGAGACTGACCCAGGCAGCTGCTGGGAAAAGTACCAGAACTGCTCTGCTGGAGGGAGAGACGTTCCCGTCAGACAGGGCCCACCATGCAGGGAGCTCCCAGTGTCCTGGGAACAGGAAGTGCTGTGCCTTTCAACTACGGAGCTGTGGAATGTCTCACCCATCCTTGTATGTTGAATGCTATCTTTTCTCTTTTTTGTCAGGTTCCTGAAAAAATCTAAAAGTTGATTATGGAAATCAGAAGGGCTTCATAATCATCTCACATTGATAGATGACATTTCTTTGTTTAAAAGACTTAAAGGAAATAATCTGAATTAGAATTTAATGTCTACTGAACACAAGATGGAATGGAAATCGACACTCTTTATTCCATGTTTTTCTTTCCTTAACGTATTCAGGTGATCTGGATTTATTATTCATAAGGTGAAAGAAAACTAGCCCCCCAAACATTTGTCTCGTATTGAATGACTTTAACAATTGATTTGTTCTGTCCAAACCTCAGTATTTTATTTTTACTTGGACATTAAAAGAAATGCACTTACCTATTAGTATTGTACTAGAATGGATTTCAGATAAAAAGCCTAGTAAGTTACTCAAACTTATCTTGGGACTATTTCATCATGAGAACTAAAACAACATGTAATTATGTTAATTGCTGTGTCGATGACTCATCTGACAACAGCTATAAAATGCGATCTGAGTAGTTTTATGGGCCAGTGTTAGGGGTAGGCGTGTACTTTCTAGCCTGAGATCTCTGGCATCTTCATATTACAGAGATTATATAGTGGGGTCAGTGAAAATGACCTTGAAAACAAATTTTTAAAAGAAAGGAAAAAAAAAGCCTTCTATTCTCAATGCTTATTACTTAAAAATTCAAATTTAGCTACTTTTTTTTCAGTGAAGGGATCCCACGCTTTAACGCATAAGCTAGCATATGACTAGGGACAACGTCAGAGAGGCTTGGGGACCATCTTATAGTTCCCTTCTCCTCCCTCCAGCCACCTCCACAAATTTAGTGATACTTTCCTTTTAGGCCATTGCTATTTTCTCAATTATGCACTGATCATCTTTGGAGAATGTTTCTGTTTTCACTGATCCGGATTTGTAGTTCAAGTGAAGACAAACGCGAAGCCCCCTCACTTCCCCACCACCCACCCCCTGCGGAGAACGTGCTGACCCTGCAGACGGGGGAGCGACTGCAGAGACAGAAACGTACTTGAGCGTTCACTGTCCTCGCAGAGGAGGGGAAGAGAAGGGCCAGCGGGCCAGACCGTCGCGCAAACGAGTCCTTACTGAAGGGAAAGGCAGCGGTGACTTCTGGGAAAACAGAAAGGCTCAAATTGAGTGTCGATAGAACACAGCGGCATGGATGATTGTGATGACATTGTGTCATTGGGACACCTGCATCCTATCGTTTTATATAAGAAAATGACAGGGAGTATCCGTGGACTTCTAATTCTTGAGTTGGCTTGGGTATAACTTTTGAGGGTTTCTAGGCAGCATCTGCTTCTATCCATCCACACCCCACGCATGCAGGGACTGAGGAAGGAGAAGCAGAGAACATTTTGTAATGTAATTCCAGAGGAGGAGAGGAATAATTAAGTGATTAAGGCTGGAGAAATGCTTTTATAATGCTTAAAATGCTCTTTTAGAATCATTGGATGAGAGCCCCCAGATTCCTCGGTTCCTGGGGACCCTGAGGTCAGGGCCACACCTGCTTCTGAGTCTGACGTTTGTGTGGCGTGAGGGCGTGGTGGGCATCGAGGGGCCGTCTGAGACGCTGCTTCAGTTCCTGTCCCGTCAAAAGCGCGTTAGGAAATAACTGTGAGAGCCACCGTGGGTCCGGGGAGGGGTTAGACAGGGTCGCTGCTTCTGGAGGTTTTCACCCCGTGAGGGTGACAGCTTGGAGGGAGGACACAACCCAGATTTAGGGAGTGAACAAGGCAGAGGTCGCAGGGAAAACGCTGACGGTGAGCTGAGGAGGAGAGGGAGCAGCCCTGTGACGCTGCTCATAAAGAGGTCATGGCTGGGGACGTCCTTTCTTCCCCATCTTGGGGGAGGGACCTGTGTCCCATGGCCCAGGTTGGAGGGAGGGCCTGTAAATAAATCCGGGCTGTGTCTGGAATCTGATACCACCAAGTCCCCCAGAATATGTAGTGTTTTCAAGCATCTTAACTTCAGTGGTTCTTAAACTTTGGACCAGTGGGTATCTTTTCCCCATAGGGGAGGTGAGGAGAAGAACGTGAACAATTTGGGGGCCTTCTTTCTAAAGTTTTTAGGCGATCACCTGACCTCTGTGTCTCAGTTCCTCAATCTGTAAAATGGGAATGACAATGTCTGCCCCACAAAGTCGTCGAGAGAATTAAACGAGATAATTATATAAAATATCTGGCAGAGATCCCAGAGCCAATATTCAATAAATGACAGCCATTGATTTATTCTTTCTTCCTTCTTCCTATGACATTATGTTCTTTCCTTCACTGTGACCATATGACAGTGACCAGCCTGAGGGAGCAAATAAGGGACTTCTCACCAGGGAAGGGGGAAGAGATGGAGTGTATAGACAAGGTTCATGCCCAGTAATAAGACAGGATGGAGGAAGGAGACCTGAAAACGTCACGGAAGCTGCCTGGGGGAAAGCCCGGGAGAATACTGGGGAGGAACTATAAAATGCCGCTCTGGCTGCATTTCGTGGCTATAATATAACATCACTAACAGTATGCATGTCAATAACCGACACGTGCACACGCGTGGAGAAGTCACCCACCACGGGCCAGGCATGGTGCTCAGGCTAGCTTACACAGGTCACCCCATGTAACCCTCACGACAGTGTGGGTAATGCAGTCCGTGATGCCTCATCTGAAATTCTCAGATGAAAATCTCTGAAAGCGAGACTTTTGTGACCATCAGTTGGGTGACAGAATCTGGCTTGAGCTGACATGAGGCTCCGGTTAATCTTTATTGATCTCATTTAAAGTGAATATTCATGCATTTGGCCATAGAAATCTTAATATTTGGTGGTAGATGTTTCTTAGACCCCACTGCGATAATGCTCCATACCGCCGATGTAAAAAAGTCTCCAAATTCCAAAATCCATCTGGTCCCCAGGATTTCAGATAAGATGGGCCTTTGAAAAGAGCCAACATTCATTGAGAACTCTCTATGTGCTGGGTTTGGGCCCAAATCTCTACCTGTACTAACGTATTTATCCTCATCATGATCCTCAGAGGCACTTACATTTATTGTACTTTACAGCTGGGGCAGCTGAAGGACAGGAGAGATCAAGGAACTCAAGGGTACCCACCCGTAACTCGGAATTTGACCCCAGGCAGTCTGGATCTGGGGAGGTTTTGCTTGGTTTCTACGGAGACTGCCTCATTTCCGTCATTGCAATGGCAATTGTAATTGGAAATTAAAGATTTAGTGATTTTACTTAAGGTAAAGTGTCGGTGTGATCTTGGGCAAGTTACGTAACCTCTCTACAGTGCCGACCGCCTAGGCTTGCTGTTGCGGTTCAGTGCGGTGGAAGCACTTGGAGCAGGGCCTGACGCACCTGTGCAATCTGTGCGTTCCCGCTCCTGTTCTTGTTACAGCTCGGCCCGCGGGTGCTAGCTGGGAGGGGAGATAGAGCGGAAGTCAATTCCTGTGCAAGGATTTCCCACAGAGCAGGTAAAAGGAGAGCCTAGTTTTTCAGGTATGAAATCAGTGTTTGCTTTATTTTTGCTCCCTAGCCCCTGGGTGTTTCGTGGCCGCCCTATCAGCTGAGTCAGTGACATTTATTGCTTCAGAGTACAAGTAGGAACAGAACAAAGAGGACTATTATTCCTCTGGGAGTCCTCAAGCTGACACTTTTTAATCCACCTGCAAGAGTTTAGTCATAAAGCCGCGCTCTGTTAAAGAACAAGAGTGCTTTGGAAACCCCCAGCGCTGCTCTTGACCATGAAGAGCCTGGGCTTGGTCTGCGTGATCCCCGCGGCGTTGCGTTCGCAAGAAGCCACAGCACAGAGCGCACGCGGGAAGCGTCCTTGGAACCGGACGGGGCGTTTCATTCCCTCCGCAGAGCAGGGTTTGAAAACCGGGGCGTCTGGGGGCGCATCCATACGGTGACCGCGTCCCCTGCTCGGGGACTCACGCCCCGGGACCGGGAGCCGGGAACTGCGCACGCGGTCGGCTCCTCGCCGGCCTGTGCGGCTGCCACGTGGCCTCTGGGCGGTGGGCGGTGGCCGCGGCCACGCGGGGCTGCAGGCGGCCGCGGAGCACCCTGCGCTCCGTGGCGTGGGGGCTCTCGGGCTCTCGCAAGGCTCGCGCTGTGGCACAACCAGCGGGACAGAAAAGGGCCCAGTGCGGACCTTCGGACAAGATCCAGAGGCATCAACACGGACGTCACCGCGAGACAGGAGCGGGCCAGGGGGTCCCGGAGGCACCGGTGCGGGCCGTCCAGTGCGGGGGGAGAGGAGGGGGGGGGCGGGGAGGGGAGAGAGAGGGGGACCGGAGGCTGCGGGCCGGGCCGGAGCCAGGCTTTCCCGCCCCAGCGTCCCGGGCGAGATGCTGCTGCTGCAGGTGCCGCGCGGCGTGGGACCCCGTGTGCGCGTGCGCCCGGCCCTGGCGGCCCCACCGCCGGATGCGGGGGCGTGGAGCGGGCGTGGCGCGGGCGTGGAGCAGGCGTGGCGCGGGCGTGGCGCGGGCACGAGCGTGGAGCGGGCGCGGGCGTGGAGCGCGCGGGACTGCAGCCGCTGCGCCTGGAGCCCAGAGCGCGCTGCTCGGACCTCGACGCTCGAGTGGACGCGGCTCAGCGGCCCGAGGCCCGGCCTTCGCGGTGGGCCGCGGGGGCCGCGAGCGTGCAGGGCCCGAGTGGTGCCCGCCCAACGCCCAACAGGCCCCGCCAACCGCCTTCGGGCCTCCCCGCCCTCCCGGCCCCGGGGCTGCTGACGGAGGGCGGCCCGCTGTCGCCGCCGCCTCTGCGCAGGGGGGCCCTGCAGCTCCCCGCTGCCGGCCAGGTAGGCAGGCGGGCGGGAGCACCGGTGACCCGCAGGCCAGGCGGGCGGGAGCCTGCTTCCCAGGGGCCCGGCGCTGCAAGAGTGTGGGGGCCCCCCCGGCTGGGGCCGGTGTGGGGGGCCGGCCGAGGGGCGGGGAGACCGAGCCCCAGGGGCGCCGGCCGGGGCCACCTCTCGGGCCTTGGGCACCGTCTGGTGTCGGGGGCGAAGACGGAGTGAAACTTAGGGGTGCTCGTGGGCTCGGGAAGACCAGGGGTTGTTGGGACGGCGAGTCTGACCGAGCGAGGACCCCGGGGCCCAGCTCCCACCCGGTCCGCACACAGACACGCGCGACACGGTTGGGGGCGGTTTTGCTGCCCACTCTTAGCGCGGAGGGGTCTGATCGGCGAGGTCTGATGGGCGCCTCCTGCCCCTCCGTCCCCCACCCCGCGGGCGTTAAAGGGCCAGAGCTCGCTAGATCAGAGCGGAAGTACCGTCGTTTTCGCTCCATAAGACGCACCTGACCGTGAGACGCACCGCGGTTTGGAGGAGGAAAACGAGAAAAAAAAAAAGCATTCTGAACCAAATGGTGTACTAAAATATTTAATAAAATATAACGGTATAACATTTCAACCATGTAAAGTGAACAGCAGTCAACAGCGGTATTGAGAACCATCATCACTGTCATTAACACATGAGGAGAGGTTTTAAGGTTCAAGTCCTCTTCTAGTTTCCTGGGAACCCCAAGAACTCATCATCGCTAGTGTCAGAATCTATGAAGCTCAGTTGTCCACAATCACGGGTATCACTGTCTTCGCTGTCTTCACACTGACCAGACGCCCTGAGATTCAGCAGGAAAGTGGGACGTGTAAGTGTTCCCAGGGGTTCCTTGTGGGCCCACCGCTCACAGGTCACGTAATGCACATCACGCTCTGTGACGCAGTATTCACTCTATAAGACGCACAGACATTTCCCCCCACTTTTGGGAAAAAAATACGCATCTTATGGAGCGAAAAATACGGCAATTTCAGAAATAAAGGCCAGGTAAGAGTGGGTTTCCTGATGCATGATTTGCAAGGCAGGTATTTATTATTATTATTATTATTATTGTTTTCTCTCACAGGTTGACACTGGCAGTCATAAACACGATACGGATCCTGCTTCCTCAGCTCTGGAGCCCCTGGGAATGTCCCGCGGTGTTGGTGGCAAGCTCACTGTCACAGCACAAGACGTTGTCTCGGTTAAAACCGGCAGACCGGTGCGGGTCAGCAAACCTGCCCCTTCGTGGGACAGAAGTGTCTGAGGCGGTGAGCGAGGAGCGGGTGCTGGGCCGGCCTCCCAGGGGCTTCGTGGACACCGAGGCTCCTCGCCCGCTGCTCCGTGACGGCCATCGGTCGTTGTGGCGGGGCCGCTCCAGCTGTTCCTCGGTCTAAGAAGAAAGGGGGGACTCGCAGGTGGGTGGGCGTTGGCGGGTGGCCGACAGCACACCCTAGAACGAGACCTTGAACTTCCACGCCTGTGTTTTGTTTGTGGGTGAAAGGCAAGCGGAACGTGAGAGCTCCGGTGTAGCAGCAGGTGTCACGGCCGCTGCAAGTGAGTCCTGGGGAGCAGCAGACTTCACAGGGTCAGAGAGGCCGTCAGGAGGGAGCAGGGTGCGCTGAGGGTCTGTCTCCAATGGGGTCTCACCTTCGAGTCCAACTGGCAGAGGAGCAAGAGTAGCTGATTAACACATGCAGAGGAAGAAGGCTTTCCCCCCACATTTCCCATCATCTGTTGAACGGCCAGAATGACCTTTCAGATTTTAAGGTAAAATGATCTTTCAGATTTTAAGGTCCCTACACTTTATATAAATGAAAATACACAGAAGCCAGCATCTCACCTGTCTGAAACCGGTGAGTCCCATGAAATGACTGTCAGAGAGCAAGGCTGCAGGGGGCAGCCTGGCTGAGTCTTTAGCTGCTTTCCCAGGAGCTAGTCCTTCCCATCAGAATAGCCCAGAGCAGTGCATTAAATCAAGGCACGCAACTTGATTGTTTTAGGTGGATGGTAACGTGAAGGTCATGAGTTTGAGTCATATACGGTTATTGTGTGTGTAAGTGATGTGTTTTATGAACCTTAATGATATGTAATAAAATCTCATAAACACCTAGAAATACTCATTCACCCCGGATTAGGTAGCGAAGGTTTAATGAAAATTTTCCCACATTGCTCGTAGACTTCCTGGTTACTTTCCTGGAGTCCTGGCAGCTTCTGAGCAACCGTTTTCCCAGGGCTCTGAGGCAATCATTGTGTGATCGAAGGGTCCAGTCAATAATTTTATCTTTATAGTGGGTACATGTGCATTATAAACAGTTTACGCATGCACCCCCCACCCATTTATACATAAAAGACTCCATCTCTCGTGAACTATTTTGCCTTATTCATAAGCCAAGACTGACTACTATCAAGAATCAGATAGTTCACCAAAAAGCTATTAGAGGAAAACCTTTGGATTTAAAGGGAAATAATTATTCATTGAACCTTCAGAAAACCCTCCAGCTAACATTAGTTAACTACGCTGAGTAGCAGATGGCCCTTTAAGTAGAGCACGTGGCCCCCATTTTTCCACAGTCTGCACTGCTCCCCAACATCCCCACCTGTGAAGGCAGGTGTTGGTTGCTGTCGATCAGTACAAATGGTGAAAATCAGAGTGACTGTAAAGTTGTGGTCAAGAACCACAAAACCACAAAGATATTTGAGGAATTGAGCAACGTTACTAAAATGACAAGCGTTTTGACTGAACTGGACAGCCGGGGGTCTGGAAAGAGTGCGGCTTCTGATCCGTCAGCGATTATACTCATTAGGGCTGATTGCATCAGGAAGAGACTCGGCTGGGGCCTCCACGGAGGTTATGAAGTGTGACGGCCTAATCACATGACGGGCCGGGGTCTGCTGAGAGGTGTCGGGGCTAGGTTTTGCTGAGTTCTGTAGTGATTCTCCGTTTGCGGTACGCACTTTTAATTCTGTAATGCGATTTCGGCTGGTTCAGGTTTACCTTACTCCAGATTTACTTTATTTCAGGTTTTATGGTCACCATCAGCATCTCCCCATGGTACGTACGAGTATATGCCACGAAAATTAATAAGCTACCTTCAGATGGACTCTTACTGAAGAATAGGGTAAGTTTTATTGGTGGCAACTTGCTCAGTACCAATTCTGGCTGTAGCACCGAGTGTTGTTTGACGCTTCAGTGACAACTGCCGCCCCCTGTCCCCCCCCCCCCCCCTTTCTAACTCTGCGTTTTGTTCAGCCACTGAACCTCTTCCACAGGCCATGGGCTTTCCCAATCCAATGATGATAACTCCACTCTTCTTGGCTGTTCATGTTTTAGCAGCGAGTGTGATACATTTCTGGGCAATGGGCATGAAGCAGGATCTCCTGGGGGACTTGGGGGACATCTCTGTCACAATTGAGAAGAGACACAGAGAAAGGACTTTCCCTGGAGGGTGCTCTGTCTGGTTGTGGCATCAGGCAGTGAGCCTGAGGAAAGCCCCCCCCCCCCCCCCCAGAGAATGCAGTCTGGGAGCAAGGAAAGGGACTTCGTCCTTGGCGCGGTGGGGGCGTTGAATTGGGCGGCCCTGGTGCTGCTTTGCCTCAGAATTTTTTTTCTTTAATATATTTTATTGATTATGCTGTTACAGTTGTCCCAATTTCTTTTCCCTTTGTTCCCGTCCACCCAGTGACCCCCTCCCTCCAGCTGTCCCCCCCCACTTAGTCCATGCCCATTGGTTGTGCATGTAGTTCTTCTCAGCATCTTCCTGTCCACTCCACTCCCTCCTACTATGCTTCCTAATTCCTGCACCATCTCCCTCCCTTTCCCCCTCCCCCTCCCCGCTGACCTCCCCCCATAATGTTCCCCATACCTGTAATTGTTTTTCCACTCTCGCTGCCTACTTAGTTTGCCTTTGTTTCGGTTCCCTAGCTTCTGTTGTTGGTTGTTGTGATACAGTTTTCATTTTAATGTTCATAGTTTTGATCCTCCTTCTCCTAAACAAGTCCCTTTAACATCTCACATCACAGTGGTTTGGATCTGATGCAGAATTTCCTATGGGAAGTAATACATTTCATAAGGCTTCAGCCAGAAGCATTTTCTGTTTCTTGTGCTGTGACTTCCCTAATTAATACGCTGGGGGGAACTTCCTTAGTGAATGGCTGACTTCATTAGTGAAGCGTGTGTGAGATTACGTAGGAAGGTCTTCCTCTCAGCCTGACTCACAGGACAGTTCATCTTAGCGAGGAGAGAGGCGATTGGATGGTGGGAGAAACATCAAATGCAGTTCTTAAGGCAAAATTTTAAAAAATATAAGGAGGTAGTAATAGCCTAGACCAGGAGTCAGAACCTATTCCAACAAATTCAGGTTATAAATGTGATGTATATGTTATAAATATATATGTATGTAGATATTAATGTTTCCTCTAAGATTATTCAAATAGTTCATATAGTTTATTATTTTGACTTAAGTACTTTCATGTTTCTTAAACTGCTCAACCTAAATTACTCACGTTATGTTAATTCAGGAATTCTGATCTACCTCTCAATAGTGGACAGGTCTCTATTGAGTTCAGCTTCCAGGGTCAGCAAACTTATTCTTTAAAGGGCCAGATAATGAATATTTTAGGACCTGCAGAGTATGTGGTCTTTTTTTCCACAAGTGTTCAGCTCTTTCGGGGACACAGGCCACGTGGAAGACAGCAGGCGTGGCCACATGCCCGGGAACGCTGGTGTGCCGAGGCCGGCCCGTGGGTCAGTGCACTGGTCACTGGCCTAGAGGATTAGTGCTCAGTGTCTGGTGGGCATCAGGCGTGGTCCTCCCTGCAGCTTGCTTGCTAGCGTCGTGACCCAGCTTCAGGAAGGAAGGTGACAGGAATGCCAGGTACCTGCCAGGCTCTAGCCTAAGCACTCTGGGCCTTCTCCGATTTAACCCTCACGGCAGGTCCCGGGAAGCCAGTCCTGCCGTGATGCTCACTTCCACAGGAGGGCACTTCAGAGAAAAGCAGCTTGCCCTGAGCCACCACAGCAGGTCGGTCAGTGGTGGGCCTGGGATCAAACGTCACCCACGACCGTGGACGACGGTGAAATTACTGGGAGCCTGGGTGGCGCACCCTCACCCACAGGGGCTCCGTGGCCGGAGAGCTGGACTGAGCCTCTCCTGGCTTCCTTCCTGTGGGCCTGGTGCCCGCAGAGCTGCACGGTCACAGACTAAGCATCAGTTTAGGGCCAGCGTGACATGGGGGTGTCAGAAGCCTGGGTGCGTGACCCAGTGAGGGCCGAGTCCCTACTCGAGGACGGATTTAGTGCCGTCCCTGCCTGCTCTGGAAGCCAGGGCTGGGGGAGCTCAGAAGGCGCCATTTCGCGCCACGGCTTATTCGTGCTCCAGAGGTGAGGTCTCCGTGGGATAACGTGTTATTTCAGGCAGTGAGCGCCATGGCCTCCTGCCTTCCCTGTGACTGTGGGAGTCCCAGTTACGCCGTGAATACTTCTCCTAACCGCCGTGACTGAAATGACAGTTCTCTTTCCAAATTCTTCTAGAGATGGTTTTCCTTTTCCTTAAATATAGTCACTAAGGCAGAGAGTAGACTTTCATTCTGGCCTAGACTATGAGATTAGTTTTATCTGTCTTTGTGCTGTTGTTTTTGTGTACATTAAGGTCGCTAGGTAATGCACCTGTCAGCATAACTACATTATAAT
Source organism: Furipterus horrens (assembly GCF_987537825.1). Taxonomy (NCBI): domain Eukaryota; kingdom Metazoa; phylum Chordata; class Mammalia; order Chiroptera; family Furipteridae; genus Furipterus; species Furipterus horrens. The sequence continues at coordinate 1,733,820 of NW_028327180.1, forward strand.
AGGTAAATAGAACCCTAAGAGCAAACACGTTTTAATAAAAACGCTTTTAAAGTATTTTTCTAGAGCCCTAGACATAATATTCTTAGATTACAGATACATAAAAATGAACAATTGTGTGATTTTTATGAATCACTTGCTGAAAAACTTTATCCCACTGCCTGATGGTGAACAATAATTCCCATTCTCTGAGTCATCGGTGCAGGTTACTGGGCAAGGAGGAATATAGCCAAGCGTTCTAAGTCCTAAAAATCCATCGTCTAAACTTTTTAGGTGGGATGGGAGGCAGAGCCAGGACTTTGATGACCTAATATAGCCATCTGTGGTCCCCCATCTCCCTGTGTGCGTCCAGACTGACTAAGTAAAACCCCTACGGCCGTGCGCTGCATCAGCACGAGTTACTGGAGTTTTCCCTGAACCCGGGAATCCGTCCTCAGGTTGGGTGACAGAGTGCCACAGACGGGAGCAACAGAAATGGGGCGTGTCGCGGTCCTGGAGGCTACAGGCCGCAAATGAAGGTGGCGGCGGGGCCGCGCTCCTGCTGAAGGCTCCCAGGGGGGAGCCCGTCCTTGCCCCTCGCCCCAGGGAGGGCCGGCATGTTCGCCCGGGGTTTCCTCTGTGTCCCCGTCTTCACGCTGCTGTCTTTTCATAGGGACTCCGCTCACATGGGTCAGGGGCCCGCCCCCTCCCACAAGACCGCCCGTCAACTTCATCACACCCGTCACAGAGCTGTTTCCGCACCAGGTCACGTGGTGAGGCACTGGGTACTGGGACTTCAGAGTGTCTTTGGGGAGGGGCAGGTACACCATGACGGAAGGCAAGGCTGCCGAGACCGGCGGTGGCGTTTCCCACTCAGCCGTCACTGCGCAGGGGAGGCCTGCGTGGAGCTCTGTGGGGTGCAGTTCGTACCTGGGGGGCGACCGTCCCCTCCCACGTGCAGTGGGGACGGCAGGCTCCCAAAGGCATTTGCCGTTTGAGCCGGCCAGTGAGGGACACGGGAGCGCGTCGTGGGGGGGGACACGGGAGCGCGTCGTGGAGGAGACGGTGCAGGTGGGGGGGACACAGAGACGGCAAGTGAAGGCGTGGGCGTCAGAACGCGGGAGGGGTGTGTGTTTGCTCGTCTGGTGAGTCCCGGCTGCTCCGTGCCGGGCGCCGGGTGTCCCTTCACAGCAACAGCAGCCCTTTGAGCCCCGTGTGCAGGCGGGGACTGACCCGGAGAGACGCCGAGTGCCCTCTCGCCCACACCCAGGAGACGGGGCTTCCAGGGCTGAACCCAGACAGTCTGGTGGCCCTGCTTGCGCGTTAGCCACTGTGATGGGAAGGGCAGTTCAGGGCATTTGGGACCCTTGCCGAAGGCGAGCGAGAAGGTGGAAGAAAGCGGTTTGTCACGTGAGGACTCGGAGCTCTGCGGTCACAGGCAGGTGCGCGGCGCACAGGCTTCGAGGACAGGCGTCAAAGGGCCGGGCACCTGCGGGTGGAGGGAGGGCTGGGCAGAGGGAGGCTGGGCCCAGGGCCCGAGAGGAGCCCTGTGAGACACAATGGGGGTTGGAACGAAGGGGCGTTGCGGTGACAGCAGTGACAGAGGCGTGAGGTGGCGGTCAGTTAGGACCAGTCAGTGCGCGCTCCGGCGCGTGGCCCTTCTCACTCTGGACTCAGGTGCTCGGAGCAGAGGTCTCCTCAGCTCAGGTGATCAAAACAGGAATTTCCACCCATAACCTTGGCCTTAGAAAGTCTAGTAAGAACACGCTAACGCTCTTTTAAATAGGTAACGAAGACATTAAACTATTTTCTGCCACAAACTACATAGAAGTGGCAGGAAGTAGTTTGTCAGAACACTCTGATGCACTTGCATCTGTTTTTCTCACATTGGAACTCCTTGGGGTAAATTCCCCCACGTGTTCCTGGAGGCAGAGCCGCGCTTCTGCATCGCAGCCTACTCAGCTAGAGCCTGCTCTTTAAACACCCATCTGTGGATTCTCCACAGCACTTTTAATTTGTTACCAAGTTACTGTAATAACACTTCCCATTAAATTGAAAGGGAGGCATTAATCAAAGGTCCCGGGTTGCCTTTGTGTGGGACAGAGGGGACCTAATGTGTGTCTCCTTGTGAGTGACTGTGGCCCTGGTGCATGAAGCTGCCAAGACCATCATGAATATCCAGCAGGATATTTTTGGACTTTTATCAGAAGATACCAATTATCAGAGGAAGATTTATTAAAATACTCTGTATGTCTCTTAAGCGAATTTCTTATTTTGTGCAGTTATTTTATGCACGTGACTGGTGCCACCCCAGACCAGGCACTGTGACTCTTGCTTATCTCTGGTGGCGTTTGGCGTGTGTCTGTGCACTTGGCAGCTTTCCCCAGGACTGGCCGGGGCCCAGTGGCACGATGTCATTAATCAGACAAAAGCAAACATGAGCAGTGTTTGTGAGTCTCTCTTCCACTTCTAGCCTGTCACCTAAAAGCATAATGTCATAAATTTGGGAAAAATGAGGCATAAGCTGACATATTCATATACACGCTACATCTCATTAAGTGCAAGTCTAGTAAGTATTGAAAAGAATGCGAAAAAATGCCATTTGATTGCTTACATATCGCACAGTGGAAACTGGAGTTACCTGAAAATGGCAAGCATCCTAATCCTAGCGTTCTCGCAGGCACCTGAACGCAAAACAGACCCTCACGTGTGAGTAAATGTCCTTACTTCTGGTGACGGACTTGCAACTTGGCATTTTGCGCTGCTGTTAGATAAAATAATTCTTGGAATCGTAATGTGGAATGTTGAGCACTCAGTCAGAATTCGGTGTTGGCAGATCTGAAACAAATGTAGCAACGGGGATTACGTTCTTGTGCTTGGTCCCCTCTGAGAGGGCATTCTTGTGTAAATCAAGTGCCCGGAGGACAGGGAGGGGGAGAAGGGACAGGGACACTGCTCCTTTAGTCCGAAGGCACATCCAGAGAAGAATACGGAGGACGAGGGGGGATGCGAACTGCGGCAGCGCAGACTCGCCGGCATGGGCCGAGAGCACAGCCACAGGACTGCTGCGACTCGTAGGCTGCCGTTCAGACGCGCAGTGAAGCAGGCAGAACAAAACCCTTTTATTCTCCACATCCCAGCGGCCCCTGCCCATGCAGAAGGTCTTTGCGTCACGTCACGTTCTCGCAGACCGGCTGCAGGTCAGGTCTGTTGTGGTCCCCAGGCCTAATGCGGGCCTCGCAGGTGGGCCAGCTGCGGGGGGCTTCTTCCTCTGCCCGAGGGGGGAGCCAGCCTGGAGTCCGATGGCAAACGGGGCCTGCGGCGGCTTTTTCATAGTGAAGCGGCCCACGCACCCGGAGAACGGTTGTACGGGCCTGTGGTCCATGTAGCCACGCCGTCTACACAGGGTTCCCCAGGAGTTTAAAAGTGGGTCTTCAGGTGAGGGCTCGGCCGCTCTGCCTGCTGCGCCAGCAGCTCTCGGGCCCCTGGGACAGGGACGGAGCGGGTGGCACTGGCTGGGCCACTTGGAGATGGGCTTGATTAGGGTTCAGTCTGGCCTGGAGCGTGCGGACACTCTGAGGTGCTCTCATCCACGACCTCAGGTTCCCCGACTCCGCGGCCCAGCGCAGGGAGTGCCTGCTTTCAGCCCCTCTGGGGAGCTGCCGTTCTCGACGGGGAGAGCTGAGCAGTGGCACCCGGCACTCGGCCGCAGGCATCCCAGTGACAGAACGTGGCTGACACGGCCAGACGGCCCGGGCTGGCTCCTGTCCCGCCCTCATGGAGCCTGAGACCACGGCCCAGCGATGGGCTCCCGGGGCCCAGAGAGCGGCGCCTTGCTGGGCTCCCCGTGCTCCGAGGAAAAGCCGCGGCCTTCTGCAGCCTTCTGGAGTGAGAGGCGTGGAGGACGGGTTCGAGCGAATTAAAGAACATCAGTGGGGCTATGATGTCTGCCGTCGCGAGGCCTAGCTGTTTGCTTAACCCTCCGGAATAGGAAGCTACAGGGAAAGGCTTAACTTCATTCCTTTGGGCAGCTCAGGCCTGAGCGCCCGCAGGCCTGGTGTCTGAACTCGCTGCCTCTCGAGACATCTTCTGGGGGGCAGCCCGCCGCCCAGGGGGCCTCTGCAGCACACGCACCCCGGGCTTGTCTTAAACGGACAGGGTCGAGAAGCGGGTCGACCAAACGCACAGCCAGGTGGTCTTCACGGAGTCCCGTTCCTCTGTGAGAGTGCCCGTTTTCACCGTGCGCAGGACTCCCCTCCGTTCTGGTCTGCTGCCCCACGGAGAGGCCCGGCGGGTGCTCTTGGGGGAGGGGGAGGGGAGGGGGAGGGGGAGGGTCGGTCCCCGTTAGGGATGGTTAGGCCGGAGGAAGCAAGCACAGTGCTGCCCTGTCCCGGGCTTTCCACGGCACTTGGGCAGGGAAAGCAAGTTGCATGTATTGATTTCGTCTTTTTAATTTCACTTTGTAAAGCCCCGGGGATGCTCTTCCCCCAGGACTTAAAGCGGGCAGAGGGCTGCTCTCTGGCACAGCGGGAGTGAGGGCTTTCTTCACGCCCACGAGGGAGGGAGGGCTGCCCTGCCCTCTGACCCCGCGCTGGCTGTTGCTCCGTGGGCGCAGGGCCGGCTCCGCGGGTGAGTCCGCGTCCGGTCCGCACCCCTGGCAGCCAGACGCACGCTGCGCTCTTTGGAAATTTCCGTTCCCTTGCGCTTCCGTTTCCATGGATGTTAAGATTAAATTCTGATTCCTCAGGGAGCTGTTCTTCAAATTACCCTGTTAAACAGAATGAAGCGCCTTGTTATCTGTAGCAACTCTGGTTAAAAAAGGAAGAGAAATGAAGCTTTTATTTCTTGGTGGGTGTGACACAGGGTAAGATGTGCACCGGTCTGAAAAGAAGGTGACAGCGGCGTGAGGAGGTGCAGTGGGCCAGCCCCCGTCCCCCGCCTCCGCCCCAACCTGTGTCTTCTGATGGCTGCCTGAGACCTTCCTGTCCTTGAGGGCGCAGGGACACGTGCTGAGTGTTCAGTGAGCTGCTCCTTCCCTTGAATCGTCCTAGGCGCTCAGCACTGTCCCCCCTGCACAGCCTGGCTTTTCTCCACCACCACAAACACCGAACCAACACCCTGTCTGTCCTGGGAGATGGCCCCCAGGGGCTGGCGGGTTCCGTGGCTGTGTGACCTCGTTCCACTTCCTTTTCCTCCCGGCTTCCCTCCCGGCTCCCCTCACTGGTCTGCAGGCCTCCGGAAGTCCTGCTGCTCTTGGGAGCATCATCAGCCAGTCCCCTGTTATGTCAGTTGATAGCAGTTTGATCGTTGTGACCCACTTCTGCGTGAAAGGCTGCCTCCCTGCCTGCAGTCAGGTGGGGTGGAACACGTGCCTCCGCTTCCCGACCCCTGCCCCCCACGGGTCGCAGGACAAGGGTGGGAAAGGTTACTCCCTGAAGATGTTTAGTTCCTGATCTTAAGCCTTTGCAGATTTTAAAAGAAGAAAAAGAAACTATAACTGAGAATATGCTGTTAAATAAGAGCCTCTGTTTCCTAGATTTATCAGTGGTAGTGATAAATAGTAGAGAGGAATAGCACTTCTAGGAACAAGAGTGGCCACAGAATCACAGGAGGCGGGAAAGGAAGGGCGCCGGCCCCTGCTCTCCCACTGCAGCTCCGGTGCCCAGCGCCCCGCAGCCCGGCCCTGGGTCCCTCGCTTGCTGTCAGGCCTCCCCGTTGCTTCAGCTCCTGCTGCAGCCAGACCTCTGGGCAGGTCAGCAGCTGAGCTGTGCTGAGAAACCACAGAAAGCCCCAAACCAAGCCAGACCAAAATGACCCCAACAAACGAAAAACCTATTTGATCAAGTGCGCTGGTCTTGACTTCTGCTTTTCTGGGCAGCGATGCCATTACTTAGACAGCAGCACGCTCTTCTGTATGTCATTAGCATGCGTCCGATCACATCTCTCCGTCGGCCTTAATCTTCGAGTATGGAGTCGCCTTTAATTTAAAAGGTTTTCAATATTCCCCGCTCGTTTCTTCTAACAGACTTGCTGCTGGGAGACATTAACTGTTGCCCTAGAAACTCCCAAAACATCCATTTCCCTGGAGCAGCATCTCACTGATGTCAGCACTGAGGTCACAGTGTTTAGTCAGAGCCGGCTCAGCCAGCACTGTAAGGCTGACGAAAAGACCCTCCTATGTCCCCGAGCAACCGGAAAGCTCAAAAGGAGCAGATCGCCCGGTTTGGAAGGGGGCTCCTTCCAGTCAGAGGAGACCGATTTTGCCGGGACCCCCGAGAAGACACACGATTACCGTTTACTGATGGGAAACGCAGAATGACAATTTTCTGTAGCGATACCGCGCTTCCCGCACGGATGGCCTGCATCGCGGTGCTCGCGTGTCCCAGGCGCGGCTTTTGGTCAGCGTGGGGAAGCCTCCGTGTGCGTGTGCGTCCAGAGGGCAGGCTGTCCCGCTTGTGTCCGTCCCGCTCTCACGGAGGGGCCTTTCTTCCTTTCTTGAGGATGCAGAGAGGACAGATAATGGATTTGAGGGGTATTTTTGAGCTGTTTGATTTCACTAGGACAGGAATAGGATTGGGTATTTGTATCACAATTAGAAAATTCGTTATGAATTAAAACCCATGCTGATTACGTGTAACATAAGTTTTAGTGACTGTATGCCCTGCTTTATTTTTTCACATGGTTACTAACCATGTGTATTTTGAAATAGCTATGATTTTTAAGATGGTAATCCTGAAAGTTCCATTTCCGTGTCTAGGAAAGTAGTTGAATGCTCCTACTACGTGACTTAATTTTACACTGATTCCAGCTGCTAACTGCGGTCTGTTTTCCTCCAGCCAGTGGCCATCAAGATGCCTTTCCGAGGTGCCTTAAACCCATGCTTTATTTCAAGTATATGCTCTCAAAGGTGATAGTCCACTTTAAAAAAAAGATACCAAATGACTTTGGTGTTTTCAAGTCTTTCATCCCTTTGGAAATTAGAGCGAGAAGGAGCCTGTGGGCGTGGGTCCTCCGCTGAGAGACCCCCGCCCCCGTTTGTAAAGAGCAGGACACGGAGCACGTGGAGCGGCCACTTGCAGGGGCCACACAGCTCACGGGGGGGCTGGGGGGGCGGCCGAGCCTGCCTCTCCTGGCTCTGCGTCGAGACCTTCCCACTGCGTCTCAAGGGGACCATATTTAGAAAAGATTAAAATGCTGGCGCTTCCTCTGCACATCTGTATTTTTCAGTAACTCAGTCTCTGCCGTGAGTTACACTCAGCATTTCCAGTGTTTATCTGAAAGGCCCTGAAGCTCCGAACACTTGGGGTTTGTCCTCCAGGGGCCCATCGGACCCCCAGTCCTGAGCACGGGGTCCCTCTCTGCTGCGTCGGGTGTGCAACTGCCCTGAGCCCCTCGAGGGCCACCCCCTTCCCTTCACTGCAGCGGTTGGGGTTTTGGGTACCAGCTGAAATACTTTATAATTCACAGCAATGCTGTTCAAAGTTCACCCTTAGAAATCACAAGGTGAAAGTATTCATTTCTAGCCCCCTTTCCCTCTGGTTATGATTATAAAAGCTTTTAAAAGTATCATTAAGACGGATTAAGGGGTGAAGAGGGCAATCGACTGATGTGGCATAAAACAAGGTAGTAAAATATTAACAGTAGAAGCGAGTGGTGAGCATATGGGTCTTCACTGTAAAATTCTTTCAATTTGTAAGTATTGTGTTGGCCAGAAGTTTGTTTTTTTCTATACGACAGCTCTAGTAGCACTTAGTTGTCTTTAACTTCATTCAAAACAATTTTGTTAGATTCTGTTGTGATGGCTGTCATATCAGCATGCATTTAAAAAAAACATAAAAATTGGGGAATTTTTGTATAGCCATTGTAATATTGAAGGTGGAAGAAAATATGCAACATTTTTGGCCTATTATGTTTTATTATTCCAAGAAAGTAAAAATGCAGCTAAGACACACACAGAAATTCTGAGCAGCGCGTGGAGAAGGGGCTGTGACTGATAGAACAGGTCCGAAGTGGTCTGTGAAGTTTCCTGCTGGAGATTTCTCGCTGGATGGTGCGCCACGGTTGGGCAGACCAGTTGAAGTTGATAGCAGTCAAATTGAGATGTTCACTGAGAACAATCAATGTTCTACCATGTGGGAGAGAGCTGACATTCTCAAAGTATCCACACCACTAAAGTTATTGGTGAAAATAAAAATGTGTCTTTTATTTTATGGGTAAAATCATATGGACTTTTCAGCCAACCTGATATTTGATGAATTTTTAAATAATGTTTTTGAAAACGTAAATAACTAAACACAATAGAATTTAAATAGTGTAATATTCAAAACTACTTATCTTTTTTCACGAGAGGAGAAAAATGAATTTAGATATTTTGATGGAAGTATTAACAGTGTTCTTAGACACATCATAGTAAGTGTTTGAGCCCTTTCATCATCGCGCTTAGGATATGGGATTGTATAAATCTCATTTGTTTGATTGGAAAAACATCCATTTTGGTCGCTTGGTAGTATGGTTTCCTCCAGCCTCTTTTGTCCTTGAAGCGTTTGCGGAGAAAGCAATGGAAGTCTGGATCTTTCCCATTAATTAGGGCTTTCACCAACTGGCTGCAAAGCAGCCTTCGAAGCACGCCGCGCCTCTGAGCGCCGATGGGCTGGGCTGCCGTGGGCACTGGCACTGTCAGCAGAGCTTTTTCAGGAAAAGAGTTGAACGACTGCAGAGTCAGCATTGAACTTGAATCAGGGAGAAGGACAGGGCAGACCTGTCCCGCCCGGAGTCCTGAGAGCACCCCTATTTAAGTCAATGTAGGAACAGGAGGGAGGAAGGACCGTCCCCACATGAGAGGCCACAGGGGGATTGTCTCCACAGGAAACCATTGCCAGGGAGCAGGAAACACTGCCTGGACCACTAGAGGGCAAGGGCAAGGCCAGCTTCACGAGACAGCACACCTCACCCCAACAGAGAGCTTCCTGGGACAGGCTGTGTGTGCCCTGTGCGCACACACGTGTTCTTCTAGCTGCGTCTCGCTTGTCTGTGGGAACCTCGGCATGTCCCTGCTTGCGAAACTTACAACAGGAGTTGCTGCCGCAGGGCCCATCGGCGCTCTAATAGTGCACGTCTGGTCTGAGAGATGGCAGAGGACCGCTTAGCCCAATTCCTATCTTTGGGGTTCCAGCATATGATGGGGATGCCCCAACAATGTGTCGCCTCCTAGTGAGGAAGGGCCGTCAGCATTGTGGTTCCAAATGCTGCGTCTGCGATCATTTAAATTCAAAATGTTCTCAGCCAAGAGCACCCACGTTTGAAAAAGCTATACAAAAACAGACACGTCTGCAGCCTGTGGTGTGTTTGACGGAAAATATTGTGTGTTGTCAGATGCCGGGATGTCTGAAGGAAGACTTCAGAGGCAGCACGAAACCATCTGGGATGAACGCAGCCTGGGGGTGTCCCAAATTGCCGCAAAGCGTACAGAGCTTGGAGCCAAATGCTGGCTAAAAATTTTAGAACCCCTCATGGATTTAATTTGGTATAAACATAGACGAGAAATAGGCAAGATGTTTAGGTACAAACGGCAAGCCCCAGCACAGCAGGGCTTATAGACTCCTCAGAACACGAGCGAGAAGTAGGACAGAGAATCAGGAGGATGGGACGGCACCCACGAGGAAGAGACCCAGCGATACAGGAACGTGGCAGACAGACGGCGAGGCAGACAGGGAGGAGATCTGCGGAATCCGGACGGGAAGACAGAAATAAGGCCCGAGACGGGCGAAGGGGTCCCCGGGGCGCCGGCAGAGGAAGGGTCGGGGAGGAACGTAGCAGGCACTGCGGAGCGGGCCGAGCGGCGCGGTACTCCGGGGAGGCACAAGGAGGCAGAGACCGCACGCTAAGTGAGCGCGTAGACTGCTTTGCAGAACCAAGATGGGGGCCCCGGAACCGCTGCTGCCCCGCCTCTGACCACCTGACCTCCCTCGTGTGCGCCGAGGCCCCGCCGCCTGGGAGACGGGACCGGTCAGCGCGGAGCTGGCCGTGAGCTGGCCATGAGTGTGTCGCACACCTGCCCCGCGGGGCTGAGTGTGAGCAGGGCGCTTCCGGGAGCCCCGCGGGCCGCAACCCCCGACAGTAAAATTGCAGGGCTGTGATCAGAACTGTGAGAAGAGGCAAAAAGTTCATGAAGTGTGAGAAATTTGGGAAGCTAGCGACATCAAGAAAAGCACGTTTGTTCTTGCATTCAACCATTTCATAGGATGTTTGGGGAGAAGATACGTCCTCTCCTATGGAGTTGTATTTATTTCTGTTTCTAAGTTTGGGTTTTCTCTGTTTTATTGAGGCAGAAACGACACGTACCATCTTATTAAAATTTACAAAGCATCCAGTCGACAAAGTGAAGAAGTTTCTGAAACTCGGGAAGCCCAGATTTCTGGGATATTTGTGAGGACAGACATGTCCGTTTGTCTGACGGCAGAAGGTCCTTATATACCGCCTGCCTCTCGCTTGCTCTCCGGGGGAGCTCGGGGAAGCGCTGGGAGTGCCTCGGGCCTGTGGTGGCCCCAGGAGGTGCTCTGGGCTCCCCCACCCGTTTGCTCCCTGCAGGAGAGGGAAATGGGGGCCGAGTGTCTTTCTCAGTGGGCCACACTGGCTGGAGGCCCGTGGGGGTGGAGCCGTGGGTGCTCACATCGCCCAGCCAGCGGGGACGTGCCAGGAAGGAACCAAAGCGGCTGGTGCTGTCACCACTGTGCCCTGGTGGCACCAGCCCTAGAACCCTGTGCTCGAGGTCACACATCCCTCAGTGAGCTGTCCTGGCTTTGCAGGGGACGGGGTCAGGCCCTGGTTGTCCTGGAGAGTGCAAGGATCCCACCAGAAGGGAGAGGTCATAAGGGACCTCATCTTAGGTCTGTTCTGTCCTGGGCCTTGCAGGGAGTGAGGTCATTACCAGTGCTAGTTTAATTCACGTTATGTTACTTACACCATTTCAGAGAAGGAAAACTCTGACTCCAAAAAACCTCCGCTGCCTTGCGGCATACCTCTTCAGGGGAAAGGCTAAGGGAGTAAACCCCGACAGAAAATCCGGAGCCGGAATCCCTAAGGCGGTTTGACGTTGTAGTCAACACCGGCAACTCCTGCGGCGCACCTGAAGCCAAGCTGTATTGACTCCGTCTTTCCCTTGGACCCTTCAGCTGCGAAGAGAGGGGGGGTCTGCTGCATGGGCAACAGCAGACCCTCCATATCACCCTGCCCAGGCTCTGTAGCTTCAGCTTCACTGGAGAGGACACTCCAGCGTCATCGCAAGATGTCGATTCAACACGGGAGGAGACAGATACCATGTCACTCCCGAGTCGGACTGCACAGCCATTCTCGGCGGTGCAGATAGACTCTTAAGAAGCTACACCATCGTCTCTCGAGACGGACGGCTGCCGACGACGACTTACACCATTTCCACGATAACCGCGCTTGTCCCAGGCCAGCGTTGGCGTCCAGGTTGCAGCGGCGCACTCAGGAGTTGTACGGTGCTCGATGTTGGTGTCCAAGGTGCGACAGGGGCCCTCAGGTGTGTGAGGCACTCAGTGTCGGTGTCCAGGTTGTGAGCGAGGCCACCAGATGCTGTACAGAGCTCACGTTGCAGCCTGGACGCCGGCATCGAGTGCCCGCGTGCGGATGCAGCTCAGGTTCGTGATCCCGTCAGGGCCTGACTTGGAGCCTGTGCAGAGAAGGGGTTTTTTTCCAACAAAGGCAGCAGGGGAGGGGGTGCTGGTACGTTTCCGCTCTGCGCGGCCACGTTTGTATTTTCGATGGCGTTTCGTTTGTTTAACAGGTTCTGGTTGACCGGCTTAGCCAGTCAGAGATCACGTTGGTCCCATGACGGTTTTAATACATTTTATATTGCAGCGTTCACGGCCATCTTGCCCCCGATGGTCACCCCCCATGGCAGCCCTGGAGCATTCTTTATGCTCCCCCTTCAGAAGGGGGCGGGGCCTGCCGGTGGGGGAGCAGAAGGCATCTCCTCTGCGTAGGACTTGGTCGTGGTCCAAGTGTCCCCCCAGGACCACCGGCCACTCGGTGCGGTGCTGTCTCTCCACACGTGGCGGCTCTCGGGCTCCTGCTGGGGGGAAGGCGGGGTCACCGTCACCGTCAGGACAGATGACCGCTGACTGCAGAGCAGCCAGAGGCCCTCCCTGGGTCCCGGATCCTGACATTGGGGCGCTCAGCCTGGACAGCTGTCACTGCTCCCCTTGGTGCTGATGGGTGGTCCCTGACTCTCGGCCCGCACATTTCTGGGGTTGGGCTGCATCCCGTGGGGCGCAGTTTGTGGGGGGCTTCTGCTTGTTTTCTGGAGGGTCCTTGGTGCATCCACAGGTGTCCCCGGCGACTCCTGTACGTGTCGCAGACCCCGCTGCCACGCCTCCCTTCAGTGTCTGCTCCATTTCTCGGGTCCGTCACGTCAGACGTCACCCGGCGTTCAGGACAGGGGCGTCCGTGGGCAGCGGTGGCTCCTGTCTCTCTGCTCCGTCCCCTGGGGCCAGGCTGCCTGGCTGGTCCTGAGGGCGCCCCAGCGGGGGGCCCCCCACCCCATCCCCTCACTGAACCCATGACTGCGTCAGGCATGTGCTCTCCAGCTCCTGGCAGGACCGGAGACGTGCCATCGTGCGCCTCGGTCACATGCAGACACATGCACGTGCGGCCTTGGTTGTGACAAACCTGCTGTCCCCATGTCCTTACCGTGGTGCCCTTGCCCACAAGGGACGTAGACAGCTGACCCGCAGACCCTGCAGGAGGACAGGCGATTGTCTTTGCAGTGCGCTCGTCCCTCAGAAGCCGTGTGTGACGGTCGCTTCTCAGCAAAGCGTGGGGACGCGTCTCCACGGGTCGGTGGCGCAGGAGCGGCTCGGCGGGGCTGCCGGTTTCCTGCCCCGCGTTTGAGCCGTTTGTGTCCCTTGTTCCCCCCGCCGGGGGGCAGGGGCAGCCCCAGGAGAGCTCCGGGTGGGGCCTGGATGGCGGGTGAGGTGGGGACCCCTCTGTTGGGTGAGCCCTCTGCAATCTGCGCGTGTGTGGGAAGCGTGTGCTCCGCATGTGCACATGCGTGTCCGGGGCACAGGGAGGGAGCCTGCCCTGCTCGCAAACGCACTTCCTGGGAGGACGCGTCCTCAGAGACGCGCTGAGCGCAGGACGCCGTGACAGCCCCGCAAATGCTGCGTGTGGCAGGAGTGGCATCGCGGGCCCTCGCGGGCAGAGCAGGACCGGAGACTGCCCTGTGACGGGCGTGTGCGTGTCTGAACCCCCAGGACGCGGGGGCGCGGGGGGGGGCCCTGAGGAGGAGGAGGCCTGCGCGGCACCTGCGCGGCAGGTGGACGTCCCGGAAGCGGCTCCGTGGGGACTTGCAGCCTCTTCTCCTGCAGGTCCGGGCGCCGCCCGCGTTCGTGGCGCAACACTGACCCCCGGTGGACACCGAGGGAACCGCGCTGTCCCCGCAGGGAGGCGGGAGTGGCTTCTGCCCTGAGAAGGAGCCCACGTGGAGGAGTCCGCCCGGCGTTACCGCGGAGAGTCTGGTCCCCACGCCGCCCCTGCCCCACAGCGTCCCTGCGGTCAGCGCGTCCCTGTGTGGACGTCGGCAGCCCCCCGCTGTGACCTCGGCTGTGGCTGACGGCGGCCTCGCGGGCGTTCCTTGGTTCCCCAGGGTGTCGTCACGCAGGGCTGCGCAGTGTCCGCTTCTGCGTCATCCTGCCGGTGACTGCACAGTGGGAACGTCCCTGTCCCTCGGAGGGCGGGGCCGGGCCGACACTGGGTTCTGCACCGCCTCCCAGCCTCCGCTCCTGCCCACCTGTGCACCTGCGCACATGCACACCCCCCACCTGTGTGCCTGTGCACCTGGCCCCCCCCCACCTGCGCACATGCGCACATGCACACCCCCACCTGTGTGCCTGTGCACCTGCGCCCCCCCTCCCCACCTGCGCACATGCACACCCCCCACCTGTGTGCCTGTGCACCTGCGCCCCCCCTCCCCACCTGTGCACATGCACACCCCCCACCTGTGTGCCTGTGCACCTGTGCCCCCCCACCTGTGCACATGCACACCCCCCACCTGTGTGCCTGTGCACCTGTGCCCCCCCTCCCCACCTGTGCACACGCACACCCCCCACCTGTGTGCCTGTGCACCTGTACCCCCCCCACCTGCGCACATGCACACCCCCCACCTGTGTGCCTGTGCACCTGTGCCCCCCCCACCTGTGCACATGCACACCCCCCACCTGTGTGCCTGTGCACCTGTGCCCCCCCTCCCCACCTGCGCACATGCACACCCCCCACCTGTGTGCCTGTGCACCTGTGCCCCCCCCCTCCCCACCTGCGCACCTGTGCTGCTGCTGGCGCAGTGGGAGTCCGCGCCTCAGACCGTCGTTTCCTGTCGGCAGAAAGTGGGGGGGTGCTGCCCCCCAGGAACTGCTGGGCCTTACCTGGCCCTCTGGTAGGAGCAGAGGGAGCCCCGCTGGGCGTCTTTGTGCACACGTGCACGTGCAGTTGTGGTCCCTGCTCAGCCCCCCGCTCATTCTGCTGGTAACAGAGCCCCCTTTATTGGTGGGGGTCGGGGGACTGTGTGTTTTCATGGGATGTGTGTGTGACCCGGGCGTGGTCAGGGAGTGGCCGTCGCCTGCCGCAGTGGCTGGTGTGGGGCTCGCACCCGGCCCCGCGGGCTCTGATCAGACTCCGCCAGGACGGCTGCCCCGCGGGACGGGAGCTTCCGGCTCAGGCTCCGGGTGCCCTCCCTGCGTCGGGCTGTACATCGCCTGCCATGCGCATCACCCTCACCAGCTGGGCTGCACCCGTAGGTGCCCGCTCTGCGGACAGCGCCCGCTGAGAGGAGTGTGGGGACCTTCTGGCCACAGTTGTCTGACCGAGACTTCTGCCCACACGGACGTATCTGGGGATTTAAATAAAAGCGTGGGAGCTGCGGGAGCTGGTGTCCCCGTTCCTGGGGGCCTCGTGTGAGCTTCAGGAGGAGAGCGTTTAAAGTGCTTGGTCAGAATCTGGGTTCCAAACTAACTGAGTTATTTTTGTTTACTGATCTTTACATTCAAGGAAGTTGTGGTCAGAGTGTGAGAAGCAGACTCCTGCTGGGGAGGTGTCGCGGCCGCTGAGCAGAGAAACATCCAAACCGTGGGCAAGGGAAGCCGCGCTCCTGCCAACCCTGCGCGCGGGGACGGGGCTGCGCCCTCGCCGCAGGCGAGCACACTGGGTGGTCTCCTGCAGGTGGGGCAGGGGCTGCTGGGGCTGGCAGAGGCCCCGGGGGTGGCGGGCGGGCCGTGGCGGTGGGCAGGGCCCACGGGAAGCCGGTGAGCGGCTGGCGGGGACGGGAGGCAGGACCGGGCAGCTGGCAGCACTTCCGGCCGACAAGCAGGCTGCGTGTTCTCCTGCAACAGGCTCTAAAAATAGTCGGCAAGACCAGAGGAGCTGGCCACGCGGGGCGCAGGGCCTGGCAGGGTGACCTTCTCCATGGAGACCGGGACGGGCTTGCTGGTTGGTCCTTGGTTTTCTTCGATGGGAGCAGCAGCAGCAGAGACTCACTGGCTCCCTGGAAACGCCTCCTGCAACATACTGACCACGGGGAGTGGGGGCCGCACCAGGCCCCTGTGACCTGGGTCAGGACAGCAATGCCCAGAAACAAGGCTGAAACAAGGCTGTCACCTGACGTTAAAGGAAGGTCCACGCTCTGCTTTGCTGTTCAGTTTTCATGAGATACTTTAAAAAACCCTCACCCAAGCATATGATTATTAATTTTTAGAGGGAGGGAGAGGGCAACCTCCATGTGCGAGGGAAACATTGATCAGTTGCCTCCTGTACACGCCCTGACCTGGGACCGAACCCGCACCCCAGGCATGTGCCCTGACCGGGGACCGAACCCACACCCCAGGCATGTGCCCTGACCGGGGACCGAACCCACACCCCAGGCAAGTGCCCTGACCGGGGACCGAACCCGCACCCCAGGCATGTGCCCTGACCGGGGACCGAACCCGCACCCCAGGCATGTGCCCTGACCGGGGACCGAACCCGCACCCCAGGCATGTGCCCTGACCGGGGACCGAACCCGCACCCCAGGCATGTGCCCTGACCGGGGACCGAACCCGCACCCCAGGCATGTGCCCTGACCGGGGACCGAACCCGCACCCCAGGCATGTGCCCTGACCGGGGACCGAACCCGCACCCCAGGCATGTGCCCTGATCGGGGACCAAACCCACAATCTTTTCGTGTTCAGGACGGTGCTCCAGCCAACTGAGCCCCAGGCCAGGGCATGAGATACTTTTGACTCTTTATATAATGTCTTCAAAACTGAGTATATTGTTAAATTTTATTTACTTAAATGTAAGACTCTTCAGTGATTCGGGACACTGTCCCCTCGTGCAGTCAGGATGTGCACAGAGGCCTCATGCCGTCCTCCCTGTGGTCCCGGAACAGTGAGACCCTCCGTGCCCTGCGTGCCAGCCTGCGGAAGGAGCGCGTGGGGGTCGCTGAGCTTGGGGTGAGCTCTGGGTCCCAGTGGCACCATCTGAGTGCCTTCCCTGACCCCGGGCCTGGACCCTGGGCAGCCTGGCCCTCTGCATTCCCCGGGCCAGGTCCCTCAATCAGGACACACACAGCCTCCTCGCTGTCGTCATGGCCCGTGGGGCTCTCCCCGCAGAGGGAGGTGCTGTCTTCCCCGAATCTCTCCGGGCCATTTTCAATGAAGATTGTGCAAGAGCAACCTGGAACAATCCCACTAATCACATGTAAATGATGTGTCATGTATGCAGCCTGGATCTGACAGAATGGGAACGAATTCAAGAAACACTCAGCGTTGATAAAAATAATGAAACCAGTTTTCCCGAAGAAATACATTTCAAGAGAACTCTGGGAACATAGTTTCAATATTTTAAATCAGTGAATTAAATAAAGTTATAGTTTGTGGCCTAGCTCAACAGCTGACATTTTACATCAGCGGTTACATAATGTCAGCTAATTTTCAAGTAACCTACATAGGATGTTTGGGGGGAAGATATGAACTCTCTTTTGAAGTTGTATTTATTTTTATATAATTTTGAACTTTTTCTCAATTTTATTGAGGTATAAATGACATATATCATCTTATTAAAATTTATAAAGCATCAATAGACAAAACCCTTGAAATTCACTTTTTTTAATGAAAATAAACTTTAAAGTCAGTTAGCTGCATTACTTCATAGTCTACCACCGAGCATTGTGATTTTCCTTGAATCGTGATTTTTCTCCTTAAGATCACCCTCCTTGTCATTAAAGGGGCTGCATTAAGTCCAGTTTTAATTTGTCCTGTTCATTCGCATAAACACAACAAGAGCAGCAAATGATCACTTATGATCTTTAGTTCTGCTTTGCTGCAACTCACACAAGGAAACTTTAGGGTGACCTTCAGTTTGCCCTTCAGGGCACAGAAGCTGAGCCACACACCTGCCCTCTGCCCTTGCCTGTAAAACCCGTACTTTTCCAAGTCCTTCAGGTTTTCCATTGTGCCTTAAGGTCCCTTCTAGCCATCTTTCAGGAAAGCAACTTTCCTTCCTTCCCTGGAAAGATTGCCATGAACCGCACAACCAACCACAGTACCAGGCCTTTTATCTCGTGGGCTTTTATTAGCTTCAAAAGTCAATCCCAGTTCCTCAGGGCTTTTTGGTAACAACCAGAGCCTAAGCATGTCTCCTTCAGGCATGACATTCCAGTCAAAGTCATGGTCAACAAAACCTCTATTAACTGGTCTTATTAGTTTTATGCAAAGAAACCTTATGTCATTACTTGTCCAGAATGCCAAAGTCTGGAGGGATCAGCTAGGGAGAAAAATATACAGTGTGAAGGGAAATCCTTGTTCTAATATTCACTAAAATATCATTTCCATACTTTACATTTTCTTTTGTTCACTGTCCTACATGTGAGGGATTTTTGGGGGGAGGAGGGGGATTTGCTGGCTCATTTATTGATTTTGCTTTCATTTTCCACCCTGCACTAAAAATTTTTTGCCTGTTTGCTTTTCTATTACCTTTGTCCCACCTTTATCCCTATTGCTTCCCCCCACCCTGCCCACCCCTTCTCCCAGTCTTTACTCCGTGGTCCGTGTCCATGGGTCATTTATACATTTTCTTTGACTAAACCCTTCCCCTTCTTACCACTTCTCTCCCTCCCCCTCCCCCCTTGTTACTGTTAGTTTACTCCTTGTTTACAAGCCTTTGGTGCAATTTTGCTCATTTGTTTGTGTTGTTCGTTAGTCTCCTGTATTAGGTGATATCATATGGTATTTTTCTTTCGTTGCCTGGCGTATTTCACGAAGCACAATTCTCTCTAGTTCCATCCATGTTGTTGCAAATGGCAGGAATCCCTTCTTTCTCTCTGCTGCCTAGTATTCCATTGTGTAAATGTACCACAGTTTGTGACCCACTCATCCACTGATGGGCACTTAGGCTGTTTCCAGCACTTGGCTATTGTAAACAGTGCTGCTATGAACATAGGGGTGCATAGACTCTTTTGAATTGGGGTTTCAGGGTTTTTTGGATATAGTCCTAGCAGTGGAATTGTTGGTTCAAAAGGCAGTTCCTTTTTTAGTATTTTGAGGAAACTCCATACTGTTTTCCACAGCGGCTGCCCCAGTCTGCACTCCCACCAACAGGGCACGAGGGTCCCTTTCCCCACGTCCTCGTCAGCACTTGTTGTCTGTGGATTTGTTGATAATAAAGGTACCACAATAAATCACAAATTAAAAGTAGCAATGTTAGGGTCATTTGACAGAGACGTGAATGACGGGAATTTGTCATTCGTAATGTGTGCAAGGATGTTGTTACGGGTGAGCGTCTGTGGGAAGGGACCAGTGCATTTTCCCATCATTCATCAGAGAAGTCAATGCTTCCTGTAGGTTTTAATGTGTTTCCTACAAATAGGACCAGAACGTTCAGCTCTCCCTGTTTTTACTGCGGTTGCTTCTGCTTCCTTTTCATCATGTACTTAATGCTAAGAGGCTGTGAACAGCCCACAAATTCAAATGTTTTCACCCGAATCACGTCCCCTCTGTAACACTTCCTGTTGTTTGGGAACCTGACCCTTGATCGAACCTGACCCAGCATCCTTTCCGTTTCTGCACACCTGCTTCTGTCAGGCAGGGTCAAAGGGCTGTGGACGGGCCTCACCGAGACGCTCCCGCAGGACCTGCCCTACCCCGGTCAGACACTGGCAGCCGCGCGTCTAGCAAGGGGGCAGAGGGTGTGGGATGCTGTCCTGCCTTCACAAGCACACACCTGGTCAGCGAGAAGAGGCTGTCGGGGCGAGCAGTCACACGTGCAGGGGAACCTGTCTGACCCCGTCACGGGCCTGCGCCAGGCTTTCCTGTCCTCGAGGCCTCATCTTGTGCGCCCTGGCACCCAGCACCCAGCGTTCGCGTGTGAACTGATGCGGTGTCATTTTTGGGTGAGTGGGTACAGACTGTGTGTGCTTCCTTAGTAGTGACGGTTAAATGAATTCATGTAAAGAGCTTAGAACAGTGCCTGGTAATCACCACATACCAGACTGAATTCTTACAAAAAGAGTAAGATTTAGAAAACTTTTTAGAAGTTTCTCTTAAGCTGACCTTGGGGAAGTGGGCGGGACCCGGAGAGGGCAGCATGAGGCTAGCGGCACGGGGGAGCCTGGTGTCTGAGCACGGGAGGACCACCAGGCTGGTGGCGGGCTGGATGAAGGGCTCTCTAAGCCCGCGTTGGCTAAACCGAACACATTCCAAGTGACATGGCCACCGCGCACAGACGACAGCGGGTGCAATCAAAGCCTGTCCCCTGAACTGAAGGGACTTCCACACTCAACTCACCTTTCGCTCTGGCGGGTGCGGCTCAGTGGGCTGGGCGCTGCCCCACAAACTAAGGTCGCTGGTTCCACTCCCAGTCAGTGCGCAGGCCTGGGGTGTGGGCCAGGTCCCCAGTGGGGGCGTGCGAGAGGCAGCCAATCAGTGCTTCGCCAGAAAAAGAAAGACTTCATCCCCTCTGCAGCCTGAGGTCCCAGCACCTAGTGACACAAGCAGCTGTCGGCTGTCCCCCGTGCCCGTGGGGGCCCGACAGCTAAAAGGCTGCCAGGGAACACCTGGAACTGGAGAGCGCCACACCTGCGTGTGCGTGGCTCTGCCTGCGCGCATGCACCTCGTCCCTTCAGTGACGCGCCTCGCGGCCTCTCCAGTGTAGCTGAAGATGCCAACAGCATCCCTGTGTGTTCCGGAGCCACTGTGGAGTCAGAGGAGGGGGACCTGAACATAAGCACCGCCACACCCTGAGCTGAGACAGCGGCTGAGTGATGAGGGGCTGGGCAGAGGGGTGACACGTGTCCCCGGGAGGACAGAGCAGGACAGCCGCAGGGTTCGTCACGCTGCACGCAGCCGGAAGTCAGGACCTGTCTGTCTCAGACCGTGGCGAGCCGCAGGCAACCGCGACCGAGCACAGCCCCACGCACGGAGGGCTGCGGCGGGGACCGCCCGGCCCGTGTGCCTGCAGCAGCACCGCGGCACTGTAAAAGCAGCGAGGACAAACCTAAACGTACACATTCGACTTTATTATCATGTCACCTAAAGCTTGATTTTATAAAACACAAAAAGGCATCTTTAAAAATTCTCTATCACCAAAATTTAAACAGTAGAAATAGCGATAGCTTTGTAAGTGTAAATTATATACATTAAATCAAATAATTGGAGACTTCTTTCAATATGGAAACTATACAAATGAAATAAAGGGCAAAAGGACCTAATGCAACTTGACCAAGAGGTCTGATTACAAAGGCATCTAGCTTCATAGCAAACGTTCTCCCATCTCGTTACCACCTTCAAAGAAAATGACGTGACAGTGCTCACGTCACCTGTTGGCTCCCTTGCAGACAGTATACAAAAATCTACGTGAGCTCTACAGAAAGTCAGACAGCTAGCGGGACATGGGACAGTTACGCACAGTTAAGTATCATGTGAACTCTCCCCAACTAAACAGCAATGAGACGCACACGAGCTCTGGCTGACCTGGCTCTGGAAACACACGTGAGAACTAGGTTTGTCCCCGGCTCCGCTTCAGTCAAGGACAGGGACTTTGTAGGCCACCACGCTGTTTACTTTGTGGATCGTGGTCGTGAAGGACCGCAGGCGGACCTGCTCAGAGTTGATGATGCACTGTGGTCCCGACTCCTCCCACTTCTCGGGCACGACCAGGTCTTTGTCTGTGTAGATCAGCAGGTCAAAGGAGCCTGGATTGGAGAGAAGGTTCGTCAGTGCGCTTTGTGCCCGCGGAACCCCGCGCTGCCTTCCGTTCTGAACCTCCCAGCATTAGAAGCGACGGTGTCGCCGCGTCTCTAACCACTAGGTTATTCTTTTTGTTGGTGGAAATTAATTTCAGTACAGAAAACACTGCACTCCTTTTACTTTATCTTGTGAAGGATTCAAGTGTTGTCTTCCTTACTGAGAAAACCATTAGGACCTATTTGCAGCCAGTGCACAATCTCATGGGGCCTGACTGAGCCACGGGTGACGAGCTCGCCGTCCTGGGATGGCCGTGCCCCGTGCCGGGACCGCACCTGCACCCGGGCGCTCAGGACGGCGCTGGAGAGCAGGGCAGTCACAGCTCCAGCGCTAACGACACACGTGACAACGTGCAGGAAACAGAAGCCGTGAAAGGAGTCACACCCGAGTTCTGAAGCCAGTGCTGTGGGACAGGTCCCTTCCCTTCCTTCTTAGTGCTCCCAGGTTTTCTGGAACGCATGACTCGGGCTTTATAATGCTCCCCCTCATTTACAGCACATATAATAAATAAGGAAAACATGTAATGAAGAGATAATTCTTAGAGTAGTCGCTCCGCGTTCTCCCCAACAACGCCAGCCCAGGAGAAATAGTGTAACACTCACAGGAAACTTCCAGCAGGGGCAGAAATGTCACCGTGGCTGTGATCTGTCTGATCACTGAGCGGATTTCATCCTGGATGGCTTTCTGGGATTTTTCTCTGGGCGTGCTATCAAAGAAAGCAAATCAACCAACTCATTTTTAGTTTTAACAAGTTATTTCAAACATTGATAAATTTATTTATTTAATGAAATGCTTCCAAAATCAAACAATACATTAAAAGGAGTTCTTTTCTTTTTCCCCCCTTTTGAGATGAGTACACGTATACCCTCAGGCCCTATAACCCGGTAGGCACAATATATGTTCTTATTATTTTCCTTATCCTACCCAATCACTATCAGAGAAGGAAAACTCTGACTCCAAAAAACCTCCGCTGCCTTGCGGCATACCTCTTCAGGGGAAAGGCTAAGGGAGTAAACCCCGACAGAAAATCCGGAGCCGGAGTCCCTAAGGCGGTTTGACATTGTAGTCAACACCGGCAACTCCTGCGGCGCACCTGAAGCCAAGCTGTATTGACTCCGTCTTTCCCTTGGATCCTTCAGCTGCGAAGAGAGGGGGGGTCTGTTGCATGGGCAACAGCAGACCCTCCATATCACCCCGCCCAGGCTCTGTAGCTTCAGCTTCACTGGAGAGGACACTCTAGCGTCATCGCAAGATGTCGATTCGACACGGGAGGAGACAGATACCGTGTCACTCCCGAGTCGGACTGCACAGCCATTCTCGGCGGTGCAGATAGACTCTTAAGAAGCTACACCATCGTCTCTCGAGACGGACGGCTGCCGACTGACCCAATCACCTTTGAGGGTTGGTCTTAAGTGTCAGGGCATTTGGTATCAATAACAGAAAATCTGTCACGTGGTTCATTAGGAAAACCTCACCACGGTTGAGAACAAAAATAGCAAGTGGGACCCACGAAATTTAATTGGATAATGATTTTGGCGTGTTTAGTCATGCCTCACTGCCCAATTCCCTAAGTCCTCAAACTTTTTATGAGCTGAACGTACCCTAACACAGACCAAAAGTAAGCTCAACGGCGTGACCAAAAGCGGCCCCGAGCGCACAGGCGAGCAAGCCCACGACAGGGCCGGGCACCAGTAGGCTGGGCTGGGCACGGCAGGGCCTCCCGGGGCCGCGGGGGGGTGGGCGGCGACGAAGGAAAGGCAGCAGGGCTGCTCCGTAGGCCGGGAGCACCCAGGGCAGTGCCTTCCCACAGCCCCCGAGCGGCCCACCTGGCCCCCCACGCGCCACCACGGGCACGCGCTTTTGGGATTCATGGACTTAGACTAAAGGCAATCGGTTAACAATAGTAAGCCATCTGGACAAATCAATGACATGTTAAAGTGAGAAACTCTTTTCCACAGGAGATTGAAAATCAAATTAACATAGCTTAGAAGCAAATTATACCTCATATGAGCCTATTTCAATGTAATCAGAACTCATTTTACTAAAGAAAACAGGTTTTGGGGAAAAAATACCAGGTTTGTCCAGAAGGTATCCAGCCATGTACTGTTAAAAAATATAGGACTTTATCAAAGATACAAGAAACATTGTACCCAGGACAATGACACCCCAGTCCCCTTCAAAGGAGGCCCCTTTGGACCTCACGCAGTCCTCCCAGTCACCATCAGCTGCCCCGTCGTATTTTCCTGAATCTCAGTGATGGTCTGAAATCTCTTCCCTCTCAAAGGTGATTTTAGTTTTGGGAGAAGCGAGAAGTCACAGGGCGCCAAATCTGGTCTCTAGAGGGGGCTGAGCCACCTGGGTGATGTGACGTTTCACCAAAATACTCTGCACCAGATGCGATGCATGAGGCATGCTGTTGTGATGAAGCTGCCAATCACCACGTGTCCACAGCTGTGGCTTCTGAGTCATCTGAATAGTTTCCACGGAGGAACGTTCAAGCTTAACGCAAAATCTGGTGCAGATTTGTTGCTCTACTGGCCCAGTCATTTTGAATGTGACGGCCACACAGTACACATGCTCACTCAGTGGCATCTACCGCCCCACTGACTAGTACAGTGAGGTCGTCACTGTTCACACATGTGCATTCCAGTCCCCTCTCCTTGGCTGCTAGGGTTACAAAGATGTCATGCAAACCGTTCTCGTTACATTAACAATGGCTGGACTTTTCCCAGACAGACCTCGTACAAGGAAGTGGAAATAACTTAATTCACTTACCTGTCATCTTTGGCACTTTTGTCACACTCGATATCAAACTGCCATCTCTCGAGGACTTCTCCACTCTCAATATTTGAGATGACGACCACCAGTTTCTGAACCGAGCACTTGTATAACCAGTCTGGAACACACAACGAGGAAGCAGTGTTGCTCAGCCGTGTGACAGAAGGCGCTCTCCTGACCCCGCCCAGGCCCTCAGCGGGGTCTCCCCACGGACTCTGCAGCCCCTCGCTCCGTTCTCAGCAGGGGCAGCGGGGCAGTGAGCACGTGGCTCCCCGCCCCATCCGGGGGAGCGGCAGGAGGCCGGCACCAGTGAACGGGACTGGAGCTGCGGTGGCTGCCAGGGAGGTGGGCCCCGACGTCGGGGAGCGGCAGCCCCAGCCTTCCCAGGGAGTTCGCACCCGGGCGAGGCCCGAGCTCAGCCCCGAGAACCCGCAGCATTCAGCATGCAGAGGGGGCAGTGAAGAGCGTCTGACCGAGAAGGGGGCCGAAAGGCCAAGACTGCAGCTGAGAAAAGAGAACGAACAGGTGAGGCCGCCAGGTGAGCAGGGGCCCCCCCCGCCGGGGTGCGTGGGCCAAACCCCCAGGACACGCGACTTCGAGGGCCTGGGAAGGCACTCCTGTGTTTACAGCGGCGTGGGAGGCAGCCAGGCCTGTACTTCAAGCTGTCCTTCTGGCTGCGGTGTGGACAGTGGCCTGGCGGGGACCTAGGAGCACTGGTCAGCAATACAAACAGGAAGTGACAAAGGCTTGTAGAGGGCTCAGCGGGCCGAGGGGGGGCCGCGGGCAGGCTCGGGGGTGTAGCGGTTACAAGGGACCCCCGAGTGCGAGCGAGAGGATGCAGCCAGGGCAGCGCCTGCCTTCTTGCTCAGATTGCTGGTTGCGTGGGTGACCAGTCACTGAGAGGACAGAGGAGTGACATGGGGGTGACCCCGGGGGTAGCCCTGCACGCTGACTCTGAAGCATCCCTGAGGCAGGCACATAAGGATGTCGGGGGGCCGTTCCCCAGGGGCCCAGGGCTGACAGGAGGCTGGCATCACCCACAGGCTGTCGGAGAGGCTGTGCACAGACTGACGTCAGCTAGGGGCAGCGAGGAGTGGCTGAGACTGAAGCCCTGAATAAAAGGGTACATTGAGGCAGCAGGGGCGTTTATTCTAACGAGACAGAGAACAAACGTAGTGATGTTTAAGGCCTGTGGGCCACCTAGGTCCCTGCTGCATATTCTTCTTAAAACAACCCTTTAAAAATGGAAAAATATCCTTCGCTTACAGACAGTACAAAACCAGGCCGTGTATGTTGGACGCGGCCTCGGCCTTGCTGGTCCGTGGCAAGAGCAACAGCTTTCTGTCATCTTAGTTCTGAAGAGGAGGAGACTGGGCAGACCGTAAAGACCTGGGCGAGGTGGTAAGTTTTCCTTCTTTTAAAACTGGGGGTGATCCAGGTCAAAACGGAGACGTCAAAAGCATGAGTGCAGAGGCCAGAAGAAGGCTGGAGGGACAGAGGCCAGAGCAGGCGGACAGCTCCCCCCGAGGGGACAGTCCTCCATGTAACTGCCGGAGAGGCAGATGTCAGACAGGAGGGTCTCGAGTGCGTGAGAGGCAAGGGCAGCGGGGCAGCTCGGGCAGGTCTGTCTGCCCCGCCGACCCAGGTGAGACGCAGACCCGCGGCCGCCGGGCGCCCAGGCCCCGGGAGCAGCCCCGAGGAGGCCGCGGGCGGGTCAGCGCTGACGTGAATCAAAGCAGGATGGGATTTTAAGAACCGCTTGAGATGAAAAGAACGAGATACACGGAGCAAGACAAAGAGCCCCGCGGCACTCTGCGGACTAGTGCTCGCAAAGGTCAAGGACCGGGAGCACCACCCTGCAACTCAGAAAACCTGCAGGCGAGAATCCCTGGTGGAAAGAAACCTGAAAGAGAAAGAAACACGCTTCTGGAAGGAAAAAGAAATCGATGCCAAGCAAGTGCTGACCCAACAACACAGACCTCCCTGAACACTCGGGAAGGGCCTAACGGGGCTGGGCTTTTTAGAGGTGAGCGGGGACAGGGGAGAGCCGAGCACGGGCTCCGGGGAGCTCCGCTGCCGGTGGTTCTTTTTCCCTTTACGCCTTTTCTGACGTTTAGTTCCCACATGGAGTCCGATTTTATTTCCTTGGTCTGAATGATGGCTTTAGACTCCAAGCAGGTACAGAAAAACACATCGTGTTAAGAATACAGTGTTTGCTTTTTTCCTGCAGACAATAAATGCCACCAATTATGTAAAACCCTGACTGGTTCCGTCTGGCCCCCCACACGCCGCTGATGGAGGCCGTGGGTGGAGCCGCATCAGAGTCCTGACCCACGCATGTTATGTGCTTCCTCCCAACGGAGAGCGCGGGTGTCTGAGATGGGTTTATTTCACCCTTCTGTGCCCAAAGCTGAAAAAGAACCACCGCGCGGCTAGGACGCGGGGATTCCAGAGGCTGCAGAACTCCAACCCGTTTCCCATCATGGGATACCTTTCAGCTGCTCCACCACGTTGTTCAGGTACTTGGTGAGCTCCGGGTCCGTGGTGACGAGCAAGGTGAGCCCGTACTTCTGCACGCGAGTGAAGGTCTCGGCGGGATAGATGCCGCGCTGGTACAAGATGCTGTTGATGCCAAACGCTGCAGGCGGAAGACGCGTGCAAGGCAGGCCACGGTCAGTCTGGGTGTCCCGCCAGAAAACGGGACGTTTCAGGGCGCACGGACGCTCCCACGCTGGGGACGCCTGAGCACGGGCTTCTGCGCCCGCCGAAGCGCCACGCCGCGGCGCAACCCGCGCTTTCGTAAGGGAGACGCCTCCACCCACATGGCGAGGAGGGACACATGCCGGACGCGCGGCGGCCCGGGCCAGGTTTCCTCTCCCGGCAATCCGCGCCCGCACTCGGCCGCCCGCCCCCGCCCGGTCCCGCCGGCTGCCACCGGGGAAGGGACCGCGCGCCCGGGTCCGCGGGGCCCGCCCGAAGAGCCGCCAGCCCGGGCCCCGGGGGGCGGGGGGAGCGCGCGGTAGTCCCGCCCCGCCGCCCGAGGTCGCCGCCCTTCCCGGCGCGCGCGGGGGCCGGGGCCTGCTCGCCAGCGCGCCTCGGCAGCACCGCGCGCCCCGGGCCGCCTTCACAGCGTCGCGCCCGCCTCCGCCCCTCCCCGGGGCCCCGCCGGGCGGCAGGCCGGTCCTGCAGGCCCCCGGCCGCCCGCTCCCCCGCCCCCCGCCGCCCCGCCGCGCGGCCGACTCACAGAAGAACTCGGCCACGATCTCGGCGCTGCCGCGCAGGGTGATGCCCTGCTCCCGGGAGAGCTGCCGCGCCATGGCCAGGCCCACGCCCACGCCCACGGCCGCGGCGCGCGCCCCCCGCACTCGGCCACGCAGGCTCCGCTGCGGCTCCCGCCACTCGTTTCAAAAGTAACGACGCCGCTCGCCGTCGCGTCTGCGCAGGCGCGCAGGCCCCGCCCCGCCCCCGTCCCGCCCCCGCGGGCGCGTCACGCGGCGCCGGAGGGGCGGGGCCGGCAGTTCCGGGGCGGCGGCGGCGTGGGGGGCCGTTCCCGGGGGCGCGCGGGGCCCGGAGGCGCTCAGGGTGTGGGAGGTGGGTTCCGAGTGCCGCCGACTGTCCCCGAGGCGCCTGGCGGCCGGGCGGCGGGCAGGGCCGTCGGCGGGGGCGTCTCGCCCGGCACGTACGCTCGTGGCTTCCGTCGCGCCCCCTGCGGGGGGTTTCAGCCCAGCCACCAGCCTCCGGGGCCCGCGGGCGCCGCGGACACGCGGGCCCGAGCGGAGACCGGCCGCCCGTGCAGAACCCCGGAGTCTGGGGACGGAACAGAAAGGCCACGTGTCCCACTGATGGGGCTTAAACGGTTCCGCACTGAGGCTGCGCTTCCCGCGCGTTGCAGGAGATAACGCGTGTTATTGCAACGACCCCACTTGCTCCTCGTCCGTGTGCGGCCTGACCTCCAGGCGCGGACAGTGCTGCGTGTGGCCCGAACCCCACTTCTCACGCGCGCTGCTGGTCTCCGGGCGCTCGGAGGGCACGCGTGGGCACCGGCGTCCCGCACAGGCCCGAGGCCAGCCCTGGGGTCGCTCTTGGGGGAGCAGACGGAGGGGAGCGGGCGATGCCTGCCGCGGGGGCGGGGGGTGGATAAGGAGGCGCCCGTCAGAGCAGGACGCCCGGACGCGGGGCCTGCGCCGGTGACCGCCGCGGGGGCGGAGGGAGGTGTGGGCCCGGCAGCGCGGGGGGGCGGGGGGGCGGGGGGGGACCACCTGCTGCGGCCCCACGGGGTTCCGGGGGCTTCGCGCGGGCGCCTGCTCTGACAGTGACCCCTCAGGGGCTCGGGCACGCACTCCCGACCTTTACGGAATGTCCCTTTAACTTGTTTTTGGTTACTCGGTTCACTTTAATTCGCAGCTCAGCCCCTTCTAACGTGCGTTGTTTAGGGGACGCTGTTTGGACGAGGAGTAGAAACTAGGGTTTGTTCTTTGGGCAGAGCTCACGCAGAGCCCTGTCATGGCACAGGGACAGCCGTGGGGAAGTGTGCGTAGACCCGCCTGTGTCCCACAGTGAGATGCTAAAACCGGAAGTACTCACAGGCGTTTCTAAAGCCGGAGTCAGCGCAGCCCTGACTGCGGCGCAGTGGATCGGGCGCCGGCGCGAACCAGGAGGTCCCCGGTTCGATCCCCAGCCAGGGCACGTGCCTGGGTTTCCGGCCAGGTCCCCAGCAGGGGGCACGTGAGAGGCAACCACACACGGATGTTTCTCTCCCTCTTCCTCCCTCCCTTCCCCTCTCAAAAAAGAAAAGTAAATAAAATATTAAAAAAATAGAACAAAGTGTAACTTTAGGCTGAAAGTAACTTGATTAATGACTTATTAAAGAATTGTATAGATAAGGAAACAGGTCCCAAGTGGCTATACAGTTAAAGATTCAGCATCTACTTAATAGATTTAGTATCAGAATTTAGGGTTTCTGACTTAGGCTCTTTTTAAATTATATCTATCTGAAGACATGCTGGAAAAAATGTTATCTTTAAAGATGATTTTAAAAAATTAACTTATATTAGGCTAAGAATTTTTACTCAATAACCTGTACACATAACTTGTCAAGAAAATGGCAGTTACAATCTATAGGAAATTTTGTTAACAAATAGTTTTCAACTGCCAGAAGGTGGCACTGTTTATATGTGAAATATAATAATATCTTTTAAAAATTGAGTCCCCATATCTGTGCCTCAGTTCAAAGTAAAATGAAGGGAAAATGAATTTGGTGGTTTCCAAGGTATTCCTGTATGTGGAATACATCAGAATGAGTTGTTGGATTATGATGTAGAAGTGTATCCTTCTAAACATTTATGTGCACTCATGTGTGCACCCTGCCCCACAAAAAACATTTACATTTAATTGCATGTTAATTTTTTAAAACATCAAAACATTTTAGGTAGATGAGTCATTCTTGTAGACTTCAGAAAGATTTCTTTTTTTTCAACTGGTCAGGTGTTATTTTAGTCTTGAGGCCAACATCTTGAAATAGTCTTGAAATAGTCATGTATTTTAAATCAGATACAACAGAGATACTTACCTATATGATAATTTTAATAAGACATTCACCTACTGAATTTTGAGAAAAAACTTTTGTGCACATAGATGTTTATGTAAGTCTGGGGAATTTGCTTATTTTAGAAAAGGATGCTGCCATAAGTCTTAAACTTTTTCTTTCTTATATACATTTTTCATTTGATGTGAGGGGCAAGAATTATAATTGTACATTTTCTCCTCTGATTACTTAAGGCTTATTTTGTAGATCTAACGAATGTTTATATTTTTTCATGGGCATAAAAATTAATTTGCATAAAGTGAATCCCAAAGACCCGTTTTCCCCACATACTTTTCTCCCAGGAGCTCTTGACTGGTGGTCCACCTGTTCATAAAGGTGGCACAATAAATCTGAATCATGACATTTTATTATTAAGCAGTGGCTTAATAAAGGCAACAGATAATCTCTGTACTGGCATAATTTATAATTTTTAATGATCCAGTTGGATATGTAGGATATGAAATTCATTTTTAGTAAAAATTAAGTACCAAACATTATTGAAAACAAATATCCATAGTTCTTGTAATGAGAAGCATGGCTGTCTCTTATCAGAAAGCATTCCCATGTTTTACTAGGATTTCATTTTGATAATTTTATTATAATTCTTTTGAAATAGTGCCCTATAGTCACTTAGAAGTCTTTTGATAGCCCAACCATGGTCAGGTACTGTGAATGGGGTTCTGTGACCAGTTGTATTTGACAGCACAGTGTATTTTAAGCTATAACTGAAATTCAGAACAGATCAGAACAGTTTTAGATATGGAAACTAGCAACACAAAACCTCTGTGAAGAATTAAAAAGTCATGGTTGCTATTAAATTAATGAAAATAGATTTAACATGTTAATTGATTTTACAATTATATATTAAATCTGGTCAACAATTTATGGATATAGTAATTTTTAGCTTGTTGCTTCTGAATATTTTATATGCAGGGTTATTTTTATTATTGCTTAGTATGAAAGCATAGTTGACTTAGCTCTGTTAAATCTACCAACTAATGATAAAATGAAGATTTGAGTAAGTGGGAAGATATCTTTTGAAGCATTCCATAGACAAAACAATAAATCAACTGTAAATATAGGTCTTTGTCACATAATTGTCAATACCTCTTTATGAAGATTTACAGGAAGAAACGTTCTGTGGAAACAGGAAAAATCACTAACTCATTTATATTTTTTCTCTTTAGTGAAACGCGGCCTTTTCATCTGAAATCGCTCTGGTAACCTGCCTTGTATGCATAGATCATTCAGACGGTACAGAGGTCGGGCCTCGTTTCTCAGGTTACAAGTCGGGCATGTGCATTAATTTTATCACTTGTGCCAGGGCTTTCCACTTACAAGCTGAATACGTACCTCACCTACGTAACATCAGCTAACGCCAAAAAGGCTTACCGAAGGCCGGAGCGTGGGTTTATGTTGGGGAGCGCGTGGATTAGAGAGGAACCGGAGTCTTTACGATGGCCGGGCCCCAACGGGCTGTAGGTGGGGAGGCTGACTTTCCCCACGGAAGGAGTTGCGGTTCCCTGATTAAGGGGGCCTCTCAGACGGCCCAGAATAGGCCTTTTTAAACCTGCGCTCTGTTATCGTAAAAATAAAACTTGGAACCAAGTTTTATTTAATTAGTGTATCTCCAAGGATATTCTTGTGGAGCCTAGTATGAGAAACAAGAGGGTGTGGCATTTAGATATTTCCAGTGCATTAACAGCTTTTTGTTATTCTTAAAAATGGGGTATACTTATAAATTTGTATACTTAAAGGATTAATAAGATAGGTTCCTTTTCGTTTTTGGAATTTAACATTAAGAGTCTTATTCATTTTGAGTTACCTTTAGTCTCCATTGAATTAATAAAAAATTGTAATATTTAACTTCTAAGAGAGCCAAAAATAGGACTTTAACTCAGAAGCCGAACATCTTGGGGACTTAGGAAGGTATGCACTGCTATCCCCGGGCGCTGCCACCGCGGGGAGGGGGCCGTGGGACATCCGCCAGCACTCCTGCCCTCGGGCTGCCAGGAAGTCTCCCAGGACGCTGGGAATGCGAGGGTCCCTTCCTCTTGTCTTTCCCAGAGACCTTGTTCTTTCAAGTGGCGTTTCCCGTCAGTCACAGGAAAGTCATGCCTACACCCTGGTCTAGTTTATCTCTAAATTATAAACATTTCCATAGTGTTAGGTATAATGTGTGTATGTACATATAGACATACATAAATATTTAGAATACTCACAGATGTTAGTGATTAAGAAAGACGAAACAAATATTCATGTAAAAACATTCTCATATCACTAAAAATACATTATTTTTGCTTTCACCGAACACATTAATGACTATTTTAAGATGTATGTGGTTAATATGCTGTATTATTTTTTAAGATCTTGGTTTGATTATTTGTGAAGAGTGATTTAAAAGTCTGATACTTGAGCTTATCTTAATCCTTGGAATTTTTGGTTTGTTTTTGATTTTTAGTTTTCTTTGGCTTTTTTTTTTGACCGTCAGAACTAAAAGGTACATCACAAAGGTGCGACGTCCCAGGAGCAGCGGGGCAGCGGCACGGGCAAGGGCTGGCGTTGGGGGCCTCGTTCTCAGGAGCGGGGAGCAGAGGACCGGTGGCAGGGCGGCGTTGCCACGTGAGCCGGGGCGGGAGCCCGCGGGGACCCAGACAGGGACCTGGCCCGAGGAAGAGACCCTTCCCACTCACAAACGACCATATGCAAGAGAGTAGAGTTGGGAATGGAGATCCTTCCCTCGTGGTCACGAAACACTGAGGGAGGAGGGTGGGGAGGGCGGCTGGGCAGGGGCGGGTGAAGATGGCCCCCCAGCGAGGAGAGTCGGAGAGGTTTGGGGGACCGCTGACCAGGGGCCGGAGGAGGGGTCAGTGGAGGAAAGAGGATGGCAGTGAGCACTGTTCTCGCCCAGGGTCACAGGGCCTGCTTGCCTGGTGCAGGGTCGCTGTGTCGGGGCAGGGGAAGAGGCCGGCCCCTCTTGGCCTGGGAAACCTCGGTGGGGGCCGGTACCCAGGAAAGCTGCCGAGAAGGAGGGAGAGGACAGGGGCCACGCGGAGCTGCGCAGGCCTTGCGACGTGAGTGCCAAGGCTCCCGGGGGCCGTTTCCGGAGGACCCAAGGGGCCGTTAGGGAGCTCCCTGCAGAGCATCAGGTCCGCTGGGGTCCTGCAGGAAAACCAGCTGTTCGGGGGTAGACGTCGCAGGCCCAGAACGTACACTCAAGGGGTCACAAGGGTGTAAGCGCCCAGCTCGCTCACCCCCGCGGGGACACAGTCCGTGTCCTGCGATCACACCTGGGTCCTTTCCTGGAGTTGTGCGCGGCAGGCTGGCAACGGGGCTTTTCCCGGGAGACAGGAGAGAGCCATTGGAGGGCCCTGAACGTGGGGACAGGACCCCTGACGTGGCGTTTCCGTAACGTTCTCGGAGCAGACGTGACACGCTGAGTGGGGAGCCGTGGTGACAGCTTGGGCAACGAGCGCGCAGGACACTTTGCCCACAGTTGACACTCCGCCCTGAGCAGAGTGCTGGCCTTGCTGCGTTCCCGTAGGTCCCTGGGTCCCCTCCCCTCCCCCGGCTTCTGTGTCTTTGACCTCCTCCACGTTTTCAGCCTTCTTTTCAGCTCCAGCGCCTTCGTCTGGGCCTTTTTGGGGTCTCCCTCGGCCCCTCCAGCCTGAGCTGTCCTCCCGGCTCTGACCGGCCCGAGACAGCCTGCGCGCTGCGGCCTCACCGTGCGCCCAGGTCCCAAGGCGGCCGGCGCGCCCTGACTGTGCTGCGCTTAGTGGTTGCTGATGTTTGATGTCATTTTATTATGGAAGGCCACTAACGGGGTTCTGTCTTCGGGGCGTTGTAATTCTTGGGTTCAGTAAGAGCCTCAAAACCCCCACCCAATAAGTTGATGAGCAGGAAGTGAAAACCACGAACAATGACTATTGAGCAGTCCAGTGAAAAGTTCCTCAAATCTTGCAAAGCACCAGTAGGAGGTAGAAAATTTTGTACTCCCTTATTCTATTCTTCTCCCCAGCAACACGCCCAATAAATCCCCAAGTGCCTTCTCCCAACAGAACACCAAGTGCCTCGTTCCCACCATTGTGCCGTTACCCCCAGACCCAGCCCAGTGTTCCTGCCGTTACCCCCAGGCCAAACCAGTCACTAGGCGCCCCGATACCCTGTTCCAGTCCTCTGTCCCTCCCTTTAAAACCTTGTCGGCCTGTGCACCAGCTGCTGTTCTCTCCTTTGAGACAGCCCGGCAGGTTCCCCGTAATAAATCTTGCACCTCAGCCTCCTTGGTTTTGGGGTTTACTATTCTAACAGTAACGAGCAGCTGAGCATACTTGGTGAGGTGCGGCTTGTGGGCAGAAGATAAGGTTGGCAGCGCTGGTAGCCCGCTGAGGTCCTTACTTCACCGGGTCTTCGCTCGGTTCTGATCAGGTTTGGAAGGTCCTTAAAATCGAGGTCAGAGCATCACGTGCGTTCATGTGGCCGCTGTGTTGGCCTTAAAACGCCACCACAGCGCTGCTGGGCTCTCCCCAGGGGCAGTGATTTTCCTCTTAACAAACCATTTCTGCCTTTTCTGATAGTGGCTCGGTGTCCAAAACCTGTGACTACAAAGTGGACGGGGGGGAATACATGGAAGGTGAAAGGGCATAGAGGGAAGTCTCGGTTCTGGAGCGGGGGTGTCGCCGCCCACACAGGTGCTCCCGGAGCCTCTGAGTCCCTAAGGACCCCCCTTGCAGAGCATCTCTGTGGTACTTCTTAGTACTGTGACGTTATTTTAAGTCCCTTAAGGCTTCGGAGGGTAGAGATTCTGAGTCACGCTTAATGCAGATTGTACTGAACGCATTAGAAAGGACCAAGCAGGAAAACCGACCTTTCAGTTCTGAAACGTTCTATGGATGATGCAGTCCTGCACTTCCGCCTGAACGCTGCCACCGAAACCGTTTTCTTCAGTGACAGAGGACAGTTGAACTTGGTTTTATCTCAAGAGTTCAAGAAGGGGAACAACATGCGTAGAAAGACGTCTTCGTTCTGGACAACAGACCCGTTTTGCGGTCCCACTGGAGGAAGCCCCCTTGAAGTTTTATAGAAAGTGATGTGCAGCTTCATAATCCACTCGGTTACTTGACTTGTCAGGTCAGCGAAGCGTGACGCTCCCCACAGCCGAGGACCCCGCACTCTGCCCAGTGGGCGGCCAAGGCGAACACAGGCAGTGGGGGCAGGCGCCCCGTCTGTGTCTGGGCGAGGCGGCGAGGGCCAACGTGGGAGCGCGACGGACGTGAGCATCTGTGTCCTTTGTCCTGTTTGGGACGGATGGACTGGGCCCCATGTGTGGGAAGAGCATTCACAAAGGCCTCGTTGTCAAAGGCCGGGACGGACAACGCAGTTGGCCGCGGCGTTCGGGCGGCGTCTGTGTCTGGGGCCGCAGCGACACCTAAGGGGCAAACGAGAACACTGACCGGGTTCCACGGGAAAGGCCAGGTCTTCTGTGTCTGTGAGTGTGTGTGTGTGTGTGTGTTATACGGGATCTGAACTCGGGTATGTGACGGGAAAGCCATTTGGGGGGTGATGCGTGGTGTGTGTGATGAAAGGGAACACGCACCTGTTACTGCAGGAACGACATGGCGAACTCAGAGACTGGCAGCTCAGAAAGCACCGGTTTCCCCGACCAGACGTGGCGATCCTGGGTGTGTCCATGTAAAGAAAAGCAGGATGAAATAAAAGCGCCCTGGAGTCCAAGAGGAGTTCGCTCTTTGTTTTTTTTTTTTTTTTGATCTGAGTTTTTTCTCGGCAGGCTGAGCCGTCCGGAGCAGAGAACCATATCTAATCCCCCAATTAGGTCAGGCCCCAGGGTAATCAATCTCCTGAACAGCAGACGCCTTGTCTTCGCCAACGAGGGCTTGGTTTCAAAAGCAGTTTTTTCCTGAGCGAGGGCTGCGGCCGGCCTGGGGAGAAGAGCGCTTTGAGGCCCCGGGAAAGCGTCTGCAGCCTCGGTTCTGCCTGCACGTTGCGAGCCGAAGCGAAGGCTGTGGACACCCGTCTAAAATGAGCGTGGCGGGTGCTGGGACAGCCTGTGAGCACGGCCGCAGGCGCACCAGCGGGTCTGAAGTGCGGACTTTCACGTCCACTTCACGTTCTAGCGGGCGGTCTTCATGTTCATTAAGTACGCCCCTTAGTGACAGTAACTGGACTCGGTCAGCGTGCTCTCACTGGAGCACAGTAACTGAGCAGGCCTCTCCTCCACGATAGACTGAGAGGCAGCAAAACACTTCTCAATGCGGTTTAACAAAAGACCGCCAAGGCCTCCGGAAATTATTTTAGATCATCATTTTCCAGAATCTGATTGTTGGAACTCCGCAGTGACGCATAAGATAACCCTAGAGGCCCTGGAAGGAGCTATTTACTTTCTGGGGAGAGCAGACCGCGTCAGCAAAGGCTCTGAGCAGAAGTGTAAGGGCAGGGCAGGCGTTCTGTAAACCTGAGCTAACGAGGCTGTGATGCGAACGTCCGAAAAGTGCTGGGTCGCTCTGTGTAGCGGATGATACACTAAGTCAGTACCGTTATTTTTCAGTCTAAACTATGGGTTTTGCATTTCTTTATGTAAAACACTCCTATTCTTGTTACTTTTTCTTCCCTGTTTCAGCTGTTCATCCAAAGCAATTAAATATCTATAATAACATGCTACTAGTCCCTAACGGGCGACACACCTCCCCCACTGCTGAGCCTCGGCCTTCTCTCAGCTCCTGCCCCCTGGACGGCGTGAAGACCCCCGCGCCCCGGCCGCTGACCTCCTCTCACTGCTACCGGTGGGTGGCGCGGGTGGGGGGTTTGGCTCGAATACACAGAATTGTATAACTGATGCCTATGTAATCTTATTAACCAGTCCCACCCCAATAACTTTCAATAAAATTATCAGAGCCTGGATTAAGTATGTTTAAAAACAACCATCATTTTTTATAATGTGCTGTGAAATAAATTCACTCTCTGTAAATTTTTTAAAAAGCTTTTTCCTGAAGCTGGTTAGGGATGAGAAAAAGATGGGGGGTATAACTGCCCTTTTACACTTAAATAATATAGAAGTCATAGTGATGCTACTTATTTTATGTTTTAATATCTGTAACCAAATATGCCCTGCCCCCAATTTCTTTTAAAAAGTCGTATTTACCTTACAGGGATCACACTGAGTGAGAAGTTCTTTTAGGGGATGTGTATGCAGTTACTTTCATTTCTCAAGGCTCCGGTAGCCTCTACAAAAGTTCTGTAAGGAGGAAGATGAGGTTTGTCTTCCGCTCCCCGCTCCCCTCCGCCCTGCTGCCGGGGCCCCCGGCTTACCCCCGGCAGCATCCCGGAGACCCCGATGTAAATGCTAAGCCGGGCGCCCTCAGCAGGCTGGGGGCTCCGCTCCGATGGGCCGTTCCCCGCGCGCACAGCTCTGGGGGTTGCTGACTTCAGCCGGGTGGACGTTCAGACTTCAATTTCCATACATTTGCAGTGGAGACGCTTCCTTGTCTGTTCTCGGGCAGTTAAAAAAAAAATCCACGGGGCACGTGTTAGCAGCTCCAAAAGCGAGAGGCTGCGACTGGTGCCACCTTTTCCTGCCCTGCCTCGGACCTCGCCATCGCGAATTAAAGGGGGGACTCAGGGGAGTGTGAGCAGCGCCCTGCGGCTGCCCTGGACCCCTCTTCTCTGATGCAGGAGGAGAGCAGACAAGGGCCCCGGGGCGGAGCAGAGGGTCTGCGCTTCTCAGACCGGCGTTCTCGCTCCTGCGGCGGAGGCGGCCGAGGTTTTCCCGGAGCGCCGCGTCCTGGTTCCTTTCGGCGCGGCAGCGTCTCCTGTCCGGCTGGTCTCCGGGGACCGCGCCGCCCCTCGCCGCTCTGCTGGGCAGTCTCCCCGCTGAACACGGCGTCGTCTCTCGGGCCCCGTGCACGTGTCCTCTGACCTGCGGGTTCTCACTGGAACCCCCGTAACGTCTGCATGTGTCTCACGCACCTCGGAAGCCCTCCAGCCTCTCCCCGTTACTGGGTTTCAAAGCCTCTCTCACGTGGCCGGGCAGTTGTTAAAGCAGCACCCCCTTATTGCGGCTGCGGCACAGCCCCCCAAATCACTGCGCGTGACAGAGCTCAGACACACGAACAGAAACTCACAGACCTGTGAGGAGGAACAAGTGAACCCGAAATTCTAGTTTTAAATCTCAACACCGACTTTTAGTAGAACTGACAATAAGAAGTCAGCGTGTGAGCGAGACTAGAGATGCCCGCCACCACCAGCCAGGGGGACTTAACGGGCATTTACTGCGCCTTCCGACTCACGACAGCACCATGCGCTTTCTCCTCGAGTGCACACGTGACTGCCAAGACAGACCGCGTGCTAAGCCGGCATAGAAATTCCGGTGACATTAAAAAGGTTAAAATCATATGCCAGAGAGTTTATGACCACAGAGAAGTCAAATTAGAAATTAGTAATAGAAAGACGCCAGGATAAATCTTTACTATTTGAAAACAAAATAGCACACTTTTAAATAAATTATGGTTCACAGAAGAAATCGAGAAGGGCAATTAAAAAGTATTTGGATCGAAGTGAAACTAAAACACAACAGTTAAAATTTATGGGGTGCAGCCAAACAGTACACAGAAAAGTTTATAGCACTAAATGTATATTATAGGGAAAAAGAAATATCCCCCATGATGGAAGCCTCAACCTTAGGAAACGAGAAGAGGAGCAAGTGAAACTCAAAGTTAGCAGGAGAAAGGGAATCATGAAAATGCCAGCAAAAATCCACGAATTGAAAAACAAAGTAACAGATAAAAGTCAGTGAAAAAAGTGATTCCTTGAGGGTATCAATAATATTCATAAAACTCAGGCCGATGAGGAAAAAGAGAGGAGAGTCATATGGGAAACATCAGGAGTGAGGGACGAAATCCCTATCCGTCGCACCGATACTTACAAAGGTAACGGGAGCAGACATACACGTGGCCGACGGAGACACAGACCGTTGCTGAACATCGCTGGTCGTCAGGGAAACGGAAACCACAGTTACAGTGACCTCAGTCCTGTCAGAGTGGCTACTGCCAGAAAGATAGGAGGGGACACGTGCTGGCGAGGACACGGGGGGAAGGGAGCCCCCGGGGAACTGCCGGTGGGAGTGCAGACTGGGGCAGCCGCTGTGGGGAGCAGTGTGGAGTTTCCTCAAAAAAATTAAAAATAGCACCGCCACACAACGCAGCCCTTCCACTTCCGGGGCCATAGCCAAAGGAGACGCGATGGCTGGCCGGAGAAGACATGCGCACCCCGTGCTCCTGGCCGCGTGGGCTCCGACAGTGACAACGCTGTAAGAAGTGAGCAGACAGAGGACACGATAGAGCACACGTGGTGCACACACAAGGGAGCATGTGTCAGCCGCCCAAAGAA
Source organism: Furipterus horrens (assembly GCF_987537825.1). NCBI lineage: Eukaryota > Metazoa > Chordata > Mammalia > Chiroptera > Furipteridae > Furipterus > Furipterus horrens. The sequence continues at coordinate 1,772,847 of NW_028327180.1, forward strand.
GGAAATCTTGTGGGCAGTGGGACACGTGAGGTCAGCCAGACAGTCCAGCACTGACGACCTCACACGTGGAACCTAAAAATCCAACCAACCAACAGGAATTCATGGATACGGGGAACAGACCGGTGGATGCAGCTGGGTGGGCGGGACCGGGTGGACGAAGGCATCAAGAGGCACAGGCTCCCGGTATAAGACAAATAATCTCTGGATATGATGGACAGCGTGGTGATTATAGGCCACGATATTGTATGTTTGAAAGTTGCTAAGAGAGTAGATATTAAAAATAAAAACCATACCTAATTGTGGTTGAAGGATGTTAACTACACCTACTGTGGCGGTCATTTAGTGATATGCACATAGAGTGGGTCGTTCTGCTGTGCTCCTAAATCTAATATGATGTCCTGTGTCAATTCTATTTTCATAAAGATATGGGGGAGGGATTAGTATGTGCAATTTCATGGTAAGAATTAAGATATCTTAAACAGTATTGACAAATTCCTGGAAAGATATAAACTATCAAGTTCATTGAAGAAGAAACAGATAACCTGAATAGCCATGTGTCTGTTAAAGGACTTGGATTTATAGGTAGAAATCTTCCCACAAAGGATAAACCATGCCCAGGTGGCTTTCCTGGTGAATTCTACAAAGCATTTAAGGAAGAATTAATCCCAATTTTGTATAAATTCTTCCTAAATTTGAAGAGAAATGAATGCCGCCCGAACTATTCTATGAGGCCAGGACGACCTTGACACCCAAAGAGAAGAAAGATGTCCATGGCAAGATCACCGCAGACCGGTAGCCGTCATCAGCCCTCTGCAGCGGATTCTCTCGGGTTTGGTTTAACTTCCCAAGTGAGCACAGCGTTCCCTTCGCCACACGTGCCACGCTAGTCTGACTCCTGGGATTTCCCTTCAAGACCACGCGCTTGACTCTGGGTGTGTAGCCTCAGAGAACTTGAGCCTCATCTCCAGAAATCAGTCTATGACCTTGAAATAAGAAGACAATATCTTCTCGGGAAAAAAACAAACAAACCAACAAGCCCTCATCTGAGGTTTACTTTTACGCTCTGAGAGGCAAGGACGGTAAAAAAAACATCTCGGGAATGTGGGACAGGGTGAGTTGAGTTCTGTGTCACGTGCAGCTGAGCTGAAGGTCTGCTCTCGCTGGGAGAGACGCCGGGGCCGGGGCCCCTCTGCAGGCCCTGCGTTGCCCCTGACGGCGCAGCGGGCACTTTCTCGAATTCCGGGTTCCCAGGCTGTGGCGCACCTTTCTTCACTTCTCGCCTCTGAGGGTGGATCGTGTTTCAAAGATTCTGATGTTTACCTGCCTTCTTCACACTTTGACACCCCTGGCAAAGGCCTGCGTCATCCGGGGTGGCCTTGATGTAGCTGTCATTGCTTGTCCACGTGCATGAAAAGGTGCAGAGTGAGTGGCAGCCTCCAGGAGGGAATCCCAGAGACCGCACCCAACCCCAGCAGGCCCGCGCGCAGGCCACAGTGTCGTGCGGCCGAGCGCGGCCACCCAGGACGTGGGGCGCGGTTTGAAAGACTGGACTTGGCCTGTAAGCTTCAGGAGCACCTTAACCAGCACGTTCTGCTTATGTCTTCGTTTCGATGTCGGCTCAGGGAGGACAGAGGGTAGGAGCCTCTGCCGCAGTCCGCAGTCAGAGCCTTCGCCAGCAACGTGCCTGCGTCCGGGAGGCCCGGCGCCACGGCTTGGACAACATACTGGTCCCTTTCTCTGCGGTTCCCAGAGTAATTGCACCGTTATGGCCACTACAATATTAGGGCTCCGAGGCAGACACGGATTGGGGGGCTGTGGGGTTTTTGAACTGTTCATTTTAAAGACGTTGCTGTGGCTATGTTTTCTGAAGGAGAAACACGAATCACATCCTATCAAAGGAGGCATTAAAGCATTTGACAGAGAGACTGGAAAATAAAATTTACAGGGATGTCGTATTTCCTAACATTCTCATAAATAACATTCTTTCTGAGAACGACTTCCAAATAAGTTCTCTAAAAGCGAACTTCAAAGTCTAACTTCGGGCCAGAAGTAAACTACTTTGTCTTGTTTATTATAGACGGTCATCTTTGAGGGCTTTGAAGTTTCGTTCGGAAGAGGATTTAGCACTCTGGGAGTTTATATTTAGGATTGCAGTACTAACTGGTTATCTTTCCTGAAACGTAATAGGCATCATAAGTGCCTTCTGACACTCAATATTTTCAGTGTTTGTCATTGCTGTACTTGGCAGTTATTATTTTTAAAAAATCTCTCTGATCCCCGTCTGAAGAGGAAACCAAAATTGCCTCTCCATCACTTCACTGTCTGCGTTTCATCTACGAGCTAATATTTCTAAACCGATAAAGCAACACCTCCTTTTCTCAGGGTTGCCGGAGAAAGGCTGGTTCCATGTCAGTGAATTTCCCAGGTGATTGAAGCTTAGACATTTCAATGCAAATCCTAATTGCCTTTTCGGCTTTACTATTTCTGATAGAAGTATTTCTACATCACACCTTCCGGGTACTAAACAGAGAACACGGAAAACTGAGGCTCTAGAATTGTGTTAAGACACGGCAGTATCAAGGGGGGGTGCTGTGTGATCCGTTGGTGGGTCTTGAGCACACAGTGAAAAACAGGAAAGAGGAAGTCACTGAAAAGCAGGTAAGGGCCAGCGGTTTGTGGGCGCGGACCACAGTGAGAACTAACCAAGCTATGGACGGACGGGTATCTTGATCCTTTTAAAAAATTCGTTTAAAAATGTTCAGCTCTGTTGAGATATAATTGGCATATAACATGGTGTAAGCTTAGGGTATAAAATGTTGGCTTCATGTGCTCATAGATTGCAGAATGACGGCCACCGTGTCAGCGAGCGCCTGCATCCTGTCACATAGTTTCTGTTTCTGGTTGCCGTCCGGCCTCAGCCTCTTTAAAGCAGGCGATACAGTATCATTAGCTACAATCACATGCACATTTGCACTCGCTCTCCAGAACCCCCTAATGTTGCAGCTGAAGTTTGTTCCCTTGGGGCAGTCTCTCATTTTCCCCGTTCCTCGCTCCTGGCAGCCCCCACACTCAATCCTTCTTACTGGGTCTTCATTCCATGCTCATCGGTTTGTCACAGTTTTAACTGAGATACTACTACGTGCCGCTGTGCCAGCTGTTACAGAGAACAGCTATGTTTCCCCTTATCCAGCTTGTCAGCTAGCCTGCATCACCATTTTGGGTTGAAATGTAGGTATCTTTATTGTATGTTGAATTTTTTTTTTTTTTTTGTACTTGAAAATTACCTCCCTTGCTGGAGAAGAATGCATCCTGTTGTCTGTTAGCAAATTGCTCTCTTCCCCGGCTCTCGGGTCCCTCCTGTCTTGCCTTTTCTGTCCCCGCTGCCTGAAGCATGATGGGAAGGTCCTTGACGTCCCAGGTAGGTCTCCCAAGGCTCCGTCTCAGCTTTTTGTGAATGTAGCACTTTTGACGCTGATTTAAAACATACTCTGTGCACAGCTGGGCGTGTTTTTCACTCCACAGTCTGTCACCTGCCTTTTCCCACTTAATTATGTATTTTCTGAGCACTTGATAGCTAATGTCTGTTTAATGGTCCGTCGTATTTAACCGTCCCCGATTTGGGGCCATTTGGTTTGAGTCCAATTGTGCTTTTGGCTTGTGCTGCGATTTTAAATAATGCTTCTGTGAACATCCTGGTGCATAAACTTGGCCTGCCTTTCTGATTACTTCCTTGTGCTGCTCCCAGCCCCCCAGGCCCGGGCCCCAGGACTAAGGGGACTGGCTGTTTTCCCAGTCCTTGTCCGGTGAGTGGTTTTCCACTCAGTGATCTCTAGGACTTTTTTGGTAACTGGCTAGATGGACTGTTGTGGCCAGGTCTCCCGCAGCCCCCTCCCCCCGACCCCGCAGCAGACAGGAGAAGGGCGATGAGGGCCACTGCACCTTGCTGGGTGACAGTGGTGGGCAGGTGCCCTCTAGACCCTGTCCTGGCTGTGCCCGTGGGCCTGCAAGGGTGTGTGTCAGGGCTGGGGTGTCCCTGCTCCCTGTGGACTGCATTGTGTCCTCCCCCACCCCCTTCACAGGTGGAAGCCCTAACCTGCATTAGGACGGTGTTCGGAGAGGGGGCCTTGGGGAGGTAAGTAGGGTCAGCTGAGGTCACGCAGGTGGGGCCCTCACGATGAGATTAGCGCCCTCACACGAAGAGACACCAGAGAGCTTGCTCCCCCTCTCTGCTGTGATGACGGGGGGAAGGGGGCTGTCTGCAAGCCAGGAAGGGACCCTCCGGCAGCTGACGCAGACTGATGCACCCTGAGCTGGGACAGCAGCGATCCCCAGCTGTCTAGACGACCCCTGAAGATTAGCTTAAAAAACCTGAAGCCGCAGCCCCCAGCGCGGAGGCAACTGCAGAGAAACACCCCGTCTCACGTTTGCCAGTGTTTCTCTGCCCTGCTACGTCCTTCTTGTGCCAGCTCCTTTCTTTACGTGAGCGTCACAGGCCTGTGAGCCCTGTAGGCCCAGCCGGCTCTCAGCGAGTCTCATCACCGACGCGACCCGGGTTCAGACCAGGAGGGACGTGGCCTCCGTCGCCCCAGCCGTCTGCGCGGGCACCTCCTCAGCCCTTCTCTGGGCCTGTCTTTCGGCTCCTCGCTGTGGCCGACTCTTCCTGTTAGGATGTCCAGCTTCTCCTGGTTGGGAGGCTTCTGGGACGCACTGTGTCAGCCGCGTCTGATTGGTGGCCAAGGAGGAGGAAGCATCCTCGGTGGGCTGGGCGGGGGAGCTGCTGGCACGGAACCGTGTGCTCGTGGCTCTCGGTGGCCCTGGGAAGCTTGCTGCGGGGACGCCCGGGGACGCAGCGGTGCGGGCGCTGTCCGCCCTGGTGGCCCGTGTGCTGCTGGGTGCGGCTGAGCAGTGGCTGGCGGTCCGCCTCCTGCGGAGGGTCCGAGGAACCCCCAGGCCGGGTTCCCAGCGAGGGATAGCTGCCCGGAGGAAAACAAAGGTTTTGTTACATTTTCTCAAATAACGAGGGGACCCAGAGAAAGGAAGAGACAGGGCGGGAAGAGTGGGCCACGCAGTGCCGCGTGCCGGCACGAGAAACGAGGCGCCAAGCGGGAAAGGGCCCCGCAGGTCGGGGTCCCCATTCTGTGTGTGGGCCTTTCAGAGGGGACATCGGGCCCCGGCGCACCCTGACAGACGCGGGCTCCTGGAGTCTGTGTCCCGCCGTGACCCCGACGACATTCAGGTGAACAAGCCAGCATGAGGGCAGGAGGGCCACCCCTGAGCGACATCAGGTGGTCCCGGATGCTGGGCCGAAGCCCCTCCGGGCCAGGCTCCTCCTGCGCAGGGCGGGGACGCCCGTGTCCTCAGTCAGGGCCTTGCCGGTCCCCGCGTGCCCGGGGCATCTGCCCGAGAGGTCCAGCAGGTGAGGGGTCGAGTTTCATGAATTGGATAAAGGTGTCGTAGAGGACTTGGAGTTAGAAAACCCAATGTTTTTCCTCCAGGTATTATAAAAAGTTATAATTTCATAAAGACTAATGAATAATATCGCATTCATTGCTTTGAAATTAAATATAGAAATTTCACTTGGTTTAATTTTTTTAAAACTATATATCTAATCTTTTGACTATTTCTCTGAGGTAAAACTCTTAATATGGAAAAGACCTATGTGCTTTTGGAAATTCACTCAAAAAAGGAGTTTTCAATATGCGAAAATGTAACATTTATATTCCAGGGTAAGGTGGAATACAAACTTATACACATAAGTATGTGCTGAAATAATTTTGAATATAATGCCACTTTGTATCATGTAATTTTTTTTCATAAAATTTGCAAATCTAATTTGAGGGAAAATATGTCAAAATTGCATTGTAAGTCATTGACTGATACATTTAAAATTGGTGAATTTTACTCTATGGAATTTATATGTTAACAAAGCTCGTTTTCAAATGCATGATCAGGAAAAAGTCTCTTACAAGTTGTCAGGGGAAGTAGAATACCGAGTGTTCACGGAGCGTCACTGGGAAGGTCCGTGTGAGTGTGTTCCCGGTGCCCGCGTATGAACACGGAACAGAAGCGGGTCCCTGGCTTTGGGTCCCTACTAATCACGGCGTCTGCTCCTTAGGTTTCCTTGCCCACGGGTTTGACGTCGCGCCCTGGCACGCGACGTTTAGAACGGAGCGCGCACTTTACAGCGGGCGCTGTGTGCTGGGCGGGGGCGGGGCCGTTCCGGCTCGTCCCCCTGGTGGTGGCCCACTATGGGAGAGGCCACCGGGGAGTGACGTCACTCCCAGGACCTCCCGGCTGCAAAATGTAAGAAAACACTATGGCCCTTGTTCTTCATTTCTTAACATAATCATGTCCTAACTTAAGCAGGACACACACACACACACACACACACACACACAAGTGGGCACGATCCCACACGCACAGACACACGATGCAGCTGGAAGTCTGCAGCTGCCGGCCCGGCTGAGGACCTGTTTGTCCGTGGGTGGTCGCGATGTGCCGAAGGCTCAGGAAATGCTGGGGGATGTTTGGGGACACCAGGAAGAGGCCACCAGCAGCGGGTCGATGAACTCGGAAGGGGAGAGAGCACTTGGCTCTTCTGCGTGTTTTCCTCCTCCGGGAAACTGGAGAAAGTAGCTGCGCTCCTTCAAGAGAGGAGTTCTGTAGCGAGAGCCCCGCGTGCCCGTGTGTTTACCCAGGCCTGTAGCCACGTGCTCAGTATTTATGATAAACATGCTGTGTCATCCACAGAAGAGCCGCCGAGTGCCCAGCTGAGACGGGGTCCGGTGTGGCCTCCGCTCTCATGGGGCTAAGACTCTAGCTGGAGAGACAGTCAGTCACGAGCCAACTGCAGAGATCCTTTAAAGATTTCAGCTACTGTTCGGCTGGGAGAAAGAAGGCCGTGTGTCCGTGGAAGTCCTCATCAGAGGTCGTAAGGTGACCCACGCGCCTGCACGTGTTCTCCGCGGACACCACAAACGTTAGAGACTTTATCAGTGGGTCAGGCAGCTTTGGGACAGTAAAACTTTGTTAAACTGCCATTTACTGCAAACACCTGAATCTATACAAACATAGTCAGGACTTCAGTAAGAAGGGACCTTTTCTAAACACCATTATAACATCGATCCACACCACGGTGAGGCCAGCCTGCCCCATTTAATACACTTCTTTCAAACTCCGTTTAGCCCTGTTTTGTAGCCAAAACTTTATAATGGGCTTTCTGCAGCACCCAGACATACGTCCTTATCCTGGCGACGTAATTCAAGCAGGCACCCAAACCTGCACGCCAGCCCACTGACGTACGCATAGACCACACCTGCTTGTGGGTATTCTCTTTGTAGCATATTATCTGCCTTCGTTTTTATTACTGTTTTTACCTTCACTTTGTTTTCTGCAGAATCTTCAGTAAGAAATTATTATGCAGCAAGGAGAACCCCTGAGCAGAGCGGAGTCCATCTGGGCCCCGGTTTCCACGCCGGCTCAGGTGAGCGGTAGGGTCTGAACGAGACCCTGACGTCTTAGTGGCGGTTTCCTCAGCGGCCGAGGCAGACGGTTGTCTGCAATCTCAGGTTTTCTGCGGTTCTTTGAGTTAGTACCTGGTCACATCCGTTTTCACGAGTTTGAATGACGGAGCTGTCACTCTGCGGCAGCAGCTTCATCTCATGGTCATTAGCCCTTCCCGCCTGTCCGCCCAGGAGACGCTTGGGGTGTTGCAGGCTGGCTCTGGGGCGTCACTTCGGGTTCCCAGGAGACGCAGGGCGGGTTTTGTGGAACACGGAATGTGCTTTAAAACTGTTTGCGGGAGCGAATATTCCAAGGTGACTTCCCACCTTAGTTCCTAGGATGCCCATTTGAAACAGGAAGCTGAAACTCTCTCTGTGGGGACGTTGGAAGGATAATGAGTGTTTTTACAAAAGTTACATTTTAAGGAGCGAAACTACATCCTTGGTTGGACTTTTCCCGCATGAAGCATCACAGGGCTTCAATTTCACTTTTTCCCAGCAGATGGCAGTAGTGCCTTAAATAAAACCCTGTCCGAGGAAAGAAAAAATGGTAGACGGTACTGCACACATTTTACAACTAAGCAGATGTCATAGAAGTCCAAAAGAACATTGCACAGTTATTTAGACCTATGCATTTAAGTGCAAAGGAAAACAGTTTAAGAAGCGTTTATCTTTTAAAAACAGTTTCTCCCCATTTTCAGTCTGTAACGCACCGCGGTTACTACTCTAGAAAAGGAGAGATGAGGGAGAAGGAAAGAAACACCCGCTGGAGGGTTATTTTGACAAAAGATGTCCCTCCCAGGTCAGTACGTGTTCTGAGATGCTTTCTGCCCATAACTCCCTGCAAAGTTTATAAAAGGAATCATGGGAAGGAATCAAGGTCATCCCTTCCCTCCGCCTCTTCCCCAGGCTGTCCCTTTGGGACCCGAGGACGAGGGCCACACCCTGGGAGCCGTGGAAGTTAAGGCAGGTGAGGGCCAGCCAGTGCTTCCGGGACTTAACCTGATGAAATGGACGTGGTTGCACGTTTCCTTGGCTCTGAAACCCTGACTCTCCTGAAGGTCGTTACGTCTCCTTTCCCAGGGGGGTGGCCCACAGTTTCCTTCTTCTCACATTTGAAATGAACGAATGTTGACTTAAAATGCTTTTGGAATGTCATCTGGCTTTGTTCTTTATTTTATATTTTTAAAAATACCTTTCCTGACTTTTTATCATGTAAAACTAGAGTGTCTTAGATGCTAATGACTATTTGTAACTTTTAACTATGTTAGCTTGATCATTTTTTTAATTGTTTTTCAGACCTAGTGGATTTTATCAGCTGCTTCAAATTCACAACTCAGAGAATAGGATTCCTAATACGAGCGGTGTGATAGTGTTACGTGACCATAATAACTATTCTGACTTTATTCAATTAGATCCAGTTAATGCTTTAAGGGAAGCCCATAAACATGGTTTATTTGCCCATAAGTTCACCATTACCTAAGAAATTTAAGAAGTACTGAGAAGCTCTTCAGAGAGGTTCTATAATCCCATCGTGCTTTTGATGGAATAAAGTAATTACTGAGGATGAACACCTAAAAAACAGAAGCGTGGAAATGACCAAAATGTGTTCATTCTTGAGTTCTCTCATTTGATAAAAGTGTTCAAAGAAAGGACTAGAATGTCGTATTCTTGAAAATGCAGCCTGTCATGCGGTTTCCGAGAGATGCGTCTTCCTCCGCGTCTGCGAGCCCAGTGACTCAGAGGTTTCCATGCCTCTGTCCAGTGTCGCCGGAGCGCAGAGCGACAGAAGGAGGCCTGAGGGCGGGCCGCGCCTGCCGCCGCATCTCTTGTGGAGAGTGAAGTCCAAGCAGGCCGCGCCCCTTCCAGGGCGTTGCTCGCTCGTTTCTGCGCGGGGCCTTGGCTGGGGTGGTGGCAGGCAGCCTTGCCCAGGCCCTAGTACAGGGTGCGCCTGCCCGGGTGACGCGCTTCTATGTTGTCCTTTGGGGTCTTAGCTTTTTCTGATCATTTTTTTCCAGCTTTGATGTGTTATGAAAATAGACCCCTGGTTGTGGGCCCCGACTGGGCTCCTAGGAGAGGAGGATTGTATGTGGCCTGCCTCTTGTTTAGGGGTTCCCTGGTGCAGGGGGGAATGGTGAGGGTTCCGGGTCCCGCTACCCGGAGCAGTTACCTGGGGGCAGTGCCGAAACTGCACCGGAAAAGTGGGTGGAACAGGATTCTGGTGGCTGGGATGCTTGTTCGAACTATTTTAAAGGTTAATTAACATTGTTTCCAGGAGTCAATTCTTTACTATTTTTTCCACTGGGGGCAGGCGGGGGGAGGGGCCTGGAAGACATTTACCCCTGTCCCATCTCCTCCTTGGGTGTCTGCAAAATTATTTCTCTTCCTAGCACTACCGTGGCTCCGCTGGGCGGCAACAGTGTGACTTTTAGGATTTTGCAAACCGTGTGTACTAAAACTACTCTCACGTTTCTGTTTTTAGAAAGCAAGTAAGTTACTTCAACACAAAACCTGCCTTGAAGTAATAACTTAGAAACCCGGACATCTGGGGCCCACTCCACTCAGGCGGAGACCCCGGCAGTCAGGGACAGCCTGGCCCGTCCGCAGACGCCCTTGCGTCGAGGTGCGTCCCGGCGAGTCGGCTGCTTTGCTGCAAGTTCTGGGGGCGCACAGAACGGGTTCCCGGGGTGGAACACACATTGATGGTCCTGACGAACGGCTCGGATTCAGGAGCTGTTTGTGTGACAGTGTGGGACCCGCGCTGCGAGGCCCCGGGATGTCTGTGGTCTGATTTGCATGTTAATGCGAAGCCGCTTTAGGAGCAGGCGGCCCCCAGACAATGCTGTTGTCTGGGGTGCGGGCGAAAGAAAACCCATAAAGTGGGGACTCGCTTTTGAATGCCCTTGATTCTTTTCTTGTGCTTTGGAAAACTGTGAAGCAGGGTCACCAGGTCCATTCTCCATAGTTCCATTATGTTTTCAATGGAGCGATTGAAGCGGCCCAGAGCCCAGACAGACAGACACCACCAGGCCACTTTGTGGGAAGAAAGGCAGCTTCTTGGGAAGGTTGTCGCTGAAGCTCCTCTCGTTCCGGGTCCTGGGGCTGGGGACCCTGTCCCTTACAGAACCAGGCGGAACCAACACCCATAAGCAAAATCCTCAGAGCCCTTCTGCCTGGAGAAAAGTAAAGAATAAAGTGTTCTGTTAGCCGCTGAGAAGCCAAACTGCAAATGTCACAGGCACGTGACGGCCAGGCCGTGGGTGCTGAGGGGACTTTGCGAGGTGATGTCGCTTTCTGCCCGGCTGGCGACCGGCTGGCGACCGGCTGGCTGTGAGGCCGCGTCTATGAAACGGAAGCGCCCGGGCCTGTTCATAGCTGTGCTGACGTTTTGTTTGGCAAAAGCTGTTTCTCACGTGTTTGCCCGACAGCCCTTGGGCCTGCCCGGCGGGGCTGTGGCCGGTGCTTTACCTTGTCGTTTGCACCGTGGGCGGCTGATTTCCCACCGAACTCCAAGGTCACAGAGATGAAAAGGGCTCGCGTTGACCGGCCGCTGCCTGCAGGATGGCGCACGCGCGTGCCGTGGCCGCAGACGCCGGGGTGGCGGTGACGCTGCGGGCTGGCTGGTGACGCAGTCCCCGCACAGCCTCCCTGTCGTGGGCTCTGAAGGTTTCTTTTTCGAACCCACACGCCACTTGAACTGCCACACCTGTTGGTTTGCTGTTGGATCGTGTCAAGAATTTGCTTCCTCTGGCGGCTCCGGATGTGCGTCTCCAGGGCGTGCCTTACTGCCGTCCTTACACACACCGGGTGTTAGCACCGTCCGGCTGCTGGGTCCTGGGCTCCGGACGCTCCCCAACTCTTGCCCGTCACCCCTCGCTGCTCCCCAGCTCCAGAGAGAGAAAACCGGAAACCCACCGGGGAAAAGGAGCTGTCTGCTCTCTGCCCACATCTTCACCGGGCACGACCGCAAAGTCCCTGTCCTGGCGGGTGGGCCAGCGGCTCCCCTGCCCTGGGATTGTACGTGACATGTGCAGTTATAGGCCCCCCTCTGCTTGCTTGTTTTCTTCTCTGGCCTCCCTCCTGACAGCAAACAAACCCTGCTCCTTCCTTTCTAGGCCCCTTCTCAGCCTTTAGCGCGTCACCCGCTGCGACTGCGGAGACGGCTCTGCAGATGACCCTTTGCGTCCGCGTTGTTTCAGCAGTGAAGCCGTGCATCTGATACTTCCAGTGCTTTCCTTATCACAAACCCGATATGCCTGAACTCGGCGCCGTAGATTCGTTCCCAGGAGTCATTTGATTTTCCTGCGTCCAAAAATTCTTGGACACTCTTATCTTCAAAAGAATGATTGATGAGCTGAGTAATTCCTCCATAGGAACAGAATGTGGCAGAAGTGACGGGCGTGACTTCTGGGGCTGGGTCATGGGAGACTTGGCCGCTTCCGCCCGCTTCCTCTGAGGTCACTCACTCGGCCTGGAGCAGCTCGCCGCCCTGTGGCGAGGACACGGTCCCCGGCCCTTGTGGGGCGGAGTGGAGCTGCGGCACGTGGTCAGCAGGCCGTGAGCCATGTGGAGCCTCCGGGCGGCAGCTCCGGCTGACGTCTGCTGCCCGACACAGGCATGTGGGAGACCCCAGCGGAAGCAGCGGGCTGCACGGTCCCCGCACGGCCAGCTTGCAGAAGCAGTCTGCGGTCACAAGCACCCTTAGGTCACGGCTGGTGACTGGCTGTGCAGCGGGAGAAAACTGTTCTGTCGCTCTCTGACATTCACTGGTTTTTCTGTTTCTGCTCGCTTGGAAGCAGTTTGGATATCTGTCCCTTCTTTGATGGGACTGCCGTGTCCCCTCAACTCAGCTCCAACTGTGCCCTCCCAGGTGGCTGAAGGGCTGATCCCTGACTAGCCTCCCTCGCTCCCCGTGTGACTGTCCCCAGTGGCTTGGGGCCTTTTCTCTGCACGTGGCCGCTGTACATCTCCTCTGCCCACAAAGGCCCTCGGGCTTTCCCGTCTGCCTTCCCGAGAAAACCTTGTATTGGTCCGTGCGGCGTATTCGATCCTTGTTCACAGTGCCGCCCTGCGCCGCCTCCTCGGCTCTGCTCTCTCTCTGAGACTGGCTCTGGCCGCCCGGTCGCAGCGCGCACGACCCGTCTCCGGCCTGGGGCTTGGCTGCGTGACTTGCTGTGGCAGTAGGGTCCTAGCAGACACATAGACATGAAGCCGGGTCCTTCAGCGTCAGGCCGGCCAGGCCAGCCCTTCAGAGGGAGGCAGAGGCCTTCACAGGGTCACTGCCCATTCATGTTTCCATTCTTACGGGCGCACTGGGACTAGAGAGTATTTTTAATTTCTTTAGGATCGCTGCTATTTTTTCCTTCTCATAGTTACTGGTACGACTTCATCAACATTGGGAATTGAAGTCCCCCTAGGAGGAGAACAGAGAGTTCACGGACCGGTTTTCATAAACTGCACTGGGTAATTCCTGTGAGCAACGCTGCACCCCGAAGGAGTCAGAGAAGAAGGAAGCAGGAGCCCCCCCCACCCCCACCCCCCGTGCTTCTCTTGGGCTGCATTTCATGCCACAGATGCTGATATCAAGCAGAGAGCAGAGAGCCCTGCGGAGAAGCTGTAGGAGTGACTCAGTGCAGGAACTTGCATGGAATTAGTTTTCATTAACTAATCAAAGTCTTCATTAATGTAAATGAAGTCTGTTTTAGCTTCCGGTGATGCCGGGGGTCCTATACGAGAGCTGCAGGAGCGCAGAACGGAGGTGCGGGCGGCAGCGGGGTGGGGAGGCGCGGTGATTACGCCTCGCCCTGATTGCGGGACACAGCCCGGGCGCAATCAGCAGGGGAAGGCAATTTAGTGAGGCTCCGAGCCCCCCGGGGGCGTCCTTCCTGGGCTCGGGTCAGCATGTCCTCTGTCACTGAGCTTCCCCGGCTCCATCCTCTCTGCGGGCCCTGGCACCCCGTCTCGGGCGGCTCAGGCTCCCCCTGTCCCCGGCTGTATCTCAGCTCCCCAGGGGCCACAGAACCAGGACGAGGCACTGCGGGTCATGCCTGGCCCTCGTGTGGCCTCCATCCGTGTCCATGGTCCGACGACATGCGGGACATCCTGTTTCCTCCAGCATCTGTGGCGATGGCTGTTTGTTCCTGTGGCCTCTTTGCCTGTCATTTGAGGCCCCTTCCAGGTCACCAGCTCTTTCTCATCCAAGTTGCACCCCCTCTGGGGGGCTGTGAAATGTTGAGGTCGTTACTACCCAGCATTGGGACTGTGACGGTCTCAGCCTGTCTGTCCCCAGCACCGTCCGTCACCCAGGTCCCTACGTGCCGGGACTCGCACACGGCGTGGAGGGGAAGTCCACCTCAAACCCAGAGGCAGCTCAGCTGCCCTGTGCACCCTCTTCCCCGAGCCCACCCCTCCCCCTCCCACACCTGGCTCTTCTCAAGTTCAGCTTCACCTACTGTTCAGGGGGACATTTATGCTCTTAGACCCCATGTACTCTCCCAAATATGTTCCTTTGGGCATTAACCTTATGTTTTGAGCTCTTCAGCGTCTGGCATTGGGAGATTCAAAACCTTCCTCTGAAACTGCTGCCCTCCATGCACATCCAAAGCCGGTTCTGCGCTCGGAAGCTAAAGGCCTGCTCTCCCCGCACCGCCTGTGGGCACTGCTTCAACGGCTCTGTGCTGGGGTGAGAGGGCGGGGGAGCTGGGTCCCAGGTGTGAGTGGGGGGACAGTGCGGGACCGCTCAGCCAGGGCCGGGTGCTGTCCGTGGTGCGGCGGCACCTGTCACGTTACCTGCTCTGTGCACACGCCCCTGGCAGACGACCCGACGATGGCCGCTCCGGAGTCCACGGGGAAGTTCCTCGGAACCACCTCCTGGGGAGCCCAGAACTTCAGTGTAAGCCCTGGAAGGAAGGGCTGGGTCTGCCAAGCGCGGGCCCTCCCGCCTCCCTCGAGGCGGCGGGCAGCCGGTGTTCCCCCGCCTTTCCTTCGGCGCTATCTTTGGGGGTGAGCCCGCCCTGTGGCTGCGTGCGAGTCAGCAGCTGGCATCGCTGCCTTCCGCTTTGGCTCCCCAGTCGGCCATCGGCTCCCCGGCCCCGTGGGCAGTGCGCCTCAGAGGGCTCAAAGCTGCCCAGACCAAGAACAGAGGAGCGGAAACATCGCCCATCGAGCGTGACATGCCAAAGACACACGATCCTTTGTTCTAGTCTTTGAAGGTCAGAACGTGTGGAAGCCATGGAGGAGGAGCGGGCGCGGTGAGGCAGGACCTGAGCGCCAGCCCTCCTCGCAGCCCCGCTGCAGGGAGCAGGGTCCAAAGCGGGACACGTCCTCTCGGGTGGGGACCTGGCCTGAAACCTGTAGCTGCGCCCTGCCACGCACACACCGCACACCTGACCTCCCGAGCTGCCGAGAGCCTGGGCTCGCCGAGCCTCGCCCGCCTGCTCTCTGCCGTCAGCGCCAGCGGGTGCTCACGGGCCGTTGCCCGTCTCAAACAGGAATGCTTCGCGCGAGAAAGAATGTCTTCAGGTGCTTGTGGAAAGGTCAGGGTCAGTTTTTCCGTCCTTCAGAAACCCCTGGGGCTCCTGCACGCTCTTTGCCAACCACTCTGAGTTGGGGGGTGAGCTCGTTTTGTATGATGGTGCCCACAGCCTGGAAAGTAAACCAAAGACGTCAGCGACGTAGGCCTCTGTTACTGTCCTAAGTGGGCAGTCCCAGGGGGTCTGCAGTCCAGGGACCTGGGAAAAGCGGTGAGAGCTCTTCAGAGGCTTTTACAAAGTTGGCTTTCATGTTGTGAAATGGCGTCTAGTTTAGAAATATTACTTCTCTCCTACCCAGCGTCTGCGTCCTCTGTCCGATCGGCAAGACTCTGGCCACCACGGCAGTTTGCCTTCTGCTGAGCTCGTCTGCAGAAAGGACATGCATGGAACGGGCCAGGAGCTCCGGTCGCTCCAGAACAGAAGCTGAAGAGTCTGTGCCCCCTAACGACGGATGGGTTGGGGGTTGTTCCAGGCTCTCAGCCGGGCAGTCGGCGACTGGGTCTCGCCCCGGCGGTCTCAGTTCTCAGCCCCTCCTGTCCCTGAGCCGCCCGGTCACGGACATGGCTCCCCGCCGGCCGGGGCTCCGGGCCGCACACCTGGCTTGCCCAGCGTCTGGCAAAGGTGGGCACCGCGAGGCCTGGGGGGCGGGGCCGTGGACAGACCGGTGGCCCTCCCTCCGTGCCACAGGAGCCAGGACAGGGGAGCTGATCGGCCGCGGCACCCAGGACGATGGACGCCCCCTGCCTTTTCCCCCCGTAGACAGACGGAAGGAGTTTGCAGTTCATTTCTTTCCAAGGTAACAACCTAGTTCCTTTCTGTGTTCCACTGTTAAAGAACCCGAAGCGCTTCTCCGTGGGGAAATTTTATTTTCCTGTAATTATTCTCCCCAAACGACACGAGAGTGGACTCTCCTGGGGACAGAAGCAGTAAAGTCAAGGGTAATTAGTTTTCTCACGATGGGCTGCTTTTGAGTAAAACGGCACCGCGGGGGCCCAGCCGTGGTCCTGGGCAGGCAGGGCTCCGTCGGGACCGTGGGCAGGGACGTGGTGTGCCACCCTCCCCGGGAGCCGGCGGCACCTGCTCCCCACCCCGGAGCTGTCCTGGGGGTGATGTCTTTCATCCCCACGCGGTCCCTCCTTCCAGATGTCAGGCGACCAGGGGGCGTGATGGAGTGGCCCTGGGGCCCCGCGGGAACTCAAGAACCTGTGCCTATTTCAGCACCACATAAACCTCACGCGTCAAAGGCAGTTTCTTTTCCTCCTGGGAGTGTCAAAGTTATAGGTTCTGCCAAACTGCAAGGCTCAGCGAAGACCCCTCCGCAGGGATCTTTCATCCTTTCGCAGGTGGGTTCAAAGCAGGCAGCGAGCCTTGTGTGAACGCGCCCACGGCACAGACATGAGCTCTCAGGCTGTGTGCGTCTCCTTCGCACCCGGCCGCGGGCCGGTGACCGGCAGGCAGGCCACGGCTGTGGTTTTCGTTACTCAGACACAGAGCTTCAGTCGTGGGTCCTATTCCCAAGCGACCCTACTGCCACACGTCTTGCAACGCACTCGCGGTTTCTGTCTCACTGAAGGACAGCGCTGTCACGTGCCAATGAAGGAGGCAGCGTGCGGACCTCAGGCTTGTGCTGCAGACCAGTCGCACGTTGACAGCTTTGCGTCAAGGACGAAGAAAGACCGCCTGGTAGTCGGGTGGATTCTGGAGCTGATCACCGCAGAAATGTCTCCGTTAATTCAAAAAGTAAATTAGTAGTTAAAACCTAGCTGAGCAGCTAAACACAGATACTTACTTCAGCTTGACTTCTCTGTTCCCCTCATGCCTTCCTTGGCACATGGCAGGCGGGACACAGAAACCGAGAAAACAGGAGTCCTTCCTGCAGTTTTCCTGATCAAAGCCACTGTGGTTTCCTTCCTGGCTTTATTTTGTACGTTCATCTCATTCAGCAGTAAACACTTGACCGCCCAAAACCTTCACTACAAGAAAATTGCCTTCCCCACGAAGACCCTTGAAGCCCGAGGCCTTTCTCGTCTGTGTTTCTGTAGGTGTAACGGGAAACAGAAAGCGTTTTCCACTCCACGCCGGGTTCCAGAGACCCCAGCAGCTTCTCCTTCGTGGCCCCGACTTGTTTCCTGGTGGATCGCTGGTGGATGAGATGGAGGAGAAAGAGTCTTCAGAAAAGGGCCCGACAGCTCCCTTTGCTCATTTTCCTTACGTCGCTGATGGCAGCAAAGGCACGAAGGCATTGAAGTCTGCACCACAGCGATGTACTTTCTTTTACGTCCCTGAACACGGTCAGCAGGGGACGATTCGGTTTTTAATGATCTCGTCGTCCATCCCCATTGAGGACCCTTGTCATAGGCGCTTTTCACAAAACCCGATAGACACCGTGGGGGACTGTTGACAGCCTGTGACGTATGAACTCCCGTGACACACGGGAGCACACTTGACTTCTGTTTCCAGTTAGGGAGTAGAACAGTAGACCGTTTTTTTAAGATGAGAATGAGGTCACACTGTGAAATAAATACCTTCCGTGGCCAGTTCAGGCCCGTGCTTTGACTCTTAGAAATCATTAACATAAGGAGCCTTTCCCTGCCAGCCCAAGGGCGCAGTGGCCTCTGATGGGGGAAATGATGGAACTGGGCAGGTCAGAGGACTCAGGCTAGTGTCCTGTGCTCCGTGGTCCCCACGAAGGAGCCACACTGCAGGTTAAAACCTGGGGCTGCTTTGAGTCGGATGACAGAGAGCGTGGGTCAGGAAAGCTGCCCGTCTGTGGTGGCCTCGGTGTGCAGCTGGCGCGGGCTGAAGAGCCGGAGGATAGCACCGCCCCCTCCCCGCGGGCCTCAGTCCCGCCTGTCACAGCACTCCGTGCGGGACTACATTTGGTCACGGCTCCGTTCAGGAAATACCGGTCGGGAGCCTACGTCGCATCCAGCTGGGCTGCGCGCACATGTCAGTGGCTCATGGAGGTAACATTTCTCTCTCCCCTGGTTGTGATGAAATAATTGCACAGTTAAAAATGAACGACAGCCATGACAGGTGCCAACACACTTCAAACAACAGGTCAAGGAGAGACTATGACAGAGGGAGCTGGCCTGGCGGGCAGATCAGGGGCGGGGATCCCGAGGACACGCCACACACATGCAAGGACTCACCTTCCTCTGTGTTTTAGCCGAGGAAGCGCCTGAAGGCTGAGCTCCAGCCCGATGGCGACATCAGTCAGGCAGGAGACGCTCTGAGATCCAGACACCAGGAGATTTCAGACCGGAGGCCGTGGGACCGCAGGCCAGGGTGACGGCAGCCCCACAGAGTGAGGACTGTCGTCAGTCCGGCTGTTGTGGGCTGACCGCTGGGCAGCAGGCCCGGGCAGAGCCCGTCCGGACTGGGCGTCTCGGGAAACAGCCAACAAGCAAGCAGGCGTTGGGCGTTGATCTGCACGTGCATTCAGGTCATTACGTTGGCCAGCGTTCGACAAAGACATTAGAGACACTAACACATTGGTGACAGATACTAGAATGTGTGGGAAACAAAGAAATCATTTACTCCAGGAAAACTGGGAATAGGCAGCTGACAGGAAACACTGCTCGCTCTGTGACGAACGGGGTCGACCCGGTCACGGTGATGTGAGCCGCCGCTGCGGTCGGGCCCCTTCTCCGCAGCTTCCCTTCCTGCGTTCCCGGGGGCCACGGGCAGTGCCGGCACACCCTGCACTGCACTGGACGCTGCCGGCGAGTAAAGGGGTAGAGGGAGCGAGCTGGAAATTGTAACTCTCTTCAGGTTTGTTTAATGGGAGTGGGGGGGTGTGTATGCGAGAGAGAGAGAGAGAGAGAGAGAGAAGGGGTCCCGGTCCCCCCGTAAGCAGCCAGCAGAGGTAGGAGCCCAGGTGTGGCTGATGGAGCGAAACTTTGGCCAAATACCTGCTGGCCCTCTAATACCAACTTTTCTCTCTAAGTGAGAGCATTAGTCACAATAAGTGACCTCCCCTGGAATGGAAAGGCTGGTATCGCAGAAAGTGACATCACCCATCTGTTCCTCCAGCTCTACGCACAAGATGGTATAACCAACAATACTTAACTTTACAGTTTAAAAAAAAAAGAAAAAAAACTTAAAATAATCTGTTATAGTTTTTAAAATGAAGGACTAAAATAAATTTAAATGGAATTACTTTGAGGCGTGTTATTTGGTAGAAGACAGCATGATGTCATTTTTAATCATAGAAACATTTTTCTCCCGCTCTTCATTCGAGTGAAGAGAAAATTAATTTAGGGTGCTCTCGAAGGCCTCGGTTCTCACTCACTCGCTTTCCATTACGTGTTGAGATCAGCGATGCTGAGCGAGATGTCAGTGACGTCATCCGTGGGCTGTAAAACCAGCCCCGGGGGAGCTTTTGAATTTCCTGAGGATTGTTGTAACTTTTTCTACATGAAATAGTTCATACAGGAACCACGTGGAAGGACCGCACTGAAGAAAAGTGAGTCACACATTTTAGGAGAAGTTTATTTTGGAAAAAAGTACCTTCAGCTGTGACATTGCTCTTCTGTGTGAACAGGGGTCTCCCCCCTCCCCCTCCCCTCCCCCTCCCCTCCCCCTCCCCTCCCCCTCTCCCCCTTCCCTCCCTCCCCCTCCCCATCGGAGGCAGGTTTGCTGATTCCTGGCTCAGGAGTGGAGGTCAGGCAGCATCTCCCGTCCTGTTGCAATTAGTGAAAGACACCGATTCCAAACATTTCCGCGGGGGAAAGAATCTGGGCGTGTCAAGGCGTCAGGAATAAAAATGGTGTAAGAGAAGGCGTGGAATGAGAGCGCGTGACTTCGAACGGCAGGAGAGGTTTGGTTGTTGCGCACGCGAAACACGTAGAAAACACCACGCAGGTTGGAAACCAGAAGGCGCGGGAGTGGAGACGCGGTCCCCGGGCGCAGGCCGCAGAGGCGCAGGGGTGCTCAGGACGCCGCGCGGGTCCTGTGTCTGCCCCGCCCGCCCTGACGTCTGAGCACTGGAACCCCGACAGGCGCTTCGGGACGCGGTGGGAGAGCTGCCCGCGGCACTGGCCTGGCGCACGGGTCTCGTCCGGATGTTCTGGGATGGTCCCTGCGGCACAGAAACTGCGGATACGGGAGCCCGACGACGGATGCTCGAGGTCAGACGCCACTGCGCCGGCGAGCGTCCCGGCCCTGGAGAAGGCCCGCTCCCGCGGCGGGTGCGTTCAGCCCGCGCCTCCCTCTCCGGCTGGAAGCTCTCTGTTCCTCACCAAGTGGGGGGTCGTGCGTCCTTCCCCATGAGCCGAGGGTGCAGCGACATTATAGTGTGTGTGCCACATGCGGGGGTGGGGTGCGTTCTTGTATCCAAAGTGCATTAAATACTCGCTGGATTAATAACGCCTTCCTATCACTTCCCCAGAATTTTCATTTAGAATGTCTTCTGTACATTTTAAAATCTCAAGAAAATTTCTAAAACATTTCTTAAAATTCATTTCTTACCTTATCATTTTAGGATTGTTTCTGTTCATCTTGAGAGAAAAACCTGTGGTACGCTGATTTGGGGATTTAATCACGAAAGCTAGAAACCTCCATACATACCTACGAAGTAGAGAAATGGAGCAAAAATCATTGCGTGAAATAACACCAATGCATTAACGCAGTATTTATGGCTTGATCACTCTGTATCGGCCGAGTCATATCAGAGACCTGGAAATAACTGGAAGAGTGACCCTTAACTAAGGTTCATTTGGATTTTCAAACGAAAGTTATGTCATCTGATATGTAAATTACCTAGCAGTGAAAATTACATTTGCCTGTTTTATTTTTTAAATTATTGATATCATTTTTAATATCTAGCTCTATACATCATAAAGTTATTCCTATATTTCTTTATTGCCACTTTTAAAAGGATTGCTCAAAAAGCAAGTTCTGATTAACGCACTTCTAAAAAAGACGAAACAAAATTTTCAAATTAAAAACGCTAAAGGAAGGCAAACAAAAATTTCCCATTCCATACCTGAAGAGTATTTATTTCGATGCTTTTGTTTGGTGAAATATAATATTGTATAATGATAATTCATTTTTTTGTGATTTAAAAAAAATAACCATGCTTTACATCGAATTACATAAAATCCACTTTCTTTAAGCCCTAACAGTCAAATATCAGCAATTTCAAGATGGTCGACCTTGAGGGTTTTTTGTTCTGTATCTGACGTCATTGGGGAGTAGTTCGGGGGTGCTGGGACATCTTTGAGTTCTTTGGTTCATGATATCGTGTCTTAGGCACAGTGGCTTATAAATTCTGGTTAACGTGTGGCTGAGATCATTTATCTGTTCTCTGGTTATACTGTACCTTACAGGGATTTGCATTAAATATGCAATTGTTGTGGTTTTATTATGACTTTTTTTTCCTGAATTTCCTCAAAAGTTACATTTATCGGAAGGGACAAAAGGGAAAAGGGGATCTGATATTTAGGGAACGCTCAGAAAACAAGAGAAAAAGGAAGATTGATTTGATAATATAGTAAGGTGTGAATTTATACTTTTACCAGTTCCCCAAACAAAAATCTACTTCTGTTGCACACTGGATTGTGTTTCTGTCTTAAACAACACCCGGGGTCAGCCGCAGACACTCCGGGCCCGGAGGCAGACGTGGCGGTCAGCACTGCAGCCGGGCTCGCTGGGCCTTTTCCACGCTGACCGGCTCTGTCCTGCTCCTACGACCGCCTGGGACGGGCTTCAGGACTCTCTCAGTAGATGCTCGGTGCTTAAGGGCGATGAGGCTGAGTAATCTGTCTAGGTATTTGTTTTATTTTCACGTAATTATGGAATAATAAACGTTCTTTTGATATTTGAAAGGTATAGAAACACACAAACAGTGAACATCCTCCCTCTCATATGCGTACTGGTAACCATGTCTAACTAACCGATTCCTCCTGACATCAGTCTTCAGTTTCACGCGTGTGGGAAAATGAAGGATCTGGGCCTGGTCTCCTTCTCCTTCTCCTTCTTTACAGTTCTCTTCATCCGGGTTTTCTCGTCGTGTTTTCCCGTCACTGCTGACGCCCTCCCCCCGCCCTGCCCAGCAGTGCCCACGCGCGGCCCGCGGCCCCGAGTCCTCCCCCGTTGGCTCAGTCCCTCCACCCCCACCCCCGCCCCCGCCGTCAGCCTGCTCTCCATCTACGAGTCCATTTCCCTTGTTAGTTCAGTTTTCATTTCTTACCTTCTGGTATTATAATGCTTTTTAGAATACTTTTCTCAATTCTTGATCTCTCATTTATGCTGTGAACCCCAAGTGGATATAATATTTACTGGCTGTTATTGTTCATGTTGATTCTAAATAGTTCTGCTTTGGACCTTTGTGATTCTCTGGCTGTTCATCACAGTCTGGAGGGCTACGTTCATTCTTTTAAACCACCAGAATCTCAATTAATACGTTTTATTAGGCTTTGAGACATACGGGAAATAATTTGACAGCATAATAGCATAATAAGGGGGGGCAGTGAACCTAAATATATCTCTATTTGAAATTCCATAGCACGCTACGTTGTAATCACTAGGTGTCTGCCTTGTAATTATCCTCTTTGGAGGTGGAAGTCACAGCTCTGTTCGGGGAGGGGCCGGGGAGACGGACGAGTTGTGAGGCCTGGACGGCGGGATTCACTGCGTCACAGGGAGGGCGTCGGGGGAAAAACCAAAACAGAGGGAAGCAAACGCTGCGCGGGAGAAGCTGGGGAACCCGCTGTGGGACGCGACCACGGCCAGGGCTGTGCGGAGGGATGACGCCGCCCCGACCTGGGACTCGCATCTGGGGACAGAGGACCGGCGGGCGCCCCGGAGTCGCCGCGGCAGCGCAGGTGAGTCCGAGGAGGCAGGGGGTGTGGGAAGGACGGGGCGGGGTCTGGACAGGCTCCTACAGGACAGTCATTGATTCCCGGGCTCGGGACCTGCGGTGCTTGCAAGCGGGGAGCCTGAGAGGAGATAAGGCACCTTGTCGGGGCGAAGAGATCTCATTTATAAAGAAAAAACAGTTGTTGGAGGCATTTTGTTCGCGACACTGTTTTATAGATAACACGGCTAATGTCCGATTGTGATTTTTTTTTGAGTTACCTCAGTCTACGTGATCTCTCAACTGGTTGGCCTTCGCTTTATTATTATTGTCAGAGAATTGTCATCGGCCTTAGGGGACTGCTCCCGAGGTGACGTGGGGACGAGACCCAGCCCCCTCTGCACCCAGCACCACGCGCTGCTGCCGGGCCCGTTCCTGCGCCCTAGACGGACGAGGTGGGCTATGAAATCTCATTTCATTTCTCCCACCGAAAACACTCGAAACGTTTACCTGCCCAGGTAGGAAGGCATCCCCTCAAACGCTGGCATGATACAAATCTCTGACTGTTCTATTTCCTTGATTATCCGAATTGAGTATCAAGAGCAGCAAAGATTCTGACGGCTGAAAGGAGACGTCTGGGTGGATAGTACTGGGGACGATGATGTGCGACCCTCACGTCCCTGAGAAAGAGGATGCTGAGCCTTGCAGAGAAAGAGCGGGCCAGGCATCCTCGAAGGGAAACATCCTCCGTGGGCCAGAGTTCTGGGCCAGTGTGGACAGGCTCACCTAAGACACACGCAGCCAGTCCCCTCGGGAGCTGTGGAGAGCTGCCCCCCGGGTCCCCACTTTCCCCTTAGCACCCCTCAGTCCCTAATTAAAAGGGGGGGGGGTTGTCATTTTAACTTTCCACAGGGCAAGGCTTGTCACCTTTTAAGAACACTTCTGTAGAACCAAGTCCCTCGATGTCATGACCTGAGGATTCCGGCAGGAAAGACAAATGAGCTCCGGTTCTGTTTTCCCACGTGGACACATCCAGAGGGAGCAGCTCGTGAATCAGGAAGGGCCATGGCCTTCGGCAGGGCCACATCCGCTCCCTAAGATGCAGGCTCCCCGAAGCGGGGCTACCTCTCAGGCGCGTTCCGCACCCCGGGTGGGAGCTGGGGCCACACTGGCCTCACACTGACGCAAATGTGCGTAAGTTAGTCCAAATCAGAAAAAACTCTATTTCTATAACAATGCGCAAACCCAGGAGAGGCTCAGAATTTTGAAACTGGGAGAGGATGGAAATGGATACAAACCCGACCATAGATGAGGGGAACTGGAGAAGACATTATTGGCAAAGTGTAAGAAGCAGCGACTTGTTTTAGCTTTTGCAATTTTCCACTTGAGAAAATGTCTTCAAGATGCTTCGTTATAATTTTATTGAATAAAGCCAAAAAAGTAAAAAATGATTCAATAGTTTATATAAACAAGCACGCTCTCCACATTGCTCGTTTTAAATCTTGAGTTACTGAGGCAGTTATAATGCTTATTTTCACATTTAATTACAGCATTATTTAGGAATTAAATAACATGTGAATATTTAATATGTCATTTGAAGTCTCTTGCATGTATTTTCCCCTTTCTTAAAATTTTAACTGTTAACTTTAAAGTTCATAAATATGTAATTTTGATTCTATTGAATTCTTTTTCTAAAAATATAGTTGTTAATATTCCTGTCTTTTCCTTCATTTCTGGATATTAGAAAATAATTTTTAAGCAGCATCTTCTATATTCAGCTGTGCATGTCTTACAGAGAGTAATAATAATAATGCACTGTGCTTCATAAAGATGGCACTTAACCTGTTCTTCATTTTTCTTTTCTTGCTTTGGCTCCAATGAAAGATAAAACTCCATGCTGCGTCCTAAGTCCATATAACGATTGTCTGCCTCGGCTCTCACGACCCATTTCTTTAGTTTTCATGTAGAACTAATAAGTGTTGTAATTAATGTGTTTAAAAGGCCTGCCTTTTCTGTGTCACCCACGCAGCGTTCCCAGCGGGTGGCAGTTACCTCCGTTTCCCACCGCGAGCACGAACAAGGCCGTGGGTGCGGCCGCAGCGGGGCCGTGACAGTGCTGCGTGCAGGCCCGGCCGCCTGCTGCGTGACGGGTCCCCGTTAACCCGGCCGGTGTCCCCGAGGCCAGGCGCCGGGGCGGCGCAGCGGAACCAGCTCCGCCTGGACAGAGCCTCGCAGGGACCTGGAGCGCGAGGCCGCCGAGCGGGGGCCGTGGCTCCGAGCGCAGGGCAGAGCCTGGAGGGCTCCCCTCCTCGCTTCTCGCGCCGTCCCTTGTCACGGCCGAGGCCAGAGCACCGAGGACGGACAGGGCCCAGCGTGCCAGCGTCTGGAAGTCCCGATTTCGTTGTGAAACACGTGTGAAGAGGGAACGTACAGACGTGTGATCAGTGTGCCCTCCCACGCAGCCCGCGCGCCGGCCCGTCCCCGCACGGTGGGGGCAGCGCCCCGAGCGCCCAGGAGCCGCGCTCCGGTTCCCACGCGCCCCGCCTCCGCTCCAGGCGCCCTTCCGCGCTCACGCTCCCTCGCCTTCCTCCGCGGCCTCGCCGCCCGCGCCCGTTCGCCCGGGTCACTCGGTTCTGCGTTCCCAGGCTCCTCCGCGTCCCACCAGCAGCATCGCCCTGCGTGGGGCGTCGCCGGGTCTCCGCTCGGCGCGTGGACGAGTGGCTGCGGGCCGCGCGGTTCACGTGGGTTGCCGTGTGAAAGGGCTCATCCCCGCGGCCCGTTCCAGTCTGCCCGGGCTCGCCCCCCAGCACTGCTCAGGGCTTTCCTGTTCGTGTTCCCTGAAACCTCAGAGCCGTGCTGACGTGACAAAGGGGCGATGCAGGGACGTGGAACGTGCTCGCATGGCGAGTGGGTGTCCCATTCAGGGTGGCGGCCGGGTCATCGGGTTCTCTTGCTCCGCAGTCCTGCCCTAACCTTTACCGCCAACCGTGCGCGAGGGCCGCCGGGGAGGCAAAAGTGGTTTGCCAAGTGCCCGAAACAGAGTTTGTTCCTGTGTCGTTATTGATGGCTGCATTGTTTTCCGCATGAACAGCTGTAGACCTGCTTTTGCCCCGTCTTGTATTTTGCCTTCAGCTAAACAAAGAGAGGAGAACGTCACACTAAATATACTTTGTTATTTCCACCAGTGTGTTTCTTAGCAAAATTCTATTACAGAGAAAGACTTCATAGCTAATTCTTAAAATATTGTGTAGCAAGCAAAGCCACGCTAGACTGAACATTGAGAAACACATTTGCTCTGCCAAAGCGTTGGTGAATAAACTGTTAGTGTCACTGCAAACGCTGTAATAAAGGAGGACAGGCAGGTGCTCGGGGCCCACTCGTTCCTGAGGACTGAAGGTCAGAAACTGCTCACGGGACAAGATCAGCCCGCGCTCCGCTGCACCCGGCTGCTCTGCCTCTGCACGCAGCGTGGAAACTGAGGAACACGCAGGCACGCCGGGACCGGCAGGGCTCCGCGAAGCGCAGTGTCCGCGAGAGCCCTGCTGGGAGCTCAGACCCTGAGAGCACCGGGTCAAACTACAGAACAGTTGTGAGTATCCTGAAGGGCAGGATCATTGAGGCCCAGAGTTTCACTGGCCTTTTCTGTGACTTTGGGGACTCTTCTCAATATTATGATACATTTTCTCACGCATTTTTCATGGTCACAGAGTCAAGATCCAAAGCCATGAGCTTTGAAAATTTGGGATTCTCTGAACCATGTGAAGCGAGTACTTTTGCACAAACCTAAGAGTGAAGAGACCTTCCAAAATGAAGGTCAGAACGGGTGAGAGATGGAAGATTTGAGTTCCCTTGAGACGTTTAGGAGGAAAGGTAATACTTTAAGGAGAAGTATTAGACATATTCAGAGAAAAGTTGATTTTGAAGAAAACTGCCGTGTTTAAAGGTTTGTAGCAGAAGACTAATTGATGGTTTCCAAGAATGGCTAAAAACCATTGGTTCTAACCCACCGAAGGCGACCTTTCACAGTTCCATAGCGCCCGCCTTCTGGCTAATGGCATCATTAGAGCGCCAACCAAGACGTGGCACGGCTCCGTTATCAGCACGTAGTCTGTGCAGCGCAAATGCCTCCCAGCCAAACGGAGCTGCTGTTCTTACGACGGGGGATTTTTATCCGGTTAAGAAATGCGTCATCTGATTGGATCGAGGTGACGCATATTGTCACCTTAATCCTTGTGGGTCCCGCAGAGCGCCTGGAAACCGAACTCTGAAAAGCACTGAACATTTCTAGCCTGAAGGAAAAGAGATAAAGTCACAGCCTATTATTGCGTTGGCAACTCAGAGTGGCAGCCACCTTCCTTCCCACAGGCGAGGGAGTGGGGACGTGGGGCCGGCCGCAGGGGCTTGGTGCTTGTGAAATGGCCTTTTCTTCGGCCTGACAGCAGGTCTCCGGTATCGGAGGCTTCATGTCCACTCTCGTTAAGCAGAAGGTGTGGCGATATTAGATTGTGGGTCCCTGGTGGCAGATTCTTCTGTCCTCTTCATTGGCAGATTGATAGACAATTTCCATTAAATTTTTAATTAGCAATTACATCTAAAACAGGAAGAAGAGAAATATATAATTAAACATATATACCTTGATTTCATTTGGAGTTTTGTTTCTGGTATGATAGACACAACCTCACTTTTATTTCAATCATATATATATTTAAGATTTTCAGAGGGGGGAAGAGAGGGAGAAAGAGAGGGAGAGAAACATCCATGTGTGGTTGCCTCTCATGTGCCCCCAACTGGGGACCTGGCCTGCAACCCAGGCCTGTGCCCTCACTGGGGATTGAACCGGTGACCCCTCTGTTCGCAGGCTGGTGCCCAATCCACTGAGCCACACCAGCCGGGGCTCAATTGTACTTTCAATGCTCATGTGAGACCTGCATTGTGTGGTGAAATCTCTTATAAAACCAATAAGGACCGCTGGGTCAGTTTTACCTCAGTTAACTCTGTTCTCTCAATTGTTTGTTCTTGCTGTTCTTGATTTTCTGGAGTTTCATGAGGACGTTTTCGTGTGTTTTAATTAACTGCCCCGAGGGCCAGATGAGTCCTTTTCCTCTGAAGATGTGTGGCGCTCCTCGACTCCAGTTTTCTTTTTTAATATTTAAATCACAGTCGACATACAATATTGTATTAGCTTCAGGTGCACAGCCCTGTGATTCGTCGTCGTCGGCAGCCGTCCGTCTCGAGAGACGATGGTGTAGCTTCTCAAGAGTCTATCTGCACCGCCGAGAATGGCTGTGCAGTCCGACTCGGGAGTGACACGGTATCTGTCTCCTCCCGTGTTGAATCGACATCTTGCGATGACGCTGGAGTGTCCTCTCCAGTGAAGCTGAAGCTACAGAGCCTGGGCAGGGTGATATGGAGGGTCTGCTGTTGCCCATGCAGCAGACCCCCCCTCTCTTCGCAGCTGAAGGGTCCAAGGGAAAGACGGAGTCAATACAGCTTGGCTTCAGGTGCGCCGCAGGAGTTGCCGGTGTTGACTACAACGTTAAACCGCCTTAGGGACTCCGGCTCCGGATTTTCTGTCGGGGTTTACTCCCTTAGCCTTTCCCCTGAAGAGGTATGCCGCAAGGCAGCGGAGGTGATTAGACCTTATGTAACTTACAAAGTGATCACCCCAATAAACTGAGGGTCCCTCTGACACCACACACAGCTACTACGATATTACTGCCTCTATTCCCCGGGCTGTACGTGACCCCCCATGGCCGTTCTGTACCTCCCATTCTGTGCTGTCTAATCCCTCCCCCTTTGGCACTCAGCCTCCTACCCCTGCCCATCTGGTGTCTATCAAACGTTCTCTGTATCTATGAGTCTGTTTCTGTTCTGCTTGTTCATTTATTTTACTTTCTTTTTTAGGTTCTGCATGTAAGTGAAATCATCTGGCATCTGTTTTCCTCTGACTGACTTATTTCACTGAGCATTACACCTCTGGGTCCACCCACGCTGTCGCAGAAGGCAAGGTTTTACTCGTTTTTACGGCTGAATCCTATTCCATTGCACATGTGCACCCTTTCTTCTTTATCCGCTCGCCTGTTGACGGGCACCCCAGCCGCCTCTGCATCTTGGCTGATGTAAATGATGCTGCAATACACACATGAAGGCACATGTCTTTGTGCTTTAGCGCTTTGGGGTTCTTCGGATAAATACCCAGGAGTGGAATTGCTGGGTCCTTCTTTGTCTCTTGTAATAGCCTTTGTTCTGAAGTCTATTTTGTCTGGCGTAAGTATTGCTCAGCTTTTGTTTGTTTGTTTCCATTTTCATGAAATATCTCTCCATCCCTTTACGCTCAGCCTGCGCGCACATTTTGATCTGAACTGAGTCTCTCGTTGGCGGCATGTGTGAGGGCCCTGTTTTGTTACCCATTCCACTTCTGCGTGTCTTTTGATGGCAGCATTGAATCCACTTGCATTTAAAGTAATTGTTGACAGATAACGTAGTTATTACCCTTTTATCATTCATATTTTAATGTTTTCTCTTCTTCATAAAGAAGACTCTTTAACCTTTCGTGTAATACTGGTTTGGTGATGACGAACTCCTTTAGTTTTTTTTTGGCCTGGGAAGCACTTCATCTGCCCTTCCATTCTAAATGCCAGCTTAGCTTTGCTGGATAGAGTCATCTTGGCTATAGGTCCTTGCTTTTCATCACTTTAAATACTTCTTGCCACTCCCTTCTTGCCTGCAGAGTTTCTTTTGGGAAATCAGCAGACGGTCTTATGGAAGTTCCCTTGTAGGTAACAAGCTGTTTTTCTCCTGCTGCTTTAAGAGTCTCTATCTCGAACCTTTGGCATTCTAATCATGATGTGTCTTGGTGTGGGCCTCTTTGGGTCCATCTTGTTTGGGACCCTCTGTGACTCCTGGACTCGTGCGTGGCTTGTTTCTTGTACCAGGTGAGGGGAGTTCTCTGTCATTATTTTTTTCACATAGGCGTTCCGTTCCTTGCTCGCTCTCTTCTCCTTCTGGCGGGGCCCCAGGGGGGCCTGGGGCGGAGTTAACTGTGTGAGCCGGGCCCACGGAGACGCAGACGGGGCTCACACCTGTGTCTGCAGGGGGCGGGCTCGGGAAGGAGCTGTGGCTTCTGCCGGTGAGGAAGCCGCTCCTCCGGCTGCAGCCCGGAACGCAGACCGCTCCCCTCCTCCCCGTCGGCCACTGGAGCCTTCCAGCGGCTGCCCCAGCGCGGGAGCTCAGAGCGGGGGAGTCTGAGTAAGTCGGTCTCCGGGGCCCTTCGGGAGGAGCGGCCTGCGTCTCCACCATGAGCCCCGCTGGCTTTTACAGCCAGACGTTATGGGGACTCCTCTTCCCAGCACCGCAGCCCTGGGCTGGGGGCCTGGGGTGGGGTGGGGCCCTCGCTGCTCCGTGGGGACCTCTGCAGCCCAGGCATCCCTCCCTGTTTCTAACTGGCTCGCGTGGGTGTGGGGCCAGCCTGGTCCTCACCTCTGCCCCTCCTCCCAGCCTCACTGTGGCTTCTGGTTTTGTATCCTTAGTTGTGAGACTTCCATTCGGCTAGATTTCGTGCGGTTCTGGACGATGATCGCTCTGCAGCTCAGTTGTCGTTCTGGTGTGGCTGCGGGAGGCGCCGAGTGGCCGCCGCCGCCATCTCAACTGGGAGCCCGTATTTCTTTAGTGACCCCTCTCGTTAGACCGTGAGGAGAACAGGGACAAAACTGTAACAGAGGCTGACACTTACTGAGCGTTTCCGGTGTGAGGGGCGCGGCCGTAAGGGTGTTCCGTGCGTCATTTATTTCACCCTTCTGTGACGTGGGGGGGTGCAGTTATTTCCTTTTGTGGTAAAATATCGGGACAAGGGGAGGTTAAAGGGTCCTCAGAACTGGCATGGTCATGTTCACTGGAAGTTTTAATTCCTAGTAAGTGAATAAAACACCAGATGGTTTTATTCTCCTCTCTCTGCATAGAAACGTTGTATTTAGTGATTACAGCTTCAGATAAGTGGAGTGTTTTAAGAGAAAAGGAATTGCACGTGTTTACTTTTGGAACCCGGTGGGAAGCCTCTGAGCATTTTATTGGCAGGTGTTTCCAATGGCACATGTTTCCCATGGCGCGCGTTCCCAGTGGCGCGCGTTCCCAGTAGCGCGCGTTCCCATGGCGCGCGTTTCCCATGGCGCGCGTTTCCCATGGCGCGCGTTTCCCATGGCGCGCGTTTCCCATGGCGCGCGTTTCCCAGTGGCGCGCGTTCCCATGGCGCGCGTTCCCATGGCGCGCGTTCCCAGTGGCGCGCGTTCCCATGGCGCGCGTTCCCATGGCGCGCGTTCCCAGTGGCGCGTGTTCCCATGGCGCGCGTTCCCATGGCGCGCGTTCCCAGTGGCGCGCGTTCCCATGGCACTGCCACAGACGCCTTTGCCGGTGTCTGACTCCCGGCCCATGTCCGTCTCTGTAAGCCTGCTGAGGACCTTTACCCTTTCTTCAAGCTGTAAGAAAACAAAAACTACCCTAAATTAATCAGAATTTTCCATGTGGCTGAGCTGTATTAAAGGTAATGGCTTGATTAAAAAAAAGCCAAAGGTAGCTATCTAGGGGTTGATTTTGAAGAGTCACTTGTGGAAACTGTTCAAGAAGATGGTAAGGTGATTTGGAAACCTAGAAGGGGAGAAGGGGGAGGACGCACCGTTAGTCTTACTGTTTCTTTTCCTTTCTTCAGACTATTGATTACTGAGTTAGGGCTGAAGTGTGTTCACATTAAATGATTGATTCCGGATACACAGTCACCAAAACATATCTCTATGTAGAGGTATGGAATTAGAGATGCATAGTTAGGGACATTTTATTCACTGTTTCTGAAATTGACTAAGTTATTTCCAGTCCTATAATACTCGAAAAGTCACTTGAAAATTCTTCTCTAGAACTTAGAATTTAAGTTCATATTTTACAATACACCATCCGTCTTTTTTGTTCTTTGATATGTGTTGTAGTAGTTCTATAAATTATATAAATTAATACTCTTTCTAAAGACTGTCAGAAATTCTCATTTTCCTTTGCTTTGCAAGGAATTTGTTGACTTCTATTTAAGACACACTCACACACACGCCCTTTTGCCTTGACTGAAAACAGAAAACACAGTCCAAGAAACAGATGGAAAATAACTCATGGGTCCCAGCTGGGCGCTTGGAGTCTCCCACGCTCCTCCCCGTGTGTTTACGTCTTGCAGAGGAAACATTAGGGATGTGATATTTATCTGACCATCTCACGCTGATGAACGGTACAGCCTCACAGAAAAGCCACCCGGAGTAGAAAGGAATTAAAACTAGTTTAATAGAAAAGTATTGCTCAAGTGGAGAAGTATTAGAATGTCAGAGAAAGGGAACTGGTCAGGCCCTGTCACAAACTATCGATGTTCTAACACAAACCCAGTAATCGAGGCTCCTTCTGTTCGGTTATTGGGGTGAGAAAAATCCATCCAATGAAGATAGAAAATTTGAAAGCCTTTGAAAATCGGATCCAAGTGTCCGTGTGACTGAGTGTCTGTGTGTTTTGGGAGAAGTTGTGAAGAATACTTTCAGCCCCATGATCTCCATTTTAATTCCATCCACATGACCTCGGATCCTACGGGACTTCTTATGAAGAGAGTAAGTTGGTGCAGGTGTCAGAGCGAGATCAAAGGATCAGGCCATCTTTACAAACATAAAACAGGAAAATAACAATCTAGAACCAAGTGTTCTAGTGCTTTCTGCTTCAGTGACAGCCTTTTGTGAACTCATGATCCATGTTTTATAAAAACTTACAAATACATTTGCATATTAAATGTCACCGATTGCCCATTAGGATGTTTTAAAGAAAACAGAGGTCACTACACTGCTCAGTTAAGGGGAGTAACAGTGGGGTCTGTCCTGGGGACGGAGCTGTGTTGTGAGAAATTTTACCTGGAGGTGAAATTTGTCCCCATGGAGACCAAGACAGACTGAAACATTATTCCTGGGCCTTACACTTCAGAGGGGACGCTGGTATCGTTGGAACTAGTCAAATTAATAAATGTAGGACTTAAGATGTTCGAAGAAAATAAAAGATGTTGATCCTGGGAAAGTATTGTATGATCAGTAAAGGAAGTACTCCTTCCCCTGAGCTCAGAGGACTGAGTAGGGGGGGGAACAGGGGAAGGGGGGAGCAGGTGGAGGACCCCACATGGCGGGGTCAGCACAAACCCAGTCCTCTGAAGGAAGGAGAGAGGCCAGAGGGACCGGAGAAGAGGCAGCAGGGCCGGGAGGGGGTGGGGGCGGGTGGGAAAGGGTCCCGTGGGCCGTGACCAGGGCTTTGCTCGTTGTTCTGAGACAGCAGGAAAGAATACAGGCTATACTTGGGTTGTGGCAGGGGAGAAGAATTTGGGGTGTGATTAGAGCAGATGTACATTTTGAAAAAGCTGCCTTACGTAGGGGTCAGAAACAACTGGGGCAGGCCAGTCACTGGGAATCAGGGAGAAGATAAAGGTAAGTCAGACCCGCAGAGCGGCCGCACCGGCGGAGGAAAGGTCACGGGCTCAGAGGTAACATGGGAGTTGTCCGAACTGCGGTCACTACTCGGATATGGGCTGTGACACAGGGGGAGGTGTCAAGCACCCCTGAGTCCAGGTGACTGTTTACAGAATCGGGCAGGTGACGCTGCCGCCCCCTGAGGGACTGAGCGCTGTGGGACGGTCAGGTCTGGGGCAGACCGCGCTGCAGCCTCAGGCGTACGGACCTGGCCAGACTGTGAGGCCCTCAGCGGGAGCGCCCCTGGGCAGCTGGAGAGGCGTCTGGCGCTTCGGAGCGAGTCCGTGGGGAGGCACGGGTCCCGTGAGGCATGGGGACGGACGAACGCAGCCTGGAGGCGGAGCACAGTGTGAGGAGAGGGGCGGGTGGGTGAGGCCCGCGTGGCAGCGTTTTCTGGGTGGAGGGTGGAGGACGAGGCCTCGGGTGAGTGACAAGAGGATGCCACCAGTGTTGGAGAAAATGGAGGGAGTGGCTCAGGAGGACGAGGAAAGGGGCGCGGAGAGAAGTACAGCAGTCCCTCTATATCACTGTATCGTGGGATTTTTAAAAATATCTTTAATTATTTATTGCGGGTTTTATGCTATATCGCGGGACTTTGCGGTGCTGCACAGTAAATACTAAAATCAGCGTAAGGTTCCTACCTCGCGGACTTTCACCTGTCGCGGGGGTCCAGAGTGTAACACCCGCGGTGAGTGAGGGATCCCTGTATTAGTCAGTTAGACGGCTGAGCAACCAGGACGGTCAGGGCTGAACCCCCGCGTCAGATGCTGTGACAAGGTCACTGGTCACCTTGAACGCAGCTGAGTGTGGCTGTCGGCGCACACTTCCGTCATGGTTCAGGGTGACCAGGGAGAACATCCTTTACCACCTAGAGCTGGTCACGTGCAGCAGGGACGGTCCCGCCTGGTGTGTGCTCAGTGGCAGGATGCGATCCGTGCACCTGAGACTCCCAGCCTCAGTCTCCCCGATGTGACCAGTCTCTGGGAACTTGGGGAGAAGCAGGTTCCGAGTCTGGTAGAGTGAACTCACCGGAAAGTGTGTTCTGGGGCCTGGCAGCGAAGTGCCCTTTCAGGCGTCGCCCCAGAAGGGGACAGCTGGGGGGCGACCAGGGTCCTGGCCATCCGGAGCCGCGTTTTCTAGGTTCGAATCCCGTTGTGGCAGTTAGCAGCTGTGTGGGTCTCAGCCGGTCCCACAGCGGCTGATGCTCTTGGTGTTCCCGTTCGCAGAGCTGAGGTCATGGCACGGGCCCCACGGGGCTCACGTGTGCGCCAGGGAGGAGCCGGACCAGGGGCCCGGCCGGGGTACCACTGGCCACGGTTGGTTGGTGTTGTCTTCGAGGACCCACGGGACACTCGTCCACACGCCACATCTGGCCCCGTCACTGCGTCCCGAAGGCTGCCGTGCTGGGCTGGCACCCCTATCGTACCTAATTGGTTTCGTCAACATCCCCAAGTCCTTGCGTGCTGACGTCTCCCTGTCACGTTGATATGCTGCTGCTTCATCAAAGCCCTCTTGTGGGGAATAATTCACATTCACGAGGAGGTAAAACTGTGTTTTGCCTTTACCCCAACCTCGTCTGTCTCCAGCCAGCTCGGAGCGCGAGTGCCAGGGGCCCCTTCGCAGAGGCCCGCTGGCAGCAACGGCAGCGTTAGTGATGGGCCAGCTCCGCCACTGGCTTCTCACGGCCCGCTGGCGCAAGAGCTTTCTGTCCTCCAGTCCCGTCTGAAGTTTTGGTTTCACGTATTCAGTATCCATGTGCCCGCAGTTCAAAGGCACTCGTCCTGGTGAGCAGTAACCCCGTGAACATGGTCTTCTGTGTGTGTCCAGCGGTGGGTGCGAAAGGACTGATAGCCAATGAGCAGCTATTACATATCCACTCGCTTAGTCCCCAAGAGAAGCCCTTCTGATACTTAACGTGAACCAGCTTTTCAGATGCGACTGTACTGTCCTCGCTCACTCTGATCATTGAGGCAGGACTGTGAGGCCGCCACCAGAAGTGGGGCTGCTCCTGAACTTCTCTGCAGAGATTTCAACTCATTCTGAAATATTTAATGTGTTAGATGGTTTGCAGAGGCTCGATTCACTCCCGGCTTCCCTGCCAGGCTAGTTTTGTTTGTGAGGCGTTTTGGCCCCATATTATAGTGGTTAGAGGTTTCTTACTGCAGAAATCAAATTACTGGTCTGTTTATGATCCCACGTGTAAGGTGTTAAGGCGTATTTACTGAATCTTGCATATCATGCAGAAAAGTGAGTTCGTTCAAAGGATAATTGTGCTCCATGGAGACAGGAATATTTATCATCTGTACTTGGTTGCCAAATGTTAAGTGTTATTAGGTTTTATGTTCATATTTATATATATTCAAGGTAAATAATTTCTTCTAGATAGTCTGGCCTTTGGTGTTTGGTGCAGCACATGGTATGAAATTGAAATACCACGTCAGAGCACATCTGTTCAGGCTGTCATGTCTCATTGCTTCTAAAGTCAACTTGCCAATACTTGGGCTAAAAGAAAAGTATTTATGAATATCTAGATGTCAGGTAAAATGTGTACAGTCATTAAAAATAAACTTCTCATTTTTATATGATGGCAAAATAATATATATGCTTTGTAATGAAATCAAATAATACGGACAAGTATAAATAGGAAAGTAATCAGCACAAACTCCTCTACTGAGAGCTACATACTGTTACATTATTGGTGAAACACTGTATTATTTTTCTGTTTATCTCTCTGTCTCTCTCTAGATTTTGTTGATTTTTCTGTGTGTATGTGAACTGTTTTGTGCCTAGTTTTTCTTTCAGTATCAAAATATGGAATATTTTTCTTACTAAATAGAGATAATCACTGTCATGTTTAATGGCCACACGGCATTACACCACGTGAAAGCCCACGGTCTCCTATGTGAACAGATATTTATGTTCTTAATTGTTTGCTATTAAAATAACACGGGGAAAAAAGTAAAGTCTCCTGGTGTTTGTGGTAGATGGAATAGTGGGTCCCCAAGGATTTCCACGTCCTACTTCCTGGGGTCTGTGCATATGTTCCCTGACACGGTCCAAGGGGCTCTGTAGGTGTGACCGGGACATTTATGATGAGAGGGTCCTGGGTTCGCCAGGTGGGCCCGTTGTGATCACAAGTGCTTACGAGAGGGCGATGGTGTCAGAGATGGGGGGGAGGGGGAGGGAGGGGGAGGGGTGGAGGGAGGGGAGGGATTTGAAGATGCTGCACCGTTAGCCTTGGGAATGGAGGCAGGAGGCCAGGAGCAAAGGCAGACCGGGTCCCTTCGTGTCCGAGGGGTCTGAGCCCCAGGAGCTGGCCCCCCCTTGGTGTCTCGCTGGTCGTCTCTGGTTGGTCACAGGCTCCCTCTGTCCTTCCGTGATTAGCGTCACACGTGTTAGCTCAGAAACCAACTTCTCTGCATCTTCACCTCCAGGGAACAGAGGAGCTAGAGGCCACAGAGGCCTAAAAACCTTCAGTGTTAGCCGTGACTGCTTAGGATGCTACAGAGGTAGCAGCTTCCCTGCGTAAGTGATGCACGCGCCACTACGTCACTGGGAATGAACTGTTCCTCTCGGGCGGGGCTGTTGGCATCGCTTGATGGCATTTATGCTCGGGAGTCTCTGGCGAGCGAGGAGTTGAAGGGGACGGTCACTACTCCAGATGCGATGGCAGGAGGGGGCTTCCCTGGTCTCTGGGACACATTGTGAGGCCCAGGACGTGAAACAGCTTTTCTGCTCCTCCTCAGGCTTTTCTGCCACTG
Organism: Furipterus horrens; assembly: GCF_987537825.1. Taxonomy (NCBI): domain Eukaryota; kingdom Metazoa; phylum Chordata; class Mammalia; order Chiroptera; family Furipteridae; genus Furipterus; species Furipterus horrens. Next base: position 1,809,966 of record NW_028327180.1, read on the forward strand.
ACGCAGCCCCGTCCTGTCCGCAGAGGGTGCAGTATTGCTGTGTTGTTCAAATAAAACTGTTTTTCCTTTTTAAAGATTTTATTTATTTTTTTTAAAGAGAGGGAAAGGGAGGGAGAAAGAGCGGGAGAGAAGCATCAGTGTGTGGTTGCCTCTCATGCATCCCTCAACTGGGAACCTAACCTGCAACCCAGGCTGTGCCCTGACTGGGAATCGAACCAGTGACCTTTGGCTCACAGACCGGCACTCAATCCACTGAGCTGCACCAGCCAGGGCAGAACTGTTTTCCTTAATGATGTCTTCATAATTAGTTTTCTTACTTCATTTGCAAGATAAAAATCTCTTTTCATGGGCTAATGCAAGCCGGCATTTGTGCGCGGAAACAGCATTCTGGAATTGTCTTTTCTCTGACTTTTCAGAAAGCAGAGTGGTCTGTTTGTGGGACAGCAGGCTTCTGTGCCCTTTCAGATGGCGCTGCAGGCGGCAGAATAGGCCCATTCACACTTCCTGTGGGCCGTGGGGACCTCCCTCAGTGGCCAGTCGGCAGGGGAGGCAGGGGCCCCACACCCCACCCCACGGGCCCCGTGTGCCCTCATTCCTTCCTCGGGAGGATGTGCTGGGAGGTAGCCAGCAACTCCGGCAGCGGCTCTGGGATGGCAGAAATGGGTTTTTCTGTGTCCAAAAGCCCAGGGCCTGGTGGACCGCTCTACGGGCTGGGATTCTCCAGCCCAGTGTCTCTAAGCCCCAAGTCCCTGCCACGCACCCTTCAGCCCACATGCCCCTTCCACTTCTAAGTGAGAGCCTTGGGGTCCTCCCGGAAACACGGGGGGCCGCAGTGCTCTGGGATTCACAGCAAAGAACGATCCATCTGGACCCCCCCAGCCTCCAGGGCCCAGCACAGAAGCAGATACAGCAAAGTGGGCGACAGTGAGCGTGGCCTGGGGGGCACCAGGGGATGGAGACCCCACTGTGAAGACCAGCTCCGTGGAGCCCATAAAGCCGATGGGCCGAGGGGAGTGAACGCTGAAATACAGGGGGTTGCAGAGGGAGGAGCACACACACACACCCATACATAGACATACAGACACATGCAGAGACACATATAGACACACAAAGACATACACATGGACACACAGACAGACACACACACACCCACACACACACAGACACACACCCATACACAGACAGATACACAAAGACACACACACATGCAGACATACACACACACAGACACATACAGACACACAAAGACACACATGGACACACATAGACACACACACACACACACACACACCCATACACACACACACCTCCATATACGCACAGACACACACACACACAGACATACACACACACAGACACAGACACATACAGATGCACAAAGACACACACACGGACACACATAGACACACAGACACACACACACACATACACACACGCCACCCTCCATCCCCGATTAAAGTATTTATCTGGAAACCACACAGCCATGGTAATTAAATTAGGTCAGGCTGGTTACAATGCTACAAAACCCAGCCTGTGACTAATTTCAAAAGAACTAGAAAAGCCCCGAAAAGAAAACAGATTGACAGCTCCTTACTTTTCTCCTTTCTTGTCCAATCAAGGCAACCCAACATCAAAAAGTGGGAAGAGGAGGCCTGGTTTTGCAGGACATTTCTCTCCTCACAGAATGTAAGCTACTCAGATTTACCCAGGGCCGCTCAGAGGCCTGGGAAGCTATTCTCTGGTCTGAGTGAAAAGCAGGAAGGACTCACAGACGGAGTTCACCTTTGAAAGGGACCGATACAAACAGCTCCCTGATTAGGCCCCAGTCTGTCACAACGCCCTTTCCCTGTCACTGCGTCGTGAGCACAGAGACTCCGTCAGCCTCTGCCTCTGGGAGGCTCAGCACAAAACCTGAAAGCAAGTGAGGAGAACATTATGAGCCTCTTTTCAGATGGTTTCTTTAAAAAGACCACTGGCGTATTAAAAGGTCTTTTAAAAATAGTTTCAAATATTTACTTTGAATGTAAATGCGCCAAGTCGTGAAGAACATTTAGAACATGCGTCGGGGGTGGGAGAAAATAACACAGGAGACCTTTGTTTGGAGCCCATTCTGGATGTTTAAAAGAAAAAATTAAATCTGTCTCTTTCTTTCTTGAAAAAACCATTAGCACAGGATCTGAAAGTTTTGTTAACTTAATTTTTTTAAGTAGAAAAATCACTGAATCACAAGCAACTAGCAAAGCAAAGAAATAGTACCAGGCTTGCCTATGAAAACCTCAGACGCGTGTCCCATCCTTGTCGTCCTATAACTCAGGGCTTTCTCTCCGGGTACCGCTGGGCAGATGCGAGGGTCCCCGCGGTCCTCTCGCGCGTGTAAGGGCTTCGCAGTCTGTCTTCGCTGCGGGGACTTGTGCCCTGGCCCCTTGCCTGTGTGCGCTCAGGAGTCGGGGCGCGGCAGCGGACGTGGGGGGACCTGTGCGCACAAGCGGCTTCGCAGCTCTGATGAAAGAGAGTTCACCTTCCTGGGACTTTGCAGAGCGCGTTGCATTCTTCCCCGTGGGCCCGAGGTCTCCGCGGAGTGTGAGCTGCTGATGTCACCGAGGGGGCCGGGGACAGCTGCTGCTCCTGACCTTGGATTGGGTGGCGGTGCTTGTGGCTGCGCAAAGCACCGGGTCACGCACGGGGAAGCAGAGCGGGGCAGGTGCTCACGGTGACCACCTGGCGCCTCTGCGGGGACCTTGGGGGCAGCCTTTCCTGTGCCGAGGTCGCAGCGGGGCCCGGAGTCTGCAGGACACCCCTCTGCTGGCTCAGCACCGCGTCCCCTCACATGACCATCAGAACTGAGTGTGCACCTCTTGGCTAAGTTTTGTTTATCCGGGAAAGCAACCCCGCAGGGGAAGTAACAAGGAAGCAGCAGGGCGAGCCAATCCGGAGACCGGCCGGGAAATGGGGGGCGTGTCTTAGTGGGCGGGACCAAGGAGCCCAGGCCACCCAGGCCCCCTTGGGAAGGTCAGCATGGGGGGGATGAGACTCTGTGGGTGCGAATTCAGCCCTGTGAGCAGACCCCCGGGAGCCGGGCGGGCTGGGTGGGTGAGAGAGGCAGGGAACAGTGTCTCTTGCCCAGCTCCGTCCCCCCCGGCGGCTGGCAGCCCACCCAGCAGCGCCCCCGCTCCAAGCGCTCGCACAGCCAGGGCGCGATGGAAAGGAATTTTTTTAAGGTGACGCATTGAAATCAGTTAGGCATTCAACCCTTCGACTTGACGCCTGCATCTAGAGTAGCCCTCAAGGAACCCAAGGGGAATACGAAGGATAAATAGCAGTGTCACCAAAGGACGGTCCTTTAAAGTGCAGGGGACGCTGTAATTCTCACACTGAGAGGTGCCCCTGCGTCACCACCTCCGGCAGTTCTTCTGTAGCCACCACGGTCCATGCTTCCGTGGATTTCAGGTGACCCTCTTGTGGACACGCGGCCTGGGCTAGAATCACGAGTTTGGTGACATTGGGTACTTGGCTCAATCTGTTGGGATCTCAGTCACCACGTTTGACACGTGGTAAGCGCTCAGTAAATGCCAGTTACTACGCTAACCTAACTTCCAAGAAATGAAAGTTTAGATCATTGTGCTCAGGACTTTTAGGGTTTCAGCTATAACCGGTCCCATTAGGTCACAGCGTTGATATTAGATTGGGAGGTGCTTCCTGGCAGGGACCACAGTTTATTCATCTCTGTGTCCAGCTCCTAACACTGTCCCTGGCACTTCGCAGGGGGGCGATCGGACGAAGGACGGAAATAAAAGCTGATTTATCCTGAGAGATGTAGTTTTTAGTTGAGTACTTGCTATGCTTCCAGAAGACTCAGCGGGGTTTTAGGGGAATGGAAGTCTTTAGACACACTTTCAAAAAATAAACTTGGCTCAAGACGTTCTAAAAACCTCAAATGAACCTTTCAACACGTCCGTGACTGCGCGCCCCTTTAATGTAAAACACTCCGCGCGCTCAGCTCCGCGGGCCACGGTTGCGCGGAACGTTCATCTGGCGGGCGGCCGCTTTGCTCTCACGTTCACCAGGCATCTTGAATCGCGTCCCTATAGTTCTCCATTGAGACGCACGAGAGAGATTTGTTACTTGGATAACTCTCAGAGAGTAGGAAACTTGTGAAAATGTCACACGAGGCTCCTCCAAAGTTCTGCGGTCAAAATCGGCATTTGGTCTCCTCGTGATGTTTGCCGCTGCTCCGTCACGTTGCCCTGAACAGTAATTCTATATTTAACTGCGGCTAATATCGCAGCCAGTGGTTTTCAGCTTAGGATCAGATTCTATGCTAATCAGTTCTGTTTTATGTTGATTTCCTGGAATGCAGAGCAGATATTTCCAGAGAAATTATGATTTAGAATGGGTATCGCGTGTCTCTGCCTCTTTGGCTGTCAGTAGGATGGGACTTGACAGGTGTGTGCGCGTCTGGACCCGGGTCGGGCTCCCTCTGTTGTCCTGACGGAGCCGGGGCCTCTGACCTCGGACAGAACAATGATCTGTCATTGTGCTAAAAAGTGGCACGACTTCAGTGTAAACTGTGAACTTAAGTACCACATACATGCACAAAAGGACATGGGTCCTCCGTGTGCACCTTGGTGACTTTGTGTCAGTTGAGCGTTGGTGTGTAGCCAGTAATCAGGTAGAGAAATAGGTGATTAACAGCCTCCAGAAGCCCCGCCACGTCCTGTCCCAGCGACTTAGCCCCAGTTCTCCTTCATCCCGACGGAGGCGAACACGTGCAGCCTGTTTCGGTGCGAGCATGAGTGTTTCAGTCACGGTGATGTGCGTGGGTCCGTGCTGTGATGTGCGGTGGTCTTCGTTTCGCTTTGTTATCGTGTGTGAGTCCGTGTGTGCATGTGCCAGAAAGTACTGCGTATTCTGCTGTGACGCGCAGCTGGGGCAGTTCTAGTTCCTTTGCTGTTGTTTTTGCTGTTCCAAATAGCACAGCTCTGAGTGTTCTCTGCCCGCCAGTTGGTTCGGATGTCTGTGCGCGTCTGTCACAAATGCCCCCAGGAGCAGACTCGCCGCGGCCGGGAAATGCCTGTGCTGTGATTGAGGAGGGTCTCTCAGTTTCCCAAAATCAGTTTCCACAATTTAACTTCCACCAGAAATTAGTGCGAGTTCTCGGTGCCTCGCCTCTTGGCCAACACAGGACGTGCTGAGCGCCTTTTCGTAGGATTACAGGGCACCTGGGCGTTTCCTTTCTGACCAGCCCGTTCATGCTGTGCCCGCGCTCCTGCCGCGCGGCTGCCTTGTCCCGAGTGCTGCGCGGCGCTGTGTGGCAGGCTCTGGGCGCGCGCCCTTTGGGGACCCCCCTGCGGTGCCCTCTGTCTGCGGGGCTCCACGCTGAGGCCTCCTCGCGTGCCCGTCGATGAACCGGAGCGCTCGCTTCCGAGCGGTGCGATGCCGCAGTCGTCCGTGCTAGCTCTCTGTGCGCATATGTGTATATGCACATTAATGTAAACCCAGAACCCCTGGGACTGACCTGTGCTGGTCAAAGTTTGTTTCCCCCACAATGCGCCCCCATGACGTGGCTCCGCTTGTTGAAAAGCTTTTCTGTCCCTGCCCTTGGAGTTGCCATTGTCCCAGATCGAGGGGACAGCGCCAGGGTTCGGTGAAGAAGCGGATGATGCGTGCACACAGGGAGGTCCCGTCCGGATCTGCTCTGTGTGTAGCTGGGGGCAGACTAAACAGTGGGCGTGCAGCTGCTGCTTCTGATGCGGGTCCTGGGCTGTCAGTCAGAAAGGAAATATGGCCGTGCAGTGGGACCAGTCACGTGACCTTGGATCCTGCGGGGATGGGCTGACACCCACGCCAGGCTCCTGCCACCTCCAAGCCCCGCCTTCCACGATGGGCGATCTGCAGAAACGGATGCCCTTTGCATGGAGCTGACATGCTCTGGCCCATGGGTCTGGGAGCTGATGGGGGGACCAGAGGGGCTGCCCCAGGTAAGGGACAGTGTGTGGGCTGGCACATCACCTGGACTTGGTGCTGACCTTGTAAAAAAAAAAGTGCTGCTTCAGCTCCAGAAAAACGTAGAAATAGGAAGTACTTACAGAGTTCTTTCTCCTTTTTGATCCATACCATTCTTTCCCTTTCTTGCCTTCTTAGACTAGCCGAGACCGCAGCTGGATATTGAGCAGAAATGGTTCTTCCAGATTTCACAGGACTGGTCATAGTCTTGGGAGGAAGTCCTCAGTCACTGACCACTAAGCGTTGTTTCCTGTAGGATCTTGTAGACATTCTCCCGGGTGAAGGGACCTCCACTCCATGGGGAAGAGGATTGTACCCTGATGGGCACTGAAGGCTGTGCCTGCGTTTAGTTGGATCTTGTGACATTTCTGTTAGAATAGGAACCAGTTGCAGGTTGCTACTGGAGGCGTCTGGAAAGCCTTTCCCCGCTCTCCTACGTTCCAGCCCAGAAACACCTCGCTTCTCAAGGCGTCCTTTCTCCTCTGCCACGCTCGCTCCTTCCCTTGGCAGGAAGCTGTAGAGGCAAGACGGTCCCTCCCCAGCAGTCGGGGTGGGAGAAGGGGTGGCATTTTGTCAAAGGCGACAGATAAATGTGCAGGTGCCATAGGTGTGAAGCTTCTCGCAGCCGCGGTTCTCCTGGGAGGTGATGGAGGTGAAACCCTCAGGGGACAGGCACATTTTAAAGAACGCGCTGGAGTGCTGGCGCAGACACCTACGTTGCAGAGTCTAAGAAGCTGGGCGAGGAGTCAGACTTCTGAACTGAAAACCTGGCGCTTTCAGGTGGGGCCGTCTTCACGGTTCAGGTGGCTCCCCAGGGCTGGGGCCCTTCTCTGGGGCGCACGCTTTCTCCGCGTCCCTTCCAGCCGCGAGTGGGCAAGCGGCTGATGCAGGGGCCTGGCAGGAACTGTCCGTCCTGGGGCAACGGGGAGAGGGCGGGCGCTGCAGAGGAGAGCGCGTGAGGAAGGAGCGGCCAGCCTGGCCGGGGTGCAGGGGTGAAACCCAGAGTGACATGCGGCTCTCCAGACCCAGAAGGGCCCGGGGCTGCAGAAACCTGGGTTATGGAGACCTGCTTGACTTCCTCTCTTTTTTCCTTTAAATTTAAATCCACAGAACATGCCTGTTCAGGGACTAGTGGAAATTGTGTTTCTAGGGCAGGAGGAAAAGGAGGAGTTCCGGGGTAGAGTTTGAAGCGGCCTTTCCTCCTGGAGATGGTTCTACACCTGACACTCACTCCTTTTCTTTCGCTGACCCTTGTCTTCCTTTTCCCTCATCTTTTTTTATTTCCAGAAGTATTTGGATTTGAAACTCTAAATTATGTGTTTTTCTTAGGATCAAGGACATTATTTACTTCTTCATGAACATAATTAGAGACGAAACAGTGACCCAAGTTGACCTTGATCAGTCAGGACAATTGGCAGGGGGTCATGAGCCCTTCCCTCCCCCGCCAGCGTCTCTGTGTCCGTCCCCAGGCGGCGTGGCCAAGGCTGCGGGCTCTGTGGTCGGCACGGAGCACCATTCATCTGGAAAGGGAGCTGAGCTATCGCCAGGCAGACAGGATCTGGTTTATCCTGTTTGTAATTATCTGGGGAAACTAAACTGACATCGTACACTTTTAGAAACTCTGTCTGGAATTTGAAAATACTTAAGAAACATTTTTTTATAGGAACTAAAACTAAACATATATTCAGATTTTAAAATTCAAGATGGCTTCTCTCAAATACTTCGCATGACCTCTCCCTAACACCAGTCGTCTGCGTCCCCGTATCGCTCCAGTGCGCCTCTGCGGCCTTTGTGGCTGGCGGCGTGTGTGATGGGCACGCGCGTTTCACAGTTGTCGCCATGCGGGGTGACTCTCAGACAGCCGAGGAGCCTACACCCATGTCAGCCCCTATGCTCAGTCAGCGTCACCTCATTCCCACTCCTCTCAAAGGCCCCTGAGCTGCCTGAAAAGCCAAGGGACAATCAAGGGAGTGGGCGGGGCCGGTCCCCTCCGGCGTCCGCCTGTTCAAGTTCACGCGCGTCCTGCTCTGGGGGAGAAGCACAGCTCGGCCCCGTGGCGGCTCTGCGGGCGCGCGTCTGAGAGCCCAGGAGGGCGGTCTCCTTCCAGAGAGGAGCGCGCTTCCCTGACTCTGGCCACGTGAGAGCGTAGCCCCGTCTCACTCCCTCTCCTGGGCGGGTGTCACCTGGTGGGGTGTGGCCCCCCCGCCCCATCACCTGTTAGACTCCGAGGACCCGCTCCATTCTGGCAGCTGAAACAGACAAGATCATCCAGAATCTTTGTGGCATGGCCACAGAGCCATAAACTCGTCGGCAGCCGTCCGTCTCGAGAGACGATGGTGTAGCTTCTTAAGAGTCTATCTGCACCGCCGAGAATGGCTGTGCAGTCCGACTCGGGAGTGACACGGTATCTGTCTCCTCCCCTGTTAAATCGACATCTTGCGATGACGCTGGAGTGTCCTCTCCAGTGAAGCTGAAGCTACAGAGCCTGGGCAGGGTGATATGGAGGGTCTGCTGTTGCCCATGCAGCAGACCCCCCCTCTCTTCGCAGCTGAAGGGTCCAAGGGAAAGACGGAGTCAATACAGCTTGGCTTCAGGTGCGCCGCAGGAGTTGCCGGTGTTGACTACAACGTCAAACCGCCTTAGGGACTCCGGCTCCGGATTTTCTGTCGGGGTTTACTCCCTTAGCCTTTCCCCTGAAGAGGTATGCCGCAAGGCAGCGGAGGTTTTTTGGAGTCAGAGTTTTCCTTCTCTGATATATCTATATATATATCTATATATATATATAACTCCTTTTGTAGTCTAAGAATTAAAACATTCCAGACCTACATGCCCAATATGATACTTTGTTGGTACTAAAACCACAATACAGAGAAACTTATTTATATCCCAATTTCTAAAGACCTAAAATTCACAAAATCCAAATTCCCTAATTGTAAGAGACTCCGGGTCCCTTGGAGTGGATGAAGAAACTACTCAGACACTCACCATCTGAGGAAGGAAGGGAGAGGGTTTTCTCTGAGGATAATCTCCCTTGTTTCTTTATTAGCCAGGGTTTTTATCTACTTTCCACACGCAGAAATGCATAAGGGAAACATGCAGCCCTTCCCCAAATGGTAGGGAGTGAAAGGGAAATGCAGATAAAAACAGGGTTGAAAGGCCCAGGTATTTTACACAAGGTCAAAAACATTTCCTCTTACTTAATTGTTCTGTTTTTCACATTCTACTGACAAGGATTTGAGGCTATTCAGAGAAAAACAGAGCAGGTTCCCTTTTCCTTAAAAGCCACTTTGTATTTGTATTCTATCTTTAAAATCCCCTGGAGGGTGGGATTCAGAGCAAGCATTAAAGATAAGAAAACTGCTGGCTAAGGACCCAAGTTCCTGTTTTTTGGGGCGGGGCCCCAACACAGCAGGTTGTCAAAGTCTTTCAAGCCATGCCTGCCTGTCTCCCACACCTAATTAAAAATTGCTTTCCACCAAATTAAGTGACCATAGAAATAAATGCTCATGCTAAAGAATACAACCAGCAAACCTTATTTTCACTTTCAATTCCTGGTGCACATTCTAGAATTATATGGCATAACTTACACCATTTTTTCCTTCAAAATTCCATTTCTAAATATTTCAACTCCAAAAAAGCTCACTAAATTCTTCATTTTCTGGGAAAATCATTTCTAATTTTCAGTTTTAACCCAACTCCTTCTTCCATGATTTTTTCTCAGACTTGGATCCATCTAGGGAAGAAGAGCTACTATTTATTCAATGCCTACAAATCTGGCATTGTATTCAAATTATCACCAATTCTTTCAACAGCACTGAAAAGTGGATAATGTTACTCATATTTAGAGATGAGAAGGTAAATGGTGTACCAAGGGAAAATTAAAAAGAGAATTCTCTCTACCTCACAGATAAACCCAACAAGGACCCTTGTTTTCCATTTTCCATCTGGAGAAGAAGAATTGCCACACCAGCTCTCTTCTATATCATATCATTAATCAAAGCTTTGAGCAAGAAATTCATATTATTTTTACTATAATTTCTACCCTAGTAGCCATGTCAGTTAGCAATTTATTGTCTCTCAGCACCAAATCCAACCTTTGTTGACTGAAAGGTGAAAATACATCTGGGCCTTTTAAATATTTTTCCTGTCTCTAGAGAGACATTGCAGGAGGAAAGAGTTTCCCTCCCTGGGTCTGGTTTTCCAGGATCTCTCCTTCACCAGGTTCCTAGAAGAGAGGTTTGGAGAACTGTGGCCCATGGGCCAAATCCAACCTGTCGTCTGTTTGATTGTTTTTAAAATAACTTATTTATTTGTTTGTTTATTTTATTGTTTAGAGAGAAGGGAAAGGAGAAAGAGAGGGAGAGAAACATCGCTGTGTGGTTGCCGCTCACCCGCGCTCCCAACTGGGGACCTGACGTGCAACCTAGTCACGTGCCCTGACTGGGAATCGAACCAGCGACACTTGGCTCGCAGGCCGACGCTCAATCCACTGAGCCACCGCAGCCAGGCTGTCGTCTGTTTTTATGTGGCTTGCAAGCATCACTGAATTGAGCTAGCACTTTGAGCTGCAGAGAACAAGCCAGTATGTCCCCACTCAAAATGTCCAATTTATGATCCAAAATTAATTAACATACTAAGTGGAAAAGCTCTCAAAGGAAAAGGCAAACAACAGATGCCAATCCCGAAATGATCTAAATGTCAGAATGATCAGACTTTGTTTTTTAAGAATATTTTATTGATTATGCTATTACAGTTGTCCCAATTTTTCCCCTTTGCCCCTCTCTGCCCGGTATGCCACTTCCCTCCAGCAATCCCACCCCCCTTAGTTCATGTCCATGGGTTGTGCATATAAGTTCTTTGGCTTCACCCTTTCCTATAGTACTCTTAACATCACCCCAGTCTTTCTTTTATTCCCCCAATTTTATTTTGCTAGTGGAAATATTTTAGTACCCAGGAGAGAAATACTGTACTTCTGTATGGGGACCTATCAATGGTTTCATCGAATAGGAAGTTCTTGATCTGCTCCTCTGACCCTTTACCTCTCTGTCCTTATAACTTTCCACTTTACTACCTTATTTACTCTATTCTAGCCACACTGGCTTCCCCTTTTTTAAAAAAAAATTGTTTTTCTATTACATTTGTCCCATTTTCCCCCCATTGCTCTCCCCTACCCCCCCCCACACACATGGTTAGTCCCCATCCTGTTATCCATGTCCATGGGTCATTCATATTAGTTACTTGACTAGACTCTTTCACTGCCCCCGCTCCCCACCTTCTTCCCCTCCTCTCTCCCCCTGGTCACTGTCAGACTGCACCTTGTTTAGATGCCTCTGGTTCTATTTTGCTCATTGGTTTGTTTTGTTCATTAGTTTCATATATTAGGTGAGAGCCATAAACTATGAAAACAGTATTGATACAAAGATTCACTGCCGAACACCAGGTGCCGGGGAAACTCAGAGTCCCTAGAACCTTTGAAATCCTGCTTTAATTTTCACGCTGCAAAGTCAGATTGGGTCAAAAGTAACTCACCAGGAACTGACGTACGAGTCAGTTTGCAGAACTTCTTTGACGGTGTGTTGGGCAGGTTTTTAAGAGTGGATGGGGGTGCGTAACGGGCTGGAAGGGAGACACAGGCTTTCAGGGCAGTTTTGCGACAGTTTTCATTTCCAGTTTCAGGTCATTTTATAGCAGATTTAAGTGCACGTTGGCTGGGATCGCGATGGGAGCATCAGCGTGGGAGAGAAGAAAGCGCGGGTGACGAAGGAGGCTGAGAAGGGGACACTGTGTGTACAGGGGTGTATCCCAGCCTCCCCGCTCAGACCAGCCCTCGGTTGCGCCATCCTTGTCTGCGGTGGGCAGGGCGTGATGTCAGAGTCAGACGAACGCCCTTGAACTTGGTGCGGGTCGTTGGCTGTGTGACCAGGAGCAAGTACTTTGTGTCCTTGGGGCTTTAGCCTTTGGCGTTAGTAGCCAACCCCAGAGGGCTGTGTGGATTCACACCTGGTAGCTGTGGATGACTTTTCACCCAAAGCCTTTCTTTTAAAATGTTTTAGTAAATATTTGAGATGAAGAATAAAATCACATTTCAACGATGTATTATTGTGAGTAATTAGGTATGTTTTATCACGTTTAATATATGTCTCCTCTCCTGAAAATGACCCAGTGAGAACTTCATTATCTTTCCTGCAGTAGCAGGTTTAGGGTTTCTCCAGTTTAGCAAACAGAGCTTTCCGGCAGAGCTGGATTTAGGGTGCGTTGTGACCCTCCTGCGTCGTGGCTTGAGCGCTGTGGGGTGCGTTTGTTCTGTGTGTTAGACACGGGGTACTCGGGGGTGATTTGGCTGTATGTCTGCTGTCTTTCTGTTATTGCATCTGGGGCTGTAGAAATGGCTAGAATTAAATAAGGTTTAGAATCAGGCAACACGAGAGTACAAAAAAACCCAAAACCCCAAGGCACAGAGAGGTGGTGGGCAGGGCCTTTGGATGAGGTTTACACAGAAGACAGAGCTCAGTGAAATGCATGACGTCATTGCAAGTTTTAAAAATTAATGACTCATCACCCACTATCCATTCGGCTCTGTCTTGGGATCTCCATGGCAACGATGGTTCAGAGAAGCTACCATTGCAAAAAGGGATATTGTTAATAAGATTAGGAACATATACTTATATGCTTATAAATATTCCTCTTAATAATTCTGAGACATGTGTCCTCACTGAATCCTCTGGCACAACTGTTTTGATGCCAGAGAGCCCTGCCCCCAATTCAGCCGTGACGTTTTCAGCCTTTTATGCTCTTACTGCCCCGTGACGCTCAGCACTAGCAGCTGCAGGAGGCCCTGTTCCCTTTGCTCCCGGTGCTCCAGCGTCGCGTGTGTCCCCCCCACCCGGGAGCCTCCAGTGGCCCCGCTGGCTGCGCCGGGGGGATGGGCTGCCCCTGCGTACCTGACCGCGAGGACGAGGCCGTGCTTTCACGACGGGGGCAGTTCTCCCACGGACTGAATCTCAGCACCGTGTCAGCCTGTCTGCGGCCAAGGCGCGGCGTCCGGCTCGCTGGAGTGCTGCGCTCCCGCTCTCCCAGCGCAGGCAGGAGCGACCCGTGAGTGGATGTCAGGATGTGTGTGCGCGCGCGCGTGTGTTTTAAGATTTTTCCCCTTCTTTATGCCGATGGTCAGCGGAAGAAGGTATTTTTGTAAAAATTCAAATGCTCAAATATTTAAAGTGATCCTCGGGGTCTCCCATTTCCAAGTGACGGAGTTCGCACTCACGAGTGTGGCTTCGCAGTTTCTCCTGACGTGATCTGAGGGCGTAGAGATGACTCTAGCTGGACGGTACTTCCTAGCAGAGTCTGTTCTCCCAAACAGTGGCCCGGGGGCTGGTCGACCACCTTCCTGAGGCGCTAACAGCAGTCAGCTAACGTGCTGAAACCTGGATTCGTTCCCACGCCAGGGCTGAGTCCTGGGGCCACACGTCAGGTCCCGCCACCATTTCTTTCTCCTAGATCGGTGCTCTGGGGCCACATCCATCTGCATCTGTAACGCTGATTTGGTAGCGGCTTCTTTATACTGAGCCAGCACTCGTTTTACCTGGTGGTTTCATTTTAGACGTTTGAGTCGTATTAAATAACATTCAGATGAGTCGGAGAACTTTAACTCAAAGAACATGGACCGAAAAGCCAGGCCGGCCCGGGGAGAACCAGTGCGAATCCCGCACCTGACAGCAGTGAACAGGTGAGCAGATTAGACTCGAGCTAAATCTCTGTAAATAATAGGAGAAGACAGCAGATCTTTCCATTGAAACAACTTCAACCATGTCACAGGCCTGTGAGGTTTGGAAACACACGGACGTGTTTCTGTGTCTTCCGTCAATGTTAGGGTAAGCCGGAAGGCTTCGAACACAACGGACAAAACCAGAAACAAAATTAGTTCCCCCAAAACTTCGTGACTGAAACCAGACTTCTGAGGACTGGAAACACCAAATTACTGTTGGAAAATATGCATTTTGAATGGACATTTGACATCATATAGGTATGTTACTAAAAGATAAAGCAATGATATTAGCAGGTTTGATTTATGAAATAATGGTAAAAGTTTGTCTACATAGTGAAAAATCAAGCAGTCATTTAAATCTACTTTCTAAACAATTTTGATTAAAATACTGCGTACAGTGGGATGTACTCAGACTGAGTGCCCACTACTCATTTCTTACTTCGTTTGGAGTCGTGAAGATAAGCCTGAATCTGTGATTACTTTTTTAAAGAAAACGATCTTTTCTAAGAAACAATTTGAATATTAAAAAACTAGAGCTATAACTGTAAAAGTATGTTGTTTCTGTAAAGATTTTGCATCACTTTCTAGTGAGTTATTCATGTACACCAATTCTGTACGACCTAAAACGTCAGAGGGTTTTAAAACCCTTATACAGAACATACAAAGCCCCCAGATCAGCCCTGATGGGCAGCCACTGCACCTTCCGTTGAAAGCAGCAAACGATTTAGCACGAGACACTCTTCTCTTGGTGCAGAAGGGAAGCCAGACTTTGAAGAGGTGCCCCTGCTCAGACACCGGCTTTTCCTTCGTCAAGCCTGTCATCTGGAAGATAAAACGATCCATCGGCTGTTATTGCCTGTCCCCTAGATCCGTCCAGCAGGTTGATTCAGAATCCGCCGGTGATGTGAGAGCCCGGGGAGCTCGTTAATCGGGGTTTGCCTCCCGATCCCAGAACAACGCATGTATTCTCATAGATTTCTACCATGGAATTTCATACTCAAAGTTTTATTTGGACATACGTCCAGAGAGGGGCCACGCAAATAAGTAAGAAATAAATAAAAATGAAATAGAGTAAAATGAAACGATAATCTTGGCCTTCCAAACACGCACTTCTCCCTGTAAACAAGTCATCCTCATCGGCGCTCTGGCTCCAATCCGATGTGCACAGCAGCAGCGGGAACAAAGCCTGGTATCTGGAGGAGATAAAAGTGCTCTCCGAGTGTTGTTTGTAACTGGAAGACTTGGCTCCCTCGCTGGACGGGATCCATGAAACACAGCCGGGAGCAATGCGCAGTGCGGATTAGAGGGCTTCGCTGTAATGCACATGCAAATACATCTTTCTCACATCTAATATACAAACATCGCCGCAGGACCGTCGGGTCATGGAGCCGAAGGATCAGGAGACTGGCAGACGTACAAGGGCTTCCGGTGGCCTGATTCCACACTTCAGATATGATGAACATTTAATTCCTCTGATGTCTTCTTCTAACTGGAGACTTCGGGAGAGGGCATTCGAGTCCACAAACACTTTCAGTGACTCCCATGCCAGCCACATGTCACAGACTGGCAACGCGTGAGCTGTTTTTTACAAAAGAACACATAGGAATGGCAGCCTTTGACCGGCTCATGTTTTCGTTCCTTTTGGGGGGACGCCTCTCAAATGATACTGCATTGAAGTCAGATTTCATGTTTTATTCTCATGTGGCAATTACATGTAATTGTAATGATTATAACTTTAGAAAATAAAATATTTTAATTCATTTTGTCAGAGAGTGCCAGGTTAACACCCAACTTCCTCAGTGGTGTTTCCTGAATGTGTGGCTCATTCCCTCCTGTTTGACTCGACGACTGAACTCTAGGGACTGCCGAGGAAGGCGTCCCGAGTTGCAGAGCCTCACGGTTTAAGCAGGAAGTGTCTGCTGAGCGCCTACAATGTTTCAGACGCTCTGCTACTCGGGAAACAGAATGGAGACAAGAGCGGACTGGGCCAGCCTGCCCTCATGCAGCCTTCCGTCCCGCCTCACAAACCCCGACCCAGCCCAGTAAAATGGGTCCTCTGAACCCTGTTAGCCTTGCTCCCCAAAGGGACTGCCCCGCTGCGCGTCCTGTTACAGCTGACCAGGGCAAGGGCCCGATGGGAGCACGTGCCCGAGCCAGAGACCCTGTAGCTGGGCCTGCTGGCCTTTATGGGAACGGAACCCTACCACCCCCGTGCTCTGTCTCGCTTTGTGACAATTGTTGTGGCCGCCCGCACGTCACTGCGTGGCCCCGGTGCGCGCCCTCCCTGCTGCGTGGCACAGACATGCAAGGCAGCGGCTGGTTAAGCCCGCCCGCTGCCGGCAGGTGCCGGTGAGTTCTGGGCGCTCCCCGTTTTCACCGACTCTTGGAATTGTGAGTCTTAGAGTCTTTTCGCTGAAGTGGTGGATTAGAAAGATACACCCTCGTGTTTTATTAGGGCTTCCTTCAGTACTAATGAAGCTGGCGTCTCTCACAAGCTTCTTGGTCATTTTTGTTTTAACACCCACCATCTGTCCTATTTTACTGCTTCTTATTTTCATATTCTGTAATATAATATTTTCTAGATACTAATCTTTTGTCGGTAATGTGGGTTTTGTAACTATTCAGTCCCGGTTATGGCTTGCCTTTGTGCTCTCTTTATTGAAACCTAAGTTCCCATAAGTTGTTTATAACCAAAAAGTCTTAAAATGGATGGCGTCTAATTTATCAGTATTTTTAATGCATGATTTTTATATTGTACCTGATTAAGAAATTTCCTTCAGAATTCCCACAATATTCTCTTATACTGTCTTCTAAAATTTTTAAACCTTCCATCTATCTAAACAGAGTTTTTGTGTGAGTTGCTTTTAGGGAATCACTTTGCCTGTTTAGACCCAGCTGCTGAGGTACCAGCGTGCTGAAGAGCTCCCTTTTCCCCAGCGCTCTGGAATGACAGTACTGTCAGAAAGCCGACTGCGGCCTGTCCCCTAGGGCGTGGGACCGCCAATGCAGTGTTGAACCGAAATGCCGATCGCAGCGTCTTTGCAGTGCTCCTGGTATCAGAAAGAGCATTCAGAAGCCCTGGCTGCTGTGGCTCAGTGGATTGGGCGCCGGCCTGCGAACCAAGTGCCGCTGGTTCGATTCCCAGTCAGGGCGCATGACTAGGCTGCACGTCAGGTCCCCAGTTGGGGGCGCGAGTGAGAGGCAACCACACAGTGATGTTTCTCTCCCTCTCTTTCTCCTTTCCCCTCTCTCTGAAAATAAATAAGCAAACAAACAAATAATTTTAAAAGAAGAAAGGAGCATACAGTGGCGTGTCAGGCACCTCACTGTGTGTCATTCTGAGACAGCTCCTATATTCAGAAAGCTCGCTTTTTTTTCTAGCTCGCTAAAGGTTTGTTTTGTTTTGTTTTTACTAAACCCCTTACTGTACTGATGCTCTGCACGGTCGTGGGCGTCACAAGGTTGCTCTGTCTTGTAGTTCTGAGACAAACTCACGGTGCTATTCGTTTGCACAGAGCTGGGCTCAGTTCGCCGGTCCTGGGTTAGAATTCACGTGCCTGCACTCATGAATGGGACTGTTCTGCCCTCATTTCTTTTTGTCCCTGTCGGGCATGGGTGTGGGCAGTGTTTTCACCTCTTCTCCCTCCTGGAAGAGGTTGTATGAGGTCGGCAATATGATTCAATTTCTGAATTTTGAAGGTCGGGGAGACCCATGAGTGAAGCCGTTGGAGCCTGACCTCTGTTGCATTTGCGGTGATTTCTTCTGGTCAGTCTATGGTTCGCCGATTCTGTCTCACACACGTATGTCCTGCTGTGGCTAATGAGTTTTTAATTTCAGTTCCTGTAGTCTTAATTCTATAATTATTTTAGTTATTTCTCTAATCTTTTTTATAGTTTCTTGTTCTCTACAGAATTTTCATTTGCCATTTCTTCTCGTTATACGTGATCACCATATCTGTTCCAATATTTTGTTGTTTGGTAAATCCTAATAGTCTCTGGGGTACTTGCAGTCCTGCTTCTGTACGTTTTTCTTCTGGCGTCTTCCGTGTTATCTTGCTTCCTGGCGGGCTTTCTTATCTTCGGCTGCTTGCTAGTCACTGTCCACGGAAAATCATTTGCGATGTTCATCAAGGTCGAAGTTAGAGTTTGTTTTCACTTCTTCCAGTTCCCTGGGGATGCGAAGAATTGGGCAAGTTCACACCATTTGTGCAGCTTCAGGTTGTGTGGCCCATGCAGAATTAACGTCCCGCGTGGGCACATCCGTGTAGCAGCGGTGCGTCGTCCCTACTGTGCGGCATTCCCCCCTCTCTTCCTTTTTATTTATTTTCCTTTATCACCGGTGCTCAATTTGAAGATGGCCTTATGCCATTTCTGGGTGTTGGGGCCACAAAAGGAGTTGAGATAATAGGTAATCTCTTGGAGTCCCAGGTGAATTTTGGGAAGGTGTTTCTGATATTTTCCTAGCACGGTGCTAAGCATCTTAAACCACGTAATGAGTGTTCAGACCTCATCACGCAGACAGTCCTCAGTAAACACTGACTCATCCTGTAGCGTGTCACAGGGCTCTACCAGGTGCTATAAAGAGTAGGCTTTTGTCTCGAACATTTCCATTAGGCTGATGACTTATTATGAACCCTGCATATGTTTGTACCCTACGTAAGGCAAGGGGTTAAGTATTCGGATTCAAAGATCTTTCAGAGCAGACCCTTAAGAAACTGTTCTATTTAGTTGGGGAGAAACACTATGGTGTAATACACGCGGCGATGGGACGCGGAGGAAGTTAAGCAACTTGCGGAGCTGCGTGCAGGTCCGGGGAAAAGCCTTAGACACCGAGACACCAGAGCTGAGAGGGTCATTTGGTTGTTTTGTAAAAAC
This sequence comes from Furipterus horrens, assembly GCF_987537825.1. NCBI lineage: Eukaryota > Metazoa > Chordata > Mammalia > Chiroptera > Furipteridae > Furipterus > Furipterus horrens. Next base: position 1,828,609 of record NW_028327180.1, read on the forward strand.
GGAGCCCTTCTCCAGCAACGAAGGATTATTTTTCACTGCTGGCAATTTAGCCGTTATTTCTACCCATGATTACCAAGTAGAAATTGAATCGCATGCGGGAGTCTAATTTTCGTTACAGGATGCTTTCCATGTTTTCAAAAATAGTTGTCTAATTTTTCCTCCAAGGATTAACAATTAATAGCTAATTTTCAGCATTGCTGCGTTCTTGCCTCCTGAGATTCTTGGACATGAATAACTTTGGCTAAACAGAACTCTCCAGGGTCGACTTTCTCATTCCTCGCAGCCCCGTGGGACCACATCCCCCGGGTTCCCGAAGCACAGGGACAGAGCCCAGACTCGCTCAGCCTGGAGGCGTCTCGGTGCTCACTGCGGGCGACTCACCGCTCCTTCGGTCTTCTGGGCGGGCGCAGTCTGGGCCTTGGGACCGAGTCCTGCAGGAGCCTGTGCCGTCTCAGGGGGCGGGGGGAGCCTTACACACGAAGAAAGGCCATCTTCTCGTCTTTCTTGTAGTGAAGCAGGGAGTTAACAAAGCAAAGCAAATCGTGAGCGGGCGACCTTCGTTCCGAGTGCCTTCTGCCGTCACCGGATAGCCTGGGGTTTCCAGGATTCTTTTGGGGTCCATCACATTATGATCTTTAATTCTGACCACTTGGGTGTTGGAACACGGGTCTAGTTAGTGACGGCGGAGCTGCATTTTACTGAAATTCACTGGCCTCCCTGAGAGTATAGCCTGCTTCCCCCTGTGCTTACCTTTTAGCAGGTAAGCTTGGTGGGTCAGTGGATTTGTGCTCCCCGCCCAAAAGGTGCCCGATCATTAGGTAGTGAGGTCACTGCTAGGTCCCTGTGGACCCCATTTCCTCTCGGTGGGTGGTTTCAAAGCTTCAAACTCTGCCTCTGCGTCACAGAGAGAATGTCTAAGCTGAAGACCAGCCTGTTTTCCGCTGTTTCCAGGCGTTACAGTCTGTTACTGAGGCAGGGCACGGCGCGTCGCAGAGCATCACTGCCTGGCCCGTTTACTCGGTGTTTGGCAGGACACACTCCGAGTTCTCGGGTTGGGGTCCGGCTGTTACGCAAGTTTCGGTCGCCGCCGTCTCCAGGCAGAGACGTGCAGAAAGGAGTCAGTGGCTGTTTGGGGGAAGTGAGAACTTAACTGGATATGAGCCCTGTTGAAGGCTAGGCAAGTTTAGGCAGAAGCCAGCTAATGAACACCCCTTCTAGTTAATGACAACTGGGGGACCCAGCGGTGTCCCCTGCAGGCCTGAGATCTTACCAGGGCTCACGCTGCAGGCCCCGGTCGGGCCGCCTGGGGCCAGAGGAAGACAGCACCGTACGACTTCACGTACACGTGGCAGCTGATGAACAAGACAAACTGACAGCAAAATAGAAACAGACTCCCCGACGCAGAGAGCAGACTGACAGCCGTCAGCGGGGAGGGTGGGGTGGGGGGACGGGGAAGGGGCTAAGCAAAAAAAATCCTTCACAGACACAGACCACCGTCTGTGATGCCCAGAGGGGACGGGGGCGGGGGGCAGGCAGAAGAGGGTAAAGGGGGTGAACAGTGATGGAAGGAGCCCAGCCTGTGGGTGCCGAGCACACAACGCAACACCCAGATGTGCTCTAGAGTTGACCCCTGAAACCTGCATAACTTTAGCAGCAGAGGTCACCCCAACAAATTCAATAAAATTAAAAGAATCGGGCTGGTTGACAATAATTCTAAACAAACGAACAAGATTTCCTGGTTGCATTATAAGATGTGAGGAAAAATAACCCGAAATGATGGACGAACTCAATGAACAACAGAAGCAAAAGGTAATTAAAGATAACACCAGGCACCCTGTCAAAGAGCTGATTTCTTTGTCTAGATTTCTTTCGTTTGAGATTTTCAAAGATGTTTACACCCCAAGGAAGAGCCGGGAGAGTCTCCGTATTTTGTTTTCAAAGCGTCATTGATGAGTCCAATGACAGGTCGTGTGTTACTTGTCATTTACAGCAAAGATGGAAGCCAGACATGAATTACAGACAGTGGATGTTCAAAAAGGCTCCACACAGAACCGGAAAACATTCCAAAAGTTCCGCCTGAGGTCACACCCTATCCGATTAGATTGACAATTCTTTGTGCGTATGGCTTTGTTTTCTATTTAATCTTTATTGTATTCTTTCCTGTTCCCTTTCAGTCGCCTTGTAGCCCCTGCCCCGGCCGTGGCCACGTGGGCTCGTGGCTTTGGGTTCTGAGAGCCCGAGGAAGCCGTGGGGCGTCCTTCAGAACTGCGGGGAGCTTTGGCTTCGGAGACTTCCGGCCAGTTGAACGGTGTTTGCTGGAGACGGGGTCAGCTGCGGGCCGGAGGTAGGAAGTGCATAACGGCCCAAGTGTGTGGACGCCGTCCTGCAGAGGGGGTCCTTCTTGGCAGAGCTGCGTGCGTGGCAGTCGTTGTCGGGAAAGCAAGTGTCGTGGGAAATGACCCGGTGAGGCCCGATCTGAGTTCAAGGTTTGAAAGGTCGCGCAGTGTCCCCGAGGGGCATACGTCCCCCTAGTAAGTAACTGTGGCTCTTTCTGTAAGAATGTACAAAAAATATCACCAGAACCAAGTACCCATCACACCGACACCCCAGAAAGCCTCCCAGGCCCCTGGGAACCCCGCCCCCTGCCCTCTGCCCCCTCCCCACCACGCGGCTGCCGTGTGCCCTTCCACGTGGGTTTGCTGTTACACGTGGGTTCGCAGAGTGTAGACCAGCGACTTCCAGCCTCTCCATCTCATGGCACACATAAACCAATGACTAAAATCCTGTGGCACACCAAAAAAATATTTTTGCCGATCTGATCAAAACATAAAATAGGTATGATTTTGATTCAGTCACACCAGAAGGCTGTGGTTGTGTTTGGTTGTGGTCATTTTTTTTTTAATTTAACAATCTGAGGGAGAAGAGGTCAGTGCCCCTGACTATGCAGTCGGGTACTGCGTGTTTTAGGCATTCCTGTGGCGCACCAGTTGACAACCGCGGGTCTGCACATCGGTATGAATGGAGTCAGTGGTTTGCATGTCTTTCTGTGGGTCTGGCCTCTCTAACTGAGCAGAATGGTTCTGGGGTTCATCCGTGTTGGATGCGTCCATCGGTCTTTATTTTTATCGCTAAGTAGTGCCCCGTGTGCAGACCGGCCAGTCTGTTTCTCCTTCCCCTTGTGGGTGGGTTTGGGGGCTGCTTCCAGCTCGGCGCCCGTACAGAGAGAGTCACAGCCAGCGCTCACGGACGCACGACTCATTACTTTGAGCACAGAGGATGGAAGGGTTTGTAGGTGTGTGTCGAGTCTCTAAGAGCCTGTCAGGATGTTTGCCACGGCAGCGCGTGAGGAGCCCGCCGCCTCGCCGACACAGCGCCGGGCCGCCTTCCTAACGCATGGACACTTTGCCGTTCGAGCCAGCGTCCCGCTGCGGTGGCCCCGTGTGTCCCCGGGGAGCCTCGCCATGCGCCGCGGGCTTCTGCGCGCTTCTGCGCCACCCGTGTGCCGGTGATAAAGTGAATGTTCCGATTTCTTGTCTTAATGGTTTGCTCCATTTTTTGCTTAGGTGTTTGTGTAGTTTCTTGTTGTTAAATTGTAATGGTTTTTTAAAGTATATTCTGGGTCCGAGACCCTTGTTCTATGTGTGGTTTGCAAATGTTTTCCCCCATCCCCGCTTTCCATGTTCATTTCCATGACGCTGTCTTCCGAAAAGCAGAAATTCTTACTCGTGATGCGGTCCAATTTATCAATTACTTTTCTGTCCTGTGCTTTCGGTGTTTCATTTAAGAAATCTGATTCACTTGAGATTGGATTACATCGAACATCTGCTATATTTTCTTTTAGAAATTCGCTGTGAATAATGGTTGGTTTCAGAGGCTTTAATAATGTCCCCAGGAAATGTTCTACCTCGTTCTCGTGACACTTGCCCTCATGTTCTGGCCTCATTTTGTCCTCCTTAAAACGACTGCCTCATCGTGACGCAGCCGGAAGGCAGAGCGTGAGCAGCCCCGGGCGCCGTCCGCACGCCCAGCGGCCACAGGGCAGGTGTCTCTTCCGAGGGTTCCAGAGGAAAGGACTCCGTTAGGTGCCCGCCTGGAAAGCAGCCCCGTGGCCGGAGGGTGGGCCCTGCACCAGAGCTGGGCATCATGAGGTCCCCGGCCAGGGCCGTGTCTGGTGGCTCAGCTATTCCAAGCAAACCCAACAAAACATAAAAAAATGAGCAATCCCTGTGGAATTCTGGGTGGGAAGCACCCCCGACCACTGACCCACTTTCCCAGTGGGTATCGGCTCCGTGAGCCTAGCCCTGTGGGTCAGCTCTACCTGCAAACACGGGACGCTGCTGTGGCCATCCCTCAGGACAGAGCCGGACTCTAATCTGTGCCTCCTGGGGACACTTAAAACCAGCAAACAGATTAGATGTCTTCACAGCTGCCAATAGGCTCCTGATAGACTGAATCACATTATTTGATGAGTTCAGAAGCCTGTCAGGATTGGCCAGCTCCCCTGTCTCTCATCAGTTCATTCATCCCCAAAGCCAATAACAGAGTTAAAATGTCAGCAATAATAAGATTAGTTCTGCTCGGCGTGAAAGGGTCAGACCTCACCCGGCAGGAATGCCTCTGCGCTGTGGGAAGCTGAGCCTCAGCTGCCCTTGGCCTTCACGGCCTTGGTGGGGGGTGGGGCAGAGGGGCTGTGACGTTGCCCGCCACACCTGAGCTCACTCCGGGGGGTCGTTTCCCTCTCCTCAATCTCACTCTCAGGGGCAGGGCTCTCCTGTGGGCCCCAATTTATAAAGAAAAATAAAAGAGTAAAGTCGTTTTAAGTTCAAGTCTAGGTTGGAGGAACTTTATAAACCGTCACCTGTCATCAGTGATTTCGCCAAGCCCCACTGCCTTCTTCTTTAGAAGGGGGATGATCGTGTACCAATGTCTTACATTTAAGTGAAATCACCCACGTGGGATGCTTCCCGGTGATCCTGGCAGTTAATGAAAATAGAGTCGATATTGGGTATTCGTAATAGTAAGTGCATATCTGTGTGAATGTATCGCAATTCAGTGTCAGGTTGCGCTGGGAGGTTCTGGGGTTAGTGGCACCGTTGTTCCCTGATATTTGAAGCTGTTCCCAAAAGGAGGATTATGTTCCTCTGACCCACTGACCTCAGCCATGGCCACTGAGGATGAACAGAAGTCACACGTGTCCTTCCATACCAGCGTGGTGTTCACGGTCTCTTCTCTCCCTGGTGGCCCGAGCCTCGGAAGGGTGATGCGAGGGCAGGATTGGACATGCAGCTCGGTGCTACGTCCCCAGACCTCGGGGTTTTCAGGTGGTTACGGAGACGCGGACTGTATTTTAAAGCATTTCGGTTGCATGCGTTCCTATCACCCACCTCCGGCGCTAACGTTCCCCCTGAAGGGCATCATTTTACTTACTCAGGGCCCAATGACTGAGCTGTTCCCCAAACACACACGGGGAGGTTTGCTTCTCATTTCGGCCTCTGCCTTTCCCAGTGGAAGGAACAGTGTTTTCCAGAGACGGAGGCTGAGGTTTGGCACTGGATTGAAAGCACTTTGTGGCCTCCGGACGCTTGGCATTCCAGTGGGTTGCCGTGTGGGTACCGGGCCTTCGCGAGTCTGCAGAGCAGGCCCCGACTACCAGTGTTTCTCAGATGGTCCCTTTCCAAAAACAACTGATGACTATAGAAATCAAAAGCTAGTCTCATTGTTCTTTGCTTGGACTGGGTCCCAGACAACTGCGTTGAATTTATTCATCACACATGAAAAGAAGAGGCTTAAGACCAACTCAGTGGGAGTGGGAAGAGCAGGTAGGAAATTGGCGTGAGGTTGCGAGCGAAACTTTTCATAATCACAGCGCGAGGAAGGGGCAAGGCAAGGCTCTTTTAATTGGAAATTTTATACCTTTGAACACGAGACTTGTTTACTTATCACATTACAAGTGTTGGACCAGTGCGTGTCTGTTTGAGTTCCAAAATGCTAATTGCAAGGAAGCCAGCGCCCAGCGTTTCTATGGGAGCCGTTCTTAGGTTTCAACTCAGGGCCGCTGGTACAGCGGGGCCCACGCACGCTCCTCTGGGTGTGGGTTCTGGAGGGTGGTAGGCAGATCGGGTCCGTGTGCACAAAAAGGGACCCCAGGCATCGGGGACGTTTGCCGTTCAGTGTTTCATTGTGGAGAGTCACCACGGTGACTCTTAGTCATGAAGAGCACCCGCTTCCGATCTCAGCGGCTCAGGCTGCCACGACAGGATTCCAGAGGCTGAGCGGCTTTGAGGGCACAACTGCTGTCCCCTCTGCTCCGCAGGCTGGAAGTCTGAGGTCAGGGCTCCCGCGCGGCCGGGCTCCGGGGAGGGCTCCCTTCCAGGCTCGCAGACGGCCGCCTTCCGGCCGGGTCCTCCCATGGCAGCTCCAGCGCCCTGGAGCATGGCCCCCTTCTCCTCTGGGCACCGGTTCCCTTGGATCAGGACTCCGCCCTCACAGCCTCTTTAGCCCTAGTCACCCCCTCGAGGGCCTGCTCTGCAGTACAGCCACGTGGGGGTTCGAGCCTCCACATGTGAATCTGAGGGGCACGCAGTTCAGTTCCTAGAACTTCCTAATTTATTTATTTTTAATAATCTGCTGATTTATGTTTAATCCAGAAACAAACCAAGGGTACCAGCATACAGATATTGAAAATTAGAGACCCTTAAATCCCCTAGACACTTCCTGTAACCCTCCTCCTGGTTCCCGTCAGACCTTTCCGTCCGGCTCGGAGACAGTCTCCCCTCCGCTGGGCGGTGACCACCCCTCGGTCACACACAGGTGCTGCTTTCTTGCTCTGCTTTGTGACTGTCAGTCCTGTGGTCCTTGGTTGGCAGTTTCTGCTTGTTGCTACTTAAACACCAATATTGTTGTCGTTAACGTAGAAGATTCTTTTCCTTTTCTGAGAAGCTGGATTCCCACAATGGTCATATTTGGGAATAGAAGTCTCGGTCTGAACTTCGTCACCTCGGCTTTGGGGCAGGCCCTGCCCTCCTCCTGAAGCGAAGGAGCCCCACGCAGCAGGTGGAGAACCTCAGGGCTGCGAGAGCCCCAGGAACAAACCACCAGCAGACCCCCTTTTAGATCACAGCCCCCCCCCCCCACGAGGGCCTCAAAGGACAGAGAAAGCGTCACCCAACCTCACCAACACGGGAGTGGGACTGAGTGTGGTTGGTTTAGAAACAGCTGACCATGTTTTAAAAAGTTGGTCCTTCAGTTACTTGTGTCCCGGGATAGAGCTAGCATTTTTATGGCATAACTCTTTCAAATAAATAACATGTGTTTGGCCAATAATAAAAACCACGAGTGTTCTGCTTTCAAAGAGCCTGAGGCCGTTTCCAGCCTGGGCAGCATCTGTAGGCTGAAAGGTTAGGAACACCCACCATTTCCGAAAAGCCGCACCCCAGGCTAGTCAGGCCCGAGGACAGAGCCTCGGTCGTAGTCCTAGCTTCTTTCTCTTAATTCAATTTTATTTTTTTCCATTTATTTTATTTCATTGTTGTTCAATTACAGTTGTCCCGGGTTCCCCCCCATTGCTCTGCCCTGCCCCTGTCTTTATATATGGAAAACGTAGCCAACAGATTATAAAGGAAATGATGGAATGCTTTCAATAATTATTTCAAACACCTGTAAAAGCTCACTATCCAGCAGGGGTTAGGAAAATCAGTGTTGCAATTTAGGATTTGATGATGGCGAACCCCCAGGCAGACCCCCGCCCTCTGCCCCCTGCCCCCGCCGCCTCCCCAATTCCTCCACCCCCACTGCTTCCCTCACTGTGTGTTTTCAGGGAGCTTCTCGGGGTGTATGGTCCCCGCTGTGCTCTGGCCTCGGAGCCCCTGGGGGCCAGCACCGTGGGCGGCTCACAGCCCACCCATCTCTGCGCCCCAGCCCTGTGCGCGGCTGTGAGCATTTTGACCTTCAGACCATCCCATTTCCCTCCCTTTCTGTCAGAGCAGTTTGTAAGGCCAGAGGTATCTGGATTTAGCAAAGATAGACAGACAGCACCGTGACCAAGGCTGGGGTTTAATAGATCCCCCTCCCCGGCCTCCTGGGGACTGCCATTTAACCGCCCAGAATGCTTTCTGGGGGAGCCCTTTGAGAACACGGACGCAGTAGCATAGCGGCTGGTGCTACTTTATCAGCCAGGTTCTAGCACGCTGCTGTTCTCACGCGGGACAGGAGGGGACTGTCCCCGGCCCTCAAGTGCAGGTAGAGGGAGGAACGAAATGGCCGGCTCTTCTTCCCCCAGGGCCTTTCTGTGACACCATGGGTCCCACCTTTGCTCGTTCTCTGACAAGCAGTCCCCCGCTCTGAGGTTTTTTTTTTAAATTTTTCCTTTTCCTTCTTCCTCACAGCTCCTGCTCTGTGTTGTGGTCAGGCAATAGTTTTCCTATTTATGGTCAACTTCAGTTATGTACAAACTGGTGAATACCTGAGCGACCTTTAGAGGATGTTATTTAGCAAATATAGGGCAAGGCTATGAAAGCATTGGAGCCCCGGCTGGTGCGGCTCAGTGGGTAGAGCGTCAGCCTGCGAACCGAGGGGTCACCGGTTCGATTCCCAGGCAGGGCACAGGCCTGGGTTGCGGGCCAGGTCCCCGTTGGGGGTGTGCGAGAGGCAACCACACATTGATGTCTCCTCCCTCTCTTTCTCCCTCCCCTCTGCCCCCCCCCCATCTAAAATTAAATATATTTTTAATAGAAAACCACTGGGGACTAAAGCCTGTGAACTTGATAGAGTCTACTCCGGTCACCTGCCTTCATCACGAAGGACGACACCGGCGGGAGGGAGGGATTCGCCTGCTGGCCGTGTGTTTCCTGTGCCTGACCTCGTGTGGCCTTCCAAGGCCCCTTCCTGCCCTCCCTGACCCCCCGGCCCCTCCCACACATCGGAGGCGGTGGGCTGGGGGGCAGAGAGACAAAGTCGGAAACGCACCGGCGGCCCGAGAGAGATGGGGAGCCCCGGCCTCCCCTCCCGTGTGAGCGACCCAGCGCAAGGCGCTGGTGAGTCTCGGTCAGCGTCGGTTTGATGCCAAACGGCGGGTTTTGTTTTGGCTCTTGGGCATATTCATTTCACTGGAAACTCAGCCATCGTGCGAATTAGTAGGTCCGTCAAGTAGTACGTGATTTAAGGACAAGCACTTTTTTCCTTTCCTGTTTTGGGGACAGAAGAGAAGAAGGGAGGACAGAAGAAATAGTACCTTTTGGCCCGCAGATGGAGGGCTGGGGGTGGGACTGGGCAGAGAAGGCTGGGGTCCTTTGATGCTGATGTGAACGTCATGTAGACCCGGTGCGCTGCCGAACTGCAGGGGGAGAGCCCACGCACGACACCAGTCTGCTCTCTGTTCAAAGCCGGGAGGGGGTACACATGTCGTTTCGAAACTCGTTCTTTTTCTCTGGAGTTTCCCGACGAGTAAATGAGCTAAGGGAGCAGTGACCACAGACATCACAAAGACCGGTGGCAGGCAGCCGATGCCCAACACACACACGTCGCATTGAGGAGCAAACTTTTTGTGGACTTTCAGCCCTTCTGCCTTCCATTATTTTTATGAGACTTTCATGATTTTATTCTATTCTATTCTAGCCTACTCTGTTCTGGCCTATTCTGAAAAATTATTTTGTTTTAAGCTGAGCATCTTAGGGTAATATAATGAAAATATACAAGATTTGGAATAAAGAAGTCTGTATTCTAGAATTACCCATCACTTACTGGTCAGAGACAATCCAAGGCAAATATCTCCTACTCTCCAAGCCATCTAAAAATAGAATAATTGCCTCTCTTCCCCACGGGGTTATACTGAGGATCAGGAAAGGTCATGTGTATACAAGGGCTTTGAAAAATGTAAGATAATAAAGTCCTTCTTCTCCCTCTTCCCCGTCCTCCTCCTCCTCCTTCCTGTCCCTAAGGGGCCATCTGAGGTCTTGGATAACTTTAATGTACCCGGGACAGTGAGGAGTTATTGGGAGATCTCACTCAAGGAGGATATTTATTTGGAGATTTCAGATTTCAGAGAGAAGGAGTTTGAATTACTAGCGCACTTTGCAGAGCAGAAAGATACCCATTTATTCACTCGCTTCCTTATTCAAGGAACACATGCCGAGGGCCTGCGTTTACGCAATAACACGACACGTGGGACCGCCGCAGGGCCACCAGTTTGCCCGCAGTTGTCACGGGATGCTTTCAGCTGGGGGGAAGAGACAGTGATCAGCTATCACACAAGGACAGCAGGTGACGGGGACACCTCTCAGGAAAGGCAGGGAGGACAGGGCTGCGGTCCCATCGCGGAGCGCCGAGTGCCGAGAAGGACGGGTGTGGCGTTTCGGCCAGAAAGTCTGAGAAGGCCCGGAAGGACACACACCTAGACAGGCAGAGAGTCGGCGGGACCTGCAGTGGGAGCTGAGAAACCAGAGCGCCTGCCTGTCCCTCTCGGCACGGCTCCAAGCCTGAGTGGGCAGGGGCCTGGGATGTGTACATGCGTGACAGGACCCCTGCCGGCATGGCCGCTGAGCCCGGCCGGGCAGAAGCTCAGCTAAGCCACCCACGTGGGGGCCAAGCACGCGCGGCGCTGAGGTGCTGAATGCAGCGTGGTGAGCGACGCACCGGGGACGGGGCGGGGAGGAGGTGCTGAGGACGGGGCCGCCCCACGCAGACCAGGAGGCTCCGGATGGCGGAGGGGGAGCACGTGGAGTGTCTAGTAGTTGCAGGTCCTGGGCTAGAGCTGGGGCCCCTGAACACATGTGCTTGTGGAATATGGAGGAGGCTGGTGGGGTTTCGTGAAGCTTTTGGGGGTCAGTGATAAGAAAAGTGATTTTATCTTGGGTATACTTCAGAAGTCAACTTCTGTGCTCAAAGGACAGATGGTATCAAAAGCTGTTAGAGAAGTTGTGGTTTTCTGCGTCACACACAGTCCCACGGAGCTGGTGGCAGCTAGTCCGCTCGGCCGCTCAGTGGGCCCGTGTTCGGGGGTCTGGAAAGGGGGCTGAGCAGATGGGCAGCTGGTCCTTATTCCGACTTCAGTCTGAGTGGCTCTGATTCTCCTAAGTGGACGGATTTGTGCTCTCCACGAGGTACTGTCTACAGAAGTTTCTCACCGAAGTAACGTTTCTAAAGCCTGAAGCTGGTGTGCGTCCTGACTCCCACCAGTCCCCCAAGAACGATAATTCCCTAAAATATGACAGCACTATCTGAAAAATGTGACTGTCACTACTGTAAGGGGTGCATTTCAAAATGCATCATCCATGGGCTTCATCTGAACAGCGGTCAGCGACCTCCGGTCCACGTAAGGGAAACTGTCAGCAAGAGCTCCCGTCCGTAACCCCCCCTGTCCCTCCCAACCAGGCGTCGAGCTGCGGCTTCTGCAGGTGCATTTCATTCTGGAACTGTCTCTCTTCGTCCTTTGTCCTGCCCTCCACATTATGCGTGTGAACTGTCCCCTGTGAGTTCACATAGAACCTGCGCCTCCTCCTAAGAACAGAGTCCCTCCCACTGGGACTCAGGGACCCTCCCCAACAGCATCTCTTCAGTGTTTCAATCAGACACTTCCCGAGAGGCTCCCGACACAGCAGTGATATTACTTTACGGGAGACGGCTTCAGGCCCCTTCTGCTCGTCTTTGTATTTGATGAGCGAGAACGTGTGTGTCTTATTTAACGGGGCAAGGGCAGGGCGCCCCCCAGCTTTCCATGGACAAGTCAAGGTCCTGGAAGCTTTAAAAAATTGCTTACTGCTTAAATGTTTTCACCAACGTTATTTCCCTGTAACTGATCCTCGTATTGGAGTGACTGTTATTCTTTTTAATTTTTGCTCTAAAAGTTCAAAATACTACTATTGTGCCAAATAAATTTTCACTTGAAAGTACAGTTGAAGCGAAAACAATCAGATCCTTGTACTTTGTAGGAAATTGAAAAAGCACCATAAATGGAGAATTTTTTTAAATGATACATATCCAAGTATATTTAAAATTTCCACATGTATAAGTTCTCTGGCTAATCCAATAATGTATGACCAGGAGGTACAGGTACAGACTGAATTTTTCTTCTTTCTTAAAAAGAAAAAAATAAAAATAAAAAGCAAAGGAAAGAAACCACTCTTAAAAGTGGAGCCAGAAAGCGTGTTTTATTATTTTCCCGTTACGCTGCAGCTACATTACTCATATTTGAGGCTAGAGAATGTCTTAGGGACTCAGGCTCACTGAGTCTAAAGCGTTCAACGTGATTTTCACAGAAACAAGCCCGCGTTTTCCTTCTGTCATCCTTTCACGCAGTCTCGGGCTAAATGTAGTGATCCTAACGGAACGTGCACTCACGGGCTGGGAAGGGACCGTGACCCCTCGGTGAGCCCGCAGCTCCCCTGGGTGCAGCGGTAGCGCCAAGGTCCCCGTCAGCCCCGAGGCGTCAGCACCCTGCGGGCGGCAGGACGGACTGTGGCCACGGGAGGCGCAGGGCCCCGGGCCCCGCAAAGCCGGGAGAGGAGGGGCGGGCCGGGGGAGCTCTCCTGCGGTGTTTGCTCACCCACGGGGCACAGCTCCGCTGTACGTGGGTGCCGTTTGTAGTGACGGGCACACGGCTGGCCAGGGCGCCTTCACTTGGATCATGAGGTGCGTGTGAACGTTTTCAATAGTTTATCGATAAAGTAGTGAAGTCATATTAATGAATGATTGAAGTTCTTAAGTTAGTTTAATAAAATCAGTTAGTTATTTCTTCTTCTGGAACAGCAGTGACTCAGAGTGGAGGCTCTGGGTTCAGCTGGTCTGGGGCCACACGGCAGCTGTGCCATTTATTAATCGTGACCTTGGCCACGCGGCTCAGCCTCTCCGTGCCTGTTTCTTAAACTGCAAGGTGGAGCGAGTCATGGCCGAGAACTACCGGGGCTTTGGGGGCTCCAGGAGGTGATGCGTGCACAGCGCTTCGCCCGGGGCCTGACCCGCGGTGGGACTCGGTCAATATCAGCTCTTGTCCTTATTCTCGTCCTTGGTACATTTGACGTCTGTGTCAGAGGTACGCTCCCGCCTTTCCTCCTGCTCCCATTCACCGGACCAAGGTTCCGTCCTCTGACGTCTGCAGTCCTTCTCTTGCTGTCCGTCCTTTCTCTCCCATTCCCCACGGTGTCCTTGGTCCTTCCCACCTTTCTGCGGGGGGCTCTCATCCTTTCTCCCTTGGTGACGTCAGGTCTTTGGGACTCTGAGGGTTGTGCTGGTTCGGTCCTGGAAGCTGCTCTGATCCGTCCTTCCACTTCCCAGACAGCCACTGACGAACAGTCTTCCATGCATTGTGTACGAGTCATGTGCTGCTTGGGTTGACGGTTTCTGTCCCAAGAGCCCTCTCCCTTCCATGTCACCTCCTGGGACACGGGCGGGGCACAAAACCACTTCGTGGAGTGAAAGGAAGATCCCTTCCATCCCAGGGCAGTAGGTCAAAGTCCACCCAATGTCAACTTACAAAGCTGAAAACGTTTTGTTCAGATGACGATGTCTGAGGTTTCAGAACGCAGGCGAAGTCCTGAAAAGCCCTTGTTTGGTGAGATGTTCACCATTTTACTTTGGCTTCTTCAGACTTTTATCCGTTGTTAAAATTCCTAATGATAAGGACACGTATTCAAGTTGAAAATGGCACAAGGCCTCTGGTCCCCAGAGAAGCAGCCACACAGAAGGAAACACAGCAAAATGGAAATGATGGGGCGAGTCTCAGAGACTCAGTGGTCAAAACCTTATGACCTTCAGGTCGTGCGTCGTCCACCTGAGGCAAGGAGGCCGATCTCACGTACCGTTCCAAGGGTCTCCCTTGCATCTGGGGAACTGAGAGCCCAGGTGACCTGTGACCTGCAAGTAAATCTCACGGATCACAGCAGAGATGGGCCAACCAAACACCTCAGTGAGCAGGTACCTACTGCCCCCCAGATAAACACAAGTTCTCAGAAAGGCTCTTTCACATTTGGAAATTTCACATTATCTTTGTTATTTTTGAACTCCTATTTCCATTCTACTTCTCCTTTTTAGGCTTGAAAATCCTTTATTGATTATCCGATCATATTGCATTGTCTTCAAGCAGGCATTACATCGAAGATTGTCTGTCTTAAGCCTTTCTTTAATCATAAGATCCTCAGGGTTCAGAGTTTTTTCTAGATTGAGTTACATTTATTATTCGTGCACAGTAGATAAAAACAAAATAAATCTATCATTAGTTTTTGTAAGTAACTACTTTGAATACTAGAAATGCTTCTCTTTGTTCTTTGAATACTTTACTTTGGAAACTTTCAAATCTCCAGAAAACTGGAAAGGAGAGTACCATGAACGTCTTCCCATCCTTCCTTTAGACTCGCCAGCCGTTAACGTCCTGGCGGGTTTGCCTGAAGAGGGATTAAGTGTGTGTAACGTTGAGTGACGTTGTGTGTCCAAGGTTAGGCCAGCCCCAGATTTCCAGTGAAATCCCATTAACATCTTGAAAGCTGGGGCCCCGTCTTGTGATTGGGCTCCCGGAGCGAGCACACCAGGCGTGAGAGGTGACTCGTCTTTTCCTTCAGTCCCCGTGTCTCTGCTGTACAGGGAGGTCCAGCACATCCATTTACAACTCTTTGTTCCTGAATCTAAAACAGAAACATATTTTAAAATTTTATTGAGTAATTTCACATTCTTGTCTAATTGTGTTTTCATTTTAGAAAAGCAGAAATAACCAGCGGCTGTTTTAAGACCAACTAATTAAAACAACCTTTCTTGAAAGGTTTCTCAACATAACTTTTACCTTATGAAGATTAAACATTTAAATGAGGGGAATGTCTTTTTTATTTCTCCCTCAAACTGTCTTTATTTTCGACCCTCCGGCCCTGGGAGCTTGGAAAATGGAACTCTGCCCAGCGTGAGCAATATATGTTGTAATAATTCCATAATTATTTCCATTATGTCTTCATTTATTCAGTACATAGGAAGAAAAAGTATTAATTTTACTTGCGCAATAAGTCAGCTGGCAGGGGGTTCAGTGAATGCACCCACTGTAATTAGGGAACGGTTCTAAAAGGGGCTGTTTCTAATGTTAACATTGCAAAATTTTTAAAAAATCAGGGACTTTGTCCAGTGCCAGGCCAAACCACTGCATCCCAGCGTGGGTCAGCCAGTGGAAGCCGGCTGGGGGGTACAGGCCGTGAAGGGGCGCTGGGAAGGGCCCCCCTTTCCTTATTTCCTTGCTCGTATTTTAGGGGAAAAGAGGACATCGTTCCACAGAGTCCCACATTTTCATTCTTCGGTTACTGTTAACACCGTGTTCATCTCCCTGGCTTCCCGTTTCATTATTTCTGTCTTGTCTTCGTATGTTACTTTCCTTTGGTCTTATCTCCTCTCTGATGAGGTGTTCTTATTACTTTCCTCTCTGCAGACTAAAAAGCGACCTTCAAATCAAGGACGGGAAAATGCTGGTCCAAAAGTCTCTCAAGCTGTAACATCTCAAGTTTCTCCTTTGGTTGTTTCTTCTTGTAGTTAAGGGAGTTAAGTTGTTAAAAAGAAAACGTGCACTTAAAATTTTTGAGACGTTAGCTCAAACTGAATTCAAAACAATGCTTAGAACTTTGTTTTGTGCCTTCATGGCTCCGCGGAGCAGAGCAAAGGTAGATGCGACTTACCCGGTGCTGGGACCGGAGGAGTTTTGAGGTTGCGTGACAGGAGTGTCCCCTGGCAGCTATTGTATGGGCCGTGCAGTGGTATGATACATATTACTGTGTAATGTGCATGTAATGGTAATCTCTGTAAAAAAACGCTGCCAGGTTGGTCCCGCGTGCTCAGTAAATCCTTGGCAGTTAAGCGTGGCTCCTGCCATCGGAAGCCCCGCTGGGACACAGGATTCAGCAGAGGGTTGGGGACGGGGGAGCAGGAGGGTGATGGGGCTGTGGGGGGGCAGGTCGGCGGGCAGGATGCTTTTACTTGGCTTTGGCTCCCACTGAATTTGGGGTTATTTTAACCTGCACTTTAAGAAGATCTGCCCTCTGTCCCTCTAGAATTATTTAATTACTTTTAATGATCCTATCATCTCCTTGGCGGTCTACAGCGGACGTCTGTATGTGACTGTTGGGACACTCCCTTGCACATGTGTCACGCGCTTCCATCCCCACCAAGCTCACCCGGAATGGAGGTCTCACGCGACCGAAGGGCACACTCGCCGTGTCTGTCCTCCCGGCGCAGTGCAGCTCCGAAGCCTTCCGTGCCGGCCCTTCCGAACCGACGCCGGCCTCGGCCAGGAAACAGGCCTGCGTTCAGAAGGTTCGAGGAAAGCAGCTCCAGGGCAGATGTGGGAGTGCGTCTAGTTAGGGCTCAGTTTCCTTCAGCACAGTGAGACCTGTCCTTTCCCCACGTGGACACTGGACAGTGAAACCAGCGTTTGACTTTTAACGGAAAACTTCCCGTAAGGCGTTCTCATGAAGGAAGCGTGCCGGGCAGAGGTGGCCTTCCCAGGCAGGAAATGCTGCTCTGGAGCAAAATGTTATGTTTCATCATTAAAAACACGGTTGTGGTTAAACTCCTGGGTGGCTCGTTGTGCTTCTGTCGCCGAGAGTTTGGAACCTGTGATCTACGGTGTCCAGCGGCGACCCTCCAGGGCTCTGAGAAGCACTTGGCCTCCCAAGTCGCTGGGCTGAATTTGAGAATTGGGGGAGCAGCGGCATCGACCAGACGGTGTCAGCCCTGCCACCCTGAGCCTCGCCGACCAGGATGCTCAGGTCGGGAAGTGTTTCTGCAAGGGTCTGTGCTTGATGGCTCCCTTAATTTATTCTTAGGGACGTAGATGGAAATGGAGAACATCTCTCAGGACAATTCTTAGACTTGAATTAGATGCAAGACTAGGAACAGTTACGTTTTTAATCTTGAGTCACCCCTGGGAAATATGATCATCCTTGTCTGTGGAGAGGAGGAAGAAGACCCTAAAGAATGAGCAGCCTGCCTGCGCTCACCCCGTGAGCAAGTATTCAGCTCGGGCCTGCCCGTCGCCAAAGCTGGTGCTTCTCCGTTGGCTCTCATGGCCCCAGCCTCCGAATACGGCACCTACAGTGACATCCTTTAGTGACAGTCGGAAACACAAAGGCCATCTCTGGAGGCAGGGCCTCAGGAATAAGCGTTGGCCTTTCTTCTGTTGCTTCAATGAGATGGAAATTCTGCCAGCCCTTCTTCCCTAACTTATCAGAAATGAGGCTGTTCTCATTGTGTGCAACTCGAAACTCACGGAGGGGCCTCGTGGCTTTAGTTCCGCGCGTGACGAGGACGGGGAACAGTGTTTAAAATTGTAACATCTTTTAGAATGCTATAATTAATCCTGGAGCAGGCTCCAAAAAGCAGCTCAATAAAAGTATAAATAGCTTCTTAACACCCCCCCGCCCCCCAAATTGCTCACAGTTCTGCTGTTCGCCTGCGAATGTGTTTGGACGAGCCGTTTGGAGCAATAATAGCACGGAAAGGGGACACAATGAAGACGTCAAACATCGTTGATGCGGTATTCCATTAGAAATATGCTAATGCGACATGTCTGGCAGGAGGCGGGAGTATGGACATGCGGCGCACGGATGCACAGCGTGCTGGGCCAGGTCGCCGTTCCCCGCGGTCCCGCACACCCGTCCGCTGGTGGCGGACCTGAGCGTGGTTAGCAGCTTTCTGAACCCCCTTCCATCTTCAGAGGTACCCTCCTTGGATTGGATTGTTTATGCGTGTCGGGGGATCAGAGCCCTGGCTGTTAATCACGAGAGAAGGAAGGGTCACGGGTTAGAGACCTGGGGGAAGTGCTGATTGCCCATCTGTGCCGGCCTGTCTCACGTGTGACAGGGCCCGTGACACTCAGCAAAGCTGCCGAGCGCCTGGCGGCGTCTGCCAGGCATCGTAAACGCGGGGGACGCCCCGGGCCAGTGACCCCTCTGCTCGGCCCTGCATGGATTTACCTCTCGGTTTCTTTGATCCGTGGAGACAGATATTTTTATGGGCGGTTTCTATAACTGGTGCTGACACCCTCCTTTGCATCTTTGTAAACACGCTGATTAGCTGTTCCTGGTGCTAATTAAATGGGGTGGAGGCAGGGAGGGTGTCATCCCCAAACTGAATCTAGGTCAGGATGTGGTCACTTACTTCAAAAACAGGGAGATGATTCCCAACCCCACGCAGTGTGAACCTTGTTTTATCTAACACGCAAAAGAAAACGACTCGGTTGGATTTTGCAATATTCCGAGCCAGGCGCCGCGCCGCTTCCTCTGAAAGTCACGGCAAGTAGCTGGCCTGGTGGAGAAAAGGAGAGAGAAGGACCCAGGACGGCGCTGGCTGCCGCCTGGGTGGACAGAGGACGTCCTGGGAGCCGCGCTTGCTCTTGGTTTCTGGATGAGGTCAGCAACAGCATGAGCTGCTTCTCCCGGACTCGCGAGGAAGAGGAGGAGGAGCTGATGGCGTTTTGCTGACACACTGGGGACAGAGCAACAGGCCCTTCCGTGGAGCCGCCTGAAAGAGCCCCGGCCTTCCTGAAGACCCCGGCCACGCCACTGACACCCAGAACTCTGAGCACAGGACACGCTTCTGTTCTCATCACTCACTCTTCTTCATCAGGATGGTCCGTTGAAATTAAATAATACACTCAGGGCTTCTCTGCATGTCTGCGGAGAAGGCCCCTCCGAGCTGGGCTGCGAAGGCCGGGCCTGCAGATGGCCCTCTCTCAGCTCGGTTTCCAGGCCAGCTTTGCCGCATTAAGGGATTTGGGACATTAAGATAAGATCCCCAATCCTAACATGCCTCCCTTTTATCCAAACAGAATGTAAACTCAAGTCAGGGCGTCCATTATCCTGAAGCAAATCCCAGGCGCTGCCGAGCTCTGGTGCTTCAAAGCCGGGTGGTTAAGTGGTTAAATGTGGGACGCGCTTGTAAACAAACATCAGGACAGGAATTGTTTTAAATCACAACTTTGGAAAGAAATTTAAGGGATAGATCTTTAAGTGGAAAGGATTTATAGTTTACCACTTCTCTTACATTCCTGTGTCCATTTTGTTTCCCCGGTAACCGGTCCTGGCGTAGCCACAACCCCCGCAGAGACCGTTTGGGGGCAAATTCCTGCATTTCTCTCTCTGGCCGCCTTCTAATTCAGTTAGCGAAATCGCTCCCATCCCCTCTGCTCAAAGGCAGACTTGCGTGGTATTTACTTAGACCTCATAGAGAAAAGCCATCCTGTGTCATCGAAATGGATTTGGAACGGCACAAATTATGCCACATGCCAAAGTCATAATCCTGTCTTTAATGGGTCTACCAAGAACTGGATCGCTCCTCCCAACCAAGCAGAGGCAATATTTGAGGTTACAAAACAGATGGGAAGCTTCTCTTGGAAGTCTTTAAAAAAAAAAAAAAGTTTCCTGGCAGCTTTATAAGATAAACACTACAAAATTGTCCTAAATAATTTCCCAAATTGCTCAAGTGCTTTTGTACACGGAGCCGGTCTGCATTCCTCACGTGTCTGGTACTTGCTGGTGTGACAGGCGCGTGTGCACGTGAGCCCCTTGAATCCATCCTCCCCAGTGGGACCAGATGCGCCCTGCAGCACGGGTGGGGCACTAGGCTGTCCCACCTGTTTCTTACCGGAGGAGAGCGAGCCCGGAGGAACCTGGGCCCTGCCGGTTCTCAGGCTCCCGCTGCTTTCCGCTTCTCCTGGCTGGCGGGGCGGCAGAGGGTCACCTGAAGGCCGACCCAGCGTTTCAGCCGCAAGCACGGGAGAAAGTGGGGTCCATACCCCACTAACCTGGAGGGTCGAGGAGCTAAAGACAAAGCCCCCTCTCCTATCTCTCAAAATTATTTTCCACGGCTTCAACATTTATTGTTCTCCTGGGACAACGGGGGTGATTTTAAAACTTCTACGTGAAACAAATGTTATCTATTGTATTAGTAACTTAAAATTCTTAAAAACCCTGGGTAATTATTTGTGTTCCAACAACTTTGTTTAATTGTTTGCTAAGAAAGATTTATCTGATCTTGTTTTTAGATGGCATTTGCTCCTGGTTTTCTTTTCTTTTTTTTTTTTTTTTGGTAAATAGCCAATAACTTGTCTTGATGATCAGGCCCTATAAGAACAAAGAAGCTACTGAGGGAGAAAAAGCGAATTTCCCAGGATTACGAGCTTCGTTGCTGAGCACTGTCGTTTGCTGGGGAGACGCCGGCACTGCCCGGGATGGAATCGCTGTTCCTGGTCGTCACCGTAAACTTGGAGGTGGAGGCACCGGAATGGCTGGCGTCCTGGCACGGAGCGCGGGCCTTGCCCGGGGTCCCCGAGCTAAAATGTCCCTGGTGGATGAAGAGAGTCTACTGCCGCTTGCGATCATGCCCTCACGTGCTTTGAAGAAAGAGGACGCGTTGGTTTTGTGTGTTGATGGATTCAGTTTAGAAAAGACTGTTTGGGAATTTGTCTCGCAGAAGTTTATTTATCCACCTCATTTTCCCCAAGGCCTCCTACGGGAAAGCATCTGCGGGTTCCTCTTCTTGAAAGAGTTACACGGGCTAGTGCGTCCTCTCCTTGTTTCAATTAGGGCCCTCAGCTGGCTTCCCCGTTGAGGGGCAAAGAAAGAATTAATTTGCTCTCTTCTGTTCAGGGTCTGTTTTGCAGAGGCCAGGCATTTTGTGTGTTCCCACGGAAAGAGGGGAGCTTGATGGGGATGATGGGCCCTTTGTCTCCACAGGAAATGTGCAGAATGTGCTCCCTGGCGGTGTTTATAAGACGCTCCCCCCAACGTGTCAGTGACTGAAAGAGTGTTTGGATTAGGGTTTGCATCACCGATGGGTCTGGGGCCGTGCGAGCGTTTGAGGAGCACAGCGCTGGGTTTGTACACGGACCACTGGCTGGAACCGTCTGGAAAGGGCCGGGGCCGCCGGAGCAGCCGGCAGGTCACACGGATAACCCAGGACGCGCTGCGCATGCCCTGGAGTGGACAGGATGAGAACCGCAGGGAGTGAACGGCCAGTTTCTTCACCAACGCATATTTTCTAAAAATAAAAACTGCAGCCCAGAAAACAACGCAGCCTTCGCGGCTTCTCCATGTGGTCCGTGTCTGTAAGCTTGCGGGCTCCCGAGGTTTCCGAAGGGAACCGTGGCCGGGGATTCTGGTCGGAGAGCGGCCGCTTTCAGGGGCCTTGCCTTGGACTAGGAGTGAGAATGGACAGTGGCCGCCGGCCGAGGGACCGTGGCGACGAAGCAGACACCCTTTGCCGCGCCCGTACCCCGCGTGAGAACAACGGTGGGTCAGCGGCCCCCTTCAGGCCCTGATAATAACCACAAGGAGCGGGGGCTGTTTTCCGCGTTTGCCCGACGAGGAAGCTGAGGTCAGAGGCACTCAGTGCCCCATCTCAGGGCGCGCCGCTCACGCACAGCCTCGCGGGACGCGTGGCCGCCATGGCCCCTCTTCCTTGTGTGCCAGGCTGCCTCCTTCACAGGGTCAGGTGCCCGCAACAATCCCGTCTTGGTTGGGCTCTTATCCTCTAAGAAACAGGCTCAGCCTTTTTCAGGAGAAAATGACGAGCGAGGAGAACATTACTGTGGACGCACATGAGATCCACGCAGGAATCCGGGACAGGCTGAGTCTGCTGCCCCCGGGGGGGGCTCAGTGAGTGCTCCGCTCCGTCTCCGTCTGTCCTCCCCGTGAGCGCTGTGCTGCGCACGGGGTTCCCAGCCTCCTAGGCACACGGACCCGGGCGCGCCCCCTCCCGCTGCTGCCTGGTCCCAAGTCTCCGCAAGACTCCGTTGTGCCCGCTCAGACTTTGGAGCCGGGACACCCTTTCCAAGATCTCAGGGCCAGGCCTTCTGGGCATGGCCTGGTGCTGGGTCCCCTCAGGTGTTAAGGAGCCGGGTGTGACGGAGCCAGGTGGAATGAGGGGCAAGGCCCACACCCCACGTCTGCTCACTCACAGGGGCACAGATACACGTTTGGATATAGCTGATACAACCCCAGACTTCTCCTTTCCTGGCATACGGAAATTTTATTTGCACATTGTTATTCCACAATTATAAGAAGCAGGAAGAATTTGTTAAATTTTGAAAGTTTGCATAAGACATTGTAGAGTTGATGACTCGGTAGATGCTTTACATTTCATGGCTGGTGAAGGCGCGTGAGAACATGGAGACTCAGAGGCCACTTATAATATGCTTCCTGAAGGAATCGCTGATCAGCAGAAGCCAGTGCTGGGCTAGTTCCCGTTCCTCCTGGCGTGTGGCTCTGAAACCTCGCCGTGCCCGAGCCGGCCCACAGCACGCGCCCAGAGATGGAGGAGTCATTCCCCGTCACAGAAGAGGGAAGCACCTAAATACCACCATCTTCTAGCGAAAAAAAGAAAGGCAGATTGAAGAAAAACTTTGATGTGGATCGAAGTCGTAATGGAGATGCCTCCATGTTCCTCACTGTTGCGATGTACAGTTAAAGCTTTTTCCCTAACGTTTTAAAATAATTCATTAGCAAATAAAAAAAGAGACTAGGTTTGGTCTACGCTGTCACTGAGGCATCTAGTTTCCAGTTTATTTCTAGTGTAATCTGAAGGCCTCTCACTGGTAGAGAACCACAGGTAAATAAAAAAAACCTTTCAGATATTCCATTTGGATGAAAGAATTTTCTGAAAGCCGATTCTAAGTTTAACTCCTCAGGAAGGCATTGAGGCTGGAAGATGGCGAGCGGACTTTGTCTCAGGAAGGGACTGACCTGTGTCCGGGGAGCCGTCGGTGCACACGAGCAGGCGGGCCTGCAGCTGCCCCGCCGCCCGCTCTGTTCCCACGCTGTCCTTCCCGACGCTCCCGCTTGGAACACCCGCCCTCGGTGTCCCCAGCTGCTCCGCACCCCCGCGGGCACGTTCTTCTCCGGCCACGTGGACCCCCTCTCCAGAGGCGAGCTTCTGATTCCCGTTTCCCTGGGCCCCGTTTCATGATTATGCAAACACACACACACACACACACTCTCTCTCTCTCACACTGTAACTGGGACAAGTCTTTATGTGCAAATAGGATAACGCCTTACCTGATTCGGGAAACACACTAATATTTTAACCTCTGCGCACACTGGATACAAAGAAGTGCTTCTGCCGGTTAGAGGCCCGCCCTCGGGCCCTGGGCGATGGCTCTGGACGAGTGGGATTCCATCAGTTGAGGCCGAGCCGGTGAGCCGCGTGCAAAGTATCGACTCCCGGGCAGCGCCGTGTCCTGGATTCCGCGGCTGCTTCCTGCCTCGTCACGCGCGCTCCAGCACCACTTCAGACAGCGTCAGGGCCTCGCACACGTCACCATGCTGCGGTCTCGGGAGCGCGTCGGTCTGGGACTCAGCCTAAGGCTCTGCATTTCTCATGAGCTCCCTGGCAATATAGTTGCTTCTGTTTCAGAGACGGCATTTTTTTCCGTAACTTTTTTAGGTAAAATTGGTGGATCACATTATATTAGCTTCAGGTGTACAACACAATGGTTTGATATTTGTATACGTACCAAGAGAGCCCCACGATCAGTCTAGTTGCCGTTCCTCACCACATAACTGACCCCCAATCTCTACCCCCCCCCCCGATAACTGCCGATCTGTCCTCTATCTCTGAGTTTTGTTTGTTCATGTTTCTGTTTTTAGATTCCGCACATAAGTGAGAGAATGTGGTGCTTGTCTCTCTCGGTCTGACTTACTTTACTTAGCATGAGGGCCCCGACATCCATCCATGCTGTCACAGATGGCAAAACGTCCTTCTTTAAGGCTGAGTAGTGTTCCGCGATGTGTAGTTACTGCATCTTTATCCCTTCACCCGCCCGCAGACACGGAGGCTGTTTCCATAGCTTGCTCAGTGTGAATAATCCTGCAGTGAACATGGGTGTGTATGTATCTTTTCAAGTGAGTTTTTCCACGTTCTTCAGCTGAAGACGGTAGCCAGTCCCCCTCACCCATGGTTTCTGCAGCTTGTGGTTTTGGTTACCCATAGCCTACGTGGTTCAGAAATAGTCAATGGAAAATTCCACTTAAAATATTTATACAGTTTGAACCACATGCTGCTCTGAACTGGCCGCCCCTCCCTGACCGGCCCGGGAGGCGAATCCTTCCTTTCTGCAGGGGCTCCACGCTGTAGACGCGGCCAGCCCGCCGGTCACCAAGCAGCGGCTTCAGGTATCAGGGCAACTGGGTCTCTCGTGCTCAGGTCACCCGCAGGGACGTAAGGAGGCCCCATTTGCAACCCTGCCCTCCAGCATGTCGTCATCGTCCCGCTGTATCCCTGCTTGTGGTTGGGGACCCCTTTCCAGGCCTGCGTCCCACCACACGGCTGATGAGCAGATCGGAAGCTCACCGTCCTAATCCTGGGCTACTTTGCTGAACTGCATTTTGAAAACTTACAAAATGCAGTACCATGTAAGATTATCAAAATCATAAAGTGATTTCTAGCCAATCACAATATATTTTCAAATACTCAGCTGTTTTAAAAGACATGGTTTCAACAGTTTCGTGAGTGATTTCTTTCAAACGTCCAAGAAGTATTTTTTAAATAACCCTTTCCAGCGTGAAGAAAGGAGTTAAACAAATCTCCGTGCCCTGAGCCGACTTCCTTAATTAGAAACTGACAAACTTTGTTCTATGAAAGAAAAGGAGAGACATGTTTAGTTTGTAATTAAACACACAAAAATTTAAATTAAAAACTCCAGCTAAGTTAATTTAGTAGTTTATAAAATATACCATTTCATGACTAGGCATTTTCTGTAAGTTAAAAATTGTTTAATATCGGGAAAATTTGACCATCTATATTATGTTACTAGACCAAATGACAAAGAATTTTGATAACTTTTCATATAACGAATGTAAAAAATACAAAACTTAGATAGGATTTATTTTAAAGTCCAACACAAGGCATCAACATTTTGCGTTCCTTTTCAATTTATCTGTAACCGGAGTGTGCATGATCAAATGGCCTCTCGCAGAGCAAACCCTACGATAAAGACCAGCTGCAGTGTGATTTCTATTACGCTGTGCTGAAAACCACACCAAAGGTAAAGTTGAAATCTGTGCTTCTCTGCAATTAAAGTAAATTATATATAATCAAAAACAGTAAAGATTAAGAGTGACTGCCCGTGGGCTGCGTCCAAGCCGCGCCCGCCCCCAAGGCCACGCCGTCATTTGCTGGGCTGCGGGAACATGGCTGCAGAGCACACGATTCTCTGGAGGAGAGTGTGTGTGCCGTCCCCCCACGGCAGAATCCGGTACGCATCACAGAGCCACAGAGCCAGGGGCAGCCCGGTCTTCTCCCACCGACTCAGGCTGATGAACACATTTCTCTGCGTATTCATTCCGTGCCACCATGACCTTGGAAATAGCACGCGATGCCTTTATTGCCCATTTGGGACACATGAGGTTCTAGCCACGTACAGCTGTCCCCTCGTTTGTCATGGGGTCTAGGATTTTGAAATGTTACAGAGGATGCCGAACAGTATCGCTCCAGAAGGAAGGGGGGCTCTCCACTGCGCCGTGATGAAGCCCCGTAGTTATGTGACAGCGTGGAAAGGGCGGGTGGGGCTTCACCCCTGCGTGGAGAGGAACGCGCCGTCACTCGGGGACGGTTTCTGATGCTTGCTGCTCCCAGCACCTTGAAGGCCATGTGACAGGAGACGTAGCCCCGACAGGAGACGCTGGGGAGGCTGCCAGGTAGCTGTTGAGCATCCTTCAAGGCTGGAAGCTTGTGCTTTAGATGGACATCATGGGGGTGAACGAAAATCTTCCTCTGTGTGGGTTTCCTCCCCTGTCCCTGTCTGGGGCTGGTGTGTGAAGCGTGTGCTGTGACAGAAGAGCATTTCCTGAGTGTGACAGCGATAGACGGTCCCAGCAGACAAAGGTGGGACGGGCGCCCTTGCCTTCAGGTGGTGCGCGCTGTAGCTGGGGCGCTGGGGCTGTGGAAACGCTCGCCTCGATACTCAGATCTCTAGCGGGGAAGCAGAAATGAGGAGGTCGAGGTAAATAATACTCGGGGGCTGGGGACAGTTTTATGCACAGATGGCCGCAGAGAGCGGGTTTCCGTGTTCTGCCCTGTGGGGGAGCGTGGGTCGCACACGCCCTGGGTCCCGGGACCGACAGCACAGGGTGCCCCGAGCTGCGTCCCAGTCTCTTTTCCACGGTGTTATTGGGTGACTTGGTCCCTGCCTCCTTCCTCACTGGGGGAGTCTCCGCCAGCCTCCCCAGGACAGCCCAGGACCCGTCCCGCATTGGCCGTCTGACACTGTTCTGGGCCTGGAGGCAGCGTGCCCCCGGGCAGGTCTGTCTGGTGACAAGGACAAGAACAGGATCATCCAGACAGGCGAGAATGGCGGTGCCATTAGTGTGGGCACTGGTGCCGATCGGGGGTCCTGGAAGGGCCTCTGAGAGTAGGGGTGGCCCACCACAGCCTGCCCCGGGGACACGACAGTCCTCTACAAACGGTCTTTGGCCGGTCTCCTGCTACTGTGCAGCTTTTGGTGGTTGTGACAGAGACTCACCAAGCCTGAAACACGTACTCTGTGGCCCTTGACAGAGAAAGGTGGCTGACCCCACCCTTGAGGGACGGGTGTTAGATCCCAGGCCTGAGTGAGAGGAAGTGTAGGAAGTGGCCACGTAAGAGATGCCCTCGCGACTCTGTGACTCAGAACAGCGCACATGGACTGTCTCAGTGTCTGTGACTTACCCACGTAGAAGAAACCGAGGAGATGCATCTGTTTCCAAAATGCCACCACAGGTTCCTGCCAACTGTTGTCAAGCTTTTACGAGGCAGAGGGACCCTGCGTTTCCCGTGAGTGGTCTTCCAGCCGCCCCGTGATGCCCACAGTTCTCTGGAGCGGCATCTCCATCTGCCCCGGGCGCGCTCCCTGGAGACCGTTCTAAAGAAAACGTCCCCATGAAGTTTGGAACTGACCGCCGGGGTTCCCCACTCCACCTTGCCCACACCACACACGCCCAGGCCGGCAGCCGGAGGGCTCAGTCCCCAGTGTGTGCCTGCCTGCCTGCCTGTGACCACGTCAGCTGGGAACTTAGCAGGCACTCCGTGGCAGGTCAGCTGAGTATTGAATCCTGGAAATAATTGTCCGATACAAAAATCTATTTGGCACGTTGAAAGGCATAGACTTGATCAGTAAATATAAATAACTGAATAGTGACGCAAATAGTAGATTACATTTTGGCACCAAAAACATTGCTTTGCTAAGTTTATTTAAAATTATGTTTAAATGCATTGTCATGCCAAGAGATAAGCATGCAGAATAGAACATGAGAATGATTCTTCATCTAATTTCTGTTGTAAACTAGGTATGTTCATATTCCTTTGGCCTTGCTCAGTTTATATGTATTCACATACGTGTGTGTGTGTGTGTGTGTGTGTGTGTGTAGAGAGGGGAATTATATGCATGTAAGTACACATAGACGTAGATGTGTATACTGTATATAGGCACATGTAATGTATAGGAACAGGCATATGCATATAGGGGCGTTGATATATGTGTACCCACATATCTGTGTATATCCTTCTCGTGAAGTTAAGAACATTTCCCGTACATCCCCTTCCGCCCTTTGTTGTGTTTCTCGGTGCTGGTCCGCTTCCATCCTCACGTCCCCGGCAGTGACATAGAGGCACGTCATATTTGTTAGCACACTCTCTCCATTCCTTATGTGTCATTTTTAAAATCATTCTTTATGTTCCCAAGTCAGGGTTTACTTTTTGGTTTTGGTTATTTTTCTTTGTTTTAGTTTCAAATTTTAAAAGTTTTAAGGAGTCGTGTACCTCAAAGTCTTTAAATGACCTAAATTAAGACTTGTTTCTTAAGCCATGGACTTTGAAGTGGTCATTCAAAGTCCAACGAGCTGAAATGCGATAGCAGATAGAGATCAGGAGACTGTGGAGGTCCACAAGGGTCCCCCCGGGGACGCGGAGGATGGAGACATTTAAAATAAGTAGATAAACAAACAAACGCTCTGCTCCAGAGCACAGTTGCTGCTCATTCTGATATCTCGGAATAAACATGTCCTCGGCCCCATGCATTATTCAGGCAGGGAGATGAGTGTCTACACCCACGGCCGGCGGTCTGCGCGGGCGGACGCCCGGGGCCCCTCGCAGGAGCCGCGCAGGGCAGGCTTCGCGGCTGTCCCCTCGTCTTCTCGCACTGGAGAGGGATTGACATACAATCCCAGTCGCTGTGTGAAACAGGGGAAATCTATTTTAATCATTTAATAATTCACTTTAAAAGCCACGTAGCATGGCTTTAAAATAGCTATAGCCCTTTAATTAAAAATTGCCATTATTATACATGAAATTTGGTGAAGTCTTCCCGAAGTTACGTCATGGTGGGCTATTCGGATGGTTTACTGCATTATGTTGTATCTATTCCACATTATTGTCCCCTCGTCCCTGCATTTTCTTGCCAGACTAACATTCTTTCTTTTTTCAATAAAACTCGTGAATAGTATGATCTTTTGAGATTGATAGTAAGACCTCTAAGATTACTTGTTTCATAAGGAAGGATTTTGGAAACGAAATCGTGTACATTTTTAAATAACCCTTTAAAATGTAGATGTTGAGCTGTCGGCTCAGACGTCACAGCCACAGGTCCTGCCGAGATACTGTGGCTGGATATGGAACTTATTTGGAACGAGGGGTTTAGACTCTTTCCTCAGTGTGGACCCTCCAGGGCACAAAGGGACCAGCGCACGGTCCGAGCTCTGCGTCCTGCGTGGCATGGTGGCACTGGCCCTGCAGGTGGCCGCGTCCGGACAGGAAGCTGCCACGTCCCCAGGGGCAGGCAGCGTCCTCCCAGGCCCTGCTCCCACAGGGGCTGCGCGTGGCCGTGGCGGGCTCTCCACCCGTGCGTGCTGAGCGTGTGAGCACCCGCGAGAACCGCCGTGCCTGGTTCTGAAACGCCCGAGCCTGCTGTTCACTGCAGGGCTCTCCTTGTCCGACGTGCTGATGTCGTTAGTGTCTGCGTGACAGAGTTCGTTCTAGGCTGCGACCCTTGCCGTCACTCTTCCCTGTGAGCCAGCCGCTGTGGCAGCAGGGGGAGGCGTGTGTTTCAGGCCAAGGACACCCCTCCAAATGATGCTCCTAATTGGCTGAGGGCTAGATGGGGGAACCCCAAAGTTACAGCTGAAAAAGAGAGGCCCGGAGACGTGAAGCAGACCGACAGTGACCTGAGGGGAGGGGCAGGGGCATGAGGGGGACGGAAGGGGGAGGCACTCGACAAAGAACAGGTAGGGGTGACCCACAGACACGGACAACAGAGTGGGGGCTGACTGCAGGTGTGGGGGCCCCGATGGGCAGAGAAGAGCAAAGGGGGAAACATTGGGAAGACTGTCACAGAACACCAGTTAAAAATGATCTGAAAATTCGAGTTTTAGGTGTAGTCCGGAAGCTCAAAACGGGGCCCAGGGAGGCACGGCGGACGGGCTCCAGCTTACGTCCGACGCGGAAGGTGCTGCAGCTCCCGGCGCCGGCGTGCGTCACCCCGAGTGTGTGAGCCCCCTGCTGCCGCTCCAGGAGAGCGTCACTGCCTCACTGCCAAACGGCTGCGTGTTTCAGGCTCAAACCACGCGCACGTCGGTGGCTCTGTGCTGTCCTGGGTGTAGGTACAATCCTGTTTTGCAGAAGTTTCACAATGACAAGGGGAACGACAGGTCGAAATGTGCGCGCTGTAAGGAACGCCGTGGCTAGTCTTACAGACGAGTGCTGACTCAGTGGCTGCCAACGACATCTGTAGCGGCTTCAGCTCTCAGCAGCCCCGTGGGGGGCAGTGGGATGCGGACTAGAGAGGGTTGTTACATAACTTTGTGGCAGAAAGACTGTGCCTATTTTTTCAAAGCCTTTTAATTGTTTTAGATCTCCGGAGCAAATGTTTGAAGTGATTTGTAATGTATATGTTATACCACACCCCCCCGGCCAGATTTAATGTTTCTTCTTCGCATCCCTCCCTCCTCGTTTCATGGTTCTTCATGAGTCACGTGGACTCTTTCAAAGAAAGAAAAACAGTTTTGCCTTCTGGGTGGAAATCTGCCTGAGGCTTTGGCGTTCACAGCACAGCATGTCTTACCTTCCACTGCGCTGGGAAAAGTCGGGAAGGTCTCATCATTTTCCCATTAAAACACGCCCGGTTCAAAGGTCCTGGGGTCAAGTGGAGCTGTGTGTTTTCTTACTCTTTAAAGAAGCAAAGAAAATAGGCAGATATTATATCAAAATGCACTTCCGTTTGTAACCAGAGTCACACTGTTCTGTGGTCCCTCACTGATGGCTGATTGGCTAACCTGCTTTATAAGGGTGTTATGAATGGCAGATTGTGAAGAGCATCCCAGAAAATTAACTTCTGTCTTCAGTCCAGTTTTCCTGGATCCGTCCTCTGTGACTGTGGCTTAGACGGAGAGGCAGCAGGTTCAGGGTAGAGGTGCTGGTACTATAGAAGGTGGTGTGTGCATCTCGTTAGAGTATTAACGTTGGAGAATCTCACAGCATCAGCACAGTTAATGGTCGTCCCAGAAAGGAGCCTGTGGGGACCATGGCTCCCGACGGAGGATGCTGTGTTGACAGACGTGATCAAGGCAACCACAGCCAGGGTTCACCAAGACGGCCCCAGTCCAGCGAACGGGGTGGGTTGCTCTCACTGCGCAGAAGTTGAGCGTATTTCGGGAGGCTAGGCTCTGAGGAACTTGCCTCACCTCGTCTGCACAACCTGGTTTGTTTCCTAACATGCAAATGAAGCCCACTGTATAAATTAACGCGCACCTCGAACTTCGGGCGCAAAGAAAACCATTTCCCAAAATACCCTCCCACCACTGGCACCTGACTGGGATCCTCAATCTTGCAAACGTGACTTGGCACAAAAGGAAGCCAACCTGAGCTCCTGAGGCTTCTCGGTGTGAGTTGCTGACCCCTCCATGCCTGGCACCACGTGTCAGCCACAGCAGTGACGGTCCCCCTCCCGGCGGCATGCTTCCTGGGATTTCCCGGCGTTCGGGTGCTATTCTAGCCTTTGCTGTTGCACGTTTGCTCAAGATGATGACAGTTGATCTTCGTGCCATGCTAAGAACTTTAGAATTTATCCTGAAGGTGGTGGGGGGCCTTCAGGTTTGATGGTGGTTTTGAAACGTCACGCTCGCTTTGGAACAGCGGGGGAGCCCGGAGTGGAGGCAGGGAGATGTGTCTGGAAGGCTGTCCTGTGGACAGAGGGAGCTCAGGGTCTGGACCGAGAGGCGGGGACGCGGTTGACAAAGATTTATCAGGTAGACTTGCTAGGCCTTGGGGTCCGGTGACCTGTGGGGGTCACGGTGGAGGAGCGGGGCCATATCTCGGTGGTGTTCCTGAGTCCAAGAGGGGAAACAGAGCGTTGGAATAACATGCAGAAAGTCTGTTGGGGCCGGGGTCGCAATGGGACATGCAAGACAAAATGTCCAATGGGTGGGTTTTACAGATTGTACCCCCGGTGGGAGAGGTCTGCGTGGAGGTGAAGAGCTCTGCGCAGCCATTGCCGTGGTCGTGGAAGATGCGCGAGTTTTTTTTTCTCGCTGCTTTCCTTTTCCATCCTTTTTGATCATTTAAATAATCAAACTTGCGCAGAAAACTAACAACGTGCACTCTAGTTGCTGATAACAATGCGAATGTGTAATTCCTGGTAATAATCAGTAATATTTACTGGCTATTTACTGAGCAGTCGCAGGCCTGGAGTTAAGCACTTTCACATGGACAATCTAACACAATACTCGCAACTCATGGGAGGAAGCGATGTCATCTCACTTCTCAAATGATAAAACTGGCTCAGAGAAATGGGAGCATGTGCTCAGGTTCTTCCAGCGAGTAGATGTTAGAGCCGAGACACAAGCCTTGGTGTCTCTCATGTGGCACCGTCACTCCCCTGACGGGGCGTCGTGACGGGTGACCTCGCGGTCCCAGGCCCGGACGGTGGTTCCCGTGTTAGCGACCCAGCCCGGCGGACTCCTCACCTTCATAAAGAAGCTCCCGTCGTCGGCCTCTCTGTTCTCCCTCTGTTTCAGGTCATACTTTCTCCATTGGCGTCTTCAGTTGCTCACGGGGGGACATGAATCACACGCAGCGTCCCACACTGGTCTGGAGGTTTCCAGAAGCCACACAAAGCTTCCTTTACCTGTGTTGGGTCCCCACAGCAAACTAGCGCATGTATTGCATGTTGTTTCCAGAACAGTCGGGGGGTCCTGAAGTCCTGTGAAGCGCCGGTGCTTTCGTCCTCGTTTCCCAGCAGCACAGAAAACGAACGCCGGGGAATGACGGTCTTATCTCAGCATCGCATCCGTCAGTGAGTCTCGAGGTTAAAAAGAGGGACTCAGATGTCATAACTTATTTAGACGTGTTGATATTTTGAAAGAAGATGAAGGCTGTATTTCTTTTCATATAGCGCTTTCATTTTAGTCACCTGAATTGTTATTTCAGTAACATCATAGGGAAATCATTTCAGGTGGCAAAACTGAAAATAATAGTTCACCTCCTACTTAGTTGTCCCCCTCTCTCGAGAAGAGGGCGTGCAGTCAGTGGGATGACCTTTCCGAGACAGCGTCAAATGCTGCTGGACCGTCGTGTGCAGTCAGACAGGACACGTGCGGTCCTCACATCACTGCCGTCCCCACCGCGCGCGACGGAGGTGTCTGCCTGAGAGCCGGGACTCGGCCGGGTGTCCGCCAATCCCTGGCCCCTGGGTGGGCCTCTGAGGGCTGCCTGTTGTTTGAAAGAATTTTACAGATTGTCACCATTGGGAAAATAGTGTAAATTCTTGGTGTTTCGTTTTGCTTCTGCTCCTGCTGTCATTGGCGAGGCTCTTGGTTGTCTGTGCGGGGGCACGTCCCCTCAGTAAACATAGTTGCCAGGACACGCGGGATGGCAGCCTCTGTGGCGGCAGAGCAGCGTTTCCCGGGAGGGACGCTGGTGTCCCGTCGGCCCTGTTGGAGTGACGCAGCTCCTCGGCCGGTACGCGCCCGGCCCCCGCCATTTTACGTCTAAGGGGCTGCGGCTTTTCTAGGTCTTTGAACCGCACGTCGTCAGCAGTTCCAATTATGTGCCGCGTGGCCCAGGCCCATTCCACTTGCAAAGTTCGAGAACGTGAGGACTGGCGGTCGGAGAGCCGACTGGAAACCTGTCTTTAAAGAGCTTCAGAAAAGAACGCAAACCAGTACAAAGGCAGAGAGTACATTTTTTAAATTAAAAAATCAACTTTTGAAGTAAAGAAATGAACCATTTTATTTAGGATGAATCTGTAGTTTCACATTACTATGACTTCAGTTAAAAATTCTTTTTCTACCAGTCAAATAACTTGATTTTTGCAAGGAACAGTAATAGAATTTTGTCCCCACGATATTTCTGGGGGGATTAATTTGATGTTTTTCAGGAGTGACTTTGTTCGTTTGAAGCCATGCTGGGTTACCCCTCTCCTGGCCAAATAATGACTCTGAAGCTGCTGGGTGAGTTGCTGCAGAAATAAAAGAGGTTTGGGGAAGGTAGAGAGATTACTATCTAAAAAAATGGACTCCCAAAATTCACCCCAATTTCTACAATTAAAAACAGCCGTTATTAACAATCTGT
Source organism: Furipterus horrens (assembly GCF_987537825.1). Lineage (NCBI taxonomy): Eukaryota > Metazoa > Chordata > Mammalia > Chiroptera > Furipteridae > Furipterus > Furipterus horrens. The sequence goes on from NW_028327180.1 coordinate 1,862,158, forward strand.
GAATGTCCACTCAGATATCCCTCTAAACATGAGAGGTGGAGATTAGACTTCCCCCTGTTTTACGCCATTCCCACGCCGCTCCCCACGCGACGGGGCCTTACAGCACGGGTGTGGGGGGCAGGACTTCCACGAAGCGATGCTCGGGGCGCGCAGATAGCATCGGGGCCGGGCACTTGGCCGTGAGCCCAGACGGTTCTGAGCGCGTCTGTTGAGGTCCCGCCCGTGTTTCTGCGCACGTTGCGGGCAGAGGCACCGACAACCTTCTACTCCGGACCATCGGCTAATGCGCGCTTGCCCGTGACCAGCCGGCAAGGCAGCGTCACTGTTTCCTCAGCGGCAAAGGGGATTGTCGGTTGAGGGTCTCATGACAGTAAGGTATCTCTCTGGGTAAAGGGCTGGCCAGGTTTGCTGGCAGCACTTGTATAAAAATCAGGGCGTCCTGAGCTTGGGGTCCTCAGCTGTGACACAAACCGGCGCCTGCACAGGGTCTGGCTGCCCTCCGCGTGGCACTCGGCGGCCAAGTGGAACTGGCTTGGATGCGGGGCCCAGAGTCCTGCGGGGGCACCAGCAGTAGCACCTTCTCTCTGACCCCGGAGAGCCGAGTCTTCTGCCAGAATCCAGGAAACCAGAGGCTCACGTGTTTGCACCAAAGTCGAGTAAGATGTTAGTTAGACCCTTCACAATCCTTGACAGGAATGTGCTTTAGGGTAGAAAACTGGAGAAATAAGCCAGATGGCTGTTCGTGGTGGGCTGATAATAAGAAATGTGGTGCGTCTACTTAATGGCATAGTCTGCAGCCATTAAAAAGTGTTGAAAATTTAATTTACTAACATAGAAAGAAAATAAAAATATATTGCTAAATACAACACGTAATTTGAGGTTTATTGTACGTTGTGTGTTCCTTCTTCCAGGGAAAATGGCACAGAAGAGACGTATCGGATATTGTGTGTGTGCATTCAAACCCCCGCTGGACACACACCCTCGTCTTCAAGTGGGGGATTTCTTCAGAATGGGCATGAGTGGCAGATTCCCACAGCTGATGAAAAATGTCATTTCATCCAAGTCTAAATGCTTAATTTTTAAATGTCATAGGAAATTTTTAAAACTAAAACATTACAAACACTAACAAGCACAAAGCAAACGGTGACTTTCAGATGAGACCCCCGGGGGCGAGGGCCGTGGGTCTGACTGCCGCTCTGGGCGCCCGAGGGCTGCCACCGGAGCCTGGCGAGCTCCGGTTCCCGCATCGCAGACCGGGCGCGTGATGCCGCCGTCCCCCCCGCGGGTGGGGAGGACTGAACAGCTGGTGTGGGCTCAGCATGGCTCCCGGTGCAGCGTGCGTTCGGAAATTACATGCTGCTATTAATGCGGTTATATCTCCAAAGCCTGAAATTCTTTTATCTGGCCAAACGAGCTTCTCTGGGTTTTCTAAATGCTGTGTGCACCCTCAGATAACCACAACAGGAGAAAGCAGGGCAACATATCGGTCCGTTATAAATCCTTCAGCAGTCCGCAGGCGCTGTCAGGGGAGAGAAACGTTCTCCCTCGGGACAAACCCTCGGGTTCTCAGATGTTAGCAGGGAAGGGCAGCCGAGGGCAAACGTCGGGACACGGACGGTCCGCTGACCCTGACGTGCCAGCTCCAAGCCCGGTTTTCCCGGCTGCATGCAGATCCTGCCCCCCGCCCTGTCTCCCTCAGAGGACCGAGCTCTGTTTGCTCGAGTCCGCTCAGGCTTTAGTCCCCTCGGTGTGTGTGCACGCGTGTGCACGTGTGTGTGTTTACAGGGGGTGCTAGGTCGGCACGAGGGCCATACGGCCCTCCTTGTGGGATGACATTGAGACGCGCAGTGCAATTTGCAGACACAATGGCAGACATCCTGGAGCGATTAAACTAATCCTTTTTTAATGACTACGAATGCTCATGTCCAAATTCCAAATCGTTCCTCCAAAAATGATTAATAACCAGTGCACACAATGAATGTCTAATAAAGGAGAGAGGAAAGAAGTGCATTTTTATATTGTTGTCTAAAAACACAGATTTACCCAGGTCCACACTTAAAATAACGCGTGTTCCCTCCGTAAAGGCAACGAAGGGAAGCTTGAAAGAGACCGTGGCAAACGCCAGGTGTTTTGAAAAACGAAGCAGCTAAGCCCGCGGCGACGTGGAAGGACTTCCGGAAGGGGGTGGGCTAGAAAAGCAGGTCAGAGGACAATTATATCAACTCCTAATGTGAAGAGAGGTCAAAGTGTGCCCTGTATGCTTTTCAAGCTTTAGATATTTTTCTTTACATCTGCGGCTTCAAAAACTAGCCAAAATATATCTAATTTGAATAAATTATAATAATTTTCTGATTTTTGCCTAGAGAACGATGAGCCCCATTACTCCGCGCACACAGGTCTCTTTTCCGTTCGCAGAAGTCTTCTCCTTTCTACCCCCCGCTTCTCATGTCATCAGCGGCGGGCCGTGCGGAGGCAGGACGTGAACCGCAGGGGTTCGCGTCAGGGTCCTTCTGTCCTCCTGGCTCCCGTCGCCGGAGGGCTCTCTGCGTGCTGTCAGGAGAACCCCTTCTGTCGCCGCAGGGCGCCCGCAAGGCCGGTCCTTAGGAGGATCTGCCCCCCAGGAACGTGATGCGGGCGCCCCGGCTTGACAGGCACGGAGCCAGGGGATGGTTCCGGGTGGTCCGACGCGAGGCCATGCTCCGTGAAGCATTTCCCCAAGGACCTCCTTGCGGTGGCCGCGCGCGGCCTTGTGCCTGAGGGGTCCCCGCGTCCTGGCCGCCAAATCGTCCATCCCTTCTCTCACTGGCTTTTTTAGGGGCAGGTGGGGGGTATCTTTTCTCGTCCAGTTCAGGGGGTGTCAGGTCAGGTCACCGGTCACACGGCTGGCTCAGCTTCCTGAGGCATTAGTTCCGCTTGTGTGTGTCCCGAGGATGGAGTTAAAATCTATTACTTTTGTTTTTACTGCAGCTGAGTCTTAGCTCACCCCTCTCCCATTATTTTTCATTTCATTGCCTTTGAATCTCATAATTAGGCTTCACTTTAATGTAGGAAGTTGTCATTCGATATACCTGGTGTAGCTGGAGGTGACTGGGTGATATTCCTCCTGGAAACACTAGGAGTTTCTCTAGAGACGCGGGGTCTTTAAAGAACTGGAGGCGGGACCCAAGACCTACGAAGCCCACCCGCGGGAAACGTCTCACTTAGAGCCCGCACCCCCTGTAGCCGTGAGCAAAGGCTGCGGCCTCTCGTTTTATCAGCGACCTCCATGCATTTCATCTTCCAGAAGTGGATATGTGGCCTTGATATAACCGAAGATACACGTTAAGTTATTCCTTACGTTTTCGTCAGCGTGTACGTAGGCAGATGAGTGGGTGCTGGACCCCTGGCCCTGTCGCGCGCCGTGATCGCTGCCACCGGGACGCTCCCAGCCCGGGGAGCCGTTGCTTCTGCGCTCGCCGCTCTCGGGCCCTGCCTCTGTGTCTGTCTGTGCAGCTGGGATTCATTTACTTTCTGATACTGCAGCGATCGTGGATGGGCTGCTGGATCAAGAACAACATTCTAGCAAGACCGAAATAGCCAAGGCGCGGGGGAGATGCAGTTATGTAACAATGGCAGAACTTTTTTTGGAAGCAGCGTGGAAAAAGATGATCTGTTTGTATTGCCCCAAAAGCCAAATAGTAATTATGATGGCATCGTTCCGTCGTCCTTGTTGTTCCAATCCAGACTGGTAAACCAGAAAGAGAAAAGTGCATGGTCCCTCATTGTCTTGTTTGGCTTGGCCTTTAGTGGTCAGTACTGTGAAACTGCCCTCTGGGTGGGAAGGAATTAGATCCCAGCATAAGCCACGAACGGTCTCTGTGTGGTCGGGTGCCTTCTCAATCCCCAGGGCTCAGGACACCCTGCTGAAGAGATCGTCGTAAATGCAGTTATTGGTTATTTCTGCCGCGAACCTGACAGACAGGTGGATCCTCCGCTCAGAAATGTGCAAGGCACTCATAGTTACAGAAACACAAAACAAAACCAAATTTCCGGGAGCTAAAGAAAACTCGATCTGAGACAGTGAGAGCTGAGGTCTATACTCCTGACCTTCGTTTTTGTACCAAATGCATTTCAGTTACGAGAAGGGCCCTTCCTCATGCCTTTGGGAAGGGCCATCCGATCTGGATATAGCAGCACTTGGAATAACAACCCTGTGGATTGAGCCCAGGGCTACATAAATGAAAACTAGGACGTCAGCCTTGCCGGGCACGTGACTAAATGTGGGGGATCAAAGAACTCTTCCTTGTAACAACTGCTCGTGTCTTCTAGCAAATGGGATCTGATTTGATGAAACAAACACTCTATTGAGATGGCGGTCGGTTCCCCGGCCCCTCTCCGTGGTTTACTTTGGGGGAGTGTCTCTCCCATGTCCTTGTGGGTGGGGCGGGGCGGCCTGGGGGTCGAAGCCCAGCGCACCCCCGGTCACTCTGGGACCAGGGCCCTTAGTCACGTGTGTGGTGGCTTCCCCCCATCTCCCACGTCTGGTAACGATGGGCGCCCGCACCCCTTCAAAATCACGGCCATGCTGAGCTTGTGATAAAATGTCCTCCCTACGCGTGTATGTCGGGGGAGCAGACGTTGAGAGGCTAGCGCGGAGGCTCGGGAGGGGTTTGCGGGGGAGCGTGGGGCCGGGCTGCCGAGGACTGCGGCCCCTGGGGGGGCCGGCGGCAGCAGGACCGTAAAGAAAACAGTCTGGGAGAGGAGGGTCCGACCCCGATACAGAAGAAGTAAACTCGCCGTGGAGGGAACAAACCAAGATTGATGTGGCTTTTGATCGAATGTCAAAGTACAGGATGCAGACGATAAGTAAGGGAGCCCACGAGCCACTGAAATGTTTCAGTTGTTCCCAGCTGACATCCCCAATGACGTTCCCTCACTTATCATCGGAATGAAAAGCCACTGGAAAGTAAAAGCGACTTTATGAATCACTCTGCCCTTCACCCATCAGCGTCCGGCCTCGCCGCGCGCGGGCGGGGAGACCAGCGCTCGAAGGCACGAAGCTCTCAGGACTGCGCAAAGGCCGGGGGAGGGTTCTCAGAAAAGCTTTCATCCTAAGTGGGCTTGAAATATTGTGCGACCCGGCTGCACACTGGAGTAGCTGCATCCCACGGAAGGGCCCACGGAGGCCTTTCTGAGTACATCTGCCGTCGGAAGGGAAACAAAGTAATAAATGATGATGCTCATGCTGATGATAATGGCTGTGGCCATAAAACGTGGGAATTTTTATGTACTCTGTTCTTTAAAAAATGATCGATCCTAACCGCTCAATAATATTTAAGTTCACAGGTGAGGAGATCAGTGGCACACAGCCTCAAGTGGAAAAGGTGGGACCTGAACTCACGTTTGTGACGCGCAGCCCCCCATCTCTCCTCGGTGCCCCTCCACTGCCTGTGTCTGGACTTCGTCCTGTCCCCCGGAATACCGATCTCATTCCCGCGTCGAAACCTTTGCCTTTCCTGTTCCTTCCTCCCAGAGAGCTCGTCCTGAGAAAGTCCCCTGGCTCCTCACTCTTTCTGCTGCTTGTCCTCCATGCGGTATCGCCCCCTCCGGAGGCCGCCCTGACCCCCCATTTAAAGTAGGCCGAGTATACCACCTCAGGCAGTTTTATTTTCCTTATGACACTGACCTCTGACATTTCCTTATTTTCAGTTGTGATTATGGTTCTCTCTCCCCGTCGCCCTTGCTGCGGATGGGAGCCCTTTCCACTAGAACAGGGCTTAACGCCCAATGAACGGGGCGTTCAGTTCATGTTTGAAGAATGAAGTAAATGAACCGTTTGATCCCTACGAGAGGCATTTAAAGATGTGCGATTACCCCTGATTTTTATTAACATTTTGACTCTTAGGGAGGTCACACAGGGGAGCGGCCACCAGGCAAAGCTGCGGCAGAGCTGGAATTCAAACCCGAGCAGGGCTCCTTCCCCAGCCAGGCCCCTAATGAGGAGGCTGCAGGGTCCCCAGAGGAGTGGCAGGGCCAGGAGCCTCCCGCCTGTGTCCTTAAGGTGTCCCCTCAGGCATGTCCTTCTCACAGAGGAAATGCCCTCCGAAGGAAATGCCCTCCAAAAAAGAGTGGATTTCTAGCCACTCGGAAGTCGTCTTGGCCCAGACGTATGATAAAAAGGCAGGGATAGAGGATCTTTAGTTACTTTTTAGATGGAAGGTTTTCACACCCTGAAGACCAACGTAAGTGAAATTCAGGGGGAGCAATTACTGATGCTTAATTTTAAGAAGTAAGAAGAAGAACCGTATGCTAAACTTCACAATTTATCTGCGAAGACTACGCTATTAATGGGCACGTTTTTCCCTGGTTATTTTCAGGGTCACTTCCATTTCAAACTCTGAACAGAGTACTTTCAAGAACTTTATTTAAGCTAGAATGACACTAAAAGGCAATGCTAGAAAAACCAAAAAAGAATCTACTTGCCAGTCTGCGTGTCAGTGTCTGGGTCCGTAGCTCTATCCAGCTGCACAGGAAAAAGGTGTGTATGTTCAGGAGGGAAGTGGCAGGAAAGTAAGTCAGAACTTGTACTAAACAGCCCCGTAGGAACGCCCTCCTTGTCAGAGTCAGAAAACTGGAGCTGTTTAAATTCCCGAAACTGGAAAAGGAGATGAGACTATTTGCACGTTGGTGTGAGGCTTCCCGAAGGAAAGACGCGCGGCGTTACCAGTCCCTGGCTCCTCCCGGCGGCACTGGGGCGTCCCTGCCCACTTGCGCCCGCCGCGTTCCGCACCCGTGCGCAGCTCGCCCACCGCAACGTTACTTTACCTCCGCAGGGACCGCTCAGCCTTCGGGCCGTGGCCTCCCTCCGCTGCCTCACACAGCAACGCGGTGACTGTGCTAGGAAGCAGGGAACGTCTGTGTTCATTGGTGTCGTTGGTCTGCCTCGGGGAGAAATTCAGAGTTGAAAGGGAGGTTGACGAGAGGTGTGTCTGAGGTCGGCAGAGACAGTATTTAGGAAACTCCAGTCTTTCCTTTTTTTCCTTCATTCATTGTAATAGTCAGGATTAATTTTTTAAGGCTTAGGAAAGGGACTTATGCTAAAACATATGGCAAGATAATCATCCAAACAGATCCCAGTGCAGGGAGGTGATGTCTGGATATTGTCATGACCTTTCCTCGTGGTTATCCGACGCTGTACGTGTCCTGAGAACCCTGCGAAGCTGTGGCCCGCAAAACCACGCGGCGGCTACAGTAACAGCAAAGGGATGCAGGAGCTGGGCGGGCTGCGCCCAGGCACAATTTTGAGTGCTTTTTCATGAATTCCCACAGAATAATGTATTCACTCCTCCTGTGTTCAGGTGAGGAAACTGAGGCCGGCGTGGGGAAGCTTGTACCAAGTCCCAGTCGGTGAGCGTCAGGCCGGGACTCCGGCCCAGGCTGGTGTCTGGCTCTGGGGACTGGGCCGTCCAATAGACTTATTTTGCATGGCTATCACCTGACGGGGATTCCCGACTGCCTGGAGTGCTGGGAAGGTGAAGGATTACTCCGGATCTAACTGCTCCACGTGATTGAATGTTCCCGTCACTTTAACATAGTTCTCCAGGTGGCCAGTGCATCCGATGAATATTTATTCTGAAAGGAAGCACATCATTCCTGACTTTGGCGGTGTTCAGGAGTTAGGAATTTTCTCATGCACATTCTGGAGCCACACTAGGGAGGGCTTTGATGTTCTAACTGTCTTTTCTGGGGGTGGGTCCCGAGCGTTGGGAGTGTATGAGGCTGCTTGTGTGCCCTTCTGAAATAACTCTATATTGTTGTTAGGTTTTTAATATCACTTTGGATAGTCTTCTGCATTCTTTGCTGTAGACATGATTTCACATGTTACGTATTCCTGTTTTATGTTAATTCTGGAGCATTTGCTACTCCTGATTTATTACTCCAAATCATCTGTGGATGCTCAGGAACATCTGTAAGGAAGCTTGTGGGATTGGGATTGGACGCATACAGGAGAAACTCCCAGAGAGAAGTGCTTTGTGTCCTTGTAGGTCAGTCTCCCAAACAGAATGTCTGTCGTGGCCATCGGTCCCGGAGGGTGGCCGTGAGCTCCCTGGGCAACGGGAACTGGAGGAGGGAGGAAGCTGCTTCTTGAAACTGCCTCTGCCCGACAGTAGGCACGTTGTGGAGCCCGTGTGGGAAAACGTCCGTTGGAGGAAGTGGCTGGGAGTGGAGAGAGGGGCAGCTTAGTTCTTGATTTCTTACAATGACACAGACTTCCCGGGGGAGGGGCACGACAGGGACCTCTGACAACGGGTTGTCCCGCTGCCCGCGCGTCCAGCCCAACCGTGTGGGTCGTGTTCCGTGAAACAGGATCTCCCACGGCGGTGCGTTATCTACATCAGCACGAGACCCCGGACCTGCAAAAGTCACATGTGCACTCTGCCTTATCTCTGTGGGAAAACATATGGGCATCTTGGATAACATACAGAAGGAGACAAGTTCATACAAAAAAAAAAAAGAAAAGAGCCTTAACTAATGAATAAACTTCAAAGTGTGCTCGGGTTCTGCTCACTGGGTCCGTCTCAGGGGAGCGGCGGGTCAGCTCACGTTTCTCTCTCAGGTCCCGTCACATCAGTCTGCTCTTTGACAGGCAACGGCACATTCCGTCTTCCTTCAGGCAGCAGGGACATTTTTATTGAAGAACTGGGGACCCTTCACATTTTGAGAAAAACCACAGCGAGGCTGATGTTTGCGTCTTTGGGAACTTGGCCTCTTCCTTATATAGGGTGTAAAGTATCTGCAGATACTTTAGGAGACACATGGAAATGAAAGTCTGAAAGAAGAAAGATCATCTTTGGGGCTAGAAAATCCAGTGTCCAGAGCCGCGCCGCAGAGCTGTAGGAGTTAGCTTACATGTCACTGCGACGTGAGGGGCTGACACTCGCTGGCCTGTGTACATGGGTGTGTGTCCGTGACAGCGCCGCACGGTATCCTTCACGCCTTCCTGCTTCCCGGGGTTGTTCTCAGTCATTATTCTGAATCGGTTGCCCTTTTCATACCATCTTGTCTAATTCAGTGTCCGTTAGTGTCACCAGGTGAGATAGAGGTGGAGTCACCAGAGCCTAACCAACCAGCCCCAGTGGACACAAGGGGCCATTGCTGCTGGTGTGTAGGGCTGACTACTTCCAACACCCGCGCCTTTGGCTTCTGTGATAACGCACATACCTGCTCATAGGACTGTGTCCTGTGATACCGTGTAGCCACGTCTGCACTGGGAAAGCTGTCCTGTGTTGCCATGCGGTCAGCGCTGAGCAGAGGAGAGGGGACCCGAGGGGCGGACCCGCCCAGCCCCTAAGTGAGGGGCCTCACGGAGCCTGGCCTGCAGCGTCGGCCCACGTCCTGGATGTTCGCAGGTCTCTGCACCCCCGAGTCTGACCTGGGCGCCGCTGGGCAGGGCTCTGCAGAAACCGCGCCCCTGAAGCCCGGAGGGACCACCATCCTCCCTGCTGACCACTGTGGCCCTTCCTGGCTCCGCGCGCTTGGGGGCTTGCCGGGGGCTTTGCTCTTCTGTTTCCAGTTCATAGAAACAATACAGATGGTCTGAAACCGCGCGGCCCTGGGGCGGGGGCACCACTGAGGAAACCCCTCTGAGAAAACCTGAAGGTGAACGGGTCCTGGGCTTACGTGAAGCATCACTCTGACAAATCAGGGCCTCTCAGTTAAGCCACAGGCTACTGCATCCAGCAGCGGCCGACGCCGTGATTTGTGACCAGTGGCTACTCAGAAACTATTCACCAGGAGGGAGGGAGGGAGGGAGGGAAGGAGGAAGGGGATTTGTACAGTAAATTAATAGTGTTTTGTCACAGCAGTCCCTCTCTCTATCACGGCTCACTTATTGTGGCCTCACTGGATCGTGGAATTTTTAAAAAATTAAAATTACATTTAATTATTTATTGCGGATTTTTCGCTCTATCGCGGGACTTTGCGATACTGTATACGTATGTTGTTAAAGTGATGCAGGTTTAAGAGTGTAGAATACATGTGAGGTTCCTACTTCGTGGGGGGTCTGGCACGTAATCCCCGTGATAAGTGAGGGAATCCTGTACACGCGTACAGCAAGCAGGAACAACTTTTCTCTAACATCTGACTATTAGTGATATAGACATAAAATTATAATTAATATCTTTTTACAGTTTTAGAGCAAGAATACAGAGCTAAATGGGAGAACCGATAAAGCAGACTCTTTCCCCCTTGGGAGCCTGTTTTATCTGTCATTGGGGGAGTGAGGGCTGTACACTCTCAGACCGCTTTCCGGGGTCCCATACGTTGAAGTGGGGCGCACACCGGTCACTGCAGCAGAACCTTGCAGGCGCCGTCAGAGCGCGCTGCGCGGTGGCAGGACACACACAGCCGACCTGGGCCTTCACTCGGGGCCGCGAAGGGACTTGTCCCTCTGCCAACAGGCAGCAGGCGGAGCGCAAGTCCTTCCCAAACGCCCTTGGAGACAGAGCAGCAGCGTTAGACGTTCTTTACTGCCGGTAAAGGGGGCGCCCCGCGGGGGCGTTTTGGGGGGTCTGTGTAGCCGCCGGGCTGAGGACACGACAGGCAGGAAAACCCTCCATGATGAGCGTTCGGGGAAATAACCGCCTGCCCCGTCCCGCCCGGCTCCTTCCGTCTGTGTCTCTCAGCGGCTCTGCGCTCGCTTCTCGAGCCTGGAGGGTTCAGTCAGCGTGGTTTTCCTCCCCAAAATGTTCTTGAATCTTTTTAATCCACGTCCGTCCAGACAAGGTCGACGCCTACGGGTCATCACGCACAATGCGGAGTCCACTCGTCAGTCAGGCAGGAAACAACAGTGTTTCTTCTCTGCTTTGGTTCTGGTGTGTTTTTCTATATGGGTTTTGTTTCTCAGTTCAGAGCACCAGAGACAGTCGGCTACATGAAAGAATGTATGAAAATGTGAATTAATTATATAGCGAACTTAAATAGTGAATTAGTGACTGTGTCGTAGGTTAAGTCATTGTCGTGAATATAAGAAATGATAGTGAATTTATGAGAAGTTGTCAGCGGCCACGGGTGTCTTTTTCGGAGCCTTTGCACAGATGATCCGTTTTGCTTTGTCAGGGCAACAAAATACCTACGTTTGTCCTGAGCAATAAAGGTTTAATACGTAGGAATGACCAAATGCTAAAGATTACTATGAACCGTCAAGTGATTCCAAGCAACCTTGGGAATCTGAATGGAGCGCTTTCACACTCAAGCTGAAATACTGGGAGGGCAGGGGGTTGTCCACTGGCTTAAAACAGAGCCTGAGACAGGCTTGGCTTGTCCAGCCCAGGTGATGCGCAGGGGAGCGAAGGCGGGCTGAGCACAGAGGGGGGCGCGTTCCGGGCCATCGCACAGGGTCTGCAGCATGACCCCCCTGAGTTGTCCCCTGGGGTGGCCTCACGTCTCGCCCCACCCCCTCCGCGTCAGCACCAAAGGGAAGAATGCCATTTATTATGTATTAACAGTTCACCCAAAGCCCAGCATTAGAAGCGTTTAAACAGTTAAGCTCCTTTGAGAACACAGCAAAGGAAATCCGTCCGGAAAGCCAAGGTTGCTCGCGGGAGCCGTGGGCTTACAAAACCAACAGCATCCTCAGGCGCGTTCGCTGTGCCCTCGCCACCTCATCTTGTGGCAATGCTGCGCTCTTCGTGGGCCTGAATCATTGTGATCCTTTAGAACGAGGCATGAAGCCCCCCCCCCGCCCCCCTCAAACCCCGAGCATATGTGGAAAGCAACCAGAAACTGACCCGGCCTCTGCAGACAGTGGGAGGGAGCCGCACTCCCAGCCGTGAGTCCAGGCCTTTGTCGCGGAGGGCGAGGAGTGACTGGCATAGCAGAAGGGGCTCAGGAATGTTTTGTCCCAAAGGAATCACATCCATCAAAGCCACTTTCGGGGACAGTTCTGTCACTCCTGCTTCTGGGGACAAAGGGTGACAAATGAGTTCGCCACATTCACCCCCGAACCCAAAGGAGTTTTTCAGAAGCAGGGAAGTGATGTCATTGCTGCTCTGCTGGTTTTGGTAGCAAAAGGGCAAAGCCGGCACTGATTTAAAGCGTATTCCTAATAGGCACTGATCGTGAAGGGCGGGCTGTTCCCTAATAAAGGACGTGCATGCCACTTCTTTCCCTAACGAAGAAAACCTGCCTTTTGTCCTCCGCTACGTTTGGCTGTGTAGCTGAACCATCAGAATCGGTAGTGAATACATACTTGACTAGCTTAGACTTTGATTAAATAAACACGCTTATCAGAAATATGTTAAATATTTAATAAGCATCCGTTTATTTCTCACTGAAATCTCAATGGAACCAGAAGACCTGTGAGCCTAAGACCAGAATATTTGATGGCTGTTTTTGTTGTGTTTTGTCTTTTTCCAGCCTCTGACGCGTCCACAGGTTAAATAGTCTGGCAGTTATTTGGGGGGCAGGGGAGAGCTGAAGAGTTTGCCAGGTTTTGTCCTCTTAGAAAAATGAATGGCCTGGTTTCAACCTGTTTCCCGCGGGTCACTTTGGGGCGTGCCGTGTGAGAATGCCACCCAAGGTCGGGGCCGCGGGGCTGGTGCGTCGGGAGACAGGCTGGGAGCCAGGAAGCCAGACGGTGCAAGCATCCCCGCCCCTCTGTCTCCGGCCTGGATGTGCCGCCGGACAGGACAGGGTGGCGAACGCCTCTCCCTGCCGCCCAGCACCCCCTTTCCCGTCGTGCACAGCACACTCCTGTGGTCCTGGTCCCCGTGCCCACGCCCCAGCGGCACCCGGGCGGACGTCTCCGTTCTTTAAGGACAGGATCCAGAGACTGGGCGTTTCACATCCCCGAGAGCCCCCTGTTAGAATGTCAGGGGTGCACTTAGCTGCAAGGAGACTGTAACAATGGAGACCTTTCCAAGACAGGTGTTCAGCCACTGAACTTGAGGGGTTCTGTCACTACAGGAGGGAGGGAAATAAATGGGTGCGGAGGGGTTACTAATCGTCACCAACTACAGCCATGACATTCCCATGTGCTCTCTGAACTTCTTCTGTTAAAATGAATTAAGACTGAAAGACATTTGTAAAAGCCTTGGATAAAGAAGTAGTGTTCGCTCCGGCTGCCTTAACAAAGTACTATAATGTGGCTTTAAAATACCCAGAACTTTCTTTTGTCACAGTTCTGGGGACTGGACATCAAGGAGCAGGGTGCCGGCAGGTGGCAGGTGTGTGGCGTGTGGTTAGACCCCCCCCACCCCGTGCGCCCCGGAGATGGGATGAGCCTCCTTCTCTGTGCGTCCTCACCCGTCCCCACACACGTGGAGACAGAGGGGAACAGAGCACCGGCCAGAGCTTCTCTGTCTGCTTTCTGTTCTTAGGGCCACTGTCCTTACAGGGCCACCTGTCCTCCTTGATCAGGGCCCTACGCTTGGGACCTCATTTCCCCACAGACGTTGTCTCCAAATACAGTCGGGCTGGGGAGCAGGGCTCCACCATAAATTCGGGGGCAGCACAAACACTCAGTCCGTAACAGAGGTTATTAAAAAGCCGTACGTTTTTATAGTAAAGCCAGTGAAAATGGGCTTCATCCTGCACCTCCTCACTGACGCAACGCAGGCGACAGACTGGACGGTGCGGGGTACGGCCGCGCTGCCTGGGGACGGGCCGCGGTTCATGAGGAGCCTGCCGCCTACGATGCCGCTGATTTTCTTCCTCGTGTTATTCATCTGTGCAATTTGAACATCAGAACTTTTGTCAGCTTTCTGTGATTAATGTCAGAGCCACATAGTGCACAAAAGAAGTATTTGAAACGTCCATGGAGCCGATGATACATCTTCGAAACATGGCTTGTCAGCAACGCTTTTGCGCTTGTGGGTCGGGAGAGAAGGAAAACGTGTAAGTGAAGCTTTTATGGCTTCCCTTATTGGAAAGCCCACCATCTGGGAGAGGGAAGAAGAGGGAGCAAATGAAAATACATTTTGCCAGGATCGGACAGCACAGCAGATTTCTCATCTCGTTCATCCGCTTACGACCTGACCTGCCAGAGTCACCGAAGGCAACTCTCAGAACAGATGGCTTTTCCAGGACAATGGAACGAATTCCTGAGTAAATCTATAGTCTTTGGCGCGCGTTATACCATAAAAAATAGCTCTCAGCTCTTTCGGAATTGGACGTCCCCCTGGTAGGATTGTGGGAGAGAAGATTCAATATCACTAAGTGGATGTGGCGGCGGAGCTGAGGGACGGCTCAGCGCTGTCTGGCCCACACTGTGCGGCGCGGGGGCGGGGGCTGGTGGCCCCGGGGCCGCAGCTCTTGGTGGTGACCCTTGGCTGCAACGCTTACTGTGGTCTCTGGTCTCCAGCAAGTTTCTTAACCTCCTGCACCAGCGAGTTCTGAGCAGAAATTGGGATCATCATGAGCCCAGTAAAAAGTGAAGCACTTCCCACAGTGATTCTGAGCCCCAGGCACGGACCGCTCTCCCACTTCTTGGCTTGTTTTCTCTCCTCACTGGCAAACCAGCTCCCAGGAGCCGGCACACGCGGCTGGACTCTCCCTCCCACCCAAGCTGCCGGAGCTGTTCACAGCTTTGCTGAACGAAGGCAGAGCGGCTCTGGCAATGACCGAGGGGTAAGGCCGTCCACGTATGTTGCTGGGGCTGCTGTTGGACAGAAGACTGGTTAGGCAGAGACAAAGGAGGTCAAGGGCAGCCGGTGACACGGGGGGTGGCATTTGCCAGGTCCCAGAAGGGCGGTCGGCTGTCGCTGTTCAGGCTTCCTCAGGCCTGGGGACTCCCCAGCAGCCAGCATTTCTGTGTTTGCTTGTGGGGATCAGAGCTCATCAGGAACTCGCATCCTCACAACACGCAGAGCGACCAATGTCACCCCTTAGAACGCTGGGCGAGTCATTGGGGGTAGCAGGAGCCTAACACAGAAGTGACTGTGACGATGCTTCAGAGTAGAAGTCCCAACTGTTTGGTATAGATCATTCAGAAAACATTTGTTTGAACATCCCCATGAAAAAGGAACATTTTAAAATAATTTACTCTCTTGCCAATAAGATTATATCATCTGCATTTCTTGCCCGTTAGGTCATAAAGAATTGAAGCTTTTAAAGGTGTTGTTACATTACAGATGTCTTTATATTAGAGCTGAGATTTTTGTCCCAGACACATTAAAATAAATTAAAATACATATAATATTAAAAAAAGGGAAAGAAGAAAAATTTGCATATAGAAAAAAAGATTTCTGAAAGTATTTTCTAAAAGTTTACAAAAGTCGCTCTGAGGCCTGGGTGCTCTTAGGTCCCCGTGTTCCCCCGGGACGCAGAAGTTGGGGTACCTACGTAAGGGGGCGGAACAAGGTGCTGGGTGGAGGTCCCCCAGAGGCACACAAATGTCTTCCACGTGCACCGATCAGGGTCTGAATTTCTGAATCTAACTGCACGGGAATTGCACGGTTAGCTGTTCACTGAGTGTAGTTTTATATGTATGCGTACAGCGAATGGCGTCTGTTGCGAACTAGTTTCATACAATGATATACTTGACTGAAATGTGCATCGGCTTGTTAATTTACTCTAAACGGAGAGACTAGGTTTCCAGTCCCCGTCCAGCCCTGTTAGAACCAGTCAGAGAACAGCTCTGTGTGTCCGTAGCAGGCATTTTCCTGCCTGTTATTAAAATGATCGTTATTTTGCCTTGGAAACTGCAGGCAGGCCACCTGAAGGAGGCGACTTTCAAATCATTTAGGCAGGACTTCAGACGTCAAAGGTCTAGGGCTTGGCGACGGCACAGCCAGTCTCGTCTTCCCTTCTGGGCCGCAGTTTCCAGGCTCTTTCCGAGAACGTGGCGCTTCAGCCAAGCCCCTGGCAGACATGTTCATGTCGACGGGTGCCCTCCCATTTTAAATGTAGTCTCTCATCGTTGCTCTTATTATTGTAACCTCAAAGAAAAGCTTTTCATCTTTTATATGTCCGAGAAAAGCCCACGGTGAGGAGTTCAGGGTTCAGTAGTGTGTTAACAGCGGAGTGGAGTTCTCTAAAATTCGCAGAAGATGAGATTATTTTAAGTAAGTTTCTTCAAGTTCTTCCGTTTGGGGAACAAAGAATTGTCTGTGCTTTCTCATTATCAGTCCTGATCAGGAGGGGTCCCCCGGCCTTCATGACCTCGTGTTGCGGGCACGAGCGTGGTGCTGACGTGCTCACTTGGTCAGGGGAACTTCCAAGTACGTAGCCCAGGAATCAGTTTGCTGCTTCTCTGCTTTGAAACTGACCAGCATCCCCCTTTGGCATCCTCATTAGCTGGCCTCGCGGGGGCGCTGTTGAGGACTCTGCAGAATTCACATACAGGGATTTGCCGGGGGGTCTTCAGACTGTCCCACAGTGACGACAGCCTGGGTCAGACCATGGACATGAGCGGACCTGGCTTACAGCCACCTGTCCGGCACAGAATCACCTGTTTGGTCCTGAGCAAACAGACTCAACAAATGGCAAGAGCTGATATTTCCGGAACACTCCCTATGAGCAAGGCACTCTTCTGCTACTCGTATCTGTAGGAATCCCTTAATTTTCACCCCAACCTGGGCACGGAGGCCCTGTTGGCACCCGGAGCTCAGGAAGCCGGCGCACGCCGCACCTGGCAGAGCCGCGCTCCGGTCGCGTCCTCGTTGAGCTCCACAGCCTCGGCGAGTGCTGGTCACTGTTCCTGGCCTGTCATCTTGTCTACGAATTTTCTGATTTAGGAGACGTACAGACAAAGCAAAGTCACCCTGCTGATTCTTACGTTCGTATGCAGATTCTGAGTTTTGGTCCCAAGTTGCTGAGCCTGAAACAAATACCTCAGTGACAGTTTCCTGAAGACACCACCCTCGTGATGTTTAAAGGTGTCGTTACCTTGACTTTTGACATAGATTGAATTTTAACCTGAAAAGTTATGATGAACCTGTTGCGCATTTTTTAATTTAAAATTTGTTGTCTGTATGCACATCATGATTCATTAAGTGGTCTGCAAATTGGAAAGTTTCAAAAACACTGATGTAAGTTAACAATATGTCTTCCTACGGGATGGCTGAAGGACATCAGGTTTCCCCAGTGGTGACAACGAAGTGGCCTGGAACTCTGGGCCAGTCACTGGCAACGTGGTCTAACGGGATCATCAGATTCCAGCTGTGAGGTTTCTTTAGACTTCAGTTTTACGACTTATCAGTTCTAGCGCTTCCTCCTCTATTAGAAAAAACTCACACGAGAGCTTCTGTTACTATAAACTTAAGGCTCTTGCTCAACTCTAAACACGAATCTCATGTTTAAAAGATCTGCAGGCTGGAGGGCATGGACATCCGATTCTCTACTTAGAAACTGAACAACTAATTTCCTCTGAACCTGATGGCTCACAGCTCATGAACATGAACACAAGAACCCCATGGTCTAGGTGCGGCTTTTAGGTACTTCATGGTCAAATCATTCCAAGTTGTAAGGACTCAGGAGTTATAAACAAACCCATTGCTCTGTCCGTGCATTTTCATCAATTTTTAAATACTCACTTGAGTGCAGCCACGATTTCCAGTCCAGAGGGCTCCCAGTGTCAGCTGCTGTGGACAGGAAAACTGGAACGGCCGTGGCTGACTCTGCCTCCTGCACTGGAGCGTACGCGGGCTCAGGGGCTGCACCCTCCCCCGCAAACATGCCGGCGCCCCGTTAGGGAGGGCATTGTGTGGGGAGAGGCATGTGAACGTTAGGCCATTTTTCTTTTGAAGTACACACGCCTGCGTGACAAATAGCAGCATCAAATGAAGATTTCACACTGCCGTAAAAGCAGTGAAAGGGCCTGGAAGTATCTCCCGGCCGTCCTTGTTCCCCGAAAGGGCTGTCGGGGGGTCAGCGTGGCCATAAACAACCCCTACTCTCTGTCTCATCATTCTTGGCCTGTGGCCATAACGCTTTGATGCCTTTTCTAGAAAAATATTTTCCTTGCCTGATTCTGTCCCTGAGGCATGATTTCCACAGCCTCCCATTTGCAGAAATGATTTCTTCTAAAAAAAGAAACATAATTAACGCATTTATCACCTTGTCTTTTTCCGAGGGCCAGAGGCACAAACGAGCCCTGCAGTCTCCCGCGCAGCTGACGGCGGGGAAACGGAGGTGCAGAGGCAGTTATTTTAGCTGCAGACTTGGGAGTCGGACACCCGCCGGGCTCCAGGCGCGGGGCCTTTCCGAGGTGCTGGCTTATAGGATGGGGGGAGCTCCACACGACTGTCCAAGGGGATGGGGTGCTCTGTTCCCTGACCCGGATTCCAGCCGTTAACCCAGAGCTGGGAAATCCAACGCTTTGTATTATGCATGAAGCGCACTTTGATAGGTTTTGAAAGATAAAGTTAATGTTGCATTTAATATCGAATTTCCTCCCCATCTTCGGAGGGAATGAAATGTGTTGGCCTGCAAATATGAAGACAGCCTAAAAGCACAGTATACATAACAGGAAACAGTGTAAACTATTTACTGTGACTTCAGCTAATGTTTACAGAATCAAAAACTGCGTGCCGTAGCTCGTATGGGTCTGATGGATTCTTTGATTATTTCAGAAATAAAGGTAAATGCTTGGGATGGCTTCCCCAGGAACACAGAAATGTAGCCGGTCCGCAGTACATTGTCCTCGACAATATAATCCCTTACTATTCAGAGCACAAACACAGACAGGCTCAGTTTCCTTGCCAAGCATGTAACATCCACATAATTGTTCAATCAGCATTAAAATTCAAAAAATCCCCCATTTTTTTCTTTATTTGGGACTTTAGTTTAGAAATTGTCTTTTTTTTCCCCAGTGGAGAAAGAAAAACGTTTTTCATCCTTTGAAAAGCTACATGAAAAATCTACTGACTATAAGCCTGATTGTCCACCCAGAGAGACAGACACCGAAAAGTACACGAAAAGTCAACTAAAATTATAATACATGTCAGGAAGCATGATTATTGGCCAAAAAAAGTGATTGAAAACCATGCTAAGATTCAGAAGAGGCAAGATCGTGTGCTGTGGCTAAAAGATGTCAGACGGGGAGGGTCAGACCGAGCGTTGAAGGGGGCATAGAACTTGCATGGCCGGGGCGGGTGGGGGACCGTGGGTCTGACAGGCCGCGGGGTGGCCGGGGCCGTTCTTCCAGCCGCAGTCGTTTTGGTGGCCTGGCCCAAGAGAAGTGCACGTCTTCCTCCCCTAACTGTCTGCTGGTGGCCGCGGTGGCCTTCTCCCCTGTGCTGCTGCTGAGCCCGGGGGCCTTTCATCTTCTGACTCTGCCACCCCGTAGGGTCCGCTCAGCGTCTGAAACGAGGCAGAAGGAGGGAAGGAAACGTCTTCCAGAAAATCGCACTCCGACAAGTCCCGACGTGGCCGCGCTCCCGTTCCATGGATGATGCCGAGCAACCCTTGGCCACACCCATGTGCAAGGGACAGGTCACCTCTGGCCAGACATCTACGTCCCAGGGCCACAGAGAGCCAAGTGCCACGTGCGGCTGGAAGCAACCGCGTGTGCGTGTTCCGTGGGCCTCCGCTCTGGTCACTTCGGCCTGCACCCCCGTTCCTGAGGAGGCGCGCGCACCCCCAGAGATTCCGCAACGCCTGCCCGACGCCTGCGTTTCCTCTGGAGCGCAGAGCTTCCTGGGGGTCCGGACTCACAAATCTCCTGCTCGTTAAACCTCCGCATCCGCCTGGGCGTCCGTCGGACCTGGGCAGCACAGCCCGTGCAGCGGAGGTCACCCGCCCCTGCAGCTGGCCCTGCCCCGTGTTTTCTGCCCCGAGGGACGGCGAAGCCAAGCTTAGCACCGGCTCCGGCCGTTCCTGCTGACGCCTCTCCGTGAGGATGCAGGGCGGGCAGAGGGGCTTCGCAGCTCTTGTGTTACTGTCACGTGTTTGTTAGTTCCGTGGTGTTATTCCTGAGCACTCCCGCCCACCCCGGCCCACGCGGCCCCTCCCAGTCCCCCCTTCCTCACCCGTCGGCCTCTCCTTCCCCGTCTCTAGCCCGTCACTGTCCCTGGGCCGCAGTGTCACGCCAGGTGCCCTCCGGCCACCCACGGTACTTCTCCCGGGGTCCTAGCTCCTCCGTGCACGTGGGACCCTATTCACCCCCTTGACTCTCATGGGATAAAATCCACACCCTCAGCGCGACAGTGTGGGCTCAGCCTCCGCCTCTGGTTTCGGCCCTTTTCCTCTCATTTCCAGGGTGTTCACCGAGCGGGGTGACTCCAGCCTCGGCACATTTCCATCCGCCCCATCCTCTTTTATTTTATAAAAGTTCTTCCTCCTCCTTCCCCTCGTCTCCTCCGCCGCCAGGGTGGCCGGCCCTTCCGTCCAACTCAGGAACGGCGTCCCCTGGGGAGGGCGTCCCCTGGGGAGAACGACCCCAGCCACCCCCTGAGCATGGGTGGGGTGTCCCTCCCGGCCCAGACCACGCATTCCTGCACCTCGGTGGTTCCTCCTGGTCTGGGCCCATGGCTCCTCCCTGTGTGGGCATCCCCGAGGACGGTCCTCGTGCCACGCCAGGGCCATCAGAAGGGCCCGAGGTAGAACTTTGAAAGGCTTTGCTAGTGATTCCACTGGGCAGCTGAGGCTGGTGTGTGCCGGGGCTGCGGCGTGGGGAGGGGAGAGACAAAGGGACGGACGGGGGGGTCGGGGGGGAGAACACTTGTTAGAATTATATTATGGAAGAAAAAATGATGGCTGGAAATATTTACTGAACACCTACTTTGTGCCAAGTGTTATACTCTATGAGTTAAATACCAGGGATTTTAAGAGAGCTAAGTAATTTGGAGTTCGGCCCACCTCATGGCAAACTGAAATATATCTTGAAAGCCCAATTATGGTTTTAATAACACTCATCAGCGATGGCGTGCCAGGTGACCCCACGCAGGTGTGAAGGGACTGAGATCAGAAGGAAGTTAATAGCTTAACACTGGAACTCACTGAATCGGAATTATATTGTCGTTGAGTTTTATTAATAAACGAGCCTATTGTCCCCCCATGTACGTTCTGCCCCAGTCTTTTCAGCACCCATTTCTGTGCGTGACTTTCCATTACCCCAGCGCTGGCCGGGGGGGTGGGGGGCGGGGAGAGTGGGGGTGGTGCCTCCGTGCGGGTCTCCGCGTCCGTGAGTCTGTCCGCGCGTCCGTCCGCGCGTGGCTGGCAGCGGGCAGGCGATGATGTCCCTGGTGCACCTGAGCACAGGGTCCTGGCGGGGGAGAGGGAGGGGGAAGGGAGGGGGAGGGGGAAGGGAGGGGGAGGGGGAAGGGGGGAGGGGGGGAGGGGGCGCAGGCAGCGCGGGGCGCTGGGGCACCGAGGGGGAATCACGGAGCGGGAACGATGGGAAAGTAAAAACAACCCTTTTAAAAGTGCTCCCAATCTCAGTAAACTTGGTCTGTGAGTTTTAAATGTCACTTTAAAATTCCACAAAGACGACTGGCAGTTAATAGTTGTTGAGTTGATATTTCACGTGTTTTCTGCTGTTTTAGTCTGATGGACTTAAAGGTCAAAGAGATCAAGATGGGTGTGTGCAAAGGCAGAGCCGGGAGCCAGAGTCCGACGAGTTACAAAGCCTCCGCGGCTGAAAAGAGACGGATCGACACGGGGGACAGGCTCCTGGGCCTCACCCGTGGCCCACTGTGCTTTCAGATTCTCTAATTACAGGAACTTACAAAACTGTTTTATGGAGGAGCCGCTGGAGTAACCAAAGCTGAGAGCCAGCCTCCCGCAGGACGTCCCAGACAGGAGAGCAGAGAGCCCGTGACCCCTTACCCGTCCAGGCCACGCCGGGCCGTGGGTGCGGACACCTGCCACCCAGTCGTGCGCTGCGTGTCCTGGTAGCGTCGATGGTCTCGGTGGTCATGCCGGGCTGTGAAGCTGGGAGCCCCCGGGATTCCAGTTCCGACTCCTCCTTCCGAGTTGGGGACGCAGTGGAGGGACGGCTCCCTGGTGACACAGCTCCCTAAGGGCTGCCTTGTGTTCTGCATCGCCCTGGTGCTCCTGCTCTCTCAGGGTTGATGTGATGACGGAAATACATAAAACCTCAGGCGTGCTGAAGCACGGGTGCGTGCTAAGTAAATAAGAGACGTGATGTGCTTGGTGTCTAGTCCACTTGTTTACGCAGGAAAGGCCACGAAGCGGTCTGCCTCGGTGCGAGGCCGCCAGCTCTCACAGCAGCAGTGGCCCGGGGAAGCGGCGGCCGCCGGGCGGGGACGCATTTGCCGGGTTTGGGAAGTTAGGTCCCGTTGCCGTCTGGCGAAGGAAGTTTCTTTCAAACGTTTTTGCCAGTGACTGCATCACTCAGAGCCGTGGACCTGGTTTCTCATAGTTCGGCGACCTCAGGCCTTCTACAGGTGCCTCCCCGGACCGTCCTGCACACACCTGGGTAGAGAAGTACCGGTGGCTTCTCTCCCTTCTTCTCAAGTGACGTGACATCCACGGGGAAAGGTCTGACTGTTATCTGTCCCAACAAAACAATGTCAAAAATGGAAAGAAAGTCTCACTTTTGTGAATACTCTTAGGCTCCATGTCGCAGACAGTATTCAAAGCAGGGAGAGATGGTGGTAGCACAGTTATTTTTCACATGACACAGAATCTTCACTTTTGTTTTAAAAAGAGGCAAAGCGATTTGGCCACTTCTGTCCCGTCATCAACCTGTCACCTCCGCGCCACAGCCTACTGCGCTCGCCTGCCTTGCGGAAATGTGATATGACAGTGTCACCACATAGGGGGCTGAACCCGGAATGTGCCAGGATGTTCCTGGGCTTGACACGGGGTCTAGGCACTCATGAGAACAGCGACCGCAGTCTGATTTTAGGGGCGCAGTTTGGGGTGGTCAGGTCACGCCTCTCTAAACACCGCAGCCTTAGGTTGCCTTCCTGCTCATGTCGATGAGCACGTGACTCATCACTGTGCCCCGATGACTAGAACAAGAAACTTCCGTGTCACCAGCCGAGTTGTGCTCACGGCGGGGTGTCCTGGGCAGAAGCTGCGGCTGGAGCCCTTTGCTTTGTTCCCGGCTCCTGTGAGCCGCAGCCTGGGAACCACCGGAGCAGCTCGGTTGCCAGTCCTGCCCTGGTCAGCTCCGCTCCATCACTCCGATTCCTCCTGTGTCCCGCGGTCAGGGGCTGAGCTCCGTGGCACCAAGGACATTGTCCCTCTCTCCCTCTGTGTTGAGGTTCGGGGGGAGCTCGAGTTCCTGCGGGGCCCCGCAGCCCAGGCCTCCGCACCACGCCGCCCTCCTGGGCACGGGAAGCGGCCTTCTTCTCAGGGCGAAGAATGGAACAGCGTTCAGGCACTGCAGTGGCAATGGGAGCTAATTGTTCCAAAATGGCTGTCATTGAGCTGGAAAACATATCCTATTCAGCCACAATTCGTAATGAGTAAGTTAGACAAGTCAGCAATAACCGTGCACTTTGGTCCCCAATAGTTGACCCTTTAAAGACGTTCAACTCTGGTTTTCCTCCAAGGAGCTTTGGAAGGAGCTCACACCCTGAGTTCTGCCGTTGCCTGCCTCAGCCTTGGTGTCCGGGGTGCGCCAGGGACCGCCGTCCTGTCAGGGGTGTCCGGGTGACGCAGTGCAAGCGCTCCCAGGCAGCTTTCTGCCATCCGGGGCCTCTGCTGACCCAGCCGCGGCGCGCCATCAATGTCCTCCATCGGGGGGTCAGCGAGGAGAGGGCCCCCTGCCACCAGCCGCCTCTGTTCCCAGCCTCGCCTGTCCCTCTGCGTCCGCTGCGCACGGGACACCGATTCTTCATCAGCCACGGGCGGCTGTGCCTTTGAGAAGGAATCGTTTTCTATCATCTGCCTTCTTACTTCCTTAAAAAAGTTGCAAGTAAAATGGTCCAGTTCTCTCTTTTCCTGCCTTACATCTACTTTCAAATGCAGAAAAAGAAAGTCTCTGTCTGATCAGAGAAAACAATGTGCTGACTGTTCCCCATCCAGTTTTACGGCTCTGACTTTAACAAGAACATCCTGTTAGAAGCCACGGGTGATGCCAACCAGGGCACCGTCTCTGTATCTGCTTAAACACGTGTGTGAGGGGCTCTTCCTGGGATGATCGATGAGGTGTTTCACGAAAGGAGCCCTGCTAACAGCAAGCCCTCTGCCTCTGACTCAGCCACGCTCGCAGGAAGGACGCGCACGGGGCCTGGTTGACGGGGTGTCTCTCCGTCTCCCCCGGCGAGGCAGGCGGCAGGGCGGGCTCAGGGTCAGGCGGGATCCCAGAGAAGCAGGGCGCCTGTCCCAGCCCCCACCCCGTCTCCAGTCCCTGCGGGCTTCTATTGGGGGGCACCCTTGCAGTTCCATTATAGCGGCGAATAAGCAGACCGCCTGCCCCAGACCACGCGACCACATCTGAGTGACGCATGTATATCGCAGGTGCGATTTCTTAAGTTAAATTCCTATTTTAATTAGTTCCTACAATGATTCAGGGTGATCCATGTATAGAACATCATTTATTTATCTTCATGATTATTTTAAAAATATTGGAATGTTTTTCTTTCCACATTTGGTAATAGCAGGAAAAGGGAGGACATCATCACAGAGAACATCTTTGTCCTGTGGTTCTGATTTTCCCATTCTCTCCTGGAGCTGAAGATGAGATTGACCTTGGAAATGCAGGGGCTTGGTGACCAGGCGTTCCTGTGATGACATGTGAGGTCATGTGTGTGTGAGCACGAGCAGGTCATGAATTCATATATGCTCTGAAAGGTCAGCTACAAAGTGGTTTCAGAGGATTTGCGTGTTCTGGCAAACAGTAGTTAATAAAAGCCTGTCTCAGGGCGCGGGCCCCCGTGGTGACGGCGGGCCCGCCCGCAAACGCCATGGCCGGGCGCTGCCGCGGCGACAGGGCTCACGGAGGGGGAGGGCTGGGGCCCGGGGCTGGCGCATTTGATAAATGGAGATAAACGAGTCCCATCGCTCGGGCTTCCTAAGCCCCCGTGAAACTCGGCAGCCTGCGAATCTGCGAAGAGATTTATGTCTGCGCCCCGGCTGCGGCCGTCCTGCGCCGAGCCGCCCGGGCAACCGGAGACCCAGGGCGCCGTGAGCGCTTCGCAGCTGGAAGAGGTTTAGGTCCCTTTCAAGTGCTGCTGGAGCTATGAACACTGGTGTTTCCAGAGCAGGCGAGCAAGGCCATCGGGCGCTCTGAAGCCCCCAGCCGTGACCTGGGGCGTCACCCGTCAACACTGGCCAGCTCAGGCCTTCCCTGAATTGTTAGCTGCCGCTGCGAAGCATCCGAGATGTCACCACGTGCTGTAAAAAGTCCCGTGCCTGTCCCGTGTTGTTACCAGGGCCGGAGAACAGCACAGAGTAACCACCTGGTGACTAAGCGTGTTTGTGACACAGTTCAGGTGTCTCTAGGGAAAACGTCACGCAGAGGAAGGGGCTGTGACAGGTGCTAGCAGGGGGGTGGCTGTGGGGGACAAACAGGGGGAGGGAGCTGGTCTGTCGGGTGGCTTCTGTGTCCTGTTGCCCACCGGACCCCGAGGTGGCCCAGCCCTCTGTGGTGACAGAACCTCAAAGAGCAGACACCACTCTGCCCTGATGAGGCTCCTCATCTTATGACCTAAATGCGGAAAATAAACCTGATCAGCAGAGGCCGACATACACACAGATCTGTCCCCAGGTGGCCAGAGAGCCGGCTGCCAAACCAAGGTTAAGTGAGGGAAAGGAGAGGAGGCAGGGCCCACGTCCGTCTCCTGTGAGGACTGAAATCTCACTCAAAGTGTCTCAGCGCCAGATGGACGCGTTACGTCCTGCGCCAGCGTTATAAGAGTATTAGCAGACGGTGTTCTGTTACCGATCATCTCGGCTTCCCTAGGAGGCACCCCTGACTATCTCGCGTCACGTGGGCCCCTGGGAGGCGGCCGGTCCTCCTGCCTCCCTTCTGTGACTCAGCCTCGTTAGACGTGGCCAGAGGCAAGACACGGAAAACGGAACCCTTCACGTCCTGACCTCACGTGTTCTGTCCCAGCGAAGACTTGCAGGCTGCTGTTGGAAGTTGACATTTGGGTTTCTTGGATCTAGCAATGGCATGGGAAAGGGGGGCAGGAAAAACGGGGGGCACACTGATTCATCACACAGGGCGAGTCCCTCACAACAGAACCCCAAGATTAGCGACGCTCTGCACGCTGGAATAAAGGAACTGCTGCCCTCCTGGGCGGCTCACAGCGAGGAGCAGGTTTGGAACAGCATTTATGAAACCCCAAAACCTGGGAGCACATCAGGGCCTGTTGCTCCCCGGGAAGCCTGAGTGATGGCGGCCGGACCCGGCAGCGAACCACAGCGCGCGCCCCTCCTTACCGGCTGCTGCGGTGCCCCGGCCAGCAGAGGGCCCGTGCCCGCTGGGGGCACCGCTGAGCGGCAGGGACTTGTCCCAGAGCCAGGGCCCCATTTCCTCTGCTGGAGACGTCGCTCACTCAGACGCTCTATTATTTCTTCAAGGTTCTGTTGGAGGAAGCCAAGGCAGTCAGGCTTGCTTTTCAAATGGGGTGATGATAAATCCTGGTTAGTGGCATCCTTGCCACTAACGAGCAGTGAACAGACTCCAGCATCGGCCTCCCCTGGTAGTTGGTTGAAAGTGCGGACTGTCAGGTCCCTCCCAGACCCACCGAATCGGAGGCTGCATTGTAACGGGGGCGCCGAGGGACTGCCACGCAGCGACATCTGGCCAGAGCCCGCTCGGACCCGAGCGCAGAGACGGGAGCCTTTGTTGTGTTAGGGGCCAGGGCTGCCTTGCAAACCTGACTGACTGTCTCAGGGACCTGGGCCCATAGAGACTGGCCTCTGACTGACCATTCAGAGTCCCGTCTGCACCAGGCTCAGTCGGGTACAGCCGGGCGCCACCTTTCATAGAGGCTGTGTGACATTGCTTCATCTTAAATTTCAGAGGTCCCACGTCGCAGTGGGGAGAGGGCTGTTCTCGTTTATACAGGACAGGTCACACTTCCCAGGGACATGTACGTGGGTACAGACGTTGCCTGAACTGAAACCAGTCTTAAGTGGGTTCTTTGTTTACAGGCGGGACGTGTTCACAAACTCGCCTTCAGTCAGCGACGTGAAGTGGAAGCCCAGGAAAGGTGAAGTGGTCGTCCTCTGGGAACACAGGAGTCCAGGCACAGGAGGGTCACCTGCCGCGTTCAGGTCGACTCCCGGCATGTAAGCAAGGCTTCTCTATTTTTTTCTTCTTGTAATTGAATTTACTGGGATGACATTGGTTAAAAAAATCATATCGGCTTCAAGTGTACAGCTCAGTGAAACGTCATCTGCTCACGGCACCGTGTGCCCGTCACCCAAAGCCAAGTCTCTTCTCATCCCGTTTCCCCCCTTTGCCCACTGCCAGCTGCACCCACCCGCCCTCCCTCGGGCTGTCTCCACACTGTTACCTGTGTCTGTATTGCTTCGCCCAGTCCCCTTCTTTCACCCAGCCCCCCAATCCCTCCCCTCTGACAGCTGTCAGTCTGCTCCGTGCGTCCATGACTCTGTCTCTGGTTTGCTCATCAGTTTACTTTGTTCATTAGATTCCACATATGAGTGAGATCGTATGGTATTTGTCTTTCTCTGCCTGGCTTATTTCACGTAGCATGACAGTCTCCAGGTCCATCCATACGTCACAAAGGGTAAGATCTCTTTTTCTTAATAGCTGCCTTGGACTCCATTGTGTGAATGTACCCAGCTTTTGTATCCACTCATCTACTGATGGCACTTGGGCTGCTTCCAGCTCTTGGCGATTGTGAATAGTGCTGCAGTGAACACAGGGGTGCATAGGTTGTTTCAGATTTGTGCCTCGGGTTTCTTCGGACATGTTCCCAGAAGTGGGACCTCTGGGTCAAACGGCAGTTCCGTTTTTAGTTTTTTGAGGAAACTCCAAAATGTCTTCCACAGCGGCTGCCCCCGTCTGCGTTCCCACCAGCAGGGCACGAGGGTTCCCTTCTCTCCACGTCCTCGCCAGTGCTTGTTGGTTGTTGATTCATTGATGACGGCCGTTCTGACAGGTGGGGGGTGGTGTCTCACTGTGGTTTTAACTGGCATGTGTCTGACAATGAGTGACATTGTGCATTTACTCACAATTCTACGGGCCCTCTGTGTGTCCTGCTCGGGGAAGTGTCTATTCGGGCCCTTTGCCCATTTTTTTAATTGGGTTGTTGTCTTCCTAGTGTTGAGTTGTATAAGCTCTCGATATGTTTTGGAGAGTAAGCCCTTATCAGATGTGTGATTGGCAAATACGTTCCCCCATTCAGTGGGTTCCCTTTTCATTTTGTTGATGGTGTCCTTTGTCGTGAGTGCGTTTTTTATTTTGATGCCGTCCATGTGTTTAATTTTCCCGTTGCTTCCTTTGCCCCAGGAGATACACAGACAAAAACATTGCTGTGAGGAATGTCTGAAATTATATGGCCTGTGTTTTCTCCTGGGATTTCCATGGTGTCATGACTCACGTTTAAGTCTTTCATCCATTTTGAGTTTATTCTTATCTATGGTATACATTGGTGATTGAGTTTTGGGGTTTTTTTTGCATGTATCTGTCCAATTTTCCCCGCACCATTTATTGAGGAGACTGTCTGTACCCCATTGTGTGCCTTTGCCTCCCTTATCCAGTATTAATTGAGCATGAATGTGCTCTCTATTCTGTTTTATCGATCTACATGCCTGTTCTTTAGCGAACACCGCGCTCTCTTGATTACAGCGGCCTTGCGGTACAGTTTGATGCCAGGTGGTGTGATCCCCCCGACTTTGTTCCTCTTCCTCGGGATTGCTGAGGCTATTTGAGGTCATGGTGGGTCCACAGAGCCTGTTGGAATACAGCCCAATCTCAGTTCTTAAACATCTCCCATGTTGAACAATTCAGGTCTTGACCAAACTGTTCCCACAAAAAATGTCTCAGTTGTCAAACAAACTTTGGTTCTTGCTCTGACAGCACTTCCATGCTGACACCTGCGTGATTGATCCCTCGTGCATCTCTCAGGCATGATTCCACTTTGACAGGTCGCTTCTCGAACAGCCAGCCTTCCAGAATGAGTCAAGTTCAAGAACCGAGCCTCTACTGTATCTGTCCTGTTCCTGTGTGATAGGCCCTTGGTGTTTTAGTGGGAGTGGCACTGAATCTATAGGTTGCTTTGGGTAGTGTGGGCATTTTAATGACGTTAAGTTTTCCTGTTCATGAACATGATACCTGCTTCCACTTATTTGTATCTCCCTCAGTTTCTTCAGCATCTTGTAATTTTTGGAGGACAGGTCTTTTACTGCCTTGGCTAAATTTATTCCCAGGTACTTTACTTTTTGTCGTTGTTATCACAATAGTAAATGGGATTGTTTTCTTAATTTCTCTTTCTGATAGTTCATTATTGTTTAAAATGCCACCAATTGCTTAGTATTAATTTAGTATCCTGCTACTTCGCTGAATTCATTTATTAGGTCTAGTAGTTTTTCAATAAACGATATCATGTTGTCTGCAAATAATGAGATTTAAATTTCCTTCTTTCCAATGCGGATGCCTTTTATTCCTTCTTCTTGTCTGATTGCTGTGGCTAGTCCTTCCAGTACAATGTTGAATAGGAGTGGTGAAAGCAGACCTCCCTGTCTTGTTCCTGATTTTAAGGAAAATACTTGGTTTTTGCCTGTCGAAGAGGATGTTGGGTGTGAGCGTGTCATACATGGTTTTTATTATGTTGAGGGTTGGGCCCTCTAGTCCCTCTTTGCTGAGAGTTTTTATCAGAAAAGAGTGCTGGATTTTATCAAATGCTTGTTCTGCGTCTATCGATATGATCGTGTGACTTTCAGCCTTCCTTTTGTGTATGTGGTGGATCAGGTTTATTGATCTGTGAATCTTGTACCAACTGCGGGGCTCCCCAGTCACCCCGCGTGGCTTCCTGGCCCCCACGCTCCCGTCTCTGCCTCTGTGCAGGTTTTCTTCTCGTTGTCTTTTTAAGGCCCGGCCTCTCTCCTAACCGTTTGTCCACAGCGCTCAGCAACAGCGAAACCAGGTAGGTGCTGGGCAGGACAGGGCGGAGCCCCCCGCACCTACCTGCGTGTCAGCACCGCCAAGCGCCGGCGTCTGCACCTGCCCCCGTGAGAGGCCAGGAGGTAGGTGGCACCTGTTTTCATTTTCCGGAAGGTTTGGGGAGAAGGTCAGTGAACGAGCTGCATCATATGAAGACTCCAATGTTGCCATATCGGTTTGTCCTTCTGCTCTGAATGAAAAGTGTGGGCGGGTGGGGTTTCCGTTCTCCACAAAGGACTGTCCTCCGATCTAGGGCTGGAGCAGTGTTCTCAGCCCTGACCGCACGTTAAAATCGCCCAGGGGACTTCCAATATACCCCAGGCCTGGCCCACCCCATACACTCCGGCCTAACTGCTCTGGGATGGGGACCCGGCATCGCTTTCACATACACATGTGTGTGCACACCTCTCTCTATATGCTTATGCCTACATGCATCTGGACATATGTATTCCTACTGATACAATACAGATCATTATCTCATTACTTTCTCTCTGCATAGAGAGCTGTGGCTCTCCTTCTGTCTTGTTCTCGTATACATTATAACCACGAACGCATAGAGACTGAGACAGCTATTTACTCGGGTCAGAACTCTGAACCATTTCTGCTTCATTTGTCATGAAAGTTGCCGCATTTTAAAACTGCACGCCATTTTGGTCTGTGATCCTTGCCCCTACATTGCTAAGGTGCCGGGTACAGTTTACAAAGTTTCTCGGTGTTTGTAATGCTCAGCACTAATTTAAAACTCTATCAGACATGTAGCTGGTTTGTATGTAAAACGAGGAGGTGTGTGTTTGTTACACAGTCCACATTACTGACTCAGTGTTTTAGTTTCCGACTGGACACTTGGCACCAGAGCAGACACAAAAATCTATTAAGAAGTTAAAATCAGTGTCAGCGCAGTGACATAACTGGTTTCCTGGCCATCGGTAGGTGACATAGGAACCAAATAGGTTTGCAACCTTATGACCTGAGTTTTAACCCACCAGGAAGTTCACGGTCATTACCTCACTTGTTCCTGATGAAATCCTGCCTTCGTTAGATTTTACGGCTGTTAGCCACTCAGGCTGTGAGAAGCCCCCAGTAACCTGGGGACAAGCTGGCTGACGCGTGTCTCTAAGCCGGGACACTAGAGCAGAGCCACAGCCCTGCGTCCGGCAGGACTTTAACGAACCGTTTCTCTGAGTTTCTGTGTCCGGTGAGCCCTGTTGTCCCAACATGGGAGCCCAACCCGGAGTCCCGTTCTGTGTCCTCTTCAGGAGAGCTTACATCTGATACTACTTACCCTGGCAAGTGACAGGCCTTCCTCGACAGGCTGAAAAATGACACCAGGGCCCTGGCGACGGGAAACAAAATACATACTGGCAGAAACTTAGCGTTTGGTAAAGAAAAGCCTGAGTTCCTTCCATCTGTCACACTGATTTTCTTCACACTTCACTAAAGTCATAAAGCAAACCCAGCTCAGAGCGGATGAAATACGGCAACTGGTGTGGGGAGAGCAGGCCCAGGGGCCCGGGACGCTGAGATTAGCCACCGGCAGCCCACACTGGGGTCCCAGCAGCACAGAAGGTCCCCCGTGGCCATTCACAGGCCCGGTGAAGATGTAATGCCTCCCGTCAACATCCGGAGCACGAGTGGGGCACTGAGCCCTGCCCGAGCCCGGGAATGACATGCCCCAAGGCCACTGCCTGCCCCTGCGGTGCGCTGGGGACCGAGGACACAGCCGCGTGCAGAGCCCTGTTGCCTGGCCTTGTTCCCGGAGATAGTGCAGTGTCTTTTCCCGTCATGAATTCTAGTCTTTCCCAGAAAAAGTCTTAGAGGAATGTTCCGTCCTCAGAGAAATGAAGGCTGTGTGGGAATGTGGGGTTTGGGGACTGGAACACCATCGGAAGGGAGACAGACGCGCCCGGTGCAGCGGCGCGTCGCCTCCAGCTGGCTCAGCCGCACTTCCATGTCAACGTGCTTCGTGTGCGAGTCCAGACTTTTCCTTTATTCAGAGAAGCAGCGTGGCCTAGAGTAGTGTGAGCTTCCCACTCCTCGCCGATCTTCCGCAGGTTGTGTGGGTGCACGGAGTGGGCCACTGTTTGAACTGCATAAACGTGTAGAAAACACGGGGCCTAGAAACTGCTCCCGAGGGAGGGCGCCTGAGGCTCCAGTGAGGGCCTTCCGTGTCTTCACTGCGGTCGGAGGCGGATGCAAAGAGACGCGCTGTCGGGATAGACCGTCGGTGACGTTCTGAACCGCGTCGGCGCGTGGACGGCAGTGTGGCCCTGGTGCTGCTCTGCTGGCGGGAGGACGGGGCGGCGGGGACAGCGGCAGGTCCTCCCTGCAGGGAGAACATGATCAAGGGTTCGGGAGTTTGATTTCCGGCTGCAATCTTTCACGCCAGCGCTGTGAACCTCTTCTGAGCCTCGACGGCCGCACCTGGAGAATTCGGGTGCAGGGGCGGGACGGACATTAAATGAGGTGACGCTCATAGCGCTCTTAGCGCGCCGGAGCTTGGACTGTTGTCTCTCCGCCCGCCTCCCTCTTGGGGCGTTTGTCTGTCCCTGTAGCTCTGCGATCTTCTCCCTTGTCTTCGTGTTTGTAGCGAGTGACACTGTCTGGCTCCCACACAGCTGGCCCGTCTCGTCGGCGTGCGCTGACGGGCCGCCCAGGGGCACGGCCTCAGCAGAACCTCCGTGGGCAGTGGCCCTGGGTGTCGTCCGAATGTTCGTGGTAAAACGTGGGCGGCTTAGAATCCGAAGGGAAAGGGCAGAAGAGGAGGGTGTTCCGTGCGCCGTCCGCGACTTGCCTTCCTGGTCCTGCCAAAACACGTCACGAGGGCGGCCTTCCCTGAAAATGTTTGGCACTTCTGCCTCTGGCGTGGCTGGAAACCATCAGTGTAAAATAGTCTTTAAAAAACTCTCTCAGGCACTTTGTGTAAAGACATCCGTTTTCGCTTAGAGGAGGGGATAAGACGAGAAAAAATAATGTGTGGCCGAGGAGGCTCTCGAGACCACCTGAGTCCCATTTTCGTAACAAATTACTTCAGGGTGAAGGGAGCAGCTGGAAGTGAAACCTCAGCACGGCTGCGTTCATGTCCGAGCTGAAAATGGAGATCCAGCGCGCGGCTGGAAGAGAACCCTCCTGCAGCCGTGCGCGCGCCCCGTCTGTCCGCCCCGTCTGTCCATCCGTCCGCCAGGACCTGGCAGACTGGCGGGCCCACTCCGCTGGGGCGCAGGCCACAGGGCGCGCTGTCTTGCTTGTGGTTCAAATAAAGCCTTCGTGACCACGCCGGTGTGATCTGAAATGTTTGCGTGCGTAAGAACCAAGCAACATGGCAGCATTTCACCCTAATATCAGACCTCCCCTACAGCAGCCCCCGAATCGGGCCGCAGTGGGGCCGTGTCGGCGCCTGGGCTCCCCGGGAAAGCTCCCCTGAGCGCAGCAGACGCAGAGGCATTTTCATGCAAACCCTCAGCTGGGACTACACCTCTTTCCAGGCCCCGGCCAAAGGCACATGGCAGACACACGGACGCCCTGAGCCCCGAGAGCATCTCCCTGCACGCGCAGAGCCCTCAGCCCCGACTGCGTTTACGTGGGGAAGTCTCAGACCCTGTTGAGACTTGGATTAAATGGAAAAAATACGTTTCTCTGGAAGATTTGTAGCCCAGAGGACTCGAGGCTGACTTAGCGCTGCCCGTGGTCAGCACATGCACGTGGTCTCCGTGAGGTGGGTTTGAGGGGGGCCTTAAAGGAAAGGCTGCACTTCAGCTGTGGATTTCTGATGTCCCTCCAGCAGGGACACAACTTACTGCTGATTAATGCCCGTGGAGCCCGGGTGGGATGTCACCTGACACCCAAGATGCCATTTCGGGGCTCTCTCCCAGGAGCCCGCCTGCCCACAGGGGCCCCCACCCGCTGATCAGTGGAGGCCCCCCACAACCTGAGGGCGCAGGGACCTGGCTGTGCCTGAGGACCCCCCCCGGGGCAGGGTCTGCCTTCCCCCCAAGTCTTCTTTCCATTGCTATACCCTGAACGCGGGTACCGAATGGACGGAAGGCAAGAGCGCTGTCACGGGCGGCCTGGGAGCCTCTCTCCAGGGGAAGGAGCCCGGTCCGCAGCAGGGAGGAGCGGGGGTGGCACCAGGGAATCTGCCGGCCCCCCATGGAGGGAGGGGCGTGACCAGAGGCAGATTTATCGGGGGCGCACCGGGCACGCCCCCTGGGCCCGACTGCCAAAGGACCCCGCAAAACCACGCGTTTTTATTTTCCCCGTCTCTCTCTCTCTTTTTTAAGGGGCCCGATATTTTCTTCTGCGCCCGGGGCCTCCACCGACCTCAATCCGCCTCTGGGCATGAAAATAAGATTTATCAGAGACGCGTCCCCATTGAAGACGCGTTAGGCCGTGGGCCTTTCTTGGCGGATCCGTCAGTCGGGTGTCATGAACTCTTCACCTGGACGTTTTTATTAATTGGAAATATAATGACAGTGCATTTGAAATGGGAAACTGTTTTAAGAATTAGAGATACTTTTACTCTGTATATCACTGCAGTGAAAAAATCCTGTTAAGTTTGTTTGAATTTATTTTCTATATCTTGAAACAGTTATCATTTAAAAAAATTACTTCAATTACCTAAGCAGAGTTCCTCCACCTTAGCGGTACTGGCACTTCAGATAGGACAGCGCTCGCCTGTCAGTGCGGCTTCGGCTCGGAGCCCAGCGGGGAGGGTTCGGGTGTGTTTGCTGCTTCTGAGCACAGTTTTTAGTCAGCTTGACACTTCTCTCCCAGAATGAAGTAGAAAGATTGGGCTACACTACGCGACAGGGATTGAATAGTTTTTGTTGTTTTATTTTGGTTGTTCCACCTGAATAAAGTGAGATGAAGATGTCATCTGGGACAGGACGCCCAGGGGACACCCCCACTGAGCAGTCTCCGTGACGCACGTCGTCTCGAGCATTTCAGACCAGAGACGCCGGTGCCTTGATCACCTGGAGTTCGGCAGACTCAGAGGATTTCCTCATCTAACCACGTGCAGACGCGACCCAGAGGTAAACCAGAAAGCCCACGTGTACGGTAGGAGGACATTTATCAGATAACCGACCCGCATTGAGGGGACCACCACGGCCCTACGCGCTGTAAGCCTCCTTTGGTCAGCGCCTCGGGTCGGCGACACGCACGGGAAGGCAGGGTTTCCTCTGAGGGTCCTGTGCTGAGCAAGGGCCGTGCGACAAGCCATTGGTGGCATCCAATTGCAGCGTCACTTTGTGAGTTAGACCTGCAGGTGGCTCCTGACTCTCTCCAGCTTTCTGGGTATAGCCCCCATTCCCCTCAAAAGTGCCGGATTCTCATGGACACACGCTGGGCCCGCGACGGCCTGTTCTCTGTGCGTGCGCACAACCGTGCACACATCCTGTCTTCACACGCACACGCCCGTGTCTCAGACACGCATGTCACTCCGTCCCCTGCCCCGCTCTTCCAGCTTCCGGCCGCGGTGGTACTCCATCTCGTCGGACACCTTCTGCCTTTTTTATTACCAAAAATTTCCAGACATTCCTTTTGGAAAGAAAATGATGTATAAGAAATACATGCATGTCAGTGAATAATAAATACACTCACTTTTAAGTTAATACATTGAATGACATTATAACACAAAGTAATACATTAAATGCAGACTTTGTGACTTATGAGCGGCTTTTTTAATAGAACGTTTTAGGGATTGCTATTTTTGCTTTTTAAAAATGAGCATTTTAAAAATGGATTGAAGAAGTGAGTTCTACAGTGCAATTTTATATTAAAATATATTTACATGTGTGTATTTATATCATATTTATATATTTCTACATTAAGTACATTCTTAAGAAAATTTCCTATTTTTCCCACTTAAAGGTATACAAAGCATTATTTCTTTTATGGATTTGGAAACGTTTCACCGGCGTCAAAGTCATCCTCAGAGTGGTCTTAAACCACGCTGACGACTGGCTTTTGTCTCTAAAACTTACGGCCGCCGGTGTCGTGAGTGTGGTGCTTCG
This sequence comes from Furipterus horrens, assembly GCF_987537825.1. Taxonomy (NCBI): domain Eukaryota; kingdom Metazoa; phylum Chordata; class Mammalia; order Chiroptera; family Furipteridae; genus Furipterus; species Furipterus horrens. Next base: position 1,898,143 of record NW_028327180.1, read on the forward strand.
GTGGACATGTCAGTATCAGCACCCGCACTGCTGGTCCCGTAGAAATCGGTTATTATCAGGGCACATGAGCTGGAACTGCTTATTAAGGAGCATCGCCAAAGAGGAAAGCGACGTAGGCCCGCTGCATCTGCCTGTGACTCTGTGCCCCTTGCTTCCCGTGCCCCGCGAGGTTAGACCCCCCTCAGCACCCTGTAGGTTTGGAAAGGGCCCGTGCGCAGGGAAGCTCTCATTCCTCATCGGGCAGAGGAGCCGAGTCGAAACGGGTGGGCTGACCTACTTTGCACTGTGCACGGTGAAAAGATCTAAAATGCATATATTCTTGTCTCAGGGACTTGTATTCCCAAAATTGAAAACAGTTTAAAATAGGAAAAGTGAGAGCTTATTAGCACAGTAATACTCTAAATTCTCACTCCTTGGCGAAGGTGGAAAAGTGCTAATTAATCAATCGCTCGGTTCGGGGAGGCTCTGGCGAGCACGTTTGCCCTGGGGACGCACAGGTCGCGCGCGCTCTGCCTGGAGAAGCCAGCGCCTTAAAGGGACTGTCTTCAGAGTGGACTATTGGGCGGACAGCCCTCCAGGTCACACTCTGGAATTCCTGCGGATGTCTCTGGTGATGCCACCCGGCTCCGACAGGATGCTCTGAGGCTCCTCTGTCCAGCCAGCCAGGTGGCAGGAGGTGACCTCGGGCCACCGTGGCACATCCACCAACATCTACTGAGATCCAGGTATCTGCCCAGACCTGTGCCGTTGCTAAGGATACAAAGAGGTGTCCCGTTTAGGTTTATGTATTGCTGAGAACAAAAAAGTAACTGAAGTCCTGGGAGAGTTGTGTTGTCCTGTCATCCTCCTTTCTGTGGTACATGATGTTGTGAATGGTGTAAAATAATAACACGTTCAACACAGAAGTTATTTCTAGCACAGGCTGATGTCAGCCAAGGGCAGGGATGGAAACTCCAACCTGGTAGAGAGCAGCCCTGAGGATGCCCTTTATTAGTTCGTGAAACCTTTCTTCCTAAACATTTTCCAATAGTTTTCACTTGCTTTTCATCACATATTCAAAATACTACCTTCACGTCCCAATCTGAAATGAACTCAGATCTTTCACTTTCAAAACAACTCAACAACACACACATTTAGAGTGAGTTACACAATATTTGCATATTTGTATGTAAAATCCAAGAAAGAAAGTGGCCTGAAGATGGTGCATGAAATAATGCGATGACTGTTAAAGGTGAGATTTAAGAAGTAAATAGTAAGCCCCAAGTTTGGCCACTTGATCCAGTTGGACTACGCAGTCACGAGACATGGTGACAGACCCCTGGGGCGCAGAGGGAGATGGGGACTGGCTGTGGACCGGGACGGTACGTCGCTGGCGACCCAGGTCTCGGCTGCTTCAAGCTTCTCACTGAGAGCAGGTTGGCCGCAGGGCCTGGATGGGGCTGTGCCTGTGTACGGACGCTCCGTCCTGCCAGCCGTGACCGTCAGAGCGTCGGGACGGGGACCCGGGGAGATGTGACAAGGGGCCTGAGGAATGCGCTGGCCCACTTCCTGCAATCAGACAGCCCATAGCGTACGGCTCTTCACAAGCGGCTCACATTCCGGCTCCAAAGCCAACACGTTTCGTTGATAAGACACAGTATAAAACAGTGGTTCTCACACTTCGCATCATCTGGGGAGCCTTAAACATGTACCAGAGTTCAGATTCCAAGAGATTATGATTTCATTGCTCAGGGGTGGGGCCAGGCATGGGCAGTTTTAAGTCTCCCTAGAGAGTGGCATGTGTAGTCCAAACCGACGAGCCTTGGGTCACGGGTGACCAGCCCGGGGTTCAGAGTCACACTCACTGGCGGGTTCCGTATACATCTGGCTTACTTCTTCTAGCCGTGGGACCTGCAGAAAGTCACCTCTGGAGTCCGGCTGCATGTGTTTCTTCCGGCTGGGTGTGGATAAAATCTCGCCTATCCAGGGGCTGAGCTCTAGTTTGTGAATCTGAATCCTATACAATCTTGAGAACTTTCTTTAATAAAAAATACATAAAAGAACTAATGTAAACTTAGGTATAGGAGGGAATTGTTGTTTAGAATGATAAAGTACCTCCCTAGTAAGTATTCATTTTTAAAAACTAACGTAAAATGTGTATTAGGTGCCTACCAGGTCTGTCTAACACAGGCTGGGGCAAAAGCAGGCTTACAGTTTTCAGATGGAAACAATTAATAAATAATAATGCAAGAATAAACTCTGTTGTGTACCTAGAACTGTATTTTCCTCTTTCTTTTTGCCTGCATAGCTCTTGGTTCACCTCATCACATGTCAGTGACTTCACAGTGTCATTTTCTGTAGAGACAATCTTAAGAGAATTTCCTTTTTCAATAGCATGATTCATCAAAATTTATTTTATTCTTGCTAGTTTAAAAAAGTTTCCTGCGCTGTCGTAACTGTTGTCAGTGATAAATATTTAGGTACATGTTTAAGATTGTTCTAACCGGGGCTACCTGCACGTTTTTTTGTACAAGAGATGTAAGTGTTCAGTGTGTTTGAAAACTCACGTGTAAGATTTTTAAAACCCCATTCGAATAGATGACTCTTGAATTGGCATTCTGAGTTTTATATCATCTTTATGAACATCGGGGCTCCGGGCAATGATTAGCCAGAACCAGGGTCGATGTGACCAGGCGAGACCGTGGAAGGTGGAGGGCAGGGCAGAGCAGACCCGGGTGGGTCAGCTGGGTGGCGTGGGTGGGTGGAGCCAGGCGTGGGGCTGAGGCACGTCTCCTCTCATGTCCAACCCTCGTCAGATGCAACGTGTCGTTAACACCTCTCCGTCAGGACACGCCCAGCGTCCCGCTCCGCGGCGTCCCACTCCACAGTGTCTCACTCCGCGGCGTCCCGCTCTGCCATGCCACCAGAGAAGCCCCGGCACCAGCGACCCGTCTCTAGGGGAGAAGCGTTGGAGGAAGGCAGGGGTCTGTGAACTGAGTGAGGGGAGTGCAGGCTGCGTGTGACCTCAGACGGCAAACAGAGCCATCCCCACGCACTTACCATCGCGGACACACCGCATACGTGTGGTGTGTCCTGTCAGACTTCAGCTATTCCGGTGTTTGCTAACTGTTTCCCCCGTGAAATGTCTCGGCTGCCACCCAGATGAGTTCCCCACACCCTGGCCCAAGGGAGGCAGACTGGACCAAGAGAGTGTGGGTTTCGTCCTGTCTGTCCAGAGTCCGGCAGGTGACTCAAGCCGGTGCCACAGCCCCCTTGCGTGTGCAGCGGGCAGAAAACCATGTCTGCCCTGTGGCGTGAAGGCGGCGCCCACTTACACGTGTGAAGACTTTGATCCTGGTACTTAGCAGGCACCCGGAGCAATAACTGAGTGCTGTCCAGATAATTGCGCAAACACATACACACAAAGCCGTACATGGTTAAAGGCAGAAGCAGCTGTGCAGCATTTCAGCACCTACTTATTGCTGATGTTTTAATTGTCTTTTAAAGCCCCCCAAAGAGCTACGAATCCTTGCCAATGAGCAAAACAAAATAAGAGCATAAAGGGGCTGAGGTTTATTTTTATAGTCAAAGTTACCTAAATAACAGAAAAGCTTTTCCATACATACGGATGGTGTCCTTGTACCCCAAGCCCAAACGAGACCCAGTCCCCACACTCCTGCTCCTCGCCCCTGGGGTCCCGTAAATGCCCGTAATCCAGGCAGACTTCCATACCTGCCACTCACAAAGTCAAACCAGGGGGACACGAGGTCCGAACGTGCGGACGTCGGGGTGTCCTGGTGCTGAAACGTTCCCAGCGTCGGCTGCCGGACGGACACACCACCGTGTGTCGTCCTAGCGGGAGCACGTTTTCCAAACAGTTTTGTGAGCAGTACAAACTCTACATATGTTTTTACAGCACCTGGTCTAATGCATATATTGGCAAATTTCAATTTTTAGGATGTTACCAGTTACGCAGAGAGTGAGTGCGGTTCTGTGACACCGTTGACATTAAAGCAATGAACGGAGAAAAGAAGCTGGATTTCTTACGGCCTTTTCAATAGCATGACAGAGTGACGCGGCCACTGAAGGCGTGGGTGCCCACGTGCCGGCAGGGCAGCGTCGCGATTTTACATGTAGCAGCGTGTCCCGGCGTCTGCTTGCATCACACAGAATCCTCTCTGGTGTTTCTGTACGTCTAAAAATACAGAGTATACAAAAGCACGCCGTGAAGAAAGGGAGGCAGAGATTTCTACCCAGAACTCCGCTGCGATCATTACCAGTGTGCAAAATCGGTGGTAATTCCTCCGCTTTTAGGGTTTAGCACTTTTACTCTGTTTAGGGAAAAACGGGCTGCTTCTCTGTGGGGAGCCGGCCCAGCGTCTGAGGCCCCTGGGGAGCGGGGTGACGTCGCGGCTCAGCGGCCCGGGGCGCGGGGTCCGAGCCAGAAGGCGGCCGTGACGCACGCCGCCAGGTTTCCGACTTAGAACATCTTCTCTCCGTTATTGATGTTTGTCTGCAGGGGATTTTTTTGTTTGTTCGTTTTTTTTCATCCCTACCAGATTTTGCTTATGGTTTTCATTTATGATCACAAAACAAAATGTGGCTGCGTATAAAGCATTGGACCAGGGCAATCTTAATAACTTTTAGAAGGGCATAATTAAGTGTGGGTACCAGATGGGGTCTGGGTAATGAAAGACAGCACACAGAAAGGCCTTATGAACATTTTAATATAAACAGATACAGATGGGCATGTAGATGCCTCATGCAAATAAGTTTATGCTCAGAAAATTGTGTTCATGCAGAAAATGAGGAAAAGTTGTTAGATTCCTGTGGGCTAGTGGAAGCCACTTGAATTTCAGTCTTCCCAGGTATCCTCCGAAAACCACAGAAATCACTCAGTGGAGCATGTAAATCCATTGAGGGGTTATGACCCGTGTAGAGAAAAACCGAGCGGCAGACCAGAGCCCATCTAAGACTTCGTGTTGCGTGCACGCAGTCAGATGGACACCGAAACCCAGAGGCCGTCTCTAAAACCCACCCGCACGGTGTTTAAAGGAAAGAAAACCAGCGAAGACCGTGTGGAAAAGGGGACAGGGACGTCAAGGACCCACCACCCATTGACAAGGTCACCCTCGCGGGGAGGAAGTCCCCGCCTGCGAACAGGACTGAGACCCACTGCCTGGAAAGGCTGGATGCTGTCTGAGAAGGAATAAGAGGGAATGCGCCCAGCGGCAGCCTTCGGGGGAAGAGGGGGGCCCTGGAGGACGGGGTGCCCTTCAGATTTTGTGACAAAGGACAAAGAGGAAGCAGAATGTGGAAATTACGTATCCTGGAGAAACGAGAGGAAATCACAAAATAAACACGTAGTATCCCTCCCACTCTGTGAGAAAGGGCCACGGAGGGCTGTGCACTTCCCCAAGCGAACAGGAGAGGGCGGCCTCAGAGCAAGAATGCCCGCACCCCGGCCCCGGCCTTGCCCCCGCCTGCGGGCGTCCTGTGGCTCATCCAGGAGGACAGGACCTCCCCAAGCAGGCAGCGGGGCAGATGCTGTTCAAACAACGGTTGTGGTAGAAAGCATGCAGGGAGCGAGGCACAAAGCACTGTCGCCGGTAAGAATTATACTCTCACTGCGAACCCAGAGACAAGAGGAATGGAAACATACCATCAGGAACGGAATCAAGGTACCTGAACAAGAATTATTATGCTCAAGTCAGATGTTCAGACAGTCAGAAAAAAAAAAAAACCCAAAAAACAGAAAAACAGGTAAACAGCAAATAAATGTTGATTGAGCTTAAGGGAAGAAGAACCGTATAAATAGAAAACACGTATAAAAATTATACTGAATTAGATGGTGCTCAGGAGAGAATAGGCTTGCTTGAAGGATAAAGGCAGAGTTTTTAAGGAAAGGCATGGAAACAGACAAGGAAATGGCAATAAAACAGAAGAGGGAAGAGAATCAGGAAGGACGTGATTGGTGTAGAAGACAAAGAAGACCCGGCCCTTCTACAGCTGGAATATCCGGAGATGGAAAAACATACAAGTGGAACACCGCTGATATCTAAAACCATAACAGAAGAAGAATTCCCAGGAATGAGTCAAAGCATGAATGCAGACACTTACAGGCTCAGTCAGTCATGTCGTTGGAAAATTGACCAGAGGCTGTAAAGACAGAGGAAATAGCTAGCTACTCCAGTCACCTACAAAATAAAAAGGAAGTCACATGGGTGTTAGATTTCTCAACAGCAACATACAAATCAAAACCACAATGGGGCAGTATTTTTTTTTTTTTTGATCAAAAATATAATCTAGAACTTTATACCCCGCCTGTTCCCTCACCGTCAGGGCCATAGAAAACCAGCGTAGACCTGCAAGGATGCAGAGGAAATGGAGCCCGTCCTGCCAGCCCTTCCTGGAGATGCGCTCCCTTCAGCCAGCAGGTCACAAGAACAATTGAGGCTGAAGAACTGGTGGTGATTATTAGATACGGGTAATTGCGAAATATTTTAAGCGTAACCACCTGTCAGCCTTCACTCTAGATATTTTTTCATTGAAAACTATTGTAGAATATTTCCTGAGTTAAGAGGAACAGAAGGACCATGTTTAGTTTAGTTTAATTACTCCTAGAAGGTGGTTGGTTATTTCTTTGACATTATGATTTTCAGATTAGAAAAAAATTGCCCAAGTACTAAGATATTAAATATGTAAAAACTATATTCAATTAAACTGCAAATGAAAAATAGGTATTGACAATATGACAACTTGTAAAAGGATTCGTTGAATCCTTTCTCCCAAACCCACAGTGTGATCTGGGACCCCTCACTGAGTAAAGAGATCCTCTTCCTGTGGATAAAATGCAGCTTCCCTAGTGTAAGGAATAAAAAAGCATCTCTTCATCTTTTTATCCTTAAAGCTGAAAGGCCTTAATCAAAGTCACTTCCTCAGATGTGCTGGCAACGATTAGGCAAGAGCAAGATGTTTGTGACCAAAACGAATCGGTTCCAATGACAACTCAGAAACGAGGAAGGAAAGGAAGCGTGTGTGCTGAAATGTGTAGATTTCTGTTTGACTCCTTCAGCACCGCCGGACTGAAGTGACTGAGGACAGGAAAAAGTAACTGGCTGTCACTCCAGAGAAATATGACTTCAGTGCCGGAAGGAAAACACGGCCGGCACTTGCAGAGTAATTATTATGAAAAACCATGTTGATCAAGTTGCAGTTTGCCCGTAATTCAGCCAGCTCCCTCCTTCCATCCTGGGATCCGCGTCCTAGAAAAGCGCTGCTTCACAGAATGATGAAGTCTTCTCCCTGCTCCCCTCCGCCACCGTCTCAGAATTAGAAGGTTTGTTGGTGACCGAAAACCCATTAATCATATTTATGGTGACAAGCATGACTGTTACAAAACAGACGTGCTTAGAAGGCATGCCCTTCTCTCCGCACCCAGACCTGGCGGGCCTGCCCGTCATCCCCCGCGGCCCCGAGGATGAGTCCCTGTTCTTCGGGGAGAGGAGGGAGCGTGCCTGGCTACCGCGGCCGCTGGCGGTGGGAGGAACGGCCCGCGTGCGAATCGTACATCCTGCGTGCTGTGATGGCTATCGCTGCCGCCGCCTGCACCGTCACCTGGGGACTGCGGACGTGAGTCACTCCCCCGGTGATTCCGCCGGTCCTGTTCTGACGTCGTGGGCCGTTCCCTATGCGCTTAGAGCAAGAGATTCAGAAGAAGGTGAAAGCAGGCCCAGTGCTGAGTCTGTGCATTACCTGATGTTTGAGACGAAATATAGTCCTGGAGTCGGGAGGTGGGAGCTTACCATCCAGATCACAGCTGGCAAATGTGGTCCCACTGACCTTTGTAACAGACGCATGTTTAGTTCAGTCTTTAGAATTGGCTCTTTATTTTGTACTGCCAGGCTTAGAAACCGGTTTCATCAATTGTACAACTCTTCCTCTTTAGTCAAACGTAGTTTCTACTTGGTAAACTTAAGGTAGATCTTTAGAACGACAGTCACGACCTTCAGAAATTAGAAGACCTTTGGAGTTTACTTAGCACAGACTTCCACTCCGTTTCTGCCCAAACCCCTTCATTGTGGGAAGGACAAGATGCTTCAGCCCCCACAAAATAAAGTTCAGGGCTTACAAAGAAAACTAGTTATACTCAAATAGCTATTAAATATTTTTAAAAATAGATTTGCTGCGTAGTAATATATTAGCTGACTTTTAAATACATTCCTGGTGCCGTGCACCTGACAGATACTCAGTTTCAGGACAATTCTTTGAATTACTGTCACTCGCAGACGAGGAAGCTAGCGCAGGGGACGCTGACCCAGCAGCCCGCCTGCAGAGCCAGGGTGCCGACCAGCTCTGCCCACCTAGAAAGCCCGACACCTTAAAGGAAGGGAAGGAGGAGGGTGAGGAAAAGGGAAAGAGGGAAGGTGAGGAAATAAATATGAAAACGGGCTCAGACTATCATGAGGCAATTCTAACAAGTTACCTTGGATTCCTCTGCTCTCCAAGAAGGGGTTTGTCCCCGGCACCTGTCGGTTTGACTGGTCGACCCAGAGGTGGGGGTGGGGCTAGGAAACCAGCGTCGTATGGCAAATGGAGGGGGGCCAGGAGGACGGGTCAGGAGGTAGGTCTCACCCAATTTTCTTCAGTAGTTCAGAGGTCAACATTACATTTATTATTTCCATTCCATGTATGAGTTTATTTACCCGTATGATGTGATATTTAACATTAGACTACAGGCTACACTTTATTTAAACAACTTTTACTTCGTGAGATGCTCAACTAGAAGAACTTTAATGAAGGGGAGGGTTCTAAGCAAAGAACATGTATAAATGACCCATGGATGTGGACCATGGGGTAGGGACTGACTGTGGGAGAGGGGTGGGCAGGGTGGGGGGAAGCAATGGGAAAAAGTGGGACACCTGTAATAGAAAAACAGACAAAAATTTTTAGTGGGAAAAAAATGAATTTCTCATAGGAAATTACACAGTTGAAATTCTTAGGCCCTATTATATCAGATGGAAAAAAGTTGAAAATTCTTTTAGAGTTATGTCTAGGGTTTGCATTACGTGGAATTCTGGGGGTTCCGAGAGCCCGGCGTTGTCTTCAGGTGGGCGCCCTAGGAAACACTCGGTGGGCAGCACCCCTGCCCGAGCTGCGCGCCGCTCACGGAGCATCGTCTGCGTCAGCGCCACCTAAGCTGCGTGCAGCTGACGGACACTCGCTGGGGCTGGAGACAGGTTCATGGCTAACGGTGCATTTTTTATGTTAAGAGGAATTTGCCATTTCTCTTGAGAGCCTGGATTAGAGGCGAAAAAGAAATAATGCTTGTCCTCTACGTGGCAAGAACGTATTTTCAGTTCCTCCAAACGTCCTGAATTGGCGCTTCATTAATCCACACAAACGACGTGAAAAATGTTAGCTCAGGCGAGGCCAGTGCCAAGACTCTAAGAGGCAAGATTCTGCAGGTCACGGCCTAAAATGCAGCCACGACCCGGACCCAGCCCTCGGTACACCGGCTGACAGGTCAGTTCCCAAATCACAAAACGCAGTGTGCTTGGACGTGAGCCTGTCCCGGACGTTTCTGTGACGCCCAGACATGAGTGACAGAGACACCTGGTCCAGGGGAAGGGCCGGGGGAGCTTTCCACAGCCTTAATAAAACGGCGAGACCCTGGTCTTGGAGTTGCTCTAACGCGACTTCAGGCTCAGAGAGACAACAGCTTCCTGCCCGGCTTTCCGCCTCGGTCGCTGTTCTGCTTCTCTCCGCCTCGCAAAAAGGAGAAGACGAGGTGGGCATGTCCACGTGGGAGCATCACGTCACTTCTGCAAAGATCTGCTGGGTCCAAAGGCGTCACCTTCTTTCATCGTGCCATGGAAATATTTCAGAAAATAAAACTGTCACGCTGCGGTGAGAATTCTTTTAGGGAACGGCGGGTTCAAATGTCTGTGGCCTGCAGATAACATCAGGTTTCCAATGCCAGGTTGTCAAGAATAAACTGAAGTAAATAAATAAAGAAAGAAACAACCGGGGGACATTGGCCTGTCCTTTTGATTGGAGAGGTCTTGTTCCTTGTTGTGAGCTGTACTGGGTTTCTACCCACTGCACAGTCACCGTCTGAGGCCCCTGGAGTTTTACCACCCCTTTCTATTCCTCCTGGAAGGAGAAGCTTCCTGAGAAAGACCCAATCGTTGAAGGGTGCCCGCTTGTTGAGAAAACGAAGAAGAAAATGAAATTATCCACAGAGATGACAGTGAAAGCCAATGAACAGGATGGAGCTGAGAACAGAGAAGCTGGGAGAATGAACTTCCAAGGGACAAATACCGCAGTATAAGAATGGAAGCAGAAAAAGAGGACTTCATGTCCACCACTCAAACCCAGCCACGCAGAGGGGAAACAAGGAGGCACAGGAAAAACGGAATTCACGTGCCTCTTAAGAGGAAATCTTGGTCTAAGAGACACTGTAGGGCCGGCAGGGGAGGAAACATCACTGGTTCTCATCAGAGGAACACGTGTGTTTAGGAGAACGGCTTCCTAACGGGTGTCCCTGCCCAGACTGGCCGGGAGCGTATTGGCATCGTTTAGGAGATGGTGTAAATTTACGCGCTGAACGTGATGAAAAAGGCATTGCTCTTTCCACGGCGCTCGTCCTACGCGGTCCCAGGGCAGATCAACCGCCCTTCTGTCACGCTAATACCTGTAGAGTGCTAATGACCTGTCAGGCGCTTTCCTAGTTCCTGGGGGTTCACTAGGGAGCCGAGCCAGGCAGGAGCCTCACCTTCGGGACTGCACAGGCTGATGGGAGGAGCCCAAGGTACAATTATCCCTGAAACCTGTCGTTTGAATCGTGGGCGGTGCAGTAACAGAAGGGCACAAGGAACGAAGGAGGAGACCAGAGGAGGTTCTGACCAAGTTTTCGGGGTTGGAGCTTCCCTGCGCGTGTGTGAGTTGAGATGGAAAAAGGACCCTGAGTTCCCGGTGGCGGTGGATCGGGGTGAGGGTCCCAAGGCCGAAGTCTCAGCGTGTCCGAGGGCCTGTCTGAGGCCTCGGGCGGCGTAGGCACTTCTCGGGATCGGGCACCAGGCCGGCCCGCCGGTGCTCGGAGCACTTACAGGGGCGCGGCGGCGAGTCCCGTGCCCTGCTGTCAGCAGACAGGCTGCGGCCCTGCGCAAAGCCGCAGGAGCGAGGGCAGGGCTCTCCTAGCCCAGCAGAGCCATGGCTGCCCCGCTGCAGGCCGTCCCTGGAGACTCCTGGGCAAGCAGAGCGGGGAGGCCACCACTGTCGTTCCTGGCTCCCGGCGCGGCCCGCAGGCCTTTGCAGGGGCTACCGTGCCCTCGCCGAACACCCCTCTGAGCCTCTCCGGGGAGAACCCTCCGCCGTGCCCAGGCTGGAAGAATGGAAGGCCTTCAGCTGCAGCACGGTCGTCGGGAGTGGGCGCAGCAGAGGATGTGCGGACTCAGCTCGCCTGGCCGCGCGGCCCCAGCGTGGGCTGCCCCTGCGCCGCACCGGCTGGCTGTCGGGGTGGAAAATGCTGGACGGATGAATGACAGCGTATCCCCGAAACCAGACATGAGAAGGGGTGAGTCAGTGCAGACAAGGATGGAAAAAGGCGCGGACAGGGACCAAACAGAAATAAAAGCAGCAGCAATGGGAAACCGCAGAGGAGAGCGAGGGCCTGAGGCAGGGAGAGTCCCCCCGGTGCCCGGCGCTTCTCCAGGTGTGGTTCCCTCTGCAGCACCGGGGGCCTTGTTAGAGAGACGCATTCCCAGTGCCCACCCAGTGCCAGTCACTCAGAGATCGGGGGGCCGTGCCCAGCAGCCCGATGCCCACTGAGCTCTGAGGTCCCCGCATCTGACTCCCGGGAGGACTGGCGCTGGGTGAAGCCGCAGCAGATTACGATCTGCAGTGCACTCTGGGCCGGGCAGGACAATAACGCAAACCTGAAATAAAGGACATTTTCCTTCTGGGCCCCATGCGTGTGCCTGACCGGTCGTCAGGAAAAACGCCGGGTTCCGTGTCGTGGCTTACAGCAGTTTTCTCTTTTTAGTCCTGAGTTTCAGGGCATGACTGCGTGTCTGTGGTGAGCACACGGCTTAGGTTAGATGCACAAGGACCACACAAGAGGCAAGATCATGTGTAATTGGAGACTGGCTGCTCATCTGAAAATATTTGTATTTGATACTTGCATTTGGCACACAAGGGACCTGACTTGAACTTAAAAGACAGTGAAGTGGCCATGAGGATCGTTTAGTAATTGAATGAAATGGCTGGGAATTTCTGATTGCTACTCCTATCGTGATGATTTCAGAATATTTACTTGGATGGAGTCCCGCTGCCTATATTGTTCTGATAAGTGATGTGCAGATTTCTTTGGTTAAATTTCATCCTTCAAAAATGAAGCGACTGGTGACCTTTTCTAAGTATTTCAGTGGCTCTGTCTCATGACAGTGTGAGGATCTGGAACTTAAACCCAACAGGATCCTACGGATGTGATATTAGGGTGAAGAGAAAATAAAACAATACATTCAGAGAGCCAGGAGACGCCCTACTTTCCTGCTGGGGGCAGCTAGAACTTTGATGAAGTTTGTACGTAATGAGCATTAAGAGGGAAAACTTGCCACGTACGAGGGAGGCGGGTGCAGACCCTCCCTGAACAGCCCACAGCCGCCAGGTGCGCCTGCAGCTGTCCCGGCAGCCCTGGTCACAGTGCCCCACGCCACTGCTCTCGGCCTTTCGTCCCCCTTCCCTGCAAACTGGGGGCCATCTCAGCACCTCCCACGTAAAGCTGTGGGGATGGCAAGTGACGTGCCCCGCGTAAAATGCTGAGGCTGGTGCCCGGGACGGCGGTCATTAAGGGTTTGTTTTTGTTGTTACTGTATTCGTAACGGATGTAATGTGTCCCATCTAAAATGGAGCCCACGGGACTGCACAGGGCTGGAACGAGCCCCGGGTAACCTGTCAGGGACGTGCCTAGTGACATTGCCTACACGCCTTTGTCATGGGAGCAGCAGCACATTTAAAACTGAGCACGTTGGTTTGGTCCGGGGACTCCCATGGACCCGCATGGTGATGGGGTAGGAGACAGACTGAAGGAAGCCACTCGGGACCACCCCAGCCAGTCACCGGCCGCCGACCGAGGGGCCCACCCGTCGAGCTGGTTTCCTCTGGCTTCGCAGCGGCAACACGCCGTACGGGCCTCATCTGTCTGGTGTGCGCCGGGCCTCCACGCCGGGACCTTGGGTTCCCGTGAGGTCACTCTTTGATCTTTCGGCTTCTAGTGTCCGTCTGCCATGTGACATGCCCTCCCAGCCTGAGGCCCAGACGTGTGAGAACAAACACGCCTCGTTTAACATGAAAAACTGATTATTTCTATTAAATAATGTTTAAAAATAGACATGGCCTAATAATTTCAAGAGATTTGGAGGAGATTCACTAGAACCTCAAAAATCTATTTGTTGTCTTGCCTGCGGCTGACCCAACAGAAAAAAATGAGGCACGATACCTCTCCGTGGGTCACTGCCCATATTGTAAAATAAAAATAAAGTTAAAACGTCACCATGGATCCCAGTTCTCAATACTTTTTTAAACACGGAGAAAAGAAATGGCGTGCGGGCTAGGACTGGAAGCGGCCCTGTGAAAACGGAGTTAGAAGGGACACCGTGATGAGGGGGAGAGGAGGGAGGGGCAGCGTGGGAGCACTCAGCCGAGGGGGAGAGCCGTGTGCGGCCCGGGCTGCGGGCCGGGCGGCAGGGCCGTGGAGCTGCGCACATCTGGCCCACAGGTGTCCCGTGGAAGTTGCCTTCGCTCCGGGACACAGTCGGATGTTGTCTTTCTCGATGGAGAGCGGTGTGAGGCCCCCGGAACCTGGTGTGAGATGTCAGGCGCGCACCAGGCCCACGGGAGGTGGGGCTGCAGGCAGAGCTGCCGCCCGGCTTCCTGTGGAGTTCGCTGTGCCCTGGTGACCGTGTCTCATGAACGCGAGGCCACAAGCCATGTCATGTTCTCCCCTCAGAATCCTGTCTTTGGGGGGAACTGGGCAGAGGCCGGCTGTGTGGGGTTTCCTTCAGTTTAGTTACGTGGAGATCAGTTGCTCTTCTGGCTTGAAAGAGACACAAAGATTATCAGGAAGGTTATTGATCACAGAGCTGGAATACAGACTTCCAAGAGCCTGTTTATTCTGACGCACAAACGGACCCTTTTTGACAACGGTTTCAGCGTCCTGGCTCCGTGAATCCCACGCTGGGGCCCTGCCCCCCACCCACCTCTCTGGTTTCCTGGTATCTGCCTTTAACTCCTTCCTGGGAGACATCCGCTGTTCAACAGAGTCGGTCCTGGAGCCTTGGAGGCCCCAAGGGGAAAGTGTAGGAACAAACCAATGACAACAGCAAACGCCTGTTTGCGTGTACGAGGCTTGGTAGGTCTGAGCTTAGCACCTTGACACAGTCCGTCGGTGTCTTCTCCTCCTGCATGTAGGTCGGGACCGTGGTTAAATGATGCTCGTGGGTCTAGGAAAGGGCCACGTGCTCTGGTTTTCATGCACCTCAGGGACGCGCATAAAGACGGCTCCGAGGACTCTGCCCCGGGATGGCTCTCAGCACAGCCCGAGCAGGGTCTTGGCCATGGACGGTGACCAGCAGAAGCCACTGCCAACAGGTTTTCTGAGTCCCCTGCCCTTCGGGGCTCTTCCTTTAGGCCAGGCTGAGGGACGCTCCCTGGGTCTGCTTCCCCCGCTGAGGACTGACTCTCTGCCCCTTTACCATTAAACCGCTGCTCTGTGCTTCCATGAAGGTTACATGGGTCGCTTTGCTTTCTTTAGACAGACAGTGATTCCTAACCAGGGTGACGTGCGTGTGCGTGCGTGTGCGTGCGTGTGTGTGCGTGTGTGTGCGTGTGTGTGTGTGTGTGTGTGAGAGAGACAGAGACAGAGACAGAGACAGACAGACAGAGAGAGAGAGAGAGATTTAGAAATGCAGCCAAGTCCCTGGGCCTCACAGTTACACCAGGGTATTGGGGCATCGTCTGGAATTTGGGGCGCCAGTCCACCCTCAGTAATTTGTCCAGGGAGATCTGCCACCCGATCATTCCCCGCTGTCCCCTGCGTGACCTCAGGTCCCGTGTCTCATTCCTTCCACTACTTTGGTTCTAATCTGAGGGACTGGGGATCATTCTGCTTTGGGCCACATCAGGGCCCCCAGGGTTCTGAGATGCTGCCTATGCTTTCGTTCGCCTGGATGCATTTTGTAGCCATAAACTGTCCGGGGTCATTTCTTGAAATGATCATATGGTGGTTTATCGTTTGGTGAAGGCAGTAGATTTCAATGACTAAAGTTTAATGCTCAACCAACCTTGCATTCCTGGGATAAATCTTATTTGAAATGATGGATTATCTGTTTATGTCCTGCTGGGTTTGATTTGCTCATATTTCATTAAGGATTTTTGCACATGTGGTGATGGGCAATATTCGTCAGTAATTCTTTTATTTATAATATCTGTATCTGATCTGGCATATTAAGGCTTGTGTAGAAAGGGAGGTGAACAATGTACCCTCCTCTGTTTCCCGAATGCATGGGTTCAAGGCAGGCAGCATTGCTTTCTCAAAAGTTTGAAAGAATTTGCCAGGGAATCATTTGGACCTGCAGGGGTTTTTGAGGGGAAAAAAAAAAGTTTAATAACAAACTCAATTTATTTACAACATACAGGGCTATTTCTATTTTCTTTTTCTTTCTTTTTAATTTGTTTTGGTAATTTGTATCTTTTGTAGATTTTTCCATTTCAGGCATGTTGCAAAATTCATTAGTATAAAGTTGTTCATAATATTCCCTTACTAGTCTTTCAATGTCTATGGAGACCCCTTAATTCATTCTTGATATTAGTAATTTGTATCAATCTTGCTAGATATTTAATCATTACATTATCTTCAGAGAAAAAATTTGAGTTATTGATTTTCTTCAATTGTCTATCTGCTTTATGTTTCACTGACTTCGAATTTAATTTGCTGGGAGTTTTTGTTTTTGTTTTTACTCCTTAAAATGGAAATACCTGTGATTTTACACCTTCTTATTTATAACATAGCCATTTAAAATTATAACTTTTTGGAAACACTGCTTTATCTGTATCTCACATATTTTTCTCTATGCATTCATTATCTGTTAGTTATAACTTAGTTCAAAATATCTTCCAGTTACTTGTATGATTTTTTTCTTTGCCTCATGCGTTATTTTGAAGTATGTTGCTCAATTTAAAAGTATTTGAAGATATTAGAGGTAACTTACTGTTTATAATTTCTAATTAATTACCATTGTTCAGAAGGATGCATACTCTATATCTCCCATTCTTTGAAATATAATAAGACATGCTTTATAATCTGAAATATGGCTAACTTGGTGACCGTTCATGTTCATTAGGAAATGCTACTAAAAATGCCAACATGTTATCTATTCATATCAGTTACGTAAGATTTGTTGTCAGTGGTTTTCCAGTCTTCTCTATGCACCCCATCACCTCTGCTGCGTTCCGTGCTTACAAGCAAACCAGCACCCTCAGTCACAGAGAGGGGACCCCACGCGTGTGTGAGCACCAGGAGGCGGGAATTATAGGACGTCTGCCACCGTCTGTAGCTAAACATTTTTCTTATAAATATCATATATTTGATTTTTGTGCCTTTATCAAGTCTGGAAATCTCTACCTTTTAATTGAAATGATTGGTCCCTTTATATTTAATGTAGAATTGCTATTGCTTTGTCCACCTTCTACTTTAAAATTCTACTGGTCCTTCCTTTCTCTGTGCTTCCTTTCCCAGAATGATTTAGGTGACACACACATCTCTTGTATTCAATTTTGTGTCTAACATTGACTTTGATACATCTCTTTCTGCTATTTTATGTTACTCTACGATTATGATACGTACCTCTAACTTATCACAGACTGCCTTTAAATAGTATGCTATTTATACTTCAAATAATATACTCTGCATTATAGATGATGTCTATATTATCTACTCTATGTTATGTATTATGTACTTCAAGTAACATACCATTTTACAACCATTGTAAGAACTTGGTAACAGCTCATTACGTTTCTTTTTCCCACTCTTTGTGCTCTTCCTGTCCTAAATCTTAATTCTGTGCTCTCCCAAGTCCTTCAGGAATTCAGCTCCTGTGTCAAAACCACAGCGTTCAGACGTTACATTGGAGACACAGCTTTGCATTTTGTGAAAAACCAGTGGCCCTTGAATGGTTGCGCTCAGGTCCCCTGGCCTCTCTTCTCCTTTCCGCAGGCTGCTGTTCCGCCCCTGGCAGATACCTTGTGTGCACCAAGGGCCGTGTTTAATACTCCTGGCTTGTTTCCGATCTCTGGAAAACAAGCTCCTGTAACTTGTTTGGCCAAGGTGAGCGTCATGGCGGTGGGTTCATCCTTTCTGTGTGCCCGGGATGCTCTAGGGTTCCAGCCTCTTGGCCTAGCGCACACACGTGCACTTGACGTTCTGCTCATTTCTGCTCAGCCCCACCTGTGATGGACTCCCCGGGTCTTATTGTCGCTCCTCTAAAGACGATGGCAGTTGTTGGCTTCTCTTTCCGAGTAAGAGTTAACTAGTTTCTGGAAATCAGCGTAGTTAGCTTTCTTTGCGTCCTCAACTAGCTGATAGTTTAGAAAATTCTATGGTTTTATAGATTATCTAACTTCTGTATTTCTCATGGGACTCTCTATAACCTAACTGGAAAAGGAAGTCCAAGAACTTGGATTTTCTAAGAAAAATAAAGCCAGGAAATTATTTTTCTTAATTTATATTCAGACTTGTTATAATTTCCCCATGGACAAGATGAAGGAAGCAAAACAACATATGTCAGTGTTTCAGAAATACTCTTCTGGTCCAAAGATTAAAGATACAGAATCATTGCTCTCTTCTAATTAGTAAAGTCTACATAAGTTTATATTCTTAGAAAATAAAAACTTGAGAGCTATTTGCCTGAATGGAGCGGCAAATCGCTGGACTTGTTATAAAGAGGACAAGTGGAAGCAAGTACAATGTCCATTTTTGAGAGCATTATATTGATGCAAAGCACTAAAAATGGGGCTTTCTGGGTCATAGAATTTTTTCAATTAATAAAGTCTCAATCCATGTTTAATAAGAATATAAATGCTCCCTACCAGAAGTCTTAATAAAGTATGTGAAACCAAATATAAATATGATAATTACATTGACTGAATTGAGAAATGTTTATTTCTACACTTGTATTTTTACACCTCACTGAATAACCAGAGAGAAACTAATCATGTTCTTAGTTATATATAATAACTCCTCCCATTTCAAACAAAGATATTAATTTCCTTTTGAGCTCTGTTCACTTAAGTTGAATGACTGATTTTTTAAATACTTTTAGCCATAATGTTTCCCATGTAACAGTTTGTGTCTGTTATTTTTAAGATGATAAGCCATGAAGATCACCACAATTAAAAATCACATCTATATAATTCAGCAAAAATTATTCATTCCCATTTTATAATTATCAAAGATCACTGATGATTTAATGCATAAAAAAACTAAAACCTGAAACTGCCTAGCCTCTCATAAATTTGTCTTGCTTGGTATTTAACTCTATTTTACTATTGCGGTCTTTCAGAATAAAACCAGAATCTAATCTCTGTACTTTAGAAAATGAAATTGGTACATGAGTGAAGAAAAATAATAAGGGAGAGAAACATCCATATGTGGGTTGCCTGCCATGCGTCCCCAACTGAGGACCTGGCCTGCAACCCAGGCCTGGGCCCTCACAGGGAGTCAAACCTGCAACCCTTTGGTTCGCAGGCCAGCGCTCCATCCACTGAGCCAGTCCAGCCGGGGCCAAACACAATTTCTTAAGAATATTTCTAGTATATAACAATTCAAAAATCTCTTGTTTTTATGAATAGAGTCTATGAGGAAACTTTGAAAGGAAAAAATTAAAGTTTGCCTAGAACCTTCAATAAACTTTGCTTATTATCCACAGCCATAAAAGTCAAACAACCAAAATACAAGTGTTTCTAATAGAACACAGAAAATAACAGACATTACATCATGGTGTCATGGTAATTAATGGTTGTGTATGCTGACTTCGGAAAAGTTCACTTTAATTAGGAAAAACATCAGCCTGTGCCAGAAACTTTGCTCAACTTTTTCTTATTTTTTACTTAATTTCAAATATATATACATATATATATATAATTACAATTATCATGTTGTTTGTAAGTAACACAAGAGCATAACACTCATTGTAACTTTGAAAAACTATTAAAAGTGTCAATTTTATGTCCCAACAATAACGTTAGAGTAGGTTTTAATAAATTTTACATACACAGTTTGTTTTTTAGAAATTAAACATTACTTAATGGCAATGGGTCAAAGAATATAAGCTTATGAGACAGGGTTTGGTGAGGTTTACAGCGTTCATTAGCATATGAAGATAACTGTCCTAGGCAAAATGACGTTGTTACATATATTTTTAAAAGGAATAGATTTAGATTTTTGTGGTGGAATTTCTGCAAACAAAACAACAGATTAGATTGTAAGAACGGCCTTGTCCTCCCTGTGTCACATGGCCAGCCTATGGCTTGGTTATAAACAACATTTTACAAAATCAGTGACTGAATCTGCGTTCCTCTTATGACTTGCAGGACATAAATTCAAACATCCTTATTGAAACCGACCGAAGGGCACTAATAATCATTCAGTAAACTGAGCTCAACTGAAGCAAAGAAATATGCATGGTTCCCAAAACAGACACAGGACTACTTATGAATTTCCCACTCCTCCTGACTCCGTAAAAAGAAAACCTTTCCAGACTCTCTGGGAAGAAACATGTAGGAGGAGTCCATCCAGCATCTCCCTGCCCCCTGATTCCCTTACTCTCTGAGACGAAGCATCACTTATCTTTGAAAAGCCTGGGAGAAGGAGCGGAGTGCGCCCAGGTGAGTCCTCTCTCGCTGTCCCAGATCTGCCCGCTTCAGGTGTGACTCCGCCCCTCGGGGGTGCTGGTCGCACAGCTGCGAGTGGCCCGCCCTGACGACAGTGCCTAGAGATCCCACGCGGACAGCGTCCTGGCGTCCTGAGCAACAGCCCCGCGGCCCCTGCGGCTGAACTTGGCTTCGTCTGCTGGGTGCAGCATTGCCATGAGGAGGCTCGGCTCCTCAATTAAAGTCGTTAATAAAGCTGGTGATCGTGATAATAACAGACCCCGGGCCTTCGGATCCTACTAAGTTCCACTTCCTTTGACATAAGCCTTTTGTCTTGAATACATCCAAGCTGTGTGTCATTTCGGATGCTTCCGGCATAAACACAAGCAGAACCAGGCCAGCCCCGAGAGTCCCGTGTGCATCGATTACATGAACCCAGGTCAGGGAAACCCATGCATAAACCCGTAACGTACAGCTGCTCGGGCAGCACACACAAATGCACGCAGGCACCCACGTGCCGGAGCCCAGGTGCCCTGTCAACGTCAGACATTATTGCTGTTATTCCTCCTTGTTCACAAAATTATTTGGGCCATTTTTCCTTCCAAATAGCTGCCTCGAGTTTGCTGTTTCGAGCTGGCGTCTCCAGGGGCCCCGCGCACGTGCCGCGAAGGCGCCGGCCAGGCCGGGGAAGCTGTTCCCTCCCGCGGACTCTGCTGCCAGCGCCCTCGTTTTCTGGCTCAGCTCAGGTTCAAAGATGTGTCAGACAACAGGGTCTGGCAATTCTAGAGCAGGAAGCGTCCCAAACTAAGCGGAATTGGGAAATCTCACAGGGCTTCTATGCCAGGACTTGCTGGAAAGGGAACAAGACAAAAAAATTTTTTTTAAGCATAAATGCAATGTTCACTCCTGGGACAGATTTAGCCCTCTCTCCAATCCTACACACACACACACACACACACACACACACTTTCAACATGAAGGCACAATTACAACGAATGAACTAATATTAAGTAATTTCAGGTAAACAATACATGCCATTAGCTGAAGTCCATACTTCATTCAGATTTCCTGAGGTTCTTTTTTCCTTTCTAACCTAATCCCCTGTTCCTGTTCGGGGTCTCATCCATGACACCACATCACCCTTCATTGTCATCTCTTGGGCCCCTCTGGGCCGTGCAGTCCCCAGGCTCCCTTTGACTTTGGTGACCCTGACAGTTGAGAGCTGTCACTCGAGCATGACGAAGAATGACCCTCAGCTGGGATCTGATGGAGCTTTTTCTCAAAATCTAGGATTATGTGTCAAAGAGCCCACCTGCAGGGACATTTCTGGCAACTATGGGATGAGTGAGGACAGTGGGGTGCCCCTATCGTCTGTGAGAAAGTGGGGGGCTTGGAGGAACTGACCCGGTGCTTGACTATATTTTCATACACGTGAATGTTCGTGCAAATTTGTACACTTTCATACAAACCTTCTAAGCATGTACCTCAGTGGTAAGAGTGAACAAAAATGAAAGTTATCACAAAACAGGCATCCCATCCGAATGTTTGAGGGACACGGAGAAGAGAGGCGACGGCCCCGTTTCCATGGCAGCTGGAGCCCGACTGGGGGTGCCATTTGGGGGCTGCGTGTGCCTTTGATGATGTCCCCCTGCCAGCTGGTGACAATGGGCTCTGCCTCCCTCTCTTGCTCAAGCAGTTCCACCCCCATGCCACCCCCAGAGGCCAGGTCCTTTCAGGGGGCTTGAGAACAGGGGGAAAAGAGCGAGACCCAGGGCAGTCCCTCCAATTTGTCACCCCCAGCCCCTTGGAGGGGTCCCCGCCAAAAGAGGGGGCGAATGAAAAGGGAGTGAACGGTGTGACAGGCTTCCTTTTCTTCCCCCGCGGGATTCGGACGGGGAGGTCTTAGCTGTCCCACCCCCTTACCAGCTCATCCCCTCACCTGCGAGGGTGAGGTCGTCCCAGCGGGGCCCTGTGGCCGGGACAGACGGCAGCTCCTCACAGCCCAGCAGCGAATTCTCGTCCGCCCGGTGCCCACAGGGGAGAACAGTCATCGCTTTTTGTGGGTGTCTCCTAGAGACTCCCCGAATCCAGTTATCTTAGCCACTCTTCCCCATTCCGCGGGGCAGATCACAGGAAGGAGCTGGCGTGACCTTCCTGAGAATGGTCACAGGCGCAAACAAAGCGCGCCGGGGGCGCAGGACTGCCCGCGGGCCTGGGGCTGCTCCCGGGTGAGGAGCACGGGGTTCTGAGTGGGTGCTCACGGGGGTCCGCCCGCAGTAACGGGGAGCGGCTCTACTTTGAGGTATTTAATTCTAGCGTGATCATCATAGAACATACTTTTCATTTTCTCAAAACTTCGTTCAGTTTAAACTCATTGCCTGGTCAGACGCGTCCTAGCCCGTGACTGTTACAGCATTTCTGTCGTTGAAACCTGGAATATCTGGAGAGCGAGTTTGTGATAGTTGGCGTGTTGTGTTCTTACGGCCCTTTTAATACTTCCCCTCACAAGGAATTCTTTCTCCATTTCCCACGATGATCGTGGCTTCCTTAGAAATGTCACCAGTCACGACAGAGTGGAACTCAGGGGGATTGGACGTAGAAGTAGAAGCAGAAAGAGCAGGAGAACTGCAACTTGCTTGTTGCAATCCTGTTTTTGAAAATGAGAGAACCAAGTGCAAACATCTGTCGCAACCAACGTCCCCTGCAATTTCGCGAGGCCCTCTCCTCCCGGTGACAGGTGTCTGCATTGTGATTTTCGAGGGCACGGCTCAGTGGTATTGATGAGTTCCCGGAGTTTTGCAGCTCTTCACCACCGTCCATTTTCAGGCTATTGTCATCACCCCAAAATGAAGCCTGATACTTCTCAGTAGTCGCTCCCTCTCCCTGCCTCTCCCGCCCCTGGCAACCACTAATCCAATTTCTGTCTTTATTAGGTTACGTGGTAGGGGTATTTAATGTAAGTGAAGTCATACAATATGTGTCCTTTTGTGACTGGCTTCTCTCACTTGGCATGTTTTCAAAGTTCATTTATATTGTAGCGTGTATCAGTACTTAATTCCTTTTCGTGGCTGAGTAATATTCCATTGTATGGATGTACCACATTCCTCTGTTCTTCAGTTGGTGGACATTTGAATTGTTCCCCCTCTTTAGCTATTATAAATAATGCTGCTATGAACACTTGTGTACACGTTTTTGCATATACGTATTTTCAGTTCTCTTGGGAGAATATACCAAGGAGTGAAATCACTGTCACACGGTAACACTCTACATCACCTTCTGAGGAAATGCCGAACTGATTTCCGAAGTGGCTGTACCACTTTATAATCCCACCCAGTAGCTCCATTTTTAAGGGCCTCCTGTTCTCATACAGAAGCGCTGAGTCGGATGTCGGTCCAGTCTTGGTATGAGTATGTTGTCCAATCAGAGGCTCGTTCATCCTTCCGTCCCCATGTCCTGTAAGCACGGCCCCTCGGGCACAGCCTCTGAGAGTCTGAGCCTTCTGTTCTTTCATTTTCTCTGACTCCTCCCGTTTTTAGACCTAAACTTTCTCCGTCACTATTTGAATTTTTAGCATCATAACTGTAGTGTGGTGTGGATCAGCCCGGATCCCTTCCTACAGAGGCTGCGCTGGCCCCTGCGTTCCTACGTTACCCCAAAGACGAAACATTTCATGGGTCCCTGTGAGGGTCAAACACGAGGCTCCACCCCAGCCCCGTCCCCCGCGGCCTGTCCTCTGCCCGTGATACATGTGACATTAACGTGACTTATGGAGCTTGCTTCCAACTCCCAGTGGGATTAATAAAAGGGGCGGGGGTGGAATTGATGGCTGAAATTACCAGTCTCTTCTCCTTACATTTTGTTTATACTGCCTAGGTAGTTACTTAGAGTAACGATAAGGAAAGAATTACCTAAAATTCAAAGGATAGCTCTACTCTAATATTTTTAAAGACTAATAATTTGAACACTTTTCACAGTTTCTTTCTGTTCCTTTTTTTTTTTTTTTTAACTGGACTTCAGGGCCCAGCATGATATATAGAAAACAAAAATGTTAACCTTCAGCCTGTTTCCTCATCCACAAACTTCCTGGAACTTTTCTGGTTCTCAGGAACCCCAGAAGTAAGACTCTACCATTTTTCCGTGAGTGGTAATTCTACAGTTTGGTGGTCCTGCAGGGTAGAGGGCTATCTGTGTTTGTTGTTTTTGGGGTTTATTTGGTGTGACATTCAGTCAAACTAGATATTAGTGTAATCCATTGCATTTTTTCTGTAACATTTTTTTACTAAAAATCACATACTTGCACAAGTATGTTCCTCCCTTTTAGCTCATACCCATGATTTTCTTCCTTCCTTCTTCCTGCCTCTTATATTTCAAGGTTCCCTCACATGTTAGTTTTAAGATCTGAGAAGCAAAGGACAGACCAGGATGAGAACAGATCCTGCTGAGTCCCCGCCGCACGGGAGGGCGTGGGCTGGGCCGGGCGTGGGGCATGGCAGGCGGGGGGCCACCACGGCCCGCCCCACCCACGGAGGTATGTGGGGGCTGAGGCGAGTTTCACCGCCAAGGTGATGCTGTTCTGGGGGTGTTTGGGGTTAGATAAGAGGGGGAATTTCAGCATCACATGATCAAATACCCAAGGTGATCAAGAAGGACAACCCTGCCGGCTGCCCACATGGCGCGTGTGTCTTGCTCCTCTGGTCCCACTTTCTTTGTCCCCAAGCTCAGACTGTGGTGCTGCCCAGGCAGTTATGGATTTTGGGGGGGAAGCTGGTTATTTTTAAAACTGAAAACCATGCAGCTAGTCACCTTTGGGGACCTGTCACCTCCTCACTGCCTTTAGGATTTACACCTAAGAGCCCCCGCAACGAGGCCGTATCAGCTTTCACAGGGCCCCGAGGTCTGAGCTCTGGGTTCCTCGGGTCCCCACTAAGCTGTGTCATTGCCAAATGCAGGGCATGGAAACCAGAAAGGAAACCAGAGGGAAACCAAAACCAGAGTGATCTGGTTAGACAGTAGTGTTTGCAAAGAGCAGAGAACATTAATTCATCCGTCACTCGAGATGAGGGGGCTCGGGAAGAATTTTAGGAAAACCATGGCATCTAGAACAAGGGAATAAAATGTAATAATGGTGCTTTGTTTTTTCCTTTTTATAACATAGTTGGAGATTAAGAATTTATGTTTTATTCCTAATGACTTATGATGAGTATATTTAACACTGGAAAAAAGCTTTCATTATTTAATTTAGAAGTGTAAGGACACAATATAAGCCCATAAACTAAATACATATATTCTAGGACTAATGTCATTAATTTAGCAAAAATAAGAATAAAAGGTGTTATTTAATCCCCTATTTTTTCTGAAAAACTACATGTATTTCCAATGTTAGTGATGAATTCTATCCATTATAATGTACTAGGTGGTCCCCTTCATAGTCATTTGCATATTAATCCATTTTAAATGTCAGTTATAAAATGAAAAAATACATGCACAATATAATATTTAATATGTCTATGTCCAGAGCTATTCTGAGTCTAAGAATGTTGGGTATTCAGTAAATTTCCATCTTTTCATTTTAAAGTGAGTGATCCCCTTCGGTCTGAATTTAGTAATCAGCTTGAAGTTATGTTTCTCTGCCATCATATATTTCCCACCCTATCATCTTTTCTCTTCTTTCTTCTTTAATGCGCACAGGAGAAGGTACTGATGGCACAGTGCTTCCGAGCGTGGGTCTGTCCAGAGGTTTCGGGGAAGAGAAACACAGTTTCAGTGTCTATTCAGTACTAATCAGTTCGTGTTTCAAATTTTCCTAAATTAAAAAACAAACAAACAGAAAAGGAAACACCTCTACCTGCTGGATCTCCTGGAAGCTTCGATGCCTCTGGTGTTCAGTCCTGGGAGGCGGACCTGAGCCTCTGAACGCTGCCACGCTCGGAAGGACGGAGAAGGCACGCGCTCCGGGACGGCCGCGTTGCCGAAAGAACAGCCCCCCCAGTTCGGCGTTCTGTCTGTCTGTCGTAAGCGAGTGCGCCTCAGAAAGGCCGGGGACCCCCTCAGCACACGCGTCCGCGTGCACCATGGAACTGATGCAGTTGCGGGGCATGGCGGTCTCCAGACAGGCCCCCCGTAAGCACGGGACGGTGCGGTCATCCCGCCCCACGGAACGGGATCTGGACACACACGGCTGCCGTGACCAGTGTCATACGTCTCCGGGTCTGCACAACATGTGGGAAGTATCTCCTGGTCTCTGTTAATACAAACTATTTTCCCTTTCCCCAGTGACAAATGGCCCGAAATTGGTTTTTTTACACCTATTGTGCCGGAACATGATGAGAAATTCATCTGTAGACCACAGCTGTGCATTGATTGCAAGCATTACACCCCTTTTTCCGTGGGACACAGCGGGAGGGAGGTTGTTACATTGCCAGGACCAAGCAGAACGATGGTTATTTATTTTAGAGGGAGACAGAAATCCTAGTTTTCAAATTTTTCAAAAAAAAAGTAAAAGATTATTTGCTGGGATTTAAAATAGCCATTGTAAACTCTATTCAAAAGCATCCCGTGTCCTACACCAGGGCATTTGACCGCTTCCTCCGAGGTGCCCACTGCAGTCAGACAGAAACGGCCCTACGCTCCGGCAACTGTTTGAATACCCGCTGAATGCAGTGCCACGGCGAGCGTGGCGTGAAGCAGACGTGGTGCCTGGTGAGCGTGCCATTCCCCGAAACGGGGATGTGGCCTCCGAGGACAGGAAGTGGTCCCCGCACGCACCGATCCCCCACCCCCCGCACGGACTGACCCTCTGAGAGCGTGTGGTCACTCCCACCAGGCGTGTCAGTGTGGCCTGATGCCTGGCCGTGGATGGCAACTGCCCTCTCCCAGTGTCTACCAAAGGGACATCATGGTCTGACTTTTGAAAAGTTGGCGACCAGGAACAAAAGCATATTTAAAATCAAACTCGATACTGGTATCAAGTAAGAGCATTACAGTGACACTTGGGAAACACTGAGAATCAGAAATACATTCCGTAACATTAAAGGGACGTGTGCCTCACTTCTCTGGGGCTATCAGCGGTCGCCTCAGAAGGGGTTCGAGTTGGGTTCTCTTCACGCGAAGAGTGAACGTGACTGGTCACTGTCAATAAGTTTTCTCAGAAAATGTGAAGGCAACATCTTCTTTCACGGATTGTGGCCATTATCTTCTCACCTGTCAAGAATACCATGAGGATCCTCAACATCTAAAATATAATTTAAAAAAGTAGACGAATACTCCATGAAATCATCACAACGCAGTAGCGTGTTCATGGAGCAAACATTTATTAGGTAAGATCGTCCTCTGTAATTTTGGGTTCAGGAATGCGATGCTGTCTGTTGAGGTTGTATTCCTACAAGAAATAAAGATTTAGCATAAAATATATTTATAGGCATTCTAACATTCTCCTTAGTTACAGTCAACGATGCCTTTAATCAAGCTAGAACATGTCACATTAAATGCATAATTACTTAGCTTTGTCAATATATGTATATAAAGGATGCTGATTGCCATGACAGTTTCTATGGCTGTCCTGTTTCATATGCATGTTAGACAGTGTTTGATATTTAGCACGCCATACTCATTTTCTTTAATTTTATTTAAAACCTTTAAAGCTCTATAATTATTAGATTGGTTCACAGAGTTTCTCAGCACAATTACAATTTTTAAATCTATTTCATGACTCCAAATCCTCCTTTTGAAATTAGCGTATCAAGAACACTTAAAATCTAACTCCATATTGTCAAAACCCACGCAGGCTAATGATTGAGTGGTTGGCCCTGCAATGGACTGGGCAATGAATTAGTAAAATGTAAAGGTTTTTCTACTAATTATTCATTTCAAAAAGAGCATTTCAATTAAGATTACAGTTTTAAAAATTAGTTTAATTGTTGCTATCAAAATATAACAGGAACAGGAAGCTGAAACTTCTAAGTTTAAAGAAAACAATTTTGTCACAATATATTTTAAGACCAGAATATAAAATGCTTTTCTGATGGCAATTCTCTCAGAGTAGTGGCACGTCGGGCAGAAAACACATCTTCAAGGATGTCAGCTTACCTCAAATTATTTTTGAACAAAAGATGGATATAAACAAACCTACAAAACACCACATTTTTAAAATAAGGTCACAGAGGTCTCCTTTTGAACATAAATAACAAGAAAGAAGAAACCGTTCCCTGCAGATGTCCCGGATTGTTAAGTAATACCAAATGCTCGGCCGGTTCTCCTTGAATAACAAACCGGCACAAGGGCCAAGTGTAAAAATAAGAATCTGAGGTTTGAAAATGGAATATTCATCTCCTTACGATCAATGTCAGAGGCAGCCTGGTTTACTGTCGCAGTTCCTTACCAAGGTGGTGCCCACTCCGACGTGAAGCACAGAAGGAAAACGGGCTAAGGCAGAAAATTTTCAATCAGAGCAACATTTTTTTCTCTCTTCAAGAAATGCAACTCCAGTTCTTAGAATATTTAAAATCATACTAACAACAAATCCATCACACGAGTTATGGCAATGTTATATCGTAATTCATATTCTTCTGCCAACTGAATATTTAACGTTTGCATGTTTCTCCGTCACCTGTGTTAAGACATTAAAGCGTGTGCAGCGATGAAGCCGCTGGGGACCCGCCACTCTGTCCGGCACACGGAGATCATCCGTGCACGTGGACTTGGGCTGCCATCATTTTCATTCAGCAGCGGCTCCTCAAATCGGAGGTGGCACGGAGCCGCTGGGACGCGGTCAGAGCTGCCTCGGGAGTGTCTCCTGCCGCCGCCGCGCCTGGGGACTCGCATGTGGGTGACACGGCTGTCTGCCAGCCCCTCCTTGTCTCAGAACTTGTACGGGCAGGTGCGTCCTGTCACTCCCTGCTGTAGGGCCCAGCCCGCCTGGCTCCTCCTCTGGGAGCCCCGAGGTGAGTGAGCCAGGCGCCGCAGAAGGACCTCGGCTGCCCCTGGACTGGTGGACGCGGGCTTGACCGCTGTCAACACACATCACAGGTCACGGTGTCCCCAGCCCCGGAGCTTCGGGGACTTTCTTCAAGCTCGGCTTTGACTCTACAGATACAACTGTTTTATATCCCAGAATTGACAAGAAATGTGACACCGAGTATTGCCCTCTCTGAATTCCTTACCTCATATGTGAAGTATCATAATAATAATAAAGGAGTTAATAAGGTGATTTTTTTTTCTTCCCTCTCTCAGCAAGGAAAAATAGCATACTTCTTCCTTGGTGAGTTTTCTGTATTGGAGAAAAAGGTGTTTTAACATTGATTTAGTCTAGTTTTGAACAAATGCATTGCAATTTCAAAGGCATCCCATAAGCCCAATCAATACGTCTTAAGGTTATTTCCAATAAAGAAAGAAAGAAAGAAAGAAAGAAAGAAAGAAAGAAAGAAAGAAAGAAAGAAAACATTTTTTGAAGTATATAAAATTCTCGCCTGTCTACTTTCTGTTTTTACCAACTACAATCATTAACATTTTTTTCTGAATGCGCAGAAACTTAACAATTGTTATTTGCCAGGAGTATGTCTTTTTAACTTAAGACCTGGGATTTAAATTAATAATTGATTTAAAGATAAATATTTTTAAGCCAAAAGATGGGAAGTGTTCTTAAATTCTAACAAGAACACAAGGAATGAAAATAAGCCACACTGACTCAGTCGCTGCTTTACGTGGACATGCCCTTCCTTATGGAGAACATGACACAGTCTGTACATTTTATGTTTCGCATGCTGCATACTACACACAAAGTAAGCTAGAGACGAAACGTATGAGAAAATCATAAGGAGGAGGGACTACGTTGACCATATTTATTTACAGAATCCGTGTATGAGTAGACCCTTGCAGTTCCACCCGGTGTTGTCTGGGGGCCCCCTGCAGTGTGAGCTGACGAGGCCCCACGCGCGTCCCGGGCAGGCCCCGCAGGCTTCGGATTGAGCCCCCCTCTGTGCCCCAAGAGCTTGAGACACTGAGGCCAGCCCTGTGTTTTCTGCTCAAAGTAAAGAGGGCCGCAGAACCAGGAAGTATCCAGGATTCTGACTGAAACTCAGCCCCACGAACAACGTCCTGCAGAGCCAACCCGTGTGGAAGCCTCCTCTCCAGGGCTGGAATGCCCTGGTCCCGCTGGGTGTACTGCGCCCGGTCACAGAGTCACGTCCGCGTCACCCTGCACAGCTGTCCCACTGCCGAACCCGGGAGAAATGCACCCCCGTCCCCACCGCGCACCCCTTCGAGGCCCACGGGACACCTTCCCTTCCACGGACAGCTGTCCCCTGGCCCCGGGAGAAAGGCAGGCCTTTCAGAATTTTATGTTCGACTGCGGATTAAAGATTCTCGCTGTAAACTTTATTGCGCTTACACCGCAAATACTCCTCAGTGAAATAACCGTCTGCTGGCAGGGACAGGATGCGAAATCTTTCATTTCTACACTTCTTGCCTTTTGTGGCGAACTTTTAAATATTCTTGGGAAGAGTTGCCAAGTGCGCCAACGAAAATTTTAGCGCCTCTGGTCTGGCGAAAATGCCACGTCAATTTAAAAGAAGCCTGTCCACTTCAGCAACCTTGTGGAGGCAGGTTAGTTCTTTAGACCTCTCCATCGGAAAACGAAAGCTTGGGGTTGTGGGGACCCTAACAACAGAATAATCACCTTTCAGAGTTAACTTCTCAGGCCGAGGGGCGGCAGGCTTTCCTGCCATGTGGTAGCAATTGTATTTTAATAACGCGCCTGAGGGGGTGTTGAGAGTGTAAGAGGAGGACCCGGGAGCCCCTTGGGGGCTGCCTGGCCTGGAGTCCCCACATCCCCACGGGCAGGGCCCCGGCCACGGAGCACCTCCGCGTAAGTATCATCTGAACTGTGGTCTGAGCATCATCACAGGGAGGGCTAAGGTGTCGCGGAGTTTGATACTGTTTGTCTTTCTGCAGCCTTTGCATCCCAAGTTCCAGAAACTTAGCCTTGGAGGCCCACAAGCACGGCTTTTGGAGGTTCCGATGCCCCTGGGCAGCCGGCTGTGGGCTGCCCCAGCCTGAGCGTTAGCAAGACTGCGGCGGCGTTTGCAAGGGCTTCTGGGTAACTCGGGACCAGCCCTCACCATAGGAAAGTTCTGCCCAAAGGCCGGAACTCGTGGTGTAGCAAGGTTAACAGGCTGAAGGACCTCTAGTATTGTTATGATTTATGGACTTTAACTCACTATTTTTAATGTTGTGGCAAAATATTTACAGGGCTTTTTTCTCTGACCTCTTAAGAACTGTCTGGAAGGAAATCAGTTCCCACTGCTCACCCAGACTCTTTCCAAAGGCAGCAGCCCCTCCTGCCTTCCCATCTGCCTGCTGCTCATTTGTGGGCCCGGTGCTCAGTCGCTCAGGTCCCCCTGCTCCGTGCAACGCAAGCCGTTCCCGCTGCAGCGCCGTGGCCTTGAGAGCAAGGCTCTGTTTCTCTGACTTGCGCCGCCGCCTTGCTGAACGGGGGCCCCTCTGTGGGCTTCCTCAGCGGGACACGCCCTGGCTCTCTGATCCTCGGAGCCCTGCAGTGGGTGCCCCTCTGCGCCCCGATCCTGGATCCCATTGCTCCCCTCGGCCCTCTCCCGGGGTGTCGGTTTCCACGTGTGTTCCTATGGCGTCCTCAGCGCCCCGGCCAGGTCGCGGCTCTCGGACCCTGATTTTGGAACTGAGCTGCCTCTGTGACTATCTGTGAACACCCATGTGCTTCCCAGACATGACCGAATGGACTCTCACCTCCAGCAGAAACACCCTGCTTGTCCCCGCTCCTTGGCCCGGGGCCTCACCATGCTCCCGGCTGCCTCCGCCAGTGCCCTGTCCTGTGTCCTCCTGTCTGTCACCTCTGAGAGCGGTCACCTGTCCATCTCTGCCACACCCACCTCAGACCAGGCCTTCATCCCCGGGGGCAGCGCTCACCAGCTCCCACCCCTGCCCCCCCCCCCCACACGCAGCCCAGAGTTCTCTCTCAAAAACGGGAAGTAAATAAATTACTCCTGTGCTTAAAGTATTTCATCCCTTACCACGGCACCTAGAAACAGGCAAACGAAGACCCCTGTCTCCTTCCCGTAGCCTGCAAGGCCCTGCCCTCCCTCCCCGGGCACCCTGGTCTTGGCACCGCTGCAGTATCATAGGCCCTTCTCCCCTCCCAGGTACACGACACAGCCCCGGGGCCCCTCCGTGGTCACGGCGAGCTTAGTCAGTCACCATCTCAAGGGACAGCTTCTCAGAGACCCCCACTGTGGAGCAGGGGCCCCTGCTGTGTGTCTGTCACAGCTCATGTCCCCAGGAGCCTTTCACAGCCGGCAGTGCTGTGTCCACGTGTCTGCGAGCTTGTCTGTCCACCCCGTTAGAGCCAGGCTCCGTGCGCCACGCCGATGCCCCTCACGCCGCGTCCCGGCTCCGGCTCCATCTGACAGCACTGTGGTAGCTACTCGGTAAATACTGATGGATTCTTTTGTTTGTTAGAAAATGACTGAATGAAGACCAGCCCCGATTCTTGATTTTCTTTTCAGCGCTCCTCAGTAGAAGCCTTTTGTGGGGTCTGTATCTTCTGCTTCAGCAGAACTTAGAGGAACTGCCCCCCGACCAGCATTTGTTTTAGACGTGCAGATGGGCCTGCGGCGTTAGTTACAGGGGTGCCACGCACGTGTGACGGGCTTGCGTGGTTTAAATGGCCGTGGGCTTTCCCGTCAGTCACGCGTTTCTCTCAGTCACACGTTGGGCCCTGCGTCAAGGAGCTGCGTGCTGGTTTTTCTAGAACATGAGACTGCCGGATTCGCTCCTTCCTGTCGGCTGCCTGAAAGGGACGGGAGGGCAACTGGGAGAGCCAAGAGATGATTTGTAAAAAGCACATGTTCAATTCCAGATCGGGTGGCTTCCCGTCCCCCTTGAGTCCTCTGCGTGCTCCCCAGCACGTAGAAGTGAGTCGTGAAAAACAGTGAGGCCTTCTCCTCACTTATTCACAGACACGCAGCTTTGCTACAGTTAATGTCTTCATGCCTGTAAGTGAGCAATAGGTTATAATTATTTGTTCATACCAGTAATATTGAGTACTTTATATGTACAGACATCATAGGAAGCAGTGGGCATATATATCTATATTCCTTGCCTTCAGGATGTGGTATTCTCGGGATATCCAATCCTGACTTGATATATTAAATGCCATGTTACAGGTGCAGACAAGTCATTACAGACCGACAGCGGTGAAGGGAGGCCTGACTCCCTGATGCCTTCTAGGCTTCTGGGCTCTGGGCAGCTATTTTACACACACGACCTCGTTTTCTGTTCACAGCCATCCCAGGGTTCAAGGAAACTCAGCGTGGAAATCTTAGGTCGTGGCCACGGTCATGGAGCGGAAAATGGGGGAAAGTACCCCAAGTCAGCCGCATCTGACGTCCGACCCCATGCCCCCTCCCCTGAGCGAGCTGCCTCATTCCCCTGAGATGGGACCGTGGGGACAGGCTACCCCTGTGCACATAGCACTTCGCTCCCGTTTCCACGGTGTTCACATGGACGCTCCAAGCTAACCCCTTCTGAGCCCAGCCATGGTCTGCGGGAAGGCAGGCTTCCAAGTCCTCTCCTGCAATGATACGCCACGCAGCGCTCGGACTGCAGAGCGCAGACACCGGCGTCCACAGTTTGCTAACGCCAGGAGAGGTCCCCAACGGTCCCCATTGCCCCGACACTGTAGCTTTACCTGTGAGCAACTCTAGAAACGCAGGTGGACTTCCGTGGCAAGGACTCATAGAAATAAAGATCTGTGTTACTTTTCTTCCTCACTTTCCCGACCTAAAAGAAGATGCATCTACTTCAAAACGGACGTGAAGGTTTCTCACGGGTCAAACAACGGGAAACGACCTCGTTTCTTCCCTCATCTGTTCTGCTGTCTGTCTTCCAAAAGGCAGAATGGACATCTAATTATTTTTTCATCGCTTTGCACCTTTAAAACACCAGTGAGCACACCTGTCACCTTCCCTCTGGCTGAATGACACCCCCGACCCCTGCACACATGTGTCTGCTTGTGCAGGAGCGTGAGCAGGAAGAATGAGCGGAGTGTGAAATCTCTGCTGTGCTCATGTGCTTATGAAACTCAGACCCACTTCTGGAGACCGTGGGTCTCCTTCTCCTCCCACTCGACCTCATCTCACCCCCGTGGGAGGAAGAGTGAAAGGGCAGCCCGCTCGGCAGTGGGGACCGTGGAAACCCTCGTGGGGTATAAACCATGGAAACTGAACTCCTGGGCTCCAGGCAGGTCCGGCCGGAACAGGCCTGATGAGTTCCGGGGGCCAGCGAAGGGGCCGGGGGCGGGGGTGAGCGGGACAGGGGACAGGGGACAGGGGACCGAGAGCTGCTGGGCTGGGGGACGGCCAGGGCCTCACAGAACCCAGGGACACTTCTCTCCCGCGTGAAGGGGGACAGCGCTGCAGGATTTGGACCAGAGTGACTTGCCACACTGGGGACAGTGTTGGTGGCAGTGCTGAACAGACCACGGGGGCCAGGACGGACGCTTAGAGGCCACGTGACAGCCGATGGTGGCTCACGGGGGGCAGTGCGGCGTAGCGGGGAGAGCTCGTCTCGTCTGCACACGCTCCTTAGAAGTCGAGCCCGGAGGGTTTCCGCGCCGGCCGCGCGTGGGCTGAGCGAGCGGGAGCACGTGGGACTGGCTCGGAGCCCCCGGCCTCAGAGCCTGAGGACAGGGAGGCGTGAGGACGGGGCCGGTCTGGGGGTTCAGGGCGGCCTCTCACAGGTGAGGGCCCGTGGACAGCTGAGCAGACAGGCACGGCCCTCAGCACAGAGAGCCGTTCCAGAGATTTAACGCGGGGGTGTGGGAGGGGTGTTTGTTTTTGTAACTTTATTATTGTTGTCTTTTTTCCACTACCATTTATCCCCCTCTACCCCTCCCCGCCCCCCACCGCCCTGCCCCCTGCAGTCACCCCACGGCTGTCCGTCTCCGTGAGTTCTCCCCTCATTTGCGGTGACCCCCGCGCTCCCCGCACCCCCTGCAGCCCCCCCCCCCGCGCCCTCACGCCTCAGCCCTCACCAGCACAGCGTGCAGTCCGCGCGGCCCCGTTTCTCCGCGGCCTGTGCCCGCGCCCGGGGTTCCTGCCGGCGGGGCCTAAGCCTGAGCCGCGGTGACCCCGCGCAGGTGGCCGGGCCTGGAGCGGGCAGTGCACGCTGGCCGTGTGTAAATCCGGGCGCGGTCATGGGCTGCACACGTCCTGGGTGGGGGGCAACCTTGGTTGTTACCGGTTATGCAGATCGCCAGCACGGCGCCGGTAAAGTCGGAGGCCGGAGCGGCTCTCAGATGCTCGTTCAGGAGCGTGCGTCCCGCGCCCAGTCAAGATCGGTGACGGGGCCCCTGGGGGGGAAGATGGACTCGTCCAGGAAGACTGGGGTGCAAGCCGCAGGGGCTCCCTGCCACCCCAAGCCTGTGAAATCAACATTCCGCTTTTTGATAAACTATCCCCAAGCGCGCACTGTTCTCAGGGACTGGCCGCGTTTTACACGGTTCTGATGAACTTTCTACGCCATTTTCAGAACGTAGCAGACTGAGGAAAGATTGCACAGAAGCTGGTGACTGTGAAGTCAGCTGCTCTGTTTCCCTGGTGCAAGTCATTACCAGCACCCCAGCATGATAGCACCGCACGGCACCCCAGCCGAAGGGCCCCCTTTTACTCACTTCATGGCCAAAACAAGAACACCACGACTACCTCGCTCCTCTCTCCATGGCTGGTGAGTCACCTGGTGCTTGAGAAGCCACTCATGAGGATCAGCAGCTGCTGTAATGCAACTTCTGTTTCAAAAATTTCTTTGAGATAAAAAGCAACATAATGACTCCCACAGCTTACGCAGACAAATGTCACAAACCGAAGGTGGCCTCGATACAGTGTTTTTACTAGAATCACAATTGAACAAACACCCCGTGTTTCGAACGTTTCCTGTAGGTTAGAAACTTGGACAGGGTGCAGCTCTTTCAGTGAGGTTCAAGGTCACTACACTGGGACAGCCCTGACCCACGGCCTGGGCCCCCCCAGTCTGCCACCGAGCTGCGCCGGCCGGGCGGTGACAACGCCTTTTCCCTCGGGGTTGCCAAGCACCAGACACTGGACCCTGTTATTAGAGGTCAAGTTGGGATCTCAGGAGGTTTGAAAGCAACTTGGTATTCATCGTGCAGTCTTGAGGGCAGAGTTTAATTTCTGGTGTTTGTATCTGCTTCTCTCTAGTCAGCAAAATAAATACTTTGCAGTTCGGTTATGTAAAGATTTTTTTTTAAACCCTTTAATTGGCATGGCGTGGATCGGAGTGTGGGCTAAATTGGGAGGGTGGGGTCTGCCTCAGCTCAGTGGCCGCTGCGCCCGAGTGACGGCCCCTTTGCTGCCACAGCGCCCGCCCTGAGGTGTCGCATTACTGTGTTCCGATGGCTGTCTCCAAGATGTTCATTTTTACCGAACATCTGCTTTTCACAACCACATTTTAAGGGCAAACATCTAGGAGACAGAAAAACATACCGAGTCCCCAGGATAGGAAAACCCTCCTGTCTCTTCCATACCCAGCACCGGGTCCCAGACTGGCCACATAGGCACCTCCAGGGCTGCGGCTCTGCCCGTCTCCGCTGCGAAGCACAGCGGATGGAGGGCGAGTGTGGCTTGGGGGCTCCCTGGGACAACCGGGGGTTCCAGAGCAGAGAGGAAGGAGGCCACAGGGGTTGGACGAATGAGACCCCACTCCCTCTCCTCACGGGCCACGCGGATCCTGTTTCGAGTTTGAGGTACGCACGCTGGGTTCTCTGTCTCTTGCTCCATCCGGGGCAAACACGCTGGAATCACGCAGACAGAAAATTCTGCCGGCAAAACAGGGCCGCGGGAGCCGGGGCGGAGGCCGCAGCCAGCCTGCCCTCCAGGGATGCCATCGGTGCGGGCCTCGTGTTCCCTGAAGTCGGGGACTTGCCTGTCACAGGTTCTGCGGCCCCTCCTGAAAAGCGGGCACAGCGCCGCGCCCGGCTGTGAGTGGTGACGTGGAAGCCATCCTGGCTCCTGTGGTCACACGGCTCCCCTCCGCTGACCAAGCCGCCACCAGGAACACGTTCCCTTTGGGCTCCGATGTCCCAAGTCACCTTTTCTGAAAGGTCGACTGTGTTTTATGTGGACAAGAGATTTCACTGAGCAGAGTGGTCTTATTTTTAGTGACAAGTAACCGTGCAGCTGAGGCAGAGAGGACGGACCCCGTCAGCGTCACGTTTTTACGCCTTTTCTGACTTCCACATACCGACCGGGTAGACTGGCTGAAAGGGACCTTCCTAAACCCTCAGCGCCTGAGCACCCAGGTCTGACGTGGGGCCCGCCCGGTCGCAGCCTCTCGGGAAGCCGTAAAGCGCCCGTTTTCCGCATTTGCCCTTGGAGTTGCCAAACCAGCTCTCAACGGGAAGAGAAAACATGCTACTTACCCCTGAAAAGTGTCTGTCTTGTGTGTGAAGGCATGGAGGTGAAATGGCGCGTATTTCCGTTCCTGAGCCTGTGAAACCTGAAGGCAGGTGACACCCGGCACTCGGGACGTGCTCAGGGGACGCGGGTGGGCGGGGCCGCTCTGACCGCGTGGGCTCCAGGACACGCCCGAGCGCCTCACTGGGCAGCGGGTGGACATTGTACATTTCGGCCTTCCCATCAAGGTGGGAAATTACTACCAAGCCCTTGATGGAGAGACCTCTGAATTTGTGATGGAAAAAGTCACATCTTATAGGACAGTTCATTGCTTACGGTATTTAAATCCAGTTTCTTTGTATAAGTTCCAGACAGCCTCTGAGTAACCAGACCCTAGACACCTGTACGCCGTGTGGGCCGAGAATTTGCCTGCCCATCCGCCTGCAGTCAACTTCCAGAGTGAGGCCTGCCCCCTTCCTGCTCCGTGTTCACGCATGTTCCTTACGTCACTGTGGGCCTGTCCCCAGCAGTTAAGGTCACAAGGACTATGCCCACGCCACTGGCGCGCACGGCCTTGCGGGGACGCGCCACGCGTGGGGCAGACGCTGCCGCCATTAATGCTGCGCGTCATCCTGCCGCCTTGAGCAGGTGGCGTGTGGTCTGAATGTTGAGGAGGCGGGTAGGTCACCGTCGTCTGGATGGCAGACACGTGACCAGCCGGTGACGTGCCCTGAGATCCAGGAAGTTTATGTAGGTGCGGCTAATTCGTCGTAAAAATAAACTCAGCACAAAGAGCCTCAGGAAGTGGAAACGAGCCAGGATCCCATCAAAGAAAAATAAATTAAGTTGAATTTTAAATTTTTGGAGGTTTAAGAAATTATTTGCCTGACAGATTCCTTGAGTTTGAGATTATGTTTTAATGACGTCGGTAAGAGCTAAGATGACCTACTATGATTGTATTGCAAACGCTTCTCTTTAAAGAACGTGGTTATTCTGAACACTGAGTAAACAGCTCTGGGTTTTCCAAGCCCAGTCCCGCTCCCACCAGCAGGCAGGTCACGGAGGGCCTTCCCACTGCAGGTGGACGCGTCTCCCTCTCCCAGTCACCTTTGCTCCACAGCGTGGGCTCACGGAAGCGTGTCCTGGGCTCCCGCAGATAACAGTCCTCTCCCTCCTTGTTACCTACCAGGAGAGATGGGCGCATTTTGGATTCGGTGAGAAGGGAGGGTGCCAGGAACTGGCTGCTCTGGGAAGAGGTTTTCCTTGCTTGGAAGCTCACCGGTTAGCCTCCCGTTCCGTGCACGCTGGCAGAAGGCATGAGAATCCTGAGCCAGAGACCAAGGCACGTCTCCTCACTCCCCACAGCAGTGGCGGCCAGAGCCCCATCACTCTGTTTTCTGAGCCTCAGTTCCCGGAGGCAACGCACCCGGGACAGACGGCTGCGTCAGGAGCAGAAGCAGTGGCCGCAGAAGGGGACTGGAAGCTTGGGGGACCCTGGTGCTTCCTAACGGGCTGTGGGCACCCGGTCGGCCCCGGCTCCAGCAGGAGGCCGGCTCTCCGTGATCCGGCGCCACAAGTTCGCGCCTCCCTGTGCTCTGGAAGGAAACACTGTGGCGTCCAACGTGCGTCCTGCCCACGACTTTGGGAAGATGATGCAGAAGAAGAGGCCGTCCCTGGCTGCGCTTACAGGGTGTGCAGAAGGACAAGGACCCGCGGGGAATGGAGCAGCACATCTTTAAAGCGATCGTCGCCCCGGGGCACCAGCAGCACTTTCCGCACGTGATGGGAGTAAACGTTCCCGCCCTGGGAAGTGTGCCTTGTGTCTGCTTCACAGGAGCTCTGCCACATCAGGTCACCGTCCACAGCCCCCTCTGTCAGCTGGTGTCGTTGGACTTGCACGTAGATTTAGCTCACACTGAACGCCTTCTCCTCAAGTTCACGGTGGATTTCAGGAAGCAGAGCCTGTTAGAGAAAGATCTATCGCCACATTTTTAATGAAGAAATGATCGAAGTTTAAAGGACCAAAGATAACTCAGAGAGATAGGTTTTTAAGCTTATACATTAAAAGTATTTGCAAAAACTATTTAGCTGATGTTTCTAGAGCCTTCCACCCCAGAGAGATGATGACATTGACTTAGGCTGTCCCACCGTTTGACAAGGAGCAGCTGGAGCTGCCTCTTCTGGAAATTTCCGAGAGCTCAGTACCTGGGACGTCTCCCCAACGCGCTGCGTGTGGCTCCTGTCACTTAGCACAGTAGTGTTGTCTGGGGACTGAACGGTCCTATTCCTTCCTGGCCTTCCCCTAGAAAGCAGTACGTTACCGCCGTCATGGGAAATGACCGCTTCTGTATCCTAGGGTGCCTTTGGAATGTTTCCTGAATCACTCCAAAATCTGGGTAAGGGCTGGCTGTCCAGTATTTAAAGCAACAAGTACCCCCGCCCTGTTAACACTTCTTAACTCATATCACATACTTTTCTCCAAGGCACTTGTCCCCAGCATATCACGTATTTTATCTGATGGCCTGTCTGCCCCTTCTTATGGAAACCTCAGCTCCATGCAGGCAGGCTCCTGCCTCATTTTTCTTCACGCGTGCAGCCTCTTCCATGCATGCCTGAGACGGGCCCGTCACGTGACACTCCGTGACCAGAGTTGGAATGAGTGAGTGCGGATGGGTAGTGTGAGCGCAGTTATTAGCCGCTACATAAAATATTTACTTAACCTACGATCACATTCCAACCATCACCGTTAATGTCCCAGCCCCAGAACGGGCTTTTGCTGATTTATGAAGTCATATTTTATATTTACAACATGTTTCTATTTCTGTTTTGTGAGTTTCCACTCATTCTGAGTTTACTGAAGCAATAAATACATCACTTTTCAAACTGTGACGGTGTTAAAGTGGAACCAGAATAAACGAGGTGTTTGTTCATTCTTTTGTAAACAAATATCATTGGTTCTTTTTTGCTCTTGAATCCGTTTCAGATGTCAGAAACATGAAAATGTGGGAAAGGCTTCCAGGCTGCCTCTTGCTATATATAGAATCTAGAAGCGGCCCCTGGCTGCTGCGACACTCGGCCTCCCCAGCTGCATTCTTGCCCCGCCCCCCGCCCCTGAGAGGGGACATGTCTTAGGTCTCCGACAGGTGGTGATGGGCCTTATCTGTCTGATGTGGTCCCTGAAGAGAGTCTGGGACACGAGGTTCTTGCTGAAGGAGACCTGCTCCTGAAGCAGAAAGGGCATCGTGTCCGGGTCCCTGGGAGGGAAGCTGCTTCCAATCGGAGGGGCGAGCACATGACCGGCGTGACTCCCAACGGCGGACGTCACCCCGCATCCATTTCAGTGTCTACCCTTGACTTTCAGCCAGTTGATGATCCCGCCACCTATCCGGCTCTTTCTTGTGCACTGGATAGACTTGGGGACAGCTGTGGGGTCCAAGGTGCCTCTCACGTGTGACACCCTGGTCCAGTCTGTCTGGAGGAAGTCCTACTCTTTGTGCTTTCAGACAGGGAGCAAAGGTCAAGACGACTGAGCATTTCTTTCTTTGCTCATCGTATGGTGGGAAGTGTTGCCTGCTGGTTAGTAAGATATGGGAGACTTTTAAAGAGGCTTTTCAGTTGTGTGGTTTCTCTCGGCCTAGCTCTGCCTGTGCGGATAATAGTAGATGTCACTTAATTAAAAACATCAGGAACTAGCTAGGTGCTTTATATACGCTTGCTGCTCCAAGTGTGGTCCGTGACCAGCCGCGCCGGCAGCGCCTGGGAGCCCTCAGAGAGGAACCAGAGCCGCGCGTGATCGCACCGTGGGATGCTAGCTACAGGGGCAAACGCACTCCGTACGTATGGCCGTCTCACCAACAGTGCCGGCCGTGGAGGAGACGCAGGGGAAAGCCTGCAGTGTGACTCGGGCCACGTGTCGTTCAGAGACGGGCAGACCGGGCATCGTGGGGCAGGGACGCACAGACTGACTTGAAAGGCAAAGGACCGGCCACCATTACACTGTAAGGGCCGGTGGCTGTGACAGGCAGTGTTCTGCTTCTCGGCCTGGAGAGTAATGACATGGGTGTCCCCTTCACAGTTATTCCCGACATGTAAACACACGTGCATGCAGTGCTAAAGGTACCTGAGGTATCGCACAGCCGGGGCGGAAAGCCACACATATAACATCTGCCTATAAAGGAGCATCTGAGGAGGCCGCCGTGTTCACCCCAGAGAGAAGATGAGCCAAGACCTCAAAGGTGTGGCCCGTATCAGTCACTGTTTAAATGTTGCCCGTCCTTGTCACTCAGGTGATCGTACTACAGTCATTAGTTGCCTAATTAGAAGTTCCGGTAGATGCATGTGGAGTCTGAGGGATGTTCCTCTGCCCAGAAACCTCTTCATTTAGTATAAATGGTCCCTTATACTGAGGTATAAAGCCCCGCCGTGCAGGGCAGGCAGGTGGCTGGGCTCCACGGTGGGATGGGGGAGCCCCTGTGTCCCGCCTGTATCCTGACCCCACTTCCCCGCTGAAAACGGTCGGAAGCACAGACCCCCTTCCCCTCTGCCCCTGGGAAAGGCGCCGGGCTGACTTTGTTAGCGGCTGGTAGCGAAGGCGCCCACGAAATGCTAGCGCTGAACCGGAAACCACCGAGCAAGGCCTGGTATTGAAGGACAGACAGTTCCGGAACGGGAACACCCCATCAGCGCGCC
Source organism: Furipterus horrens (assembly GCF_987537825.1). Taxonomy (NCBI): domain Eukaryota; kingdom Metazoa; phylum Chordata; class Mammalia; order Chiroptera; family Furipteridae; genus Furipterus; species Furipterus horrens. The sequence goes on from NW_028327180.1 coordinate 1,940,178, forward strand.
CTCTCCGAGGGGGTGTTCCATGCCCTTCGTGGGCACAGTCACCGGAGCCCTCGCATGAGTCATGGAAACGCTCGCTGACAGTCTCCGAGCGCCTGCCATTTCCTGCAGAGCCAGCCTGACTCCCGAGCCTGAGTCACAGGCGGACCCAGAGCTAACAGACAGAGCTGTGTGCGTGGGACCGGGACGTGGGCCCCGCCGTCAGAGAGGCCGCGTTCCCAGCTTGCAGGCCGCCGCCGGCAGCTCCCAACCTAACTTTGGTGGCCGTGAGCGATTAGGTGATTCCTCCCCTCTCGGCCTCTGAATGCAGCAGACTGCGCGGCTGCCCAGCCACAGAGAAGATTACGTCACCTCTAGGATTAAAAATAGCCTAAGCCCAGGAAGCCGTGACAGCACACCCCGCCCCCTCACCGGGGCTTTAATACTGTCCAGATAATCACAGAAGCTCAAGAGTTCCGGGCTGATGCCCAGCCAGACACAGGCCCTGGGTGCCTACTTAAGATCGACAGAGCGAGGAAGGGTCAATTGTTCCTTGATTTTTTTAAAGATAATATAGTTATTATGGGCTGACTGTTTGTGCCCCCCCACCCCAATTCATATGTTGAAGGCTTAACCCTCAATGTGATGGCCTTCAAGGTGGGGACCCCATGATGGCACTCGTGTCCGTGTAAGAAGAGACAGAGACCAGGGCTCTGTCCTCACGTGGCACGAAGACTGCCAGGCGAGGAGAGGGTCCTCCCCAGACCGCACCATGCCGGCACCGGGTCTCACGCTCAGCTTTGCCTCCTAATCCACCCGGTCTGTGGTGTGTGACCACGGCAGCCTGGGCTGACAGACGGGGGTAGACAGACATGCATGACAGGCAGTCAGTGTTATCTAACATGTATGTCCCAGGCCCCCACAGGCCCTGAAGTCATTCAGAACATATTGACTCTTACTTACCAGTTAATTCAAACAGTATGAGAGTATTGGTTCTGTCAAAGTGTCCATGCCCAGAAAATATCCCTGGGTTCAAACAGCCCATGACATTATTAATCCTTTAGATTTAGAGGATTCATACGTAAAAAATACCGTCATGTTTTATCGGTCCGATGACTGTGCTGTGGCCGCGTTGCCCGGGGAGCCCGGCTGGCACACAGGGTCATGCAGACGGGTCACTGTGGCCCCGGTGTGTCCTTAGATGGTTCTCACAGGCCCGGATTTGAAGGTCCGTGTTTCAAGGACCTCTTGGCCAAGGCCGACTTAGCGCAAGGCCTTGGATCGTGTGCAGCTGCAGAACAAAAGGGAAGTACCTGCAGAAAATAGTTCCTGGGTAGATGTAGCTGTGCCACTTTTAGGTGAAGAATGTGTCAATAAACTTGACCCTAGACATTTAAAATGTATCTTCAGAGATGATTCATTGAAGAACTATCCATATTGTAGCAGAGATGAAGTTTATCATTCATTTCTTTACATTATTTTACTTCCTATTGTACCTCCGTCATTTGAGAAAAATGAATCGTGCCGTAATAACTCAGAATAAAATGATGGACACACTCCATGCCCCATAACGATGTGGGATTGTACTTACATTAATCAGGACCATCTTCTGAGCCGGCTGCCCTGACGCACTGGGACCACATTGGTCTTATTAATGCATCTTTAGAAACACGTCCAACAAGCTGGATCTAAACATATTTTCCCCACATGGAGATTCAGAATAAAATACAAAGACCAGGAATTGCGCAAACAAAGTCAGATTCTTAGCGTTGCAGGCGCCTGGGACGCTATGAGGCGAGTTCACAGACGCTGCCCACCCAGCCGGCGGCCAGAAGGGGCTCCGGGTTGGAAGAGCAGGCCTTGTGCCCCTCAAACCAGCCGCGTTCCTGGGCGCTGTTTCATTCCTCCAGTAAGTGTGGGCGGGCAGCGTGGGCTGGAAACGCGATTCCATCCTCGGGCCACGAGGTGATTATATGCACGGGAAAGCCCTTTGTCCGTCCTGCGCGCAGAGGTCTCCTGCCGGTCGGGTCCCGCTGCCCTCGCCCGGGCCCATCAGCAGGGTTCTCTCTGTGCCTCTCTGGTGGGGGGCGGGGGGCGGGAGAGCGGCTGCTGCTCCCCTCTAATGACGGCGGCCCGTCCCCGCGCCCCCTGCACTGAGACAGCAGCGGGGGCCCAGCACCAGGGCAGAGGCTGTCTTTCTGGGGGACACACGTCTGGCGGTTTTTATCAGCCCTCGTTTCCCGAGCTGCCTCTGAGTCGGGCCTTGGGAGCAGTTAGCGGGCGTGGCCCAGGCGGCAGGTCCCATAGCCCCACAGCATGAGTGGCCTGGATGCCGCCCAGGGGCAGTTCCTGGGGAGGCCGCCCCGAGGATCAGCTGTGGGCCTCCTCTGCCTCCTCAGACCCACAGGAACGAGCCTCGTCTGTACGGAACGCACGGGAAGACTGGCCTTTGCAAAGGACGACTTGCCTGGAACCAGGGTCCAACCCTGGACAGGTGACCCCATCCGCGCCCTTCGCTGGCCCCGGGGCCATGGAACGGAAGAAGCCACCGTGCCCGGCCCACCCGACCGCCGCCACCATCCCATGCAGCCCGGCGTGAACAGGATCGCTCGGCACGGCTCCGGCGTGGCCATGCGGCTGAAATGAAGACCCTCCTGGCCCGGAGCTCTGGCAGTGACGTCCGGGATAAACCCACGCCAGGCGTGGACCCGCCCGTGTCGCTGCCTGAGCGGAACGCGTCGCCCTTCACACGCGAGGGACTAGGCAGACTGTCCTGTGCCTCGATGCGCACGCGGCGTCTCAGCCCTCCCGCCTGCAGTCGATGGCGGTCACGTGCGGCGGCTTCTGCTGCTCACGCAGATCCCCGTGGGGCTTAAAGGGTGAAGCCTCGTGACGGCCAGACTGTGGGTGTTTACCGCGCCATTATGCACCCTCCTGCGGGGCTCAGGAGGCAGGCTAGCAGGATGCTCCCCGGCTGCGAGGGACGCCCGCAGTCCGTTGCGAGGGTCTCCACGGCCCAATGTGTCTGGCTGAGCCTGGAGTAGGAAACGCATGCTTTCCAGGAAGCATGATGTGGGAAAGTCCATACGTCTGACGTGTCTTATTGATGTTCTGTGTGGCTGTCAGGGGGTCAAAGGCCAGATGAAGGTCACAGGTCGTGAGCTGCGGGTCCCTCTTCAAACCAAATGCCGACAATCAGTCTCTCCATTGGCGCCGGAGACCGTTCTCCGCCAGCCCCCAGTTTATCTGCTGCCTTACAAACGGGCGCCGCTGCCCTCTGTTCTGACAGTGTGAGCTCAGCAAGCAGCCTCGGAAGGACAGACGGCGTCTGCCCCCGAGGACGGGCAGGTTTGATTTCTACCCCGTCTTCCCATGGCGCTGAGGCAGCGGGTGGGCTGCCCCCTGTAAGAGATTTGGGTGCCCTAAGCTCAGGGGCCACCTCTCCTAACACAACTGAGTGCCGGTGCAGGTGTCACCTGGCCTTCTGCCCCGTGTCCCACGTGACGGGGAGCTCAGGAGTTGATGCCGAAATGACGATTCCCTGGCTATGGTTCTGAGCGACACACTGTGCTTTGTCTCTGGCCCAGGGGGCTCGCTCTGCTGCCAGCATCCGTGAGAGGCCACAGCTCGTCTGTGCCGTGGTGACGGGGTGAAAGGTCAGACCCTTCCCAGTTGTTGGCGTGGAATCTCAGCCCTTCCCATGTTATAGAGGCAGCGGTGTCAGAGGTGTGCGTGTGTGCACAGCGTGTATCTGTTTACCTGCCTCTCTGTCTGTGTAACAAGCAGACGTTGCCATGGGAAACGTGCCACCAAAAGGCCTGTTTCATAATTTGTTGGAGGACGACTACGTGCTCACCACTAGAAAAGAACATGCCTGCTTTTGTGTGAGCTGCTTATAAAGTCAGAACTCAGAATCACGTTCCATTACTTAAAAAATGTATCTGCCTTTTGTAGGTACGCTCATTCTAATGATCGCGGTCATAAATAGTTCCTGAACCTTGAAGAGAAGGAAACAGTAGACCCTTTTTTGTCAAAAGTGCACAGCAAATACACGTTCCTTTAAATTGTGTGTTAGCAGGTTAGTTTTGGTTTTAAGTCGGGCTATTTTTGCTTACCTTAAAAATGATATGGTGTTTTGGTGTGATGATAATAATGAACCCAATAATAATAAATGAATCCCCTTGGCTTCGGAAAACAAAAAGTTCTGTGGGATTAAAATCACGGTGTCACAGAGTGAGGACAGCGAAAGGCAAGATCAGCTCCCAGACGCCCCCAGCCTCTGAGCCCCGTGCGTGAAGGCCGACGGGAACCCCTCACTCCGCCCCCCGACTGCCGACAAGGAGAAGCTCTGCTCTGCAGGCGCCCGGCTCAAGTATCTGACGGGCCGAATTCTTCTGAACTCTTTCTAATATGGAAGGAGTATCGGTTTCTCCGAGTTTCACCCCGATTCTGCTTCTGCACCAAATGTCGCATATGGTTCCAATATCAGAGGTGACATTTATCAGCCTGTGAAACCATCGACCACTCTAAATGTTCCTGTCCCCATCGCTCTGCAGGTGGCCATGGTGATGTCCGGGTCCTCGTCTGGCACGCGGGTGGAAGGAGCTTCAGCACCGAGCACGTGCCCGGGAGCGGGTGCCGCTGTCCCTCACCGGCGTTCCGTGGCCTGCCGCCCGGGGGCACCACCCCCTCCTGGTGACGATGCCAGGGGCCACTGTGGTCCCGTGGGCACCACGCTGCAGCGCACCTTGCTCCCTCCCTAGGACACACCCAGCCCGGGTCACAGGACCACAGCCCTGCTTTTGATGTTCTGTTGGTTGCAGGTTTCGGCTTGGATTGGGTTTGAACAGAGTCGAGGGTTCTGCATGGCAAACGGGGTCTTCTCTCTCCTCGCGGGCGAGTCACCAAGTTCACGGCGGGTCCCTGCACTGGGGACACCTCCGTTCAGTGTGACTTCAGTGCCTCTTGTGTGGTTCCTTGGACTTCCAGGCCCGAACCAAACAAGCATGTAATTATGGTCGTTAGGTTTAAGGTGCCACTAAAAATCACACAATCTCGAGCTCTACCCCTTGAGTGGGTAGAATCCCACCAAGTCCTCACACTCGACTGTGCTTTTATTTTGAATATAAAACAAACTGTCTATATTTGAATGTCCTCAATCTCTTAAACATTTTGAACAGGTATACTCAATAAATATCTATTTACTCACAAAGCACATACATAGCCGACCACGGTAATGTCTGTTATAAAACATACAAAACTGAATCTTACCGGGAGGCGTTAAATTCGAAAGACGGCACTGAAGCTTCAATAACTACTGTTCCTGACAGTGACGGTAAACCCGGGCAAAGCGTCTTCTTGATCATTTCCAGTTGCTGTGGCTGCGATGTCAGGCGGCCTGATGAGATGGCTGTCCTGCTCCCGAGAGGTGGGTGACAGGTGGGCGCAGGGAGAGGTGCGGGCACAACTGCTATTTCCTCGCTGGCAGTTTTCACTGCGTTATTGCGTGACTGCAGAGGCATGACTATCGCAGGGAGTTTCTGAGCCACGTGTTTATTGTGTGAGGTGCAGTCATGGGAACTACATGTCGACAGACGCGGCGCTGTTTCCCTGTGGCCCAGAGGGGACCGCGCTCCTCATGCGTGGCTCGCTCCGGAGATGCGTGCTGTCCCGCACCACACAGGACTGCGGCCCTACTCAGTGTGGGTCATGGACGTGCGCTGTCAGCTTTTAGAAGAAGAGAAATGCCCGTCCAAGGAGTTACATCATATTTGGAGGGGAGGCCACGCCGCGGCGTCCCACCCTGGAGAGCCAGAGAAGGGACCCACCTGCCCGGCCTTTCACCGGAACAGGCAACCAGCCCAGACACTGCCAGCTGACACAGGGACCCCTGGGGAGCTGCCCGGCCCAGGAAGTGACCACACGGGCAAAAGGCACTAAGGGTAAGAGCGCACGCTCATCTTTCATCTGGGACGGAGCTCGTCGCTGCAGGTGACACACACTGCAGGTGAGAAGCCAGGAAAACGGACGGCCGTGGGCCCGCCGCGTGCTGCGGGCTTTGTCCCGGAAACTCCAGCTTGACGGCGGGCCCCTCGGAGCAGCGATTGATGGCACGCATTAATTCAGCGGCAGCTGAGCACAGATGCGCGGGCTCTCCCGGGGCACCGCAGCTCCAGATTGTCCCACGAAGGGCCACACCCATCACTGTCCCTTTCTTGCCGCCCGTGAGCCGTGATTAATGGCCGAGGCCCACATTTTCGCACGTCCTGCTTCCCCATCTGTTTTGTCCCGAGCGTGGACCAGCAAGGGCCCCATCAGAGCGGGAGGAAGGTCTGTCTCCCTGTGGGTTGGGGAGAGACCCCGGAGACAGGAGGGATCACGACACGTCAGCGAGCGGCAGAAGCAGGCGTTGGGAGATCGCACAAGAGCGGCGTTGCGCTTCCTCGTCCAGCTCCACGTTGGCTGCATCATCAGGACCGGGAGCGCCCCACCGAGAGGGAAGGCAGCACCCAAAGGCACGCGCAGACGTGCCGGACAGTACCCCCCGCCGAGGGGCACAGCTGCCCTCTTTCACTCCGATGACAGCGGCACCCCGCTGTGCCCCACGGCGCTGAAAACGCACCCCTGGCGCACACGACTCGGGAGGAACAGGGGCAGCACCTGTCCTCACCCGGCACGGGCTGTCGTCTCAGATGCAAAAGGCTGCCCTGCCCACACCCAGGGAGCTCCAACGCCACAGCCCGGGAGCCTGAGCCTGCTCACGTTACCTCCGGGAGTTCAAAGGTGGTGATGTTCTCACAGAACTTAAATATCTGCGTTGAGTCTTTTTTTTTCCAAAACTGGAACGAAGCATGAATATAATTTGAACGTGAGATTCCTGACTTAAGGGAACTGTGTCTTCAGATCCCCTCTCCCCCTAAGTCATTAGAACCAAATAAATCCCTTCTCAGAAGTGTACCTCCTCTCTCGGAATCCGGGCTTCCCTTTATTCACTGACCTTTCTGGTTTTGGACCCCCCTGGATGCTACGTGACGTCACAAACACATGTTCCTGTGTCTTCTCCCCAGACAAGCTGACCCTTCAGTGTGGCCCTCAGGTAGTGTGTGGAACTGTAACCCCAGGCAAGGCGGGCGGCTCCGTGCCTCAGTCTCCCCTAAGCTCTTCAAACAACAGCCAGGTTTGTGCGTCTTATTCTGGGCTCCCAACGACACAGGGTGACTGAGGGCAGGGCAGCTGTTTCAGAATCGCCGCCGAGACTCGGGAACACAGCGCTACCACTCCGAGGCCTCCCGCCCGCGTGCGTCCGGCGACGCTGTGGAGTGAGGGGAGCGCTGGGGGTCCACTGTAACCACCACCACGGTGTCCCCTTGGAGTGCGCTGTGAGCCTCAAACCCCGACACCCTGCCCCGCCTCCCTTCCCAGTCACGTCTGTTTGCATGCCGGTCCCTCCTAAGGAGAACGCGCGTGGGCCCCAGCGGCCCAGCCCGGTAACCTGGCAAGCAGTGCGGTCTCTCAGGTGTCGGTCTCGTGAGGGTCTTCTGGACCCCGCGTGTCTGCCCCTGGATGACAAGAGCGACTCACGGTCCCCGAGATCGGCTGAAAGGGACCCGGGGTCAGTAGTGTTTCCGCTCCTGAACACGCCTTTGTTTTAAACCGGCCCCCGGAGGGAGCGGGCCGGTGAGGTCAGCTCGGGCCGTTCCACAGAGCGCGACAGAAGCGTGTCATCCCGCTGCGCTGACGGCGTGGACGACCCTGCCCGCGCCCCCCCCCCCCCCCCCGGCAGTGCAAGAGCGCGGGTGTCTGTCTCAGGGGGCTGCAGGGGTAATCACCAGCCTGTGCCGCCCCCGCCCCCACGTAGAAATAACAAAATAAAAAGGCCTCGTAGGGAGGATGTTAACAAACTTCATTAGAGGGATGGCGCGGGAGAGCCCAGGCTCTTCCCCCATTTTTATAACGACAGAGCACCAGGGGCGTTCTTAAGGCTACAGAGTGACTTTTCCGTTAGTACCCTTTCTTGGGGAAAGGAGGAGACGTATGTCTTATTTTCGCGTCTGTGTCTACAGAGCCTCAGGCCGGCCAGAGAGACTGCGGGAGCCGAGTGGGCAAGGGCCGCCGTCCCCCCGCCCTCAGCTGCCCGCCTCGCCGTGGATGTTGTCCACGTGCACCTTGAGGTAGTCGTTCCTGGTGAACTTCTTGTGGCAGAACTGGCACTCGGCCAGCGGCCGGTTGGGGTTGTGCGTCATCTTGTGCCGGATCAGCATCTTCTTCAGGCTGAAGGCCAAGTCGCACACCTGGAAGACACCAGAGGCGGTGGTCATGCCACGCGGAGGAGCCCGCAGCCCGCAGAGCACCGCGTGGGCACGGGCCTCGGGCCACCCCTGCTGCCGGGACGGGCCGGCAGGCGACGCTGGAACTGAACACCCCGCTCCTGGGTAGCGAGAGTCGATGACAGTTCCCGGGGGTCCTCCGCCCGTCACGCGCGGCCTCTGGACCCCGGCCTCCCTCCCCGCCCCCCCGCCGCCGTGGGAGCGAGGAAGGAAGCGTGCGGGAAAGAAGGCTGAGGGTCCGCGTGGGGACGGGGTCGTGCGAACCGGAACGCAGAGAAGCACCGCGCTCGCCCGGCGTGCCTGCGGCGGGAGGACGTGACTTCACAGCCACCGGGAACTGAGGGGGGCGCGGGCCCCGCTGGTGAGGACAGGGCGGGACCGACACCACGCAACGCGCTCCCTGACAAAGCGGCAGCAGCAGCACGTGGGCTGGAAAGAGCGGACGCTGCTCTTATTTATTTCCATGCGTTGGGGGGCGTCGGTTCGCGACGTCACATAAATGTGACATCGTACACGTGACAGAGGCCCGCGCTCGCTCACTCACACGCGCGCACACACGTGCACACGCTCCGGGAGGGCAGGGCCCCACTCACGTCGCACTGGAACGGCTTCTCCCCGGTGTGTGTCCTCCGGTGCTCGTCCAGGCCGCGCTTCTGGCTGAAGGCCTTGCCGCACTCGGCGCACGGGTACGGCTTCTCCTGCGGTCGGGGGGGGCCCCGTGAGTCCCTGGCCGCAGCAGGTGCGCAGGGGGCCCCGCCCGGGTGTCAGCTCCTGGGGACACAGCCGCCCTCACCCCTGCCGGACGGTCTGCAAGCCCCTGGCTCGGGCAGCCTGGCCCCCATGCACGGCAGGCTGCCTGCCGGTCCCGCGAGAAGCCGCGCGGGCTAAGGGAGGTCCCCCCGGGCAGCCTGGTGTTCGCGTCGGCACCGGGAGCCTCGCAGTCAAAGACCCTGCCTGTTTATTTCCTGCCTTAGGGCTCTTGGTCAAGCCTTGTTTCAAGTCGGAGCTCCAAACACGCTTGAGGGAGGCTCCGGTTGGACTGCAAGGAGAACTGTTTCTCAGCCAGAAATCGCCCCGAACAGTCACACGTGCTGAGCAGCCCCGTCTGGCCAATGCAGAGGACGTCTAGTCCCTGGTGTCACCAGGAGCCTCGCCCTTCTGGGGCCCCAGCACGGTGGTGGTGGGCCCCACAGCCAGAGTCCCCTGTCACCATGAGAAACCAAGTCCAAGGGCTGCTGACACTGGCAGCCGCCCCGCAAGGTGCCACCCCGAGTTTCCAAAGGCCTCCGCGCCATCATCCCTGTCCCGTGTGCTGTGACCTGACCTCGTCCTGTCTTTCCCGCCGTCACAGAATCTTTCCTCCAGGCTCCGAATCTGACCGGCAGGGTATGATCAGCCCTGTGTGTAATGCCGCTTCTGCACGGGACACGCGGCACGCACTACACATGTAACTCATTAGCTGGGTTTAACCAGACACCAAGTGATTAGCTTCTTGATTAATTCTGCTTCTGAACGATTACACAGTTTAACTGACAAATAGCTTGTCCTTTGTCATCATGACTGGGGGGCCGTGACCAAATGGGGGCAGTCTGTCCGTCAGCTGGCCTGTAATCGATCAAAGGCAGAACTAATCAGGTCTAATCAGCCCAGCTTTGACTGCACAGCGCTTGGCAGGACTGTTACTATCTACGCTACCCAAAGGGAAACCTTAGACAGTTCTTCCCTGCATAATAACTAGCTGTTATTCAAATCTTACAAAACACGGCGAATCGGATAAATAGGGACATTTTATAAGGGAAAAAAATTAGGCTCACCATTTTAAAAGATTATAAAACAAACTTTGAAATATAAATTATAACAAAAATATAAGAGAGTATATGGGGAAGAAACAGAAGAGTAAATATAATGGAAGTACAGAGGAGGCAGGGACGAGATAAATGTGTGCCCACAGACACATGTGTTCACCGCTACACACGTGTCCGAGGCCACAGCACTGGGTTCTGAACGACCATCAGAACGGAAGCCGGGGTGCAGACGGTCAGAGCCGCCAGGGCACGCCCTCTTCCCCGTCCAGTCCCGCCGGCGGCATTTTGGTTGGTTGTGCCCTGAACGCCTTGCCAATGCCTCTGTTCGAGAGCGTCCCTGGCAAGTGCTCAGCAGGACAGCCTCAGCCTCTTCCTCTTGTTCAGTATTAAAAAGTTACAATCTACTTATTCGAAGTTTCTCAAGTAGAACTCCTGTGATTCCTAATAAGTGTGTCCCAGTTCCAAGAATGGGGACCCTTTGGGGGTGCGGGTCTTTGTTTCTTTCATTGTTTTCTTTGAAAAACATCCCCCAAATGTCCATCCTAAATATAAACCCATAATTTCCGTGGCGTCGCCTTTTTTTCTCATGTGAGGCTAAATATTGTTCTCAGTGAGCGTCGTTTTCACAACCGGCAGGAGGGAGACAGAGGCCGCCTTACCCGGGTGTGGGTCCGAATGTGCATCTTCAGCCCATCGTTCTTGCTGAACCCCTTCTCGCAGTAGGGGCACTGGTACGGACGCTCGCCTGCAAGACAGGGGACGGCGCCGGGTCAGACGCGCGCAGCACAGGGCGGGCACGGGCCGCCGGCCCCTCCCGCATGCAGGCCCGGGCCCACGTGCTCCGTCCGTGACCTGCACAGCAGGGCCCATGCGCCATGGCAGCGTGGACTGAGGGCCGGTTGTCCCTCTCGCAGACGGGGACCCGCCCGGAGCACGTCCAGGACTCAGGAACAAGCCACAGTCCCCGGCAGCAGGCCTTGTGACTCTTCCTTTCAATCCTTGAGCGGAAAGGAAATCTCCTAATCTGTGAAAAGGATTTTATATGAATCAATGTATTAACAAGCTATTTATACCCATCAGGGAGTCCCGCATTGCTCATTCTGAGTGTCTGTAATTGTGCCGCCGATACTTTGCTTCTGTTTTATTTCTATTGATTGGTTTTAGAAAGAGAGAGAAAGAGGGGGAGAGGGAGCCCGAGGAAGAGCGACACCGACGTGTTTCCCGCTTGCTCCTGTGCGCTCGTTGATTCCGGTATGTGCCCCGTCTGGGGGTCAGTCCTGCCCGCTGAGCGTATCGGTCAACCCTCTGACCAACTGAGCCACCTGCCAGGGCCCTGGCACTTGGCTTAAGTTAGGAGGGTGAGTTTCAGAAGAATTGCACTGAATGGGTGGATGTTAAACAGAACCAGTGGTAGTTAAATGACACAATAATTGATCCACACTTTCAGATACAACCAAGCACTGTCCTTGTATGAGCAGAGCTGACCTTCAGGCCGAGCGAACTCTAGGAAGGCAGGGATTTCTTCCTCACCGGGACACGGCCAGCCCCCAGACTCTGAGTTCACTCTGATGCAAGTCCAGACAACTGCTATTTTTTAATATCGCAGGTAGGTTTAGACACTGACTTGATTTCGTTCTGGCAAATCATGATGTTCAGATTTTGACTGTCATGAAAATTAATCTAAAATTAGCCCAGAGCATGGCCAGGACTCAGGAACAAGTGACAGTCCCCAGCCGCAGGGGACTAATGACATGAAGCTAAAAACTCATCTAAGTGGAAATAATAACAACCGCAGCTGCCACACACGAGGCTGCTATTAACCTCTGTTCTGCTGTGCACGGCACTCCCTGCCCAGCAGCAGCGTCATTCCGGCAACAACACTGGGACCCAGGTATTCGTGCCCTGGTTTGCAGAGGGAGAAAGTCGGGCACAGAGAGGGTGAGCAATTTGCTAAAGATAGCACAGCTGCTGGGTGGTGAAATCAGAATGTAACCCCTAACTCTGCGCCATCCTGTTCATTAATAACACGGCCATTAACTAAACGTACTGACAGAAACTCTGCTCCGGAGGTGACAGTCACCATGAACGGCCTTTCTGCCTGGCAGACGGAGACATCCATTCTAAGGGATCCAAGCTCATCAGGGAAAAGTGGGGGGTGGGGGCGGGCAAGGAATGTGCGTTGTGTGTCGAAGCAGGTCCTGCCCTCATGGGACCCTGAGCCATGAGAATGACACGCAGGTGACCGTGTCTGACACTGAGCGGTCCCGGCACCGGCTCCTGTCACGGGAGGTGAGGCTGCCGGGGGGCAGATGGAACGCGCACAGCCGCAGAGGCCCCGGGCCGCGGGTGCGGCAGCAGAATGGGGCTCACTTAGCGAGGAAATGGCGGGGAGGCGAACTACGTCCTGGCGGTCAGGACGGTGCGCGTCCATGCGTGCCGTCTTCAAACCCGTCCGGGAACCCACAGAAACATGATGCCAACGGGGAAAGGGTCGGTTTTAGGCTGATTTTAAAAAGCGTCGCCAAGCGGATCTATTCATCATCACGCAGATTTTCTGAGCGCCTGCGTCTTCTCGTTACTGCCCGGGGCCCGGGGACAGAGTTGTGGACACGTCGGCAAAACCGCTGCCTCGCCCACCGTTCCAGTGCAAAAGAAAGGCAAGAGAGATGTGCGCTACTTTCTGACATGAGAAGTGGCAGGAATGAAATGAGACCAAGGGTCCGGTTTAGGAAAGACCTCTGTAGGAGGGGCAGAAGAGGGGCCGAGCTAATAGCCAAGGCCACCAGAAAAGGCAGAAGGCCGGAATGAACGTGGTTCCCTGACGCCAGCCGAGCACTGTCCGAGCACACGACTTACACGCCGACGCCCGGCACCGTCTGGTCGTGCTGGGGCTGCCTCCACGTCCTCGTGGCCGGCCCACCTGAGAGGCGGGGCACGGTGGCGAATGTTCAGAAAGGGCTCGGCCTTCCACGGCGGACACCTGGATGCCACCTGGAACACCTCCCCAGAGCCGAGCCTGGTCCCCACACAAGTCACCCGGCATCTTTGACAACGAAGTGCCCTGTGGCAACAACCATGCCCTGGCAGATGTGGCTGAAAGCAAGAGGGAAAACATGGGAGTCTAGGTTAATGTACGTCATTAGAAGATTAACTTGCCAACGTGACCATTGTTTTAGGTCATGTAATGTTAATTAAAGACATGACGAGAACTGTGGCCCTCACCGAAGGACTGACCTACTGATATTCAAACAGCATCTTCACTTCGTGGAGGGAACCAAGTGTGTTCATGAGACAAGGACCCTAAAGCCCCTGAATACTGTCAATCCAGCCACGGCCACGGCGCCCCCTCAATGTCCAACCCCCAGCCGCAGATCCTTTCTAAAGGTCTGTGTTTAAAGAACATAAAATCAATGAAGAAAAGTCTTGTAAACCTGGATATTCTTAAATTAGGTATCTTGAGATTCTTAAATTAGACCATGGACTTAATTTAAGAAATACATTTGACTGCTTGGTCAGAAGGCTCAGAAGATCGTATTTCATTTTATGCAAATAAACACATCGACTGGAACAGATTAAGAAATAATGGCCATGATCAACTCTGAAGATAAAATATGTAAAAAAAAAAAAAAAGTTAAATGGTAAGTTTTATCTACCAAAATTTAGAAAGGAAAGTGTACAGAAAATAATCCCTATGCTTTGAAAAATCTTTAAACAAGCAGGAAGGGTTAATACATAATGTACACATTTTAAGAGATTTTGATTAAAATAAAAATGGACTATATTCAGACATTTTAATAATTTTAACTTTTATTTTGTCAGTCAGTATATTTTTAAAAGCTATGCAGATTTCAGAGAACTCTCATAATTCTCTGAAAAGATGAAAAGATTTACCTACACGGGAAAGGAAATTTAAAATGAAATAAAGTTAAAACTCTTACTTTCAATGGATCCAAATTAAATAACGTTTAAGTAATTAAATAATGCTTAAAGACAGAGTCATAGTTTTACATTCTACTTTTGAGTTTTCTAACGAAAATCAATTTTGGAAATGGCAACTTCCAAATGAAAAAAAAAAAGGCCTCACTAGTGTATTTTCATAAAAAGTAGTCTGCAAGGTTCCAAGTGGCTGCACTTGAAAAGAGATGCACGAAACGGAATTCTTTAGAAGAACTTTGTATATTTCTTTTCAACACGTATCACAGGACAGGCTTAGTTTGCTTTTCTGGACTAAGGAAATTGTCCTAGAACATCAAGGTGGCTCATGCTAAATGAAAATTAAGGCAGAAATGTAATTGTGCACGCACCGCCCAGTCGCTTTCCTGGGTTCCCCCGCCCCCGGCCCCCCCGGAGAACCTGCCCAGAGCAGACCGCGGAGGCAGGGGAGCGCTGCACTGACCCATGAGAGCCCAGCACGTCCACACTGGGCACTTTCCTACGGACGGAAATGCTTTCTTTTCCTGCAGCAACAAGAGCCACGGGACCTCGCCAACCCCACTGCCCCCCACGTGGTTCCTCCTGGAACGCTGCCGTTAACCCCGTCCTGCAGAATCTCGCTCGATCGGCAGACGTGAAACCCAAGGACACCATCTTGAAAGAAACAACAAAATCTGAACTTGACATTCACTCCTGAAATATTTCCTGAGACACCCTACCCGTAAAAATTTGAAGTGCTCACTACTGTAAGGAAGTGAGCAATAAAATATAATAATTGAGAACTGACTGAATGAGGGACCCTGACTTCTCGAAATGCTTTTACCCCTTGAATCAAAACAAACCAAGTCTTTTTTTTTTTTTTTTTTTTTTTTAATGCCTGGCTCTATGGATGGAGCTACTAGAAAGTGAAAGACATGTCCTTTTTCTTAGAAAGCTTACGGTTACGGCACCGCTTTGCCACTTTGAAGTGAGGATCACCGGGGAGCAGGAGGATTGGGGGTCCACGTGCTACTAACTCTCTCGTCTCCAAGGACCAAGAGCCAGATGTATTTACAGGTTTGAAGGCAAAACAAAACCCGAGTTTCACTGATGCAAACGAAACAGAATGAGATTCAGAATAAAAAGAGGGTAGAGCTAACAAACACCCTGAAAATGTAATTGTCCAGGGAGAGAGCGTAGAGGATTCCCCACTGAGGACGCCCTGGCTTTGGCCGGCCAGGGGTATAAGGCTGCCCATTCCCCGTCATCGCCCTGAAGCGGGCGCGGCACACACAGGAGAGGCCTCTGTCGCCCGGGGTGGCGGGAGCAAAGTGGGAGCGGCACACACAGGAGAGGCCTCCGCACCCTCAGGTCCCCGCGAAGCTTCAAGCGCGCTGGCCGAGAGAGGAAGGCCACCGGGAGCGGGCCACGCTTCTGCGCGAGGGGAGGCTTCCCAGTCGGGGCGGGCGGCGGGTAGGTGAGGGACGGCCAGGCGGCGACGGTCCTGCTCTGGTCGGGAAGCCGGGCTTTGGCTGGGCAGTCATCCACACGTGCGTCCCCCAGCTCTACGGACCCCGACCAGCAGTCTCGCAGGACCAGTATTTAGGGGCACAGACTGCGCACCGCGCTCAGCCGAGGGACGGAGCAGCCACGCCGCAGGTCCCTGCGCCCGGGGCCTCCTGGTCACAGAGCCAGCGCGGAAGGATCGAGACCATGTGACTGAGCAGCAGGAGACCCAGAAAGGGACTCCCTTCCCCTAAAAACTAGAGAAGCTGTAAGCCCTTCCCAGCCCCGATGCCCAGTTCAGAGCTGCAGAGAAAACGCAGGGAGCTGTTCCAGGGCAAACGTGCGCCCAGGCAGGGCCAGCACCTCTGAGAGGAAATCAGACCCCCTTGCTCTTCCCAGACGAAAGGAAAATGGGGGTGTTCCCAATGCCGCAGAGCTGGCCACCCATGTTATCTCCGCAATTAACCCCTCAGAGAACAAATACAGCGAAATACAGCCCCTGTCACCAGAGGAGGACTGTCTAATTCTAACACGAATGTGAAAAACGAACTTTAAATTTCCATTCGTGTTTGTAATTACTCTGTTGTTTATTTTTGTGTTAATAACGGTCACATTGTCATATAGTTATTTATAATTATTTATAGTCGCTGTTTTTTAACAAATATCCTAAAAAGGAATGAATAGCTTCCTTCAGTAAAAGTATCTGAGAGGAGAGAACAATAGTGGCTAAAATCCACACGGAGTCGAACGAAAACAACCTGGTCCTTTATTGCCAAGCTGATCACAGGGGTTTACTAAAAAGTCAGGTGTTTCCCAGGACAGTGATTTATTACCGCGTCCAAACCACCGTGGGCAAGCAGGCCTGGGGCCGAGGCGGCCCAGCCGGTGCCTATTAACCCGGGAAGCTGGTCGGAACTGCAGGCGAGTAATTAACCTTCCGGCCCCGAGCCTTAAAGCCTGAGAAGCAGCTCCTAGGGTTTCTTTCATAATTTACGAACAGCGGACGGCACTGCTGTCAGTCCGTGGATCCCGTGCGGGGTGAACCCCCGTGCTCACTGACCCCACGAAGCTGAGAGCCCCCGGGAGATGGGGCCCCGCTCTTGCAGCCGACCCACAAAGCCGCTGCCGTCCCTGTGGCGCGGGAACCCCGATGATGGATGACAGAGCTGCCGGCCAGGCCCCGGCCGCAACGGGCACCGTACTGACGGCGACAGCGGCCCCTCAGCTGTGTTCCCAGGGGACCTGCACACTGCCACCAGCGGGGACAGGAAGAGATGCTGACGGCGACACTGGTGTATCCGGGCGTGTGCCCACCTGCAATGGCACCCAGCAGGCGCGGCAGGCAGAGCGCAGCAAGGGGGCCGGTGCGGCGCGCTGTGTACGCGCCTTCCCATCTCCCTCGAACGACGCCGCGAGGCCAGCACTGCGGGGCTCAGTTTTCAGACGCGGAAACGAAGCTTGGAAGAGACCAAGCGGTGGCCCGGAGAGATGAAGCCATTTCCCGAGGCTCAGGCCCGGTGGAGGCACATAAAACGGAGCTCGGAAGCCGGTGGCGGCGCTCCGGGGCCCAGACTCCGACTGGGAACCAGCATCAGGTGCCGAGGGTGTGCAGGGGTGACTGTGTGGGGGGAGAGCTTCTCTGGGTGGGGGGGGGAGCTTCTCCGGGGGTGGCGTCAGGGGCTCAGACTCTCAGACCACAAGTAGCAAACCGCACGCCCTGAAGCTTCCAAGTCAAGCTTATTATCCTCAGTTGGCTGGTGGCCAAGGCAATGCCATCACACGTTGTGGGAGGAATGTATGCGATCCCACGGAAAGTTCAAGTTCAAGGGCAGCGGGAGGGGCTGGGCGGCATCACTAAGGAATAAGGGAGGAAAACGCCAGCCATGCACGCGGAGGCCTTGGCCAAGGGCTGGGTGCGCCACACGCAGGCTGGGCAGCGTCCGCCGAGCGCCGCATCTGGTGGGTGTGGGCCCGGTGCAGACGCTTGAACCAGCGACTGGCGGACATTCCTTTCTACTCTCAAAGTCAGGAATGTTATATTTTAATAACCAATAAAAGCAAATGTCTTGTGCCTAATTATGAAGAATGGCTTGATTTAGAGGATAGATACAAAGTTATGAAAAATAATATTTCACGCTCAATGGGATAAAAACAAAGCCGTGTCAGACTCTGCCCCACAGTACAGGCTGGTGGGAACGGGAGTGGGGGCTGGGGGACAGATGGAACGGGCAGGAGGCGAGACAGGGTACACCTGGTTCGTTATCTAAGGCAGGAAAGGATGGAGTCAATCAAAACGAGAAGGACCCGGCGACTTTTGAGATGTCTCCTTTAAACTGTCTTAACAAGGACCTCCAACAGCGACGTGAATGCTAAGATTCCTCCCAGAACTCTCAGGCAGGCTGCAATCCAGTCGCTGAGTGGTCACCCTCTTAGAGAATAACCCTCAGTCGTAAGCCGATAAACTAAGGCCCACTCTGAGAGCGCTCCTAGGGAGCGCCCTGCCTTTGACACGACCCGACGCCACCGCCCAGATGGGAAATGGCCGACGGTGCCCGTTGGCAACGAGTCGGCCGTCCCAGCTCCTCCTCATAAAGCGTAGCTGCAGCTACAGAAGAGGATCCGCTTCCCAAAGCACCGCACGGTTTGAATACAATCAAAGTGAAATCGGCCCTTCACCCTCTGGGAAAACCTCGTCGCAGGGCCGTGCACCCAAATGGATGCCAAGTCACTGAAAGGTCGAACCGTCAGTTAACAGTCATTTCCTAGAAATAAAACAAGGACTCTGTCCGACTCTCCAACACTCCAGGGGAAAACCGTGGAGACAGCAGAAGCACCGGCGGTTGTCGGGGCGGGTCTGGGGTGAACAGGCAGGGCCCCGCGGGCGGCGGGTGATGAGGGCGCCGAGTGGCACCAGGACGGACACGTGTGTCCAAACCCACAGAGCATCCAACACCAGGAGTGACCCTGACGCAGCGCGTGGGCCCTGGGGTGTGATGTGTCAGGGCGGCTGCTCCGTAACAAGCACACCCCTCGGGCGTGTAGGGGGCGTGCCTGTCGGGGGAGGGGCGCACAGGAAGCTCTCTGTCCCCTGTCCTCTGCTGTGAGCCTCCAGTGGCTCTAGAATATAAAGTCCGTTTTTAAGAAAGAATCAGTGACACTGAACAGAATGGTCCTTTCCTCCGCGCGCCACTGCCCACTAGAGAGTGAGCAAACGGGACGTTCGGTTTTTTAAACACCTTCCATTTGGCTCCAGAGCATGAAACTTCCAAACCCCTGCAATCCGGTTAGGCTTTTAGAACTTCAACCCCCCTTTCATACTGGGGGACGTGCAGCGTGTTGTAACCCTTGTGTTCACGGTAATAGCTGTGCAGCCACGGAGAAGGGACTACACAGAGATAACATAGGATCTGAGGTCAGAAGGTTTACATTGTATTTTCCTGACCAGACAGGCCATGACATTACTTCCTTGACTGGACAGGCCGTGTGCTTCTCAGGATCTCAGCTTTGTTGTGGAAAGCGAGCGTGGCCTTGGAAACCGAGCACGTGCTGTGGAAGGAAGGGACCCCCGAGGGAGGCCCGTCTGAGGGAGTCCCCCTCCTTCCTCAGCTGGTGAAAGCCAGGGGCCTGCTCTGCCCCGAGCGCGGTCAGGGACAGATGAGCACGTGCCGCGTCCCAGTGAGGGGAGAGCCGTGTGGAGTGGGCAGGACGCCTCCCCATCTCTCCCGGCTGAGACCACGCAGCAGGCTGGGGGCTCGGACAGCCTGCCTGGCTGGCTGTGATTATTCCAGCTGCTACGGGGTCGACCTCCTCACACCAAAGGGACGGGCTTCTGTTGTCTGGGGTAACCTGGGACGCCCCGGGATGGCTCCGTGAGAGGGCATGAGCACGCAGGTGCTGAACGGGCAGCGTGGCTCGTGGAGCGTCACGTCCTTGCCACAAAACGGCTCCCCGACAAATGGCAGCCGTTCGGACCTGCATATTTGGTAAACTCGGGTAGGAACGAGGTGAGCCTGTCGTTTCAGGAAGGAAGGGAGGGAGGGAAGGAGGAATTTTCACCAAACACAAGAATTAGAGAAATCAAGCAAAATTTAGAATGGAGGAAGCCTTGCATCTGCCACCACATGCTTGAGGGTAGACTTGCCAAATGACAGAGACCCCGGACAAAGACCTGGTCACTCGGCGAGACAACATTTTCCAAATGATCTGTCTGTGCATCGTGTCACGGAATCACACGTGGGGAAAGGCTCCACATGCAGGTCATACCCATGATTTTCAGCGTAACAGACAGGGGAACGTTCATGGGGTGCTGTGAGGTCCAGGCGACAGTGCCTTTAGAGAAGCACCCCTTTCTGAGTTTACAGGAGGCATTTTTAAGAGTCGGCCCCTCGCCGTCTAGAGAACGTGGACCTGCTCTCCTCTCCTCTGCCCATTCGAATGGTGTACAACTTAAGTCACGGTTACGTCCCAGCCAGGCCGTGATCGCACGATTTCCACGTTAGACATTTAATTTAGTTTGAGGAGGTTACTTAGGCAAAAATTGTCTAGAGAGAAAGACAGGATTTCACAAAACTCTAAGGGAGAGAACACGGCCAAGATTCCTAACTTGGGAGATACTGTGTAAGAGTGCCGTGTTCCTCTTCTGGAAGAATGTTGTCAGTTTTACCCCGGGTGCCGCCACTCACCTGTGTGGCTACGGATGTGGACTCTCAGCGTGCCGCTGCTGGCGAACTTCTGGCCGCAGTACGGGCAGATCTTCTCCTTTTCTCCCGTGTGTGTCTGCGTGGGGTGGATGAAGAAGAGTTGAGGACACAGGCAGAGAACGAGGTCAAGGTGACTAAGCGCCTCTGACCACGGCACATCCATTTTCCCCGGATTATGTTTCATTCAATGATTTAATATCACAATGAGATTTTAAACCATTTATCACGGGTATTCCCACTGGGTCAAAAACCCCTTTAGAACCACGCGTTAGTGTTCATTTGACAATAACTCTGTGGTTGACTTCTGAAGCCTTTACGGAGCTCCCGACCCCCAGTCAGGACAGTGCCCTCAGGGCACGTCCGTGATGTCACAAATGGCTGGGTTTTATTCTTTCTTATCTTCTTTATCGAATCATGCATCGAAAGAGGAAGGCAATACCATCATCGCTGAGCAGTAAAGATTCAGAAGAGAAAGGTCCTTAGTTCAACCTTTGGAGACAGATTGGCAAGGCCAGACACCCACATCAAGGTCACGCACATCTACGTCACCCACATCAGCGTCACCCTCGGGCGCAGTCACTTCTTCACGTCCCTCGGTGGCTATGCCAACAGGCAGAAGACCACCCCCCTCCCAGTCATCTCAAGTCAACACTAAAACCTTTCACTTGTGTGTGTGGCAGTAAGAACCTTGCTATTTAAAATATGTGCTTAAAATGTACGCATGTAACAGATGAAGGTGACCTGCTGATTTGCTCAGGGTAATCTGCGTCACACAGAAAGGTGACCTCCAAGTCACTGTGAGTAGAAACGTCATTTGAGCTGAGCAAACCCTGATCAAGACCCTGCTCTGGACAGGAAAGCCCGGGCCCTCGAGATCCGAGGGGAAGACAGCCCACCGCAGTCCCTGAAGAGCTCAGCCTGGTCCTGGGGTGGCCGAAAGGTTTGTTACGTTTTTTTCATGCGATGGCTGGAGGAGCGCTTAGTTGTCTTTAACTTCTTTTGAAACTATTTTGTTAGATTGTATTGTGACAGCTGTCACATGAGCCTTCATTTTAAAAAAGCATCAAAACTGATGAATTTTTGTGCAACCATTTTAACATTGAGGATGGAAGAAAATACGCAACGTTTTCAGCATATTATGCTCTATTATTGCAAGAAAGGGAAAAACGCAACTGAAGCCCATAAAGAGATCTGAGCAGCGTGTGGAGAAGGAGCTGTGACTGATCGAACGTGTCAGAGGTGGTCTGCGGAGTTTCCTGCTGGAGATCTCTCGCTGGACGATGCTCCACGGTCGCGTGGACCAGCTGAGGTTGACAGCGGTCACATCCGGACATTCATTGAGAACAGTCAGTGTTCTCCCACGTGGGAGAGAGCCGACTCACTCAAACTATCCAGATCAATAAAGTTATTGGTGAAAATGAAAAACGTGTTTTTATTTTATGGAAAAAAAACTAAATGGACTTTTTGGCCAACCAATACCTTCTAAATTAGCTTCAAAAACTACAAGTATTAAGGCCCTTCATAATTCCCATTAAAACACCCGTGTTCATATAAAAAACGAGGCGCTCCCACCCACGGAGCCTGTGACTGCGTCAGCAGCTCAGGGCTGTGCGGCCACACACGTGACTCCAGGTTCACTGTCACGTGAAAACTTGTCTTTTCTGAAAAGGGGAAGACATGCGCTGCAGAGCTGAAGTGAGTCATGCATTCCTTATCTGTCACTTGGAGTAACCGTGCTGATAAATGACCATAAAATGGCCGACCCCGCGATAACACACGTGCCCACGTGGCCTAAGCATGTGCCCACGCGAACGCACTGCCACCACGACTCACTTTCTTGTGGCTCCTCAGCACGGACGGGGTCACGAACGCCTTATTGCACAGCTCACAGCGGTGCTTCTTGTGCCTCTCGTGCACCACCTGCACGTGCACGTTCAAGGTGTCCTTCCGCTTGAAGGTGGCTTCACAGTGATGGCACTTGAAGGTCCTCTCACCTGAGCGGTAAGAAGCTGCGTCAGGGAAAAGCGAGCAGCAGCCGCAGGTCCCGCCCACTGCCCCGTGCACACCGGGGGTCGTCCTGTCCCCCCCAAGTTTGTGTCAGAGCTCTGACAGCTTCTCGTCACCTAAAAGCTCGTTTTTTTCACAACGGACGTCAGTTCTGTCTGCTGAGTCACGTGTGACCAGGGAAGCCCCTCGGTCCCCCCTCCTGGGAAGTGCGGGGCTGAATTCACTCCCCCGGGTACCGTGGGCTTCACGTTCCCAGGGCAGGGGCTGGGGGGCGAAGGAAGCCGAGTCTCGTGGTGACGGAGGGCCTCCGTCACGCAGGGTGCGGTGTGTTGAAGGCCTTTCCTGTCTCCGCTCAATCCCATGACTAACGCTATGGCCTC
The DNA here is from genome assembly GCF_987537825.1 of Furipterus horrens. NCBI lineage: Eukaryota > Metazoa > Chordata > Mammalia > Chiroptera > Furipteridae > Furipterus > Furipterus horrens. Next base: position 1,962,791 of record NW_028327180.1, read on the forward strand.
GGGGCGGCCGGGGACGGGCCGGCCTGGCCACAGGCGCCGGCTGGGAGGGAGGGCCCGAGGACAGACAGACAGACAGACGCGGTCAGAGCAGCCTGCCCGTCACGGGACGGGGGGCCGCACCTACTCCTGGCTCAGCACGATCTCGGGAACTTGGTCTCAGAGAGTTTGGGGGTGCAGAGCGGGGTGCCCAGAGTGGCAACTCCCCATTTACACCCTGGAGCCCCGGGTGCCTTCTCTCATGGAGAGACCTGGGCCTGCAGGGGAAGCACCCCCAGAGGCTGTGCCCAGGGCATCTGGTCCTTCATAAACGTCCACAGCTGCTGTCTCTGTAGCTCTCGTCACACCTACGTCCGACTTCTGGTGTCCCTTTGCAATGCCTTTTAAGCCACGAATATGCGCCATCAGAAGACAGCGACACCTCCCAGGAAGTGACGAGGTGCCCGCAGCCCCCGACCGTATGAGGAAGACAGACTGGTACTTGCGACAGTCTCCTGGGCACCGATTCACACACTCACGTCCTCCATCTACGTAAGAGGTGACCTCAGCTCTGACCTTCTGACACCCCCCTCCACTGGAGCCAGCACACAGAGGGACGGGGGCGCCACGTTCCATTCCACACGCGAGCACAGTCTCTCCTCCGGCACCTCCACCCTCAGCTTCAAACCGACGAGAGCCGATAGGCTGAAGTCCCAGCTAGTCCATCCCTTCTCCTGAAACTTCCTCGCTGGCATTAGAAATAAAATTTCTTCTTTCCAAAGAAAAGCTTCCTGAGCATCAGGTCAAGCTTATACGTTTTCACAGTCAGCACAAACCAGGCTCCCCGTCTGCATCCCCGTTCTGAGAGCCACTTGCCGCAGAACGGTTATCTCCTTGCTCAGGTGACAGCCGGGCGGATGGGCCCGGCCCGCGGCTGCGTGGCAACACTGGCTGATGAGAGGTCTAGCCGCTCCTCACCAGGAGGATGCAAAGCCACGCTCCGGGCGTCCCCAGGGCTGCAGGGTGACCGCACAATCTTGTCTGTGGGCCAAGACGCATCTCATTGTCCCCGTGACCCTCTGCTTCATGAAAACTTCAACAGCTGTACCATTCTGATGTTCAGGTTCAGGGGACCCCCGTATAACACGGTTGTCGGGTTCCTAACCGATGCCGTGGTGTGTGAATCCGGGTCACACGGAACAAAGAGCTCGTACAAAAAGGGGGCTTAGAGCCAACCAATAAAAAAAAATAGTATTATATTTGTATAATGAAGAGAAATAGCTTTATTGGAGCACTTTTCATCCACAGCGTTACATCCTAATATGCATTTAGTGATGTTTCCTTCGTTGTCACTACTGAGCTCCGTTAGCCGAGCGCGTTTTGTTTCTGACCAGAGACCCTCATCCTCTGAACGTCCTTCAGCGTCACCTCGGTCTCCGTGCTCTACTTTTTGCAAAGAGTGTGTGACTTTAGAGGCTTGCTTTTAGCTGCGAGGCCGTTTTATTATAAATCTCACCGTACGGCGCTGAGCACTTTGAAGTTCTCCCTTAGACTCCGGGCTCCTTCCGGCGCAAGGACCCACATTCAGGAAGCACGACCGTGCGGCTGAGTCTGGGCCTTCCTTCCCGCTTTCCAGAGTGAACGGTTTCGCTGCCTCGTCTCCATCGGGGCTCCCGTCCCCTGCGCTGTCCTGGCACGTTCCAGGGGTCGCTTCCACCCAGAACGCTCCGTCGGCTGCTCCTTCTCCCGGCAGCTCCTGGGTCTCCTCCACAGCCACGCGTGTGCGAGCGAGACCATGGGACGGAGGGGCCGCGTTTGCGGGGGCACCTGCACTTCTATTGACCAGGGAAGCTTTCTTCCCAGATCCCGTCTTATCTGTGCAATCAACTGTCAGGACACAGTGATTATTCTGCTGCCTCCGAAACATCACAGATGTGATCAGCAGTAGAACTTTTAAGTGTAGGGCTGTTTTACTGATTAAAGTGCTTGAATTAAAAGCAGGAAGTAGAAACGGGATGACGCTAGATCCCTTTCTTCTTGAATCTGAGATGCCACAGTATAGGAAATCCCTGGTTACTTTAACGTCTCAACAGTGAACCCCCTTGAAGGTTCAGCTGAGCAGAAACTTCCTTCTCTGAAACAGTTGTGTCCTTCAGTGACAGGGCTGTCACGTGCTGTTCTAAAGGCAGCTCCCGGCCTGACTGCCAGACAGGCTTCCCCTGTGTCGGTGTGCGTGACACAGGGACCCCTCACGTACCGCGGGTGTCACGGTCCAGAACCCCTGTGACAGGTGACAATCCGCGAGGCAGGAGCCTTACGTTTATTTTAGTATTTATATGTATCTTAAGGCTTTATAAACCCTTCCCACACACTTATAAACCGTTCCCAGTCCCTTATTAACCTTTCCCACACTTTTATAAACACTGCTTATGTTCTTAATCATAGTCTACACTCTTAAACCTACGTCACTTTAACAACATACGTATACAGTACCACAAAATCCCGTGATACAGCGAAAAATCCGCGATAAATATTTACATATAATATTTTTAAAACCCCGCGACACAGTGAGGTCATGCTAAGTGAACCGTGACATAGAGAGGGATGACTGTAAACCCAGAGGAAAACCGTGCCCTGCAGAGAAGTAAGAAATCGGGGCCGTGCCGCACGCAGGACGAGCGCCAGGCTGGACGTGGCTACGCCCGGCGCCGGCCCGAGGGCGCCCGCCTCCCTTCACACTACGTTGCCTCAGTTCCCCCAAGGAAGAGGTCAAGGTCGAGGCGTCTTCTGACCTCCCCAACCTCCCACGTCGGCGAGCCCATGAAGCTGCCAGAGCCTGACCGTTCACGCCTCGCGGGACGTGCCCACATCTCGATGAGCTTTGCATGCACGTAAGCCCATGAACGGCTCCTTGGATCCAAATGAAACAGTTAAAAAGGACCAAAATGTCTGTTTTAGAACAAACTTCCAAGAAACCTTGCTGAATGCAGGAAATGTTTTTCTGCACAAACGTGAACTAGTGAGAAGACGGGATAGGAAATGAAATGTCTCGTAAAATGACCTTCTGTGGGCAAACAGAGCAAGGACAGAGGACGGGAAGGTGACGTGCCGGTCCCCAGCCCCGTGTGCGCGGCAGACACTCTGCAGGCACGCACGCCCCGGGCAAGGCCAGGAGGGAGCCCCCGCCCCGCACGCCCCGCCGCGGGCCCTCGTCCGCAGGACTCACTGTTGTGGATGAGCAGGTGCCGGTGCAGGGAGAACGGGGTGCGGAACAGGGCCTTGCACTCCTCGCACTGGAACGGCCTCTCTTCCGAGTGGGTCTGCAGACAGAGACACCGAGTCAGGGGGGTGCAGACCTCCCACGTCCTCCCAGCATCGGGGCGCAGGTTCGAGAGGAGAAGAAGGACAGAAAGGGCCGCGGAAGGGATCCTGCCTCTCCTGGTGACCTTCTTGCACCCTAAAGCCATTGGCGCGGATACGCTGTGTTCGCAGGAGGAAGCGGCCGCGCCTTCCGAGGCTCCCGGGAAGGAGACACCCGGCAGGGCTCCCACCGGCCTCCACGCGCACTCGGGGATCTCTCCGGCCCGCCCCTGAGCCCCGCAGCTGCGCGGTCTGAGACGGGAGCCCCTCATCGCTGTGCAGGCCGGGGCTGCAGGCCCGTGTGTCACACCCTCGTCCCCGTCCCCGACATCAGTGGGTGACGTCAGGGCAGTTTTCATCCTGGGTGACGCTTCTCCCCACATTAAACCAGGCATCACGTTGTAATTCACACGAGGAAACGTGCATTCAGTGTTTATTTTGTGTCAGATGCTAACGTTTCCCGCGAATTATTTCACTGAATCCTCGCAGTGATTCGATGAGGGAGATCACGCTCATCGCCCCCAATGACAGGTGAGAAAACCTGGCTCACATGGAAGCAGCTTAAACACGCAACACACAAAATCTCCTGCTGAACAAGGGACGGCAGAAACCCCCCGGCTGACCAAACCCAGAAACCCGACCACAGAGCGAAGCCCGGCTTTCCGTCCCCACAGCACAGACCAGGGAATAACCCGCCCGCCCGCCGCCGACGGCAAGGGAAGGGCGGTGTCGGGAATGACACGGGGCGCCCGTGTCCCAATCAAACACATCACACGGGCGGCGGGTTTTTACGACGCGTGTGGCAGAAACATAAAGGGGCTCATTTAAAGGAAAGTCGCTTTACTGACGACACAGGGGGTCACACATCTGCTTAGCCTACGGGACCCTGTAACACCGGGACACAAGCGTCACCCGCGACAGTGGTGCCGGGGAGAAGGGCGTCATCGCACCTGGTGTCAGTTTTGAAAAATACAGAGAAAGGACGGGAGGAGCACACGCCTAAAAACGAGGGAAAAGTGCAGACATCCAACTGGGTGCCAGGGCGGCCGGCGCGGCTGTGTCCCCGCCCGGGCGCGCGGGGCCGGGTCCAAGGGACGGCAGGCGGCAAGGAGGTGACGAGGCAGGCCCGTCTGAGACGCCAGCAGGCAAACCTACGCAGGCGTCGGTGCGCCTGCCCTTTTGTTTCTGCCTGAAGCTGAAACTGAAATCATAATGTTTCAAATGATTTTTAAAAAGGTGTCTTTGAAACGTACCCCCCAAACACTGAAATGCCCACGACCGACCCTGGCTTGAACGGCGGGTGTTCTTCTCTCTTTCCGTTTCTTTCCTTTCCCCTTTCTTACTTTATTGTAAGAATATAGTACATAACACACATAACCTCCTAAATCTGTGTGACCTCACTGTTTACGTCATTGGTAAGGCTTCCTGTCCACAGTCCGCCCTCAGCACGTAAGCATCTGGGGGTCAAAGTAAATAACAAGTGATGTGCGAAGACAGTGTACACATGGTCCTCACACAGCATGCTCACAGGAGCCACAATCAATAAGCAAATACCAGTCACATCACAAATACATTTTAACATGCAGTTCTAAGATGTCAGGTGTGCTCCGGGACAGTGGACCTGGAAGGAGGGACCGGAGTGGGAGGTGACGGGCACGGGCGTGATGACAATGCGCAGTCACCGGGGACGGGAAAGGGGTGTGGGACCGAAGGTGGTGTCATTCTGCAGAGGGCAGGGCCTTTCGGGGCTGCCTCTGCGTTCCGAACGGGGCAGAGACTACAGAGAGACACAGGGACAACTCTAGGCGTCTGTCATCCACAGAAATGGGAAACTCCAAAAGAGAGGTTATCGGGAGCAAAGAGAATGAAAGGTCATTTTGAGAGTCGTTCACTGGGCCAGAAAGATGCCAGTGAGGTACCCAATAAGCACCGTAAATGGGGGTCTGAAGCTTGGGAGGAAAACAATACGTCCTTTGGAATTCCTCAGCACAGACTTGGCAGCAGAAGTCCTGGCTGTCGCTGGCACAGAGGAGACAGGAGCGGTCCAGCCCGACTGTCCAGGACCCCCCGGGGAGGGGCGCCAGTGCTCAGAGAACCCAGGAGACCCGGCCGCGCAGACTGTGACGGGCACCACAGAGAAGAGCAGTTCAGAGAGGGAAGATGAGCAAGCAGGGCCCACGTCCCAGAAAGAAGGGGGAGAATAAAGGCGCATAATCAGTGCAGGTCTGATGAGGACTGGATGACGCTCTGTTTGTGGGGACAACGGAGGACAGAAACGGGTCCCGGGGTCACAGCCCAAGCAGGGGGTGACATCTCAGCAAGGTCTTCTCCAACTGTTCGAGGGACAGCCCGCGCCAGACCTACAGAACCTTCTTTAAAAGACAGACAATCAGAAATCGCATCAGCGATCAGCAAGGAAAGAACGTGACAATGTAACAAGATTTACCTTCTTGTGGTTCTTGTAAACATTCCTGTGGGCAAACCCCTTCCCGCAGAGCTTGCATTTGTAAGGCTTGTCTTCACTGTGGATGACTTTGTGGGCGCCCACCTGGTCGAGCCTCTTGAAAGATTTATTACAAATCTCACAATTGTAGGGTCGTTTCTCTGTGAAAAAGGAGCGGAGACAATCTCACATCTACATCAAGTAAAGGATAAAAGAGAAACGGCCGTACTTCACATAACGTCTCCTGGAACGGCAACCAAAATGTGAGCAAAACCATGGACGGCACCTCCCGCCCCACCGCTCTGCGTAGGCACGCGCCTGATCACCATAAAACTGCAAGCGTGCTCCTTGTGGCCCGACTTGCAAACTAAGTGTCTACAGTCGCTGGAATAGAGAGATTTGAACTCAATGAAGAAACCCCCCTTCCAAAGGAAAACTCTGCCGACAGGTGTGAGTTGATGTCAGGCCCTCAACCCCAACGCTAGGAGCGGCCCGACGGACAGACGGACAGACGGAGAGGCCGCACCTGCCTCCGGCTGGGCCCAGCGGACCTTGCACAGGCGGGGCTCCTGCGTCTCCGCAGAAACTCACCCTCGGGGGCTTGTGTGAAACCCACGTGTATACAATGTTCGTGGAAGGCTGGCAGCGAGGTGAGAAAATACCATGTGTTTCCAACAGCATCTGAAGGGCACTCGTCACTGTCTCCTACTGCGTTTGCCAAACTATCCGTATCTCCAAAACATTGGGACTTGAATGGCCTCAAGACATAGACAGCCTCAGCTCTGGAAAGAGGCTTCCTTAAGCAAAAATTATTTCCAGAGCTGATTTGTTTTAAGTCTCTGTAACAGACTTAATTATTATGCAACCTTGCTTCAGCAGAAACTATGGCTTTAAAAACTCAAGACTCTGCAAATGTCTCTGTGCTCCTCTCACGAGCGTTCGCGAGCACCTCGGTCGGAATGTCGAAGCCCCTCGAGACGCAGGAACGGGAGCCGCCGCTCAGAGCCGGGCGCTCCGCAGGAACGGCTCTCCCTGACCCTCCGCCTCCACGGCCGCCCCAAGGCGGACGAGCCTGTCTCACAGATGAAGAACACAGCCACGGAGGCCCAAGGGGGACTGAGGACCAAGTTAAATGGTGGCTTCGGGGACCTTCCAAATCCTTTCATCCAGCCCCTCTGCTCTATAAACAGACTGAGGTCTAGGGGGGTTACGTAATGTGTTCAAACTCCCCCGGCCAGACGGGCTGAGCTAGAACTGACAGCGGGTCTGCTGCCTGCCACTCCAGGGCTCCTGAAAGTGACAGGGGGCCATCTGCAGTGACTTCAGGATACGTTTTAAAAATGAGTACTTTACCTGAGTGAGTGATCATATGACGCTTTAGCTGATTCGCTGAAATAAACTTCTTCCTACATTCTTGGCAATCAAAGATCTCATGAATCTGCAAAAGGTTAAATTGGCGGTTAAATCAGCTGTCAAAGCCGAATGAGGTATGCGGAGCTCGGGTAACAGCATCGATGCACGGACAGGCGCCACTGCAGTGACCAGCCCGGGTGTTACAGCCCAGCCCCGATTTATTCGTGCTGCCCCGTGTCAGCTGAGACCGCGGTGAGTCTACAGTACAGGGTCACAATGTGTCATCAGAAGCACGCAAGAGTCCACACTGTTTCCATATGTGATACTGCTGACTGCCTTCATACATACTAGATGTATCCTCTCTGTACACACGGCCGCTGGCGTATTATGTTAGCGCTTCGTTGTGCCCCAGCTGAGACTTGGAAATGTGAGGCCTGCAGGTGACAATGCCCGTTACCGCGGCCAACAGTGATTTAAACATGCATGAGTGTGCTCACAGTGCGGGAGGCCACGCCGGTGACCATGAGAAGACCTGTGGCTCTGAAGCGCGTTCAGTTCACAGGGAGCCTCTCGCACGACGGGAGGACGGGAGAAAAGGAAAAGGTCAGACACCAGAGTAAGTGGGGGACAACCGGAGCAAAGGACTGGCTCACAGAGAAATTACAGCTGCATCTCAGGGTTCATTCTCCCCCTCGCAGATACCACTCAGAGCAGTTAGACGCGGGGTGAAGAGAGTAAGTCCAGGGTATCATCAAAAGCGACATCCAAGCCCTGGCCGCTGTGGCTCAGTGGATTGAGCGTCGGCCTGCGAACCAAGTGTCGCTGGTTCGATTCCCTGTCAGGGCACACGACTAGGTTGCACGTCAGGTCACCAGTTGGAGGCGCGAGTGAGAGGCAACCACACAGTGATGTTTCTCTCCCTCTCTTCTCCTTTCCCCTCTCTCTAAAAATAAATAAATAAATAAATAATTTGGAAAAAAAAAAAAAGTGACGTCCAGGGTTCTAACAGGACCGCGCTGGATAAAGCCTTAGACAGGGAGCATCAAGCTTCCCAATGAACAAGAGCACCCACGGGCCTGGCTGAAGATGCACAAGGGACTTCGGTGAAGGCCTGGTTTTGTTTCAGCCTCATTGAAGGCAGAGCTCAGCACACCCCAGGCCAGGCCGGCAGCGGCCCCTGTGCAGGCATCCAGGCCACCTCGGCCACCTCTGCTGAGCAGCGAGGGCCTCATGGAGAGGTCAGGGCAGAGGCCCCGACCTCGACAGCAGTGAGCAACAGGGGGAAGACTGTGGCCTCCTGGGAAATCGCTCCCTCGATCCAACGGGCCCTAAAGAGATGGGACAGGGTGCGGACCCAGAACCCAGGTCTGCAGTCTGGGCCTTAATTCTGTGCCCAACCACACGGCAGGTCGGAGGCTGCCAACCCACCTTCCGCTCCGGGCAGCGCCAACTCTGGGTGCGTCTGTAAGCTCCACTGGGCAAAGCAGGGCCAGGGCAGGAAACGAGGCCGAAGCAGGCCGATGCCGCGCCACGAGCCTGGCTCCCACCCCGTGACGCAGGGGCATCTCCTCTGACCGGGGTGTGTGGGGTCCCTCAGAAAGCAGTGTGGGGTCCGCACGGATGCCCAGAGGCAAGCACTGCATGGCCCAGAAGGAAGACCTGGCCAGAGCCGTGGGGAAGGCAGGCCCTCCAGCCAGCACAGACCCTCACAGAGGCCGGCTGAGCACAGTGCTCTGGCCGGGGCCGCGTACGCACAGAGAGAGCGGGTTTGTGTTCTTAAACCCTGCGTTTCTCTGATACATCACAGTGCCCCTTCTAACGACAAGTTCTGCTAAAGAAGACGATAGGCTGGCTCAGCCATACCTAAATGAACTCACATTTACTGTATTTTCATTTTTAATGTTCAGCTTTTATTAGCATAAAAAAAAACGTAAAAATTATTAGTGCACATATAAAGTGGAAACTGTTAAAAATACTGGAGAATAATAATCATATTTGTTTACTCCTTAATGCTCATAGCTTCTGAAACATGAAACATTCTTAAAGGTTGAATTGAACAGATAGTCCCCAAATAAAAGAGAGCATTTATTGTGCACATATTTACAGTGGAAAATTGAGGCCAAACCTATTTTCAAAACTCTTAAAAAAGGTTTGATAAAACGATCAGATTTAAAGTGAAAATGATAGGCAATGCTATTTATTTATGCCTACTACCAAGTAACATACATTTTGTAAAATGTCCAATGTACTAAATTGATATGGAGGGTAGTGACTTAAATTTCAAGTCCCAAATTAAATAATTTTCAAGAAAGATCACAGTATATCTTATTGGAATATAGGATAGTATATAGTAATGTACGATACCACGCTGGCTGAAAAGGTAATTTGGCATCTCTTAGAGCACCACCTACTGGCAATGTGAAATACTGCAACCAACCTCTATTAGACATCAGATGTCCCCAACTATAATGGGGTCAGTCACCACTGCCTGTGGTTTCAGAAAGGCCAAGCTAGAGGAGCTCTGCTGCTCTGGAGGATGTGCCACATCGAGCTAATCAGTTATTAATATTCTGCAGAGACCATTGAGGTGCTGTGCTCCACCACCCCCAGGTAGGGCTGAGACCTTCCAAGGTCTGAACAAACAGCACCTGATAAAGCTTGTAGGTGAGGACCCGCCAAATATGACCTGCATTCAAGAACTAGTTCTCCTAATTCTGAGCAGTAACCAAAATAATCTTTGGAAGAACCTACTCTGCTGCTCTCAGTCTCACATCTCAGAATGTGTTTGTATTTAAGTTAATGACAAGCTCTGTCTTTACGATATAAAAAAATCATCTTAAATGTACATGGCAGACCCCATAAATGACTTAGAACAATCTCATGCTTTGACGAGCCTTCATCGTGATCTTACTAACCTTTCTATGTTCCTGCAGGCTTGAGGCTGAAGAACACTTTTTATTGCACACTGAACATACAAGCTTCTTCTTAGGATCTCCTAAAACAGAAACAAAATCCCATCGTGATTTAAATGAGAGTATTGAGGGGCAGCAGATGCAGCACTCCTGTTTCTCTCCTCCCCACAGCTTCTCTTCTTCATTCTAGAGCTGGAGACCTCGCTCCTCTGAGCAGACATACGGGGACAGTTTAGGACTGTGCACCTGAGCACGAAGACAAATGCTGTCTCCCATAAATGCCACATCTCACAGGTGGCACCCACAGACTCCGAGCCAAGCAGAAGGGCAGGAAGTGGGGTCAGGCAGTGAGCCCTTCTCTCTGTGTCCTGCTGGGTGACCGTGAAGATTCTTACCACTCTACCAGCGTCCCTAGGTCCAAGGACAACCGCACCTGGAAAGCCAAAACTAGCCTTTATCCTCTTTTAGTTTCCCTGTATTCAGGTAAATCTGGTATTTGGCTTCATATTCAATTTTCAAAAGTATTAAGAACACGTTCCTTACAAAGGCAGGAGATGCGTGATTCATCCAATGGGAATGAATACAAAGTCACTTAATTGCGGCGAGTTTCAGCACGAGGCAGGCTGAGCATGCTTCTAGGAACGGGTCTGAAAACCCACCCCTCCGTGCACAGTTTCTACGGGAAAATGGGATGCTCATTTAAAAATTCAGCGTCTCTCTTCTTGGCATCTTGAACTCCTACCACTAACAAGAACCATTTGTGGTAAAAGCTGCAAGACCTCGTTCCCGGACGACTTGCCTTTCTGGTAAAGGGTCCCACAGCCCCAAGTGTGAACCCTGCTCTGCTTCTGAAAACAGGATCTTCTTTCCCCAGGAGTCCGTACAGGCCGCAGAGGAGGGACAGCAAGAGAGGCAAGGAAAGGGACCGTCTGTGGGCCAACCGCAGCGAAAGGTGGGCTCAGTGACCTTGGACTGTAAGCAGAGAGCTCCACCTTTTCTAGGGCCGACAAAATATAGCAAAATGAAAGCTTTGCATTGCCAACTGTTGCCTACAGGGTCAGCATGACTCTCCTGAAAGAGTAACATGATGAGAGCCGTGGCCGATTACAAGAAGCCTCCAAGAAAGGACGGCTACATAAGACAGCCCGAAGACCACATGTCCCGTCACGCGCGGGAACGCAAGTTTCCAGAGACAGTTTCTGCAAGCATCTGGCTTTTCACTCAGTTCAGCGGAGTTGATGTTACAAATGACAAGAGAGATTTGTTATAATGCGTTACAGACGAAGATGGAGAAAATGAAGAACAGCATTTTAAACACAACAGCTTTAAAAAAAAAAACTATGAAGACAGGTCTATTCAAAACCCAGGCTTGCCTTTTGCCGGCATGGGGAAGCCCAGGGACAATGGGAGCAGAAAAACGCCACCTCCCTTAGATCAGCCACATTCCTCCAAGAGGATGTCGGGGCCGAGAGAGTCGGAGCGATGGCGCACCTGCAGCTGTCCCGCTCGGCACTCACCCCTACGGGGCCACCCCGGCCAGGGGCAATGCAGGGGCCGGCACCCACGCACACACCAGCTTCTAGGTGTTGGCCTCAAAGGACCCGTGCAGGAGACCGAGGCGGACACCATCACCCCTTCCTCCTGAGTGCGGGGACACACAGGACGGGAGAAGAGACACCCAGTGTCCTCATACCAGGAAAGGCTGCTCCTCCCACTCCCAGAAGCCGAGGGCAACAGGAAGACAGCACGTGAGGAAGTGCGGGCGCAGGGGGGCGGCCCGCGAACCTCCGCCTCCTTCAAGGCCAGGGCTCCGGGCAGGGAAAGGTTTGCAGTGACGCTGCAGCCGTTGCTCTGCTGGGCGCAGCGCCGTGGATGCGATCCCTGGACCGAACCCTCTCCCGTGTGCTAACAGCCGAAACCCGAGGGGCAGTCCCACTTGATGTTTGCTTCACTGTTTATCGAGCCATTAAGAATTCTAATAGCATCTGCTTTGCTAACCCAACACCCAATTCCCATCTCAAAACGGAGTGGGCCGTTTTCTCCGACACAGAATCCCATGGCAACCACGCGAAGGCAGAGGGCGCCGCTTAATGGTTCACAGCTGCTGAGAGGAAAGTTCAGGGGACGAAACACAGTTACCCCTCAAACACACCCAGTCCGAGAGCACCTGACTGCCGAGCACCCCTGGACTCTAGCGCGGGTGTCCAGTTTGGATGACCTCAGACGGGAAAATGGCACGTTCTGCCGAGATCAACCCAAAAAGGGAAAGAGCTTCGGGGGAGAGGGGACCGGCGCTGCCGGAGCCCCCATCTGGGTGGGCGGCGGGGCCAAGGCCCGCTTTCTGCTCCGCAGGGACAAGGACAGACGGACGGACGGCGCAGCCGGGGCTTCTCACCGGCGTGGACATTTTCCTGGTGTCTCCGCAGGGCGTCCCTGCTCTTCAGCCTCTTCCCGCAGCTGCCGGCCTTGCACACAAAGCTGGCTCTGCTCCGGCAAGTCCCCTGGTGCTGCTCACAACTGCGGGACAGGGAGGGGCCGGGGGGAGGGGGGGGGGTGCTGTGAAGCACTCGGGGTCACTGCCTGCATCCCCTGGGCAGCTAAGTGGGGAAGCAGTCCCAGTCTGGGGCCCACGGTACCAATGCACGAAGACCCTGAAAGCGCGCCGCCCGCCAGGACCCCCTCTCCCGTGGCCGCGCCCTGCTCGCCCCGCACAGACCTGGACGCCGAGCTGAGCGGGGAGTCACAGGCGGAGCACTGGGGACGTCGGGAAGACCCCTTCACACGGCTCCGTGCCGGGCACTGGAGGATGCTGGGGACACAGAAAAGACAGGGAACAGGAGCCACTGTCCCGGATCAAAACGCACGACCGCAGCTGCGCTCTGAATGGAGTCACATGCGACGTCCCCCTTCTTACTCCATCTCTTGCCCTTTAAGACTTTTACCAGAAGCATCTTCGGTATAGAGTGTATAACAGGAAACTCAAGCCACGCTGACTGGACTGCAGCTTTCACGTCCGTTTAAGGTGGACAGCCCTTGGTTTGTGTTAAAGAGCTTATAATGGAATTTCCAAATGTTTAATCTCTTGTTATTATAAAAATTTAACCTATTTCAGTTTAAAAGTTTTGAGCGGACATTTTTCATCTCAAATTTCATAAGCCAAAATGGATGCTGAGAGCACATGGCAATAGCTTGACAATGAAATGTAGCATATTTCAAAATTTTCCCTTAAAGAATAAAAAAATGATGCGTGACGCGTGTGTGAAAGATTTCTGGCTCGTACGCAGAGGCACTCTGTTAAAAATGGAAATTTACAAGTATACGTATCTACTTTCTCAGTTTTAATAACTCCTGACACCGTCCGCTGCCTCCAGAGACACTGACGTGCTGGTCGTACATACACAGAGCGATAAGGGGCCCACGGCCTGACGGGTTCCCGTTTCAGCAACCCGCCCCAGCTGCGGGGAGTCCGCCCTGGTCCCCCAAAATCCCCACGTCCCCTGGGGTCTGAACTCGCCCGTCTCCCACGCGTCCCCGGACGGATCGCAGCGGGCGTACCGAGGAGGGCCCCTCACAGCCCCCGCCGCGTGCGCGTGTCTGATTGCAGAGGAGGGACGCGTGGGTTTGCTCTTAGGGATGGAGACAGAGGCTGACGCGCACGGGCAACGTTTACTTGCTAAGCGCCCCGCGAGAACGTGTCAGAAGGCCCCCTGCGCCCGTACGCACTGTCGCTGCAAAGCCTGCGTCACCGGGAACTTCTTCCCGCAGCCCCTGCATGTGAACCCCTTCTCCTCGCCGGGCGTCTGGTGCAGACTGAGGAGGTGCTCGGCCAGCACCTCCTCGCTGGGGAAGCTGGCCTCACACTGGGGACAGGCGTGGTCCTCGCCGCAGCCGACGCCGTCTGCACGGGGACAAGGGCACAGGGGCATCGGGTGAAATCAAATGAACCGCTCAGTTTTTCCCTCATTTTAAAATCACATTCATTGTGCTTAATGGTATCAGAACTGTAAAATCTTATTATTATCTCCATGAATATTAATAGTGTTATCCACAAAAAGTAGTAGGAAGTGTTGCTAGAGAGAAATACTCCTTTTTTAAAATCATTCACTTGTATTCTACCAAATTATTATAAATTCAGTTTTTAATTCACCCTGTAATGCTAACTGTTCACTTCAAAGCGAATTGGGAAGCAAAAGATTTCCCCGAATTGGGTCATCCTGAGTTCTCATTTAGATGCACGAAGAGACAAATCCAGGCGAGAAAAACTAGGCTGAATCGCCGAGGGGGCTGTCACGTCGCCGGGAGATGACCGAGGTCCAAAGCAGGCCGGCGAGGGCAGGGGGGGTCGCCGCTCCGCCATGCCGCCCGGCCCGCCCGCACGGCTCTCCCCAGGGGTCCCAAAGAGTGTCTTTTTATCCCATATCCTTTCCGATTAACCAAGGAGATGAGAGTCGGAAAACGCAGAAAACATGCAGGAAGTGAATGCCGCCCCCTAATGAAGAGACAAGCACTATAACCTCCTTCTGTCTCGTGTGCCACGCACGGCCTAGGAAGAGCGGCATTCATGGTCACACTTCGCGTGTGATGTGTCGCTCTTTTATTCTGTGGAAAACGGAAAAGCACGGCTGCCCTAAGTGAAGGCCCGGGACTTGTTTGACAGTCTCTCCGCCGTCAGACGTCTGGGCGGCTTTGTTTTTGCTGGTTGTTCAGTGGTTTGGGTTTGGGTTTAGAGTTTTGTTTTTGTAAACGAAACTCTGAAGTCTCTAAAAAAAAATAGCAACACTGTAAGTACCTAAATCATATGTTTTAAAAATCTATTTTCTGTTGATTCTTTTCAGAAAAACAATGAAAACGGGTATTTTGTTAACGAAAGAAAAGCAGGGGCTTTCCTCGGTAAGTAGGAGGCCGTAAGTTTAGACCATGGCCACAGTTCTCAACAGGCCCCAGGGGCAGTGGAGCCGAGAATACACACAGAAACAAAGAAAGCACAGAAAACACAAAAATAATTCCCATCACTCAACAGGTGACAGTCCAGACAGCCCACGCACGCCTGACAAACGGAACAGCCCGCCTGCCTCGGCTTCCCCGCCACTGATCCAAGTGCAATAAAGAGGCAAGCGCTGGATGGCCGCGCTGGGAACACGCCTCCTTCCTCAGACAATGACAGAGAGAGCTCACGTAAATGACCTCTCTCCCGTGGTGACTAGAGAGACCAGTGTCCCCTGGGAAGTGGCCTTGCTCCACGGATGGAGAAAGACTCCGGAGTAAGTATGTGGAGCCCGGTGACATCATTCCTGCTTCCCTGCAGCCCTGTCGGCAGCGAAGCACCACGGAGCAGGGTCAGGCCCGGCGGTGACTGCTGGGGGCAGACCGTGGACCCAGCTCCTGGGCGCAGGGCAGGTCTGACCAGGTCTGACCAGAGGTCCTCACGAGCCGCTGGCCACCCAGCTAGGGCGTCCCGGCCACCCCGCAGGTTTTCAGGGGCCCTGGGTTCTCAGAGAATCTCAGGCAAGAGCAAGGCCTAGAACAGTCCCAGATGGCCCTCTGCACACCTGTGCCCCTGTCTTCCCGCACGCAGGTGAGCACGGCAAGTCTCAGAGAGGCGGTGGCCGGCCAGGTCCCAGGGCAGCAGGTCCAGGGCTGGAGCACGAGTCCTCACTCCTGGTCACCCCACTGCCCCGGGACCACGGGGAGCTTCCTGGGACCGTGGCAGCAACACGGGGCGCATCTCCCCCTACCCCCGCCCCCCTGCCCCGTGCCAGCTTGCTCCTCCTGCTGGAAGGAAGTGGGGCACACAGCCGGACACCCTCAGAGAGCAGTGCTGAGCGAACCTTAGACGGTGCGACCCTAACACACCCCGGTCCTGTTTCTCTGGCACTTCCACCCTCGCAGACGGCCAACGGCGGGGGCACCTGTCCCGCCAGGGGCCGGCCTCCCTCAGCGTGTTTACCTTCCCCTTCCTGGGTCACCGTGGCCGCCGGCTGCTCGTCCTCCTCGGCCTCCATGTCGCTGTCCAGGTAGCCAATCAGCAGCTCCGTGTCTGTTTCTATATCTTCAACGGCCAAGTAGAAAATATTTTCTCCTTCCTGCAGCAACATGAAAACACACACAGTGCACCTAACAGCTCTGCGCCCGTGGTGAGGCCACTGCTGGGCCATCCGCTCACTGCTGCCAGGGACTCGCGACTCCTTCTACGGCCCCGGAGGACCGGCCCCTTCGAGAGTGCCTGTTGCTTTTGTTTTATGTCCAGGTAGTCTGGACACTGAGAAGGAATCTGACGATGTTCAGTCACCTTCACACAGAGCGCAAGCAGCGATTATGGACAACGACATTTCTACGCATCCAGTGCAATAAGGATAATGGTTTAAACTTCTAGAGGGAATTCTGCATCAGTGGTTGGCCGTACGCAGTCCAGCCTGAGAGACCCGTCAACGCAGCAGAAAGTACTTGGGTCAGGGACGGTGTCGGAGAGCAATGAGATATCAGTGAGGTCATTCTGAAGAACATTTAACGCAAAACTGGAAGAGAAGTGAACTTTCAAGTTACACCACAAGCCAACAGCGCTGCCGAGGAGCCGCGAGAGAATTTCCAAAACGCTGGACCAGAAACAGAGGGAAGACGAGGCCCCGGGCCGCCTGAGCCACCGCGGCACCTCCATCCCACTCCAGGGACAGGAGGGAGGAGAAAGCAAGCCCCACCAACACACCGATGCTCTTCAGAAGGTTCTAGAAGGCAGAGACCCCGTCACTCCTGTGGAAGAGATCTCAGCCCTAAGAGATCGAGAAGAGGACGGCTGCAGAGAACTCCGCAGGGAACCTGCTGAAACACCAAGTCCCCGTGGGCCAGGGCCGGTCCCCAGGGAGGCCAGGACAGGGCAGGAGTGCCGCCATGGCTGTCACGCACCTGGGGTTGGCTCTGGGTGGGGTCCCAGGGTGGCTGCTGGGGGCAGAGGGGAGCAAAGCCCAGCCTGGATCTGCTGAATCCCGGCGGTGGGCCAGCAGAGGAGGAGATGGGACAACTGGCTCCCCGGGGGTAGAAATTCCGTCACGGCCAGCACACAGCGCGCCACCTCCCTGGTGACATCAGCGCTCACGCTGCGGAGGCGAACCGAGAGGAGGAGGAAGGGGTGAACAGGGAGGAAGAGAAATGGATGTACATCCGTATGTCTGTATGCATGTCTGTATGCACACGTGTATGCATGCACAGGCACCGCCCCCATGAAACACTGGAGAACAGGCATCACACTGTCACACACTCATCCTTCCTTTCCAGGTGGCAGGAGGGACGGTCTGCATTCAAGGCTGCTGTAGACTCCTCCCACGGACAGATCTCTTTGTCGTGAGAAAAACAACAGGCGTTAGAAACGCCGTGGAAGACACGGAAAAGGTGCTCGGATGTTATTTCTAACTAAAAGCACGGAATTAACGTCTGTACAGTTGTTCCTCTCGGTGCAGCTGAAACAAACAAGAACCGACGTCAGCTCTCAGCCAGAGGGAGGTCTCTCGTTAAGGTGACTCAGGGCTGTACGTCCCAGGGGCCCGGAACCGCTTGCTAAGTCGCCCGCAGCAATGAAGGACCCAGCTACTGAAGGCTTCAGAGTGCACTCGTCGGTCTTGGCGCCTATGGAGACCCTGTCTCACACGGTAGTCACTAACTCCGTGACGGCCTTCGCAGCGCCAAGAAAAGATAGCAGTTTTTAATTTTAAAACAGGATACATTAAACTACCATCTCAAGACACGGCCAGCCTGTTCAGGGGATCGACAGGAAAAGACCATGTCAGTAGCGCAGGCTGGCGTCCACACGTGGACGACGCAGGGGACCGCGCTGGGGTGCTGGTGAAGGCAGCACGCGCTGCACGGGAACAGCAGCGGGCTGAGAAAGCCCGGCCCACCCGACTGAAATGACGAGCGGAGGTCCGCACCAAGGGGACCGCTGCAGACCCGGCGCCGGGCGTGCGGACGGGACGCTCTAGACCCGCGGGACGCGGGGGGTAGAGTTTGGACCATGGCTCCCGGGATTCTGCGTCCACGCGCGGGACCAGCCAGGGGCCCCTGGTGGCAGATGGCCGTGGAGAAAGCCCCGTCTGTGCCCAAACACATCCAAACCGCCGCTCTGTTCAGACTCTCATCAGACCTCCCCGCTGTGCCAGGCTGAAGTGTCGCCCGAGGGGGCCCCCGGAAAACTGCCTGAGTCTCCGTCCTCCCACGAGGCAGAGCGAGGAGAGCAAACACTAAGGAACCACACAGGTCTCCTGGTGACGGGAGCCACCCTGGCTGCAGAACCGGGGTGGGACCGTGTCAACAACACCCGGCGCTCAGCCCAAGGCCTGGGGCCCTTTCCCCTCAGACAGCCCGTCCCTACACCCTCACCCCCCGCGGGAGGTCACCGGGACCCGACCGAGTCTCCAGATGCTGCTCCAAGCCACCTCTCATTTATGTCAAAAATACCTTGCAAAAAGGCCCAGGCAAGATCAAGGAAAATACAGCCGTAAGAACATGAGCTGTGGCACTCTCGTCAAGTTATGACTTCCAGGGACCTCATTCTGCCTTGAAACGAATCGTTTTCTATCCCCAAAGAGGAGAAGCTTTTGAACGCCTACAGAAGAACACTGAGGTCGCAGACACATTTTGGCCTGTAGTGCAGTAAAATCAACGTTCAGGAAGACTCACCCACTTCTCATCGAGCTCCGGGACTCTTCTGGTTTGTTCTAAGCCACAGCTTTCATTCTTAGAACGTTCTGGTTTACTTGGAAATGGTTTTCAGAAGGCTGACCCCAGTTCGTCCCATTATTCCGAAATGCATGCATGTGGGGAGAACTCTTCGCCTATGCGTCCTTTCTCAGTAACTCAGATACTGAAATCATCATTTCCAAAGCAATTTCCCAAAATCAGATAAATTGCACAACTAGAAATATAATCAAGTCTCCAAAGAGAATGTCCAGTCCTCTGCCAAAACAGACCTTGAATTCTTACTCCCTCGTCCCCGCCCCGCCAGAGAGCGAACTGGAGCAAGTATCGACGTTTCCCACCAGAAAGCCGCGCAGCCACAAATGGTTCCCATTTACCCCACTCCCGGGACATGCCGCTCAGATGAGACATTTCCTGAGTACCCCAAATTCCAGATGCAGTTTGGAACGCAAGGGGTTCATAACGTGGCGCAGGACAGTAAGCTCCTCGCGCACCGGCTCCGTGTCTCTGGAATGCCGTCCTCGGGAGGGTGTCCCGCCCCTCGGGAGGCTGACCGCGGGCCCAGGTCTGACGCTCTCTGCCCTGGGGCAGGCGTGACTTTGAACCCTGCGGCGCCGGCTACCCCAGCTACTGTTCAGGGAGGAAAAACGCCACGTCGGGGGCGCCGGCAGAGATCCGCATTGTGCCCCGTGGGCACAGGGCACCCCCACCCCCCAGCAAAGGGCAGCGCGGGGTGAGAAGGAATTCAGGCCCTGTCACCACCTCCGCCCCCAAGACGCCCCCAGGGCCGGGCAGCAGACACTGCCGATTCTGATTCTGCTCCCGTGGGAAGCTCCACAGAGCCTCCGGCTGCTCTGAGTCCCATTCGCGTCCTCCCCACGTCACGCCTCAGTGGGTGAGCAGTCACCTCTTGGACATGAAGTTGCGAGAGCCACCTGCCGTGGATCCCTGGCTTCTCTGAGGAAGGACACACGGCAGATAGAGAAGGATAGAAGTATGGCCCCGTGTGGCTGTCAAAGACTGTGGTCACTCCAGGGCAGGGGCTGCAGGGGCTTCCGTCCCGTGGACTAACTAAAAAGGGCTCAGAGGGGGGATGAGCGCGTCCTGACAGAGCGTTCCCGTCTCGAGAGAAGGGGACTGTGAGCAGCCGCCAGGACGGACGGATGGACGGGACGAGGCTGACCTGAGACCCTGAAGCAGAGCTGAGGGCGGAGCACAGCACCTGCCAGGCTGGGCCGTGGGGACAGTGGCAGGACAGGGGGAGAAGTTCCTCACCCGAAGCAGCGCGGGGACAGCTCACATTCACTATCTCAGCATCGAAAAGACTCTAGTTTGAAAAGAACAGAATTCCCCAAAACCCGATATTAAAGAACCCAGAAAGCCACAGTTTAGCAAAAACTTCATAGCTCTGTAAGTTCTATAGGCAATTTTGAAATTGGGGAATTTACAAAGAAACACAGGCTGAGTCCATACGTTAAAAGTATAGCATAGATTGTGTCACATGAGTTTACCTCAGGGAACTGCAAGGACATATAATATACTTGAAAAATTAATGTCTGCACATTAAAAAGAGATCTGTTTATATTTCCGGCTGGATCAGGCGGGCCAACGCCTGTCATCAATAATGGTAAAAGTGGTTTGAATATCTCGGGCTGCCAAGAGATCCTATTTTCCACCCAACCCAACCCTTTGGAAAGAGTCACCTCTCATTTTTCACATAAAAAGAGACGGGAGTCACATTGCTTATGTGATACTTACTTGTACTGAAAAAAAACGTGGCCGGTTCACGGCATCAGGAAGCAGAATGTTCCCGACAACCGCGCCCCCCTGGCCCCTTTAAAACCTAAGTCTGGGCGTTTTTCTCCTGCGACCGTCTGCGTCACGCTCGGCGTTGAGTGGCGTCAGCCGTGCCCGCAGCAAATACGGAACTCTCAGAGCTTTTATCAATAAATGACATCACGTATGTGAAGCTTCTAGAACATCGCACGTGGTAAATACTCAAAAAAAGATAGTTCCCGTGTTCTTTTCCCTCCTCTCTCCTGCAGTGAAAAGTCCCAGGCTGGGTTTCCATGTGGAACCCCTCGGTCTCTCCGCAGAAGACACGACTTCTCTGTTCTCTTAATCATCTGCTCAATGAGTCTTAAGAACAGAGCCCCTCTGGAAACTTCTGGCCTTAACTTTTTCTCTCCTTCCTTTAATTTCCACTGATAGGTCCCCCAACTCCAGCTCCTGGTGGGTAGCAGGGCCTCACGTTACCGGCAGCGCTCTCTGAGGCTACCAGAATACAGCATCCAAAACCCGGTTCCCAGCTGGGACGGCTGACTTTATGGACCGATCTGACTGGACCACCACATGCCCAGGTAGGTGTCCAAACATTATTTTGAGCGTTTCTGTGCAGGTGTTTCTGCGTGAGGTTAACATTAAAATCGATGGACCTGAGAAGAGCAGACTCCCCTCCACAGGGTAGGTGGGCCTCGCCCAATCAGTTGAAGGCCTGGATTTAGCAAACGGGTGATGCTCCCCCAAGGAAGAGGCCTCCTCCTGCCCGATGACCTTCCTGCTGGGACGTCTGCCCTTCTGCTCCGACAGCCTTCGGCGCGGGGCCTCAGCTCTTCCCGGCTGTGGAGCAGCTGCGGCCTCGGGGGCCACCGCGGGGCACTGGGTCTTGCCAGCCTCCTTAACCACATGGGCCAGTCCCTTACAAAGCCTCTCTCTGCGTCTCTCTGTCCCTCGGTGGGCGGGCAGGTAGACAGACAGACAGACAGACAGACAGACACAGTCCCTATGGATTCTCTTCGGAGAATGCTAACACCCTGTCCTTAAAGAGTTCAAAGTCTAGTTGTGGGACGTACCCAAGTAAACTTTGTCCCGAATGCCTTTCCCAAACAATAACACAGAATACTGTGCTATCAACCACATACGCCGTCAATAATCATTCGGGGAATGAATTAAAAGTGCCTGACAGCATGAGCTGCCAGAGACGTCAGCCGCTGTCCTGCGCCCCATCTGGGACGCTCCCACAGCGAGGGGCCTGGGACCCGCCTCCCACGCGACCTGCCCCTTCCTGCCGGAGCCGGTGGGTGGCAAGCGCTTCCTCCGCTTTTACCGGTCCGTGGCTGGTTTTGAAATCAATCGAAAACACGGACTTCAGCTGGAACGAGCCCACGCCCCTCCCAGAGCCCGGGACCAGCGAGAAGCCAGGCGGCTCACCTGGATGGCGGCCAGGTTCTTCTGCTCCTGTGACGGGGCCTCGTGGACGAAGCGCAGCCAGTTGGAGTGCCGCGGGTTGGTCGCGTCCAGCACGTACAGCACCTCTCCCTTGCTCCCACGGACCTGAAACACAGAAGGCTCCCGAGTCTGCCCGTGCGCTCGGCATCAGCCACGCAAACACGTCACGGTGAGAACATGGTGCGTTTCCTGGGTACAGACCTGCTTACTCACAGGTGCTGAACAGAGAGATGCTGGATTAACACCCCTCCCTCCCGTAACCGTGTGTACAGACAGAGCCGCCCGCGTCACCGGGCGGGTGTCTAGATGCCTCCCAGTTGCAGTCACCTCTCAGAAACACCCTGTGTCGACAGCTCTCCTCTGGTCCAGATCACTGGCTCATAGGCAGGGCTTAACGCATGTGTCGCAACCACAGTTGTTGAGGGGACACCCCTGGCTGCAGCCCACCCTGCATCCCACAGAAGAGGGCAGTACCGTGTGCCTCCCCACAAGGGGACAGCGGGACAGGGAGCCAGAACGATCCCTTCCCTGTCTCCACCTGCTTCCTGAATCTCCTGCTATGGGGAGAAAGCGCGGCCCTAACCAGGGCATCTGCCCCACGGGGCCAGTGTGTCACGATCGTAATGAGCAGGTGAACAAAGCCGAGCTCGCGGCTGGCCGAGGCCCGTGGGTGCTCTGTTTTTGGTTTTGTGCCGCAAGTCCTCCGGGTCAGGCCTACCCAGCTTTCCCGTGGAGGGAGCAGGTACCTGCCAGAGCAGCAGGCCATCCCCCGGACGCTCCCGAGTCCAAGTTGTTCAAATCCGGCCTCTCCCACGCCCCGGCTCGGTAGGCAGTGGGCACCGGCCCCACTAGCGAAACATCTGCCCATCGGCCCCACGCTCGTGCATTGAGGTGCAGCTGGAGCCCAGGAAGGAGGCAGGAATGAGCGGCGAGCGCGCCGGAGCTCCAGCACCGAGCCGCACCAGGACAGAGACGGTAATACACTGACCTTTGCAGACTTGGGGTAGGAAACCCACTTTCCAGATTTCTAAGATTTTATTTTATAAAGTAAAGCGCAGCCAGCCCGATAAATACACTGCATGACACATACGTACACTCGTCCGTTCATCTGACAAATGTTTGAGTCTCTGCCCCACGCCAGGAGCTTGCCCGCAGCCCGGGCCCCCCTCGGTGAGCAAGGCAGGTGAAGCCCGGGCCCTGGCACCCGAGCCGCGAGCACGGGCCACAGCTGCAGGCGCAGGGGCCCGAGGAGAGTCCTACAGGAAGGACACACTCAGGCGCAGGGACGGGAAGGGGGCAGGCGGGGGGAGCAGAGGGCTGAGGCGGGGAGAGGCGCCCTGAGCTGGACGCAGCTGAGACCTGCTTGGGGAACAGCAGCTACACCAGGGGCTGGAACGGAAGGAGCCGGGGAGGAAGGTGTGGGCGTGACATCAGACAGGCTGGCCAAGGTCAGGCCGTGCGCCGGCTATAGGCCTCCGATGGGGGTCCCTGCAAGCTGCCCCCCTCGGACTCGCACCTTCCCGCCTAATGCCAACATTCTCCTCCTGGGAGCACCTAACAGAGGCATCCGGAGATAATCCAGCCCAGCCTTTCTCTTCCCAGAAAAACCAAATGCGAGACTCCAGACACATGGCTGTTATTAAAGTCTCCATTTATCTATTCTCATGCGATACCAAACCCTGAGGTAATAAAAGGAACATTTTTAACGTCTCCCAAAGAAAGAAGAATCAAAAGTCCTCTTAGTTAGTTCCAGCATCAACTAGCCTTTGTGGCCAGGGTGTATTTGTTGCCCCTATCAGAGTTCACCTTCCAGATACCATCTTCTCTTACGCGAATGTTCGTGGAAATGGAATGTACTGGTTAGTGTCCTGCTGAGGACCGTCCTCTGCATCACTGGGGCCTGGGGTGGTCCACACACCCCTCCTGCCCCCAAAGCACCCAAATCCCAAACTGTCTGACCGGCACCAGCCTCCTAAGCCCGGCCCACAGAAGCATCAGCTCAGGTAGGAAAGCAAAAGAAACCTCACGGGAAAGCGAAACCTTCAAGCTTCAGCACGCCGTGCACATGGTGGTGACTTTGCCACTTCAGAGCAAAGGACGGTTATCACTGTAGAGGGACGTGACCGGCCCCCATATCTGTTAAATGCCACCAGCGTCACTGTTCAGGTGTCCAGGAGAAGTGCTACATGGCCTGTCTCTTTCTAGAGCAAAGAGGAGTGGCACTGACTATGAGTCACCTCTGGTTTTGTCCTGCTGACCAGCACAGGACAGACACGTCACAAAAAGATGTAGCTCAACAAGAGGATACCCTGACAGGTAAACAAATGGAAAAAAAAAAAAGGAAACAGGCAATCAATACAAATTTTCTGAAATTTAAATCTCTGCTTAGTTAACTTGGATCAACTAAAGGCAGAGAAGCATATTTATCACGTGGATGGTTAATTTTCACAGGACTTGAATGTTTTCCTCCAATTATTCTGAATGTCTCAGACATTTCCACTCACATCAGGGTCCCAGGG
Source organism: Furipterus horrens (assembly GCF_987537825.1). Lineage (NCBI taxonomy): Eukaryota > Metazoa > Chordata > Mammalia > Chiroptera > Furipteridae > Furipterus > Furipterus horrens. Next base: position 1,987,267 of record NW_028327180.1, read on the forward strand.
CAAAGCCATCAGACAGATCTGTCCTCCGGTGTAGCAAAGGGTAACCAGGAGAATTTTGTGTCACGTATCGTAAAACTGAATGGCAGCAAAACATGCTCAGTTCCCCCAAATATAGCAATAATGTCCTTCCTGAGAAGTCACAAAATGTTTATGTTGTGTGATTCCTTTATTTAAAAGAATGTTCCCCTCTCTGTGAACAAGGCTTTTCAAAGGAGGTAGCTTTAAGCACCACGATTTAAAGGATGGACGCCTTTAGAGCATAAAACGTCACATTTTCTCATTTAAATCACAGGCATCCTTCCTGCCATTGTCTGTAAGGAGGCCAGATGCCTTCGCTCCACGCTGAGGGAACCAGACTTCAGAATGCCTTCAGGAGCCCGAGAAACCAGCCAAGTCTGCTCACGTAATCGATTCCGACAGACGTTGTGGTCAGACTTAAACCAAAGAGGGACGCTTCCGGAAATCAGCAAGGACCGTCCCTGGGAAGCTGGTGTGCTCCATCATTTCTAGGCAAAGGGTGTGATTTTATTCCTGCTGGGTTTTCAAAGGATTCTGTCTAAACTTCTTGCTTGCTTTGGTGCTCACACACACACACACACACACACACGTATATCTGCATTAGTCCCGCCCCCGCCCCCACACCCCCCACCCCGGCACGGTCTAACAGTCCCCACCCGTGGATTCCCCATCTTCAGGGGGGAAAGCAGACGGAGAGAGAAGACACAGGCTTGTATGGGTCCTTGTGTCTACCGAACAGCAACCAGAATATGATACCCATACAATTAAATACGCCTGATGAGAAAAACGAAGTCTCTTTCCGTTACAATAATGAGTGTCTGTGTTCCCGGCCAGAAGGAGCCTCGGACCAGCCTCCCAGCGCCGAGCAAGCGCCGGGCCAGAGTCGCAGAGCCCGACGGGCGCGCTCCGACCACGGCCGCACCGTGGACGGGCCAGCGCCTCTGCCGGAACCCAGTGGGGCCGCCTCCCCTGTCGGGTGGGGACCCCAGCCTCTTCCCTGAGACCCCACAGAATCCATGCGAGCCTCCGATGGGATGAGGTGCATGGTGGCTCTTCCCAGCGGTGACGTTTTGCCGCCACAAAGTGTAAGTGAGCCAACGCTGCTTTCGAGGGCGCAGCTGGGAACACATGGGCCGTTTCTCTGCCCTGTTCCTTTCCCAGGAGCAAACGTGACGTCCAAAAGGCCACTACGCGCATCCGGGTGCGTGTTCAGGGGGCCCCTGACCGAGCACCTGGGGAAGGCAGAGGAAGCCCAGGGCCATTTCAGTGGAGTGGCCCCCAACTGCCACTGGGGCCGCCTCAGTGTCTCCTCTCCCGCCTGCAGGGAGCCCTTCCGGATTCTGCAGGCAGGAGTCGCGCGTGCGATCTTCCGTAACAGCTGATCGTGTGACGAAAAACAGTGATAACCCCCGAGACAGGTTTCACGGTGTTTTTAAAAGACGCTGCTTTGTCTACAGAAACGCTGAGCAGCAGAGACCCCTGGGCCGTCCTCCGGGACAAAAGGGGACGGCCCAGGCCACCGCCGCTTTGGTCCTGTGTCCCAGCCAAGGGTACTGCTCTGGGCCACTGAGCTGGGGGTCCCGGTCACAGGCAACAGCGGTCCCTCCTGGGACCCAAGCCAGCGTTCTCATCGCTCGCTGCGCAGACACCGCCGGCAGCACGGCTGGAACCGACGCTGTTCCCGCGGTCGGACGTCTGGGCGGCCCGGGGAGCACGGCTTCGGCGGGCGGAAGGCTGGGCAGGGGCCCCCGGCAAAGCAACGACACATTCCGGGCCCCGGAGCTGCTCCTTTCCCCTGAGCCGAGGTGACAAACGCTGACTTATAACCCACGTCACATGGTCGTGTAAAGAACCCCAAAGCCTGTCCGTGTATTATCAACGTCCATTTAATGTAAGGAATTCAGTCTGACATTCGATGAAAGGGAGGGAATAAATAGAAAGGGCTCCTACGACACACCCTTTTGAATTTTAACTCTGATTCTTTGCAGTTCCTTTTACAAAATGAACCTGCATACATACGGTGACCTTCCCCGCTTCGTGAGCTCTCTCCGGACCTCGGGCGGGTCCCCGCATGCCGCGGGGCACGGCCTGGGGACGCCTTCGCCAGCGCACAGAGATACCAGAGCCACCCGGGACTGTAACCATAAGGAAACTATGGGCCATAAACATTTTCCTATTACATTTCCACCTCGTAAAGGCATAAAGAACCGTTAGAAATACACGTGCAGACCGCAGTGGCGAGACGGATCCCCCACCGGCATGAGGTGACGTTGCTTTCAGGTTGTGAAAGTGCCTTCCCTCCGAGAGTGTTTCTAATTTTGCAGCCCACTCCCTTCTAAGATAAGTCATCTAAAGTCACCAAGTGACAAAAACACCTTCTCCGTCCACAAGCCCTCATTGCGCCGGCGGCTGTGCGCACGGGAGTGAGAAACACACGTCCCGCGCACACTGTGAAAGCCCCGACACTGGGATCCCCCGAGCAGCTGCCGGGACCCGGGACCGCACCTCGCAAGGGGGTCGCCGGGTGAGTGGAAACCACGCTCGCACGCTGTTGGCCACCAACTCCCAGACGACGAAACTGCCTGTGCACATGGGTGTGATCCCGTCTGTCCCGTGAATTGCCGGGACATTGACTTCCTGACGCTGAAGCCCCCGCCTGACTCGGTACTGTTACCCCATTTAGTGGCCCTTCAGGGTTTTCTCCTTCAGAAACGTCTGTGATTCTTCGGCTTTTACCTGAACGAGAACTGGAAATGTTCCTATACAATATCCTCGACCAGTTGTTTTGGAAAACGGATGTTCTAAAACCTTGTTTCAGAACGGTGACGCGGGTACGGTGCGCATACCGTGTTTACATAACACTTTTCCAGGGGCTGGGACTCCATCCCATAATCAAACACGCTCTTGTTTCTGTAACTCGAGGTATGAACTGTCGTGCCAAGCAGGAAAAAAACAGGAGGCCACAGCAGCCTCTGCTCCGTTCAGTCAGGTTCTGCTGCTAAAGCCGTTGTGGAAAAAGAAGGCCTGTGGGCTTCAGAGGGGCTTGGATTTCGGGTTTCCGGGGGAGCGTCCCTGACCCTAGAGGCTGAAAGGAGAGAGGAGACAGCTCACTGGAGCCCCGCTCCGCAGCGATGAGACGCGGCGCTGAGGCAGATGACGGGGGCTCTGGCCGAGGCCTCCAAGGAAAACGCAACGTCACAGAATTCAAGGAAAACACGCCACCCGACAGGGGCCCTTCAAATACCACGTCTGACAGGTGACGTGGACTGTGAGCACTCTGGGACGGGGCTGCTGAGCACGCAGGCGTGGGCAGAAAGGGGGTCCCCCTCTCTGCGACCTGGCAGTGAAGCCCAAGGGTGAGAAATGGGGCGCGGAACACGAAGCTCCGCAGTCTCTCCGATACGTAAGAACCGCTTCCTCCTTTGGTCACCTGCAAGCGTCATGTGAACATGCAGATTGGAGTCAGCACGCAGGACCCTCCCTTTGAGTGTTCAAATGTCTCAGATGGGAAAACACAAAATTACCATCTTAAATGAGGACAAAAGAATACGTATGCGCTTCCACGGATCTCTAGGGCCTGTCAGAGGAAAGATTTTTTTTTACAAGCAAGATTCGTTCATCAGAAGTTAAAAAGTAACAAATATGCACAACAAAACATTAATTATCTGAGCTGTCCTAAAACGTCTTCGAAGAACAAAGTGCTTTCAGAGGACTCATTTATCATACAGCAAGGAAACGATAGGCCGCATCATTAAAGGGAATTTATTCACATCCACGAACATTAATCTTCTTCATACGAAATGAAAACCTGGAATTCCTCAGGTAGAATTCGATGCAAACGCTCGGCCATGCTTGGAGAGCCTCCAGTGTGCACAGGACGGGGTGGCGGTGGCTTCTGACTTCTCTGAAACACTGCACTGACTTTAGGAAAAAACTCATTAAACCCACTCTTTCATACGAAACATAAATTAGCACGGCAATTTGTTACTAAAACAGCCCGAAAGCTAAGCAACCACGCAACGGCTTACATCCTCAGATGCAAACAAATCACGCCGCTCGGAGACTTCCCGCCTGCCTGCTGTTCTCACGTTCAATTTACTGCATAAAAACAGCAAAAGGTCTTGGCAAACAGAAATGTAAACTCCCCGGAACACAAACGCGGTCTGTGTTGCGGTAATATTAGAGAATCCACAGATGGTTGGCATCAGGAGGCTGGCGCAAATACAAAAACAAAAAAAACAACTAGAAAGACAAGTAAATAACACAGCGAATGTGGGGATGAACAAGGTACATTGGAACCTCGTTTGCCAAACGGGGAAAAAAAGTCCCTTCATGTCAGCACAGCCAAGGGACCTGGAGCCCCGGCAGGGCCCGTGCGTCCGAGGTCTCGGGAGCCGCTCCAGCTCCGGTCACCTGCCCGGGCCTCAGGATGCAGCAGGCTGCCAACCCTGCGAGGGACCCCCGGCTGAAGCGGGGCAGGGAGGAAGAGGAGGCCGGAGAGGCAGAGAGGAGGAGGAGGAGGGAAGGCGGCCCTGCTGCCTCCAGCTGAGACTCAGCGGCCTGCCCACCCCCAATAAGGCCCCTGGAAACGTCCGCGATGTTCCCACTGAAACGGAAACAAAGACATGCCTCCCGCTCCTCCCGCTTCCCAAAGGGGTAAGCAACTACAGTGGGTCAAGTTCAAGGGCACACAGATACAAACTCCATCCCTTTTCATTTCGTTCCATAAACTTGCTTGTTTGCACCAAGAAATCAGAGATCAAGAACATGTCGTCACTGTGAGGGGGTCGCAGGCCAGGGGCGGGGACAGAGGCCTGTGTGCGGTGACCCCACAGGACAACTGCGTCAGGTGTTCGGAGCAGCGAGGAGAGGCCGGGGCGTGCCTGGCAGGGATAAGGGGCGGGGCAGGACAAGAAACGGGGGGCCAGCCAAGGAGAGGGACCTGCAGAAGCCCCGGCACCCACGCGGGGGTGAGTAAAAAAAAATATAAAAGTCAAGTGAGAAGCAGGAAATACCGAGAACAAGGGAAGACAGGTCAGCAGCGGGTCGACCCTCGGGCTCCGTGTGACACTTGGTGACACACGGAGAAGAGCGTGGCAGCTCCCTTGTGGGGCGCACCCTAAGGGGATTCTCGGCGGTCCCGACGGCCAGGGAGCTCCACACTCCTCCTCGGAGGAGATCTGTGTGGCCGTCCGGAGCCGGGCCGGGCTGCAGACGCCACGTGTGTCCAGCTTCTCGCGCTCCCCGGTGCACAGATGGGGGGTGGGGTGGGGGCTCCTTCCTGCAGGTCCCGCCCAGTGAGACAGCCTTTCCAGTGAAGCTCGAACCTGCATCCAGCATGGCATCCGTGCCCCCCAGCCCAGTGCTCCGCCCCATGGCGATGAGGAAGGTTTCCCAGGCCGATTAGAAACTCTCTTCTCTGCTTCACACAACATCTGGGTTTCTGGTTGGCTGGTTGGTTTATGTTTAATTGTATCTCAAACGGGAGTGCTAACCCTCCGCCCTCTTCCACAGGACAACACCGGACATCCTGTAACGGCCATAATCTGATCCTGCCAGGTCCCTCTCATTAACAAAGGTCTTCCCAACCAACGGGCCAAGTCATCGACAATCAGGAACTCAAAAATCCCAGCCGTAAAACGCCTATTATTGAAGCAGAAGATGAATATGTGGAGTCTGTAATGATGACTCAACCCCCAGATCAACAAAGCCTGCGGCGTGGGTGCAGGAGGAAGAGGAAGTGAAATGTTATCTTTCCTTTCTGTCTTGACTTATGAGATGAAACAGAGACCAAATATGTCCAATTAAAAATGGGATTCTGCTTCAGAATCGCAAGAGAAGATTAAAGCCAGAATTAACTCCATTTGACTGGTCTCACTCCTCACACTCCCAATAAAAACTCTTTGTTTGCTAAGAATAAAAGATACTGTTTTAATACGAAAACCACAGCCAGTTTAAATCTGAGCCGGCCAACTTACCGGTGAAGGGCACAGCACGGACATCAGCATCGGGGACAAGACAAGGCTGCCCTGTGACCGCTGCCTCTCACACGGCCTGAAAGCTCCAGCCAACACCAACCAAACACAGGAAGGCCGACCCGCCCGCGTCCAGCGCCAAGGCGCTGAGGATGCTGCCCTGCGGCAGGATCCTGCGTCTCTTGGAAGCACCGAGGGCCCCAAGGACAGCCCCTGTTCCGGAGGCAGAGGGAGTCCTCACAGGCCCGGAGCAGAAGGCTCCGGTTCTAAGGATGTCGTTGATGCTTTTTGGAGCCAAATGCATCCATTGGTCAAACCCCTGTAGCGCTGGAAGTTGTGATCAGAACCACAAATATGGTGAAAGTGCTCCACTAATGCAGATAGGGAGGTGTTTCTTGTTTTTCAACCAAACACCTTGGCCTGGATCCCCGGGATTCTTCTAACCCTACCTCAAGTTGGCTGGGATGTCCAGACAGGGGCTGAAATACTCAGGTGGGAACCGTCTTAGGAGAAGCTGGAAATGAAAACCACCAAACCAGCATAGAACTTGCAGAAGACACGTGAAAGCCTGTCGCTCTGCTTCATCCCCAGTGCGAGGACCAGTGTCAGGAACAATGGACCGTGACATTGGTTCTGGGTTCCCAGCATCCTCCTGGGCTCCCTGGGTGGTATTTACCACTAATGTCTGCCCTAAGTGGTTCCATTTGGAACCTAAAACAAAATGTTATCGTCTGCAAAATAAAAACATTTGGTGAAGACAATTCTTTGTTCCAAACACCTAAAAAGACTTCTATAAACAATCAAGGAAAATAAAAGATTTTAAACAATTGAAAACATTTTTTCCAAAAACTGAAACACATTGGAAACCTGGTTCTGAACCAAGTTCCCAAACAGCAGAACAGCTGCAAAGAGGGAGAAAAACATCTAAACAAAATGTCCAGTTCAATATCCAACCAACCGGTTCCTATAAAAACCATTTTCCAGGCAAATCACCATCTTCATGACCAAGAAAACTATCTGCAAAGCAGGAAAACTCAAGGTAATAAACTACTAAGAACAACACTAAGCCATTTCTTTAACCTTTAAATTTCATATCGTCTAAGAACGCCAGTGGTAAAGGTAACATGCATGTATTTAATGTCTACTGAATATGAGTGAGTTATTAAACATTGACCGTGACTGGTAGTATCGATGTTCTAGATGCCATGAAGTAAAGATTGGTGTGAGAACACCGGTCCTCGGAAGTTCACAGTGTCCACCCCACCCTCCCATCCCATGTGGCTCAGGCCAAACATTTCAAAATCATTTGGGACTTTTCTGTTCAACACACAAGCCATCAGCAAGCCCCAAGTGACAGCCAGAAGCCAGCCACTGCTTACCAGCCCCACTGATGAGGCCAAGTCCAGCCACCATCAACCACTCTTCGACCACCAAACGGACTGCGTCCTGCCTGGGACCCTGCAGACGCCGGACCCCAGGCCTGTTCTCCGCACAGCATGCGCGGGCCCTCGTCATGGCCTGAGCACATCACACAGGCTCCGCATGAAAGCCCGCAGTGGCCTCCCTCCGCGGCCTCTATGCATTTCCCAGGCAACAATGAAGCAGACCATCTTCCATGTTTTCTTTCTCCTTTTTTTTTTTAATTTGGGATATTTTAAAGTATATTTTATTATGCTGTTACAGTAGTCCCAATTTCTTTTCCCTTAGCTCCTCTCTTCCCAGTAACCCCCTTCACTCCAGCAATCCCACTCCCCTTAGTTCATGTTCATGGGTCGTGCATATGAGTTCTTTGGGTTCACCCTTTCCTATATTATTCTTAACTTCCCCTGTCTGTTTTGTACCAACCGATTATGCTTCTTAGTCCCTGCACCATTTCCCCATTTCTCCCCCTCCCCCTCCCAGCTGATAACCCTGCACATGATCCCCATACCTAGGACTCTGTTCTTGTTCTGGTTGTTTGCTTACTTTGTTTTTGTTTTTATTTTTTAGATTCAGTTGTTGATAGTTGTGAGTTTGTTGTCATTTTAGTGTTCATAGTTTTGATCTTCTTTTTCTTAAATAAGTCCCTTTAACATTTCATATAATAATGGCTTGGTGATGATGAACTCCTTTAGCTCTACCTTGTCTGGGAAGCACTTCATCTGCCCTTCCATTCTAAATGATAGCTTTGCTGGATAGAGTCATCTTGGTTGTAGGTCCTTGCTTTTCATCACCTTGAATACTTCTTGCCAGTCCCTTCTTGCCTGCAAAGTTTCTTTTGAGAAATCAGATAATAGTCTCACAGGCACCCCTTTGTAGGTAGCTCTCTGCTTTTCTCTTGCTGCTTTTAAGATTCTCTCTTTATCCTTAACCTTTGGCATTTTAATGATGATGTGTCTTGGTGTGGTCCTCTTTGGGTCTAGCTTGTTTGGGACTCTGTGTGCTTCCTGGACTTGTATGTCTATTTCCTTCACCAAATTTGGCAAGTTTTCCTCCATTATTTTTTCACATACGCTTTCTATTTCTTGCTCTTCCTCTTCTCCTTCTGGCACCCCTGTGGTTTGGATGTTAGCATGTTTAAAGTTGTCCCAGAGGTTTCTAAGCCTCTCCCCATTTTTTTTTTCAATTCTTATTTCCTCATTCTGCACTAGCTGACTGCTTTTTTCTTTCTTATGTTCCAAATCATTGATTTGAATCCTGGTTTCCTTTCCTTCACCATTGATTTTGTGTGGATTTTCCTTCGTTTCATTTAGCATAGCCTTCACTTCTTCCCTTATGCGTCTGCCATACTTAAGCATATCTGTCAAGCCTGTGAGCATCTTTATCACCAGTGTTTTGAACTCTGCATCTGTTAGGTTAGCTATCTCCTCATCACTTAGTTCCTCCACTGCAACCTTGATCTGTTCCCTCTTTTGGGCCATACTTCTCTGTCTCCTCATCTTGCCAGGCTCCTGTGTTTGTTTGCCTGTGTCTTAGGTAGAGCTGTCACACCTGTTACTTTGTAAGGGGCAGAGCCTTAGGTACTGGTCAGTATAGGGTGACCCGTTTCACCACATTGTGGCACTGTGTGTTTGGGAGGGGTCTGAGAGGGAACAATGCCACTTGCTCAGCACTTGCCCCTTTTCCAGTCCCTTCTCCCACTTCTGTATGGGACTGGCGCCCCTCTAGCTGCTGCCCTGACCATTGTTCCCAGAGTGGGTGGGTCTGCAGATGTTCTAGGACCGTGGGGGCCCTTTAAACAAGTGGACTCTGCTGAGAGACTGGCAGTTTCTGCCTCTGCCCCAACCCCCACTGGTCTGCACAGTCAGAACCAATGAGGCTTGATTTTCCCTGGTGCTGGGACCGTGAGCTCTGCAGTCTGGTCTGGTGCTGGGAGCGCTCCCTAGGTGTCCTCCTGACTTTAAAACATGTGACTGAGCTTTCCACCGGCCTGATGCTGCCGCCGCTGCTGCCACCACCACACCGTGTCCTCTCTGCTCCTCGTCTGGGTGAGTATTTCTTCTTTATATCTTTGTTTGTTGGCCTTCCGTGCAGCTCGATTTTCTGGAACTTTGGGTTGTCTCTAGTTTTGAGGTCGTTTTGTTCCTTCTTTGCTGTGGAAGGAGATGCAACGTGTCTGTCTAGGCCTCCTTTTTGATTGGAAATTCATCTTTCATGTTTTTGTTGGCCATCTGGGTAGCATCTGGTGTGAAGTGCCTGTTCAAGTGCTTCGCCCATTTTTCTGTTTTGAAGTCCATGTGTAAATCTTAAGATATTTTTGACACAAATCCTTTTGCTGACAAATGCATCCAAAACCTCTCCTCCCCTGGGTAAGCTGCTTTTTTATGCTCTTCCTGGGATCTTCTGATGAACAGTTGCTGATGTCCCTGGTGTGCAGTTTCTCGTTTTTCCCTCTATGGTGTCTGTTGCTTATTATTGAAGAACCCTCTGCCCACCCTAAGATCATGAAGGTATCCTTCTACATTTTCTTCTAAAGCTTATGGTTTTTACCGCTGCAAATGCTGAGATTTACAATGATAGTAAACTGACTCTTTATATATGATGTGAGTGAGGGGTCAGAACACTTTTGTGCCGTGAGGATGTCATCTCTACCCAACGCTCTTGGAAATGCCACCCTTTCTCCAGCACATTGTTAATGACATCGCTGTCAAAAAACACCACCACTCGGTTATCCCTGTGGCAACCCAGTACTAAATTAAAGTTGTTTTATAATAACTCATAACATCTGATAGTGTAAGTCCTCCAGTTTTAGTCTTTCGCTTCACAGCCGGCTTCATAATTCATGGCCCTTTGGGTTTTCACCTAAATTTTAGAATCTACCAAAACAAAAGGGAAACTAACTCGCTACCTCTCCCAACCACACACTCGCACTTCACTTACAGGCCTGGTTTGGTTTTGTGCCTAATTCCAAACAGCTGCCTCCCCTTCCTGCCTGAGGAAAGAAACCGATACTCCACGCACGTGTCCTCAGCCCGAAGGTCACTCCACTTCCCATGTGTCCTCGCTTCCTCCCTGTGAGAGGTGAATGAGAGTCACAGTGCTCTGGGCCGCTCCCCGTCATGGTTCCTTCTCCCCACTGACTGCTGAGACCCTGACTGTCACCGCTCTCTCTGCCCAACCCCCCCCCCACCTCTCATGGGGGCCTTCTCAGTGGTCTGGAGACTGTCCCTGCCCACGCTTGCTGGTGACCTCCATGGGAGTCATGCCCCAAGTGTCCATGCAGTTATGCTTTTCATGGGCAGATGTGTTCAGAAGCTCCCTTGCAGGCCCAACTCTTGCTACACATGATACAAAGGTCAAGGTTAAGGAAGTAGAGTGTAAAGTCACAGCCTCCAAGGCAGCTTCTCTGGAGCCCCAAACTAAGGGTTATTGCATGCCTGTTAGAAGCAAGGAGAGCGGAGGTATTAATTAGGAGCCACCCCAGTGTGTAATCAGAACTACAATTGGCAAATACCTAAGACTCTGCCCCAGACACCCTAACAGGTGCACTAAGAGAGGGAGTAAAAGCAGCCCTATCTAATACACAGAAACACACACAGGGAGGCTGCCAAAACAAGAAGACAGAGCAATATGGCCCAAATGAAAGAACAGAACAGAACCCCAGAAAAAGAACTAAATGAAATAGAGACAGTGAACCTATCAGATGCAGAGTTTAAAACACTAATGATAAGCATGCTCAGAGAACTCATGGAGTATGGAAATGCATAGGGAAGAAATGAAATTAAAATCCACAGGGAACCAACAGTGAAGAGCATTCAACCAGATCAGAACAAAAAAACAAGAATCAAAAAAATGAGGAGAGAATAAAAAGACTGGGACATCTCCAAAAGTGTCAACATCCAAATCATAGGGATGGAAGAAGAAGAAGAAGAAGAAGAAGAAGAAGAAGAAGAAGAAGAAGAAGAAGAAGGAGAAGGAGAAGGAGAAGAAGAAGAGCAATAAATCAAAAATTTATTTGGAAAAAAAATGAAGGAAAGCTTCTCTAATTTGGCAAAGGAAATAGACATACAAATTCAGGAAGCACAGAGAGTCACAAAGAAGCTAGACCCAAAGAGGACCACACCAAGACACATAATTAAAAAGCCAGAGGTTCAAGATAAAGAGAATCTTAAAAGCAGCAAGAGAAAAGCAGAGAGTTGCCTACAAAGGGGTGCCTATAAGACTGTCAGCTGATTTCTCAAAAGAAACTTTGCAGGCAAGAAGGGACTGGCAAGAAGTATTCAATGTGATGGAAAGCAAGGACCTATAACCAGGATTATTTTATCCAGCAAAGCTATCACTTAGAATGGAAGGGCAGAGGAAGCGCTTCCCTGACAAGGTAAAGCTAAAGGAGTTCATCATCACCAAGCCATTATTATATAAAATGTCAAAGGCACTCATTTAAGAAAAAGAAAAAGATCAAAACTATGAACATTAAAATGACAACAAATTCACAACTACCAACAACTGAATCTAAAAAACAAAAACTAAGAAAACAGCTAGAACAGGAACAGAGTCATAGGTGTGGGGATCATTCAGAGGGTTATCAGCTGGGAGGGGGAAGGGGGAGAAATGGGGAAACGGTGCAGGGACTAAGAAGCATAATCAGTTGGTACAAAATAGACAGGGGGGAGTTAAGAATAATATAGGAAAGGGTGAACCCAAAGGACGTATATGCACGACCCATGGACATGAACTAAGGGAGCGCTGCTGGAGGGAAGGGGGTTATCCGGAGGAGGGAGCAAAAGGGGAAAAACTGGGACAACTGTAATAGCATCATCAATAAAATGTACTTAAAAAAAGAAAAAAAATACAACTGGGAAGTAAAGGCAAAAGCAAAGTGTAATTTCATGTACAGAAATCAAATCCTAAATCCAGTACAAGAATGTGCTTATTTTGAAATCCAAAGATCCTCATGCATGGGAAATTTATTTTTCAGCAATGAACTCCATAAATGTCCGAGTTCTAGAATTGTCTAGGAAGATATGTCAACAGTATTTTTCCCTGAATGCCCAACGTTCAAGTTACTCAGATTCCTGAAAACTGAAACATTGCAATCCTGCAATAGTCAACTAGAATCAGTAGTTATCCTTCCCTTGTACATGCATCACGCAGTATAGAGAGACATACTTCATGTCAAACGGCCGCCGTCCTCACCTCCCACATCAGCCTGTAATCCATGTTCTCATCCAAGTCTTCGGGCATCCTCTTCTCTCCGGCAAATGGTCCAAACTTTTCACCCTGCGCAGGACGATTACATTGGAAAAGCATTAGTGCACCAATCAAACTGCTACCATAAACGATCCTTTGTCTTCTGGAAAAATTTTTTTTCTCTCTGTCTTCACGCCCCATGATTGAGACACAATTAAATTTTTAACTAATTTACACAACACAAAACATTTACATCTTTAAAATCCAACTTAATCTGTTTTTTAGCCTAAGATCCTGAATCCAAAATGCAGGAGCCAAGATCAAAGGGTTAAGCTGCGCAGCATTCAGATTCCGACCAGGCTCTGAGTGGCCGCGTCCCGCACGTGGTCCTGAAATGACAGGCCCTGGGCTTTTGCCCAACTTGAGAGACAAGCCCACCAGGCTGAAAATCACCTGGTTCCCATAAAAATCGTAAATTCCTCCCAATTATGAAGAAGAAGGCGGGGGGCTTGCCATCCTCAGAGGAGGGCTTCCTAAGTAAAGTTTACCTTCTCCTGCCAATTGCCCAAACAGCCAGGGGCCCACCGGAAACCGGAGAGGTCCACGTGCCTGCCTGCAGCCCACCTGCGCGCCCGCCTCAAGGGCAGGGAGCGTGGGAGCCGTGTGCAGGCCAGAAGCCCCAGGAGGGGCCGCCGTGGCCCTAAAGGGACCTGCGAGGCAGGTCAGCGGGGAGTGACACTTTTCTCACGAAGGCAAAGAGGACAAGAGACCCAGGGGGCGGGGCCGGGTGAGCCGGCCAGATGTTCCATGAAATGCGTTCGGGAGGAACCGGGCCCGCCAGCGCCTGGTCTCCAGCAGAACCTGCCTGAGGAGACGGAGGACAAAGAGCCACCCAAGTCTCCGGGGAACTTGTGACGGACACCGTTAGGGGGGAAATGACCACCAAAGCAATGCCCGAAGGAAAATAATTGCTTAACAAGCCACAAAAAGCCCAGCCGCTGGGGACAGCAAAATGTTAAAGCTTCAAGGAGTTACAACCAGCTAACCAGCGCCCCATTTCACAGAACGGGAACAGGTCCTGAGAGGCCGCGGGTGGACCCGGTCTTCAAGGTTAACGTGGGGGCAGGAAATGCTACAGAGACCCCGCAAGGCGAGACTCTGATCCTAATGACCCAGCACAGGGACACTGCCATTTATAGGCACAGAGTTCAGGGTGTGGGTTGCGGAAAGGCTGGGAGCCGGCCCTGCTCCTGGGCCACCCTCACCCTGGGTCCTGGGCCACTCCATGCTCACAGTGGACCCCCAGCCTCCTCTGGCAGACATGACAGCCCCAAAGATGCTTCTATAAAGGGGAACCATTCTCACCTCAACAGGGGACCTTCCCAGTGTTGAATGGCTGTGCAGAATGGGAAGAAGAGGGAGGGAAGTTAATATTGGCTGGCCAGCTAGTGCCCCACGCCACATGATCCTATGCGACCATCCCCGTTCAACAGGGAAGGAAACTGGGACTCTAAGAGCGGAAATCTCTTGCTTGATTAAGGTCAGTCCCCTGGCAAAGGCCAGAGAAAGGACTGGGAACCTGTGGTCTGTCCCCAGCGGAGGGCTCAGGCACTGTCCCCGGGCTAGCGCTCAGAAGGCTGACAGTAACCGCAGGACCCAGGGGCCTGTTCATGGCACTCAGCACCTGACCGTTGAGTTGAATGGAGAAGCCGATGAAAAGGCCAGTCCGGAAGACGGACCAAAACCTAGCTGTCTGGTCATGAGCATGAGGACTCAGTGTTAGCAGGCACACGTCAGCTCCTCGCGCACGTGGTCACGTGTTCAGCCTCGATCGGCCACTGCTGGCCGCAGACGGCGCTCATCCGTGTGCACACTCCCCAGTGCCACCGATCGGCCCACGACAGCCAGTACGAACGTGGGGGAAAAACAACGAATCAAAAGGATCAATTCCTCAAAAGACGGAAGAGGAAGGAACCCCAAACGAAGCCCTGAAAGAACGAACAGATCTGACTGTTCAAAATAAGGGCCAGAGCTCCGACCTCAGAGGCTCCCCACTCACAGCGAGCAGCCTCTCTGGCCTCAACCCAGACCACGGCCAGTGCGGTTTCCGTGCGCCTCCTCCGCCCGCAGCGGGAAATACGTGGGCCCCTCTGCCGAGCATACTCACACGCGTGTGCGGGAACACGCGCCTATGAAACTAAGACAGAAACCTCGTGAAACAGCACTGCCCTTACTCTGCATGACGCACTCCCGTACCGTCTACTCGGTTTTAATCCCTTTTGTTAAAACACTAGCTCTGACCCAGTGACTTCAGGTCACAACTCACCGACAGGCTGCCAACACAGTTTGAAAAACAGTCTCAGAAACGTACACAGAGCAGGCACACGTGTGAGACTCTTTGGTCTCTGGATGTGATGGCGGCCTTCCGCGCACTGTGAGTGAATTGGGGTGCGCGGGTCAGATAGGCGGGAGCCTCTGTGGCCGCACGGTCACAAAAATGGGAGTCGCCAGCGCGCTATCACCCCCAGTGCCGGTGGTAAGAAACGCTGCAGAACATTAAAACAACATATCTATATCGGGCTTCAGATGAATATTCTAAACTCCCCAGACCCACCCTCTCGGAAGCTCCCCCTAAGGACCTCAGCACCCGCTACCTGCCCCCCGCAACCCTTTCTTCACTGTGGTCTCCACTGTCCAAGCAGTACTTCCTCTTTTTTTTAATTAATTTTTTGAGAGAAAAGAAGGGGGAGAGAGAGAGAAACATTGATGTGAGAAACACTGATTGGTTGCCTGCTGTACGTCCCCAACTGGGAACCAAACCCACAGTCTGTGGTGTACGGGACGCTGCTCCAACCAACAGGGCCACCAGCCAGGAGGGCACCGCGCTTTCTTATGATTCTGTCGTACACAGCGCTTTATTCACTAACCTCTTCCTATGGAAATTCTAACCTCAGGGTGAGCTTCTTCTGTCTGGTGGGCTTCACACCAATTTGGGCAACATGGGCATGTTATATAATACAAGGTCTGTCTGAAAAACGTCCAGCCATTGTTCATATAACATGAATGCTTTGTGTAACATCGATATGACCTGGCAGCCAAGGCGAATGGACTGGAATGCGTGTGCGTGAACAATGACGACCTCACTGTACTAGTCAGTGGGGGCGGTAGATGCCACTGAGTGAGCATGTGTACTGTGTGGTCATCACATTCAAAGTGACGGAGCGAGTAGAGCCATGAATCTGCATCAGATTTTGTGTTAAGCTCGAACATTCCTCTGTGGAAACCATTCAGATGATTCAGAAGGCCGCAGCTCTGGGCAGCTGGTGATGGGCAGCTTTATCAGGACAGCGCACCCACCCACACATCACGTCTTATGCAGTTTTTTGGCAAAACATCAAATCACCCAGGTGACTCAGCCCCCCTACAGCCCATATTTGGTGCCCTGCAACTTGTGGCTTTTCCCAAAACTAAAATCACCTTCGAAAGGGAAAGTATTTCAGACCATCGGTAAAATTCAGGAAAATATGACGGGGCAGCTAATGGCGATTTGGAGACCTGTGTAAGGTCCCAAGGGGCCTCCTTTGAAGGGGACTGAGGTGTCATTGTCCTGTGTACACTGTTTCTTGTATCTTCTTCCATAAGTGTCTATTTTTCATAGTGCATGGCTGGACACTTTCTGGACAAACCTCAAATAATATATAAAATATATATAATATATAATTATATAACAAAAATATATATTATATAACTAAAATTTTTAGTTGAACCATATGAAATTGTCAATATTTGATCATTTTCAACCTACACAAATGAAAATTTTTATGACTCATTATATTATAATATAAATCGTATCTATATATGCCTTAGCACATTAAACACCTAAGGTGAGGGTCACATTTAATGTTAATGATAGGAAGGAAACCAACGTCTCCAACCAACTTCTTGAAAATTGCAGAACTCCCCGCCGCCCTCCTGCCATCACTGGTTTTACTTTCCGTGACTAAGCACCTGAGGACCTCGCTGCAGCCGCAGGACCGGGTCAGCGGTCCCATCTTCTTGCTGACGCCATCCTGCATTATCAACATGACCTTCAACTTTTGCCTTCACCCAAGAGCCCTCCTAGAGTCCATTGCTTCTCACTATCAAGGGCACCACCTGCAATGCTTACAAGACTGGGCAGGAAGCAACATCAGACCCCGAAACACACGTGCCAAGGACAGGCCAAGGCGTGGCCGGGAGGTGCACTGGGAGGGCACGTCCACGCCCACAGCTTTTCCACTCGGGTGGAAGCTCACCCGAGAGCTGCAAATGTTTTAGAGAAGCTGATGGCTCAAGTGTGTATGTGAAATCCCTACTTTTCTATATTGGAAGTGAATTCCCACTTTGCAAAACTCTGTGCAGGTCCAACCAAATGTCACTGCAAGACAGTCAACCTACAGACACCAAGCAACTCATGGCCCCGACCGGCCCCAGGCCCAGCCTGGTGCTTCTTTGCTGTTTCAGAACAAAGCAGATAATTAATCCATTCAATTTGCCACCCACTGGGCTCGACAATAACTTTTAATTTTAAAAACGCATAGGATTGTGAACATGTGGGCCGTTTTCTGTTGCTTTGCTTAATATAATTAGTAAGCAGTTGAAAGCAAGACTTCCTACAGCTTGACCCCTTGGAAGAGTCGGGGCCGCACCGGGGGAGGCTTCCAGAAGTCGGGGTCCGAATCCTCGCCTGCTGTTGGTTAGCTGTGACATGGGACGTCTCAAACTTCCAAGCCTCAGTTTCCCCACCTCTGAAACTTAGGGATCTGGATTAGCTGATTCCTGAGATTTCTTCCAGCTCTTAAATGCTATTGGAAAGAGCGCCCACAGGTCCCACTCTGAGCGATTTGAGACTCAGAGGACAGGGGCGGAACTGGCCGCAACCCACAAGCTCATTCTTAAGTCCACGATCGTCAGAAAGAGGAAAAAGAAGTTTCGTCTTTGGAGAAGCTCATTGGCCAT
The DNA here is from genome assembly GCF_987537825.1 of Furipterus horrens. Taxonomy (NCBI): domain Eukaryota; kingdom Metazoa; phylum Chordata; class Mammalia; order Chiroptera; family Furipteridae; genus Furipterus; species Furipterus horrens. The sequence continues at coordinate 2,004,867 of NW_028327180.1, forward strand.
CACTAGAAGATAACGACTCACTGAAATTACTACAGAGAAAGAGTTCGGCCCGAGTTTCCCCTTGTCCACAATAACCCCAGCTCGGGACAGCCAGACAGCAGCCGGCGATGAAAGGAAGCTCTTCTTCACGGAGCAGCGCAGCTTACACGGCAGGGAGGCGCAGGGGTGAGGCCACCATCTTGAAGCCCTCGTGCTGTAACTGATGGATGCTCCAGCCTTTAGCCGAAAGGGCGACAGCGAAGTGGACGCTTGCCAGCTTCCAGGTGACGGGCTGAGCACCAAGCACCCTCACTGTAGGAAAACCGCAGTCAGCAGAGCTGGCAGCTCGAACAGTGGAAGACCGGGCACGATGCACCCCCAGTTCAGCGCTACAAGGCGGTGGGACCTGGCCCATCCCAGCCCTCCATGCCCCGTGGGACAGTGACAGTGGTGTCGCGGGCTCCCCAGGCTCTTCCCGGGCGTAAGGGCAAGTGAGTGCACACAGACCTCTTCCCGTCCTCTCTGCCGGCACCTGGGGGCGGGCTCCTGGCCCGGGGTGAGCAGTAGGTGGAACACGTGTTGGGGGGTGCCCCCTACGCTCCCTCCTGTGCCCACTACGAAAAGGCACCCTTTAGGGCAGCAGAGAAGGCAGCCTGAGAAGGGACCGTGTTCAGTACGCGGGGTCAGCGCATAGGAACAAGCAGAGGAGAAGGTCACGCCGCCTGCATCTCACTTCCAGGTTAGAAGGAATACGGAAGGCGGGAATCACGGTCAGCGAAGCCCTGGGCGCGTGGGGAAGAGTGTGAGACCCCCCAAGAACAGCGAGGCTGACCTCTTCAGAAAGTCACTGTGGGGAAAAGAAGAGAAAGAGAGGAGGAAGGGGGGGCGGGGGGCGTGGTCCTGGGAACCGGAGGACGGTAAAGGACACTTAATAGGTGTAACAAGTGTCATAGGCGGACCTTGATTGGATCCCGGTTCACAAACAAAAAGCTATAAGACCATTTTGGAGGTAATTGGAGAAATCGGAATACGGGCTGGAATTAGGAGACATTAGGAAATTGCTGTTATTTTTGTTGGATGTTAAAATGATATTCATGGCTCTCGAGGAGCGTGCCCTCCTGCTGAACTACTGGGGAGTAAATTGCCATAAAGTCTGTAATTTACTTGGAAATGGTTCAGCAAATAAAAATATATATATACATACTGCTGAACAGCATTAAAGTGAATTCGATCTGCCGTTGAATCATTTATATGTGAAATGATGGTTTTTTTTCACAGAAGGAGCCTCACATTCCCACTTAGAACATAATGATATTTCAGTGTGAAACTCCTGCGCACATGTGCACACGTGCAGTACAATTCAGTCTTCAATGGGGTGCAATTCTGAAAACTATCCCATCCCCTTTCCCTCCCGTGCCTGGGCCGCAGGGGCATGTGGCCCCCTAGACCCACTCTCCGCCATCCCCTCCGTGCTGGGACGCTGACCTCGCTGGGGGGGCTGATGGACCCAGGCCGGAAAACCGCGCTCACTACCTTCCCGTTTAGACAGGGAGGAGAGCCAGGGAGCAGAGACGGCTAACGCTCTTCGGGGACGGCCGGGTCAGCGGCCACCCTGGGCTCCTTCCTCGTTCCCCGTGCCTGGAAGAGAGCGTGGGGGCCGACGCTGAAGCAGCCGCCGTGGGGCCCGGAGAACGGCCGAGGCTTCCACCCGGACGGGGATCAGGGCCCCCCTGCCAACCTCTTGTCTCCGCGGGGAGGTGACAACCCCTGGGCTTCGGTTTCCGCAGCCGTCTCTGTCACTCTCGGCCCAGACAGCAGAAGTCAGGGAAGAGAAGTGCCCGGGCGCCCAGGACGGGACTGAATTATTCTTCAGGAGAGGCGTCAGGTACAGAATAGACACGAAATGGGACGTGCGGGCAGCGGCGAGGAAGGAGAGGTTCCGGGTACGTGGGGGCCTGCCTGCAGCACGTTTCCCTCAGCGACTTGCTTCTCCCGAGGGAAATGGCTGCCACCACCCTGTACCGGCAACCGGGCGCAGCCGCGGCCTCGGGGTCCGGCCCGGAGCCGGCGTGAGACTTTCTCCGGGGCGCTCGGGAGTGGACTGGAAACCCAACCCTCCCAGTGTCTCGAGCTAAAACCCTCGGAATGCCCTCACCCCCCCTCTCCTTCACCCGCACCTCAGCAGCACATTCTGCCACCGCTGCCCACCAGCACGGCCACCACCCAGGCCTAAGCCACCGCCACCTCGCACGCGGATGACGGTGGGAGAACCCTGACAAGTGTCCCAGGTCACGCACGCGCCCTGGGCCCACCTGTTCTCAGGAGCAGACAGACCAGCGACCCTCAGGGAACTCCTCTGTCCTGAGCGCTGCGGTGGCCCCCGCTCACCGCACATGAAGCCGACGCCTTTACAGCAGCCTGGAGGGGCCATCTCCCGCTGTACTTGGCCCTTCCGTAAACAGGCGGAGGTCCTTGTCAAACTTGCCAGACACCCTCCATGTTTTTCAGGGCAGAACTTGTTAACGGTGTTTAGTGGCTCAGCAGAACCCAGTGCATCACATTGTAATTCTGGAGAATATTAATGTAAAGTGGGCGGGCAGACTGCTCCCCCCTGGAGGCTGTGAAGAGTCCTGCCGTTGCCCTTGTCAGTTTCCTGGATGCTACCTGCATCCTTGGCTCAGGGTCCCATAGTCTCCAACCTCGGCCTCTTCCACGAGGACTCTTATGGTCGGATTGGGCCTGGCCAGATAATCTGGGCCCCTAACAGTCACACCCCCAAGAGTCTCTTTTATTAGTGCCACACGAGGTGACTTACTGCCGGGGTCTCAGGATTAGGGTGTAAATATTTGGGGGGGCTGTGATTCATCCCACCACAGCTCTGAAGCACACTTCTTGCGGCCGAGCTCCTGTGGGACAGTTCACACTGACTAGCTAGGGTGAATCCCCCACCCCCACCCCGTCCCCTCATGCTGGTCGCCCTATAATGTGCCCGCTGCGGATCTCCCCAAGGGGTGGGAGTCCCGGCTGGTTTTCAGAGTAGGTTCTGGCCAAGGCGCACAGGCGTGGCCTTCACGCAGGGAGGCCTGGGTGAGCGGGCCTCCTGGAGGGGGGCCGGCAAGTCCGTAGGTGAGGATCGAGCAGGAGATTCTGGGGGTTTCTCCGCGGTGGTGGTCGGAGGTGCTCCGGAGCAACCTCAGGTGCACACACTCGTGCCGCAAGTGAAGACCCCGGACCCGTGGCAGCGCTGCGCGCAGCTGGCCACCAACAGCCGCCTCCCCGGGCCCACGCCGTCGGCAGGACTGCGCCCTGTCTTTCAAACCAGGGCCAACGCCTTGATAGGGCATTTGTGGTTAGAGACGTGGTCATGGACACAGGAGCCTGTAAGCAGAACAGCAGGGGCTGGGGGGGGGGGCAGGGACAGAGGGGCCCCTGCCGGGTCGGGCCACTGCCCCTGGGTCTCAGCGATGCCCTTTCCTGCTTCTAGGGGAACAGGGGACCAGAAATCTGGGAGGGGCGTCACGTTGTATTTCACACATATTTAGTGATTTCCTTCTTTGCTTTTCTTCAGTTTTCCTTTTAGTCGTTAGTTCTTTTTAAAAATACATAAAAACCCAGGTCAGCTACACTTAGCGTATTCAAGTTAAGGAGCTTCTAAATACATCTGAAGATCAGGTGAGGCTTTAGCCCGCTAAGGAAGAAAGAATTGGAAAGCAGGAAAGAACTGTCCAGGTCAACACAGGACCATTGCGAAACTTGACAAGAAGTAACAATCGAGCGAGTGTCTCATCAGTAAATTAGGGGTAATAATTAGACCTTTAAAGTCTGCTGTACAATAAAATGAGGTAACACACGCAAGCACATAGCACACAGAAAACCCAGGCTTCAGGTCCCATGATGGCACATGACCGTCTCAGGTTGCCCACAGTTTCCAAGAATTCCACCAACAAACCACTCAGCTCCATCCACACGGATCAGGAGCACAAAATCCAGGCAAACTCACTGAATCCGCATCACGGGACCGCGGCTCATTCTGTGTCTCCCAAGTGCCCACCACGCGTCACCCTGGCCACCCTCCCGGACGCGACGGCCTCCTCTGAGAAGGGGTGTAATAGTAGTGCCTGCTTCAGCATTAACAGAGGAGTAAAAGAAAATAATGCCTGTCAAGTTCAAGTGCTCAATGATAAAGACAGGACTAATAACAATCACGTGACCCCATGAAGTTCAAGTCCTCCATGAGGCCCCTGCGAAGCCCCAGCGTTTTCTGATGACTTATTGTGAGGACTTCTGTGGCCTCAGCTCACACAGCCTCACGCCGTCACTGTACGGGGACTGTTCACACTCCTGTCTCTGTGAGCAGACAGAACATGGCCGCAGTTCTGCAATCCCACTGCCTCGGACACTGCCCAGCGACGTCAGCCCACAGACCCAGGGGTGGGCTGGCCTGGTGGGCTCCCCTTTTTCACTGCTGACTGCCCGTCTCCCCACACAGGACACGCTCCTGTGGACAAAGGCCTTGTCTGTTTGCTTGCCTGCATCCCAGAGCCGGGTACAGTGTCTCTGCATATGACAGCGTTAGAGAGAAGGAAAACCAACGGCCTGCAATGAACCTGAACCCAGTAGGACTAAGGTGGCACCCGGAACGTGATTCTGCTGCAGGGACCCCCCTCCAGGGGCATGCACAGCAGGACTCGGGGTTCCCATGGGTGAGGGAACCCCAAGTCAAGATGGTAAGTACAGGGCGGGCAGAGTCTCCAGCATGACCCCCGAACCTCAGAACAGGTCTGGATTAGCCTCCAAATCGGAAATGATGGCAATCGTTTTCTGAAACAGAAGTGCTAGGTGTGCAAACGCGATTTAAACGTGCGGCAAAACGTCTGGGAAACCAACATGCGCATGTATCTACAGTGATCTCTTCTGAAAGTTGGGGAGAGGACATGAAAACCCTCCATTAAGGTCCTTAATCTAACAGCTGAAATACTCTTCTCAGGCCCCTTGATTTATGGCCAGAGTTAGGCCTCGTACAAGTAACTTGGGAAATATTTAGGCCTCAAGAAACTGCATGCAAACAGGTAAAAGATGTATAAGCTTCCAGTTCACCTGGACTCTGAACCCAGCCTGGTTCCCGCAAGGCAGCAGGAGCTGTGTGAAGGTCATTGCTGACATCTACAAGCCTGCCTGTGGTCAGTGGCCTCATGGGGCCGCATCTGATGATCATACTGGATCTATGTCACTCACAGGATGTCACTGGGACTGACTGCAAACACCTGCAGATTCACCTGAAATACAGGGACGCATTCCAGGTGTGACTGGATGCCCATCTCCGTGTCCTGCATATTGAAGTGACAGGCGCCAGGAGAACATACGTGTGTACTTAGTACTGCAACAGTAACATGTAGTGACCTGACGGTTTGGGCAGCCGTTCATGCTATGCCCCGAATAATAAAAACTGCCAAGTGACTGACTACTTGGAAAACTAAGTTGGGGTTAATAAATATATCAAAAGAACATACATTGGCCAGCTGTTTCTAAAAGCCTAAATAACAATATAAGGCAAAAAATAAATAGGAATTATGTAATAATTCTAATATTTGCACTTTTAGGATAGTATTAGTAATAGCATTGAACAAAATAATGTTTAAGAACGGTGTTTCATTTTTCAGTAATTACATTTAGGTCTGAGATCCTCAAGAAAAGTCCAGTTGGGAATTTTTGTATCTTGTGAGAAAGAATTAAAAGCAGAACTTCTGCTTTGAAAGGATGTTGATGTTAACATCCTTCTGGCCATTGCCCCTCTCTGGTGCGTACAGCTCTAACCCCGATAAGCTGCTTGCTCCTGGGACGCACCGCTGAGCGGCCTTCCAGACTCCCACTTGGGAAAGCAAACGTGGGACTCACTGGTTCCCATTTTGCCCTGGGCGCTGCGTCCTGGTTCTGCCAGGGAGGCCTCCCAGGCCTGTCCACCCTCGTTCACCTGCTCTTAGGTGGGGCTGGGGAGGTCTGCACTCAGAGAACGCGCCCTGGCCCTGGGGGCGCCCTGGGGCCTCCTGCTAGCGTGCCTTCCCGGCACAAGCCTGCTCTTGCCCAGCTTCCACTGGTAAAAGTATCTGGTAAGGGGGTGGGGTGGGGATGGGGGAGCTGGGAAGCTGGCAGGGAACCATCTGGAAAGAACGTCAGCTCGGACTCAGAAGCCATGGGTTTGAAGCCTCACTCACGAGCTGGGCAGGAAGTCAGAGCCCGTGGTACTCAGTTTCTGCATCTCCGGTTTGGAGGATGAGCGCTGTGCTCGGGAGTGTGTGCTGGAGGAGTACCAGGTGCGCCCTGGCACCAGGAATCTGCTCAGGACACGTGGCTGTCCTTCCCCGGGCCCCGCACCCTTGCTCGAGAAACGGCCCTAACGCCGGCCTAGGAAATCCGGAGGTTCAGAATTTTCCAACCTCTCTTCTCCTAAGGCCTTTGCTTTCAAGGCGCAGCGTTCCCAGGCCAGCCTGTGGGTCCACTGCCACGTGCCCATTCTGCTCGCTGGCCTCTACGTTCCGGGAAGGAGAGCCCTGGTCAGAGAAGCACCCAGAGGCCGAGGGAAAGCTGTGCAGTTGGCACCTCCCAGAATCCGCAGGAGGGGACGCACCCCTGCGGTCTGAGCGAGACTCACGCCGGTGTGGGCTGTCACCCAAAGGAGGCGAGCAAGGCGGGGCTGGGGGCGCGCGCCCCGGGACCCCCGCCCCGCGGGCGAAGCCCTGGCGGAGACGCGGTCGCGCGGGTGCCCGGGGCACTGGAGGCTGGACGAGGACACTTCCTGCCGGGGGAGGACACACATCCTGCCGCAGGGCCGCGGACAGTGCCGCCCCCCGACCGAGCAGCGGGGCGCGGCCGGCACTGACGTGGCGCTGCCGCCCGGAGGCCGGCGGGCAAGGCCGCCCTGCAGGACCCCGGCCTCCGGCCCCCGAGCCCCGCCGCCCGGCGACACCACGGGCGAGAAGCCGGCGGCCCGGGCCCGCGCAGGGCGCACGGGGCGGGCAGGGCGCGCGGGCCGCCGGTCACCCACCTTTGCGACTCTGCGGGCCGTGTAGAGCCCCATCCCGTCCTGCACGCGGGACGACTTCAGGGAGAACCTGTCGGGCACGTACATGCCCAGCATCCTCCCGCCGCGGGAGGCGGCACATCGAAGCGCGGGGTGCGGGCGGAGGGGCGAGGCGGCGGGAAGGAGGAAATGGAGCTCTCCTCCCAGAATCCCCACCGCCCCGCCGACTCCAGGATCCCCCGCGGCCCGGCCCCTCCTCGGCCCGGCCCTGGCTCGGCCCCAGCGCCGCTGCCTGCGCTGCCCCGGCGGGGGCGCGGGCCGGCCGGGCATGGGCGCCGGGCGCCGCGCGCTGATTGGCCCCGCGGTGACGGCTCGGACCCGCGCCCGGGCGCGCTGCCCGCAGCGGGGCTGCCCCGGCCTCCAGCCCGAGGGCCGCCCAGCGCCCGGCGCCCCGCCCCGCGCGGGGTCTGCGCCTCCGCAAGCGCTGCGAGCGCCGGGCGGGGGTTTTACTCCCGGGGTGTGGGCCCGACGCGGGGTCACCGGGCAGCTTTACCGAGTCCCAGACCCCTGAGAACTGCCCCTGCGCGCCGGGAAATGGGGTCCTTCTGGAGTCCGCAGCCCTGTCTTTCCTGCTTGTTGGAGAGGTCTGGAGTCAGAGGGAGCCCATAGCGCACAAAGAAGGGGGTGTGCACCCCTGCCAGCAGGCCACTCGAAGTTAGCTCAGAACGTGTCGAGAACGCTTTAAGTAATATTTAAACGGCGCGGAAACTAGTGTGTTTGTTTTGTGGTGCCAACCGCAGGTTAGTCCTTACCTTCCCAAGATCCACTGTTCCTGGGCCCTCTCTTGCTTGAAAATGACCTGACACATTTCCAAACACACCTCAGTGGAGGCGCGGGGCATGGGAGGGGACGGCCCAACCCTAGAATCCGCCCTCAGAGCAATAAAATAATGCCACGAGACTCGTTTTAGTGTTTTTCATCGAGTTAGTGTAACGTGCTCAGAAGAAACTTAAAAGGCTGATTCCCCCTTCAAGACGAGCTGGGAGCTTTCTACCCTTTTCTCTTGATGTTCTTGATAATTTTCTATTCCAGCTCTTGTCTTGGAAGCCACTGATGTTCCCATAAACATTTGCTGTTCCTTATAAACCGATAAAATAATAACTTGGGCAAAAATTAAAGACCACTGTCTTAAAAAGAAACAAAATTCAACCGAATGCATTTGAAAGATCTCACTGGCTTTAGTGGACAACCCCATGAACGGGGCGGCATCCCATCCGGCAGCTGGGCCGTCAGAGGACTTGACAGAAGGAGAGACGCAACAGGCTGAAGGGAATGGGGACAAGGACGTTTAGGCAACACAGCCGCTGGCATGCAAGGCCACTGTCCTGCAGTAGCCGGCAGGGCTCTGTCAGGCGGGCAACCTCACTGGCCTCAGCCGTGCTGATCAGGCAGCCCGTGACTGACAGGGGTGAGGCTCCATCCCTAAGGGACCCAGAACCGTGAGTTCAGTCCGCTTAGTCTCAGTTTTGCTGCAGCTCTTAGCATAAGTGACTCCGTTTGGGGACTGTCCTCCTGTTTTCCACAACACACTGTGGAAGGGACCCCTGTTCCCTGAGGACCAAGGAAAGCCTTGGAGCATGAACAGCGCCTCATTTCCCAAGTAAAAGAATTTTAATGAAATTCAGAAAAGGTGTTTTTTTAAGCATTCTGAAGAAAATCAATAATAGCAGCATTTGAAGATTTTAAAGAATAGAACACATGAGCCTTTTTAAAAAAGAATTTCAGGGAGACTTGGTCAGTGATGAGAGGGACAAAGCCTCCAGCGTTCTCTTGAGTTTTGACCCTTGTGACCCACCATTGGAGATATTATCAACTTTGTTGGGGAAATGAATAAACACCTAAACACAAAGTTCGTTCCGGGGAAATTTGGAATGAGATGGCCTTGAAACCCATAAGAGGCATTCACTGAACATCAATTAATGAAACGTGAAATGGGGCTACGCTGAGGTTTCCAGGCCAGTCAGCGGTGAGCCTAGAAGTCACCGCTGGGCCTCAGAGAATTCGGACTAAGTAGCTTTCCCCGGGCCCTTCCCCCAGCGCTACACGCAGGCCAGACCAGGTCCGCCAGCCAGAGTGCGGCCCACGTGCTTCCCCAGGAATCGGTCCCTTGTCCGAGAACTGTCTTTCAGCTCTGGCCCTGACGCCACGCTGGCCTCCCAGGCAAATGCTCTGCCACAGCCTTTGGGCACCGAGGTTCCCGCAGCCTCTGATCAGTAAGGAGAGAAAGGTCCTGGTCTGACACAGTGCTTGTACTCAGGTGACCCTGGCTTTGACCTGAATCCCTCTTGGTGGTGTTCTGTGTGTCCAGGGAACAAAGACACCCGCTTCAGAAAGTTCACCTTTCTGAATCAGTCATCTTTCCTAGTCAGGAAAATAAACAACTAAACACATTCGTAAAGAGAAATCTGAAAGTAATAAGCTGAGAAACTCATAAATCCCCACCAGGAATTCTGTTATGGAGCAAACAGGCTAGCTCATCAAAGCATGCAACGTTCCGTTTATCTATTTGATGGAGCATTCTGAAGATCTACCAGAAACATGGGGACCAGCCATAAAAATAACCTCTATTACAGCACATGAAAAACAGATATGTGTTTGCCGAATTTAAATGCACAGCGGTGACCGGATATTTGATTTTAGAGCCGGTAAGACAGTGGTGGTACCATGAGTCAGCTTGTACGGCTCTGAACCCAGGAAAGTGACCTTTAAGATCATCTTTGAAAAAAAAGGGAAACTAAAAGTCTCCTTGAGAGCAAATGTTTAAACCCAGCCCTAAAGAAATAAGAAAATCAAAATATTGGCATGAACGTGCTGCCGTGTTCCTGGTTTACTTTCTGTAGAAATGATTGCGCTGGGTCGACACAAGAGAAGTGACTCTAAACACACTTCTCGGCACTTTTAAATTTGATTTTGGCAGAAATGTTCTTTTCCTTGATATTGCCTAAAGCAAGCTCTAGTTACTGAATTCAGACTTACGCCCTGATGAAGGCCCTGTTGTTTCCTTGCAGGGAAGACTTGAATTATAATTCTCTATTAATTAATGATTTTACCACACATACTGGCGAATTCCTTTGATTGTGTCTCGGATATTAATGACTCTCTCCAGCCGCCATGGTGGAATAAAAGCTGGACAGAAAGAAACACTGAGCCTTATTTGTCTTTAGTTTCCTAAGAGTCAGAAGGATTTTGTAGTGAATGAATAGAAAGCCAACTTTCCTGAGCAGAAAAGAATAAAGATTTATTTGGTGTGACTTACAAAAAGAAAACAATCCTTGAAACTAAAATTCCAAGCCGGGCGCGGGCTCTGAATCCGTCTCCACTGCACGTGGGCGGCGCACTAGCCGGCGCACCGTGGGGACGTGCCCCGAAGCCTGGACAGGTCTGCACACGCACGTTCCAGAACCTCTCGTTCTGAGTGATGGCACCAAAGGCTCGCATGCAGCACCAGAGAAGATTCACAGGGTCCTTTCATTAGATGAAGCCCAGACATCGTTGGCACTAGAGAGAGTCACGTTATAAAAGAAAAGCCAAGAGCATAGGTCAGTGGTCATGCGCCCACAGCCGTGGAGCCAAGGCGGAGGGCAGCAGGAGGCTGGAGGGACATGGGAGCAGGAAACCAAGAAAGATGCAAGTTTCCATGTCTTGGGCCTCGTGTATTCCAGAAACCGGGCTGGGTCTTTGGCTCCATGAACTTGAAGCCCTCTTGGCCTTACCAATGCAGCCCCGCAGAGTAAATGTTCTCAGCTCCGATTCACCCATGAGGAAACAGCCTCAGGGAGGTGACTGATCTTCAGGCAATTTCATGCACCCGTGAAGTGACGGGGGTGACTCAAGCCAAGGGCGGGCTGGTGGCAGTGTCCTTGATTCTGGGTCCAGCTGACTCAGACCGGCTCACCACCCAGGCACACTTCCCTCAAGGCCCAGCAGGGCTCCGGGCCGACAGAACTCTCCATTTCTGTTATTCCCCCCTCCAACTCCTCCTCTAAAACCTGAGAGACAATATGATTGGCCAAGGTCATGGTCAGATGCTTCAGTTTGGTCCCATCAACTGTGTCTAAAAGAAGACGGAGTCATGTGATTCTCCAAGGATCTGTCCTCTGCAGAGTGGGGTGTAAGATAAGACCCCATCTTACAGAAAGTGTCTCTAGCTCTGGCAGAGACTTTGTGGCTCAGCCTATTTATAAGTACACCCTAGCTCATCCACAAATTTTTAGTCTACAGGAATGATATTAAAATAATTAGTAATTAATCAACAAAGCAATACCAATGCTCCTATATTTGTCAAAACCTCACAATTCGCTTTCCTAATTTCCCTTTTCCCTTATTAAAATAACGTAGTGACTAAAGAGCTCAACTGTATTTTTCCTAAAACACTCACCTTCTTCTAAGTGAGGAAGGGTCTTCGTAAGTGAGCATGTTCTTTAAACTCTAAAACGATCCAGAGAGCAAAAATAATAATAACTACTATAATAATGTCTCACTAATTACTTCGCACAGGGAAAGGAGCCAACTTTTCCATAGAAAATGTTATTTCAAATCAAGACAACCCTGGAGTGCTGATGTCGCAATGACCCCTTAATAACACACACACGGCGATGGCGCGACTCCCATGGGTGGGGGTCTCCCTAAGGCATCCTCTCTCCCTGCTGTTTCTTTCTTCTCATGCTCAGCAGCTTGAAGTGTCCTGGTCAGAAAGCCAAGCTTCTGGCTGCCCCCTGGTACGCAGAGCGTGTAATCGTGGCAAATGACTATTGTTGGGGCATCACTGATTTCAGAACGTCTCTCCGTTTTCCAGTTGTAAGCAAGTACTATATTAACGTATTTTTACACATGAATTAAGAATATTATTTTTACTTAATCTCTTCGGTGAGTTCACTAACATTGGTTTACTCTGTTTTGAAGAGTCTTTCTTATGAAGCAACAGTACATTCACACCCCTCATTTCTAACACACCACCCAAACTTTCTCTCGCTGAAACAAGTCTGTGGGTCTTAAGCTTTTATATCCAAACCCAACTTGCCTAGTATTTAAATCACATACATGCCCCAAATAAGAAACAATAAATTATTCTAAAAGCTCCCAATGCTGTGTGCCCTGAAGGTAACTTAAATCTTTTGTTACAAGAACCTTGTCAACATATGGGAAACCAAATTGGAAGGCTTTTGGCTGTGTGACAGGTGTGTTCTCTGGAGAGAAGATACAAAAAATTTAAATAATCAAAGACAGCAAAAATAACAGATTCCCTTCTACCTCTGGGTCAGATGTTTCCTCCATGAATTATATATAATCCAGCCGCCTTCACACCGCAGGGCTCTTTGAGGAATTCTGTTATTAGATGTCTCCCTTTATTGAAGGCCACTATGCAGCTGAGAAGAAAAATTGGCATCATGCTAATTCCTGAACTCATCAATTCTGAATGTCTTTTGCAAAATTTTACCATAAAGGGCCTGAGGCCAGAAGGAGCAAAAGACTTAAAAAAATATATATATCACATAGACATGCCAGAGTCTGTGCTAAATTACACTGACTACCCACAGAAATAGCTTCTGGAAACCTCTTCCTCCAGACGCAGCTGCCACATGGGACGTCCCCTCTGTTACTGCCGTGGGAGCGCCTGCCCATCAGCGCCCCGGTCCGTCACGGGCTCCTGGTTTCCGCCGAAGCGGCGAGGAGCCCTGGGGACGGCAGGGACAGCAAGACCTTTGGAATCTGGGAGGGTGGCATTTGAATCGCAGATCCGAGACGTATTAACGCGAGCCCACAGGGAAGGCGAACAGCCACTCCGACACCCCATTTCTGCGTCTGCACATCGGGGATCATAACGCCTCCTTTGCAGAGCCCCAGGCCCAGAGCAGTTGCCAAGTGAATGGAAGCTGTTGTTACGCTTACCGTGGGCGAGGGCGCGGGCTCCGTACCTCGGTGTCCCTCACCGAGCACCTGGGTTCGGCCTAATTCTACGGAAGGGGGTCTACTGGCTCCCACTGTGGCCACGGCGGCCCCGGCGGCCCTTCCAGGCCAAGGACGGTGTTTCCCATGTCGGCATAACGCTGACTCCAGGACAGGGATGTCTCCGCAGGGGCGAGCAGGACCCGGACGGTTCCCCGGGGACGCGCGTCGGGAACTTCATGGGTCGCTTGTATGTCCCCCTGAAGGAGAAAATAAATCTACCGGCAGCTCAATGGTGCTAAACATGTTTTGTCAGTACATAGACCATCACATCCTCCCGGTGTATTTAAAACTTTGTAAGAAGTTCTTCAATGTTTAACTCAAAGAATGCGCTGTCTATTTAAAAAATAAATAAAGCTCGCCCTGGCCGGCAGCGCAGTCGGTTGGCGCGTTGGCGCGTCGTCCCATATACACCGTAAGGCGGTGGTCCGGTCCCCGGCCGGGGTGCGTACGGGAGGCGCCGGTCGGTGTCCCTCTCTCACGTCAGTACCCCCCTCTCTCCCTCTCTTCCTGTCTCTCTAAAATCAATGAACATACCCTCAGGCGAGGATTAAACAGCATGTAAGGACCTCCGCCGTCACGGTCATATATTCCTGCACCCAGCGTGGAGAGAGCTCATGACGGCGCGCCAAGCCGCAGGGAGCAGCGCAGCGTGGAGGCAGAGCGCGTCTGCGGGGAGGGGGTCTCCCTGACGCACCGCAGCCTCTCCCACGCTGCTGTCCCTGGAGGACTGACTCCAGAAGAGGAGAGGGACCCAGACGCGGAGCAGCCACAGGACAGACGAGCACCGTGGTCGTGCACAGACGCCGTAACCGCTCGCAGGAGGCCCCCAGGCCGTTCCTGGGCCCCGGCTGTAACAGGCAGGCGTTCACATGGCGGCGGAGCAAAGGGCACAGGCAAGGACGAGGGGGCAGCAAGGTCCGGCCGAACAGCTGTGAGGGGCACAGGAGCCCCGCAGACACAAAGCGGGGTTCACAGGCACCGCAGCGTTAGCGGGGCAGACGGGGCACAACACACAGGAACCCAACACGCAGAGGACACGCGGTAAATCGGACACGCAGCAGATTAGAAGTTGGTGTGAGGGACAAACTGAAGACTTTCTCACTGGGAGGATGGGCACCGTGGTCTCGGGCAGATCTTTCATCAGGTGCTAAAAATGTTCCTCCAGAATGAATTCAAAGTCAACAGCAGAACTGAATGGCCTCCACTTGCACTTTGCCATCAGGGGTCTGGTGCCCAAAGGGGACAAGGCACAGCACGTGCACCCCTTGGAGAGTCCTGTCTACCCAGTGCTGAATTTTGTCCGGGTGCATGCCCTCCGTTACGCTAATATTTAGAAAAGATAATTAAAGTCAATACCAAAAGGAGAGAACGGTTTGAGATCTTTGTAATAGTTTTCACACAATGAGAATGTAGAGGAGAAAGAATATGAGTTAATCTTAAAACTATTTGGTTCATTTATTTTGGATTCCTGGGTCCCCCGTTTCACACACACTCGCCTCTGTTTTCTTTCCCCTTTCCTGCCGGCCTCCTGCAGCCTGGTGTTATTATACACTATAAAAAATAGTTCGCTCATGCAATTGCAATGCTTTTAACTTTCAAGCTCAGTCAGGAAAAATGTGGAGGTGTTTAATTCTCCAGTTCTTTTTTTTTTTTTTTTTCCATGGGAAATGAAAGACAAAATCTGAAAAGTAGCAACTTGCAGTAATTCTTCTTCTTTTTCCAATCTGTCTAAATGGCATCAGGTTCAAATACTTTATTACAGATAATCCTAGCCAATTTAAATGTCCAATTTCTCAATAAAACATGAATCAGGAAAAGTCAGTATCTTTGCAAATGTGATTCCAATTTTGCCCTCAGATAGTCGAAATACATTTCCACTCACAGCAGCAGGAGTTATACCAAGTACATCTGAGGGGACAATTTGGCCCATGAAATTTAAAATGATTTTAGGGTAAGTAAAATATTTCATATGCTTATGATTATATAGCAACAGTAGACCTTTCAAAAGGAAGACATTAACACCCAGCAAAATTCAATTTAAAAAGAAGTTCTTAATTTAACTAGCTTTGAAGAGCTTTGACTTATTTTAAAGAACACATTTCATAGTCCCGGCCAGTAGCTCAGTGGGTTGGGACATCATCCCGGGCCCCAGAGGGTTGCAGGTTTGAGCTCAGTCGGGGCACACCCCTAGGCAGAGGGCTCAGTACCGACCAGGAGGCGTGTGGGAGGCGGCCAGCCGGTGATTCTCTCTCTCTAAAATCAACAAAACGTATCCTTGGGTGAAGATTTAAAAAATAAGTAAAAAGAACACATCTAATAAAGAGTGATTTATTCAGTCAAAAATATTTATTCATACCAACATCGCTTTTTCCAGAGACAAATATTTCCTAGCCCGATGGTCCTCATGCGACAACCAGCGCAGTGTAAAATCTGAAAAAGCCGTATTGCTTCTGTCAAGAACCGTTTAGGTCCATGTAATACATTCAGTGGCAATCAGAGGATTTCTACCTGCTGGTTGTAGGAAGAACAGACAGAGACAGAGGAAATAACGAACCTGAACAACTAAGAGAAAAGCTGGTTTTATTTTATTTTATTTTTCACTGAATTCATGAGCCCAGAGTCTGTCTGGGGCCGTTAGTGACCAGCCTCGGTCTGGTTAGTCCCTTTGCTTTTCCGTCTCTAAAAGGAGCACCGGCAGCACCGCCTGCCCCCCGGCTCCCGCCCTCCGCCCCTGCCCGAGGGCCCTGAGTTACATCTGTTTCCTGCCCGTCTCCCCGGTACCAGCCGGAGCTGAGAGCCTCAGAGCCCTCCTCTGGCGTGACAGCGCTGTGCTGTGACGTTGGCACCTGGCTCCTCTTTACCTGAACGCGGCGCACACAGCGCAGGCAGGCTGACGCTCCCCACATATTGCCTGACGCTCCCCGTCTCCAAGGGCGTGAGCAAGTCCACCTCCTAGAGGGGCGTCCCCACACCCCTGGCCTGAGCCCAGAGGCTGCCCAGGGCTGGTTCCATCCTACCCCCCACCCCACTCTTTGTTCAGAACCCCCCAGTCCCCCACATTCACTCGCCCTTCCTGACCTCAGACTGTGTCCTGCCCAGCTCAAGGTCATGTTGACGTTTTTCCCCAGTGCTTAAACGTCCCCTCTGTTATTTTGTTCTTGACTCCGACCGCCCTTCACAGTCCAGTCTGCATGTCACCCTCTGCGTGGAACCGTTCCCGGTCACCACAAGGGGACGCGGTCCGATCCCGTCTTCTGTCCGTTGGGCACTTCACAATCTCTAGCGTGGGTGTTTCTTTCCCATAACGATCTAATTAGATCTTAAGGTCTTTGAAGGCAGGTACTGTCTTAATTTTATATCCTGTGATCGAGAAACCCACTTTAGAGAGAGCGGCGCCGCTCAGGGGGTGGCGGGTCACACAAACGCCGCCCGGCGCCGAGGGCCTCCACCACGCCACGGTCGTTGCGGTAATGGTCTCCGTCTGGAGCTGCACGTGGTAGCCGCTTGCCCACCGCCCCGGCTTAGGGCTTACATGTGATTTCTACTTTCCTTGGGTCATTATTTCTAATGTTTTATAGCAACAATTTCTCAATAGTTCACAGCCGCCTTTGCCTTTTCACTACTGAAGGGGAGCAGAAGGTGCGACCCCCAATATATACCTTTTGGGCATCAAGGATTATTTTGTGCTGATTATTCTGAGAAGCAGCAGACACAGGAAAAGCTCTGAAGATGGAGGAGAAGTCACCCTTCTGTAGGGGAACCCACATTTACCAAGGAAGTTTCCATTTGTAAGATGCCTCCCTCTTGGTGCCGGAAGGAACTCCCTAGGGACAAGGCAGTGACTTGAATCTGCGAACAAGCCTTCCTCTTCACCCCGCTGCTCCCCAGCCACCTCCCATCACGGCTTCTCCCCCCTCTCCGTGACATCTTTCTTCTGTCTTCAGCTGAAGATGGCATTTACGGTGAAGACTTGGGCCAGCTGGGGAGTCGCGCAGGCTTCCTGGGCGTCTCCCACACGCACGTGAGGCGTGTCAATCAACCTCGGTTCGCGTTTCTGCCCTCACTCGGTCTCAGCCAAGGACTCCCAAAGGGAGAGGCAATGTTATTTGTTCTTCCTTCCCACTCCGGTGACAAAGAAGGAGTCCCGTCTTGCTCTGAAGCCTGCTGGTGGTTCTCCAAGGTAAACTGAGGCATGTGCAAGGTTTCTTTAAAGAGCCTGAGCAAAAATGGATTCAAACGGGGCGGCGCCAAGCCGGAAGCGGTTAGGGGCGCGCACTGGGCCAGGAGCTGGGGGCAGACTCCGAGGGCGCAAGGCAGAGGCAGAGGAAGGACAGTCTGGATGGCGTGGCTGGGGCCCGGCCGGCGGTTTGTCGGTACTTGTCCTTCGTGGTTTGCCTCCGTACCCTGGGGGCAGGTGCGGGCTCAGGTCTGGGCTGGCCCACGCAGCCCGCCCAGCATCAGGGCCGCCGCAGTCCGAGGGCCTCCGGGTTCCGTTACTTTCACCGTGGGCCCTGGAAATGCGGCAGGCGCCAGGGAAGGGGGAGGACTTTTCCAGAAGATGGCTCTCCTGCATCGCTCTCCGGTGCCCGGGTGAGACAGGAAGGCAGAGTTACGCCGTCACCTTCCCCATCCACCGTAGGTAAGCTGGAGAAGAACAGCTGTAAGGTCCGGTTCTTTGACTTGTGGCGTCTGTGAGTTGGGTTTGGGGTGCCGGCGGGCCACGGGTCCTGTGAATGGTTTGTGTCCTGAGGACCAGGCTTGGCTTTCTGCCCGCCTGGGGCACGGAAGTTGTCGGTTTCTGCATGTGCAGGTAACTCAGCGTTCAGGTCGAGGCCCCAAAATACAGCTGGACAGAAACATGGGCTGCGCCCTCCTTGAGGCTGACACCCTACCGACTGTCACCAGCTCTCAGCGGGACTGCTGAACCCCAATGGGGAGTGGCTCTGGGTCTTGGGAGGGCTGGCATCCCTGGTTGTCATACAAGAATTATTGGTTTGGGCTTCGGTTTCAGGTCACTTGATAGGTATACCTGCGGTTTAAAAGAAAAACGAAAAAAATAATTTAATTTAAAAAGATGCTCAGTTCTGCCAGGAATAGTTACTGTTCATTCTGGCTGAAACCTGATAAAATATTTGAAAGGATTTTATTTTTTTTAATAAGGAGCTCTATGGTCAGAAGTTGGCCTCGTTGGAAGCTGGTATTTGGAACCTGATAGAAGCTTTGGGAGGTGGGGGGGATTCTTTCTGAAGCTGAAATGGAACTACGTACCCAGAAGGAAGGGAGACATTCTGAAGCCTTTGTAGAATGATTTATGAAAACATTCCAACGTCACTCAGCTCTGAATCTAGAACACAGGACTCTTTTGATTTCCATCTTCACTGGAAATCTTCTCCCCGGTGGGAGGCAGCCAGTTGGCACAAGTGTGCTGGGTGGGCCTGTCAGTCCCTTGGGGGCAGCAGTCAAACTGCAGACATCGTAAAATATCAGGACGTTGGAAACAGAGCTGTTCTGACCTTAAGAGAAAGAAGGAAAATCTACTTGGTGATTTACCCTGGGCCTCTCGTGATTGGCAACGATGCCCCAGGACAGCTTCTTGGGAGACATGTATGTTTTCTGCGTACGTTTGCGATAAGTGTCCTGCCAGGTCTCCCATGGGGCCTGAGGGCCGTCTCCTGGAAATGCAAACTTTAGGGACAGGATGCTCATGAGATCAGGGGAAAGGGGGCTACTAAACTGTGGTCTCGGACCAGGGAAGGGGGACGCCAGGATTGGGGCTGGTTTTACAACGGACTTAGCATTAGCCATAATATTTGAGATTTTTCTAAGAAAAATTGATTTATTATTACATATGTAATTTTTTTAAATAAAGGAAAAAGAGGACCAACTTTGGAGTCACAAAGATCATGCCTTAGTGTCGGGATCCACACTGAAAAATTATTGATGTATTAACACCAGTTTCCTCTTTTACTAAATCGTCGTCGGCAGCCGTCCGTCTCGAGAGACGATGGTGTAGCTTCTTAAGAGTCTATCTGCACCGCCGAGAATGGCTGTGCAGTCCGACTCGGGAGTGACACGGTATCTGTCTCCTCCCGTGTTGAATCGACATCTTGCGATGACGCTGAAGCTACAGAGCCTGGGCAGGGTAATATGGAGGGTCTGCTGTTGCCCATGCAGCAGACCCCCCCTCTCTTCGCAGCTGAAGGGTCCAAGGGAAAGACGGAGTCAATACAGCTTGGCTTCAGGTGCGCCGCAGGAGTTGCCGGTGTTGACTACAACGTCAAACCGCCTTAGGGACTCCGGCTCCGGATTTTCTGTCGGGGTTTACTCCCTTAGCCTTTCCCCTGAAGAGGTATGCCGCAAGGCAGCGGAGGTTTTTTGGAGTCAGAGTTTTCCTTCTCTGATGTACCCTGACTGCAAAACTAGCTGTTTCTATAATGGTGACATTTGCAGCATGTCACTGGGGAGTGGGTGTCTTGATGCCATGCAGCCCAGACAAAACCCAACCTTCCCTCTGTTTCCAGCTCATGTTCATCATCTTTTACTAAATAGAGATATTAATATATATTATAATATACATAGCATAACTCTATTTAGTATATACAGTAAATAGCATAAAATGTATACAGTATAATAACAGAATATATAATTTAGTGTGTGTAGTATAGTATAACAAAAAATAAAATATAATTATATATCTATTATATATCATATATGTAATAATAATCATACACATTATATGTACTAGATCTACAATAACAGAGAGATATCCTATAGAGAGATACAGAGAAAGAGTATTGAATGAGTTAATATTTGTCATGCACACAGTACTGTGTCTGTTTGCAGTGGGTGCTCAAAAAAAAATGTGTTTCCTTCTCTTTCTGTTTAACGCAAACAAAACATGCACAATTCATGCTGAGCCTTTTTCTGAGGCTGCCCTTGTTTGGGGTCCCCAGTCTTCACTCAGTCTGTCTGAGCAACACTTCACCAGGAATATGGGGAGACCCACGCCTGGGATTCAACACGACTCACTAAACTGCAGAGAGCCTTGACTTCTCTTTGAAAATCTTGACAGTTTTAAAACACGTGTTTCCCAGTCAAAGGGCCTGAAACATTATTCCACTAATTACCTTGGAAAACAAGAGCAAAGAACCAAAGGTCTTTGAAAAAAAACTTCTTTTTTCCTCTCTGACGAATATTTCTAGGCCCAATAAAACTAAATACCCCACTGTAAAAAGATGAAGTGCCCCCAGTGAGGTGTTAGTTTCTGAACAATCCTGCACATATTCCCAGTTTGAGCCCCAAACTGTGCTCCCTCTCGGAGGCTGGCTGGGGCTGTCACCCACCAGAGGACAGTTTTATGAAGGACAGAAGGACCGCAGACTGAACCCGCCCAATGAAACAGATTCCATTTTATCTGTGAATTCAGGCCAGGGCGATGCATTACTCTTTTACTGCAGAATAAACATAAATTTATGGATGCTGTGAAGCTTGCAGCTGGTGAAAGTCCACCGTTTTCCCCCCGGAAATGTTGATTTATTTAACTCCGATTGTAAAGTTAAAAAGGAATCGAATACATCTAAGGCAGAAAAAGAAAGGAAAAAACCCTCTGTGACTCAGAGATAAACGTTTGGGACTGAACTGATTCTCGGTGATTTGCGAACACTGTTCATGTGACTGAGGCGCATAACCCCACAGAGCGGCAATGCATTCCTCACGCGTGTCACCTCCCACGTGCAGGCCACGGCGGACATGCCCCGTCCAGGAAGATGCGGGGCCTTAAGAACGATACGTCTCAGTGCAATTACTGACGCAAGATAGAAATAAAACTTTTGGTTTAAGGTAACCCATATGTTTTCTTTAAAAACATAGATAATAGTCTAAAAAATGAGAATAAATATTTGTGAAATCTTTGACAGTTTGGGGTGGAGAGGTAGGAGGCAGAACAGAATGCTTATTTTAAAAGAGTAAGTTATTATTGCTTTACCTTAAGTTTAATTAGTCCTTGATTCAAAAATGAGTCCTTTTCCTCACACCCCAGCTTAAAGCACCGTGAGGTCACGTCCCCCTTGCCTGTGACAGCCTACATGGGCGTGAGGAAGCAGGGTGCCGGCATTCTACAGCAACTGCCACGTGACCTCAGTGGCCTGTAAGGAACACTTGCGAAGGTCATGGACTGAAGAGAACACCTGTGCATTGGCATGTTAAGAGCTCTGAGTGCACATGTAATAGAAATGGCTACGGATGATATAAAACTTTAAAAAATACTTTTCCCCCTTGGAGATGCACAGGGATAAATAGATAGAATCCCCTTAAGAACCGTCATTCACCTTTTCAGGGTGTCTTCATGGTATTGTAAGGCCCGGAAGGGCGTGAGATCAGCTAGAATAGACTCTTTTTGAACAAATGTGTAATGTTTGGGGGCTTCCTCTTGTGCACACGCATGTATGAGGACGCATGCGTTCACTTAAATAGCCACAGCTGAGAAATCCGAAGCAGGCAAAATATCGTAGCAGTTCCCAGATGCTGTTATAATCAAATCTGAATTACCCATCGGCAGGCACCTCCCGGCAGGGAGAAGAGTAATGAATCCTGACAAAAAGGACACCTGGGCCCAGAATCAAAGCCGATTCCCCCACCCGCGAGGTCTCCTGTCCCTGGGTGGCACGGCGTGGGCCTCCTGCCCTGGCCTCGGCCCCTGGCCGCACGGCCTCTGCCCGCCGCCCAGGGCTGCCCACTCAGGAACCTGCACGGGGGCCCCGTCCGTCTACCACACCGATCCCGCCCGTTTCTAAGCTCTCGCCCCGCTTTCCTGCCTCGCCCCGGGGGGCCCCAGCTGTCTTCTGCTGAAACTCCTTCCCCCACTCTGCCCATCCACTGTGCCAGCTCCTCATGCCTGAAACTAAAGCAGAACCCAGACAAAATCCCACACACATGCACACACACGCACACACACCCCATTTCCTCTCTGATGCCTTCCTTGATCCCAGAAACGTAATCTTTGTCCCATCTGACCGTCAGATACACTCATCTGCGCCGCCTGCTTTTCTTATAGCTTTTCTGGACTTTGCTGTAGGGACCCTCCAAGCACAGCAGGCGGTGAGAGAAGGGGACCAGAGATGGGTGTCTCACGGGGTGGGCCTCTCTTGTTCTGATGCACCTCGTGGGTGCTACAGTGGCCTCTCTGTGACTCGGTTTCCTCGGTTGCAGAACAAGGAAGATGGAACCGTTTGGCTCTATAGATGCCTTTGGATTCTAAAAATTAGTAACACCAGCAAGTTCTGGGATCAGTACATCTTTACTTCTTGGTTTCAATTTTATTTTTTACCCCGTGTAGTTTGCGAGGGCGTGCCGTGTCCCAGAGCACCACGGTCTCCTACTGCCCTTGCCGTAGGTCACGGAAGTGTATGTGACAGCTGGCCATAGTCGCCTATCTCAAAAGAATATAGTGAGAACGATAGAATAAGAAGATGTTAAAGTACATTGGGGACCATTTATCAGGACCTGCCAATCTATAGACACTGAACAATTTGCATTTCAAAGAGCTATTAACTCTTTCAGGCCATAGTATCGTGGCTCATAGTATGGATCCTGATATTAAGCCTAACCGTAATGATACTTAACCCAGAAGATCCCTTTGGAAATCTGACGCTCTATGAAAAACAAGTTATATTGCATTTCTTGCTCCAGTCTGATTGCCTCCTTTTAATCTCTTGGAATTTGCAAAATGCAATATCTTTGTGGAGCTAATCTGGTAATGAAGGTTGGAGAAAGGATTTAAACCAAATACACTACTTCAAGGACATTTCTCATGTAATAAATGTAACACTGATGGATTTTTAATAAAGTTATTGTCAGAATAGTATAATTTTTGTCTTTCATCTCTTTTCGAAGGCACTGAAGCCCATCTCTAAGCCGTGGGTTTAATAAACCCGCATTACGTTCTGAACCGAGAAGAACCAGCCGTGACCCGCCCGGCAGCCCGCCTCTGCGCCCGTGCCCTCGAGCCCTGTGAAGACACCGGCAGTTTCATGTCAAGTTCAACTCCCGTTGAAGCCCTGACACATCGTCAGTGTTTTCTTAAGGAAAAACTTCTGCGTTCCAAATAAAACGGATTCTGAGAATAAACGTCTCCCGAATTCCAAGGCTTCAGAGGAATGAGATGCAGCGGGGTCGGAGTCCGCAGATTCTGCCCCTCGGGTGTGGGTCCCGCCCCGGGTCGCATCTGTGCCTCAGGCTGCCCTTCCCCGAATCTGCGCCCTCCGCACGCCGGCCCGGCTCCCGGCCCCGAGCTTTACCTTCACAAGAGGGCCGAGGGGCGCTGGCTGCGCGCCCCACACGAGTAGAGTCTGTCCTCTTCGCCATCGGGTCCAGGCGCCGCTCTCGGTCTGGGCCGTCTTCATTAAGTCATCACGCGGGACTCAGAGAGGCTCATAAGAAGTAAAGTACATGCTCTCACACGCACAAACACACAGCGCAGCATGCAGTTTGCCAAGCAAGTCCGTGCGTATTGATGAAATGGCCTAAAAGTCGCCTGTTACTGGGCGAGCTGAACAGCATCACTGCACACAAGAGCAGTCACTACTTCAAACAGCTTAAAGTCCAATCAATGCGTTTTTATTTCTGTGTGAAACTATACAGCCCATAGCTCCCATGAAAGATATCCGCTCGGCACTGACAAACCACTGGGCCCATCTCATTTCTAATTTCTAGAGAGTTTTGAGGCTGATTTTCTTTGCTGATTAAAACCTTCCAATAGGTCACATGTGCAACAGTTTCTAAGTTCGCTTCCATTCTGTGTGGGTTAAGAGATGACTAAACGTGATCGCCAGTCCTAGTAATTACAGGGAAAACCGCTAATAATGTTTCCTGCTTTCTCTCCCGCCCGTCCTCAAACATCGTTTTGTCCCTAAAAGTGTTACAACACAAAATTGCAGCCTTTCCTGGACACACACGCGTCAGCTCCGTCTCACTATTGGATGAGAGAATCTCTCGTCTTTAGAGGGTGTATACCATAAGGAATATCGTTCTAGTCGTGTGTTGTTCTCTGTTGACTTCAGTAAAATGAACAGTGCCTGCTCCTGTAAAACAGCAGGATTAAGTTTTTCGTTCTGCTTGATTCTGCAGGGACCAAGTGTGAAGGGTCTTCTTTCAGACGTAAATCACTCATCAGGTCATTGAAACCAGACTGAGGCACGTTTTCATCCCTTTAACACTAAATTCTCCCTCCTGTGCCCTCCCGGCAATTGGAAGCAACTTCAGTAAATACTGTGCTTAGGGTAATGGGTTTGCACCTAGACAGCCACCCCAAGGGCTCTCCCTAAGGCTCACGTCACAGGTACACCGTCCCGGTATGTCCCCTTGAAAGCACACGTCTTCTAGAAACGTGCGGTGTGTTCACCATCAGGGATACTCCCCGGAGTTCCCAGAACCCGAGGAAAACACAGCTTCCACAAATTCCAGTGTCAGAATACTGGGAAAATGAACAGGGAAGGTGAACTCAGCGTTTCTATCCATGTGCTTATTCAGCAAACGGCAAAAACTTATTGAACCCATCCTTGTTCATGTAACTAGAAATACCGTGTTAGTGACATTAACAGGATCCATGCATTACTGTGATTGGAGGCATGCCTCCCCCCATTGATTCTGAACGGCCCTCTCTCCCTGTCTTCTCCCACTTTCCTTAGACGCACCTTTGCGCAGTCAGGAAGCGTCTGTTCCCGTGCGTGTCTGCCCGTCTTTGCTCACCTACGTGCCTCCACCCAGGCCACGCTCCGCGCCTTCTCCCCAGGCTGAACTGGAGGCCCTCCTCGATGCGCCTGCCCGCGTCTCCCTCTGCGCACGAGTGACTTCGATGTTGATGTGGCGGCTGAGAACGAGCCTGGCGTCCCCACTCCAGCTCCACCGGCGACCGTCGCGTTCCATGGACAGGTAACATCTTCATTATGGAAATTATTTCTGCATAGATGGTGCACCATGTTCCGTACATACATTGTAGACCTCTGAGGCTCACTCTAACCTGAAAGTTGGTTCATTTTCGTAACCTCTTTTCTTTCATGAAAGTTTCCTATTCTCACCTAGCAGTCTTCTTTCCACATTCATGCTTTTTAAACTTTTTTAAAAAAATTTTTATTAATTGATTTTTAGAAAGAGAAGTGGGTAAGACACACAGAGAGAGAGACATCGATTTCTTGTTCCTCCAATGCGTGAGAGCCTTGGTTGACTCTTGCATGTGCCCTGACTGGGGGTCCAACCTGCAGCCTTGGCGCGTTGGGTCAACACCCTAACCCACTGAGCCCCCCGGCCGGGACCACCGGGGCTGTTGCCGCCGTTGCGGTTTGATCTGAGCCGCAGCCTCCTTCCCCACGGGTCCCCGAGGAGTCGATTTATCAGCCTGTCCTCTTTTCATTTTACTTTTTAATGTCTCCCCCTCCCCTTTGGCAACCATCAGCTTGTTGTCTGTATCTGTGGGTGCGCTTCTGTGGTGGTTTGTTGACTCATTTGTGTTTCTTGAGATTCTACATGTAAGTGAAATCACGGGCATTTGTCGTTCCCCGTCTGACTGAGTTCGCTGAGCAGCGTCCCTCTGCGTTCACCCGTGTCGTGGCAAATGGCAAGGTTTCGTTATCTCTGTGCCTGCGTAACATTCCGTGGCACAGACGCACCCACGCCCTTTCCTCGGCCCGCCCAGCTGCTGACGGACCCGAGGCTGCTTCTCTGCCTTCGCTCTTGCAAAGGACACTGAGGTGAGCACAGGGAGCACCTGTCCTTGTGAATGACACGGTCCCGGTAATGCTGTGCTGTCTTCACAAGCGGCTCCCACTGTTCGCTTGACGGAAGTCTCAAGAATTTGCGTCACGAGCAGCGCATCGCTTTGCTCGCAGTGGGTCCACCACAGATGACCCAGGGAAGAGGACAGGCACATGACCGGCTGGGACTCAGTGGAGATAGGACACAACGTGAAAAATGCAAACACTGGCCCTGGCCGCTGTGGCTCAGTGGATTGAGCGTTGGCCTGCGAGCCAAGTGTCGCTGGTTTGATTCCCAGGCAGGGCACATGACTAGGTTGCACGTCAGGTCCCCAGTTGGGGGCGCGACTGAGAGGCAACCACACAGGGATGTTTGTCTCCCTCTCTTTCTCCTTTCCCCTCTTGCTAAAAATAAATAAATAAATAAATAAACAAAGCTAGCAAATAAATAAATTATTTTTTAAAAAAACTATTAAAAAAAATGCACACGCTGTGCGCTCACCCGCTGGCAAGGTCAGCTGTCCCGAGGTGGGCGTGCGGGAGGGTGCGTGGGTGTATGTCAGCCTTCTCCAGCAGGACACCAATGGAAGCATCACACGGCCTCCAGACCTGTGGTCCCCACGCAGGCAAGTGTGCCCGGGACTGATAGGGCAGGACGCTTAAAGGGTGGCTTTCAAAGATATTTACTGAAGCTGAGTTTAATGGAAGCGCTGGTATCTTCACTCTCTTGTCATCAATAACCAATGGATACATTCGTAAGAATATGTGATAATAACATCGAAGGAATGACAGGTAAAGGAAAGGACCTCAGGTCGCCTCTCCGAGCCAGAGGAGGTGGGCTTTCTCCTCTTAAACTGAGCCTCATGGTAAAGCGGAGGGCTCCTAATGCCCTCGCTAAACCGTGATACTCAACTTCCCAACCAACTGCTTAGGGAATCTATTAGTGAATGAGATTTAGTGATTAAAAAAAATAAGTGTGAAGATGTTCCAGAGTTCAATCCAGTTTTAACTTGCTATTGAAATGTATTTGTTCACGGAAAACACATAAACATGTTCTCAGAAAGACGGAAATCTCAGCTGGCCAAGATCTTCAGTAGAAATGCCGAACTAAAAACATTAGATTGGTAAAATACACCTTATATTGTACCCAGATATTATCTGAACACTAAACTTTTACTCTTATTAACATTCATTATATATTAATGACTTCTCTTTAACGACCTACGGGCCAAAAGTCTGTACCCCAGAGTCAAGGCCTTCAGTAGCAAGAACCATAAGAAGTACTGGAATCTAACTTTTCTCCCATACAGACATTTTCTTTTCATTTCTGTGGCTGGGACGTTGTCAACAGAGCATCAGCAAGGTGTTCGTGTTCTTCTTCAAACGAGGGAGGCTCTTAGCTCTGACAGCAGAATGGAAACTGTGGGCCCATGGCCTTTGAAAAGCTGGTTCTCCTCTGACATATTCTACAAGAGCAATGCAAATAATGTCCTCAGCAAGTACGTGAATAATCCCTCCCAACACTGAGCTACGCTGCCCCTCACTGCTCACTGATGTGGCAAAGCGAGAAAATTGGAAACCTGGAAGGAACTTCTGGAAGGTTTAAGCTGATGTTCAAAAGAACAAAATTAGGGCCAGAAGGGAATGGCAAGGCAGACCCTCGCTGATGCCGTATAATGGGCCGCGAGCTCCCTCGGGCGCAGGTGAGGGGCTGGGAAAGCTCTGGGCGGCCCTCGGCTGCCTCGGGGTTTGGGTCTGGACGGCGACACCCGACCTTACAAGAATTGCCTCTGACAGCTCAGCGCGAAACCAGTCCCCTCGCGGGGTCAGGAGACCGAGACGAGGATGCAGCCGCGCCGTGGGGCACGGACAAGGTCACCAGGCGCCCCACGGACCGCACCCTGCTCCTGGGAGACGGAGCCCCGGGACTGCCGTCTTCCTCCCCAGGCCGGCGCTGCTGGCTGGGGACGGCTGGGGGCCTGAGACCCGGAACAAATCGCAGACCACATGCTCACTACTGACTCCGAGCTCGGGTTCCTCCACAAAGGTCAGAGACATGATCTACTTTCTTAAACAATCCAACAGGCCTTTTGTCCGCCTTTTAGCGGGCTCTTCTGCACTCCGGCCCCTCCCCCGTTCCAAACTGTTTTCTCTGCCTGCACTTTTGATGACGAAAAAACGTATGTCTCCCCTCCTGACGTATTTTGATTTGCTGCAAGCGGATGGCTTTTAAAGATAAAAGTTGGTATCATTTGCTTCTAGAAGTTACTTCAGAACTGTCTAACTTCCATCAATATTGCAATCTAGTCCATTCATTTCTTACACCTAAGAAATTCCCAGAGTTACCATCCCCCCGCCGCCCCCCAGGAAGTTAAATTTAGGCTGAGTCAGCCTTGGAGAACTGCATTTCCGACCTGCAGAACGGCTCACGTAGCTGACAATATCGGCTTGCTCTCTCCCCTGAAAGAGGCTTTTGCTAAAATCATGTCTCGGTTTTCTAGGACTTTTCCTCCAACCTATTCATATTGTAATTAATATCGCAAAGACTATTGTCTCTCATTCAGCATTCCCCAACTCCTGCTCCGCCTAAAAAACACATTCAAAAATAAAACTTTTAGAAGACCGGGCGGTGCGGATCCCCGAGAAGAGATCCACACCCGTGTTTTCGTTGGACTTGGGTTCAGACGCGCCCGCGCTCAGTCCCTGAGCCCTTCTGCCCCCGTGCAAGCTTCCGTCCCCCCTTTGGCCCTGGTTTCTGTCACCGCGAGAAGACCAGCGCTCTGGATGATTCATCAGCCTCCTCATTATTGCTTCCCACCATCCCAAAAATTACAAAGCAAGTTAATACGGGGCACTCATACTGAGAGCAGTTCACGAACCTTGGCTAACTGCCCATCGTAACTGCCCGAGAGCAGCCCTTACCCTCTCCTTCCAGAGGCCGAGCGCCGCGGTTCCGTGGGGAGCTTCAGGCTGCTGACCCGTCCACGCGTCTCTGCGCGTAAACCCCAGGGGGGCCCGGCGCCTGCCTCTAAGCTCGTTAATAGCTAGCACTTCGTAAGACGGGCCATTGACCGGTCTGAAGAAGAGCCCGTTTTATTCAAGACGCTTTCTCCTTTTTAAAAATAACGCAATAGCCTATACTGATCCATTTTAAGTATTGTTTCGGAATAAATGTGTGTCGTAGAACACTCAGAATATTCAGAAATGAATGAAAAATACAGTAACACCTACACACCATTCAGAGAGCCATCAGTAGAACTGTATCGAGACGCGGGTGTTCTGTACATAATCTACTTTTATTTTACATAGCTGCGGAGTGGTCGGGCTGCTGGGATCCTGTTAGGTTTGGGAGCCGAGAAGAAAGGGGTTCAGAGTCCATTTACCACAGGCTGCGCTAGGAATGTCCGGGCAGCTTTGAGATGCTCTTCGAGTTCACTATCCCTTACAAACCTTTTATGTTTCCACCACAAGAGGCACACGGGGCGTATAGGATATATTTTAATATCTATTCCAAATATGCGGCTCCCAGTGAGAAGGATGCGGCCTTGGGCCCTTAGCGGGGAGGGGGGCTTATTTTGTCTTTGCGCTTCCGGAGCCCGGCCCAGAAGCGGGTACGCACTGGCTGCCCAGCGGACGGCAAGCCCAGGAAGCCATGGGCACGGCCACGGTGGGTAGCCTCGAACCTCTGCCTCCTGAGTGTGCCGTCCCCCGCGCGGCATGGCTCCGCAGGACAGCCGCCGAGGCGGAAATCGGCGTTTGATCCCGCTGGGTACAGAGTCCCAGAACAGAACGTGAGGTTTGGCTGTGAAAAGACTGTTCCACGGAGTAATGAAACGCATCAGGACGCTCTCCTCGGCTTCCTCTAGGTCGTAGCCGGTACTGACGGAGCTGAACCAGCTCTCAACTTGACGGGATGCGGGCTCTAAAGCAAGTGAAGAAATACGATGTGTAATGTCACTTACCTGAGTTCGTACTAAGCATCGTGCTCCCTTCAGCTATCTTCTGTGCGACGGTAAAACCTGTAATACCCGACGCACAGTGGCTGGCACGTCAGAGGTGCCCAACTAAGGCAGGATGGATGGGAACCGGATGGATGGACAGATGGAGGGATGGTTGGATGGATGGACAGCATTGTAAAACTAGATCTGAAAGCTAGTGCTCTAACAGAGGCTAGAATAGTTCATGCTCAGAAACGTCGAGGATGATGAGCAATGATCAGAGATTATTCAAATTATTAATAAGTCTGTAAGTGTCCAGCCGAGGTGGGTCATTTTTGCACATATATTGAGTACGATGAAAGCACATAAGCTTGATGTCACCCAATGTCTGGGTCGCTGAGACTAAGCAAAACTGAGCAGAAAAGCCAGCAAGAGAGCGGCACATTGCACAGAGCTCGTGATGCCCGGCATGTGATCCTGAAATTCACTGTGTGAAGAGTTAACTGGGGGACTGGGTAGCTCCAGGCTGTTCTAGAAGCCTTGGTTTATTTTCCCCCCATGCAGGGATTGTCCTTTCAGAGAACTCTATAAATCAGATTCCGATCTGGGGCCCATGTCAGCCTACCAGCTCCCACTGCATTTGGCAGTACAACTGAACAATAAATCCATTATGAACTCTTGAAGGAACTTGAACAGTTTTAAGTGCTTTTGTAACGCTGTTGAGCAGCACACGGACATCTACATCCCACGCTGGGAGTGTCCCAGAGATGCGGGCCTATTGCAGAACCAAAGCTTTCCCCGTAGATCACCGCCAACCGACCGCTGTCCGATGTGATGTGTGGGCCCGCCCCATCACTTATTAACTTACACCGGGAAACTGATAGGTAGCTACAAAGGACTGATACAGTTCTTGAGAGGCTGCATCCAATCGCAGCCACAGAGATAATATTCTCACCGGCACAAGAACGGACCCATTCTGAGTGTTTTCATCACTAAAAGTACATCGGACAAAAACATTCCAAGGGTTTACTTTATGTAAAAAAAGTCACCTCGAGCCTTTCCGTTCGCTTCCATAACGTGATGAAGAATAGCATGCAAAACTGACCCCGACGGAGTTCTTCCGATGATGGATGAAGTGTGGAAGCATTGGGCACTGACAGGAAGGAACACTTGGGAAATTCTCTGTGTGCCCCACAGCGACCTTGGGGTGGTGGATACCTCTGACAAGAACTGAAGTCGGAAAGCGGGCTCATCAGCTGTGTCACATTGAGGAGGGCCTTCCACTGCTCGGGGTCCCCAGGAACCTCGGAAGAAATGACCCCTGCCTTCCGCTGAGGTGCTGAGCCTTCCAGTCTTTGACTCCACACATCTATTCTGTTTGCCTCCAAGCCGCCTTGTGCCGTTCTTATCCGATACTAATCAAGTTCACACTGTGGACGTGAGAGAACAGAAGTACAGCGACGGGAGAAATCCAACCAGCAGGACTAGTTCTCATGAGTCCTCTGGCGGAGGTGCCCGGTCACGGCGCGTGGAGTGTGGACGTCGGAACGGCCAGTCAGCGGGAGGAGGAGCGGGGAGGGAGGAGGGACCGGCAAACAGGGTTCCTCCGGGTCTACCTTTGCAGACAACGTGATCAAGGACCCAGGGGATGAAGGTCACATGGCCTCTAGTTCCTTGGCCTCACACTGTCTGTCCCTCTTTCCGTGGCCCTGGGGAAGAGTTTTAACTCACCAAGAGTGCTGTGACTGTCCCAGAGCAGGAGAGCGTTGTCCTGGTGGAATGGCCACAATTCTCATTTGAGCATGCAGGCACCTCTTCTAGGTCACCCCAGTCAGCCTGCCTTCTCCCCTTCTTCACAGGGAATTTCAAAGTCATTTCAGGAGCTGTCATATCCGTTAATCATGGTCCAGTTTATCCCTGAACACAGTGGGTTCCCATGTGGCAGTTACACAGCAGGGCACACGGTCTTCCTATACTCAGTCATGGTGCCCGAGGAGCAGAACGCGGAAGGCGTCCAGGCCACCTCAGAGCCTCGTCTTACGTGCCCGGGTGTGTCTCACAGCCGACGAGACGTCGCTCCGCACTATGAGTGCTTGCACCCCACTGAGTTCTCCTGAAGAGTCTCCGTGTTTTAATCCCACTTCCTCTTCCCCGCCGACTGGCCCGTGCTCAGCAGCTGTCGCTGACAACTTTAGCAGCTAAATTTGATCTGACGCCTTAATTTGTGTGTTAGAACCTTCAAGGTATGGCAGTGAGAGGCTGGGGGACAGGCCATTCACGGGCCACGTCAAATCCTTCCGGAGCCCCTTCTATGCAGAGGTCTGAAGAAAAGCGTCTTGATAGTAGAGGCTCCCGAGAAGTTTTACCACGAGCACATCTGCCTCGTTCCTCTGCTGGGCTCTGTGGCGTGGACGTGAAGATGGACTTCTGTGGGTCTGGAAATGAAAACCTTGGACCTGGAAGTGGGCGTGCCCAGCCGGTGTCTTACAAATGCCCACCCGTCTCCCACGGATCTAAGCCGAGGGCCATCGGGGTGAATGGCGGAGTGATCAGAACTGCCCGCGCCCAGGATGACCGCAGGTACCGGGACGGGGAGAGGATCCATCAGGCGGGCTCCCCCACAGGACGTGCGCAAGGGCTGTACCTGGAGGAGACACCGAACTAAGGCCTCGGAATCCTTCGCCTCGGGTCCCTCTCTGCGACTAAGCTGGGGGTGGGGGGGGGCGGTCATCAAAAGGTTTTAAACTCGTGGGGAACCTCAGGGTACAAGACAAGGCAGAGGGCGAAAATCCTGAAAGAGGTGAATTAATTAATGGTTCATTTTAGTGATAATGGTTAGCTTATTAAGTCTATTTAACATATTTTTTAAAATCTCTAATTGTGTGTTTTACTTCATGTAGCAAGACAGCGTCACTGAAGG
Source organism: Furipterus horrens (assembly GCF_987537825.1). NCBI lineage: Eukaryota > Metazoa > Chordata > Mammalia > Chiroptera > Furipteridae > Furipterus > Furipterus horrens. The sequence goes on from NW_028327180.1 coordinate 2,037,477, forward strand.
TGAGTTTCAAATATCAGGTAAATGATACTGATTATAGGGAATGGAGAGAGTATATCGTTAACTCGTTTGAAATATGATTTTAATAGTAAAATAAAGACATGCCCTATGAAATAGGATAGAAAGTTAGCCTCTATGCTTACAATGAAAGAAGGGATTGTAAAGGTTCTTGTTGCTGATACGGGGAGCCACGTGGGCGTGTGTCTGCAGACCCTGCACAGCGGGGCTCTGACAGCTTGTGCTCCCGAGAGCGAGCGTCCCTTTGCGTGGGTGCCTCAGAGAGAGCCGCTGGCAAAGAGGAAAGGGTCTCTGGCGGGGGAGAACCACAGGCCTGGTCAGGCTGTCACCACTCCCGCTACTACTGCCTCTGCTGCTGCTGCTCTCACCATCCTCATCCTCATCACTGGTGCTGTCGCCATTCTCAAAGGAGGGAGAAGCGTGTCCTGAGCAGGTCTCAGCATCTCACGTTTGGTCACGCCTTCATTCTCCCTCGGGGGGAACCTTCCCCTCCATCGAGGCCACCCACCCACTTCCTGCACCAGCTCGTACCTGTCGGGGACGAAGGCATTGGGAGCAAGTGAGATTTTGTTGGACCTCAGTAGGTGAGGCAGCGTCACGCGAAACTCAGAAGGACCCCAGCATGCATTTCTTCAGTGGAGGGAGAGAATTTCCCCTGGTAAATGTGCCCGGAGAATTAAAATCAAGTAAACACGCGTGGCCGATGCCTGAAGGCGTGACTGCCTTCACACTGAACTCTTTAGACGTGGGCACGGGAGCCCAGTTATGGGCACTGCTGAAGAAGGTGAAGTTGCTTTTGGAGTTTGTCCCCTGAAATGGGAAATTGAATTCCAAAACTATCTCTACTCTTTAAAAAGTCCATGAAATTAAAACGAATTGTTTGGAAGCATTTTATTTATTCCACTAACACTTCCTATGTTTCAATGAAGAATTTAAGCCTGTTTTGGGCAATGGTCAATGTTTATTATGGAAAACCCTACTCGGGCCTTTGAGAAAGCTGCAACGCCGCGAGAACGCACCGCTCCCGGCGCCCGGCCTCTCGGGCACCCGTGGGAAGCCTACACCTTGCTCTTCCGAGGGGCCCGTGGAAGGGAAGGCGAGGCAGGCGCCGGACTGGGAAACAGTGACATGTCCTGTGCACATAAGCGCGGCGCCCACCACCAGACAAAGATGTCATCTGAGCATTTGGATTATTTCTAGGACGGGCTGGATTCAGTAAGAAATAGTTCATTTTCTTTGCCTTTTGCATTCGTTTTACCAAGAAGGGAAAGAGAATTGGACCTTTGAGCTTATTTCGCAGTAAATGACAGACAGATCCTAGCCCAGGGAGCCATTCCATTTTCATTTCCCAAGTCTGACGCTACAGAGTGACACGGCCTCCTTCCCACCCTACCGCCTGAGGGCACCCTGGGGAGTCACCTTGTCCAAGTTCACAACAGAACACCTCATTCATCACGAGCAACACCTATTAAAACACCAGAGATGCTTAGAATTCTTCTATAAAATTATTCATCTCAGAATTTCCATTTTTGACATTCAGATACATTTTCAGGAACCCAAATTCCAGGCCAGTATTAACTCCCCATGATTTGGTTGTTTCAGCTCCCCAGGAAAACACATTCTAAATTTTTTCGAATTATTTTGTGGGATGTCACAGGCAGGATGGTCGCTTCTCGTGGTTCAGACATCAGCAAGCGAGCGAAGTAATGATACAAGTTCCCGCCCACAAAACTACGGCCCGAGAACACGACGAAGTTTAAGACAGAGAGGAACCGTTAGCTACATGTGCCGCGGAATCAGTCACCTCCGAGAGAATCAGCCCATCAGTGTGGCTGGGAGGTAGGAGAACGTGAGGTGGAACCGCTCTTCTGGGGACGCTGCTCAGCATCCCAGGTCACGGCGGGACGTGCTCACATTGGACGTTGCTAGCGAGGCCAGCCAAAGTCGGGGAAACCGAGGAAGACAGCCTTGACTCTCGTGCCAGCTGCCGCGGTCGTCATTCGTCTTGCTCTGGGTTGTAGGCACTGCCTTCTTCCCCACTGCAAATTCAAGTTTATGTATTTAAAGTTAGACTTTTGGACTTAAATCTCAGTGAATAGCCCAGACCTGGAAAACCCACACTTAAACCCTGAAAGAAGTCTTCTGACCATCATTCCACAGAACACTCCCTTTCCACCTGAACCTGTCCTTCTGTCCGGCACTTCCTCTGTGGGTCTCCCACGTGGATCCGAACATGGCAGGGATCGGGATAGAAATGGAGTTATTGTAACCCTCTGTCACGGCGCAGTGAGCGACCCCATTCATTCTGCTGCAGAACCCCGCAGTGCGCCTGGCAGGGAAAGAAGACGAAACTGGGAAATACACAAGAGACATTATAGGCTTGATGTTTGGTTGTGTCGGGTATATGACGACCATGTGGGAACAACAGTTAACTCACAGGCTTTTGTCCCTTAGACGTAAAAAGAGTTTCTGCAGGCTGGGACCTATAACCACAGAGCCATTCATCCTGTGAGATAGGAACCAGTGCAGCCTCTAATGTAGCACATTTTCCCTAACATTCCTTCTTTTAAAGTATATTTTATTAATTATGCTGTTCCAGTAGTCCCATTTCTTTCCCTTTGCTCCCCTCTGCCTAGTACCCCTCTTCCCTCCAGCAATCCCACCCCCCTTAGTTCATGTCCATGGGTCGTGCATATATGTCCTTTGGCTTCACCCTTTCCTATATTATTCTTAACTTCTCCCTGTCTGTTTTGTACCAACCGATTATGCTTCTTAGTCCCTGCACTGTTTCCCCATTTCTCCCCCTCCCCCCTCCCAGCTGATAACCCTCCAAATGGTCCCTGTACCTATGATTCTGTTCCTATTCTGGTTTGCTTAGTTGGATTTTGTTCTTATTTTTTAGATTCAGTTGTTGATAGTTGTGAGTTTGTTATGGTTTTAGTGTTCACAGTTTTGATCTTCTTTCTCTTAAGTAAGTTCCTTTGACATTTCATATAATAATGGCTTGGTGATGATGAACTCCTTTAGCTTTACCTTGTCTGGAAAGCACTTCATCTGCCCTTCCATTGTAAATGATAGTCTTGCTGGATAGAGTAATCTTGGTTGTAGGTTCTTGCTTTTCATCACCTTGAATAGTATTTGCCAGTCCCTTCTTGCCTGCAGAGTTTCTTTTGAGAAATCGGCTGATATTCTAATAGGCACCCCTTTGTAGGTAACTGACTGCTTTTCTCTGGCTGCTTTTAACATTCTCTCTTTATCTTGAACCTTTGGCATTTTAATTATGACGTGTCTTGGTGTGGTTCTCCTTGGGTCTAGTTTGTTTGGGACTCTGTCCTTCCTGGACTTGTATATCTATTTCATTTGCCAAATTTGGGAAGTTTTCTCTCATTATTTTTCCATATAAGCTTTCAATTTCTTGCTCTTCCTCTTCTTCTGGCACTCCTAAGGCTTGGATGTTGGCACATTTAAAGTTGTCCTAGAGGTTCCTAAGCCTCTCCTCATTTTTTTCAATTCTTGTTTCCTCATTCTGCACTGGTTGACTGTGTTTTTCTTCCTTATGTTCCAAATCATTGATTTGAACCCCACTTTCCTTCCCTTCACCATTGGTTTTGTGTGGATTTTCCTTTTTTTCACTTAGCATAGCCTTTACTTCCTCCCTTATGCATTTGCTGTACTCAGGCATGTCTGGCAAGCCTGTGAGCATCTTTATCACCAGTGTTTTGAACTCTGTGTCTGTTAGGTTGTCTATCTCCTCATCACTTAGTTCTCCCACTGGAACCTTGATCTGTTCCCTCTTCTGAGCCATACTTCTCTGTCTCCTCATCTTGACAGGCTCCTGTGTTTGTTTGCCTCTGTGTCTTAGGTAGAACTGTTGCACCTGTTAATTTGTAAGGGGCAGAGCCTTAGGTATTCGTCAGTACAGGGTGATCCGTTTCACCACATTGTGGCGCTGTATGTGGGGGGAGGGGTCTGAGGGAACAATGCCGCTTGCTCAGCACTCGCCCCTTTTCCACGCACTTCTCCCACTTCTGTATGGGACTGGTGCCCCTCTAGCTGCTGCCCTGGCCCTCATTCCCAGAGTGGGTGGGTCTGCAGATGTTCTAGGGTGGTGGGGTCCTTTAAACAGTGGACTCTGCTGAGAGACTGGCAATTTCTTCCTCTGCCCCAACCCCCACTGGTCTGCACAATCAGAAGCAATGAGGCTTTACTTCCCCGGCCCTGGGAGCATGAGATGTGTGCTCTGGCCAGGAGCTGGGAGTGCTCCCAGGTGTCCTTCCTGACTTTTTAAAAACATGTTACTGCGCTTTCCACCGGCCTGCCGCTGCTGCCACTGCTGCCACCACCACACTGTGTCCTTTTGGCCCTGGCTCCGCCCCTCCCACCTGTCTGGGTGAGTGTTTCTTCTTTATATCTTTGTTTGCTGGACTTCCATGCAGCTCGGTTTTCTGGAACTTCTGGTTGTCTCTAGTTTTGAGGTAGTTGTGTTCCTTCTTAGTTGTGGAGGGAGACACAGCATGTCTGTCCAGGCCTCCATCTTGGCTAGAATTCCCCTAACATTTCTTTTTAAAGTTTCAGACAGCTAGTTTGTAAATGTCTTTTGAACCAATTATAACATTTTACTGGTCTTTCTTTTATTAAATAATATCTTTTATATGCATTCACTTTATATTTGCCTAATAGCATAATTTTAATTTGATCATTATATTAACATACCCTAAATTATAAGTTTAAAATAATAATAACTATAAATAGCAAAGCTATCGGTGCATAAACATAGCAGAGAACTGACATTTTAGAATGGAGAGGTCTTTAGGATCTCCTGTTCTACTTTCCTCAATTTTAGTTGACACTCTAGAGGCATGATAATGGGGGTAAACTGAATGGTGTCTCCCTGCCTCTCCCTCCATCCTCCCATCAAAGAAACCCCTACATGCTGAGGGCCCAACCATACTGTGGTTCACCAACCCCACGCAGGCCAGAGCTGCCGCCGTCTCTGCGTGAGCACAATGCACAATACCCTCCTCATGGGTCTCCTCGTCTCTCTCCATTCACGTCTTCGTCTGCCTACGCTGCACACAGAAGCCAGAGTGCTGTCTGGAAATTATTGACCTGGTTACGGCACTCCCTGTTTGAAACACTTCCTTGGCTTTCCATGGCCCATGGCATAAATGCCAAGTACTTTCCCTCCAGCCTTCAGGAGCCTGTGTGACTAGGCCCAGTTCTATTTCACCAGCCACACCTGGGACTGCCCGTCCATCGTCCCGGTCAAGGGTCAGCACCCTTGCTCTCTAAAGGGCCTGAAGGGGGATATTTCAGGCTTTCCGGCTGCGAGTCTCTTTCACCATCACTCCGCCCCCGTAGTACAAACGTGGGCCCTGGCCACCTCCTGCTCTCGCTCCGACTGGCCTTTTTCAACACTTTCCACGTGGCAAGCTTTCTCCCGCCCCAGGACCTTTGCACAGACGGCTCTGGGTCTCTGCCTGGAACATGCAAACAGTCTCTCACACATGTATGTAATCGTACACCCCCTGCAAGGGCCGCACTGTAACAGTGCTTTGTGAAGGGTTCGCTTCTGGAAGGTTCTGGATCAAGCTCTGCCCTCCTCTCCGCCTGGAAACAATAGTCCCTTCCCAGAGACCTAGGCCGACCGAGTGTGGGAGCGCCGTCTGGTGCCAGGCAGAGTGGGACAGACCTCGTGACGACTGGGGCTACTTAGGATTTCCAGAGCGGGGTGGCTTCGGGCTAGTAGGGCGCTGCAGCTAATTTGCATAGTGTCCGAAATCCTTCTCACAGCCAGGCCGATCAAAGTAATACAGCCGAAATAACAGGGGTCTTTTTTCTTTTTAAAAACCATCCTCACCGTTTTAAAATAAAGTCACCAGCTCTTTTCTGCAGCTACATGGAGAAGACGCTTCCTTGTGGGAATCTTTCTGAGGAAATCAAAGTCAAAACAAACGTGGAACAAGCAAACGAATCCCTGCGCCAGGTCAGGATGAAACGCTCTCTTCAATCACTTCCCGTTTGATCTGCCTTCTTTGGCCCGAGGCCTCAGATTTTCCGCTGCTCGTTCACGTAAGGCGGCGCTCCAAAAGCTGCCTCGACTCAGTGGCAGGCGGTTACTTGGTGTCACAATCTGGTCCCTGGCTGGAAATTAGGTCCCTGCATCCACGCTGGAAGCCAAACGCTGTGTTTTCATCTGTTCGTTCTTGGCATCCAAATTCTGAGCTCCACACCAAGAAAGGGACACTGTTTTGACTTACGCGGGGCAGAAAACTGTTTGGAAATGCTGGAGGAAAGACACTCGCTGTTTCTTAGAGAGGAAACAATGGTTGTGTCCCAGAAGGTCAAGGTCCTTTGCAGGGTGGTCCCCACAAGGCTGGATGTTACTCAGATAGCTCTGCGCTTACGGCCTGATAAATTGGGCCACTGCCCAGGGTCGTGTATTCTTAGCGGGACAAGGGAAGCGGTGCTAATACAGAAACCAGGCGACACTGGGTGGGGGCTGAGGAAGTGAGCACAGCAGTGGGTGTTAACAGAGACCTTGGGGACAGAGGCCCATTCCAAAGCTCCGTCCCTTGCTCCCCTTTCCCAGACGGGGTGCCGCCCTGCCCGTGAGGCCCCTCTGGAGGCCTCTTTTCTTCTGTGATTGACATTAGCGATTATTCTTCTCCGTCACATTTAACCTGTGACTGTTTCGGGGGGAAGAGAGCAGCAGACAAGTGTGACTTTGCCTGGCCATCCTGTCAAGCCCACCTCCCAGCTCAGGGTTGTCCCTGACCACGGACTTCTAGTCTCCCTTTGAAAGTCAGCATGACACTGACCTGTGACCGTCTCTGACCTGGTTTGACCCAGGCTGGCATTTGGAGCCTACTGCTTTTATTCCTGTTCCGCTGGCATGCTGCTACCAAGCCTGCTGCCTTCCCATGTGTCTGCTCAGAAAACGGCTCTTCCGTGGCGGGCGGGGCCGGCTGGCACCCAGCCCGCACGAGGCCTCCTCTGGTTGTCCTCCCACGCTCCTCGCCGGGGTGTCGGGGGCGCTGGTCTGCGGCCGGGCGATCAGCACGGGCCCCGCGGGGCTTTGGAGGGGAGGCAGGCAGAGGCCTTCGCCCGCCGGTCAGCTCTTCTTCTGGAAGCGCAGCTGGAGTTGGATCGTCTTCCCTGGAGATGCTGCGTCCTGTTACTCTCCTTCTGGCAGGTTTCAGGGTGGTCGGAGCTGTGCCGTGGCCTTGTCCCCAGACCGCAGCGAAGGCAGGGTGCCTTTTTCGTTTTTTAATTGGGGTAAAATAGACATAATGGTCAGCGCCTTCCCCACGTCCAAGGGCGCGGTTCAGGGGTGCTCAGCACTGCCGCACTGTGCAGCCAGCCTCCGGGACTCTCTCATCCGGCCAACCTGGCTCTGTGCCCATTAATCAGCAACTCCCGCCCCCCACCCCCCATTGACAAGTGTGGGTTTTTCAGGAGGAGGACAGGGTCCCAGCAGAGTGCATCCTCGGCTCACTGACGGAGGAAACAGACTCTCCGATGGATGTGCCAGGAGGAAGCCTGGGGACCATCCTCCATCAAATGGCTTAACCGGAAGCCAGGCCAGTTTTCCAGGCGACTACAGATGTTACTGTCACCGCCAAACACTTGGGATGCGTAGAGGGGCTGTCGTCTTTCTCCTGTCCCTTTTAGCTTGGTTTTTGGCTGTAGGGCATATGAAAGGGTGTTTCTGTCATTAATAAGGAGGTGACTCAACTTGTAATGGCTATTTAAGAGGTGCCCCTGATTAGCCGCGTGCACCCCGCGAGCAGGGCTTCTGTGGGCGGGGCCCGGCGCTGGCAGCGGGACGGCTCACCTGGTCCAGAGAGACACAGTTTGTATGTGCACACACATGTACACACCTGCACACCTCGGTCACCTCAATACCCAGCCTAGGGAGCGCATACGAGACGGAGCACACACGTAGCCCGCACTCTTGCAATGCTCCCTTTAGGTCTGCGCCCAGGAGGGATCAAGACTTATGTCCACAAAGCATCTTAAATAGAAATGCTCAGAACAGCTTTATTCATCATATCCGTAAACTGGAAACGACCCACATTCCCATCCACAGGCGAAGAGATCCGTGGTGTACTTACGCACCAGACCACCGCGCGGCGGCAGGAGGGAGCGGAGCGCGGGTGTCCACGGGGATGCGGGTGGAGGCCTGAGCCGTGGTCGCGAGCACAGAAGCCTGACTCAAAAGACTACCTCCTCCGTGGCTTCATATTTACAGAACCCAGGACGAGAGAGCTGTACCCCACAGGGAAAGATGGCCCCCCACCCGTGGTTGCCCAGGCCTGGGGGAAAGGACCAGGGGACTTCCCGGGGCGACGGAAATGTTCTGTGTCGTGACTGTGGTGCTGACGTGGGTGTAGAGTTCTGCCAAAATGCGTAGAATTGAGGGCTTTAAAGCACACATTTTATTACATGTTAATTATCCCTTGATGAAGTTGATCCAAAAAATAATAACATTTGGTTGCTGGTTTTACCCAGCATTATATTAATAAAACATACCAATTTATTCCGTTTTATATTATGACCTAATATGAAAGGAAAATTTTTTAAATTTCATACTGAGAGAAGAATATCCTTATGCTCTCAAGGTCAAAAGGGATTTCTCGAAACCACAGACCAGGAAGAGAAAGAGAGCGGGGCCTGTCCGTCCTTTCGGCCTCGCGTCTCTTGAAGTTCTTAGCCGTGTGTCTTCGTGTCTGGGAGAGGTTTCTGAGTTTTCTTGACGCACACAGTGCAAGTCTCCTGTTTCAAAAGTTAGTAACAATGACTTTCTGTTTTCGTATCCCCCGACACCCGGGCGGCTCCAGGGCCCCCTCATCCCCGCGGGGCGATGGACATCTCGAGTGGCGCAGGGTCAGGACCCACTGGGTGAGCCCCGTCACACGCCAGCTCTTTAAACCTCACTGGTTGGGCGGCAAATTAAGATTTCCTGGTGAGGATAACATGAGCTCAGGGACGTGAACATGCTTTGTGCACGGAAGAAACTGTGTAATTTCCCCCCCGCCTTCGCCTCTGTCCTTCATACGCACGGTCACGTCACCCGGGAAAATACCCGGCTCCGGGGAAATAGCTGATCCCATTTCTCATGCGCGTTATCTGTTTCTTTCTGAGCTCTGTTTGCCACTTATCTGCACACTTTCTTGTTTCCTTCAGTGGCTTCCTCTCCACAGGTCTGACCTCTTTCCACGGCAGCCTGTTTCTCTCTGCCACGTGCTACCCAGACAGGCCAGCGAGAAGGGGGGTCTTTCTCGTCACCCCTGCTTCTCCGCACAGTTCTGTAACCTCGCGACTTTCCCATGCCTGCCCCCCTCTGACCTTGCTGTGATGACCCCCTACTCCTACTCCTAATCTGAAGTGATATTTTTAAAGGCCAACCATGTCCCATAATATAAAAAAATATTTAAAACTTGACCCACACCGTGCCGCCCTTCTCTGCAGCACTGCGGGCCCCCCCATCCCCTCCCCGCCCCCCCCCATCATTCTCTCTCCTTGTCCCACCGACGTGTTCTCTGACCTGCATGTGCCAGGACTCGGCCATCCGAGCTCCTGCTTTCCTGTCACTGCTCCTCCCAAAGCAGCGCTACGCCGTGCCTGCCACATAAGCCGCCCCTGCCGTCTGTGTTCGAAGCCCAGCGCTTCATGGAAACGTTGGATGCTAACGAGCGAATTCTCGTTGTCACCCCTCCCCTCAGTGGACGCTCCCCAAGAACTCCCCTCCTTCCACAGCCCTGCCTCTACTCCCTTCATTGTTCTTCCTGAATCGTTTCCTGATGAACTCATTCACGCCCCTTCGGTGTGCGGCTAATCTGGAGGCAGGAGGCGCTCCCCTCCTGTGTGTCTCTCACAGAAAGCCTCACGCACGGTACGTGTGGAGGGCAGGGACTCACGGGCTGTGCTGACAAAGATAAACGGACACCAGCGTGTTGTAAGGAAGAACGGTGTGTCTGGTGTCACCTGGATACGCACGAGGGAGCGCTCAGCCGCGCTACAGCAGACATCACGAAGGTACATACATGTACACACCTGAGACGGGGTATTCTTTATCCTCTATGAAACCAAGAGGCACCTTTGGGACAGTCTCAGGCCACACTGCGAGATGAAAGCCACTTTATTTTGCTACAGGGAGTTCTAAAAGGGGCGGGCCTCCGTATTTAAATTAACCTTCATCTGCCATGTTCCTGGCTCAGGGTGTCAGGCTGAGTCAGCTGCTGCTTCAGGAAAAGGCAGCTTCGGCAGAACAGGAAGCCACGAAGCGAAGGAGAGGCGACGCCTGACTCTTGAATTCGAAATAGACTTTTAAAACCCTGCCCTGAGATAACAGCTGAAAAGGAGAGGTTTTCAAGCGTGGGATCCGACAGAGGTTGCATCAGCTGACCGAAATACAGGCAAGGACCGGGGGCACGTGATTGTCACCAACAGCAAAGAACAAGGACAGCTTGTCCAGGCACGCGAATGACACTCGTGACCCAGACGGGGCTGTTCTAGAAACACGGGTGGACATTTCCTCCGCTCTGGCCACACGCTCTCCCACCTGACTGGTGGTATTTACCCAGGTGCACCCGGCGTGGTGGTCATGACACATGCTGCCGTCGCCTTGCCAAGAAAAGCCAAGGGCTGTGCGATCATCTGTGGTAATCTTGCTAATGAATCTAAATTAGTGTTGGAGGGACTTCAAGAGGACTAGCAGTGTTACTAATAACTTCTTCCTGTGTTAGAAACACACTTCACTCACTTCTTCCCAAGTCAATCAGGCCCACCGTTGGAAGAACAGTCCACGCACGAGGCTTGGGGCGGGGCCCGACTCCCCCACGCGCCCGCCCATGCAACTCTGAGGGGCCCCTCTATTCCTGGTTTGGGAGGGGCCTCTGGAAGTCTCCAGCCATGACGCTGTAAACACAGGGTGTCTCGTGCGTGTTGAGTGATTACAAGGAAGGTGTCCACAGAAGGACAGGCGACCAGAGCTGGAGTGCGTCAGCTACTCATCCCCGTCACTGCGGGCACATTCCTGGAGGAGAGTTCAGTAGTTTGGGCAAAGCTGGCTGGAAAATCTAAAAATCAAAACAAAACAAGGAACAGATGATTTGTGGGTTTTTTTTGTTTGTTTGTTTCTTGGCTTTTTTTAAATTAGAAAACCTAAATTCGAGGATCAGGGCCTAGGTGCTTGCTACGGTCCCACTGCTCACACTACCTGGGAAGGTCTCTTTCTCAAACTTGGCGGGCAGCCTCCTTGCAGAAGACTGGGTCTCCTAGTTGTAGATGTTCAGAGCAGGATGGTCCGGGAGGCTGCTCTGTTGATGACAAGACCGGGGATGAGCAGGACTCCTCTGCAGTCCTTCACCACAGGTGCTTGCAACGGGGATTGAAGGTGAAATCCTAAGTAAATGGGGCTGCCTACTGATTAATAAGAGAAAAGCTGATTTCACTGTGATCAATGCTAATTACATATGGAAGGCCAGGGGAAACTGAGTATCTCTAAAAGCATTACTAGTCACAGTTTTAGGATATCATTTATTTGCTATGCTTTTCCTGAAGACCGAGGGGGAAGGGTTTGTTAGTAGAATCCAAGGCTTTGCAGAGTTTCTTGATAAGGGTCTTGGTGAAGTGTGTGACCTATCACTGGGGAGATCGGCTAGATTTTCCCACAGCAGAAATTAGAATACTGAGCAAAATGCCAGACCGTCTGTCTTCCTGCTCAGCAACAAAACACCAGAGCATCCTGAGAATAAACCAACGTGACCTGAAGGCGCTGACTGCCCAGTCGTGGGGTGATGCGGTCGGAGGTATCCAAAGGAATGTGAGGCTTTGTTTCCCGCCCACACCCCATTACTGGAGTCTGGCCATGCACTGGGAACACCCCTGTAATGCTCTTAAATACCCAGCCAACAAGGATTCAATCTCACGGCCAATGTAGGCGCGTTATTATATGTAAAGTGACGGGACGTCTTTCCTGACCGGGCAACCGTTCTGTGGGCGTGACCATCGTCTTCAGGCAATGCTTTTTTCTGAATCAAGGGTTTATTGTTTTAATTCTCTTTAAATCCCTCCAAGATTCTTCCTCTTTGAGCAGTGTGTTGTGCCATAATAATGATAAATCACTTAAAACACGCTCTGACTAATCAACCCACTAACAAGGAGTCCAGACATACAGCCAAGTGCCTGAAATACCACGGTGTCAACCAAGAACGTCACAGGTTTTCTCAAATGGGGTCAACATAGAAAAATAATGCATATTTGATAACTGTGGTCACACCACTGATTCTAGTCACTGTCTGTCACCATGCGAATGTATCACAATGTTACTGACTGTTCCCTGTCCCCACCTCACCTACCCCCTCACGCCCACCCCTCTGACAAGCAACGGGATGGTCGCCTTCAGAGGCTCTGGCTCCACACAGGCTGGGTCCCGGGGAGGCCCCTGCGTCTTCCACGTGCACAGAACTGAGCGGCACGGCCCCCCTCGCGGGGCGGCCACCCGGCCCCTGCGGCGCTGTCTGTGCCTTGCTCTTCCTTCCAAGCACGCAGGGCAGGGGAGTCTCTGCTTCGGCACCAGCTCTGCTTTATTAGTCCCCCCGTGCCTGACACGCTGGCAAGCAGGGGTCTCCCCCCTCCCCGGGCTTGCAAACAACAGGCTCCTCGTAATTTCACACCGTTACTACTCACAACACCTGCTCCTGGCGGCCCCCGGGGAAGACGGCGTGGCCAGGACCTGCTTACAAAAGAAACTGGTCCTGGAGGAAAGCCGGAGCATCTTCAAGTGCAGCTAGACGGGGACCTGATTTATGGGCCCGTCTCTCACGTGGATGTTTTTATTGCAGATCGGTGAACGCAGCTCCTAAAGCAAAGCCCCGTGTCAGGGCCTGGGAGGGTCCGTGTGACTGTGAGCGGGAATGACGTAGAGGAACAGAGGCATATGCTCCTGACCGTCGCTTTTGTCATTTAAATCCAAAGTTTAGATTTGGGCACAGTTTTGATCTTTGAAAATACGTCAGAAAAGTCACCGTGACTGTCAGGTCAAACGCAGCTAACTAAGTTTGAAACAGCGGCGGAGCCAAAACCAGCAGGACAGAGCCGACACAGAGCTTCTGGGGCGGCCTGGGCGGGCGGCTGCACGACCCCGGGCTGCCCCCGGCACCGTCCGGAGCCCGTGTTTCACCGTAAACTGACCACGGCGGGGCGGCTTAGCCGAGGGAGCCCCTCCCGGACTGACGGCCTGCGCAGCCTCGAGCTCGGCGCTGTTATGACTCGCTAGAAACGAGTCGGTGCGCAGGGGTGAGACGGCCCCCCTGCTGTTTCTGCCCTGCCGACAGGTGCAGTACCCGCTTCTCATCGCGGCAGAGCCATCTGCTCCGTGACCTCGCAGACCTGCTGCCCGCGTCGTCTGCCGTGCCGACGGGCAGGGTCACAGACCTTCTGATAAGCCAGGACCGAAACGGCGGCCATTCCCTGAGCCGCTCCGAACAGGCATGGGTTAAAGGCACGGGTCACAGAGGCGGGCGTCGTGACGCTAAGCAGACCCCGAAGCAGGGCCTGTCCCCGTGGCCTGCGGCAGGGTGTGATGTTCAGATAAGACATGTAAGCGGCAGGGCTGGCCGGCGCCTCGGGTGCAGGGTGTTGTTAACACGCACTTTTTCTTCCTTTATCGAAGGGATAAAGTCTCCACGGTTCTTTTCTGATACAGGCCATGGGGAGTCATTGAATTTCTACAGTTTCAAGAGGCATGTGCTTTCCAGGACCCTGTCACAGCTGTGTCTTCCAGGGTCTCCATTCCAGTTTACAAGTAGTCGAAGAGGAAACTTGGGTAAAATTCATGTCAACAAGAGAGAAAAAAATGCCAAGGCCGAGCTTTTCTTATCTGAACTCAGGTGGCGCTTCCCTGCCCTGTCCCCCTTTGATCCCGACATTTGCAGGCGTCAGGGCCTCGGTTTATTTATGGCCCTTGGTACAGCCTGGCTGTGGGAAGCCTCGTCCCAGGTGTGCACGGTGATAGAGGTCAGTCCAGAGCAGCCCTGGGGCAGGCAGCTACCTCTGCTCCGTCTCCTGTGACCTGGCAACCGCCTAGCCACGGCCAGCACACAGAGCCAGTGTGCGGAGCGCTTCTCCCACAGCGGGAGCTCTGAAGGTGGGTCTCAGGGCCTGCGCCTTACAGCCCCACCCATAGGTGCCTAAGTCCACATTCAAATACAGCCCCGCGAGTCAGATGTAGGAAGAGAGGGCTGAGGTCAAAAAGAGTAAAAACCAGCAGGATTCCGGTGGCCCCAGAGCGGCAGTTTTTGGCTGTACCTCTGGGTCTGCCATCGAGGCTCACGCCATAACCAAGGGAAGAAAGTCAACAAAACGAGGGGGTTCCCACATTCTTGAGTTTCTGGCGCTGTGATTCTAAATCGAGTAGAAAACCCAACCGTCTCCCTTAAAATTTTTGCCTTAACATTAGTCGAATTTTCTTAAGCAATAGTCTTTACCAGCTGGTTTGGCTCAGTGGATTGAGCGTCGGCCTGCGAGCTAAGTGTCGCTGGATCGATCTTCCAGTCAGGGCACATCAGAGAAGGAAAACTCTGACTCCAAAAAACCTCCGCTGCCTTGCGGCATACCTCTTCAGGGGAAAGGCTAAGGGAGTAAACCCCGACAGAAAATCCGGAGCCGGAGTCCCTAAGGCCGTTTGAGGTTGTAGTCAACACCGGCAACTCCTGCGGCGCACCTGAAGCCAAGCTGTATTGACTCCGTCTTTCCCTTGGACCCTTCAGCTGCGAAGAGAGGGGGGGGTCTGCTGCATGGGCAACAGCAGACCCTCCATATCACCCTGCCCAGGCTCTGTAGCTTCAGCTCCACTGGAGAGGACACTCCAGCGTCATCGCAAGATGTCGATTCAACACGGGAGGAGACAGATACCGTGTCACTCCCGAGTCGGACTGCACAGCCATTCTCGGCGGTGCAGATAGACTCTTAAGAAGCTACACCATCGTCTCTCGAGACGGACGGCTGCCGACGAGTCTTTACCAAAACGCGAAGATCACATCTTAACCGCCGCTGAAGCAAGACCCTTAAAAGGCGACAGTGTTTAGCAGCACCTTGTATCAGCCGGAAACGAGGAAGAGAGATTTGTCTGGGTTTCTGAATTCCATCCGCTTTGTTAAGACAAACGGCACAGCGGCCCAAGGAACCCTGATGAAATCTGCCCCGTGTCAAGCCTAAGCAGGGACCCTAAAGGCTTGAGCAGCCAGACTCAGGGAAAATGACGTGAGAGGCCAGCGCTCTGTTTCTTCATAACAGAGGCGTCAGCAGCCGTGGCCGGTCACCCAGAAGCGCTGGCCACGCAGGATGACACCTTGGAGCGGGACGAGTTTAGAGGGACAGGGCTGGAACATCGGCTCTCCAAGCGCCCCGCTGCCGCGCACCTGGGGAGACCCGCAGCCTTGCCTCTGGCACGAAGTGCTGCTCCCAGGAGCGTGCCGTCCTTGCGATTGATCCCTGATCAAATGGGAAAATGGTTTTTCCCGTAAACTGCCTGTCACAGGTCTGTGGAAGCGGGGAGACGCTCAGTCTGGGACCTCTAGCGCTGTCACCTGCTCTCCCCGCTGATAACGTGAATGTCCTCGTGACCCGATGGCTCACGGTAGGAATAGACTGCTCTTCCCTGCAGGGGTCTTTCCGCACGGCTTGACTGACGCAGGATATTTTAGATACACGTTCTTCTCCATTGGAGGGGGCTGCAGGCTTTTTCTCCCTGCTCCTCTCTGTAGGAAGTTTATAGCATTAGATGAATTACTTCAAATGTGCTCTGATGAGTGAACCCACAACAGGAAGTCCAGGTACAGGGCGCAGGGCCTGAAACTCCAGGGTGGCAACCCAGAACGTCACAGGTTTTCTCTAATGGGCTCGACGTGACAAAATAATGCAAAACCCAAAGGAAAAGAGAAGCTGTTTTCAGCTGTGGTGACTAAGTAACCTTGAGCTTCTATTATTACTTTCCTTTTTAATTTTAAAAATTTTTTTTAAAGTGTTCTATTTCAGTTTACCCACATTTCCCCCGTTGCTCTGCCCTGCCCCACCTCCCCCCTCTCCCACAGTCAGTCCCCTCCCTGTTGTCCACGTCCCTGGGTCATTGGTACCTGGTCCTTGACTAGCCCCTTCCCCTTCTTACCCCCTCTGCTCTCCCCCCACTCTGGTCACTGTCAGTCTGTCTGCTCCTCGTTCCCACGCCTCTGGTTCTACTTTGCTCGTATATTTCTGTTGTTCCTTAGTCTCCTGTATCAGGTGAGATCATACGGTATTTTTCTTTCTTTGCCTGGCTTATTTCACTCAGCATAATTCTCTCTAGGTCCATCCATGTTGTCGCAAACGGGAGGAATTCCTTCTTTCTCTCTGCTGCATAGTACTCCGTGGTATAGATGTACCCCAGGTTTGTGATCCACTCACCCACTGATGGGCACTTAGGCTGCTTCTAGCACTTGGCTGTTGTGAATAGCGCTGCTATGAATGTAGGGGTGCATAGGTCCTTCTGAATTGGGGTTTCAGGGTTCTTCAAGGGTAATCCCAGCAGTAGAGTTATCTTATTCTTAGAATCGTGTGTGTACCGATCCCCTAGCCAAGTTCCGTACGTCGGGGTGAGCCCTCCCAGCTGGGAGCACAGCATGGAAGCCGCTGACCGTGTGAGAGGAAAGGCTGCTCTGCCCCTGCGGCCGTGCTGGAGCGGCCAGAGGGCAGGGACCCGCGGGGGGCGGGGCTGGGGGGCTCTGCAGGACAGGGACAGGTTGGGCTCGACTCCAGATATAACAAAGAAAAGTGGGGACTTGGGCCACGGAGCAGGCTGGGCACAGGGTCCGCGGAGGGACCACGGCTAGAACATGGCCTCCTTCTCAGGCTTCTGCTGAGGGCAGGCGGAGCGAGAGGGAAGTGCCTGGTGGATAGAAGGGGTGTGGAGTCTGCTCCGATCAGGAAGGCTAACAGCTCCGCAAGGTGGGGTGCCGGCTGAACTGACGCCCCAGAAATCCTGCCCGCACGGCGGCCACGGGGCTGGTGTGCCCGGGCCTGACAAGAGTGGGGTCACGGAGAGAAAGCATGAGTGTCAGCAGCGAGGGCAGAGCTGGGGGCGGGGGGCGGGGGGCGCCCGGAAGCTGAGGACGCGTCACGCGTCCCCGATGGAGGTGACGCCGGTGCTCATACCCACACCCACGTTGCTCGTTGAGGGGAGTGTCCTGGGAGAGCCGATGTTTGAGAAAAGGACCTCGCACTGGCCTGGAGTGTGGGCCAGACTAGCAGATTCAATGGGGAAGAAAAAAGCCAGTGCAAAACTGTGTATTTAGTATAATTCCATCGGCATGAATAATAATAATTATTAGTTTTTTCACAGGGAAGCAGCATTGGAATGTAAACAAAATGTAGTTTTTGAGTTAACTTTACCTTAGGAATTAGGAAAAACTATTTTTAAAGTGGGGGAGGGGCCCCAGGGCACTGGCCCGCGCCCCCCCGCGCTGCGACACCCCCGCCCTGCACGCAGGCCACTGAAGCAGCCACAGCCGCTGGCTCACTGTCCCTGAGGCCACACCTGGTCCTGTCCCCAGTGGGACTCGGCCGTGGGCGTGGGCACTTCCTAACGCCAAGGACAGAGGAGGAACATGCGTGGGGACAAAGGGGCAGTTAAGGGAATCAGGAAAGGATCAATAGCAGGTTCTTAACTTGCCAACAGACGAGTCCCACAAGCTTTCAGAGTAAATCTGCCCCCACAGATCCCACGGGAGCACGGCCAGGGGACGCTTCCCCACGGCAGGGAGCGAGGGTCATCCCACCACTGGCTTGGCCTCTAACCCTGGCTGGACGCCGGGCCGCACCCCTGATTAGCTGTGTGATGCTGGGGAAGTTACTTAACCTCTCTGGTGTTTGGTTTCTTCATCAGTGCCGTGTGGAAAACAATAGCATCTCCCTCATAAGGTTGTCATGTGATCCACGTAAGGCCTCAGTTTAGGATATAACTCTGCTCGGAGCCCTGACATGTAGTGAAGGCTCAGTAACTACCTGCCATTAAAATAAAAAATAAAAACTATGACCAAAGAAGGCAAAACAGAAACAAAAGCAGAAATAACCGTTGACAACCCTTAACAGGCTAAAACACGAAAGTGTTAAATAAAGGTTTATTGGCATCACAGGACAGACACATCTGATTCCACGTAAATGTTACAGCAAATTCTCTACACCGAGCGAGCACCGGCAGGCTGCCCGTTGGCTGGGCGCAGGCAGCTCTCCCAGCCCCTGTGATAACGGTGCTAATGTAGGCATCTTACTTCATAGGCCTGAGCTATTTTACAGGAAGGGACGAGACGGAACAGCCAAACCACTGACCCTGCTATGTATTCATATCCTCGGTTCTGTTGATCACACGGTTTTTCTCAGAAGCAAAGCCCTATCGGAGTTATAATTACAGATGGACATGTTGGGGTCTTGTCAAGTACATACACCTTACACGGCTGCGTGTAAAATCCTGTGCTCCCCTGTTTATAAGTTGGAAGGGTTCCGCAAAGAACCGACAAGGGACAAGGCACGGGTACTAGTCCCACATTATGGCCCTCTGACCGGATATTAATCTTGGCAGGTTATTTACACAAGAGACAGACGGCAAATATCTTTAAGTTGCCCCTTAAAAGCCACCCTTTCCCGGCCGTAATTCTGGACTCACAAACACAACCGCACATTCATCCCATCTTCGTCGTAAGATGGTTATTTTTTCTAGGTGGTTCTGACTGGTCTCATCACCCATGGCGAGGCTGGGGCTTGTCTGCTTTGTACCTTAGCTGCAAGTCCAACAACTGCTCCAAAATCTGAAGTCTTGGGACACACCGTGTCCAGGGAGGCTCCAAGCGTCCCTTGCTCGAAGTCTCTGCACTCTACCTTTCTAAGGAGTTTCTAGAAATCCTTACGTGTTCCTGAAAGTTCTTCCCCACAGCACACTGGGATGACGAGCTACACTTATTCCTGTTCCTGCCTTTGATGGGTCTTCGTCTGGGACCGCCCCTCCCTGCACCAGGCTCTCCCCTCGTCTTCTTTAGCAGCTGCCTGATGACAGTGTGGCCCAGGACCACACCGAAGGCCTTGAACTCGCCAACCTTGGAACCGATTATTTTTCCGTGGTGGTGCCAGTATCCTTCTTTGGATGAACATTTTAAAATCTCTTTGAAAGAGGTATGGGGTGGTTGTGAAAAGCCATCCTAATTAACGTCCTCTTTCAACTTCGATTATTCAGTTTGTTTCTCAAAGGCTGAGGAGGAGGGACAGAAATAAGCAGAAATGAAGGAAATGTCACCCAGACACACGGTCCGCCATTCCCAGGAAATGAGAGTGTCTGTCACAGCTTTTACAGGCGGTGATCGAGGTTACGTTTTCCAGGGTCGGATCACGTGTGGGACAGAATCCTGACCCTTCCTCACACTAAGCTGGGCTCGACCACGCAGGCCCCTTTGAGAAAGATGAGACCAAACTGAGCTTTCCTCCACCTCCTCTCTGGGGCCCCCGCCCTCCCAGTTCCCACCTTCAAAATAACAAAAATGTCCCAAGGCCCAAACCCCAGTTTCCTCTTCTGGCGGCCACTCTCTGGGGACAGCACAGCGGGGAGCATGCCCTGGGGCCGCCCAGGTCCCGCAGGCAAGCGCACAGGACGGCTGAGGCCAACCACCGGTCCCTCCGCTGGGCCTGGGGACCAACCTCAAGGCCAGCGCCCAGCCGATCCCTCTCCTCTGGGTGACACCGTATCAGAGAGGGAAGGAGGGGTTGCAGAAGCTCCACTCCCTTCGAGTTAGGTGCTGGGTTGTGTTGCTTTGACACCAGCTCCTGGACAGAGACAGAGGGGCCCTCGGGGTGACTCGCTGTGGCCTTCTGAAGTGAACTGGGAGCCCAGAACTCTGGGTTCCGGTCTCACTGGGCCTCAGCCCCTCATGTCTGAGAGGAGGCCGTGGACTAGCCGGGGAGTGCTGGGGGAGCCCCCGACAGGCTGTGGGCCCGTCAAATCCTGTGCGCTGTACGCAAAACTCGGTGCGTTTCATGAGGCGGCCCGGACCTCCCAGACTATTAAGAACCATTAAGCTGATTTCAAACCCTCAAGCTCATTTGAGTGATGATTTTATTGAAGTCAGTTCATTTGGCTTTTCGGGATTTCAAAGTCATAATTTTTTCAAATGTATTCTGAGTGGCGAGAACAAGGGGTGCTTATGCCCTTCCCAGCACTAATCCTCCGATGCATGCGTAACCTTTAATCCGGACATTGATTAGGAAGCAACTTAACCAGGGGAACTGTCTGCTCTAATCTGCACAGACTCTGAATAGTTCTAGATTTAACAAATGCAGGGCTCTCATGTAAGCAACTGACTAACGGCTGTGCAGCCCCGAGTTCGCGTGTGCTCACAGACCCAGATCAGAATACTTCGTGTCTCTAAAAACAGCCACACAATTTTTTTCTTATAAGTTTGGCATTTGCAGTTGTCGGTCATACACACATTCTGAAGGAAATCTGAAATGGGCTTTAGGAATGAGTTGCCTTAAAATCGCCAACACAAGTTTATTTCCTTTTGGGAAATGACCTACAAGTGACGCCCCCCAGCCCCGAGACCTGGCGATTTATTCCCTGGTAAGGATTTTGGGGTCCAGGCAACAGCACTGCCTCTCTGTTCTGATTATGAGAACTGTTTTTATTTCTCTGGTCTTCCTTTTATCTTTACCCCTGAAAAACGAAGACCGTGAACTTGAACTCCTGTGCTCAGACTGCTCCCTTCTCAGTGATGCTCCGCGTGACCCGACAGGGACCCCAACCCCCACCGTCAGCACAGACCCCCGCAGCTCAGTGGACGTGAGCTGATGCTTTTCCGTCGTTGCTGCTTTCTGGCTCTGGTGTCATTTAAGGACATGTTTTTCCCTCCTGTCCTCGGTTCACCTGAATGCCTCGGACACCTAAACACTGTAATAAATAAGGGAGCTTCAGTTTCAATAGGGTTTTTCTTTTTATGAGTGACAGAAATTTGATAATGTGTCTTTACCGCCCCTATAATTTTTCAAAGGCCAGTTGCACTGCTAGACCAGGGAAGGATCCTCGGATCTACCCGGGCTCTGTGGACGCCACCATCGCAGCGGGCGCGCCATTCAGGGCCCGGCTACCTGGCCTTGGCCTGGCTCCCAGGGCTTCGGAGCGCCCAGTCCGTCCCCTTCAGAGGCTGCAGGGACTGGCCGGCCGTAATGAACGAGCAGGCTGCTGTGTAGGAATATACTTGTGAGTAATGGGAGAAAGCAGATTCTCTGTGCGAAGGCCCCATTTCTAGCCTAGGAGAGACATCTCTGGGACGTTGTCAAGTCTGAAGGGTTACTTCGAACCAGGCTTCTCCTTGGTGAGTTACCTACACGTTCCTGTAAAGGATTTGCTCAGACATTATCTGTTTTGCACAGACCGATGTGACGCATGCTGGCTTGCACGCAACACTGGCGTGGTGGACGGTGCGCTTTCATGGGGCACGTTTTCTCCCAGGGCGGGCGGAGCACCTGCCGGAAGCGCTCGCCGGAGCTGTAGCGACCTGCGCCCTGTGGGAGCCGCACCTGCGCTCGCCCCCCAGGAGAGGTGGAGCCAGCACACTGGGGGGCAGTGGAGAGGTTACGGGGTACCCCTGGCCCTACTTGGGGGTCCAGAAGCACGTTCTAATTGAGAATTACAGGGTCCTACCCAAAGCAATGCCTCACGGTAGAAGGTGTCCCCTAACTCATCCTACCCAAATCTGTCACCATCTGACTTTACAAAAAGGAAAGGGAGACAAGGGGAAGGAGCAGGTTTCCCTGAAGTCACACAGCGTGGGTGACTGTAACTTCCGACTCTCCTGGGTCCTGGCCCCGGGTCCCGTGACAGCGACACAGGGGACCCCGGGGGAAGGGCAGTCCTAAACCAGTCCTTCCTGCAGCGGTCCTGAGACACGTTCTTGGTTCTTCTTGGCCTCAGGTTTATCTCATACCCAAACTACTTTTTAAAAGCTCGTGAGAAAGCAAAGTTAAAAGTACCAGACTGTGAAATGTTACGGAACAGCAGCGTCTGCTGTTTCCTCATTACTAATTTGTCAGGTGGAAAACACTGGGAATCATCCTGAGTTTGTCCTCAATGCAGGTGCCTACTAGGAGAGCAGAGGTAATGCCGTCATGGTTGGGGACGACTGTCACACCCTGCAGAGCTGCCGGACGCGGCCCGTCCTGTCCTGTTAGAACAAGCCCAGCGGAGCCTTGATTCTCACCCTGTGAGCTGGGGGACCTCAAAGCCCCAAAACCGCAGTAAACTGGCCGCAATGCCCCGTGACTTCAAGGAGAGGCAGCGTCTCTTCTAACTCTTAAAAAAGGGGTCCATTCCAGGGCCAAAGTACAGAAAGACGCAGTTTGGGGGACAAGATGTTAATTGAATACACCAAGGGAGCTGCTTGGGAAAACGAACAGTATATAATCTAATATCTTTAATTTTATGTACATGAATATAATGTGTCACCTTTGTACATGAGATACATACAGCATTTAAACATTTCACCCAACAAATAAGAATTTACAATATAATTGACTGGAGAGCTAGCCACTTAATATACTTAGATTAAATCTGCACCTGAACAGGGAAAGAACTTCATAGCTTACGATCATAGAAACACTGACGTTTAGAACAAGATTTATAAAATAATTTAGAGAGAGAGAGGGCTCTCCCAGCGTGTGTGGAGAGAAATGAGTTGCATTCTGTGGATGTGTGCAGCGAATGGCATATTTATAACTTTTAGGTAATAAAATAATTTAGAAGCGGTTCATGCAGTGGTCACAGCAAGGGGCAGCGGTTCCTCCCCGACGTCCGCTCAGTGACGTCAGCACACGAGGCGCCCCTGGGGCAAGCGTCCTGCAGCCGTGATTCGCACAACAGCCACAGACGCGCTGGCACCCTTCCGTCCACGGCGCGGGGGACTCAGGCTCACGTCCCGCCTCTCCTGGCATCCTGCTTCCGGCGCCTCCACGCCAGGCCACTAACAGAACCTCCTGGTCTTCACGACTTTGCTCTGGTATTTCACTGAGTGCCCCCCGTGGCCTATGACATAAACGTCCAGCAGGTAAGCTCTTCCAGGCTGGAGGCCCTTAATCGTTTCTGTGGTCACTGCCTTCTGCAGGTTCTGACTGTGGAAGTATTTGCACAGGACCTTCTCCGACTTCTTCCTCGTGGCTGGCCCTAGACACTGGTTTTGTTCCCTCCTCTTCTGGTCTTCGTCATAGTTGTCATCCACCTCCTTCTTGTAGATGCAGAACTTGTTCCTGTCCTGCGTGCCCAGCCAGGCCACGGTGGCCGACGCGCAGGTGCGCAGCTTGTCGAAGGCTTTGATCCTCGTGTCCTCGGGCAGCGAGGGGAAGGCGTGCTTGCCCGGCCGCGTGCTCGCCAGGATTTTCAACATCGACGCGCCTTTCTTGTTCCCTTTCAAGCGGATGAGGTACTTGGCCTTGGGCTTCCCTCTGAGCAGGAACTGCCGAACGCCTTCCACGTTCTGGGACAGGATTAGTTTCCCGTCCCTCCGCACCTGGACCTGCACGGCATCCAGACAGGAGTGGACGAAGAAGGTGACTTTCTGGTGGGAGGAGACGGGTGCGAACCGAAGGAACTTGGCTCCTTTCCTTTTCACGAACACGTCCGCCACCTTCCCGTCTTTCAGCTCGACCGTCTTCTGCGCCGCCTCCTCCCTGGTCCTGGCAAAGGTGCCCACGTAGGCCGTGCTCATGTTGCTGCGGCTGTTGGCCACGAAGACGTCGAAGTAGTACTGCGTGTCGGGCCTCAGGTCCGAGACGGTGAAGATGTTCTTGTTGCCTATGCAGACCTTCTGGATGTCCGCCTTGGGCCGCGCGTAGACGGGGCGGCCCAGCTTGGGAGACGCCTTGGTCAGGAAGCCGCGGTCTTGACCCAGATTAGCCGACGGGAACCCGAAGTGGGCAAAGTCGAAGGGGCTGAAGTCCAGCCCTGGCTTCGGGGCCGCCATGAAGGCGTCGTCCAGGCTCAGCCTCGCCTCCACCGCGCACAGGCTCTTGAAGTTGTGCTCCTTGCTGATGACCACACAGTACTGAACGGGTTGCTTCAGCAGGGACGCCGTGGGGCTCGGCTTCCAGGCCAGGGTGACCGTGGTGCGCCCCAGGGACGTCACGTCCACTCTGGGGTCATACGGGAGCTGGGGGTAGGGCTGGTCGGACTCCGGCGTGGTGGTGGCGTAGACTTGGAAGTGCGTGTCTTTCTCTGTCGAAAGGAGCTCCAGCTGGTACAGCCCAGAGGGGGAGCTGGGGGAGACGAAGGACTCCACGTCGTTGCCTTTGTAGGAGAACAGTGCCGCGCCCCGGGCGCCGGTGGCCTGCTGCCTCTGCCGCTCCAGCGGCTCCAGCTCCCCTGGAAGACAGAGAGAAGCGGGGCGGGCGTCAGGGCCTGGGCGCCGTGGAAGCAGCGTCCTGCCCGCGGCCACACAGCACGACAGAACACACCCGTGTCCTCGGCCCACGGACAGCCCTGGATGAAGGTTTTGGTTTTTTCCCATCCAGTCTTTTTTTTTTTAGTGTATTCTTACATAATTGATAGTGTTCTCTCTCATTTTTCTTTGGAACTTAATAATATTCTTTTTCACGCACATGTGCGTCCAGACAAACCCCCACTTCTGAACCCGGCTTTTCTCGCTTACAATGGTAGCACGACAACAAGGCCACTGGCCGATTCCTGACCATTACAGACAGTGCTGGTGCAGACGGGGGAGGCTGACCCGGTTTCGCGGGGCTTCTTCGGGATGGACTCCGGGAGTGGCTGCAGTCCCTTCAGAGATTAACCCCGCCTGCCCCTGCTTACAGAGGGGCCCCGTCGGTGCCTGCTGATGGCCATCTCACGAACCTCGCTTTCGTTAGTGGGACCGGACCATCTCCTCCAAACCCGGTCAGAGCACCCCGTGTCCCGTGGATGGAACCCGTGGTGCGGGGGAGGCACGGACAAATTCTCTCCACCCTCTGCTGCTGGGAGCATCAGCCGTCACGCAGACCCCAGCGTGGGGGGATCTGGAAAGGCCTGGGTGCCGAGTGGGAGCCCGCCTTTGCCAGCCCTTCCCTGCAGGGGGCCCGGGAGGTGGGCCGGATCTGAGAGCCACCTGGCCACCGCACGACTGCTCCCTTCTCCCTGCCTCGTCACCCCCCACACGGAGTGTCAGCCTCTCCTGAAATACACCGGCCCCCCATCTGCTTCGAGCGATGGAGCCTTCTCCTCCCCACAGGGGGCGGCGTCCTCCCTGCAGACCCGGCTCGTCTCCTGGGCCTGGTTTGCTTTCCATCGTGGGCGCCGACTCTGAGTGCCTGCCCCACGCTGCCTGCGCTTCCTTCTCGTTCTAGACCCTCGTGCCCGGAGCCCTTTTCCTTCCCTCCTCCTCCCACCTTTCTGCCCCAGAGAGCTGCGGGCCTTCACCTTGGCTGCCTGTCAGAGTCACTGCGGGGGTCGGGCGTGTAACCGTCCCAGAGTGCAGACCGCCCGGGACAATTAATGGGGCCCTTGGAGGGCAGAACCCTGACGGGCAGGACCGCAAACCACAGCCAGAGAGGCAGGTCCAAACCGCCCCCTGTCCTCATCCGTCCAGAGCCCTCTCCTTCTCTGTCCCCACGGTCACCGTCACCCGAGGCCGGCCCCCCGTGTCCCTCGCCTCCATGGCACAGTCGCCAACTTCACCCGCGCGTCCTGCGACGGTCTGCAGAGAAGGCTGCCTGCTCCACAAGCCTCCACCCCCCACGCGAGGGCCGGGCCCACACCTGCACGCCGCTCACCTGAGCCTTCCCCGCTCGCCTCCTCCGGCAGCTCCTGCAGGCTCAGCTGCCACTCCAGCGGCGTGTCGCAGGGTGTCACGGTCACCGACAGCGGGGTGTTGTCTTCTTCCACCACGAAGAAGTACCTGGGGTACAGCGCACCCATTCAGACTGAGATCATTTACTCTGATACCTACGGCCAAGCCTTCCTGGGAGAGTCACGTGGTTTAATTTTTATTCAAACAACAGAGAAAGAAACTGGCTGTTTGACACAGATCACGACATGGTCCGCATTAACGGTTCAGGTCCAGGAGCCCGAAGTTCTGCAAGCAGATTTACCAACGCCACGGTGTGAAGTAATAAAGCAATGAACTGAACTGAGTCCCATGGGTGCTACATGAGTGAAGAATCAACACGTACCTGTTGGGGGTGTCATTTAACACAGGCCTGCCTCTGCAAAGTCAGTCACACCCGAGAACGGTCCAGGTGTGCTGAGCTACAGGTACTGGGTTTGCCTTGAATTTGGTGACACGTTTGTGAGTTACCCCAGGGGCACACTGAACACGCTGTTTTAAAGAAAAAAAAAGTAATCTAATTTTTTCAGGCAACTCTTAGAACCAGAACTTACTTCTTGTTGCAAGACTGGAAATTCAGGGCTAAGCTACTTATTTGATTCCGTGAAACCAGAAATAATGTGGAGAGTTGTCAGGGAAGAACATGGCAGGGCAGGCGCACGCGCACTGGGGAAATCAAAGTCATTTTTCATTTTTTTGGTTTTTATAAAGTATATTTATTTGATTATGTTGTTACAGTAGTTCCAATTCTTTCCCCTTTGCTCCCCTCTGCCCAGTACCCACCCCCCTTAGTTTATGTCCATGGGTCGTGCATATAAGTTCTTTGGCTTCACCCTTTCCTATATTATTCTTAACACCCCCCTGTCTGTTTTGTACCAACCGATCATGCTTCTTAATCCCTGCACCGTTTCCCCATTTCTCCCCCTTCCCCTCCCAGCTGATAGCCCTCCAAATGATCCCCATACCTATGATTCTGTTCCTGTTCTGGTTTGCTTAGTTGGATTTTGTTTTTATTTTTTAGATTCAGTTGTTGATAGTTGTGAGTCTGTTGTCAATTTAATGTTCATAGTTTTGATCTTCTTTTTCTTAAGTAAGTCCCTTTGACATTTCATAGAATAATAGCTTGGTGATGATGAGCTCCTTTAGCTTTACCTTGTCTGGGAAGCACTTCACCTGCCCTTCCATTCTAAATGATAGCTTTGCTGGATAGAGTAATCTTGGTTGTAGGTTCTTGCTTTTCATCACCTTGAATACTTCTTGCCAGTCCTTCTTGCCTGCAAAGTTTCTTTTGAGAAATCAGCTGATAGTCTTATAGGTACCCCTTTGTAGGTAACTCTCTTGTTGTTTTTAAGATTCTCTCTTTATCTTGAAACTTTGGCATTTTAATTATGATGTGTCTTGGTGTGGTCCTCTCTGGGTCTAGCTTGTTTGGGACTCTCTGTGCTTCCTGGACTTGTATGTCTATTTCCTTCACCAAATTTGGGAAGTTTTCCTCCATTATTTTTTCACATACGCTTTCTATTTCTTGCTCTTCCTCTTCTCCTTCTGGCACCCTATGGTTTGGATGTTGGCACATTTAAAGTTGTCCCAGAGGTTCCTAAGCCTCTCCTCATTTTTTTTTCAATTCTTGTTTCCTCATTCTGCACTGGTTGACTGTTTTTTTCTTCCTTAACTTCCAAATAATTGATTTGAACCCCAGTTTCCTTCCCTTCACCATTGGTTTTGTGTGAATTTTCCTTTGTTTCATTTAGCATAGCCTTCACTTCTTCCCTTATGCATTTGCCATACTCAAGCATATCTGTCAAGCCTGTGAGCATCTTTATCACCAGTGTTTTGAACTCTACGTCTGTTAGGTTGGCAATCTCCTCATTGCTTAGTTCTCCCACTGGAACCTTGATCCATTCCCCCTTTGGGGCCATACTTCTCTGCCTCCTCTTCTTGACAGGCTCCTGTGTTTGCCTGTGTCTTTGGTAGAGCTGTTGCACCTGTTACGTTGTAAGAGGGGGGCCTTCAGTGTTCATCAGTACAGGGCGACCTGTTTCACCATGTTGTGGTGCTATGTGTAGGGGAGGGTCTGAGAGGGAACAATGCTGCTTTCCCAGCACTCGCCCCTTTTCCAGGCACTTCTCCCACTTCCGTATGGGACTAGTGCCTCTCTAGCTGCTGCCCTGGCCGTCATTCCCAGATTGGGTGGGTCTGCGGATGTTCTAGGACTGTGGGGGCCCTTTAAACAAGCGGACTCTGCTGAGAGACTGGCAGTTTCTGCCTCCACTCCAACCCCCACTGGTCTGCACAGTCAGAAGCAATAAGGCTTGATTTTCCCTGGCGCTGGGACCATGAGCTACATGGTCCGGTCTGGTGCTGGGAACTCCTCAGATATCCCTCCTAATTTTTTAAAACATGGGGCTGCGCTTTCCGCCAGCCTGCCGCTGCCACTGCTGCTGCTGCCGCCGCCACACCACATCCTCTCCGCCCCGGCTCCACCCCTCCTGCCTGTCTGGGTGAGTATTTCTTCTTTATGTCTTTGTTTGCTGGGCTTCCATGCAGCTTGATTTTCTGGAACTTCTGGTTGTCTCTAGTTTTGAGGTCGTTGTGTTCCTTCTTAGTTGTGGAGGGAGATGCAGTGTGTCTGTCTAGGCCTCCCTCCATCTTGGCTGGAAGTTTCAAATCAAAGTCATTTTTAAAGAAAAAGTGTGATTCACTCAAAAATGTCAAGAGACAAAATCATAGGCAAATGGGTCCGGCAAGAATGCAGCTGACACTAATTCAGCTGAGCGATCAGACTACCTCCTCTGGCACCGTCCCTGCGTCTTGTGCCTTCGTTCTTACGAATGTCACTGAAAGATTCATAATTATTTTCTATATGAATCATCTACCCCATTTGTTCAAACAAATAAGTTCATTCGTGCAGTGCTGGAATGATGCCTGAGCCTGTCACATCCGTCAAGACAGGAAAATTAATCCTGCTATTTTTCACTGACCAGACAGTGATGGCCTGCCACCGTGGGAGGGAGCTGCCTCTGGTTTCTGCTGTCAATCAAAACTGAAGTGACAGGAGAAAGACAGCCAATGATTTGAGGCACCTCAGTCTTCGGAACAGGGGTCATGGGTGGCGTGACATAGTTTTTGCCCTTCAGAAGGCCGGCGCGTCCCAGGTTAAAAAAGACAACTTGTTCTTGAAATATGTAGAGTGGGTTTTGGGTAATGCCAGTAAGTAACTGTAGATATAATTAGTTTACATGAAAGATGTCCACATATGTATTGAATTATATAATATCTGTGTAATTTTCAAGGGTCCAAATATTTAGAAGCATTTGGGAAGCCCATTTGTCGACGCTGCCGTGAAGGGGAGTGAACAGTGTCAGTTTTTACCGAATCTGATCATATCGGTCAAAGAAATATTATCCTTATAACACAGAAGGCAAACCTCTGAAGAATCACATGTATTCTGCTAATTTCATTTTAATACTAGAGGGTCCTTCTTACAAATTTCCCTGTGTCCCAAAGAAAAGAAAAGAGTTATTCCAAAATGCAAGAAATGCAAAAACTTCCCTCCCCACCCCAAAGGTCCCAGTGAGCAAGAATCAGAGCCTCCGGTGAGGATGAGGAGTGGCGCCCCCATTTTCTCCTACGGGGGGAACACAGGCAAAGGGTCAGGGTGTGGTGTGACAGGTGGGTGGCCTTCCTTCTCTGAGGGGGGCACCCTAAGGGGCTCACTGAGAAAGAGAGGGCTGTCGGGGGTGGGGGGAGGAGTACCTTTTGGGCGTGTCCCTGAAGAGGTAGCTGCTAATTTCAGCTCCATCCGGAATGAGCGAGGAGTCGTGGAAGAACGCCTTGTCCCGGACCTGCGTCTGGAAGAGCTCCTCGTCGCGGGTGGGCAGCTTCTGGGTCCGCGCGCCGAGTGCCAGCAGCAGCCCCAGCAGCCACCACCCCAGAGGCGCCATCCTGGGGGACAGAGACAGGTGGGTGAGCGGCTTGTCTTCCAAAGGGGCCACACTAGCTTCGTGGGGACAGGAGGTTAGAGCTGTGTTACAGATACTGGATCATGTGCATGATCCCAAGGACAATGTCACCGTAATTTTCCTTCAAGGCATGTCATGGAGTTGATACTGAATTCACTAGAATCGCATATATTGAGTGAAAAGATTGTGAAACAGAAGCCTCCCGGGGCCATGGGCCTCCCTGGGTGCTCAGAAGGGAAACGCCCACCTTACAAGGGTCCTTGTAGGTACCTGCACACAAAGGTCTCCCATCTGCACCCTCAGGTGAGACCCAGAGACCCGTCGGGGCCCAGAAAAGGGCCACCTCACTGCTCTTCTCCTGCTGCCTCAGTATCTGCCGGAGCCTCGTACACGTACAGCAGTCTCCTTATTCCCCAGCTCCGAGCGTCACAGATCAGCTTTCCGGGGACCACACAAGGTTTAACGTCCTCCCCGGGAAAGCCATTTGTCTAACGCGCCCAGGTGAGAGACGTGCCGATGCCTGGTGGCGACCAGCCTCTTGGACGCCACGTTTACGGAGCAGCGTGTCCTGTGCTGGGACGTGGCTTGGCCCCCCCCACCCCCCCGTCTCCGATCCAGGGAGACCACGGGACTGAAGTTACCCAGCTTGGTCATTTATGGCCACTGACTCCCATCATGGACCCGCGACATCGTACGGGTCCCTGTCTGCTGCACGTTGCTGGGGGGATGTGGTCAAGGACCGACTTCTCCGTGTGTGTCCCCAACGGGAAGCCCCAGGCGGGCAGGTTCTTCTCGTGTCAGGAGCGAGTGACAGGCTCTGCCGGCCCTGGGGGTTCAGTGCCCTTCTCCCCGGGACAGAACGGGGTCAGTCTGGAGAGGTCTCACCACATTATCCCGTCCGGGGCACAGCAGGGTCCCCGGGCGCGAGGGGAAGGTAGTGATTTTACACTTAAGAGCTTTAGCGGACAAGAAAGCCAAACGCAATTTCTCGCGATGACATGTGATGAAGTGAAGGCCAGCTTCATTTCCAAGGTCATTACTCTGGCTCTGAGGTCGCCTGTAATTACACCGGCTTCTGGCGTGAATTCCACCTTTCTTCCGCTGCTATGAAAAGTAGAGCCATACAACTAAAATGCTTCCAACGGGAATAAGCTTTTTTTCTTTTCAATGGCGTGAGAGAAGTCGTTATTTTTCACAGAGGGCGTGCTCAGAGTGGCCACCGCACGCTTTTTCCCAAACGGTTGTCTCGGCCACGTGTTCTTCAGTTTCCTGCACCCAAACCCCTGCCGTGACTGAGCGCCGCCACGTGCAGAACAAGGTGCTCAGTTCCCCAACCGCGGGATTTCATCTGGTCCTCACAATACCCTTGTGAAGCAGGTACTGTTCGTATACAAAACAAACCTCCGCCCTGGCTGGGAAGCCCGCTGGTTAGAGCGTCATCCCCATAGGCCAAGACTGCCGTTCGGTCCCCGGTCAGGGTGCATACAAGAAGCAACCGATGACCGCATGACTAAGTGGGACAGCAGATTGATGGTTCTCTCTCTCCCCCTTCCTCTCTCGCTAAAGTTACTCAATAAATAAAAATTAAGAAAAAATAAACCCCCTTGTACATAAGCAGAGAACAGATAGAGAGGCAGCTGGATCTGATAGCAGAGCCCAAACGTGTATCTGCTACCATCTCTCTCGGGAAAGCCGCAATAATTCCTTACCAAAGGCTCCTGTTTCCCATCCCCTCCTCGGCAGTACTGCCAGTGAATGGAAACATGACTGACAGCCGGGACACTTGGCTTGGTCACGCCCGCCCCGAGCTGGGTATGTTAACTCAGGCAATTAACTCATGTATCCGCTCCGGACCTCAGTTTCCCGAAGGACTGGGAGAGATGAGCTCTAAGCTCTGAAAACAAACAAGGATTCCACGAAGACTAATCTCCTCCCTAAGCAGTTTGCAGTTTACAAACAAGACCTGGCCTCCTTCAATAGCCTCCACCAGCCTGCCCCCTCCCTCCCCGCCCCCCAGACTGTCAGGAGGAAATCCAAGGGGAGGCGGGGCTGGCAGAGGAGCTCGGGGGAGCGGCCGCCAGCAGACGAAGATGAATCAGAGCAGAACGCTCAGGGCACCCCCGGGAAGCCAGCAGGAACTACACTGGACGGGACCCCAGGCCCAGCCCTCACCCCGCCCTCTGACGGCCGTCCGCCCCGGGCCAACAGAAATGGCAGATCTGCCTGAATTTGACACGCCGCCTCTGTTCAGAAATACTTACTACTTCAGCCTAATCAAACATATTCCCCGCCCGCTGGAGGGGCAGCCCGGAAACCGTGCCTCCCAGGAGCAGGGGCGGCCAGACAACGAGATCTGCCTCGTTGGAGATGGTGAGAACCCGACATTCCGCGCCGGTTAGGGACACGGAGCCAGCACGCCACGCGGCCCCGCTGGCACCTCTCGAGGGCAGCCTCGCCTCATTAGGCCCCGTGTCTGCCCACAGAGCTGAAAAGTGCCCGGCACCACTGGACGGCGGAGCGGGACCGGCGGCCGGTGCCCAGGGTGTTTGGGACATGCAGGTCAGCCGCAGTGTCAGGGAGCCGGCGCGTTCCGACTGGCGGGGCACCTCCCAGCAGCCTCCGCGGCCACGGGAAACCCTTTCTCTTTCTTCGGTCAGCTCCTTATAGGAGAGGAATTTGGAGTTAAAAGCAAGAGCACTCGGGCACCGTGCCGTGTCCATGCTGCATGCCAGGGAGGCCTTGAAGTTCTCTGCGTGCACAGCCCACGTGCTGCTGGCGACGGCCCTGCGAACAGCACTTGTCCGTCCCCACACGGCCTAGCGGGGCACAGACAGGGAAGACCCCAGCCTGCGTAGACTGCCACAGGAGGGCTAGAAACTACTTATCAGGAGCGACGTGAAAAATGTGGTATGAGTGTTACACACCCCCCTCCTGGGCGACTCGGCAAGTCCGTATTTAGTAAGGAGACCGGCTTCCGATAAGATCACGCAGGTAAACGTCGCGGCGGCTCCCCACGGCTCTGCGCTGGCTTTTGTGTCTCGTGGGAGCAGAAGAACAGGCTGCCTTTGTTCCACTTGATCTTTTCAAGATGTCCGTGCAGTGTGTGGCTTTGGAAGATGGAGCCTCTGCAGCCGACAGCGGGCACGATCCCTGCCCGTTATGAGTGGTCCGGGCTCCTCGGCTCAGGGCCCCTCTCTCGTGAGAAACCCCGCCCCATGGATTGGTGCCATCTGGAGGAGCTGGGGTCAGGGGCCAGTGGGAGGACAGAAAGACACCCGATTCTGCCGTTGCTCTGAACCACAACGTCCTTTCTCTCTGACCCAGGAGTCCAGGGCCGCGCAGCACCCAAACAACGAGGCAGGTGAACCGGTTAGCTAGGCAGCGGGGTCACGTCTCAGGTCCTCACAGTTCTCCACACTGAGCATTTACTTACTGAGTCGTCGGCTGGCTTACCAACCTGACGGGCTCAGGCAGACATTTTATTTAGATTGCCACCCACAGGGAATGGACTCAACTTTCTCCTCTGCTTCCTTTACACATAAACTATCAGCTGGCCCCAGGTAAAATTCTATCAGTTCATACTTTTTGTTTTGGAACCAGTTTTGACCGTTTTAATTGTCACAATAATTGTGGGAAAAATGGATGCTTTCCAGAGGTTTCTGTTATTTTCTTTTCCTTTTTAAGTGCAAATATTTAGTCCTTTAGCTCTATTTTTAAATGCAGGGGCATTTGTTTCTGTTTGACTCAGCCACACCACGTCTGACAATAAATCTGAAGCATCCGACCGACCAAACTGCAGAAGAAACAGTGTAGCTTTGGTGGGCAGCCCCCCACCCCCGTGGCTGCCGCACCCCATTCTGGGAGCCACAGCCTGTCACACCCCCGGAGTCCCTCCAGGCAGAAAATTAGCCATGAAAAACAATAATAAAAAGGCTGAGTTCCCAGAAGCCGGTGTGTTTTGTTGTTTTTGCAAACAATGAAAACGTTAACGGAGATTAGTTGGCCGTTCTGTGAGTAGAGATCTCCTCCTTGCGCTTGAAAGTCTTGGGGAGAAGGAGCCTCCTGTGGTTTGCTCCATTTCCATATTGAAAAGGGGGAGCGAAGCAGGTGGCAGTAAAGGGCTCTGAGGCTGCACCTGAAGGAGGGGTCCCCGCCCACGCGCAGTGGGCCTGCAGGCACACCCCCACGGCCCACGCACGGCGCAGCTTCAGGCCCGAACCCGGGGCCGACGCTCTCCGAGGGCTGCCGTCATGACCTCGCAGAGTGACGGTTAAGGGTTGTGGGGTTCATTGCATCAGGAATCTGCCGATTCAGGACCCTCACGTGCGTTTCAGCTGCACTGGTTCCAGGCCCCTCGACTACGTTCTCCACGGTCGCCCGCTTTCAGTCTAGAGGGACCGCAAGTCAGTACGAGAAAGCGGGGCGCATGGAAGCAGGCCGGGGACCCGGGTCCCGCTTCCGTCCCGCCGCCCCACCCTCTGGGCCTCAGGGTCGCCGCGCGGCAGGGCGAGGGCAGGCGGTGCCAACAGGTAGCCAGGCCTAAGGAAGAGGAACGCTTGAACGAGGGTCAGGTGTCAGTGAGGCCCCTGCCTCCCCACCATCACGGACGCCAATAAAAAGAATAACGGACACACGTGGCCAAACTAAATGTGCTCCATACGGCGGTAGCTTTGTGCCCGGAAGGGTCGCCCTAAGACGAGATGAGAAGATACAATAAACCCAAAAGCAAAATAGAAGCTACTGCAACGTAAACCTGGAAGAAAAGGCTGAGTAGCTTCCTCCTGGCCAAGTTTCCTCTGTACCTGGGACTGTGGCGGCCGGGCGACCCCCACGATCTCAGGAGAGGGGGTGAGTCCCGGATGGATGAACACCCCTAAGGGCCGGATAACGGGCTTGGTTGCTTTTCTTACTTTAGTTTGGCAACGAAGCCTTTTTTCCTGTTGATCTGCAACAGAATGAACGTGAGTTCCCGGGCAGCGTCCCCGGAGCCGCTAGCGAGCTGTGCGCCCCGCCCTCTGCTGTCCCGGAGCTCAGGAGGAGACCCCGGCAGGCCAGCCGTACGCAGCGACAGCACGGACCAGCCCAGGAGGCGAGGCGGGACTCGTCGCTGTCAACCGCGCCTGGGTCCCTGCTGCGTGCAACCCGCTAAAAGGGCCCGGGAGCCGCTTAACGCAGACCCCGCGGTCTGCCGCCGAGCCGAGCACGCGCGCCGTGCGGCCGGGGCCCCGCAGGGCAGGACGGCCCCGAGCAAGGGCAGCGGCGGCCAGGGCGCAGTGCTGAGCGGAGGGGGACGCCGCGCTGCCGCGCACTGGGGGAGGCAGAGCAGGGCTCCGGGGAAAAGTGGGGGAAGGACGGAGCGGGTCTGGGAAGGGCGAGGGGGGTGAGGCCAGGAGCTGAGGCAGAGGCGGAACTGCCTGAGTGGCGGTTAAACCAACGTGGACGGGGCACCTGCCGCGCGCAGTGCGCAGTCATACAAGACGCCCTCCCTTCCTGGCGCAGTGACGGTCATAAGATACAGAAGAAAAGACCGTTGGCCCCGGTGGGGTGGCTCAGTGGATTGAGCACCAGCCTGCGAACCAAAGAGTTGCTGGTTCGATTCCCAGTCAGGGCACAGGCCTGGTTGTGGGCCGGGTCCCCAGTTGAGGGCATGCGAGAGGTCACCACACAGTGATGTTTGTCTTCCTCTCTCTCCCCCCTCCCTCCCCCTCTCTCTAAAAATACATAAATAAAACCTTTAAAAAAAACACGGAAGAAGAAAGCACCACCGACGGGTAGTCATCACCACGTGGAGAAGCAATACCGGCCTGTGTGGAAGTGCGTGGGGTCTGTGAACGGAATGTTTCCAGAAGGTTTCTTGAAGGAAACGGCATTGACCCTGAGATATGAACAAGAGGACGCCCGCAGAAGAGCATTCCCGGAGAGAGGCGGCCCATGCAAAGGCCCTCAGGTGGCCCCAGGCCTGGGGCGCTGCGGACGGGAAGGGGGTCAGTGTGGACCAGAGCCGGGGACAAAGGGCAGACCCCCCTGGAGCGCCACAAACCGCAGGCAGGAGTTTGGCTTCCGGTCTGGACAGGAGGGAAAGCCCCTCCGGCAGGTAGGGCAGGACCCGACCCATGTCTTCCAGGAATAACTCTCTCCATTGCGTCGACAGTGGGTGTAGGAGGGGACAGTGAGGAGGGGAAAAGCACTGCCGTTTTGGTGGAAGAGAAAAGAGCAGGTGAGGGCTGCTGCAGCCGTGTGGGGGGGACACGCGACGTTCCGACCCCGTGGGGGAGGGGGCAGGGTGGACGGCTGGGCAGGGTGTTACACACACAGTCACCTGGATGCTATGATTAGCATCTCCAGGACTCTGGTTGTCCGAACTTTCTGATTCCTAATCTTCATCCCTTACCAAAGTTTTATACTTAAAATAACGATTGAGGGAGAAGCAGGAATGAACCGAACCAAATAGTCCTTTGAGAACTGTTACTATATCCACATCATTTCACAGCTCTCTCTTTTCTCTACCTTAGTTATATATTGTTTAAAAAACGACACGCAGGTGCATTCCCTCGGGGGAAGGTGGTGATTATCTGAGAGCCCAGGCACGAGAGCAGCAGGCCAGTCTGGGACTGTGACAAGATTCAAAGTTACACCGAAGGTTCTGATCAGTTTATATACTTCACGGTGTATATAAGGTGCTATCGAGAAGTCACTTAGTTTTGCTATAGAATAATCACTACCAGAGACTAAAGGAGCGGGATTTGACGCCATGGATGGACCCAATGCCGTAAGGTTCCAAATATCTGCTGGTCCTGAAGCTGCCCCTCCCCCCTGTCCCTTTGACCCTTACTTCATGGGGCAGCACCACAGCCTGGCCGCTCTCCGAGTATCTCAGGTGGCCTCCGGTGCCAAGCACAGGACAGAATCAAAACAGCGATTTAAAGACAACCCTGCGCAAGGTAATATACTTTAAAGACGGGTGAGTGAGACAGATACCCCAGGGTTCTCAAGGAGTTACAATGGCTAAAGCCTAAATGATTCTTATTTCCAGAAAGAAGAAAAGGGGGAAGGAGCGTCTGGGTATGTAGTTGTCTCGTTCTTGTAAAAAGAAGTGGAAGTAACAGGTTTTGAACACGTGCTTCTTCTACCGTCTCTCTCATAAAATCCGAGGCCAAAAACAAACCTCAAACTGGCAGGAGCCACGCCTTGGGAGAGAAGAGGGAATATTCTCCAAGGACACAGGTTCCTGACAACCTGGACGTTTTAGAGAACTCAGAAAGGGTGACTCACCACCTCTGCCCTTTTCTTTCCCGAGGTGACCCCCCTCCCAGCTCGTGTTTCGGGGCGCCCATCCCGCGCCCTGGCTTGCTGTCGATTCGGACTTGGATTTTCTTACGAACACTTGCAATTGGTTTGGCTTGGTCTTGACTCTCTCCTCCACTGCCGTGTAGTTTGTATGAGTGTGTACGTATGTACTCATTCATTCATTCATTCATTCGAGCTCTGGGAGAGTTAAAAACTTGCCGAAGTGAAACAGAAAGTGGTCGCTGGACTCGGAGAAGCTTTGGGTGGAAGGAGGTCTCCCTAGACCACCGCTGGCTTCTATCCTTCGCGCAAGTCTCTCGAATTCTTTGAGTGTGAGTGTCCTCACCTGCAAAATGGCGAAAAGTACCTCCAGGACGGTTGTGAGATCGCCAGAGTGGATGAGATGTGAAAACAGACACATAAAAGTGGGCGTGGATGCTCTTCTAACGCTTTCGCAAAGGACCCATTCATTTACAAACGGTGTGAGTCGGCCTCTCACGGCAGTCGCTCAGTTTTGTTCAACTGCAAGGGACGCGCGTTGCAACCTGCTTTTAAAACAGAGGCAGAGACGGTGTCAGCGTCAGATCATTCCACCTTTATTTACCCCATTTACGAGGTAAGGTCGCCATTCATTAGAGACCGACTAGAAACACAGCGGGATGGCCACCACGCTGCATTTTTAAAAATAATCACCCCAACAGGAGAACATGCTGAGCACCCCGCTGCTCCCCCAGAAACGAAGCCTCTGAGGACATCCGTGTTGTTTACTAAACAGGCCCGGGTTAGACCTGGTTCCAGGGCGCGGGAGCCCGGGCCTTTCGGCATGAGGTCTGCGGCGGGTTTAGGACACGTGTTGAGATGGGAGAGCAGGGGATTAGGCCCGTTCCTGGGACGCTCTGCATTATTATTTCTGGATTAAAAGATGATTAAAGGACAAGATGCTCCCCATGCAGACGATACAGGGAGACCCTGCAGTCGCTTTTAACGAAGAGCCCGCAGACAGTGACAAGGACGGCACACGAACCTGTGACCCTATGGCAAACACATGACAAGGCACAAAACGCACACCCACACGGGAATTCAGGCTCACAGTCATTCCCTCCCTTCCTCCCCCAAAGTGACACGGACAGTCAGGTGTGGTTCTCTTTTGCAAAAACAATTTAGGGGAAGCATTACGGAAAGGCTGCAGCTGGAGGGCTGGGGGTCGCCGCGGCCGGTGGTCACGACCCGGGACGGGGCCTCCCAAGAGGAAAAGAGGTTTCCAAATGGTCCCTTTGTTGTCCTTGCCTTGTGCGTGGGAACAAACTTGAAATGTCGAGATTTTTTTAAAGAACAGGCTGCATTTGGTGACTAAAGTGTTGATATCAGCATGTGTGTGTGTATAGGCACTTCCGCTACATAAACTTACTTATTCTTCATTATGTTTTCAAGGGCTTTAAGTTTCCAGAATATCTGGAATATCACATCACACGTGTCTATAATATCTCTCATTTTTCCATTGAACTGTGCCGTTTCATTCAACATGGGGGTAAATAAAACATCGTTTATTTTAAAAACCTTTGAACTAATCTTACTTCAAACCTTACCTCTCAAAAAATGCCACATTATTAATGGAAACGAAATAGCTGTAAGGCTGAATCACTATGAATTACCCCCAGCTGAAAAAGGGATTTCGCAGCTTACTGATTTTTTAGTTTTGTATCTATCATACATAATTGGACTATGTTTCAAAACTACATGGGTTACATGTCTCTAACAAACTTTAACTCATTTATCCAAGAAAAGATGTTTTATTATGTCCTTTTCCAGACAACTTGTCTCCATTATATGTTAGTGGCTTTATCTCTCTCTCTCTCACACACACACACGCACACACGCACGCGCGCACACACACACACACGCCAGACTCAACCAACGGTGTGTCGTAGGGCACCTTAACACTCGCCTATGAATGGACGGTCAGGTGAAGACAAGGGCTAAAGAAAGGAGAAGAGCTCTGCCTCCAAGAGTGGACTCCGTGGCTATCTGGAGACGTCCTCAATAAAGCGATCAGCTAGTGCACCTCTTGTACTCGGGAAGAATTTGTGTAAAGGCCGCGGCTGGGGAGTCGGGAAGGGTTGTGCCAGGACCTTCAGATATTCGGACGGCTCCTCCTTTCACTTTCAACAGTGTCCACGATTTAAAAAGCCTCGAACTTTCTAGCATGAGAGGCGTGGGCATCACTTATCTATTTACCACGTCTCATCCTTTGTATTATTTGGAGCCAGAATATTCGTGCTCTCAAAGACACGCTGTTTAGGGCTGGCCTGAAATCCTGACTTCCCTGATAAGGTAACTGTTACCAAAACAAACACACACACGCACACTCAGCATGTAAGTGGCCTGCAATTAAGGTCTTGGACAATTAAATTCAATTAATGGTGTCTTTGAATCATTAAACTGTAAAAAAAACAAAAACAAAACTAAGTAAATTATGTCCTTGCCAATTAATTTGACCATTAATCTCTATTTTAAAATTTTAGACATTTCTACCCATTTTACTTCTGAAAGCAAAGAGTTAGCACTTTATTTTAATTTTTGGTGAATTTAGGTGGGTCTCTTAAACTGGGTCCGGCCTATCCCAGGAAAGAGAGGGTACAATATCGCCCTCCCTGGGTTCCTGGGGAGCGCAAGGGAAAGGAAGGCTGTGGAAATGCCTCGTAAGCTCTGGTGGGTCACACACAGTTACAATGTCATCACTACGCAGAATCATCTGCACTCACATTGTGAACTCCAACCCGCAGAAATGTCTCCAGTGTAAGTTAATAACCGAGAACTCTACTGAAAAATCAATAAAATTCAAAGTAAAAGCTTCCAAATGTAATACTATATGTATACATATAAATTGGGTAACAATTTTTAACTCTTAGAATACTGAAAATTTTAGAACATAATGGAATGCAATATGTATGTATTGGTAACAGGAATTATGAAGTGCTTATGCGAATCACTAAGAATACTCTTGAAGACAGTGGTGACCACCTGTGGACCCTTTCAGCTTCCTGTGCTCGTCCTTTCAGGCGCTCTGATTCTGTAATGCATTGTCTCCCAATCCCTTAGAATGGTGACTTAAAAAAAAAAAATATATATATATATATATATATATAGAGAGAGAGAGAGAGAGAGAGAGAGAGATGACGTATACACAAAATTACTTAGGGTGCACTATACTGGGATAGGCATCCTAATATACTACAGAAGCTGAAGCTGTATATTCAGATGTTTCTCTGGTTCATTTGTGGGCAGGGATGACCTTTCACTGTGTCATTATTTCCACCGTGTGTCATTTTTACTTAATGGGAGTGTCCTCTGTGCCATTCTGTACCCGTTCAGTGTCCGTCTGAACAGCTATGGACGCCTTTGTCAACAGGAGTTAAATACCACTAACCAAGCTTTCTTCCTCCTTGACCCGTACAGGTGCCCGCAGCAGACTTCAGAGGCCTTCTCCCTTACGATGCCGAGAGAGCTGCCCACGTCACGGGGCAAGGGGCGGTGCCCTCGGAGACCCCTCTCTGCAGACTGATGCTCTCAGAGACAGGCCCCTACCTGTTCAGTATCATTTTAGAGGCCATGCGAAACCTCCACTTCAACTGCTTCAGCAGACTACCCTCTCTCTTTCATTTGACTTAAAAGACAAGTTTTTAAAGACACATATTCACTGGACCTAACCTTGCAAAGGTCCTCTCAAACGTCTTTCCCAGATCCCCTCCCTCAAGACGGGAGGTCTCAGAGTCCCCCCCGAGGTGAACTGAAGAGGAGGAGCGTGACTTGTGGGACTCAGTGCAAGGCCTCCTGTTCAAAAATGAAGATTCCAAGCTGGCGAGCGCAGGGCATTCAGCAAGGTGCGGGGCCTTCCCGGCGCCGCCCTGGGGGGTTTCAGTTACTTCTGAATCCACCGCCCTGTGAACTTTAGTGATGCTGTAACTTAATACCAAATCACAGCCTTTATTGGGCATTATCAACATCGGAATTCTATTTTGATGAAAATCTAGTGTATCCTTATGGGTAAGAATGTATTTATTTTAGTCTTTAAATGTATTTTAAACCATAGAACTAAAATGGATTACGTACATTTACGTTTGTGTGTGTTTGTCTTTTTTATGGTTTTTTTGTTTGTTTGTTTTGTTTTTTGGTTTTGTTTGTTTGTTTGGTATGACTGATAATTTAATCAGAAACACATTTTATTACAGGAACAAAATGCATAATGTGACACTTGGCACTGCCTGTGGGCTCAGAACCCACATGACCTTGACAAGAGAGGGCCCCCATGTGGGCTGCCATGACTGACACTCCCCTGCGGGAGGCCACCTACGCTGCGGAGGCCCTCCCACCACGGCACCAAAGCTGGAGAAGCTAAACCTAGAGAAATCCAGCCCTTTGACACAACCTTGTCCCTTTTAGCCACCATATCTTCAAGTAAGTGCCACAATGTTGCCCCTCATTTGGTTTGTCAACGACCCAGATGTGGCACCATCTCGCTCTGCCCGTAGACACCGGTCGCAGCTTCTATATTATAACTCAGGAAGCCGTCATGGCGACTTCAAAAATATCACCCTTTATAAACCTGCCTGAGTGGAGCTTTTCCTGCGCATTTGGTAAGCGTCAGTCTCGTGTTTGATCTAGATCTGTGAATACTGAGACATTGCCTTAGAGAACAAGAGGGAGCTGTGATGATTTTTAGTTGTGATAAAACACCTTTTGGAATAGAGGACCTGTTTTTTATTTTAGCTCTGTCTGTAGGTTGGGGAACAGATACAGCTGGAAGGAGAGGGTGTCGGTTTCGGGGCGCCCGCCTTCACTCCGTCCCCACTGTGCGTGATGGTGGCTGAAGTCACCCCAGCGAGAAGACGGGCACGAGAGCAGGAGGCTAACTCCCTTCCTGCTCCTGGTGATTACAGAGAACACCGCACTGCCACGGCAAGGCCTGAGCGTTCCACTTAGAGAACTCGGTTTCCAGTCCTGCGTGATCATGTTTTTGTTGAGTCCCTTCCAAACTTCAGATAACCCCGTTGTTTCTAAAAATTGTTTTTTCTTTTCTCATTATGATATAAAAGGCAGCTACTGCCTTCAAAAGAATAATTAAAAGAGACATCTGAGAAGTTAACGATACACTTTATGCCCATTTTTGTTTCTGAAGAGCCAGAGTTTTCACAAGTGAAACTAAAAAGAAACACTTCAGGGGAATAAACTAAGCACCGAATATGTGTCTTGTTCACATTTGCTGCAGGAAGAAATTAACAAACGAACACCCAAAACTCTTCACCAACTCGCTAAAATAAACCCTTTTCCAGAGGGTCCGGAAGTCACCAGAGGAGCAATGATGTGTCACCTGGGACGTCTCTCTACTGGTGAACTTGAGGTCTGAGGACTTCGGAACGAAGTTTACGTCCAGCCTAGCTCAGTGAATGCTTGTAAAAACTTTGGCCACGTGACAGGACCTGATGTCCAGCTGTTCTGTGGTCAGATCCGCCTCTTTATCGCAAAGGGGAAAACCTGCGCATATATGGCTGGTTCTTCTCTTATCCCAGACACACCTGATACCTTACTCTCAGGTTTTTAAATGCAGTGCAAGCAATGCCTCTTCTACTGGGTGTGAGTGAATATTATATATTTCATATTTTCAAAATATTTCAAAAGGCTCGAATGCCTGGATTCGTTGGTTGGCAGTCGTTGGTAAAGCACCGGCAAGAGGGACGGAGGCGGGCTCCAGGGCCCTCGGGGTGGGAGGTGTGTTTAGGAGCCAAGCAGCCAAGAACACACCTGCTCTGGGCACCGACCTGGGCGCTGGCGGCCGACAGAACAGCAAAGGTCAGGGGTCAGCTCAGACGTGGCCAGAGACACGTGAGTCTCTCCCCACAGCCACACAGACACACATGATGACGGTGTGGTTTTCCCAGAAATATAACTGAATTTATAGTCAACGTACCACTAACCCGATGCAAGGAAACATTAGCAGTGCTGCTTCTCCCTTCGCGTTATGGGATCCTTTCCTAACAGCTGCACGTCAGCAGCAAAAATTAACATGTGGGAGCGTGGCTGCCTGCCTCCCGGGTGTCAATCTGCATCTGTGACATCGTGGAAAAGTAAAGCAGAATTCAGCCTAATTCAGACTATGAACTGCAGGCTATGTTTAAATGGCGGCAGTACGGGAGGACTTTAATTTTGAAATCAGTTTCAAAGCAGAGACTTGGATTGACTATTCAGTGGTAACGTGCTTAGCTGTGGCTTCTACTGAGGGCTTGTGAGCCAACGGGAAAGAATAAATCACGTTTTTCAGAATAATCATTCCAAAATAAATATTTAGAGGTTCTAGATATTGCTTCAAGGTCAAAGGAAGCATCTGAATGCTTTTTTGTAGGTTACGCTTGCCTCGGACCCAGTGCAGATGACTCCGGGACAGGCGTCCTGGGGACTGTGACTGGCTGATGGCCCCTGACCCTGGCAAGTGTCACTCACGACCAGGCTGCGCTGTGGGTGCGTGGTACCCCAAAGCAACACCCAACAACCAGGCAGGGAGCAGGAAAAGCGTGGGAGCGCTTCTTAGCCATTAGAATCAACCGCCTCATCGCTGGGAAAACGAAGGAGGGAAGATTAAAATCATTTTCATCAGCGCAAATAAGGGGGAGCTCACACAACCCCCCTGCTGTCTGTTTATTTCTGGCACAACCCTTCCACTTCCAGCACCTACTCATCCGTCCAGCGGACGGAACATGTAAGTTCTGTCTTGGCAACCACAGCGCCAACAACGCAGTTTTAAAATAAAAATTCCGAACTCTGGATACACGGAAGGAAGCGCCCGTGGAAAGGGACACAGGACAGCAACAGACAGATCCACTTTTTTTCTACCTTTTCCCCTTTGGTTTCGAGCGACTTGTGAGTGGCACAGCACATTTGTGCCTTCCTGTCACTGAGTCTGGTCAGGGAAGCCGAGTGAGAAAATTCACATCGGCTGCAGCCCCAGGTTCACACAGCCAGCTGACAAAGTCACCGCATCCAGTTTTCTGCAGGCCGGCCCGCTCTGGCTGCTCCAAAAGCAGCGTCCCCGCACGCGGTGGGGCCCAGGTTCCACCACGTTCCTCTGGGCCCCCGTGCTCGGCCACACTGTCCAGCAAGGCTGTCCCCCAGACGCAGGACCATGGAACTGGTGGTGGGGGCGGCCCCCCCTTCAGGGAAGGATATTTTTCAATCATACATTTGTTACATCTTAAGAGATAAAAGCTGTGTCTGCAAGTGATTAAAAGATGTTTTATATCCGTTTCGTTTCTGCTGAAATAAAGGCGCCGTTTAAACCACACGTAATTCACAGCAATTTGGGCCCATTACCGAGTTCTAGCTCCTTTTTTTATGATAGTTCCTAATTAAAACAGAGTGTTCCAGCCACGCCGGGCCGTGACGGCGACGTGCAGGTTTAACGACTAAAACGTCCCGACACGAGAATGAAAACAACCGTGCAGACAAAGCTGCCGGCCGCTCCGTTTCGCGTGTGTGGTGCGGACTGAGGACGGTCACTGGAGTGAAGCAGTGTGCAGAGCGCGCTTGCTGTTTCCTTCCCTCAAGGCCGAGGTAACGCAGTTTCGACAGGAA
Source organism: Furipterus horrens (assembly GCF_987537825.1). Lineage (NCBI taxonomy): Eukaryota > Metazoa > Chordata > Mammalia > Chiroptera > Furipteridae > Furipterus > Furipterus horrens. The sequence continues at coordinate 2,082,253 of NW_028327180.1, forward strand.
TCTGAACGAGGACTAGTTTCTCTAGCTTCTGAGCCCCTCATTCCCAGCTGACCCACCCCCAAGAATTCCAACTCACCAGAGCCTTTGAAAGGATAAATGATGTGATATTTTAATATAATCCTGAATATAGGTTTAGATTGAAAATGGGAATTGGGACCATAATTAATTATGTTGCCAAGTTTTTTGGGCTTTAAGAAGCCAGACAGAGACAGATGAGGGCATTTCACAAGACTGCACCCTTCTGAAAGTTCCTGGGTTGGAACCCGGTACCTTTTTTGACATGTGATTCATCCCATGTGCCAAACGAGTGTGCGTAATTAATCCCCTTTTGGTGTTTCCCTTTCTGAAACCACTGTAACAAGAGACGGCACAAAACCAAAACCAAATAGAAGCGCAGTCAGCAAGGTTAGGGCCTTATTATCACTCTTATTAAACAACAATGAATCACAACACCGATCTCCTTCAATGAGCGGGCTCTCTGCTCTGGCATCCGGTCCTCCCACCTCTGGGGATAACACACTCAGTGCCATCACGCCCACCCTCACAGCCCTCCTCCCGAGGAGGGCCCGGCTCTCCGGTCTGCAGCCCCGGCAGCCTCCTGCTCCCGCGCAGGGGGCGGAGAAGGCAGCGGGTCCTATTGATTTCTATTGACGACGCCCGGGTTCTCACCGGCGCTGGGGGCCGGTGGGAGGAGGGGGTGGGAGAGTCCCCCTTGGGAAGAGAAAGGGTTAGGAAGCTAGGAGGGGGGAGGGGGAGGGCGGGGGAGGGGCAGGGTGTTTAAGAGATCAGCAGCTACATGAATAAATTCCTCTTTGTGATTTGGCCTGATCGAAAGGTAAGTAAACAAATTTTACCAACGCAACTAAGTTTTCCCAAACAGTTAAAAAAAAAAAAATCAAACCCAGAGACATTTGCTCAGGTTCATTTCCCGCTCAAGGTCTTGGTTTCCGGGGTCCTTGTGCCCAGAGTAGGGGACAGGCAGTGTCAGGAAGGGGACCCGGAGGGGGCCGCGATCCCGCCGCAAGGCAGCTCGGCTGGGCGCGCGGACCTCCGGGTCCCGGGCGTCGGGCGGGAGCGGGGCTGCGAGTTTCGGGGAGGAGGGCGCGCCCGGGGCGCACGAAGAAGGCAGACCGCACCCTGAGCGCGGCAGCTTGTGCTGTGTCGGGGGGCACAGCTGGCACCCGAACCGCTAGTCAGAGTTCCCGAGCGCCCGGGCCGCGCTCAGCTCGGTCCTGCAGGCTCGCCGGCTAGAGCGCACCCCGACCCGCGCCCGTCCCGGCTGGGGCGCGACGCCCGTCGCTCAGTCCCGCCGCTGCGCTGCTCTCCCGGCAAACGGGGGCCCGTCCCAGGCCAGCCCGCTCAGCTCGGGAACTTCCTCGACGCTCGCCAGCCGCGCCGAGGACGAGTGAGAAGCCGGACTGGCGGGGGTCGGCGGACCAGGCCGCCCTGGATCCCAGCGCCCCGGCTGCGCGGTCGACGCACAGAGGGCAGGAGCCCGCGGCCCCTCCCGCGGGCGAGCCAAGCCGGTGCCCGGGCCCGGTCGGGGCTTCCCCGCACCCGGGTCCCCGCCTGTCCACCCCGCTCGGGTCGCCCCCTCAAGGCTACCGGGACGCGGCGGGGACCCGCCCGCACTCCTCAGGCCTGCAGCTCCCGGGATCGGGCGCCCTCGCCGGTGGGGACCGAGCGAGGGGACGCGAGCACCCCTCCCAGCGGGCAGCAGCCCCCCGCGTGCGTGTGCCCGTTTAGGGCGAAGGCGCCGGGCATCGGGGTGGCTCTCCTCTCCGCACTCACCTGGAGAAAATCTGCCTGTTCTCCCCGGGGGAGAGGAAGCTTCGTCCCCGCGGCGTCGGCGCCAAACGTCCACGTCCCGCGGCCGCCAGATGCTCAGCCCAGCGCTCGGGACCCGCGGGGCCCGGGCGGAGGCGGCAGGAGGCAGGAGAGTGCAGTCGCCCGGGCGTCCCAACTTTGCGGGCGGCGCTGCGAACTTCAAAGGCGGCGAGCGGCCGCCCAAGTTGCTGCGAAGTGGGGCGCGCGGCGCGGGGCCCGGAGCGGGGCCGGAGGGCCGGCGGCGGCGGGCGGTCCCCGGGCTCGGAGCGTGCGGGGACTGCGGCGGGCGGGCGCGGGGGAGAGGGCGCACGGGCGGCGGCGCGCGGCTCGGCTCGCTCCGCTCTCTGGCGGCTCCGAGCGGGGAGTGTGTGCTGGCTCCGGAGTGACACCGCTGCAGCCCGGAGCCCTCCCCGCCCGCCGCTGCCCGCCCCTCCCTCCCGCCTCTGCCCGCTGCCTCCCCGGTTCCTCCCCTTCCCTCCCTCCCGCTGCGCGCCCCCGTGCGCGCGCGCGCCCGGACACACACACACGCACACACTCGCACACACGCGACCCTCCACCCCGCGCTGCCAATCCAGAACCCTCGCGGGCGGCGTCGCGGGGGCAGTTTGCGGTCCTACCTCCCGCGAACCAGGGGAAGGAGAGGGAGGCCCAGAGGGACCCCCTCCCAGCCACTAAGCCCGGGGCGACGTGGACACGGGTCCATCGCCCCATCTGGGAAACTCGGGTGCAGAGTAAGGGGGACTCGGGTTGATTTGGGGGCGGGAGGGGAGACCAGCGAGCTGGAGGAGGTCGGAGGCGGCAGGCAGGGTGCACACTGCCCGCGTGTCCCGCCGTCCCCGCCCGCCTGCCCACCGTGCGGCCCGCGAGCTCAGCCTCCTCGGGCTGGGACTCAGCAGCTGTTTTCACCGTCGGAAAGGGCCCTCCAGGGCCTCTGAGACACCTGAGCAGAGGGTGTGAAGCCATTAAGGCTGACTAGGTCATTATGATAAGAAGTTACCTAATTAGCGACCTGGCCCGGGCCTAGGAAAACCACAGAAAAAAGGACCCAGTGATTCAGTGATCTCGTGGTCACAGCTGCAAACCTAGTTTTCAGCAAATCTGGCGTTTAGACTCTCGGATTTTAAGTTCTCGGGGTGTATCATTCATTAAGATACAGTGGCAGCCCTGAAAGCATGAAAAATAGTTTTCCTCTTCTCGCCACCGTGGCGAAATGACAACAAACAAGATGAAAAGCAACCTCGCCAAAGCCGTTTTAGAACCCACGGCCTTTCCGTTAGCCGGTCCCAGAGGGCCACCCAGTGAGGCTCCTGAGGCTTGGCAGCTCCCAGGGAAACAGCGGGAGGTGGATTAGCGAAACAGCCGTCACGCCACAGAACCGCTCTGTAGAAGCAGTGGAATTCTTCAACGCTGGGCCACACTGCCATCCCCGTGCCAAGCTACTTTTTGCAGATGAGACAATGACCTGGGAGAGGGGGGTTTCTGGGTCCGCACCCAGAAGCTCTGGAGAAGGGACCCCGCCCTTCTGAGGTGTGGCCCAGAGCAGATGGAGCAGGTCAGCCGAGGGATGGTTAACATCCATCAAGGGCCTGCTGGGTGCCGTGTCTGTCTGGTGCTGATTTCAAGGGAAGACACAGGGCTCCCAGCCTGGCACCAGGACAGAGGCCCGAAGGAGAGGTGCGTTCTCGCCGTCAACTGTGGCGTCTGTCACCTGTTCTGCAGAAGCATGGGTGGGAAAGGAAGCAGCTCGCGTTTAGAAGGCACCGTGGGTGCAGAGCTGGGTGTGGTGTTTTGAGCTCAGTACTCTGAGGGATGGGGGAGAGAAGTCCAGCCAAGTGAGGCCGGGAGGAAAGGGCAGGGCATGCCCCACGCAGGGAAGCAAGGGAAAGGTGAGGGACGGGGGTGCCTCTGAGCGCGCGGCGCGTCCCGGGACCTGGGAGCCGTGAGCAGTGGCTGGATGCAGCCGAGGAAGCAGGGCCCGGCCACCCCAGGCTCCGCGGGCCTACAGCACCAGGGCTTCCTCGGGCGTGGTCTGTGCTGGAGAACGGTTAAGGTTCTCAACCAAGACAGGTTTTCGGGTTTTCTTTTTAAATTGATTTTTTATTGTGTTTTCCCATTACCATTGATCCCCCTTCTACCCCTCCCGCCACAATCACCACCCTGTGGCCCATGACCATGGGTCCTTTCCCCTTTTTGCTCCGTCCCCCCGTCCCCTAAGCTCTCCCCAGCCCAGACGTGAAGGTTTGTAAGTGTCACCAGGTAGCAGTTTTAGAGTGACGTCTGGCATCCCAGTGGAGGACGAAGAGGGGAGAGAACTGCGAGGAGGAAGCTCCAGAGGAGAGGCTCAGGGGTGCCCTAAAGCAGTGCCAGGCTGGGGGGCACAGAGGCCACACTGGGTGGGGTGGGACATGGTGGGTGATGGAGGGGAAGGGGAGGAGGAATCTAGACTGACTTCCGGGTTCTGGCCAGGGCAAGAGGGCAGGTGACGGTGCCATCTGCCAGGAGGGACAACAGAGGAGCACTTCTAGGAGTGTAATGGGGTCTGTTTTAAGCCTGCTGAGCGGGGGTGTGGGGGGGGCACCTCAGTGCAGTGCTGTGTGGGCAGCAGGAAGGAGAAGAGCCCCCCAGAGGCATCCGTCAGGAATCACCAGCACTCAGCCTTCGGGGACCAAGGAGAGGGTGGCACAGGGCAGGAGCGCCCGTGCTGGGTGGATGGAGCAGACGGAGGCCAGCGAGTGTGGAGGGGACCCGGGGGAGACCAGGGCTGGTGACGCCAGGGCAGGAAGGGGCTGGTGCGCAGGGTCCCGCGTGGCAGGTGCGCAGCAGACCCCCAGACCGAGAGGCCACTGCTCCTCTGCAGAGGCCTCCGTGCTGTGAACCTGCGTGGCTGTGATGTGTGGTCCGTGCGTGTGAAGGAGCCAGATACCAGCAGGGAGAGAGGTGGCACCGTGGGGACACAGAACGGGAGCTCCCTCCCGTAGCAGTGGGGCGCTGGGGGGCGGAGCGGCTTGTAAGAAAAGCGTTTTGGTGGGAGCTGTGCTGTTGTTTTTCTTACGTGAGACATCGGGTCTTGACTGCATGAAGCTGAGGAAAAATCAGACTGGGAGGGAGGGCTGAGAAGCCCGTGAGGGTCTTGGCGGGTCAGTTCCCTCCTTAGCACCGTGGGGGCTACAGAGTCTACCCCCTGAACCGCCCAGGGCCCGTGGGAGTTCCAGCAAACCAGGGCGAGACTGTTCTTGACTGTGGCCATTAGGAAGAAGCTAGCCCAGAGGACATGAAACTGACTTGTTCCTCCGGCCGATTAATAACAGATCAAATCTACAGGGAAAGTTCTGTAAGACGTCTGTGAGGGGTATTCTTAGGAAACTTCCTCAAAAGAGCCCTGAGCACCATGGTCTGCACATATCAACACCCTGCCTTCCCCCGACCCCAGACACACCGTTGGTAAAGCCAACGGTGTATATTTCTATCTATACATGTAAACATCTTCGATGTGTTTTGAGAGACTCGGGCAATGTGCCATATTGGATCGAAATGCGTTCTTTAGTCAGACAGACATGCATTCAGTTCTAGACTCATAATTATTTGCTGTGAGACAAGCAGGTTAACCTCCCTGAGCTGCAGCATTCTGTTATTTTTTTTTTTTAAGTATAAAAATGGAACAAATTATAGCTGACTTACAGCTGTTTTGTGAGGATTAGGCCGTATATCATATTCATGTTTTGTCTTAGATGTGACTATATCTGAATTTACTTTTAAACCATGAAATGCATAAATAGTCAATGGGAGAGAAAAAGGAAAGTAAAAACCTATTATAAAATTAAGAGATTGATTTAAGTCTGCTTAAGACAAGTCCTAGTGCCAGTGTGGGTATTAAGGCAGCGGTCCCCAGAGGGTGGTCCTAGGTCCCCGGAGGTGGGGGGGGGGGGGTGCATGAGACCCTTTCACCAGGGAGGCCCACAAGGCCAAGGCTAGCCTCCTATTCATGCGGAGATGGTCGCTGCCGTGTTTACGGTGTGGATATTGGCACTATTAGTGCAGAAGCAATGGTGGGTGGAGGTGCCAGCACCTCAGCAGCGGTCCAGGCAGTGACACCGAACTGTCCCCAAACTTACTGTCATCTCCACTGCCACAAAGGTCAGTGTCACTTGAGATCGCGTCTGGTGAAGCGGTGAAAATTATTCGTGTTATCTAAATCCACCCTCGGTTCTGCCCTTTGACCGCCATGGGCAGAGAAATGGGAGGCACGCGGCACGGGTACAACTTGCTGCCGCGGTCCCAAGGACGGCGTGTGCCCGGCGTGTGCCACCCGCTCAGACTCCTGCGGGACTGAGCTGTGAGCTGAACTGGCGGCCTTTTTCATGAACCGCAGTGTGACCTGCAAGAACAGCTGACGGGCACGCTTCAGGGACCCACACGCGGTGATCTGACGGACGCTTTTTCCAAAACAAATGGGGCTGTCACTTCAAGGTAAACTACACGAAGTCCTTATTTTCAATGAAAAACCTGAACTTTCAGGTAAAAAGCATACTGTGTAGAAAACGTGTAGCTGCCACCAGAAGCTTGAAGCTGCCCACTGATTAGTCCCTTCCGATAAGATGTGGTTTTCTGATCTTGGGCATTGTGACGTATTGGCAGCTGGAAGATCCGCATAACCCAGGGAACCGGTATTTTGCAAATGACCAATACGTAGGAGGTTGTAAGTTCACGCCCGAGTTCAAGGCCCATTCAAAGTTCACGGTAGAACAGGAACGACTTCCTACTCCACGTTGCAACGATGAGGTTTAAGAGGCTAGCATTTGCCGGGTTTGGGTATAACATAAAAGACGACGAGCCAGAATTATTTGAAAAGTGTGTTGTCAGGACGCTGCTTCGTTTTCCTGCTACGAACCAGTGCGAAACCGGACAGTCCCCGTCCCCGTCAAGCAGAACAGCGTTGCAGCAGGATGAGAACAGAAGTGACGTGAGAACCCAGCCGTCCTCCGCTGAGGCAGACGCTGGAGAGACACTCAAAAAGGTTAACCAGTGCCCCGTTTCCCACTAAATTGTTTCCTTGGGAAAATACAGTTATCATCAGAAAATGCTGTTATTTCCGTTAACATGCAGTAGTTTACTATAGTGAGTTTTAAATGCATGGTTTTTAAGTTTCCGTTTTAATTCCTAATGTAACGCATGCTGGTAGAAGTAACCTCCCGCCCCACAAAAGCTGCTCCCAAGCCCGTGAGGCTGGGAAGGGGTCTGAGAACTGCCGTCGCGTGGAGCTGGCCCGGCCGTGAGCACAGACCGCAAGGTCAGCAGAGGCCTGGCACCGCGTTCCGCCCGGAGATCGGCCGCCCCTCAATCGTGTTGTGCGACCTGGTTCTCATTTCGACCACATGTCCACAGACACCTCTACATGCACGTACCTCTGTGGTGTTGTCTGCCACGTCCCCGCTCCGCGGACAGTTCCCTGGAAAGCATCCCACGAACCCTGAAGCCTAAATGCCATGGAGCCGCCCGGGCACTCCTCCGTGTCTTCGCTCTGCTTCACTCCCTCCCCTACCCAAGCCCCCCCACCGGCAGAGGCTGCTGCGTGATTCTTGGAGTTGTTCTGCGAGACCCCTCCGACGTCGCTGAGCCCCTCTAACGTGCCGACCCTCCCTTACGCGCTGTGCCCACGTGAGCACTGAGCCTTCACCCCCTTTCACGCTTCCTGAGGTCAGCAGCCCCTTCACACATGTTTACTGAGCCCCGACCACATGCCAGGTACTGGGCCAGCTGCTGGGAACCAAAGAAACATGCAGGCCCCTCGCTCTCAGGGCTCTGTATTCTAGTGGGGACGAGGTAACAAACAAGCGACTTAACAGGGGAAGCGTGGGGCGCTGTGTGAGTCCAGGGGAAGCAGTGGGGGAGGTGGGGAACCAAGGAGGATTCTTGGAGAAAGGAGCATCTGAACAGAGACCCAAAGGCTGGCTCACTCACCTTGGGTTAAAAGATGGCGAGGTAGAGTCCAAGAGCCTTTGAAGAAAGAAGGAACAACAAAGATTATGAAATATTCAGGGTATGTTACAGAAAGAAAGACATTCCTATAGACATTTGCCTAAATTTTAAAGGTATAGATAGGACCAACATGGTTTCCTTGAGTTTTAGTTTGTTCGAGAAATAGAATGGCATATTTAAAAATCCCTACAGTACATTTAAATATATTTAATTGAAATCAGAATTACCATTCTCTTACAAAAGTATTATTGGATTTAAAAAAGATTTAAAATTTCACTGAAAGCCTCAGACAATTTCGCATGGCTTTCCAAAGATTAATTAGTTGAGCGCACTGAAAAGGTTAATTTTCATTCTTACTTTGTTCGAGGCACTGAACTCAGTGCTGAACACACGAAAACAGTCAGAGCGCGGTCTTTGCAGGAAAAGTCGGAGACATGAGTTCCGGCATCCTTTCTTCCCTCCTTTACACATTCAGTTCGTAATTATTGTCTGTCTGTCACCTGCCCAAGCCAGAGGGTGTTTTATTACAAAGACAGGTGTCCCCTGGCCCTCAGAGAGCACATAGTACAACCGTGACGAGCCAGTTGACTTTCAAACATCGGTCCCAACATCAGACACCAAGTGATCATTGCCAGCGAAGTAGGAAAAATGGTGGGAGAGAACCTCAGCACCGGCGGGGGAGGTTTCGGCTGATGAAGAAGAGACCGAGGCTGAGAAGAAGGAAATACCAGGGCCCTTAAGGGGCAGAGACGAGACGAGTGTGGCTGGGACGGGCTTGGCCAACGGACTTAGTCTAGGAAAAGCAGCCGGTTCCGCAGGCTGGGCAGGTTGGAGTGGCCACATTGCTCTGCTTGGCAACCAGTAAAAGCCAGATGAACAAAACGTGAAAGCAGGCACTGCTCACCACCTTCAGGAGAACACTCCCAGCTTGTGAGAGAGGCGTGCTTTGGACTACAATAAATAAAACATGCCTCCTCTTACATAAAATCCCCGATTTGTTTCCCGTTGAAGTACATATCTGCTCAGTCATTGCGTGTGCTGTGACCGTTTTTACTAACTGACATATTACACTTGGTCAGTGACGCGATGGAAACACCCACGCATTTCTGACACCTCCAGAAAGCGTTTACTGTGAGCTGCCCATGCTCCGTGGGAGGAGGCTCAGCCGGTGGTACCTGCCACTCCCCCGTGGTCTGGGCTGGTGGCCACGCCAGTGTGGCTGCTGCATTTAATGCTGGGCACTGTGCCCACGGTGAGACGCCAGCTCTGTCCCGTGGCCACTGACGCTGCGTTCGCACAAAAATGAAGAGGAGAGGGGAACACCAGGCCCATGTAGCATAAAAACGGATGGAAAGGAGTCTTAGCTGTAACAGAGGGCCTGCGATTATGCACTGACCGTGCGTCTCTGATCTGGAATCATTGAAGAACGGCTTTATTTTCTGCATCCCGTGGCCCATCCGGGCGCAGCCAGAAAGAAACGTCCTTCATGTGGGCACCCGGCTCCTGCGTCTGAGTGTTACGGGCCAGGGATGTCATCCTGCCTCGAAGCCACGCGACACGAGCTGGGTTAGCGCTCAGATGTTGGGAGGCGCAGTGGCCGTGGACAGCGTGGGAGGCGCACGGGCTTCTGAGCCCGAGGTCCCGTGTACAGTTTCCTGCATTGCCACTTAATACCTTTGGGGCTATGTGAACCTGGGAAGCTATGTGTTTCCTCTGAGGCTCTGTCTTCTCATCGGTAAAATGGGGATAATAAAATGTCCCCGATAGGGTTATGGTCAGAAGGAAACTGTTTTGAATATGTCAAGTGCCTGGTCCATGAAGCATCTGCTCCTACCCCTCAGAAAGCCATTCCTTCGTGAAAAAAGTAAAATGGATGGGCTCGTTCAGGGCCTGCTCACGAGGGCCGCCGGGGTGAGTGATTTCATGTTTGACACAACGCCCTCTGTCTAATACCCTGCCCGTCACAGATTGTGTCTAGGTTCCCCCTTAAGCGCCCCGTGAAGGAGCCGTCATCCGTCACATCTCACGGATGAGGACGCCGAGGTGTAGACATGCGGGAGGCCAGGCTGGGGTCCAACTGGAGCCGCTGCTCTAAGCCAGCTCCCGGCTGCCTGCACACGTGACTCTGAGCCCCTCCATCACGCGTGTTCATGGATCCCCTTTTCTCTTTGTGGGGCTCTCGCGCTGATGGGCACTTTCTAAAGGAGGTTGGACCAGAGAATTTACATAACTTGGCGGCTCCGGATCGGTACCTGGACACACGCACCGTCTTCACAGATGTGTGCCGAGCCACCCAGGGCAGACACGCACTTCTCGGGCCCATGTCCGGAGCTGGAGCCAGAGGGAGACAGAGGCGTCCAGGCCGATTTCACGGCGGCCTGAGTCCTGGATCTGAGACACAGATAAAGGCACAGGGTCGGCACAGAGTGGGCGCATCCCTGAAGACCGTTAACAAGTCAGCTCACCTATAAAAAATAGTGTGGATGAGAGGGCTAATAGAATTTTAAAAACCTTTACATGTGCTGCTCAGAATAAGGAGACATAAGGTTGTGTGTATCTTTGATTCAGTCAGTTTCCCTGTTTCCATTACAAGGAACTGGTTAACCCTAGAGTTCAGTTACTTCAAAACAGAAAAAAAGGTGTCTCCTACCTGCCTTCTGAGGGCTTGACCCCTGTTTTTAACCGAGCGGTTCTGTGTGTCGGTACGGTTACTGGTCCCCATGACAGCCAGCTTTGCAGGCACCGTTAGGAACCCCACTTCAGAGGTGAGCCCCCTGAGGCCGCCGGACTTGTCACGTTTCTGCCGAGAGGAAATCTGAAGCCAGGCAGTGGGATTTTTTTTCTATAACGCTGCCTGCCCCCCCTTTTTGGAATGGATTCATAGTATCCCTCACAGATGTGCGGAATGAACTAAGGAATTCAGGAATGAGCCCAGTCCAGTCATATCAACACCCATTTTTAACTATTTCCTACTAGTTCGGCACATAAAAAAATTTCCCTTTGAGAAAATAAACTTTTCTTGACTAGGACATTATTTTTAAATTCTGTTAAGCTTCTCAGTGTGTGTTATCAGACCCAAATATATTAGATTCCTTGTAGGAGCAGACCAGCTAACACAGGTTTTTTGTCACGTTTCTGCTTGTAAAACTACGTCTAGAAAAGAAGTGTACTAATATTTACGTCCTCGTGCCAAATCAGATTCTACTATAAAACGAGATCAGTATGAATCACCGCCCTGCAAAGCTGAAAATCGGTACGTGGAAGGTAATGAGAACCAGGTTGTTCTTATTTCTGAGCATCACGTCTCAGCTCTCAGTCCGCTCTGGGGAAGAAAACAATTGCATTATTTCCAGCCATTTAAAAGGAGTAAAGCCACTTTTTTTCCTGGGTAATAGATTGTAATTGAGTCATTGAAATTATTTAGGGGAAACAGCTTCCATTCCGGGAGAGCCTGGTGCGTCTCTGAACTCTTGGTGTTGCAAAGGGAAGCCCTGATGTTCGCTGTTGTGGGCTTAGCTATTTAGTCCAGATCCTCTCCATTCCTTCGGCTTAACCCTTCTGTGGCATTGTCCCTCCATAAAATACAACCCGCGTGGAACCGCGAATGTTTCCCTTCGGCCTCCCAGCACGTCGGTAGTTGCCGTCTGTGTTCTCAGTCCATAAATGCCTGTTAATGTGATCATCACAGGCTTTGTTACTCTAGCACACCCACCCCCAAACCTTAAACCACTCAGTCAGAATCCGAGGGAAGCCCTATGGCGAACCAACTGCAAATTTAGGGGGTGGACATTTTTCTGCCATCAGAAGAGAACAACATCATGAAAACTCAAGTCACTGGGAACTCAGAGGTCATTGAAAACCCTAAACGCTGAAGAACTCATTTGTCTATCTGTCAAAACAGAGGGAAATCATTCAATTTTGAAAGAACTTTTCAAAGACCTGATCTCTGTGGGAAATTGCACACTGGTCTATCAGGAATAGGAAATTTGTGTTCAATACAGAGTCTCATTCAAGAACTAAAAACAATCTTATATCCAGTCAATCCTAGACCAGAATTTTCAGAATTTACTCTGAGTGAGAATGTCCTTAAGGGAATAGGTTGTCCAAACCAGCGGGGTCCAAGGGCAGAAAGAACTCAGAAGTGCTGAGATGTCTGACCTTCTGCATCTGTGCTCGGGCAAACCCACTTGCCAGCCTCCAGCCATCTCCTCTGTGTTTCAAGGTCAGTCCGCCAGGATGCAGGCGGGGGAAGAAGCCCAACAAGGCAGAGGAGATGAAAAGCAGCGAGAGGAAGGTGACGAAGAGACGCGACTGTGGCTGAGAGCTGACGGTAGAGGGCGACGAGGAAGCGCAGAGGGGCGGTGACATGGTCAGGGCTGAGACGCGTCAGCCCAGGGCCTGGAGGCTGAGGACATGGGAAGTGAAGAGGTAGGGACCCAGAAGGAAGGGGGGTCAGGAAGTCCCAGAGAAAAGCGGAGGCCTAGCACCACCTGCAGAGGTGACATCCTAAAGCCAATATTTACGCAGCAAGGAAATGAAATGGAGTAGGGACGATGGCATTGGGTGGAGGGTACAGGCCGAGTGGCCTCTGTCAACAAGTGCCATGTTCCTCGCTGTCAGGAAAGCTTCAGGGAGTCGCTTGATTTTCACCGGCAATGTGAGTGAAAGGGGAGAAGCCAGGAAGCCGACCCAGAAAGGGTCTTGACGTGAGAGGGACCCTCTGGGTCAAAGAGGGGAAGCGCATTGGACTGTGTGTTGGCACCGAGTGGGACCTGAGCCAATACGCCCCAAAGCAGAAGTTCCCCAGTTTCCCAAATTTAAACACAGCCGCCACGATGCCTTACTTGATTTGTTTAAACTGTAGCCCTTCTGTTTTAAAATAGCTTATTTAAAATGGAAACTGACAACCTAAACAGAAATATCTGTTTTGTGTGCTGGGTTTTTTTCACATCTACATTAAAATAAATAAAATATTTGCTGTGGAACCCCTAAGATACCATCTCACGCCATCGCTGCTCTGTGCGCGCCAAAGGCGAGGACGCGGGAGGGCTGCTGTCTGACCCAAGGGCCTGGGAGCTCCCTGGAGACCCTGAGGAGGCAGGAGAGCAGCAAGCAGGGAACCGAGGCCAGGAGGAGTGGGGGCAGCAAGGAGGACGCGGTCCCTGAGGTCCTGCGGGGAGGCTGCCCCCTTTCACTTCTGCCTCTTTCTGTGGGTCAAAGCCACCCCCCAAAACAGCCCAGACTCAAGAGGTGCACGTGGAACTCTCCTCTGCATGGGGCGAATTATGGAGGATTGGTGGCCATTTCTTTCCCACCTCACCTCCTGTCATCACAGGCCAAAAACTCAACAGCGAGCCATCCCATAATGCAAGAGCAGCAATATTCATCTGGAATGTCATTTTCATGTTCTGTGGGCACTGTGACAGCTTTGGGGTTGAGTTTCACAGCACGAAGCCAGGCAGAAGAACAGCCTAGGTGGGGTTCCATTCCAGCTCCCACCATGCTTTGGGGCAGCCAGTTCACGAAGCCACCTGTACATAAACGCGTTCACCTCCAGGTATGTTCCTGGTCTCCTGAACTATCATATCTGTTCAAGGGGACTAGAAAACTCCTTTTTATTGTGCAAATGGGGAAAACCAAATTAAAGGCCCATTTAATTTATTTTAACCTAAAATAAACACCAAATGTCTTGTGTTTATATGGCATCTCTCGGAGGGTGCAAGCCTGCAGGGCCAAGTGCGTCACACCCCCGGGGAGCGGCATCCCGGCCCCAGGGGTGCGGGCTGCCACCGCTCAGATGCAGCCACGGCGGAGCCTGTGTCTCATCCGCAGAGACAGAGGCGCCCCTGCACCAGGCTCCTCGCTGGGGGCGAGAGCTGGGGGAGGAGAGGCCACACTTGGAGGCTCCGCTGTCGGTCCAGTCACAGGTCTCCGCGTCAGAGGGGACTCGGAATGGAGGCTGGGACCGTGCAGGCAGGGAGCTCTGGTTTCTGACTGGGGAAGCGACGCACGCGCCTGCCTGTCAGCGTGAGGAGGAGTGGGCACGAGGCAACCGACTTCAGCGAAGGGAGGACCTGTGACACCTCTGTCTTGGGACATGTCATTTGAGGGCATGTGCGCCGTCTAATCTAGAAAGCCCAGCAGGAGGCAGCATGCAGGGCTAAAGCTGGGAGAGAAGCCCAAGGGCGCCCGCGGCCGTGGACCAGGTGGCCACGTGGGGGAGGTGCGTGGACTTGGAGAGGAAGAAGGCCAAGGACAGACGCGGACCCACGTCCGCATCTCAGGAGCGGGGAGGAAGCCCAGGAACCTGGAGTCACAGAAGTTCAAGGGCAGAGGCATCAGTCGTGCAAGGTGATGCGGGAGGCCCATAGGAAAGGTTCAACGAGTCTGCCCTGGACTCGGCCGCCGGGGGTGGCTGGCATCCCTCGTGGGAAGAGTTTCGCTTGACTGACGGGGCAGGGAACCAGGCCGCAGAGGGCTCAGGGGCAGAGGGAGCCGCCAGGCAGGGACAGGGTGTGGAGAGAACCCTTTCACGCAGTTGGGCTGTTCGGAGGAGAGGAGAGGTGGAGTCACAGTTGGAGGAGAGCGTCACGTGGGAAAGAGGGCTGTGGGGGTGACGTCAGCATGTTTACATGCTGGTGGGAGAAGCCGATGAACAAAGGAGAGGCGAGGGGCCAGAGGCAGGAGACCCACGGGAGTGGGGAGGAGGGGTGAGATACTGTGAGGTCTTCCCCAGGGAGAGGCAGTCCCTCCGAGTCACAGGAGGAAGAGGCGGGGACGGCTGGGTACCAGGAGACGGTGTGATAAGAGTTTTCAAGACGCCGAGGTGAGTGTGTGGGTCCCTGCCCCGGCTCAGTGGGCGAGCGGGGAGGAGACCTACCAGACGGTTCTGGTACCAGGCAGAAAGGGGTCCAGGACACGAGGCGCTTGGGGATAAAAGGCAGCGAGTGGCCGCTCCGAAAGGCGGTTCCTGGTCTGGACGGGGGGACAGGCTTGCACGGGAGGTAAAGTCTGCAGCGCGGTTGGAGGCGTGTGAGGAACTCAGACGTGGGCACCATCGCGGAGCCGGAGGATCCTTGCAGCAAAGGGAGCACGTCACGAAGGAGAGGCTGACGTTCCGGGAACGGGGCGCATATACGGTTTGAATGAACGGAGACACGTGGAACGACAGCAGTACGTCACCGTGTAACGTGGGGGAAAGCCACGTGCATCGGACCGCGGGGTCTGCCGCTGGACCTGTTCTCCATACGCAGGGGGGGCTGTCGATTTTTTTTTTAATGTTTAAAAATAAGGCATTTGGGAATCCAATTAGGAAGTATGACAGCTTACTGAAAATAAAGGCATGGAAAACACCCAGTGGTCCAAAGGGATCCGAGGAACTTGATAACTGTCGCTGAATGAATGTGGGGGTCGTTGGGTGGGTGGACCAACAAGGGGACCCATGTCCTTCCAGCGCTGGGGTCACTTACTACTGAGATCATGTGAGGGGTCTGGGGCCCCTGCCACCTCCCCGCCTCCGGACCCCAGCAGTGTGCAGTCACGTCTGCCACTCGCCGGCCCACCCCCCCTGTGGAGACTAACGTCGGTGTCTCGCTTTGGGACTTGCGACGTCGCCAAGGACAAAGATTTTATAAGTGAAATCCACAGGGCATGCACCGCTTTTGTGCGCAACGCAACGTTAAATCAAACCCTAAGGTGCGAGACTCCGTTTGACAAGCGCCTTAAAGGAAGTCCACGAAATGACTCTGCTAGTCCCAGAGAAACCAGTGTGTCTGCGACAGCTTTCTGTTAAGTCAGTTAGGGAAGGAAGAGCAGTCGCTCTCAAAACTTTAAAAACATGTTTTGGCTCCAGGCTTTGAAAAAATGTAAGAAAGTATTATGATTACTTCAGTTTAATTTTTTTTTTAATTCCTCTCAGCTTTTATAGAGAAAAAGAGATCACTGTGTTTTGAATGACATCATGGTGACTCAGACTTGCCTAGGACATGCAGACCCTTTGATGTCGCCAGGAAATACTCCCGAAAGGTCTTGCTGAGGGGCTGGTTGTCTTCTCTGTATCAGCTGTTGGAAGTATACGCTTGCCATTAAGTTGGAGGTTTGAATCCTCCTTGTAACTCTGCTTCTTCAGAATTGTATTTGCTAAAGACAAGTTAATAATTCCTTCCAACCCCTGTTTAATCATCGCATATGATATGCTATAAAGCATTAAGTTAATACGTTAAAAGAATTAGTCATAAACATTATAGCGACAACAAATAATGGCTTCAGACACTGCCTTCGGTACACTAAGGGCAAACCATGTCGAACTTTAGCTAACAAAGAGGATTTTTATATGCACATCGGCAACCTCACAGGCCCGGAACGGAATCTGCACCTTCCCTATGGCATCTGCATGAGCAAACAGGTAAAATCTGCACTTAAGACGCGGTTGTGTGTGTCGGGGAGGAACACGCGAACACACGGATCCTGTTCCTTTGAGCGGTTGGGAGACAGGCCTGACAGACATTCACGTGAGTCCCGTGTGTGGGCCCACACATGAGGCTTTCCCGTTGTTAAGCGTGCTGGCTTTAGGGTTTTTATTCACCTCTGTGAACTGCAGATTTTCAGGCACTTTGGGAAACGAAGATGTTTTCATCCGTTGTCATTAAGCCTGTCAAGGATGGGGGCGGGTAATAAAGGACTTGGCATGGGACAGCTTAGCCACAGTAAGTCTTTGAGGTGCAAGGCTTTTCCGAATATACGCTGTCCAACGGCATGGGTTTTAAATGCTAATGTCATTTATACAAAAAGAAAAGAGGTGGGTTTCTCCGTTTTTAATGATGTCACTCATGGTGGGAAAGTCTTAGAAGTGGCCCCAAAGCGTCTCCTCTCCTTGGTCTTTTGAAACAATAGCTCCATCTAGTGGACATCTTACTAAGAACCCAATGTTTGATTCCTAAGGTTCACGCTTTTTCTTTTCCGGAATTCAAGGAAAACCACCGCGTGTTGCGGCTTAGACCTAGAACCGGACACAAATGCTGCCCTTGGCCCATCACAAGTGGCCTGAGTACTTTGATCCACAAACTTGATTATTAACCAATGCGCCAGTGAAGTGGCCAATCAAGAGGAACTGGCCCGTTATTTCAGGCCCAGGAAGGAAAGGTGTTTTCGAGCCTGAGTTTTAGATGGATTGGAATTTTACAGAAAGAAAACGCCTAATTCAGGCGCTTTGTGGAGGTGCCAGCTCCCTGTCCCCGACTGCTTGCCCCCAGGCTGCTGGGGTCTCCTTTTCCTGCCCTGGGAAGTGAGCCCCTGTGGGCCCAGCCCCACGCCCAGGAGGCAGAAATGAAGTCCCCTCATCACAGGTCCCACCCGCAAGGAGCACCCGTTTAAGTCACAGAAAGAGCCAAGGAGGGTACAGCCTCCTGAGGACTGGGCACCGCTGGGTCTGCTGGGGAGGGGGGGCGGGCCTGCTGTAGTGGGGGGGTCTGCTGGGGATGGGGAGCAGGTCTGCTGGAGTCGGGGAGCAGGTCTGCCCACGGTCTCACGCTCGGAGACCTGGACCCTCCAGCACAGATGGGTTCAGGATCAAAAAGTTCCGCTCACCCCCAGGGCACTGCCCTCCTCGCGTCCTGTCTGGTCCATCCCGCCACCGTGGGTGCCGGCAGGTGTATTAAAGAGAGGCCGCAGACAGGCAAGACAAGGGTTGACGGACCATGGCAGAACGCTGAGAAAACTGATCAAATAAGAGACTGCGGGGACGGCAGCGAACCGTGAGCCAGGAGCGCACAGGACCAGAAAGCCTGGTCAGGGTGTGACCTCGGCGACTCCTGCCATGAGGGTCACATCAAAGGAAGAAGCAACGCAGAGAAGACAGGAGAGAGGCCGTGTTCCGAGTTGGCCTGGGAGGGCTAAAACCAGCTGTACTTGAGGGGAAAGCCTACGGGGAACGTTCTGAAGGAGAGGGGCGCCCCGGGGAGGGGGAGAGGGGAAGCCCTGCCCCAAAGGGTCTCGTTTGGAGAACGTTGAAAAAGACGCGCACAGCCTGCGGGTTATTTCCCGGGAACTGTGCTCGGCCTGCACACGCCCGGCGTTGCCACTCCTGGAATTGTTCGCCCTTCCCCCTCCACGAGCCCTTACGTATCAGAGAAGATGGTTAATGTGTCAAAATGGATTTGGCCAAACAAGAAAACATTGGCATCTTCCTATTTCTGTAGTAACAGCAAAAGGCTCAAAAAGGGGGAGTCGGGGTCTTCTGTCCGGAGCTTTGTTCAGACAGCAGCAGACGAGTCTACTCTGTGCCACACTCTCACGCGAACGGGAAGCCTGCTGTCTGCGGGGCCCCGTGCGGGGAGAGCCCAGCAGGGGCCACCTCCCCGGGCGTCGGGTGCAGCTTGAAGGAGATGTGCCTCAGGGGCTGCATTTCCCACGTGCTTCCAGCCGATGCGCAGGCAGCGGGCCGGGCACCACGCGTGGAGAACCGCTGTCTGTAAATGTTCATAACGGCCTTTCTCACAAGGAGGAACCCAGCGCAGCAGTGGAGAAAGTCGCAGCTTTTGGACAGTTCACACGTGCTCGGTCAAGTCGCAGAGCTAAGACAGCACCTGAGTACACGGGCGCCCCTGTCACTGCGGCTGAGCCATGTTGCCTGCGCTGCAGGAATTTCACACGCAAACCACAGGTACGATGACATTTCGTGAACTTGGCCTCTGTGGCAGAGAGCGGACTGTCATGCTAAGCGAGGCGGATTGGGTCATGCCAAGTATGGAGGATGTGAAGGGTAAAGACAAGTCTGGTTTGAATTTTCTAATTTTCTTTCACGTGATGAAAAGTCTCCCGAAAGGTATTTGAGGGCATAAGTGTGCTCCAATCACAAGTCGGAGCAAAACGTACGCCATGTCTGTCTTCAAACGTGCCACTCTGTGCTGGACGAGCGCTGGCCGCTGAAGACTCGCACAGAGGGCAGCGTGGCGCAGACTTCCTGGTGACGTCCACGGGCAGGTCCGGGGACCCTGAGGATCTCAGATCGAAAGCACTGCCTGTGACAGTCAGCGACCCTCAGCAGCCCTGGGCCGTCCTGGGTGGAGGGGCTGGTGTGGCCACGAAGAAATCACTGAAATAGTTGGAAACAGAAACAGCGTTTGCACGCACGCTCTCCTTCTCTCTCCCACGGCTGAGCCCGTCTCTTCAGCAAACCGTCTCACCCGCTGGCTCAGAAGAGCTGTGGAATGAGCTCCAGTGGGTGACGGGGTCCCCAGTGTCTACCCGTGGGCGACCAAGCTTTTCCTCAGTAAGCATCACGGGTGTGAATTGGCCTGTCACTGTGCAGCCTTCCACCTGCGCGCTGCTCTGGGGAAGCCTAGGCGAGGGGGTGAGTCTAACCTGATGCTGCTGTTCTGAAAGGGAGCCCTGGGGTCTGCACACGAGGCCCTGTGGACTGTCCTCGGGAATGCTGCTGGGAGGGGCGCGGCAGTGGGCGGGCGAGTGGGGGCTATTGAGTGGCCCTCCGCTCTCTCATTAAAAGGGACTTAAGTGCAGAGTCCTGACTGTGAAGGCGAGGTCTGCCGGGCTGGGCAAAGGCGGAGACTTCTGCTAACGAGGCTGGCGGGGGGCCTCCCGCAGAAAGCCTGCACAATTGACTTCCTTTGTGGCTTCTGCGCGGGCTGCTGTCTGGGAGAGAAAGGCCTGGTGGGTTCGTTAGGGACAGCCCTTCCTGGGCAGCCCCAGAACGGGAGCCAGATGGTGAAACGAAGACCAGTGAGGTTACCGGACACCGCCCGCAGCGCCCTGCAGGGACAGCTCTGTCACACTGGAGAGGAGCATGCTGTGCCCTGCCTGTTATGTGCACGTGCGCGGGTGTGCGTGCCTTGGAGGTGCCCACGTCAACGCAGCGCGCCGAGACCACCGTGGGGGCCGTCTAATAAAGGCACCTGCATTAGCCCTCGTCCCAGGATGCCAGCATTTTACAGTCTGCACGTGGGGTAGAGCCAGGTAACCGTATGACCCAAGGGACAGATCGGGAAAGACTGGCTGGAGCCCACGTCAGTCAAGCGGCTCCCGTCCTTTTAAGCATTTAAGCCGAGCTCAGCACCCCTACGTTCTCTCACGGCACGTGAGCGCGCCCAGCAGGGGTGGCCGGGTCTTACAGTTCACTCCCTTCTGCCTTCTGAGAGGGTGCTCCCCGTAAGTGCGTCCAAGGAAAAGGCCAGACTCAGAACCGGACGGTCACTCCTGCAGGGCTGACCCCACGAGGGACGGCCGGGGAGAGCCATGCCTGCACTGGTTTCTCCCCTTTAGACTGAATGCTATTTAGAAAAGTGTGGGGGACCCACGAGATCGAGCCCGGAGAACAAGCAGCAGGATGAGGGTTCTCGGGCCCCAGCGACGCAGACAGCGGCGGAGGTTTGCCAAGGGCCGTGCACACCTTCACAGACGCTGTTTCTTCGGGCGGGTTCCCGGCAGGGAGTGGCCGATTGCGTCAAAGACAGACGGCTGACTTGCCAGCCTAGCTATCATCAGCGCCAGCGCTGGCTCTGCCCTTGCCCCGCTCCGGTCCTTCCATCCGTCCTGCCTCCGTGAAGCAGCCCCACCTGGGGGTCCGCCATCGGGCACCCACTCACTCGAAGGCCCTGGGGGCCCTGGTCTTGGCCTCGTTGGGCAGGGTCGTGCTCAGCTGCCCGATGGGTGTCTCCTCTGCTTTCATTTCAACTGCATTTCAGTGAAAACCTTACCATGAGCATCACTGGTTTAAATGAACGATTCTCACCTTCTTGGGGGTCAGCCTTGGTCATCTTACGTCTGATTGTTTTGTGACAGGAGCGTGCTGACGCGCGACGGGCACTGCTATGGCCCAGGCAGACAGGTCCTCAAGGCGTTGTTGCTAATGCTGCTCTAGGGCAGGGGTTCTCCACCTTTCATACAGTTCCTCAGGCTGTGGGGACCCCCAGCCATAAAATTATCTTCGTTGCTATGTCATAACTGTAATTATGCTGCTGTTATGAATCGTCACGTAAATATCTGACATGCAGGATGTATTTTCATTGTTACAAATTGAACATAATTAAAGCATAGTGATTACTCACAAAAGCAATATGTAATTATATATGTGTTTTCCGATGGTCTTAGGTGACCCCTGTGAAAGGGTCGTTCGACCCCCAAAAGGGTTGCGACCCACAGGTTGAGAACCGCTGCTCTAGAGAAACCGACGCACGTGAAAACCACCCCCCACACCACCAACAAAATGCTGGGTCAGGGACAGGGGGTCTCAAAATAATAAGCTAAAAACAAGCACACTGTCCCGATAAGAAGATTCTGGGATGACTGAAGACAAGGGATTAGAACAACAAACGACACAAACCGTGTTTTCTTAAACCCGCCGTAACCACGACTCTGCACAGGCAGGCATGCGCCTTTGTTGTCAGACTTCAAAATCTCACGCTGAGCGCGGGGATCGTAAGTGTTCGCTGCTAAAGCCGTTCCCGCGGACATCTGAGAAGGCTTTTGGGTGGGGTCTTTACAAACGGAACTTCCAAAAATGAAAACACCAGAACCAGGTTGTCTTGCCAGGTGGTCTTCCATAGGTTCTCTCCATATGGGTCTGGTCAACCGTCCAATAGGCGCTGGACCAGTGAGCCCTAAGCCACCGCCGTACGAGCGCACGCTGTCCCCTGATCTCCCCCAGCCACAGACTGACCTTTCCCACGGGCGGGATTTCTGATGAAGCAGGAGCAGTCCCTGCTGGAGGCCGGCGCAAAGCTCTGTTCCCCGCAGCGTTCCCCAGGCGCCGAAGCCCGCTCAGGCTGTTACAACAAAACACCCCAGACGGCTCTGGGGGCTGGGAGTCTGGGAACAGGGTGCTGGTGTGGTTGGGGCCTAGTGAGCCCCCTTGTGAGCGACAGAACTTCTCCTGCTTCTCCCCGCGTCCCCACATGTGGACAGCAGGCTGGGTCTCTGGGCCTCTTTTACAAGGTCTCCATCCTCATGACCTGATCACCTCCCAAAGGCTCTGTCACCTTGGCCATTGGGCATTGGGTTTTCGACATGTTGATTTGGGGGGGACACGCACATTCAGGCCATAGTACCGGGGTGTCTTTAAGTTAGAAAGGGAGACTGTTTTAGATTGAATTGTGTCCCCCCAAATTTATATGCTGAAGCCCTGACAGCCAGCACCTCACCCTACGACTCTCTTCAGAGAGAGGGCCGCTGCCAATGTGACAGTTAAGTGCGTCCTGGCCACGGGTGAGGCTCTCTTCCAACATGACCGGTGTTCTCCCAAAAAGGAGAAACGTGGGCAGACACACGCCCGGGGAGAGCGCTGCGTGCAGATGAGGCCGAGATGGAGTGATGTGTCCACGCACCAAGGCATGGCAGCGACGGCCACCTGACCCCCGACCCCGGGGAGAGGCGTGGAACAGGTCACCCTCGTGGCCTCAGGAGGGACAGCGCCGGGGACCCCTCGGCCTCAGACTTCCCAGCCGCCAGAACTATGGGACAGCATGTGTCTGTCGTTAGGCCACCGAACTGCGGGGCTTTGTCACTGCAGCCCCGGCACACCGCTGCTAGGACTGCGGCGCCAGGACCCGAGAGTCTGCCCCCACGCACACGAACGCCCTCCTCGGAATTATCGGCCACTCTCCGGACCTGCTCTGCCGGGGCTGCGGCCTGCCGCACGCTGGGAGCGGGGCCCTCAGTGGCAGGGGCGGGCTCTGCCCCCTCCCCTGGGTCAGGCCCAGGCCTGCTGGGAATTCCTGAGGTGACTCCTCTAAGGCTGTCCCCTCTGCCGGCACTCTGTGGCGTCGCCAGGCTGGGACCGCTCCTGCGAGGGGCTCCAGGCGGAGCCGCTTACCAGGCCGGGGGGAGGGGCTTCTTTTCTGTGTTCCTTCGGCTCCTGAATGTCAACCCCCGATGTGGCCAGGGGCCGGCACAAGGCCCCGGGTGCAGGAGCAGGTGGAGGGTCCTTGCCTGAGAACCATTGCTGCAGGCATTTTGAATTAAATACTCCATTTCTCCCCCTCAAGATTTTCCCCCAGGCTGGCTCATCCAAGCAAGTACAGTTTCATTTTTCCAACTAGATAATAGAAAATTTATACAGAATTTGATTTGCTATGGAAATATATTTACCTCTTAAATATTAGATTCATAGTGCATTAAAATAAATTAAAATTAATTTTAATATTATAACTATCAATAATAGTGTTCCTTACTACCATATGCATGTCATTGGGGTAATGTAGGTTCTGATGCTCTGCTGAAACATGACTACTGCTAATAATTACTGTTTTTTCAATCCCTACTATGTGCCAGGCAATTTACATACATTATTAATCTCCCCCAAATGCTGTCAGAAGTGTAACCCTGAAATTAAGATATATGGATTCTGTGACTCAAAAAGCAAACCAAAAAAGGTCAAGTAAATTGCTTAAGAGGGACTTCCAGCCAAGATGGAGGCCTAGACAGACAGGCTGCATCTCCCTCCACACCTAAGAAGGAACACAACTACCTCAAAACTAGAGACAACCAGAAGTTCTAGAAAATCAAGCTGCGTGGAAGTCCAGCAAACAAAGACATAAAGAAGAAATACTCATCCAGACAGCTGGGAGGGGCGGAGAGGACTCGGTGTGGTGGTGGCAGCGGTGGCAGCAGCGGCAGGCCAGCGGAAAGCCCAATCACAGATTTTAAAAAGCAGGGAGGGACACCTGGAGAGCGCTCCCAGCTCCTCACCAGACCAGACTGCGCATCTCACAGTCCCAGCACCAGGGAAAATCAAGCCTCATTGCTTCTGACTGTGCAGACCAGTGGGGGTTGGGGCAGAGGAAGAAACTGCGGGTCTCTCAGCAGAGTCCGCTTGTTTAAAGGGCCCCCACGCCCCTAGAACATCTGCAGACCCACCCACTCTGGGAACAACGGTCAGGGCAGCAGCTAGAGGGGCGCCAGTCCCATATGGAAGTGGGAGAAGTGCCTGGAAAAGGGGCGAGTGCTGGGCACATGGCATTGTTCCCTCTCAGACCCCTCCCCCATGCACAGCGCCACAACATGGTGAAATGGATCACCCTGTACTGACAAATACCTAAGGCTCTGCCCCTTACAAATTTACAGGTGCGACAGCTCTACCTAAGACACAGGCAAACAAACACAGGAACCTGTCAAGATGAGGAGACAGAGAAGTATGGCCCAAAAGAGGAAACAGATCAAGGTTCCAGTGGGAGAACTAGGCGACAAGGAGATAGACAACCTCACAGATGAGGAGATAGCCAACCTAACAGGTGCAGAGTTTAAAACACTGGTGATAAAGATCACAGATTTGACAGATATGCTTAAGTACAGCAGACACATAAAGGAAGAAGTGAAGGCTATGCTAAATGAAAAAAGGAAAATCCACATAAAACCAGTGGTGAAGGGAAGGAAACTGGGGTTCAAATAAATAACTTGGAACATGAGGAAGAAAACAGTCAACCAGTACAGAATGAGGAAGCAAGAATTGAAAAAAAAATGAGGAGAGGCTTAGGAACTTTTGGGACAACTTTAAATGTGCCAACATCCAAACCATAGGGATGCCAGAAGGAGAAGAGGAAGAATAAGAAATCCAAAGCTTATGTGAAAAAATAATGAAGGAGAGCTCCCCAAATTTGGTGAAGGATATAGACATACAAGTCCAGGAAGCACACAGAGTCCCAAACAAGCTAGACCCAAAGAGGACCACACCAAGACACATCATAATTAAAATGCCAGAGATGAAAGATAAAGAGAGACTCTTAAAAGCAGCAAGAGAAAAGCAGAGCATTACCTACAAAGAGGTGCCTATAAGACTACCAGCTGATTTCTCAAAAGACACTTTGCAAGCAAGAAGGGACTGGCAAGAAGTATTCAATGTGATGAAAAGCAAGGAGCTGCAACCAAGATGACTCTATCCAGCAAAGCTATCATTTAGAATGGAAGGGCCGATGATGTGTTTCCCAGACAAGGAAAAGCTAAAGGAATTCACCTTCACCAAGCCATTATATGAAATGTTAAAGAGACTTATTTTAAAAAAAGAAGATCAAAACTATTAAATTAAAATGACAACAAATTCACAGCTATCAACTTAATTTAAAAAATAAAACCAAAATCCAACTAAGCAAACTAGAACAGGAACAGAATCATAGGTATGGGGAACATTTGGAGGGTTATCAGCTGGGAGGGGAAAGGGGGAGAAATGGGGAAATGGTGCAGAGACTAAGAAGCATAATTAGTTGGTACAAAACAGACAGGGGGTAGATAAGAATAATATAGGAAAGGGTGGAGCCAAAGAACTTGTATGCACGACCCATGGACATGAACTAAGGGGGCTGGGACTGCTGGAGGGAAGGGGGTGCTGGGCAGAGGGGAGCAAAGGGAAAAAAATCACGACCACTATAACAACATAGTCAATAAAATATACTTAAAAAAGAAAATAATTGCTTAAGATAGTCCAAGGAGTATGTGAGGTGCTGGGTTCCAATGCCGGTGGTCTGACCCCAGGTCCTCCGCTCCTTCCCCCGCAATTACTATTTTTTCTTTAAGAAGAGGGAATTATTTCAGTGTATATGGGAACAATCATATCTTTTTATTTTAAAACCTTGCAAGGCCATACAGGGCACCCTTTACCACAATAGCAGGTTCGGAATCCCAGGCTCCAGAAGAAGAATCGGTGTCTCTCCAGAGGATGCGTCTGTTACCTCCACCCATTGCCCGCAATGCCACATTGACATGCTTACGGCAGCATCCAGGATTTAACCTTTCCTAGAATCCCAGGAGAAAAGGTCCTGAACTTAAATTAATCTACTTTTTCATGCATTTTCTACATTCATGACACTCACTTGAACGTTAATTCGTTTATGTTGAACTAAGAGATTTTCACTTTCTAGTAAATTATGTTAAGCGGCGCCACCTACTGACCATTGATGGTATTGCAGCCTGGTATCAGACACGTGTTCCTAGGATTTTAGGGAAGGAAGACTCTTAGGTCAAGTGTTCAAGCGACAGAAGGCATATTCCTGGAGACCTGAGGTAGGTCTGGAGTATGAGCAGTCACAGAATATGCATGGCACCCCTTCTGACCTCTCAATTTTATTTAATATTTATATATGTATACAAACATGTATCTGCAAAACTGGCCTGGATGTTTTATCTGTGACGGGAGTCTTCCAAACGCATCTGCGTTCCAAACACACTCACCCACCGTCTTGCCTCTTGGGGCCCTTCAGGAGGGAGCTTTCGGGAACACTGGCTCTAGCTCGTCTCCCCCATGTGAGAAGCGAGAAAACATGCCCCCGCTCTGGGTCTAGGCTCAGACAAGGTCAGGGAAGATGGGGTTCTGACTCTAATCCTTTAATTCTCCCTAAGAATTCGCAAAGGACCCTTGCTTGTATAATAGATACGCAATCAAAAGGAGAAGAAATATTGATTTGGGGACTCACATACGTGGTCAGAGAAGTGAACTAAATCGGAGAAAGACGAATATCATGCAATTTCATTGACATGTGGGATCTCAAGAACAATACAAATGAGCACACTGAACAGGAATAGAGTCGCAGACAGAGAACAGAGCGGAGGGAGGCTGGGGGGCTGGGCTAAAAGGTGAAGAGACAGAAAGTACAGACGGGTGCTCACAGAACAGCCACAGGGACGTACAGTTCAGCACAGGAAATAGTCAGTAATACTGGGATAACTGTACAGTACCAGGCGGGCACTGGGAATATCAGGGGAAAGTGTACGCAAAGTATACAATTGTCTGACCACTATGCTGTGCCCCTGAACCTAATACAGAATCCTATTGGATGTCAGCTTTAATTGAAGGAAAAGTTAAACCAAAACAGTTTGGGGGGAACACAAGAAGTTCCAGAGCCGCAGAATCGCCCAGAATTGGTAACAACACTCAAATAAAAATGTCCCACGTGAGAAATCCTTGCAAGTTCTCGGCTGCCTGTGAACCACGCCCCATGACAAACACACTTGTGAGCCTGGCCATCCGTCTTCTGCTGCTGAAAGTTTTTAAATTCAGTTCTGCTTGGCAGAATGTTTGGTTGGAAATACGTCGTTAAATGTGTTGTGCCAGACAACAGCTAATCGCTCGCACCAACGATGCTCTGAGAGGCATCTATCCCCTGTGACGAAGAACACCCAACTGCAGGCCAGCTTTCTAAGTCTGGCTTTGATGTAAGACTGCACATGGGTCTATTTATTGCTGACTTGTCGGGCTGCAGACTTTTTCCTGACACAGGCCTTTGTGTTCTCCTTTGTTTTTTTCAGAAAGCCCAGGGACGTAGGTGTGGCCTCGCAAAAGACAGAGCACTTCCAACTCCCAAGTGAGCGCTCACAATGAAGTCACAGTTTGAGGCTGGCAGAAGCGAGAGCCAAAAACACGGTGAGGATGCGGCTCTCCAGCCGAAGGTCCGACCCGGCTCCAAACGCGCCCTGTTGTTGGAGGCATGTGCCCTCCGCTTGGCCTCCACGTGGCCTGGCCAACATGGACCCCTCGCTGTGGCCCATCACGAGGGTGTCGGATGCAGGGACACACCCAGACACACTGCTCGTGTGCTCCAGCCTCACTGTCTCGGGGAGGCCCTTTCCTGTCTGCAAAGGGTCTGTCGCCTCAGGCCGCCTCACGTCCACAGGGAAAACACACGCAGGAGACAGACACTGGCAAGACCAAGCCGACGTAACAGGAGAAACCCCCTTTCCATGAGACCTAATTTAATCTGAACCCTCCACTTCCTTACATTTAAAAAAGCCATTGTGACTTCATAAAATTTTTAAATAATTAATCTCTGTGCTAAGAGGAACCTTGACGGTTGTATGGGAAAGATGGACTTCTGTCTATTATTACAGCCTTATTAGACTAGGAATAATATAAAAATAAAGGGTAGTTCTTTTTCAGAGGAGGGGGTTCCAGATTTTGCTGATTATCAAAAAACAAAAACAAAAAAATTTGCTAGAACCCTTGAATATTATAATATTCTGCCCGGTTTAAATTGCCAAGTTTTGACCGATTGATTCCTGGGGTTTAGGTAAGGACGCTGATAGTCCATAGACACTAAGAGACCAAGGACTCCGCTGGAAATTAAAGGGGTACCCACGTCCCCCGGCTTCAGCACACCCTCCATGGCTGTCAGTATCACAGTTTTCCTTAGACAGCAGGGAGAACAGGAAGGGCCTCAGCTTCTTTTGCAGCACCTGTCCCTCTTTACCAAACAAAGGTCACTTCTTATACGTGACGCTGATGGGTGACACCCGAAGCAGAGAGCTGCTCAAGATGAGAAGGAGGGTGTGCGCAGGCCTGACCCACTGCGCAGAGATGTACCAATTCCCAGAACACAGGGGCACCCCTGGGAACCTCAGCCGCCTTTCTCACTGAGGAGGTGGGTGCAGCGCCCTGGCGTTCCCACTGCTGGGGCTTCGCGCGGCTGGAAATACGTGCCCGCGCCCCCCCCCCCCCCCGAGCATCACGGGACCCGCTGAGTGGAGGTCTCCCACGAAGGAGTTCTATTTCCCGTGGCTTACTTATTAACAGCCTATCAGAGTGTGAATGATCAGTCACAGTCGAGTGAGCACGTCAGAAGAAAAACTAAGGAAATGAGACATGGGCTTTGGTGGTTCCATTTCACTGGCGCTTCTCCCAAGGTTACGTCCTTAAAATAGCTTCTTAAGAGGCTTTGCCAGATTTAGGAGAAACTTCAACTGGAGAATTTTATTTTTTTTATTATGGCGTTTTTCTACTTTAAAATATATTAAGTGTACTGCACAACACTCCAAGGTACAATTTTGTAAGACTGGCAAGTACAGCCTTTGAATGGAGGTCGTCTGACTGTATCAGACCCAGCCATACAGGCGGGGCAAATGCAGGTTTACCGTTGTTCGGATGGAAAATCAAACTGTAATGAGTACATGATGATACACGAACAAACTCTGTGTTTCCCGTACTCACAACTGTACACCTAAATGACCCTGTCCTCCCTCCAATTACGGATTCAGCCCAAACCACTGTTGCTTAGACATTTTTAAAAACAAATAGATATTTAAACAATGATTGTTAAATTGAATTATTGAACTGGGAGGTCATGTCTTTTAGATTCACTTCCACTGGTGACGGACGGAGCTACTTTGGGGAGAAAGTCTCGGCCCGTGAGAGCACCCGTCCAGGCCCAGACTCGGACCGCTTCATGCCCTTGGACATCACACGTCCGTTTTCCTTTTCCTTTTCCTCCTCTTAACTCGGGGGAACTTACAAATTCTCTACAAGACAGTCTTTTCCACGTCATCTCTCCTGAGGAGCGTGCTCTTGTAATGCAACCCGCTGAGAGCCCGTGGGACCCACAGAAACACACAGTGAGAGCCGGGGAGATTCTAGGACGCCGATTCCAGCACCGCAGAACTGGGGGGCCAGCTCACACCCTGCGCCCCGGCTCTGCCATTTTCTCACCACGAGACCATAGGGAAATGAGTCCGTCTCTCTGTGCCTGGGATCAACCGCCTGTGACCAGGGCACAATGAGACTGCTCCTGCTGGATGAGGAAACCCCCCAAATAAACTAAGGAAAACCCTCTGGAAGCTCGTCCGTGCCTCACAGCAACTCAGGCCAAATGCCCATCGGCTGGTGACTAGAACGGGGTCAACGCGAACCTCTAAGAGAGGCCGCGGGCGGGCTGGCCTGACTCCCAGACCTGACTAGACCCTGGGGAAGGCTCTCTTCTGACGCCCAGCGACAAGGGCGGGCGTACGCCGTTCGCCGCTGTGAAACCCGGCGGAGCGCATTCTGCAGGACCGGCGGGAGCCCAGCCCAAGCCTCGTCCTCTGCTGGCGTCCTAAGCGAGAGACCGCTGCCGTGCCTGTCCTTTCAAAGGGGCGCCACGCGTCCACACGCCGCTCCCACAGAGGGTGTGTGACAATGAAGCAGGTGCCGTGCTAAGGAGATGACCCCGACCGTGAGCTGAGACAAACAGGTCCCCAACCAAGTGGGGAGGGACGCAGGAGGGACTCTCAGGCCGGGGCGGAAGACATGGTCTTCTAGGGACGGGCTGGTGCTCTGAGCAAGGGGTCCTCTTCTCACCCTCGCCCTCAGCCCCCGGGAGTTCAGGTTAATTCAGGTCTCAGCCCAGCTGGCTTTCCTCCCATTGCGTGAGCCATGGCGCGTCTCGCCGATGCCCAGCCACTTGCTAATCAGTAACAGGGCGACTTCAGTCATAGTAATCGGATCATGAAATCGCCATTTCCTGTGTGCTTCTTGTAGGCGGGCTCGGTTTTTATTCTTCTGCGTGCACCTTGGTCAGAAGCTTAACCCACAGCTGGAAGTTGGTCCTCCTGTGACTTTTTCGCTCACCTGAGGAAATGGGAATCTTTGCTTAATGCCAACATGTTTTGGTGCCACTGACTTGCTGATTCTGTCGTCTTCCTGCCTCACTTATCCTGAAGCGTTGTCTGAGAAGGGTGTGTCTCTTTAATAAGTGGAAGCGAAAACTAAGCTTTGGGGAACGCGTGTCAGTGAAGACGAAGTCTTCCTCAAGACGGTGCTCAGGAGCGGAAGACTGAGGCCCCGAGCGCTGGAGCCTGTGAGGCTCTGCTCCTTCCTTTTACAAAAGCCGGGGGTGTTTCCAGAAACTGAAAAGGAAAAGTGTGGGTTGGAGCGGAGCAGGCCAGTTTCAGGACGCGGAAGCCAGACCCCCAGTGCCGCGTCTGCGGTTTTACGGGGCTGCAGCCTCGATGTCCCGGGTGCTTCTCGTCGTCCCGGTGCCCGGGCGTCGCCCGCTCCTCGCGGAGAATCTCCTTTCGGTCCTGGCAGAGCCCTTATTAAAGGGGGGAACTTCATACGGGAAAATCTGCTTGGTCGTTAGACATCTGTGCTGCTGCCATATGACCTCAGCGCAGTACAATTCGGATACATTTGTTTCTCTTGTTAATTGGCTTGAGAAGTCAGGGCCATGCTTTTCATTAATAACACGCGGATCCATCGGCAAGAACAGGAAGATTTCACTGCAGAACCCCAGGTCCCTGAAGGACCTCTGGGAGTGCCCAGGGATGCAGCCAAGCCGTCCCCACCAGGCCAGGGCTTGGTCTGTGACCACCGTCCCCCCTGAGAATGAAGCAGGCTCACAGCGGGTCAGGAAGTTTCAAGTCTATCACTTTATTCATATTGAACCAGTCATGGGGCTTCAGGGGGTCTAAACGCCTCCTCGGTCCTACTGCCAGGGTCCCCGAGGCCCAAGGGACGCACAACGCATCGGCTTACACTGGCCGAGCACCCAGGCCCCCAGGAAAACCAGGGGAGCAGGGTAAAGACACACAGCGGCAGCGACCTGGCCCCGGGGGACGCGTGTCGGTCAGCACGCAGCATCGCGACTGCCAGAAGGGACCTGCTGGGACCGCCAGGCTGCCCCTGTCCACCCACCAGCCACGTGCGGAGGGGTCTCCCGAAGCGGCACGCCGGCCACCTGCCAATCACACGTGGAGAACATGAGAGCCCGGGCCGCGGCGTGGGCCACATGGTGCTGGCCCCGCAGACTCCGTCAGGATCTCAGCTGTCACGAGCTCGTTCCTCCGCTCAGACGCAGCGGCGGCGCAGACACGAGCCGCGGTGACCAGGAAGGCGGGGCCCGGGCCCGGCGCTCCCTGGGCACCGGTGGGCCTCTGCTCATGCTCACGGCTACTGGGCGACTTTCTTTGCGGAGGAGAAATCTACGGAAAACAGCAGGAAAAGTTTCAGGTTAAAAATAAAAGATCCGCCTCTCTTCTTCGGGCTCAGGGTGAACGGAAACTTCTGGGCTGGCGAGCTGCCCACGGTGTGCACCCAGACCCCCAGGGCAGGGAGAGGGGACCTCTTGTCTGAAGCCCTGACCAGCGTCTGCTGTGCTGTGAGCTCAGGTGGGGCGCGGTTCCATCACGCCAGAGAGCGATGTCCCGTTCTGGTTCCCATGTGGGCTGGCGTTTTGGCGGCTCGGGCCCGTGTGTATGGCACTAAAAAGCCCTGTGAGTCACCATCAGGGTCAGTACTTCACCCACAGAAACTTAACTTGCCAAATAAACTACTTTTAAAACAGGGCACTGGGTACATGACTGTCAAAGCCCCAGAAGGGATCTCCGTTCCTGTGGTGTATTTACACTGAAATATTGGGCATCGTGAAGACCAGGGTGAAGAGTTTGGTATGTTTCCGTAGGACCCAGAGAAGATGCCGCAAATGGGTACCCCACGAAGACAAATTCAAAGAGGCCTACCCATGGAAACAGGAAGAGAGGTCATATACATGCCAGGAAATAAGGTGTGCCCCTTGGTCATGATGACCGCTGAGACTGTGTTCATGCTCCATCCTGGCCGCCCTGCATTTGGAATGTCAAAGACGTCCTAAACATACATTTTAGTAACGGGAACATAGGAAGTTGCTTTTCTAGGCTTAAAACATATGCTTCTGAGAACCATGGCCATGACAATGAAAAGACATCTCACATGTTGAGGGCGTCCCCTGGGACCCAGACGCATAATCTGCTGCTGTGAGCCATCCGCCCAGGTGACCTGGGGCCGGCCTGCTTCCGGGTCTGGGCGCGGCACCGCGTGTGGAGCAGTGAGGGCCAGGTGCATACAGTTGGGGTACACCACCTGGGCCGCCCTCCAGCGCGCAGACACCTCCCGGAGCGTGGGGGAAAGGAGGGAGACGGTCCCCCACTCCGTCTCCCTGGGCCACTGTGTCGTGGCACAGAGCTGGCTGGACTCTGAGCGTCCCCCATCCTCCTGTGGCCTCGCTGCGCTCCTGATCCACGGGAGCGTAGACTCCGCCCCTCCCTGAGCCTGACGCATCACTGACTCTTTCCAGCACAGTGAGCAGCCCCAGGCTCCAGAGGGTAGAGCAGGGTCTGTGATGTCAGGGAAACATGGTCACCTTCTACCCTATGCGCCCTTTAAAAGTCACACGGCTGTGGCCTTACCAACACTTAACATAGAGATGTCAGAGCCATGACATCACGTTAAATTGCCATAAAAGGAAATAATTATGGAGGGAAGATACCGGGATAAAAATATAATGTGCTTTGGGTATTGGGGTCAGAAAAGCAATTTTGTCGGCAGTCACGGGAAGTGAATAAATCTGAGAACTAAGTCAGCCTATGATGCACGCACGCGCATTAATACTGTTTGAATATTCTCGTTTCTGAAAGGGTCATCTTCATATAAATGTAAGGAAAGTATTTTAAGTATTTATATACATAAAACTTGGAGGCACTTTAAGAAATAATTTTTGTTTATAGATTATTAGAGGCAATCTAATGTTCTCACTCACTTTTTCCCTTCTGTTGCTTGAATTTTGTTATTTTTACCCCCAAATGCAGGGTATCTTGACTGGCAGTGGGATATAAATATATTAGTCATATAATAAAACAAGGAGCACTATTCGAACAATACTATCTGTATGATAAAAGATTTCTAAATCCATCTTTGCTTAGCAATCAATACCACAAAATTATGTTTAAGAATCTGAGAAGCTGGGTTGGACCTACAAATTAAAAGGCTATTTCCAGTGACATGAACCCAGAACACTAGGTGTCGCCCCTGGAAGGAAATAACATGGGATGCCTGTGGGAAGGGGGGACCCCTTACAGCCTGGCTGGGGTTCAGCAAAGCCTCCACTTGGGAAGGGGGTAGGGCCTCCACACCGGTAGATTTTTGAACAACGAATTTCTTTCTATGGGGTCCCCTGGCTGCAGTCAACCCCATCCCTGCTGCAGACAAGTCACGGCCAGCGGCAGAGCCGTGTGGGGAGGCAAAGGACCCGTTTCTAATAGCAGCGCAGCCCCTGAGTCAGTTCCCACGGGGGCTATGCCAGCGCAGGCATGCCCCAATGGACCGACCCCGCCCTCAGGCCACGCAGGACGGCGCCCTGCACCGTGGAGATCACCACCATGTTTTAAAAGTACTTAGGTTAGCACCTCATAGAGGTTTATTTTTCATTTTAATTTCACGTTTGTAGCCACTCACACAGCATGTCAGTGTGTCATAAAACTAATGGCGTTTCTCCCCACGTAGGCAAGCATCAGTAGGTCGCACATACTAACTAGAGAACCCTAGCTTTGCCTATTTTATTTAGTTTCTGATGATCATCCCAGTGTTCCCTATTTTGTATAATCATCAGCTTCGGTAACACTGGCCCAGGAAGAACCCAGCAGGGGTACCTGGGTAGCCTCACGACAGCACCGAGCTCTCTGCTGCGTAACTGCACTTCCCAGTGAGCCGACTTCCATTCAGGAAGACAAGAGCTCTAACGGCCATTCCAGAGCAAGATAAAATGGAAGCTCCCAGCTGGGGGGCAGCTCCGCTGTCAAACTGCACGGGTGTCCCCGGCTCCCCACTTCCACTCCCCACTGGGCCCCTCGTACGGAAAGCTAGGGCTCTGTGGTCGGAACCGAAGGAGATCAAATCTCAAGTACGGCCTGACAGTGGACCATGGCTCGTCTTCAGCTTTTCTAGACCCAGTCTCTGGAATTAACAACGTGGGGTCACAGGTGCGTGTCACATGAGACCTTAAATGCGCACATTGGGAACCTCTGAGCCTAGGTGAGGAGGGAAGTGTTATTGTCATTGTAGCCTGGTTGATACAGCCCGCTCTTGGGTGGCCGTGTGAGACCAGAGAAACACGCAGGAGGGAGGAGAGCAGGTTCTGGAAAGGAGGAGAGGAAAGTCAAACCAGCGAAAAGCCAGAGAAAAAGTGAGCCCTTCCGAGGTGGCTTTTTAGTCCTGCCAGCGCGCTCGGAGGTGGGAGTGTGGGCAGCCCGGGCCCCGAACTGGGCTCTGACCTCCAGTCATCAGGGAACAGGTTCTGAGCCTTTGGTTTCCTCTGTCTGCCTGCCAGTGACACTAAAAACATCTGTCCGGCAAAGCCAGCCCAGAAGGGCGGACGCGCATCTGGCCTTTGGAGCGGAATCACAGAGCCTTGTTATTGTGCTAACGCAGCTCTGCTTGGCTTCGTTCCGGCCCCGCAGGGAATGCGGCCTCTGGGGCGGGGGCCGACAGGAGCAGCAGCCAGAACCAGACCCTGCCTTTCTGCGTGGGACCTTTGCTCTTTCCCAGGGAGCTCCGTTTAACCCCAGGTCCCTCACGTGGGAGTTGGGTGCGCAGCACAACTGAGAACACGTTGCCCCGCGTACAAGCAGGTGTGTGCTGAGCAAACGCCCCCCAAGAGTCCCTCAGAAGGTGAAGATGGAAGAGGGCTGGATACAGCTGTGGTCTTACCGTGGACCTGGAGCTGCACATCTGGCAGACGCGGGTCAGCAGCACAGCCCTGGCAGTCTGGCTGCGCGGAAGAACGGGCGTGATTAGGGCGACATGCACTTCAAACAAAACGCAGCGGCACACGCACGCAAAGCACGAGGGGCCCCGTGGCTCTCGTTACTCGGGCCACGCAACACCGCTCCGGTCTGGACCGGCTAGCAGCCTCCCTCCTCCCCCTCACCTCCCCCAGGACTGTGACACCCCCCCCGCAATCCACCCTGCAGAGGTCCAGCATGCCCTGCTTTGGGGTTGTGGCCTATTTTCTTTTTTCAAAACAGATGTGTTTTAGATCTCTGCAGAAGTCTAAGTTTTGTAAAACTTCCTATAGCCCATGAATCAAAACAAAGCCATTTCCTATCAACAAATACTTAAAAGCAAACAGAAAACCCTCACACAGGGGGCAACGATAGACCAGGAAAAACCATGACAAGTTTAGTGTCTTCTGGTGGATCGAGGCAGAGATCTGAGCTGCGAAGTGGGGACGCGGCTGGAGCAGGGCCACCTGTCCCTCCACACTTGTCCCTGCAGAACAGAGCCTGGGATGTGCTCAGGTGGGTTGGACTAGAGAGGCCAGGAGATGAGCAGGCAGACTGGCCTTTTTCTCCTGGGATTTTCTCCTGGGTTCACACCGCTGAGAACGGCTAGATACTGACCCCAAGGGAACATGTCAAAGAAATTGCATGCATAGATCAGACCCGACAGGTCTGAATTTCAACACAGTTCTGAGGCCAGAAGCCCTGTCCTTAATCACTCGCTCCATCTGCCCACGAGGTCGCTCCGCCTTTCTGCTCCCCACGCTCACCCCTGCCTCCCACTCTCCCCAAGGCACACAGAACACAGACCCTTCCTTCTCTCAGGCAGCTCCCGCTCGGGGAAACGTTCTCTGAGCAGACGCCGAGGGGGAGCGTTTGCAGGACTGACGAACGGTCGAAGCTGCAGTGAGTGCGGCCCGCCCGCCCTCTGTGGCCCTCCTGTGCCCCTCGGCTCTGGCCCCTTTGCTGCCCAAAGAGCCGAGAGAGGAAGTGAGATCACCTCTGTTACCTCCTCGTTTATTTTCAGGTATCTCGGACAACGCAGGGGATGAGAGCTTGGGGCCCCGGTTTTGTATTCCAAGGGAGTTGCCGAAAGAAGGTTCGTCTACTGTGATTTTACAAAAACGATGGCACGTGCTTTAACTCAGGCTCAGACATGAGCATGAGACCATCTGTTAAAACCAGTTCTGTGAGTTTTGGTGACGTCTACTGTCATCCTGAGACTGTTTGCTTTAATACGGCTTGAAAACCTAAGCCATTGTCCACGGCTAGGAATCTTCGATTCAAACACAGACCTCAAGGTGGTGACCATTTTACATGATCTGATGGCCTTGGCTCTTGTCCTTGATTGGGAACATCTGACGAGCTTTTAGAGTCAGTGAATCTTGGCTCTCTTTACACAAATGAGGGTTTGAAGAAACATGCCATTTTTACGTCGTTAATTTTACAGGTAACCTATCCCAGGAATGTTTTTCCAATTCCCCAATCCCTAGGGGCTCCCTTCAAAGTAAATGTCTTTCTTTTTTCCATGTCCCACAATCTGAATGTACTTCTACATTCTACAAGACACATTCAAGGAACCATGGCTCCGTGCAAAGATCCCCAGAAATGTTTCTGTAGAGACCGAAGAAAGAGAGGACAGATAAAGAAAGCAAAAGAAACGGGGGCAGGAGAGCAGACGGAAGCCGCAGGTCCGCGGGGACAAAACCCAGTTCTCGGCCGGGGGCTGTCAGGTCCAGGGCCAGGGAAGATGCTCATTAAACCCCGACAGCCCTGTGTGGCCCACGGTCATCATCAGCCCTTCCTTGGGAACAGGGCGTGCGTCACACTCACGTACTCAATTGTGGGGCCAGGACGGTCATGGTCTCTACAGGTTCTCTGCTGGGAAAACCAGTTAAAATCTCGGATTCTTCGCATAATGAGAAGCACCGTTAACAGAGCGAAGGGAGAGGGACGCTGTCTGACCAAATGCAAAGCACAGAAAAGCGCGTTCCTTTCCTTCCCGTGTGAAGATTCCGTGGGGTGGGTGGGAAGCACCGCTATTCGGAAGGAAGGGGGCACTTGGGGCTGACTGTCCAACTCAATTCCACTCACAAGTAATTGCCCCGTAGTTCATTCCGTTTTTGCCCGGGTAGACGCAGCCGTGGAGGGCAACTTAAGTGGGTCACCTCTTATTGGATCCTTTAAGAAGACCCTTTCAGGTGGAAAGTGTCAGAAACTACTTTGCCCAGATGTAGCGATAGCCGCAGTAGGTCAATATAAGCATCTCTCAGGCTGTTTTTGCTTTATTCCCTTTGCTTTTCTTTATATATAAAAAAGCCCTCTGGGTGGAGTCAGGCAGGTCATTAAAAATGACCTATATAAAATACTGTATATTTGTTCAAGGAATTATAGCTCGTTACGATACCTTGCCATTAACGTAGACATCCATGCATCCTAACACAGTATCGCTACGTGACGGATAGCACGCGTGGGCCCTGCCGCTCTGCGAACCAGGGGCTGACACAGCACAGACACGAGCCCAGAGACAGACGTCATTTTGCCCAGACACAGCCCTCGTGGGCTGACGGGTGGGTTCGCGCTTACCGGGCCTCTCTCCAGATCCTGCACAGCCCCGGGCCCGGCAGGTGCGCCCAGGCCCGGCAGGTGGACGCCGAGTCTGCAGCGACAGGTGGGCAGGCACACCTGAGGAGAGGAAGCTCTCGTTCACTGGGAGTGGGTGCCCCCGGGACGCACGCAAACATTTGCCTCGCGCAGCCTCCTGGGCTGGTTTTGGTCTTCAGGTTTTGCCTAATTCCAGCATAACCCTAACTCAAAAATCATCGGCCTGCCGCCGTGGACCCTGGGCAGATACAGATGAGCTCACTGGCCAGATCGGCTTCCGGTGAAACTAGAATTATTTTCTAGTTTTGAAGAAATGAGAAAGACTCAGCATTTCTGGCCCCCCTCACAGAGGACCCTCGCTGAGGAAGCAGCAGCCACTGAACTAGGATCCGTTTTCTTGCCCTGTGGCCAGAGAGACCCCTACAGCATCACTAACGTCCAAAGAGGTTACAGGTGACGGTTATCAGGGTGACAGGACCGATGGGATAGTGGGAGAGTCGGTGTCCGTGCCCGAGAAGGTACACAATTGTCTCAGGAGAGGCAAACGTCCTGGCTGCGGTTTCCGGCTGTGAATTGTATAAATAACTGCGAGGGCACCCAAGGAAATGTATTTCCCAGGTGTGGGTGGGTCTGCAAGGAAATCTCCTCCCTTGGTGGGAACACACGCCAGGCGCGTGCTCCGGGCACGTGCCCTGCAGAGCATGTGTTTCTCGTGAGCGCTGGGGTTGACAGCCCCTGAGCACGTGTGTCTGCCTCCTGCCATTGGTGCTGTAACAGGAAGCACGATGTCCCCGGCCGCCTGCAGCCCAGCTCGCACCTGCCTTTGACCGGGACTTGGAGAACTGCCGCACTTGGGGACGCCCGTGCGAGGGCTCGGTGAGTGAGGGGCGGGGCCACATACCTGTTTCAATTGCCTCTCTAGCTGTTCTTTCTCCATCTGACAAGCTTTTAACTGGGGGCAAAACAAAGGCGTTAGTTTATCGAAAAGAGTCCAGGTGGTGGGTTCTAACGCTGCTTTCAACCCAGCTCCCTCACAGCCTGCCCCGAGGCTGGGGGCGCGCCGCCCGCAGCAGCAAAGCCCTGAAGACGGTCACGCTTTGGGTTCTCCAGACATGCGCCGGCGCTCTCCTGCAACCCCCAGGTGAAGTCTGGAGAGTTGGGTCCTTTTAAATTGCTATTCCAGTTTGGGGGGCCTATTATAATTCTCATTTTTAGGTTGATATATTTAAATATACGTATAGGAATAGCTATGGATACACATCTAGACATGGACATAGAAACAGCTTCTGTTACTTATTGAATGGGGCTGGAATTAGTCATTCACGCCAAGGCTCCCACAACGCACATCCGCAGATGCCACGGCATGTCCCACCACAATTTCCTATTTACTGAAAACCAAACATTTTGTAGTTCATTTCCTTTTCTTAAGCCAACATCGCGTTAGCTACGTTTTCCTCGTTAACATCAATATTCACCCAGTATGGCAACTTCCTGAGTCTACTTTCAATACATTCTATTACACTTAATCTCAGGATGCTTACAGTTAATAAATTCTGTTCCGAGAAGCTGCCCGATGCCATTCGGCTTCTTTGAGGTGCTCCAGTTCGATCTGGTCTGGATTCACTAGACATATTCATGACCCTTAGAAACACGTATGTCTTTGGAAGACGGGGACATTGCCACAGAGCCCTCCAAAGACAATGACAGGAATTTAGAAAAACTTCACTGAGAAGTTTGGATGTGAATGGGAGTACTAGGAAGGTCACCTCCCATTCTACCAAAGTAAATATTATGAAAAAAAGATCAAAAGAATTAGACTTCATGAAAGACTTCGGAGTCCAATTCCTTGAGGGACTCCTAACTACACTTGAGTGAGAAGAAGTCTCCAGCTGCTTTTGATTCCTTACAAGATCGTTTAAGAATGGTTTTATCCCAGGTGCTAAGCTCTCAAAGGCATCAATACCAACTAACAGAAGCCAAAGAGTCTTGCATTTCCTCTTACGTGAGAAACTAAAAGGACACACACACGTGCGGCAAAGATTATTTTTTGACTCGTACCTTAGACTTCAGCTTGTTCAGCTGGGAGTGAGATGATCGATGGATTTGCTGTAGATCCTCTTTCTCTCGATTAAGTCTTTCCCGGTCCGATCGCTCCCTTTTGAAGTCTTCTTCGTATATTCGTACCTAGGAAGCATTAACATGTGGTTACTGTTCGCGTCCTTTTCTCATGAGTCCCCTGCCTGGTTTCGGAAGAGGTGTTACCTGGGCTGGTCCCATCGGCGACGTTTCTGTCCTCTTTTTGTGAGTATTGCTCCGTGGTGGGGCTCCATCCCAACACACAGGACTGTGATTCTATCTTTCACTTTGTTGAGAACAGCCATTCTCAACTTTGTCCTGCCTAAGCATGATGCTCGGATTCGGCAGGAAAGCAGTAACAGAGATGTTTTGAAAGAAATTGTCCTCACCCATTGTTCTGCTGTGTATCACATGAGCAGTGACGGCCTCTTCCAGGGTGAAGGGCCTCTGTTTTCAAGCAAGTCACCCACCCCCGGCACAAGGCCCAGACGCACGAACACAGCTTGGGCTCTCAAACACAATCTGCTGACCCGAGCTGTTAAGTGACATGCTGTTTCCAAACACGAACTCCAAGCTGAACACAAAATAGGAGCGAACGGCCATGTATGTGGGAAAGCAAAGCGTGACCGTTCAGAGGTTTTCATGGGGGTTGCCCCGGAACTTTGGAGGGAAGTTATAAAGAAAGGAACATAATACTGTTTCCTTGGAACACCTCTCCTGAGACACTCCAACTATTCCAGAAAAGGAAGCAACCCAAGGAAACACACATTTAATGGAATAATTGTTGTCTTTCTTTGGCGTGGTGTTGACCACGGACCTGAGGACTAGTATGTGGAGCCAGGAACATAAACGAAGCGAGGGGACCCAGAGACCCTGGGTTGGACTACAGTGTGCACCGGAACCCTGTAGTGAGAATTCTGTCTATCAGCACCGATGCACGCCGCAACGGCCTGACCCACAATGCTCCGCGTTCAATTAGCGGTTCATCAGCTTTGGCAGCAATCACACAACAAAATGTCGTGGGCGAGGGGGGAAGGAATGAAACATTTTATGCAGATCTAGACGCAGACGTGCATCGTTAAGTCTTTAAGGCTTTCCTCGCCAGAATTGCAAGGAAACTGCGCCCCGCCAAGCTGACGTTTTGTTCTGGTTTTTTTGTTTGTTTGTTTTCTTAATGTTTTTTGGTAGAGAGCCGAGGATCCCTGACTCAGTTTAACGAACGCTCTGTCAACAGTCATGGAGAGGCTTTGGAAATGGGAGAAGGCTGTCTGCTCACGGCTGAGCGCTCAGTCCAGCCCAGCACCGCAAGGGCTGGCGTCGCTTTAGCCGGGCAAATGGGGTTAGCTCAGCTTCTCTTTGACTTTACGTCCTAGAAGCTTCGTGTGGCACTGGGTGGTACAAGGATGGTGGGCGTCCCGTTAGAAATACGCCATTAAAACGAGCAGGCAGCGAGTTAGCCAGCCACCGAGGGTGAGGACGTGGGTTTGGGTCTGCTCTCGGGGGTCATGAGAAGAACATCTGCCATTGTCTATATCACAGGGGAGCTACACCATGCTGTCACTCCACGAGGGACAGCGACTCTGGCACGTGGTGTTCCTCCTCTGAGAGCATCACAGGTGATCCGAGGGTCTGGTCCCAAGCAGGCGTCCCAGCCCATGGTGCGTTAGGGGCCGAGCATCAGCCCTTCAACACGGAACGCCGCCCTTGCTCTCTGCAGGGCGTTATGGTAAAGCCATACATTGGCCCCGGAGGAAACGAGGCAGGTTATTCAAACGGGGCTGACAGAGGAGAAAGTCCCACTCGCCGTCAGGCGCTCGGGATGCCGTTGGTTAACAGACCGGCTCCTCCCTACACAGAAACAACAGGAAACAACAGTGTGCCGGCCCGGCTGGGTGTAGTTCCCGTGGGATTCCGGTAAGGAAGCTCCGGGACGGAGCACGCACGCTGCCTCTCATCCGCGTTCAATGTCTCCTCTCTTCCTCCCTGGCCTCCCGCATTTGCTGCATGATTATCGACATCAAGCTGATGAGGAACCTCTAGGTAGAACGTGTCGCCCTGGGCGTGACGACCAGCGGAGGGTGTTCACTTTCAAGTCGCCCTCATTCAGCTGCCCGGAGGCCGGGAGCTGCCTGGATCCTGCTGTTTTCTGAGAAGGCCCAGCGATGGGGTCCACAGCGTTTGCCACGCCAGTGTGTGTCTGCGACTCTGCAGGCCAGCACTCACAGGGTCTCCCCGGGAGGGCCGTTAGTGTGACCACCTCACACGCAACTCCCCCTTTTAAACCGTGTGAGCTGGGCGAGCTGGGCCGCGTTCTCCCAAGAAGCTTTAAAATGCAGTGGCTTTAGCTGAACGCAAAGCCCCTGTACCCAGTCTGAGACACAAGCTCCCCAGGATGTCTGACGGCACACGCTCCCCGGCCCGACGCCCTCCCCTGACCGCGCCCCTCCAGCGTCTCACCTGCTGTCTGAGAACTTCCATTTCCGTCCTCATCTCCTCCAGGCCGCTCCCCGTTTCCGACTTCCCCAAACAGGACTCAGGAAAGGAAACGCCCTCCACGGCCAAGGCATCCTGAAGAGCCTGCGTTATAACACACGCGCCTAGTTGATCTCCGAGGCCGCGTGACGGGAATTTCTCCGGAACTGTCAGTCCTCAAACGCGCCCACCACGCAGGATCTCCTTTCAATGCTGCTCTCACGACCGAATGACTTGCTTCTTTCTGATTCTCACACGTGTGTTTTTCTCAGAATCTGCCTTTTCTCCATGATGATGCCCATGCTATTCAGCTCTCACTGTTACGTTCTGAAGGGCTTTTCCATTGGAGCCCCCCCACCAACTCAGCCCTGAAAGGATAGCATATCTACACCCTTTCTCTCGGTTCTAGCTTTCTCTAGATTCTCTGCTTCAGTCAAACACCAGTGTATACTCTGCCAGTAACGATCCAAATGTAGGGAGCCTCAAAGTCCCCCGGAGAGGCAGCAGACATGCCCGTCCCTGGGCTCTGCCTCCAGAGAGCCTGAGTCACTAGACTGGGGGCAGGGTCTGAGGACCTGCTTTCCTCGGAAGCTGATGCTGCAGGTCCCAGGTGACATCTTGAGTTATTCTGCCCTATGCCCATGCTCCCGGCAGGAGGGGGAACTGCCCAGAAACGTGAGCCCAAGTACACCCACTGCCCACTACACTGGGCGTAGGGACCTCTGCCCCAGCCCCGTGGCACGGCACGCCCTGGCCTGGCCCTAGTCCGGGTACTCTCCACGAGGATGCCCGTGAACCCGTGCAGGGAGGACAAAGCGCTCTGCTTTCCTGACATTCGTACAACGGGGGTGAGGAGGGGCCGGCAACCAGAGACGTCTGGATTTGCCCACGAGATGGCCATCCTGACTCATCAGCGCATGACATTCTTACATAAACTGCACTCTGTCGGGTCGTATAAATGCCATCACCTCTGCCCGGAGGGCCTTCAGCTCGTGACGAGTTCAGTAGAACGGACGCCAAAACCTGAGACGCAACATCCGCCATCCCGGGGTGGTCTCAGTGCACGCACGCTGTGTGGCACCTGCTTACGAGCAGGGGTCCTCTATGCACACACAGAGGGTCCCTCGGGGCCGGGAGCGCCACTCCCCCCCGCGCTGCTTTAGTGGCTCCAGTGGTGCCATTCCGATGACGCCGTGAGTACCTCCCGTCCCCGCATTCCCGTGCAATGGGGTCAGGAAGGCAGGAAAGTAAAGACCAGCGTGCAGCCCTGACTCAGAGCAGACGGACTGGGAATCTTGTAACGGGCTGTCTCGGCGCCCACGAACTGAGTGAGACTGTCTGTACCGTTTCCCAGGACGTTGCCAGGGGAACGTAACTGCCCTCGTTCCTCCAAGAAGAATGTAAAGACACAACAAAAATGGCTTCCTCACTTAAGTTTTTGCTGACATTGGTGGGTAAGCTGTCGCTCTAGGAACTACCACGATAGCTCCAATGTAATAATGGGCTAGGAGGTGGCAGAGAATCTGGGGTGGGTCAGCCCAGTGAGTCAGGACAATCCAATGTGCTGCTTCCACGCCCCACGCCTGTAAAGAGGCTACTTCTGTGGGTCTCGTCAGATTTGAATTCTCTGGTCTACCTCCCACGTGACTCAGCCTTCTAGAACTCTTGCAAATGAGTCACAAATGAAAGGTGAGTCCACCAGCCACTCATCCCCCCTTGGGGTTCTCTGGCTTCCCGGAGCAAACCCCTGTGACCTGTTCTGCGGGAGAAGCATAGGCTTTGAGCATCAGTCAGCACAGGTCTACTGAACTGGCCTCCCCGCCTCACAGCGGGGAGACCCAGAAAGGTCAAGTCTGCCCTCCAGCGCCAC
This sequence comes from Furipterus horrens, assembly GCF_987537825.1. NCBI lineage: Eukaryota > Metazoa > Chordata > Mammalia > Chiroptera > Furipteridae > Furipterus > Furipterus horrens. The sequence continues at coordinate 2,126,351 of NW_028327180.1, forward strand.
CAGCTGAGTAGCCTCCGGTCACTTCTTTCAGTGGGTTAAACATCTGGCCTCTCTTCAGGAACTCGACTGAAAACAAAGCCCTTGGGTGCTGCCTTCAAAGCAAAGAAGTTGAACTGAGTACACACAGTTGTGTGAGCTTCTGAAAACCATATGTTAATTACCGAGCTGACATGCTACAGCGTCCTGCTGAGGCAGCGGGTCCCCAGCTGTGGGCGTGCGCCCTGGGGTGGCCTGTTTCCCCTCTGTGACAGACGGGGTGCCCCGCCAGCCCCCCACGCCAACGTCCTGAGCCACTTCTACTTACTACAGCGGTAAGAAGGGGAAAAGTCTGCCATGTAAGTGAGAATAATAGTTCCGTACGTTCCCTGAGACACTCATACACGTGCTGAAGGAGGGAAAACTGTTTCATAAGTCATGGCTTCAGGCATGAGGTACAGGCGTGTGGGGTGAAAGATTTTCTGCCTTAAAGCGTTCTTACGTTTCCTCGCTGCTCGGAAGCACTGCGTCGTGCCTATTAACGCAGGACTCCCAGGTTCTCACAGGTCCAGAAGGAGCTATTGAACGTCGTCCATACCAGCTAATTACATTCATTCAGTCAGTCCACAAACATTTAAGAACATACTAAGAGCATGGCCGTGTTCTAAGCACCCAGGATTCAACAGGGAACAAAACAGGAAAACTCAGAGCCACCTACTGTATCACATGGCCTTTGCGAGTCTGTTCCTCTATATAAATATATATTAAAACTGTATTTTATGACCTCACTCTTAGAAGATGAGTATATAAATATGAATATGGAAATAGGTTTTCAACCTAAAAGTTCACTTTTTTCCTGCTGACTTTAAGAGAAATGAACATATTCCTGGGCCCTTAGCAGAACTGCGGACCCTGGACACTGTGCCAATTCTGTCTAGTAGAGGAGGTGGCCTTGCAAAATTGCACAAATCCACCCTCAGGCTCAAGTCTACAGTCAAGATTGGGAGTCCGGAAACCAGGAAGATAATAAATATGAGACATTCAACATATATTTGCTAGCAGTAAATTCCAAGGGAAAATTAAAGCAGGAAATACAAGAAAGAGTGGGGTATAGTTTCAATTAGGAGAGCCAGAAAAATTCTCTTTGGGGAGGGAACATTTCTCTAAAGACCCGAATGTTACTCAAATTAACTTTCCTCACTAAGATTGTACAATTATAATCACAAGACTTATAAAATTAGCCTTTGTCTAACTTTTTAAAAAATTTAGGATGACTATAAATAAGTAAAGATACCCAAAAATAAAGGGCGCCCGCAGACACGAGCCAAAACCAGAGCTCCTGGCTGTTCTAATTCCTACACGCTTCACATTCTTGTGACGCCATTTAGAAAAACAAATTAGAGAGAAGAAGAAAACATGTCAAGTAACATGTCAGCAGTGGGAGGGGTTTCAAAAATCTTCTCCACGCTGGTTCATCTAATCCCCTTGTAGAGAATTTCCAGCCAAGGATGAGAGGGGAAAAGTACATGTTTGCCCTGAATTTGCGTCTCTGAACATTGCTTTTCTCTGTTAGAGGACAGAGAAGTACATGGTTCGTGACGTCAGCTCCACGTCCCCGTTCTCTGCGGGAGCGTGACGAGGCCTGCAGACAGAGCAGGCGTCGAGCTGCATTTGGGAAGCACCCTGTCAGCGAGACAGGCCCCCACGCCACACCTGGGGGACCCCTGGACGCTGGCTCACTGCGACATGGCGCACAGTCGGAACGACAGCATCTTCAAGCACCTACTCTTGTTCTGGAAGACAGTTTCTCTTCTTTCGGTCAAGAAATACCTAGCCTGGGAGATGCGTGTCCCGACGTAAGCACGGACTATTGTACAATGTCCCTGCGGCCCGGGTGCGGCGTGGCCCTTGGAGAGGCCGACAGCGAAGGGGTGCATTTTTGCCTTGATCCTCTCCCACAGAAAACTAAGCTGTTACCCCAGACCGCACACGCGTCCCATCTGGCCAACATCAGAGCCTGTGCCCCGGCGGTGCTTGTAAATAGCAGCCTGCGGTGGACCAGGAAGTGCGCTGCTTTTCTCAAGTACCTGCCTGCGTTATGTGGTGCTTTGAACTAAAAAACTGTTCTTACTGTCTCCTATAATTTCTCCCCATTTCTTTCTCATGATGAGTCTTTGCAGGGACATGCATTCCCCAAAGCCCCCTTAGCCAAGTCTGGCTGAACCCCGCAGGTAGGAGGGATTTATAAAGTGACAGAGCCGCTCCTGGGCCAGCCAGCCCGGTGGCCCGTGGCAACGCGGGGGGGGGGGGGGGTGCTGCTTATTCAGGGGCCCCCCGGGACCTCCCCAGCGTGGCCCGCCCGGTACCTTGTTAAGACGTTTTATTTCACGCTCAAAGTGTTCCTTCTTCCGGCTCATAAGAGCGTTCTTTTCCCTCAAAAGCTGGTTTTCCCTCTGCAGCTCCTGGAGTTCCGCGCTCGGGCGCCCCTTGTCCCTCTGAAACAGAGAACGAGGGGAGAACACAAACGCACGTCAGACGCCGCGCCGCTGCGGGCTGCTTCTGGAAGGCGGTGAAACAGGACGAGCGGGTCTGCACCGAACGCTGCGTCTCAGCCGCGCGCGGCCCTGGTGGGGGCCAGGGGAGCGGAGAAGGGGTCCCCCTCATCGTTCCTGCCGGGCAGCGGAGGGGCCTCAGAAAAAGATATCAAAACCCCCAACCGCTCTTCCAAATGGGCCCGCAGGGTAAGCCGGTTGCCGTGGCCCAGGACGAGGCGAAGGGTAAGGGCTCGGCAAAAGGAACCGAAGACCCTAAAAAGGAAAAGCGTCACAGCCGTGCCAGACGCCCTCTGCGAGCCCTGTCCTGCCCCATCCTGGGCCGGAGGAGGATGAGACTGCTGAGCACCATGCTGACGTGGCCACTGAGTGTCGGGGGAGGTCACCCGGCCCAGCTGCCAGTCGCCTGCAGGCCGCAGGCCACCTGCAAGGGGCCGGGGCTCAAAACAGACGGGCGAGCTTGGTCGCTTAGACACCGACGGGCTCCGGACTCAGTGTCTGCCTCCCTCAGTTTCATGCTGTGGGTGGTGAACTCTGCGTGGGGTCAGCTGAGTTCCCCATGAGACGGAGGAGCTGTCCCAGCGCGACGGCCACGCCAGAGCACAGGTAAATGGGGTGAGAAGCTCGCTCGTCTACGCGTGCACGTATATTACTTTAGTCGTCAGTATTTCTCAGTGCAGTGATTAGAGGGAAGAAATCTACCTCAGTGGGTTATTTTCATTAAAGGGAAACCAGCTCTGTTAGCTTGTCTTTAAACAGAACAGGCGGATGCACTGAGCAAGCCGTTTTCTCACTTAGCATCACCTCAGAGATGCTTCCACTCTAAAGGGGTCCCGAGTGCACCCTGGTTCCTAGCCGGGGCGATCCGGGAGCAGGAGGAGCGAGAGGGCGAGGCTTCACTTGGTCCCCTCCCACTCCCTGGGACAAGCTGTCCTTAGCAAGGAGGGGGCCCTGGGCCAGCGCATCTGCACTGACCTGAGACGCGGCCGGGAGATCTGGGCAAGTCCTAAGACAGGGCCAGCGCCTTGAAGTGCCAGCTCCAAGGACATTTACACGTTAACAAGCCTACAGAAAGCGAGGCCGCTTGGCTTAAGGTTTTCCTCCCCTATTTTTTCCCACCCCATCCAGGAAGTGCAATAACGGCCCCCCCGATGGCCCCCACTGGTCCTCGCAGGGGTCAGCGAGCCCTAGAGTCCAGAGGGGGCGTTCGCGTCCCAGTTTCCGTGTGCTAAGTGACCAGCGGCCCAACCTCTTTGCACCTCAGCTTCCTCGCCTTGGCAACGGCAGAAGTGCTATTTCTTCACTGGTGGGCTGAGAACGGTGAGTGATCTATGGAGGGTGAGGTACTTTCTTTAATGTCGTACTTTTCTGATTACAAATATAATGCCTGTTTGTGAGGCTTGCTGTACGCCGAAAGTACCAAGACAATGTGCTGTCATGTTGTCGGTAAATATGAGTGAAAAAGAAGAAGAGGAAAGAAAAGAAAAACACTGAATTTTCTCCCAGGCTGGAACACCCTAGAAAGATGTCCCGACCTGCCTGCCTGTGTGACAGAGGAGGACGGTGAGCCTCCCCTTCCTCGCCCCATGGGCTTAGCCCCTCTGGCTGGGGTCACCCGGGACACACCCACCTCCTCCTTCTGCTGCTGCTCCTGGGCCAGCTCCTGGGGTCTGTCCCTGTCCCTCTGGCTCAGCGGCTGCTCCTTGCCCAGGGTGCTGAACAGCCTCTCCGTGGTCTCCAGCTTCGTCTCCAGCCCTGCGACCTGCGGCAGACGGTACAGACAGCTGCAGACCCCCCTTGGGCAGCTCACGCCTGCTGCTTCTTTCTGCAACAGGAGAACCTGGGACATGGGCCCTGCTCCTGGGTCTCCCCCGGGACAGGGCCCTCTACCGCTGCCCTAACAAAGAGCAGGGTCGTCGTCGTCAGCAGCCATCCGTCTCGAGAGACGATGGTGTAGCTTCTTAAGAGTCTATCTGCATCGCCAAGAATGGTTGTGCAGTCCGACTCGGGAGTGACACAGTATCTGTCTCCTCCCGTGTTGAATCGACATCTTGCGATGACGCTGGAGTGTCCTCTCCAGTGAAGCTGAAGCTACAGAGCCTGGGCAGGGTGATATGGAGGGTCTGCTGTTGCCCATGCAGCAGACCCCCCCTCTCTTCGCAGCTGAAGGGTCCAAGGGAAAGACGGAGTCAATACAGCTTGGCTTCAGGTGCGCCGCAGGAGTTGCCGGTGTTGACTACAACGTCGAACCGCCTTAGGGACTCCGGCTCCGGATTTTCTGTCGGGGTTTACTCCCTTAGCCTTTCCCCTGAAGAGGTATGCCGCAAGGCAGCGGAGGATTTTTGGAGTCAGAGTTTTCCTTCTCTGATGTGCCCTGACTGGAAGATCGAACCAGCGACACTTAGCTCGCAGGCCGACGCTCAATCCACTGAGCCAAACCAGCCAGGGCTCAAAGAGCAGGGTATTTGCATCTAAAAAGGAGCGTCCTCTAAGGGAAACACAGTGCCACACAGCCTGGGGCCCCTCCCCCTCCCTCCAGACCACCCCATCTCCCAGGGAATGCGGAGGGGGGCTCAGACAGAGACAGTCTGGGCCTGGTGTCCCCCTCTCGTTCTCCAGGTGTGGTGGCAGCCATGGGGCAGGGGCGGGTGCCCACACCTGAGAAAAGCAGACGTGGCCTGTCGCTCCTCTAGCCTGCAGCCTGGCCAGCCACGGACGCCGCTTTAGTCCTCAGAGCGAGGACAGCCCAGGGAGGGAATTTTAGGGACCCTGCTTCACCAAAGGTGGGAAGTCCACCCACTCTCCACCCCAGGGTGTCACGCTCCTGTGGGATGGTGGGAGCGCAGCCCGGACACTTCCCCGGGATCCTGTTCTTCACAACTGGGAGACTCGGAGGCTGGCCAGGCTCGTGTGACAAGGCAGCCTGACGTGGCCTGGGGTAGGGGGACGCCCCCTGGCTCTTTCTAACCCTACTGCTGCTACAGCTGCTGAGCGTCAAACTGGGGGAGCAAGAGGCCATGGCGTGCAGGCCCCACCGGTGGCCGGGTCTCTTCATCCTGCGCGACTGGGGGGAGCTCACCTTCTCTTTTCCCTCTGTTTGAATGCGCAATGACTTTAAATTCCAAATTGATTTTGCCCTATTAAAGGATATTTTCTCCCCAAAGTGGCCTGAGAGAGAAGGCACTTGAGAAGGCCACGGGGATGCCCCCCCCAACCCTGATCCTGTCACAGTCGCCTGTTGTCTCTGTGTCCCTCTTTCTCCGCGGAGAGTCGCTCACGCTGCCAAGTTCCGGGACTAGAGCACCAGTCTACGTGTCTATGGCTGCCGGTCACACAGGGGGGCCGGGCCCTCCGTGGGCTCGGAGAAACGCGCGTGAGACCTCGCGTGCTGGCCCTAGAGGTGACCCCTGCAGGGGACCTTCAGCGCTGTGACGTCACCGGCGCACGCCGTTCCGCCCCCCCCCCCCCCCCCCGCCCCGGTGACTGAGATACGGGGCTCACCTTTCTCTCATACAACCCCTTCATGCTTCTAAACTGCTGGTCCCACTGCTGGTTAACTTCCAGAAGCTGAAATGATTAAAATTTGATAAATCAGCAAGGGGTTTTTGCCCATTTAGAGATGTAGCCAAAATGAAATCGCTTTCTGAGGTTACCAGGATAGTAGTCCTAGAAAACTGTCATCTTTGGTTTGTCTCGGCTAGTCCGGGGAACAGTTCATTAGCAACTTATGACTTTGTTTCGTTATGTGAATTTTTACTTCTTTGTTTAATCCCACCTGCATCTGGTAAAAACTTGTTAGTATGGATGGGTTTCTGTTAGAGTCATTAAAAATAAAAGGTCTTTTTTCAGCCTTCCCATATTTTTCTATGTGCTCCATTGGCTGTTATAATGAGCTACTCCTTCCAGCTTTTTGAAAGCAGAATCTATATTAGCAAATGTCAAGCCCCATTAACTGAGTATCATTTCCTTGCAACAATCGGCCTTTTAGAATCCGCACGTGATTCGTAATATGGATCAACAAATGGATGGTATCAACTTTCGTAAGCCTGGAAATAATAAGAGTTTTGTCAGAAGACAATATTTAGAAGTAATTTAGGAACAAGCCACCTGAAAGTTGTGAGACTACGTGCTAAAAGAGCAAAGAACAAAACAGTTGGCCTGCGTTTTGGTTTTCTGAGAAGGGGAGCCTGCCACTTCCTACATTCAGAGAGATCCCAACACTTATCAACAGACACCAAGAAGAGCGTCACGGCGACTAAATACAGCAAGACATTCTAATTACAAAAAAAAGAAAGCCTAATTCAGAGTGACAGTCACTAGGTAATGCTTATGCCGGACAGAGACACGGATATTTATTGTAAGACTGTATGATGTTATTACATGAATACACCCGGTCTGTAGGCACTGCAGGGACTGACATGTCTACGCGTGATAACGTAGCCCTGCTGTCGCTCAGTAACTCGCCGGAGGGCACAGCCGTGCACGCGTCTCGGAGAGGAGGAGGAGGCACCCAGGAAGGCAACAGAAAGGCTGTCATATCGAGACCAGTTTCGAGGAGCAAATACCGACGTGGCAATGTAGATGGGGCTGAGCCCATGACACTTCCGCCTTCCTCGGCCAGGAAGAATAAAGAGGTTCTAACATTCCTCAAACTCAAGAAAGCAGAACTCAAAACCACAGTAACCATCACGTTCCCAATGGCCTCTGGGAAACAGGCATTTTTTAGGGTAACACTCCTCGACCCCCATCCGTCAGATGCCGGACACCACACGGCATCGTAACGCCAAACTCAGCTGTGCCTCGTGCCTTCGACAGTTTGTGTGTGTTTCAGGGTGGGTCGAGCTACAGGTGCGTGGGGTACGGGGGTGCGCTTACCCGGCCCGTGTCGGGGGGAGACTGGAGAACACCGAGACAGTCATTATGGGACCCACGGCTGTCCTTTATTTGCACAAATACTGAGAGATCAGAAGGAGAGAAGCAGTGACAGAGACAGAGGATTCACTCCCAGAACAATGAAGTCCAGGCCCCAGAGATCATCGCTGTGGCCCAGGAATAAAAATGAGGGGTTCTGGGTGATGCGTCCTGTGTTAGTCTCGGCCTCAAGCCCCGGGGCATCGCAGAGTCAGCTAATGTTTCACAGTTACCTCTTTCCTCTGTTTTTCCAAGCACCGTATCTTCCGTTCGAGAGAGTGTGTCGAGTTCTTCCCTCTCGATGGGTTAGCGCACTTGAAAAAAAGAGTAAAACAAAATAGACTGTGAAATAAACAGGACAACTACTGTCCACACAGACTCCATGCACTCGGCAAACTGTCAGGCGTGATTTCTAAGACAGTATCTTATTCTAGCAGTAGCGACCCTCACGCCACTGTCCCTCATAGAGTCCTGCTGATGCATAGCTTTGTGTTACGCTTTAGACTGCTTTATATAAATTAACTACCAGAATAATTTGCCAATAAATGATAAATGTATCCATGTCGTAGGCAGGCAAGAAATGCGGATTTTTACGCATTTTGACTTCAGCTCTTTTAAAAATAAAAGTTGGGAGTATAACGCATGGAGACATCTGGGACGTTTCGTGCGCACATGTCGGGCACTTACAGAGCAAACGTTTCCCAGACACCGTTCTGCAGACGTGCCCACGACCTGAGGCGTGGCCGTGGCGAAGGCCGGAGGACTGAGGGAGCCAGCAAGGCAAAAAGACCAACACGGACGGTTCAGAGACAGAAAATTGATTCTAAAGCTACAGGACGTCCGCTTCCCCGGCGACCATCAGACACACGGGAGGCGGGGGGGCGTAGAATGTCGGGGAGTGCGCCGTTTTAACCAGCCCTTTGAATAAAGCCACCAGGTTACAAATCTAGATTGGTTATAAATCACTGACACAAGGGAGAAGTTAACCACCTTCTCTTTTTCTTCTTTTTCTTTTTCTTTCCTTGGCTGGGAGAGGAGTTCTCCTTGACAGGATGCACCAAAGCTCTAGAGACGGCCTGCCGTCCGTCCGCAGAGACCCCCCCGGAGCTCAGGGCAGCAGTGTTCTCTCAACGCCGCAGCCTCGTCGCCTCCTCGTCTCCGAGTCGCATACAATGAACTGGGTGCTGGGGCTCGTCCCTAAATCTGCTGCTTGGTTTGGGGCTCCAAAGCTTAAAGATATTCGCAGACAACTAAGAAATACATTCAACTCATGTTGGCCTTTGCCAGAAACGCGGACAGAAAACGCTCTCTTGCCATCGCCGTGCGATTTCCGGGGCTTTCCGCCAGACATGATTTAGAAAACGTTCTCCTGTCTTTTCTCTATTTACCTGTCCCACGCAACGTTTTAGGGTCTGGTGACATTTTACGTCTCTGTAGGAGCCAGTGTTCGCTTTTCTAGCTTCTTCCTACTCAGACCCATGTACCATTGAAACCACCTTTCAAAAGCGACAACCTAACATGGGTCAACAGATTCGGAATGACGGCACTTACTTCTGACCTCCAGCAGCTTTGGCTGAGTGACGGCCAACTCCAGGTGGCCAGGGTGTGTGTTGGGTCCTGTAATTGGGCTTTCCCGTTTCAGGAAGATTTCCAAGAGACAGGGCTCGTTCTGGATCAGAACACACTAACTATGGGGCATCTTTGATCTGGAAGATGCCATGAGCCATCCCTACTCCGGACGTACCAAGCTCAGCAAAACAAAGGTGCCCAGACCAGTGGCTCTCAGGACAGGAGGACATCAAACTCACCGTGGGAGCGGGCTGACCACAGGTGTCCCTGGGCACTGAACCAGAATGTCTTAAAGGGGAGCAGTTCTAGAGGAGTTCTAAGTTCACATCAAAATGGAGTGGAAGGTACAGGGGTGTCCCGTATTCCTGCTGCCCCACACGTGGGCGGCCCTCCCCACTCTCTACGTCTCCCATGGGAGGGGTGCACTTGCTACAGCAGACAAACGCACAGTGACGCATCATTATCCCCAACCCAGAGTGCACATTAGGGCTCCCTCTTGGGGTAGCAGTACCTTGCATGGGTTTGGACACATGTATAGTGACAGGTGTCCATCATGATGGGGTCACACAGAGTGGTGTCGCTGCCCTAAAATCCCTCTGTGCTCCCCCTACTCGTCCCTCCTCTAATAAATTCTACAGGTCATCATGATTCATCCTGACATTCGAGCTTCTCCCATGTTACACCATGCTCGGAGACACGCATGTACAGTCCTGGAGGAGTCTCTTGGCTGTTTGTGACAGAGACGAAAACAGCCTGAGGTAGCAAGTCCTTGCATGCCCGGCTTTCTGGGAATCCAGACTGAGAGGCATCAGACGGTGTGCATTCTTGTCTTTTTTTTTTTTTTTGCCATATTTAATTTTCTCTGAAAAACTATGAACTATGTTGATCCTTAATTTTTACTTTATACATAAGAGTTATTGAAAAGCTAACTGCAGTGCTGGGAGGGACAGGGAAAAGAGGGAGGGGAGGAAGGAGGGAGGAAGAGAGAGGGAGGGGTAAGAAGAGGAAACAATAGTACAAAGAGCTTGTGAGCCACAAAGGTATCACCAGAGGTTTCTCTGGAGATCAATCAACATTGTTACCACGGTTCTTATATCTCAGATATGTGTTAAAATGAAGCAAAATCTATTAAACACAAAGTGTTGTATTTATTTTGCTTTCCAGTTGCTAAGGAAGGCATCTGATATTCCAAGAAATAGTTTTTTTAGTCATTGGTCTTACTCAGGGTCCAACTATATAATAATTACTCCCTATAGCAAGAGGTGGTCTGTGTTCAGGGCACCTCGGTGTTCCTGTCTCACTGACCATAACGCTGAGACCAGCTTCCAAGACAGCCAGGTCCCGACGCTGCCAGATTAATACCCACGCGAGCAAGCGAGTCTCCTTAGTTTCCTGTCCTGTCTTGGTCATCTCTGGAAAGCTCGGGAAAGTACCTTCGCTCATTCATTCGTCTGTTCGTTTATGCCGTCAGCGTCAGTTGCAGTGACCGGTAACCGGGCCAAGACTGCGCTTCTGATGGATCTGCTGCTATGGTTACTGCATTGCTAGAACACCTTCTCTCTCTAACCCCGTTAACAGAATGGCCCTTTTAAATTTTGTATGGAATCGAACTCTTCTAACTCAAGAGCACGGTAGGAAACGCACAGAGCTGGGGGCGGAAAGAGCAGGACTCCGTCTCTCACGTTGGGCAGAAGAAACGCAGTGCAGAGGCGGCAAAGCAGAGGCAGCGGCCACCCCGGGGTCTCTTCCTTGAACAACAGGGTTTGGAAACACCACAGCTCTCAGCGAAAGCAGGCCCACCAGCCGTTTCTGCTTCTGCGCATCGTGGCAGCATGAGCCACTAGAGATGCTCTCTGTGCCCGGGACAGTCCCCTGCCCGGGGCAGCGCGCTCTTACCTCCGTGTGCCCCGCGGAGCCTTCGGCTGCACCCATTCCCGCGGCGCCCTGCGCATGGGCCATGGAAGCTGTTTTTCCCGGTGACTTGGAAAGCAGAAAGGAAAAAAAGAAAGAAAATATCTTTTAAGGTGTCTTTTCCAGGGAGACCAAGCAGACAAAATTTCAAAAAGGCTGCAGGAACAGTGAGCTCCTGATAGAAAGCGGAGCTGGTGGTTTATTCACGGCACGCGGACACCGTGGCTGTGTGGGGGCATCACGCAGAACCAGGTTCTCGGCACAGCCACTGTGATTTTAAGGAGTCTGCTCCTCCAAACAGGGGTTTCCCAGGATGTGTCAAGCGGCCGGCCAGCTGTGACTCAGCGCACTGGGCAGATCAGCCCGTGTGGTATGTAAATGGCCTTCCCGGCAGGAGCAACCTCTTTGCTGGAGGAGGAAGTTTCCAGGCGCAGCCGGTCCTCCTCAGCTGCCCCCGGCCATGACCTTCCCAGAGCAATTAAGTAACTAGTGGCTTTTCCACCACTCCGTTACCCGCTTCCCTCCGGGCCGCGTTTTCTGGCAGTGCCTCTCGCATCATTCTGTAAGGCTATTGCTTTTATGGAACCAAAAGAGAAAACCATTCATTACGGAGGAAGTGGGCGTCCCTGCAGAAAGCTGGGGTGTGGCTCTCAAGTTTCAGGCTGTCTTTTCCACAGGTGAAGTCCTGGTTTTCTCCACGGCTCGGTGGAAGTAAAATCGCTCTTGCAGTGACAAGGTAGCCTTGGTTAGTGGCCTCCTGTCTTCTATGGGGCGCTGGGTGGTAGCACAGGGGGGCCGGAGAGGTGGGTGCTGGGAGCTCCCCAAAGGGCCGTGCTGGAGCGCAACCCTCATTCTAGACCCGGAGAGGAGAGAGCCCAGGATCAGGCAGGAAGATTCAAGGAGAGAATGTGTTGCCAGAAGGGGCAAAGGACGAATTTACAGCCAATCCCATCCTTTTCATTTTTCTTCAGACGCCCCTTTGAGATACCCGCCTACGTGCAGTAGAACTAAAACTCCCGAAACTCAGGCTCTCTCAGAGGGCGTGATGGGCGTCCCAGAGCTGGCCCCCCTAGTCTTCTGCACAGCTTCCTGCTCTCCTGCTCCTCCCGGGACCCAGCCGCGCCGAAGTCCCTTCTTCTCTGACGTGAGCGCTGTGCCCTCATGCATGCTGCTCCCCGCTCCTGGGGTATCCCCCTCCTCGGCCCCCTCGGCCTGGCCACGGCTGACCCTGCCGGGCAGAGCGCCTCACCTAGCACCCAGGGGGGCTGGTCCGCAGGTTGATTGGTCCACCTCTGTATCCACAGAGCATTTCGCTGAAGGAATAAATGGGCGAGTACCGACCTGCCAGATTTATAGGTGTTTTGCTGTGTGTGTGAGTGTGTGCATGAGTGTGTGCGTGTGTGTGCGTGTGTGAGTGTGTGAAAACCACCGAGAGACTCCGTGCTAAGCAAGGGGTGCCCTGGGAGCGGTGGCCCAGAGATTTCAGGGGCGCACCTATGTTTGGTGAAGCCTGAGGGTGGTACAATGTCAGGGCCTCCTTTTAAAGAGAAAAAGACACACATCCGGGCAGGCAAGTTAGGTACAAAAGTAAATGCTTGGTTAAGGGAATCCAAGCTTCCTGAGCTCCTCAGTAAACCTGTCTGAGCACGGTTTTGTCGTTTTCTCTGGGCTTAGTGGGACTTGGTCACAATGAGCATGAATCGCTTTAGAAACAGGCACTACAAGCAGAAGCCAGGAAACTTCCACGCCGGCCCTGCTCTCGGGTGTCCTTACACCAGACATTTTTGAAATGATCGCTAGCGGCAGCTCCAGTCGGGAGGGCTGCTGAGCTTAAGGCTGTGTGTTGTCGCGCGGGGTGCATTTCCAGAAAGCCCCCCACTAGCCACCTCTCTCGAGCTGTCCCCTGAGTGTCACTGGCTGATGTGAAGCGTCACAGACACATTTCTGAAACCAGAGGAAATGGGAAGGCAAACAACATTTTCTCTCAGGAAAGCTGTAGAAGACGGGCCTGAGCTCTGCGGACTTCTGCGGCCCAGCATAAGTGGGTTTAGGTAAGTGGGTGACTTTCTCCTCAAACGGGGGGCCACTGTACGAAATGCTCATCCTCCCTGGCGGGCTCCTCGGAGCGTTCCCGGAGCCGCAGGGGTCCGCGCCGCCCTCTAAACTGGAACGCACTTGTGCAGAAGGGATTCTTCCGTAACAGGACACGGCCGTGTAGGACAGCATTATCCTCTCCGTCATCAAGGAAGTATGTCACTTAAGTGGCTTGGGGACTGTCCCCATCAAGTCAACTGCACACACAGCTGACAGGTGTATTGAGACAAAGCGGAAAGGAGTGTCTCCTTACCTTCGGGGAACATGAGCTTCTGGGACTCGGCACGGCCCCTGGGGTGGCCCCTTCGGCAGCAGGAGAAGCGCCTCTCTCAATCAGGTCGCGGATCATGCTGTCCAGCTCCACACTGTCACACCTGCCCAGGGACACGGCCAAGTTCCATTTTACACGGGTAATTAGGAGCTATTCCCGGGTACAGTGACTCTGTGAATGACACGCCTGTATGCGGTGGCCTGCTGGTGTCCCCCGATCTCTGACCTCACCTGCGCTCGTGAGCCCAGGCCCTAGGAGTCCCCTAAAGAATCCTGGGGGTTAATTTTCGCTCACTGGCATGTTTGTACAACGTGATGCAGTGGGGTGCAGGCCAGGGTAGGGATTTTCAGTCTGATACCAGCGACCAGAACGGAGCGGCCCAGGCAGCCAGGCGTGGCGCGGGCGTTTCCTTCCTTGGTGGGCATGGTACCCGCTGCAGTGCCGCGTTGCCCAGACCTCTCGCCGGCACACGCGGCCGAGGAAGCTCACCGCCTTCCTGAGGCCCTTGCCGCCTCAGCCGAACCCGCATTAATTCCCTCAGCCTCCAGGAATCCTACTGGCCTGGTTTATAAAGAGAGGAAACCGATGGTCCCTTGTGAGAAGGATGAGCGATAACACACGCCCATAGCCGAGGGCCAGGATAACCACTGTCATTATTCCTAGGTGAATTGGGAAATGAGAGCCCTTAATTTAGTATATTGTTGAAAACAAAAAAAATTCAAAATGCACAAAGACATTCCGTCTTTGTTCGAAAGATGACCAAAGAGTATAGTGAGACGGGGGTGAAGGACAGTCATGCCGTCTCCTTGGGTTCTATAACATTCACAGCAAATCTTTCCAGTGATGCTTCAGTGTAAGAATTTAGTGGGCGAAACTATTAATGTATTCTCTTTCCAACTGGTGAAATTTACCACGTTTCATGAATGTTCATTGGAATCAGACTTTCTTTACAGAAGAACATGTTGATCAAGGTTATTTCTTATGAAGCTCAAAATTGTGACACTTGACAGGCAGAATTCAAGTTGGTAAACTCTACTTTTCCTTTTAGATTACTAAATAACTGCGTGCCACATAGTTACATTCTTTATATAGCATTATGACCCACGTGGAGGGGAAAAACAAAACATGACAGAACTTGGAAGCACGCAGAGGACAAAACCTACATCACCACACCAGTCTCCCTGGCTGCTCCTCGTCCTCACCTGGTCTGCGTCCTAGTCCTACTGCGCGGTGCCCTGGGCCCACACTTCAGTCAGTCTTATTATTTAGATAAGAATCTTGAGCCTCAGCGAGGTTAACTACCTTTCCCTGAGGTCATGCGACTTGTGAGGGCCACGTACCGGTGCGCATGGAAGCCGATGACTTTGCGGTCCCCCACCAGCCCCCAGTGATTTTAGGAACTGTCAGTACCACGGGCCCATAGAGGGCCAGTGGCCCAGGTCACTGGGTTTTGGTTTTCCACTTGGACGGACATTTCTGCTTTAGCTCCAGAGGAAACAGCCCTCTGGTACCTACCGCGGAAACGCGGGTGACTCACAAGGTCGGAGCTTAGGACAGGCACCGCAGACAAGCTGTGAGTGTCAGGATCCCACCGCGGCCCAGCTTTCCGGTGGCTCGTTATCTGTCTAAGTTGAGATCTTGACCTGGATCTGGGGATGGGGTCGGGGGTCCAGTCCTTGACTTCCCCCCAAAACTAAAAATCACTAAGCCAACTGAAGTTGTTTTCCTGAGTGAACGCCTTAAAATCCCATCTCATCGTGGCCTTGGTCGGAGAGCAAACTTCATTTTTTCTTTTACCATGGACTATGAAAGTCCAGAAATGACCCTTTGAATCAAACACTGCTGCTAGAGTCTTCAGTTTTGGTGGTCTCCTTACGAAACTGCAAGTGAGCTGTGACTTCCAGGGGCAGTACTGGTAGGCTAGGCATTCTCCGAGACGAGGCGGCAGCAGACCCCCGTTGGAGCCCCAGCCGACCCACGGCTCGCTCTGTCCTTCACGGATATAACCCTCCTGCGTTACCATCCCTCCTTCCTACCCCTCACTCACAAGAACAAACCAGCGTGGGAGGGAAATAGAGAAGAAGTTCATATGAGTCAGATTTTATGAATAGGAGAATCAGTGAGGCCAATGTGATGAACTTTTAAAAATACTTCCCCTGAGTTATGTGGGACGTGTCACTGTTTCTCCGTAGACCACCATCGGGAAATCGGGATCTGTCCAATAACCCCCGGCAGGACCCAAGAGCATGGGGAAGTGGTGAGTGGGGTGCAGGGTTGTCTGGGCCCTCAGACTTTCATTACACATCCAGGAGTCTCTAGCATAGAAGCCTCCAGAATGTTATCTGATGAAGCAAAGGATGCAGCATGCCCCTGAAGGTCATGGTTTCATAGGCTCGTCCAAGGGTTAGTTAAATGTTAGTATTTGATTGGAGCCTAGATATGTCTCATTTGTCGATGCCTCTCCAGTAAAAAGGAAAAATCTCAAAGTTTCCTGTGTCCCACCTTGCAGGGCAACAGCGAGCTCTGTGTCTACTCTAAGCCTCTTATTCTAACATTCCTTTAGCAAAGTCCCCGCAGGTACCCAGCTCCTCGAGTGCTCTGAAAAGGGGGCCTCCTCATCTTTCCGGGTGCCTCACTAAATAATGAGTTGAATTCATACCGTGGACATATGTTTACTTCCTATTTGTATGATTGTCTTGTGCATTGTACGCTGATCCCGCGGGATGTCTGCACTTTAGGATCGTTAGTTTCCATTGCTGGGAACGGCTTGTGCGGAGAGAGCAGCCCAAGACCCCAGACCCGGCTTTCACGGTCAACTCTTCAGGCTACCCCTTTAGGACCGCCAGCTGCGTACATTCTGGAAGAAGTAATTACGCTCAAAAGACAAAACAGTAGGACCACCTCGCATCTCCAGGTTGGGAGCAACCTGAAGACGACTTACTTCGTCTCCTGCATTTAGAAGACAGAAGTGAGGCTCAGAGGGGTCTGCAGAGAGCAAAGCCAGGGCAAGAAGCTAGGATGCTGGTGGGTTGCCTGCCCTCACAGCCTCGCCCGCCTCAGACAGGCACAGCCCCTCCCCGCCTGCCGCCAGGGTCACATGCTGGGCTTTGCTCTGAGGCCATAAGCCAAGTCATCTCAGGGAAGAGTCTGGAGAACCAAGCACATTTTCAAACATAAGACGAGGAAAAATCGATCGCAGATTCTTCCAGGACGGACCTGCTTCCACGTGTTCCAAGCCGGGAGCGGTAACCCTCAGTGACGCTGAGCGAGAGCGTGGCCGCAAATGCCACAGCCCCGCAGTGACAGGTTGGTTCCCTTTCTGCTGTTAGGACTCCTCCTCCAAGGAGGCTCCTGGCTATTCTGGGTAGAGATAAATGACCCAATAGGGAATCTACTCTCTATATGTGTGTTTTCGATGAACAAGTCATGGGGCCTTGATTATTTTAATAAATAGAACCTTGAACAGTGCTGGCTTATAGCACAGCAGAAGGAAAAAGGCCACTCAGGGTTCCGGGGCCTCGGGCGAGAATGTGCATTTCTAGCGTGGAACCCCAGGCCACGCGGTTTGATCATTCGTGTCTGCCCTGGTCTTCGCGTGTCTAAGCGAAAGCCCTGAGAAAGGGGGACGTGATTTACCAGCAGGGACCTGGCGCTGCCCCTAGTCTGCCTCCTTGGCTGGACCCCCGTTTATTTACCCTCTGCTTGGGTGATGGGCTAGGTCCCTGAACTGGCGCCAACCTCCGTGGCTGCGCCCAGGAGCACCGTGTGACCAAGAAGCCCTGTTAGAACAGCGATGCGGAGCAGCCGCGGGGGCCGTGCAGGGAGCCACCTCCTGCCGCATCCGTCCGTGCTGGAGCCGCTCCGCCGGGTGCACCCTCTGGCCCCCACGGACAGGGTGGCAGGCGGAGACAGGACAGTGCATCTGTGAGCATGCACTGTTGGGACAGAGGCTATTCTGAGACACGCATACCTTGGCCTTTTGCCCGGCTGAACATGAGCCGTCCTGCAGCCTCCCCTCGACTGCGGGAGGGAAGCCGGCCCCGGGTGGCATAGATGTTCCCGCCGTACATTTCCATAGCAGCCTGCAGACCCCCAACGCGCAGCCCTGGACTCTGGCGGTGACTGCACGCTTGCTCACATGTATTCCCCATCAGCCTCCGGGCCCCTGAGGCAGGCTCCGGGCGGGCTCGCTTATCCTCGCCTCTCCAGGGCCTCCCGGGATCATTAAATATTAGACAAGAGAACAAAGAGTCCGGAACAAGTGGATCTGAGTTTGCAGGACAGAAGGCAGTGCTGGCGCAGGAGAAGCTTATGTTGGGACATCGAGCAAAGCTGCTCCTGTCCCCGCCAGTGGCGCGGCTCCGGGGGACCCACGTTGCTCTACCCTCCACGTCTCAACGCACCTGCCTCTGGGAAGAGGAGCTGGCCCGGGCCGTACAGCCACGAGCATTGTCACGGGGGGGACACCTTTCTGCTTCAAACTTTCTGCTAGGCTCAGGCAGCAGCGGGCAAGGTCTGGAGGTATTTCAGGGCTGAGTCTCGTTCAGATCCCCTGGAATTATGCCCATAGTCAGGGTGACGCACAAGGAGAAATACAATAAGGCTCAAACCTTACCCCACAACGAGTACCAAGCACCACGCTCCCCTTGTATTCAGAGGAAAATGACGCCCTGTTAGGTTTCACACATCGGCTGATCCTGGAAGATCAAGAGGCCAACACTGCTACCGTCCCTCCCATCATTATGGAGTGGAAGGGACCTCGATGTATCAGAGGGAGACAGGGAGAACTTAGCTAGACAGCTTCCTGGGCCGATAGGATGTTCTTGTTATTTTATTTTTAAGTCAAGAAAACTTCAACACATATCCAGCGCACCGTCACCTGGTTAATCCTTCCGTGCCGTGGCTATCGGGGTAAAGCTCTTACTGGTGGACGTCTGGAGGGGAACGGAATTAAACGGGATGTGCAAGCCCAGGAAATCACATATTTCACCGTCACTGTGGAAGGCGGCGGAACACCCCCGCCCCCCACCCCATATGCTGCTTCCTCCTAAGGATTCTTTTGAGCTAAAGGCACTTGAAAAAGAACAGATATAAGAACACCTTTCTGACCTCCCCTTTTTCTTCCTGAAAGCAGGAGATAAAAGTCCCATGTGAAAGACGGCCTCCTTGTACCAGGAAAGACGGAATATTCTCACCATCCAGGACAAGAAGCTACCACGGGAGAATCCTACGCAAACAGACCTTGTTTTGATCATCTTTCCCTTCCTTTAACCTCCCCTAGATTTTACTTTCCCCGCGAACACTTCTCTTTGTCCAACCTCATGTAGGCATTTGGGGAGGTCTTCGTTTCCACAGGAAAGTTCCCATGTCACAGAAAACTTAAATTTGTGTGTTCCCTTGTGAGTTGCAGCCCACACCTGAGATGGGAGAGAAAAGGACCTTTTCCCTGTCACTAAAGAGGACACCTTCCTCCAGGAGAGAAGATTGCCGTGTGGTGCACGAAGACAGGGTGGGTCATGAGCACACGGCCAGGGAACAGAACTTCTCTCCTCTGCGATGTTCTCGGAAATAAGCATGTCAACAGGAACGTTAATCAATATGTTTATTTCACAGTTGTGTCTACACCGGAGCAGTGAGGAGATGAGCTCGGTCTGGTGTCCTCACGTGACAGAGTCACACTCTGCGGCAACCGTAGCTTTCTTAACTGTGTCAGATCAAAGCCACTCATCCTGTGTGTTTGACGAAAGCCGTTTTGCAAGACCTCCCAGGGCTGAAGTTCGTTCCTTTCCGGCGGGCAGTCCTGCGTTACGGAACGGGGCCTCTAGAGGGCACCCCACATCCAGAGCAGGTAGGCACCCCTGAAGCTCGCACTCTGAGCTTCTGTTTCCATTTTGAACTTGGAATTCAGGAAAGAGAGAGAGACACGGGAGACATCTTTTCTTCACATTGGAACACCCAATAACAGATAAAGAGGAAATTATGGTGTTAGGCATCACGGTTTTGCAGCCATCATTGTAATAATTTAAATAAATGCCAATGGATGCTAAAATCAGCGGCTGAAACTTGATGAAGAATGAGGCATTTACATAACTTCCCCCATACTTACTGAATACTAAAGGAACTACTGAAGAATGGCTTTATAATGGAGAATCTTGGCAGAGATCTCCTTCACCAAATAATAAAAATTAAAGTCACCTGTAATGAGAAAACTCCAAACTGACTATCTGACAGGATGCGTTAAAAAAAAAAAAAAAAAAATAGCTTCATGTCTATGGTATTTCTGCCAAAAAAAAATCACATAATCTGAATCTAATTATAAGGAAACATTGGACAGAAGTCCATTGAAAGACAGCCCGCTGATCCTGAGGCCTGTAATTTTCTGAGGTGTCAGGTCATGGACGGCAAGCCAAAACTTAGGGAGGTGTCCCAGGTTGACAGAGGCTAAAACCAGGAAAACAAAAGGCAATCTGTGCTCCTGAATTGGACCTTTTTCTTCTTCTAGAAAAGACATGGGCAGGACCATTGGGCCCAGCCTTGAGTGGCAGCCATAGAGTGTTAGTGCCCATTGGCTGGTTTCGACCTACAGGGGATCAGGGTGTGCCGCCCCCAAACATCTCAGGCTGACATAAGGGTTGGTTTTGAGCGGCAGGCAACGGAGAATCAACAAATACGGGAAGAGTTCTCTGCCCTCCCCTGACACACGGCAAAGCGTGACGTCAGCTTCCCTTTGAGGAAGTACCATAAACGCTGCCCCTCCCCCGGGCCGGGAGGGGCGGAGCGGCTCTTACCGCACACGTGAGTCAGCACAAACATGTAACTACATGTTCTCTCGCCTCAGTCTCCCCGGCCACTTCCTGCCGCTTCCCTACAGCTGACCATCTCTTTTCTGTGAACTCCCGTGCAAGTGAAAATATTAATAATTGTGTATTCCTTTCCTCCGGTTACTCAGTCTTTGCCGGTTAAATTAGCAAGCCCCTGACAAGGGACCTAAGAGGGTAGAAGCAAAGTTTTCCCCCCAGAAGATGGTTATCTTGGGGTTACACGGAGAGTGTTCTTGGTTGTAGGAAGTACACACCAACTCATCCAGGGCCGACTGACTTCCGAATGGCTCAGAAAAAAATCTCTGTATATTTCTTAGAAATCTGGGGTAAGTCTGAAATCAGTTTCAAATTTAAAAAGTATTTAAATACATATGAAACCTTGAAAATGAAACCTGACCTGACACTTAAATGACCTTAAGCTCAATGTAGCCGTCATTTCATAAAAATGAAATGAGCGTCCCGCCGCGTCGCAGAAGCTGAGACGCCGGCCAACGGGTCTCCGCCGAGGTGTGTGACGTTGGTGCCGGTCGAAACAAAGCAGAGGCGACCTGCTGGTTTCTCTGGCTCTCCTAAAAGAACGTGGAAGAAGCGCACTTGCATGAATCAAATGACGCGGGTGGTCGCTTCTAGCTCAAGGATTCCAGAGAATAAGATGAACTATTTCTGACGTAAGATTTAAAGCCCGGGTAGGAAAAGAACACACACCAAACACAACCCCTAAACTCTGGGTGCTTCGCTCTTGCTCTGCGGTGGCTGGCATTCCACCTGCCTGGGGACTCATCACGAGCACCCGAGCGCTGCCCTGACTTTGGAAGTGGGGGTCATTCACAACAGGAAAAAACGAAACAACACCCAGAAAGACGTTCTTCCCATTTACTTCAATAAATATCTCTTTAAAGCTTCTGTGTGTAAGGCCGACAGCTTTCAAAATCAACCAAGTCTGTGTCCTCAGGATTTTGGATGAGAAGAGAAAGAAATGTGTGTAAAATGGGAGTTTTTCATTCTTTTTTTTTGTTGTTGTTACACCAGTTCAATACCATGATTAGACTCACCGCCCTGGAAGTACAGCGGTCCCTCTCTATGTCACGGTTCACTTATCGCGGCCTCACTGCATCACGGGGTTTTTAAAAATATTATATTTAATTATTTATAGCAGATTTTTCGCTCTGTCGTGGGATTTTGCGGTACTGTATACGTACGTTGTTAAAGTGACGTAGGGTTAAGAGTGTAGAATAAATGTAAGGTTCCTGCTTCACGGGGGATGGGGGGGTCTGGAACATAATACCCGCGATAAGTGAGGGATCACTGTAACTGAAGCTGTGGAAGGAGAAGTTTCTCTAAGCTTGAATGAATAAATGCACACGTGAAAACGTCACTAAGATGACAGGCAATGACAATTTTAAACAAGGAGTAAAAGGAAGTGTTTTGTTATGTTTTAAAAAATAGATTACAGAAAAGAACTAAAGCGTGTGGATAATAGACCTATTTCTAGGTGAGCATAAATATTTGGTTTCTCTTGGAGATCTGGTCTAGGAAAGAGTTCATTTTGGTTTTTTTATGAATTGCAGGAAAGAAACAGTGAACAATGACAAGAACATTTTAAAAGCCTCTTTAAACCAAAATGCTAAATCAAAAGAAACGAATTATAAGGAAAATACACCTGCTTATAGGAATAGGCTGAAAAGTAATACCTGACCTTCATTGGAAAGAACTGTATTCATAGAAAACAAAGCAAAACACACGCATCTGGTACTACAGCCTAAGCTTTCTGTTAAGCGTGGCTTCTTAGGCACTGTTTGAGACCCTCCTCCCAGCACTCCCAAAATGAAAAAGCAAAACTAAACGGGACTGGATTGTATCCTCCAGCAGACACGTAAGGAACACCTACCTAGTACACGTCAAATGTGCTCACTGCGGGTACCTCACGTCCACATGGGATCGACACTCCGGGGCGTCTGAAAAACGCCTCTGAACAGACGGAGAGCGGGTTTGCTGTCAAGGTCATTATTAAACGCGGCTCAGAAGGTCTAGCAAGGGCCACCTACCCTGACCAAGAAGAGTAACTGTCTTAAGGGAATTAAACATTCGGTACGTTTGTTTGGAAGTTCTAAGTAGGTTCAAAGACAGTGTTCACAGAATCATGGAATGGGATTCGAGAACAGCCCCTCCTCTCACAAGTGCCTCTGGTCTGCGCTGCGACCCTAATGAGTCACGTCCTAAATGACACATACGCTTGGGGGGGGCGGGGTGTATGGAAGTGTTCAAAATAAAGCTGCAGAAGAAGGGGGAGAATTAAGAAAGAGATGGTCTTTAACGTGGGAAACTTCCAAAGAGATCTCTTGTAAAGGATGTAGCGCCTGGCTAAAAATGCAACATTGTAAAAAAAATTAAGAGGAAGTTTATGAAACTTTAAAACCAACCAGACAAAAAAAAAAAAAACTTGAGAGGCCTGAGGCAAGATGGCGGGGGCCCGTGGGCACACTGGCCAGGGCCAGAGGGAAGAGAGGGGCAGTTTAGGCCACAGAAGCGAACACAGGAGGCGGGCGTCCAGGGGAAGGGCGGCCCGGGGGCGCGGCTGCAGCCAGGAAAGCCCAGGGGGGTTGCACCGTAGGGTCTTGAGCTCACAGCCCCGTCAGTAAGGCTCGTTGTGACGCTGAGAGCGATTCTCATTGGAAGGTAAGAGAAGTCAGGCGTGGGGCCCATGGGCGGAGAAACAAGGACACCCCAAGTCCCTGCCGTGAGTGGGGGTTCGGGGACTGGAGGACGAAGTGGTGACCGGGCACCACTGATTAAAGATTTCAACCCAAGACAAGCCGAGCGTGGAGATAAGCTTGTGACGGAACTGACTTTCACCCCCAAACCCACCTCCAGCCGGGACCGGCCCGCGTCCAGCGGCCCAGGCTGGAGAAGGAAGTCCCGTTGAACAGACGACGGGTCACGCCGACCCAAACCGCCGCGTCCCCGAGGGGAAGTGTCCCTTTGACACCCTCAGATGAGAAAGGACACTGAGGAAGCCTGGTCTTGAGGAGGTGACAGCAGAGCAGGGACTTGCCAGGGCAGCCCCCGGAGCTGCCGGGTGACGCACCTGCCCCAGGACGGCAGGGAAGGCTGGGTGGGAACGCTCTCCACCTGCCGAGCGGGGAGCTGGCACGTGGGCTGTAGACACCCGGGGGCCCGCTCCTCAATGACACAGCTGCACCGCGGGGCCCGTGGGGCCCAGGTAACCGTGTCCCCTCCCAGAAACCGCCGTCACAGGCCGGACTCTCACCTGCCAGCACCGGGGGGGCCTCTGGCATTTCTTTGGCGAGTGCGTTGAAACATCGCGGCCACTTCAAACGGGCTCCTTTGCTGCCCCCGAATGGACACATGAGCTAAAGGAACACCTTCGTGCTTTGGTCTCACCCGACAGCGACACCAGCCACCCCTGACGGGCTCAGCAGTGGCTTTTTCGGGACAGCTGCAGGAGGGGTTGTACAAGGCAGGCGCTGCAGAAGGACAGATCCCCTCTGCACAACCTGAAATTCAGAAGCGGGCTCTCCTCCTAAGCCCAGGGTTTCTCAAAACCTGCGGGCAGGGTCGTCAGCAGCTTTATTTAGACCCAGCTTCTCAGAACAGTACTTGGTTAGAACTTGCCAGCCTGAGGGGGTTTCCACCCTTCTGAGCGCGGGTCTCACCCCCCCCCACAGCTCTGGCTGGGGGCAGTGGAGGGGCCCCAGGCTCCTGCAGACACGGAGGGACCTGGGCCCCCCAGCCAGCTGCTGATGAGGAGACGTCCTTTCCCCGGGACAGCACAGCCTCCTTCCGTGGGGACTCTGGCTGCCACCCACTGTGTGATTCGGTGACAGGCAGTGACTGCCAGCCGACAGGCAGCGTGGCTGTCCCTTCCCTGACTGATTTTTGCTTTTCTTTCTACCGCCTTAGAGGGCTTTTCCGTCCTTTCTGCCCAGCAGGTGTCTGGAGCCCCAGCCCAGCTCGCCACTTCGGGGCCTCGGTCGGGTTCTGCTCAGAGAGCGAACAAAACCCAGCTGGAAAGGCAAGGATCCTGGGTGGGACTCAGCCCGGGGGGGGGGGGGGTGTCCCAGAGGGAAACGCTCTCTGGGTTTGCTAAGCGACACGGAGAGCAAAGGTCACTTTTTGGTACGAGACTCTGAACGTCAGTAAAAGTGGAAATGCGTGTCGGGGAGCAGTGTGGGAGTTGAAGGTCAAGGGGGAATTTGGTGGCCGCAGGAGCCCTGTTATTTATGAATGGACCCTCCGCCACATCAGTGGGTGCTTCTGACAAGCCCGGAGGAGTGGGGGCTGGCAAGAGAGGGAGTTTTGGGGTGTGAGGAAAGTCCAGAAAACGTGCTAAGCAAACGTTCCACAGAAGGAAACAGCCGGGGAGCCCAACTGTCTGGTGCTGCGGGGACCACAGGAGGGCCGACCGCGGAAACCACAGGAGGGCCATGCGCCCGGGAGGCTGGTCACTGGCCGCCCCCGAGGCCCCGGGGCTCCAGGGCGGTACCTCTGGCTCGCAGGCATCCTGCTGTGTCTCCCGTGTTTACAGTCAGTTTCTAAGCACTCCCCCACATGCTCCAGAAAACTAAACAAAGAACAACAGTCCTTCTAAAAGGAGGGATTACGGCTCTTCCCTGCGAAGCGTGGTTTTGGCCTCAGGTGAATTGAGAGCTGGGTGGTTTACAAGACTTTTCCAGATGTGCCTGTCATGGCTCCGGGTGACACATCTGTCTCCCGCTGCCCCGCCCTCCCTGTGTCCTCTGGGAAACAGGCCAGGACCCAGCATCACAGGGTCTGGATTCTAGACGTGCCGCTGCTGCTAATGCGCTGGGCGCTGGGCTGGTGCTTCGCTCATTCCCTGTCCAGGGGTGAATGTCGCCATGTGTCTGGCCAATGGCCGGGCACGGTCACCGGGACCCCGCCTGTGCCTTAAGAAAAAGAATGACCCTAGATCACCTCGGGGTTGAAATGACCCCATTTTTAGAATTGATATAAAAATGTACATCCTCTGATATGAAATATAGACTTACTCTGTACTTATCCAAGCATTGGGCCATGTATTTTCCAGTTAAGAGCCTACATTATTATTTTCTCTAGTGGGTATTTTTACCCTGTAGGAGCACGTCCGTGTTAACAAGCACACATCAGGTAAGATAAAGAGAAAAAGCTAATGCTGTTTTCATTCTTCCCTCAGTCCTCCCTTGCTGTGATAATTACTATCCATCCCAGCATTTCACAGTTTTCTCTCTGCTCATACGCATGTAAGTGTATGTTATACATTTCTTTTCTTCCTTTTTAAAAAAATAAAAATATAGTACATATTGCTCTGCTATTGTTGATCTGGCATTTTTCTAAATTATTCCAGGTTCAGACATACGGTTCTAACCAATGATTTTTAAATGGTCAAACAATATTTGAAAACTATGAATGGACCAAATTAATTCAATCACTTTCCTCTGATGGAATATCAAGTTTTTTCTAAAGATCAATACTGTAGTAGAAATATTTGTCCAGATGTATTCTCATCTGCTGGTACTTTATTTACACAGAATAGATTTACCACAACTAGATTGTCATGCCAAAAGGTGTGACCAGTTAAACTTTTAATAATGCTTCGGGGTTACCCTTGCAGGTTCAGCTCAATATGGGGGTGGCAGGTCGCACACATACAGCAAGTCCTCACTGAAGGTCGTTGCTAGGTTCTGTGACCTGAGGCGAAACTGCGAATAACGACGCCCGTTTTACCAGAGGCTAAAGGACATACAGCAGATTAGGTTCCTTCGGTCTCATCAGTGTCGTCACAGAAGAGCGTCACGCTTGGCCCTGGAGCAAAGCAGCCGCCTTGCAGGTGAAACCGGGCTCCGCTTCCCCGCCGGCTCAGCCCCCACTGCCAGGACCCGCGCCGTGGGCCGCTCACTGCGGTCAGCCCTCCTCCCACAGGGCGCCTAGCCGCTCAGCTGAGGACACGCAGCGCCATCGGGAGTAGCCAAGGACCACGTGCCGCAGGTCACTTCTCCGTGTAGCTCAGCGCCTGCTCCAAAGTAGCCCCAAGTGTGAGAAAGGCTTTCCAGGCTGGGAAAATAGTAAACTCATCTAAGTCTGGCTGTGACTGGCAGCCCCCATCCCCAGGGATCCTATTCAGCATTTGTAACAATGACGGTCTAGAGGGGTCTCTGTTTTGTTGCCATAGCATTCACCTTTCCCTTCCTGTCTGTCTTTAAAATAAAGTGCAATACACTGCAGAATAAAACAAAAATTTTTCCAAAGGCAAATGACCCACGTGCTTTGAATTTTCATATAATTTTTATTCTGCTTTGTAATGTGCTAGTATTTTCTGCAACAATTGAAAACACCAATATGGCACTAGGAAGAAGAAGCGGAACCTACTCAGAACGATGGACAGAATTGCGTTTGGAAAGCCGGTGTCTCCCATTAGAAATAGTTCCTACATGTGACGTGGGAAAAAGGACTCTCTAGTCCAGCTGCCTTGGAAAGGGAGGGTCCGTGTGAATAAAGTAATTACAATTCTAACAAAGCACCGCATTCAAAATATAAACTGTTCACAAGACTACGACATCAATATATAAATTAGCGAATAACATAAATGAGTAGAAGTGAGGAATAAGAATGTATTTCCAATGAATGCTGGACACAGCCTGCCCCCGTGCTAAAGCAAACCTGTATCAGAACAGAGACGCACATCGTATTTGAAACAGAACTCTACCAGAGATGAAAACAATCAATTTGCTGAGGGTATGAAATTTAAGTCTCCCATTTATATGAAGAAATGAAAGAGAAAGATCCAATCCAAAACCAGAATGGATTTCCCAAACCTGAGTCCCTGCGTTTTCCTGTTACTTCCTCACTGTGTTTATGTGACCATCGGCCAGAGCAGCAGGAAGAGAGCCGTGAATTTCTTTCCACATTGCTGTGAAAACCGAATCTGCGAATGCCTCACCTCTCATCATCCCCGCTGGCTCTGATTAGAAGCGATAGCTGCAGGTCTGCTGCAGATGCCTTCTCGGGTGTTCTGTGTCAGAGAGGCCTCAGAAGACGGGAAGCCTGAGGGTCCACCTCACGGGCCGTGCTTGCATGGAGAGGCCTTTTCCAAGTGCGCGTTATAGAGTCCAGCTGGAAACACAAGGTTTCCAAAAGCCCCTTGTCCTAAAGCTGCTGATGTAGCCCTCCACACAAGTTCATTTTGTCTGCCAGGGAACGCACGCACACGGCGCTAGTTTCTTACTTGGGAAAGAGAGCGGACTTTTTTAGAATGTTGCCCAGAACCCAAGATGACGCCGATGCTCATCCGTTTGGAGAAATATAATTTCTGAAAAACGGACCGATGTGTTTCATGGATTGTAGTGTTGAAACTATTTAAAGCATGGCTAAATGTTAGTAAAATTTGTGAGGAAAGAGCTAAGATTTCTAACGCTCTGGAAGCCATTAAAAGTCCTTACTCATCACTTCAAACCCGAGTTCTCTCCTCCGCGACAGAACAGTACGAACGGGCAGAAATCATCCGTCTCTGTGAGCGACGCCATGAACTTCTCGGCCGCGTGCAAAGCAACCACGGAAATGCCCTTTATCCTGCCTTCCCAGGGGAGTCTAATTTAGGGTCAGGCGAGAAGAAGGCTTAAAACAAAGAGGCCAGACGCATTGTCAAAGTGCCGATGGTACCACGAAAGAGATCATTTAAGCTCTCGCGGGCCACGTCCACGGTCTTTTCCAACAGAAACATCTGCCCATCACCCCATAAACATCCCTACACCTCTCTCCCCTTTATGAGCAAAAAGGGGAGCTTTAAGGGACGTTTAATAGCCGGCAGCTGTTTGGCTGCTAAATACTGCATCTGGAGAGGCGTGTGCTATTCCCATGGAAAAAAAAAAACATTGTTCAATCTCCTTGAAGTACAGCAGGGTTTGGCATGAAGACAGCTGAGCGCTCTGACGACGGGGCAAGGCAGGGAGCCCCCAGCGCGATAGGGGGCTGGGGCGTGGCTCCCACAGGGCAGTGCAGAGCCGAGATTCCATGTGTTCACGTTTAGCACGTCAGTTTCACGTGGGTGAGTTCAACACCCAGGAAAAGGCGCGAGCATGAGAGGTTCACAGTCGCTTTATTCTTCTGGGGCTGCCGCCACTCCGGGCTATAATACGTCGCCCCTCTTTCCCTTGATAGGTTATCACGACCGTTTTCTGAACACGTCATTCCCTCAAAAATGCATCTCTTGAGAGAAGGGTTAGGACTGGAAGGCATCGGCTTGAGACAAGTTACAATGCGAGCCGGCAGCAGAGGAGCCTTCCAACAAGGGTGACCCCAGGACCGTGACGTGCTGAGCGGGGCTACTTTTCAAACAACAGGCTTTGAGATTCCGCTAAGGGGGACTATAAAGCCTGAACGATACTGTGTTTCCTTTGATGACCCCCCACGGGGATCCACGTTGTCTCCTCTGCTCTTGACTTTTACTTTGAAAGGGAGCTTGGCGTGACCAACCTGATACCAATACGTAAAAACACTTCACGTGAGGGCCAGTTTTACCCCAGCAGGACCTAACCTGGGTTTGCCTGCCTCCCGCCCTTCTCTGTCCCCCCTTTCTTCTCTTTTATTCTGTCTTGTTTAAACTGGTAACATTTGCCCCACGCGGACCTCTGCTCCCAAAGGGAGATGAGACACAGTGGTTATTAGAAACCGTTCAACATTGGATGTTGTCCTGACGCTACTATAGCATCTGTAGTATCTTGGGGGTTGCCATGTCATTTGTTCATCCTCAGACTGCTCCTGTGACATACATTTATATTTTATTACATTTTCTAAAACTCTCTCTGAAATAGCGCGATGCTTCCTGCAGCCCTCCTGTGACAGCGAGCACACTGCCGTGTGCCAAGTCCTTTCCCTTGGGGCAGATGAAATCTTATCGGGGAGACGAGACTCACACCTGGTAAGACCAGTGCCTGATGAAACGCTCCATTTATACATCTACAGCTAAATCGCCTGTTACAGATACTGAATGTAACTTGTCGAGAGGCGGGGGGACACCGTTGGTCTTCCTCCGTGCCAGGTTTAAGTTCTGTTGCCAGATCAGCTCGTCATTCTCTGTTCAAAATTCTGAAGGGCCGCCTGCATGCACAGCCATGGTTCTCATGTTGGGAAGAACGTATGGGCCCTTTTGGTGAAAAGATGTTGTATAGACCAGACCCGCAGGCTATGAGAACCCTGGCTGGAGAAACACTAACTTAGGAACATGAGTCTTACTATTTTTTTGAATTATCTTTCACTTGAAAGAAGTTTGTTCTTAAAGACGGAAACACTGGCCTACCAGTAGGCTCTTAGCTCCTCCGTCTCTCATCAAGACGTGTTTGCATTACGTGCCGGACGTGGGAACCGCACGGAACAGCTCACCAGTCTCCACGCAACCCCCAACGTTCCTACACGTCCTGCCTTTGCCTGGAATACTCTTCGCTCCCCTTTTTCATCTTCCCCCCATTTTCTCTTTGCCAGAGATGAGGTCAAACAGTCCCTTCTTAGTGCGTCTCTTTCTGCTCGCCACAGGCATCTCACCGTCCGTGACTTCCCAGGGTGGTTACTGGCACCTCTTGGATGAGGCAAAACACACGGGGTCTGTCACGCTGGAGCGTGCGTGCGTTTCTCAGTGGCGAGTGGCCAGAACATAGGGCCCCTGTCTGAGTCACCGCTGCCAGCAGCTAGGACAGTATCTTGCACATAAAACGTGATAAATAAGCCAAAGAAATAACTATGTGGGTCAGTGAAAGCAGAAGGCTTGAGAAAAGCTGTAAAACGTTGATAGAATGTGGGAGATGGCTGAGGAAGGGCTGTTTATTTATTGATTTATTTTTGTAAGGGACTTAGTGAGTTTCTCATCCAGTACTCGAGCTAAGCATTAAATAAGTCGGGAGAGAAGACAGGGCCACCTCTCCCCTTCCTACAGTGAAACAGGGTCGTGTCCTAAGAGGAAACTTGTGCTATGCAAGAGCAGCGATCTTAAGGGCCAAACGTGCCGAGGAACATTTACCAAGTACTTTAAAAATAAAATAACCTCCGTAGCCCACCCGAGTTCTTGCCCCGCGGATAGCGATGGAAGACAAGCTCCAACGGTCCAAACCGTTATCCACAAACTCTTCCTTCCTCTCCGTGTGGTTCTATCAGCTGCGTTCTCCTCTGCCCCTCACAGACCCAGCCCCTCTGGGTGAGGCAGGACCCTCTCACGAGAACGTCCCTACTAGAGGCACACGGCCTCGAAAGAAAGCGCCGTCATTACCTCTCAGAGTCTTCCAGCCGGTCAGGGAACGCTGCCGGGGTCCCTTCGTGTTTCCCGTTTCTGTTTATGAGGCGCCCACATGGAATCTAAAAGAAAACATACACAGAAGACATGAGGCTCGGGCGCGTCTCTGGGGAGGATCGCCGAGTCCGTCACTGGGGGAGGAAGCCACCTGTTCAATACGTTTGCATCGGAAGCCATGTGTTTCTCGTCACACCCTGTTTTCAGGACTGCCCGTCACGGGGAGAGAGACCGCAGCCTCGCCGGCTGCCTGCTTTCAGCCGGAGGCGAGACGCCGCGTGTAAACACAGAGACTCAGGCTTTCAATGTAGGACGGGGCACGTGACAGGGAGAGACTGTCCAGGAGCGCGTGAAGGAAAGCAGGACGTTCCAGCGCACGGGTCACAAACTGTTAGCGCCGTCAGACTGACGTGCGTGTGACCCTGCAGCCCCCGGCCGGGCCGGGCCTGCTGGAGCGCCTGCGCCCCACGTCACCGTGCGCTTTTCTCGGGGCGCCGCTCGCTCCGGCTCTGTCTCCGGGAGGAGTCAGCGACTGTTCGTTTCCTTGACTGTCGGGATGAAAAGGCGACGGGTGACGTGACCATTAAACAAGGAGAGACTTTTAGAAACTGTTTAAGACAGAATTTTTTCACTTCCCATTTCTGATTGTCGCTGAAGCCCCAGGCGTGGCTCGAACATTACGCAGACATCACGGTACCTCGCGGGGCTCAGAGTGCAGAGCAGCACCTGAGGACTTGTGTTTGCTTTAAAAGCCAGTTCCTGCAAGCACTCGACGCATTTTCCGTGTGTCTGGAAACACTAACTGTCGTCCATGGAAAACGTAGGCCCTTCAGGTCTGTGGGGGACGAGAAGCCAGCTTGTTTTGAGTTTTATGAGCTTCTCGTTTAATTGTTACAACAACGCCCCCAGTTTGCTTGTTAACGTGCTCGGAGAAGGATCTGTTTCAACGACTGGCAAGCTTTCTGTCCCTAGCGTGGAAGGGGGACTTTTTCGTTTTGTTTTGTGTTCTGCCTGGGACAGCTGTTTCAATGGCGTCTGTCGCCACCCTGCGAGCCAGGGTCCAGGTGAAAGCAAGCGCTTCTCAGGGCTGTGGCAGGACCCGGGCCATCAGCCGCGACAGCCGTCCCCCGGCTCTGCACACCTGCACACGCGCCCAGCGCTGCCCGTGGCACGGAGACACGGCGCAGTTCCGCAAGTGGCCCGGCCACGCGGGCGTGTGCAGTGCAACGTGGCAAGAGGGGCTTGCAGTACATGCCCTGCTGTAGTTTTTTTAGACGAGGAGGCTTTTAAAATGTAATTCACTAATTCAGGAAAATAAACGTGTAATGTGGTGTTTGTTACTTGTCTTCAATGGCTTCATTATTCCTAAAATTCCTTTTTAAATCGTGCTGATTTCCCGGCAACCTGCAGGGACCGGGGAGTGTCGGAGGGTCCCAGAAGTCGAGACCCCGGAGAGTCCTCTGAGAGTCGGGACACCGTGGTTTTACAAACGAGGGAACAGGGCCACGGGGGCAGATGGTTTGGCTCATTCGTGGCTGATCCTGGAGTGGATGCCAAGACATTTGATGCCTGGCCCAGTATTTGTATTGCTGTTCAGTAACTGAACACCCTACAGACGACATTTCAAGTTGGAAGTAAGGTGAGCTCTGACTGTATACTAAAATATTTTAAAAGTTACATATATGATGTTTACATTTTAAATGAAGCCTCATAAGATACAGCTCTTAGGCAATGGCATTGTTTTATTTGAACTCAGGTGGTAAACATCCCCCAAAACAGCATGTAGAGAGAGAAGTTTCCAGACTTCGAATTTTATAGTTTAAGATTCACAGCTGGTACCTCTGAGGGACTGTGAACAGACAAGACGGGTATTCTCTCAAAGGTATTAGTTTACCAAACTTGGTATTTCCTTTATAAATAGCCTTTCATAGGTTGGAATTTTACACTTGTTATTATTCTATCCAGGAAGTCAAAGTATTAGCTAGTGCTGCTCAGATAAGTCAGCGTCCCAGGCATAATTATAACTTTCGATAGTTAATCTCTTTCCGCCAATACAGAGGTTTTCCAAGAGAACAGTAACAAAGAAGACAGCCAGAAAAAGACAGCAATTAAAGGGTTTTTCTTTCAAGTGGAGGCAAATAAAATCAAGCCAGCCCTGAGGACACGGGGCCTTTCTCCACACCAGTGACTCATTTCTTCTTCTTCTCTTTTTTAATATCAGAGGAATGAACAACTTCAGAAGTCTCCTGAGGCTGAGCAGACGTCGCACGCCTCTCTAAACTGTATCTCCTCCAAGTCCGAGTCAGGGCGACGGTAAAGCCTACGAGAAGGAATTCTCCGGCAGTTCTGGGTCTCAGCGGTTTTCACCGAGCAAACGCACACGCTCAGTCTGGACGGGAGGCACGGACTTCCCGGCCTGTTCTCGGCTGGCACGGGGCCAGGAGCACGGGCCGAGGACCTGCCTGCCCCTCGGACCAGGAGACGCTCGGCCTGAGCTCTGCGTCTGGTAGCACACGGCAGCCACCTCTGATGGCGGGCACTAATTCCTTATAAGACCAAATGGAAACATTTTCACCTTGGTAGACTTTTTAAGCATTTGAAACAGATTCTAAATGGGGTGACCAAGGTAGCCAAAGAACAGAG
The DNA here is from genome assembly GCF_987537825.1 of Furipterus horrens. Lineage (NCBI taxonomy): Eukaryota > Metazoa > Chordata > Mammalia > Chiroptera > Furipteridae > Furipterus > Furipterus horrens. Next base: position 2,159,390 of record NW_028327180.1, read on the forward strand.
TGGAGTTCTCGGAAAGCACGTTGTACTGAGCACGGGTCAGTAGAAAGATGGGGGGGGCGGAGTCCCTGAGCCCCAGACCACCTGTGCCCGGCAAGCTGAGCTCACGCTTCCTCCTGAAGGGCCCAAACCGTGACTCGCTGAGTTTTACTGCTGACCAGCGCGTCCGCCTGCTCTCTCCCCATTTCCGTCAGCTTTTGGGTAAAAGTCAACAGCTCTCCTTTCTCTCGTGCCTGCGGCATTTACCGGCAGGGACACCTGAGCGGCCATCACGTCACCCAGAAACGTTCACGGAGGGACGTGGTCGATGGGACGTGGAATCATTGTACGCTGTCATCGTTGCTACAGGGTGGAACTATAATACAACTGTGCTTTGCCCACAAAGCAGCTGTGAGTCACACATTGAGATCTCGCCTCTGAAATTACTTCTAGATTCTATGGCACATCCTTTTGAAAATGTTGGGAAAGACCTAAATTTTCATGTTAAAGCTGCGTAAGGAAGGCAAAGAAAGTAAAGTTCAGGCGTAGCAGCGGCTTACAACCATCGCGGGGTGAGAAGTAAGAGAGTGGGCTTCCTTTTCATGTTTGCAGGCATTTCACCCCATTTTCTCTGCGTCCACAGCTGCGGGGTGAGGCCGTGATGAAGGGCCTGGGAGCGAGACCGTTCTGCTTCTCCAGTGAACCCGACCTCCCTGGGCCTCCGCTTCCTCTTTGGTGACACGGGGGTAATAACATCACCTGCCTCATTAGGGCGGAACTGTGACCTAACTGTGGTCCGTACATTAAACATGCATGTAGAAGTCACACAGAAGAGCTGGGCACGCGGTGAGGACACCATGCATGTGAACGGGTGCCGTTTAAGTAGGGCCGTGGGACTCAGGGGGCGGGTTGGTATGGCTATGACTCCCGAGGCCCCTTTTGACTCTCAAGGTCTATGATTCTAAGATTCCAAGTAAAGAAACCAGCGTTGGCCTTCGAGGAATTTATCGTCCCGTTGAGGCAGCGGGATGCCCGCAGCCCCAAACCCGGGGCCTTCGTGGCCGCAGGCCCAGCACGCAGCCCGGCACCTGGCCCACGGGGAGCTTCTCCTATTTTAGGGGCAGACACAGGAAGGAAGGACTCCTAACTGTACAGAGAGAAGCTGTTAACATGGAGTTTAAGTGGTACTGACCGTTGAGTGTGAGGCTAACAGGACTTACCGAGGCCCGGCAGCTGGAACGCACACACCTATGTTCTTACGTGGACCCTTAGATTCAGGATATCTGAGGACCGAGGGGCGGCTTAGAAGTCAGACCTCTACACCCCCATACACCAATGCTCAGACACTGCTCGCAGAGAGATCACTCACATTGTTTTATTTTTGCCTTTTTTATATAAAACAAACAATCTGAAATCAGGAAGCCATCAAATTTTACTGAAAGCTGCCTTCTAATCCTGTTCTCCTGGGGGGAGACTAGTATAAACCACCTCACATTTCTGGGAACCGAAGGCTTCAGAAGTTAGAGCCCCCCCCCCCCCCCACCTGGCTCGCAGCCTCCTCAGAACGAGAGGAAACACACTTCTTTGTTGGCATCCCTTGGTTACCCTCTTCCTCCTCCTCGGCCCCTCCTCTGTCTCCTGCGTCTAAGGCTTTCTTCCTGCTGAAGGAGCAGCTGTGGCTTTCTGTTTAACGTCACCAAGAGATGGCCCAGAGCCTTGGATGACTTTCAGTGCATCAGGGAAGGTCCCCCGCCGTTTGAGCAGAAGTTTATACAAGCCGCAGGTCCACAGTCACCTGACTTGACAAGATAAACCTACTTTTGGACGTAAACCAAGTTCTATGAGCATTTCTCCATGTGTGGTGACAGCTTTTAATACACTTGGATTGCTAACGTCAGGTTCAAGGACTGGGGTGCATCACCCACCAAAAATAGGTTTTTCAGACCTTGAGGCTGTCACATTAAAAGTTGCCAAAGAATTCGTTTGGCCCGTGTATGTTTGTCATGTTGGCCAAGGCTGCGCCGCGGCATTGGAATGTGTCAAAACACGCATGTAACTGAAGGCAGGAATAGCTTGACTTAAGATGGCAGGAGCCTGAGCCTGACAAGTGTGTGGTTTAGAAAATGCGCTTCCCTCTGGGGCACACACGTTTGGAACTCAATACTCATCTAGAAGCTCTGCTTCAGTCCAGGGTCCGCCTTTGCTAAGTTCAAAAGCAAATGTCTACCAGGCTTCAGGCACTGAGGACGCAACGCGTTAGGTAAGTACTAACCCGTGATGAAAACGATCATCCTTATATCTACCTAGAATACATAACAAGTACCTTGGAAGGCAATAAGATGCAAAACATGTGCTCACACATATATAAAGGCACTTCTAATGATTTTTTTAGAAATGGCGTTTTGGCTTGTAAACACAGAAGGGGCTTTTTTAGGGATCACCTACAAGTAGTCGGTGGATCAAAAAAGGGTTAAAACTGGGGTCATGAGAATCATACATTAGCGCCATGTTAACTCATTGTAACTGAAAAGCCAGCGATGCCCCTCTGTGGCCAGGCCCTCCTTCTCGGCAGGGACACACTGATGGCGGTGTGTGTGGCCGCTCTGGCCACAGCGACGCCTCTGTGAGTCCTGGCCTCAGCTTCTTGGCAAGGAAATTTGACCTTGAAGACATTTACAAAGCTGCCTGACAACAGCAGGCTTTTACATCTTCACGCTATTTTTCCAGACCTTTACGTTTGCCTCACACACAGCCAGTCTGACTTAGCAACTCACCTTGATTACTCAGACTAGGTTGGATACAAGCCAGTTATTCATCGTCTTCTTTCTTTTTCTTTTTTTTTCTTTTGATACTCATGCATCATCATCAGCTTATATAAATGTCACTGAAATTATATAACTGCCCCCCAAAAGTGAGAGGATCATAACAGTCTGGGGGAACAAACAAGGCTGACTCTTGGGAAACATACCCCTTGGCTCTTGGAGACAGAACTGAGAGCGTGTCTGGGCTGCGCACACCCGCCCTGCGTGCCCATCCGCGGGCGGCCCCACGACAGCAGGCTCCGCGCACGCCGGGCCGGGTAAGCGGAGGCACGGAGAGGGCAGCCATCTCTGTCCGGAGCAGGAAGGGCCCGCGGAGTCAGAATCTCACCTAAATCGGTGCCACCTGCGGTGACTAAGTGACCGCACGTCTTACCTGAAGCCTCTAACATTCGAGTCAAAATGAACCAAAGTGAACAAGCCGCGATGTGCTTTAAAAATAGATTCCTATCGCCTCTCAGCCGCTCTCGGGAGCTTACTGTTCGTCGCCTCTGGTCCCTCCCAAGGCGTGAGCCGAGTGGTGGCCAAAAGGCAGCTGACAAAGCAGGACTGTTCTCAGACCCTCGCTATCATCAATCAGAGAGAAAAGCGAAGGAAAAACCCACTCAGTTAGAAGCCAGCCTTCTTTGTGTTTCTTTTTCTGGTCCTAATTCCTGAACTAACTAGATGTGTGACCTTAAGCACACCGGTTATTTTCTCTGGATTTCCGTCATCTTCTGAAGAAGGAAGGCCTTGAATTTTAAGCTGCTGTGACTCACGGCCAAATAGTTACTGTGAGCACTGGGGACAGCGACCAGGATCAATGTTGGGTTACTACGTAGGCGGGAGGCTGCCACGGTGCTATGGTCCTACATGTTTGTCCCTACAGCACAGTGAAGTGACTCGGACAATAAAAAAAGAGCCCATTGGTGATAGAAAGGGTCACACGGAGTTTCCTTTATGCTTAACTGTCAGTAACGTCTGCTGAAAAGAAACAGCTCCGGCCCCTTGGTAGGTTCCTGCCAATGCTCGCGGCCTGGTGAGCATGCCACTCGCTCTCACGGGGACCGCTGTGTCGCACGCTGACCGGGCTGCCCCTCCCCACCCCGGACACCTGCACCTGCTCTCCACGTGTGTGCTCAGAGCTCCTGCTGAGTCATCTCCCCCCCGCCACCCCCACAACGCACACACCTCCGTGGCTCTCGATAACAGAGACCGAGGTCCTTACGGGAGCCGGCGCGCGGGCTCTGCACCTCTGACACCAGTCCCCGTCGGGTGACAGAGGCGGTGCTTCGGCGCTGGGTGGGGACTCTTCCAGTTTTGCAAGATGCTTAAAGCCATCAGCGCCCAATCGTTATGTCAACGGAAAATGCTCCCCTCCCCGCGGACCCAGAAGCACTACCCCCCCCACCCCGTCCAGCCGCTTTGCTGCCGCACGTGGGCCTTTGAGTCCGTTCCCTGCAGGCGCCACGCTGCCTCCTGCCGTCATCCTTCAGGCTGCTGTCCCTGCTCCCGGGACTGCTCTTCCCCGCAAAATACATCTTCCCTGACGGCCCGTGGGGCACGGCGCCACGTCCACCCCTGTGGCCACTGCAGCTCCCCTTCACAGCGGCATCAGCGCTGAGATTTCACGAGTTCGGCGGGGGTGCTGTTCTTCTTCACTGGCCTGTAGTTCTGTGCTTTTGTGTGTGTGTTTTTATTCTCACTCAAGGATTTGAGTGAGAGAGAGAGAGAGAGAGAAACAGCAATCGGTTCCCTCCCATACACCCCCCCCCCCCAGCGGGGTATCAAACCCACGCCTTTTGGGTTATGGGATGACACTCCAGCCAACTGAGCTCCCCAGCCACGGTGATTTTACAGGCTTTGTTTACAGCTGGTTGCCCGGTACCTCGGGCTGGGCCTGTGTTAAGCCAAATGCCCCGCCAACATTGAATAAATGGCCTGGAGACTGTGAATTGGGCCAGCCCTTATTTGCACTGTAACCCTTCTTCTACAAAATCTTAAGTATGAGTTTCTAATCACACCTTAGTTTAGTCTCAATCACTCTGTATGCCAGTTTATATGTTCAAGAAGCTTTATTCCTGGAGCTCCCTGTTACAGTTCTTGTATCTCCAAAATCGGTTGTTTAAATAAAAGGAAAAGGAATCCTCTTAGTCTAGAAACAGGGCATACCAAGCGTATTAGGAAAAAGCAACCTACATGTCTAAGTACAAAGCTGAGACTCCACACGATGTTTCAGACCATTTCTATGTAATATTAGGCAAATGCTCAAGGGTTTTTTTAGAATACAATGTCCTTGAAGAACGAAGCATGCGTTCTAAGTTTTCCTTCGTTTATTTCCTCTAGCAAATAAGATTCCTGTCTCTAGCAGGGACATGAGGCCCCTGAAGCGCAGGTGGAAGAACCTGAAGGAGGGGGACCCCCACCCCTCTCTCACGGCTAGTCCTGGCTCAAGGCACGTTGAGATGAAGACAGAGATTTCTGGCTCCATGGTGTTCGGCTAAAACCAAAAGAAAGAAACAGCCCGCAGAACTGCTGTTGGTTTTTAATTTTCTTTTTCCATTTCGTACTTCTGAGAAAGGTGTCAAATCAGGGGACTTTTAGCATCGATTTCCTTCTGAGAAGTCATTTTGTTCTACAGCGATTAAGTAAAATTCTTCGCCATTGATGGCTCAGTCACACCGGGGCCCCTGCGCTGTTTCTGTACGAAAAACTGACCCGTGGGGACTGAAGTGAGACCAGGTCCTGAGCCAGGGCCAGGAGGCCACGGTTCTGCCACCAAGGCCGCCACTAAGCTTGCTTGTCCCTGGATGCCATCACCCCCGTGAAGTGAGAAGAGACTGCGCAGCGTAATGGCTAAGGGCCCGTCCAGTTAGGCGCTGAGACCCTGGTCACCCTGGGGTTACGGACACTGCACTATGGCACGTGACACGTGTGTCTGAGAGCTACTGAAATACGACCAATGGCCCATTCTTTCCCTAGAGGATCGTGTCCTTAGAATGGTCCCTCATTCTGCAGCAGGACACGCATGCGCTTGCTCTGGGTCTTTGTGTAGCTCTATTTGGGGACCTGTTCTAGCACTGGAGGTGTCTACTGAAGAACTTCATTGGGGTCCCCCAAAGTATAAATTCACCTGGCTCAGCACAAGCACCGGGGAGATCACGGGATTGAGAGTCAAAAATGTGGGTCTCAGTCCGTCTCCGACTCTCAACAAGCTTCGTGACTTTTGGCAAACCATTGAAACGATCTGTGAAGTCCGGATAATACTCCGTCTTCCAAGGGAAGACAGAAAGGGTATAAGGCAGCACTCAGAGACCCCTTTAACTCACCGGTGCTACAAGGAGAGTGGCCTAGAGCGGCCTGCCCAGTGGTAAGCGCCCCATAAATGTGGTGGAATGTGAACCTTCAACAGTCAAAGCCCAACGGAAAGCCTGTAGAGAAAAGGATTTTTGTGGGATATCAATGTTATCGTATATGTCGTTATTTATGGATGTTGGTTATTTTGCTGATAATCATGAAAATGTGAGATTTGGAACATGCTGCCTGTTTTACAGGAACACACTTCAGGGCAGAATATTCTGGCTTGTACCGAAATTTTAGCAATAGAAGCCAAGTTAGAGACTGGACTTTAAAAATAACAATAATGATAATAAATACACTGACATAAATATACGTGTCATAATGAGTCTTATTAAAATCTAGCAATTGTGAAAATCTAAATACCATCACTACATAGGAATTACCGTGGAACTTGGACATCTAGCTGTCAGTCCCCAGATTAATGGACATAGATACAAGGAACTATGCTTTCTCAGGATGACTCAGATGAAAATAAATGAAAGATGTTTAACTGTAGTGATAGTTAATAATGAGTGAACTCCACCCTGGGGGTAAATAAATGCTTTCTGCTGGTCATGAGAAGCTGGGATGAGACGTGGCCCACAGACACTGGATCTCAGATACCAAATCTGTCCTTCGGTTTTTGCATGGGAAACTCCAGATCCTCCCAACCCAATTTCATAGTCTCTGCCTCAGTCTTCTCTCAATGGTTCTGATTCTAGATTTGACCTTGTTCTCGCTTTTAAACAAACAACAGAACAATCTCTAATTAGACTTGATCTTCTGACACACATTCAGATACGATTAAATCTCAACATTGAACACTTTCAAGTGGAGACGCTTCCCACTCTTTTTCTTTTTTTCAATTGTAAATCACATTCAGTCATGTTGGTTCTGGCCCCGGATTTTATCTTCCTCTCTACAAGGAAAGTTCAGAAGAGAAGCACTTTCCCCTGTCACTTTAGCTGACCAACTTTTTCACTTCTGTAAATACTGACAGTTGTGTTGCCTTTTGGAGTTCAGGCCTGGACGCTGTCTTCCCAGAAGACGTGCGAACAGCTTCTCCAGATGAGGAGTTGGCGGGAAATGATGACACACCCTCTAAGCCTGAAGGGAACAGCACACGTGGCCGCCACTGAAGAGCCCCCCCCGGGGGGGGGGGTCCCCGGAAGTATGCACGCTGTCTGGATGTGCTGCATCCTATTTACCAATATTTATCAACATGGCTCACGTGGGAAGGCACTAGTCCACCATATTTGTAAAGTAGGACGTGATTTGGGGTTGTGGGAATGCCATTGCTTAATACACGCCATCTTGCAGAATTTATATGTCTCAGATTAGCAGAAGAATAGAACCATTAACTCTGGTTACTCGCCGTCCTCATCTGTGGACTGTGTACCACCCGCCCCCTTGCAGCTCTTTCTCCATCATCCAGGGGTTTGCGTCCTTACATCCACCACGGGGCCACCGTCAGGGCTGTGTGTGGCAGCCTGGACTAATTTTCACCCATATGTTGTTCTTATTGTAAAATCGTGGGGACAGTTCATCTTGGCAGTGTTTTCAAGTAAAATGAATTGTTTGCTCAGGCTATGTGCGGTTTCTGTAGAAAGGCTTGAGGACATGCGTGGGAACTATGTTCCCTTTATTCTAAGTCCCTCATCCCTCGTGGGAACGACAGCCGGCGGGTCCAGCCCGTCACCGCTCCCCACAGGTGGGAGGACACCTGCGAGGGACAGCCTTTCCTCCAGACAACCCCCCGTCTCCCTGTCCCGAGGAAGCAAGGCTCCGAGGCTGAGAGCAGAGCGCCGGAGAGCACAGGCTTCAGGCGCAGCTTGTAGAGGTGACAGTGAAGAAGGGCCCGCGCCCGCCTCCCCGGCAGCAGACATTCAGGCGACGAAGGACGCAGTGAGCCTCTCTGGCCCACCCGGCCCTCCACGTGCCCATGCCCGGGGGGGAGGGGCCCAACCCCGGGGCGCAGGGGCCAGCAGCCCTCGGACCCTGACCCACGAGGCCGGGGGGCTGTCCCCTGTCTCCTCTGCGCTGTCCCCCGGGTCCCTTCGGCACCTGTCTGCTTCGGGTTCCTTCCCCAGGAGGAAGTCAGCTTAAAACTCAATTTCTCGGGTTTCAACGCCATCATTTCTTCCTCATTCATACCTCATTTATCTCAAAACCGAGCCATGGTACTGAGGCTGCAAATCTCCGTGGGAGAGTGGCGCCGGAAGCCAGTGACGTACTGATCAAGATGTGGACGCCGTGGGGAGCAGAAAATAAGGGGGCAGGTTTCATCTTACTTGCTGGACTTCAGACCTATGTTACAATTCTGAGGTGGGCTGGTTTGTTTGCTTTAATTGCCTCAAAAAATTGAGGCGAGCATGCGGTCTGAAAACAGTGTGCCAACAGGGACCCACTCCCTGAAGGTTTGCTCTGGTCCCTCCCGTCGGGGCCCCATGCAGCCTTTCACCGTGGGGATGGGCCGGGCTGCGGGGACGGGCCGTGGGCATGAAACACGGGTGCCGGGGTGATGCCTGACGCCCCCGAGACCTGAGTCCCTCGGCATCCACAGCAGGAGACTGGCCGAGCCAGAAGGGAAGGTCCGGCTACCCGAAGGAAGCCCCCCACGTGCTCCGAGGCCCCTGCCCACTCTTGCCCACGGCTGCCTTTTCAGATGCCCCGCCCCCGAGGCCAGTCTGACAGCTTTCCCTTCGCACAGACCTAGGGGAGCTCACTGCCCAATGTCCTGCGGAAATCTGGGCTCTTGAAAAAGTCCAGTCCCGTTCGGTTTAGAAATACATTCTTTCAGGACGTTGGACACTTCGCGTGGACACGGGGACAGGGGGAAGGAGTCACACAGCTCCAGGGTCCCACCCGCCTCCAGCGAGTGCTCCGCTGGCCGAGCCCCGTGACGCCGAGAGAGCGGGGAAGTCATCCCTGTGACTCACACATGGTCAGCAGTTACAGAATCGCTCAAAACCATACATCATGCCATCAGCGGGTGAACAGTCACACAGTTAAACATGTCCTTGCAGATGCTTATTTATCTGACAGCACAAAGAGGCTAATTGGGAAAACCTACCAAAATGTCAAAGGAGAACGTGACCCATGCGTACATTTTACAGTATAAGTTCTATCACTCCCTCGGCACCCAGCATACATGAAACCATTCTGTAATTGCTGATATGACCAAACCCACAACCAACCACACATGCCATCGTACCCCGAGACCTTGAGGCATCCTAAGAAGACAGGGAGTTCCAGCCAGCCCCGGGGGGTACGCGACAGGAAAGGAAGGCCCCCCGGGCTCACTCACCATGCTCCTCACGGGAGGCCCCTCTCAGACAGAGGGACGCGTCCAACGGGGTCTGGGAGGGACGTAGAGAGGGCGCCCGTCGCTCTTTCAATCGAACAGCAACTCAGTGGTTTAAGTAGAAACACACAGTTTGAAAGGTTAAGCCACCCATACAGAGGGAAATCCCTGCTCAGCTGCCAGCTGCTTTCACACTCGCCCCTGAGCTACAGAGGCAGCCTACACACACAGGATTCACAGCGCGCGTGCAAATGCCACAGAGGATTCCCTCCCAGCCGCCCCACTGTAATGGAAACGCGAGACAATAACAGGCCCCCTCTCGGGGCGGCCGGGGCCACAGGAAAGCCACCTGCCGCTCAGTGGAAAAGTCCTCTCAGCCCGCGGGGCCCTGGCACACAGCCCTCGGGGCAGAGTCAGTACGATTTACTGGAAGGAGCCCAGAGGCCACGCACTCATTTCTAGGAATGCTCCTCTGCGTCGTCTTCCTAGTTCTTTCCCTGAGAGAATTCACACCCAGGTTAACATTTAGACGCTTGTCCTTTAAAGTTGTTCAGAAATGAGCCCACTGCCCTTCAGAAAGGAGGCGCTGGGCGTTTTCTTACTAAGAGGGGGACTCGCACGGGCAGCCTCTGCTGCCTCGCCGACATCGCAGGGTAGGAATGATGTGTGCGTTTCTTGTCGCACTAGGAAACAGTCTCTGTAATCGCGGCAGTGGGACCCTCCCCACGGCGGCAGGGAAATCAGCACCAGCTCAGGAAGGAGGTCGCGTCTGACGGCGTCTGCGCAGCACCCTTAATGGCTGCTTCTGCCACGGGTTTATACTGAGGTAGTCACTTCTCGGGCAGGCAGGCGAGGTTACGTTAACAGCAAACAGCACATTGGCGACACCCAGGAGCAGACGGGGTGGCCGAGCGTGGTCCCCTTCCGCCGTCACCGCCGCACACGCTGTCCTTCGGGAGCACAGCCCGGCTCCGTGAGGGAGCCCGGATCCGCTTTTCCAGACAGGCTGTGGGAAGTCAGCGACTCCCACGGGGAGCTCTGACGTCACCTTCCTGGTGACAAAATGCTGTCAACGTGTGCCCTGGGCGGGGCAGTCATGAGCACCTATTACACTTCTCTTCACCCAGTCTTGTAGGGCCAGAAATGTTTCAGAAGCAAAAGTTAATCCCTAGCACAAGGGAGCAGGCGCAGGCCGTCAACCCGAAAAACCAAAGCCCTGCATGGAGACGAGGCGGGGACCGTCTCCGGAGGCCGAGTGTTACCCGCATCTGATGCGGAGACGCCCGCCTTTCAAGTCTCCTACGTCTTCTGAACGTGTCCTTTAGGAAGCCTTCTGAATTAACAAGAAGATGACATTCACGCTCTCAGTTTCTTTCTGCGAGAGAAAAACCATGCTTCCCAGAGGATCCCGGCTGAGCGGTCGCCAAGGGCAGAGAGAAACCCGGCAGCCGGCAGCAGGGAGGGGGGACGCAGCGGTTCGCACGGGCTGGGGTCTTCAGGCCTAATTAATGTCGCCCTTTTCCTAATTTCTTCTGAGATTAGAGTATTGTACAAATGCACGATGTAATTGCTGTTGTTAAAACATCAGCGTGTCCCCACGATGGGCCTAAGGACCAGTCTTGTCCCCGGCCACCGCCCCTCGATTTGCCGACCGGTAAATGGAAGGGCGTGAACACAGCAGGGGACTGGGTCTCAGAGTCTGGTGAAGGCTGAGCAGGGAGATGGTTCCCGTTGAAACTCTGGGGGACGGTGACATTAGCCCGCGGAAAACGGAACGAGAGATCACGCAGATGTGGGAGAGGCGCAATCGGTAAAACGCAAGGACGGCGCTGGGTCTCCCCCCCACCCCCCGGCTGCGCTCTGCAGACACCGTCATGAAATACAGGCCCGCTGGTCTCCAGGGCCCCATACTCACTGCTCCCGGGGCACGTCCGAGCCGCGGGCCACCAACTGCAGGCGAACGCTGGCCCTCTGCCCACCAAATGGTTTTGACTGTTCACGAAAGAGCATTCTGTTGTGTGATTTACCTTCGGGGAAAAATAAGGAAATGAGTTGGAAAGAATTTTAATAAAACTGAAAGAGTACTGCCTAAAGCGATGGATCCAAAATTAATTTCACGTGGCCTGGGGGGTACCAGAGTGCCAGGGAAATAGGAAAAGGGGAGAACGTGAGTCCGGCCCAGGGGGACGAGGCCGCAGGCAGCTTTCCTCTGTCAGCTGGAAGCAGCAATGGAGAGGAGCAGAGGAGCCTCCCAGCCTCAGGACGGGGGAAGGGCGAGTCCAGCCCGTCCCTGGGAGGCACTGCTGTGCCCCTCAGAGACGAGACTCCCCAGGGAGCCTCACCGGCAGCCCAGGGAGACGGGTCACAGGCAGGCATGTCCCCGCTTCCCACCCCGCCCCCTCTCTGCCACAGATCGGCCCTCTCCGCCTGCCAACGCCCCAGACCCAGACCAGGGGGCGGCACGGGCTGCACGGAGACAGGAGTGTCAGCGTCCCAGTTGGGAAAGTGACTTTCAAGGGCTTCACCACCATCAGGCTGTCTACCAAATGTGGGGAAGCCGCCCTGGCAGTGTGTCCCGTTCAAGGGTGGTGGCCTCGGGAGGTGTTCAGGTTAGATTCTGTCTGCTGGGTGGGAGCTTTCTGAGGACTGGGGACATGGGATGGCCCCCCCAGAGTCGCTAAAGAGGGAGCCCCCAGCCTAGAGCCAACGCGGTCCTTGTTGTTCCCGTGGGAGACTCACACCAGAGAGGGTGTTTCCAGTACAGCCTCGGAACAACGCCCGTAATGTCACTCGGGGGACATGGCAGGCTGTGCCCGGAGCCTCGGCCAGATGGGTACGAAGCTCAAAAGGGGCACTGCCCCCCGCTTATGAGGCGTGAACCTCAGTGTGAGTGTGGGCTCCCTCCTCCCTTTAAAAATGGCTTTTTTAAAATCTCATATTCAAAGTCTCATAATAAGCAGGAGCGTAGCTGATTTCACTATTTGATGAACTCCCATCTGGATGAAAACTGACAGAGAAGGGAGAATTTGCCAGCTTTTTGCAAAACTGAATACACATTCATAAAGCTCTAGAGACAGTGATCCCCATGCCACAGTGGTTATATTTTATTTTGTTGTCCCTTTTTTTCCCTAATGAAATTTTCATTTTAAGGACTTGAGCAGTGCTGTGCAGATTTGCTGAGTTCTCCCTCATTACTGTGTGTGACAAGCACACATAGTTTTTTAAACTCTAGCGTGGATCACAAAGGGCTAAACAGCATATAATTTAAACCATTCAAACATCACGGTTCTGCGTTTTCCTAAGGACTGAAATGGACTTTTGTTCTAAAAAGCCTGCCCAAAGGAGGACTAACCAGGCAAATAGTGGGGAGGGAGGGAGAGCCTACGTCTCCTTTATGAAGAGGATGAAATGATGGGCTTACATCACAGATGAAGACAGATCAGAAATGCAGCTGTTTGGGACCGAAATCCAGTTACCGCCGGACGCCAGGCCTAAGGACGCGGAGACCTTCAGAACTTGGCCCCGGGAGAGGCTTCACCCTCTGACCTTCGCCCTCAATGCAGCTGTGTCCTTTCCTGCTCTCGGGGTGCGGGAATCTACGTTCTCGTCCAGACTCAGGAACCACTCCTGGCTTCCACATCAAATTCGCTTCCGATGATTTCTCTCTGGTAGGAATTACCACCCAAAGAGCATTCCCTTAGAAGCCAGGCCCTTGGGACCGAATTCTCGCCAGGCCAGGATTGAACTGTGTACATATTCTCCGCCCGCGAGGGAGCGGAGGGCAGGTGCTGGAAGCCCCCACATCCTATTTGAAGGGCTGTATGTCTTACAGCAGTTTCTTTGGTTCAAGATCTGAAACAGAAAAGTGACTTCTGATCTTAAGCTGTGACTTGCTCCCCCGCCCCCACCTTCTTGGAGCCTCCGTATAGCCAATGGCCTCATGGGATCTTCAGATGTCAGCCCCAGACCCACCGTGTGTGGGGCTCGTGCCCTGGGGAGCAGGCAGGAACTGTGAAGCCACCAAGGCAGTGACTGAAATGATGTGCTTATGGACGTTTTAAGGAAAAGTCATTAACTGTGCTGAAGCGGGGGAGGGGACCTCACTTTTTCATCCCGAGGGACTCAGAAGATTACATAACAAATGTAAAACTTAACCTCCAGCACTTTGAAACTCACAAAAATAATGTTGACGCTGTATTGGAAATCACTTTACACACCAAGGAGGAAAAGATGCTGAGATCCCTTTATAGGAGTTTGATCTCAGACCAACGCATTCCTCATCCAGTTCCGTTCACGCTAACGCACCACAAACCCAAGTCATTGGACCCCTGGGCTCCCGTGCCTTCACGTAAAAGTCACATCCAGGCCAAGGATATTAGAATTTGGTGTCGTCCCCAAACAGCCAACAGCACATTTCTGTTTCCATTTTGATTGGTTTTATGGTTTTTAAGATCCCTCGTACAGCTGAGAAAAGTATTTCACAAATATGACCCACGTTGTCCCACGGTGTGTCTACCCAACCCAAGGTTTGACCTTTTTCAGCGCTTCAGCCAAAATATCAAAGGCCTAGCAGCGTTGGACCGCCAGCACAGTTAACAAGTTACATTCCTGAGGGCCCGACCCGCTGCGGAGGGATAACCAGGGCCTGGGGAAGCCACGTCGCTCCTTGTCCTGTGAAAGCATTTGACTGCGAGGGAAGGTCTCTCACGGCCGAGAAAACGGTCTGTTTTACGAAGAGGCTACGTTTCCAGAGTGTCAGCAGTAGCCAAGGACCCGAAACGATTATTATTTTTACTCAATTTTTCAAATTACAAACGGCAAATGTAAGAGTTATGCAAAATGTAATAGTATAAAACTAAATTATAGGAAAAGAAAAAAATGGGCAGGTAAGTTCGGCTGTTAGCCTGTGATTGCCAAAGGTAACACCATTTCCAGAGAATCTGGTACGTTTCTGCAATCTTTTCCTCTATACGCACAATGACTGGTATCGTTCCTAGGTGTTCTAATTTGTTCCTGGGTCTGAAGTTCTTGGGTATCACTATTGGCAATAATATCTCTGATTGGGTAGAACTAAGAATACTTCTTGCAATGCAATAAGATATAGTATCTTCTTCAATCTACCAAAGTGGAGAGAGAGCATAAAAAAATAATGTCAAAAACTCAAGAGGCTTCTATGGTCATTCTCTCTGGCTTTTCAAATTGTGGACAAAGAAGCCATGAAATAGAAAGAATACACACATGTGGAGAGAGCCCACTGCTGAAATCAGGCCGGATTTGTCATTTCCGATCCTCTGTGAGGCCCCAGAAACGCTACAGACGTCATCTCCGTGCCGCTTCAGGTGGGGTCTTCGGACTGGCAGGAGCCTAGAGCCTCGGGACCACCCGGATGGGATGAATGGAAGTTTGCATTTGCCGAGGTCTCCAGGATGAGAGGGGCCCTCCTTCCCGAGCATTCAAGCTTGGGAAGCACTGCGTTCTCTCCTTCATTCTTCCCAGCCCCTAGTGATAAATGTCTTGCCCAGCTCCTATCCCCCCCGCCCCCAAGAGGAAAACGAAGCTTGGGGAGGCAGAGGTGATATTCAACGTGCTGGACGACTGCTGCAGCCCTGGCACCAGCCTGGAGGGGGAGGCCTGGGCAAGAGCGGGTTCATGTCCAAGGTCGGCCCTGCCGGCAGCCGAGGTGCCGGGGAGCAGCTACCCTCCTTCCGCCGGCCAGCGGCATGGCCAGGGCTCAGAAGGACGTGCTTCCCCCCCCCCACACACACACACCAAGCACCATGGCTGCTACTCAGAGAGTCCAGAAACTTCCCCGGTCCGCTCCCCCGATGCCGGCAGGGGAGCGCACTTTCAGTGGCCCGGAGGCCGTGTTTCCCCGGTTTGCAGACTGTGCACCTGCACGGCCGGCCTCTTCTCTGTCCCAGACGGGGGACCTCTGCTGGCACTGGGTCGGTGGCAGCAGCCTTTGTTTGACACGTTTAGTTCTAGTTTCATTTCTGTCGTTTGGCAAACATTAAGGGTCTCCAATTCTCTGCTCACAGTCCCGCCTCTGAGAAGCGAAAGGACTGAACAGGCCCCAGCCTCTGCTCCGCGACCCCGCTCCGGGCTCATTCTGAAGGCACGTCTCGAACTCCTGCCCAACGACGCCCTGCCCGCCCTGGCTCCTCACGCCCGTTGCCGCAAAGCCATGCTCGGCTGTCCCCAGAGAGAGGTGCGGGCCTTGTCCCAGCCCCCGGCACAGCCAGCGGGTCGCCAGCCCCCTCACTAGGACAGCTGCGTCCCGGGCTCCCGGAGGGCCGGGCTCCTCCTTTTTCTTTTTTAACAAGGAAGACTCTAGAAAAACCTCCCAAAGCCAGTCCTTCTGGGCATAAGTGGACGTAAAGAAGCCTCCCCGTGTGGAAACCACTCACTCTTCCATGCGGCGTCCTGTCTACACCCTCTCCCCGGCGTGTGGCCCACATCAGCCCTGACAATGTCCCCAGAGCAGAAGCCCGGATGAGAAAAGCAGCGAGGCGAGGCCTTGTGCCAGCAGAGCTCGCAATTAGCACGTAATTGTAATAGATACGTATGCCTTCCTCCGTCACGCCACGGGAAGCAATAGAACAGCGGTCCACCCGGAGGACATCGAGGGAGCACCAGCCACTGCAGGACAAGTGTGCCGGAGACTGAACCGCAGGGGCCTCTGTCCTGGGGAGCCTCTGGGGGACGGTGCCCTCAGGCCCTCAGCAGGAACTGGGGAGATCATTTGAGGGGAGCTCATATCTGGAGATGAGGCCACAGTGAGGATGAAGAGGAAGTAGCCCCTGATGTCATGGAGACAGGCCGGTGGGACCAGGGAAGTAACCCACGCACACGGTGGGTTGCCCGGGTCAGTGAGCGGCAGAGGCTCCGACGTGACCGTGACCGAGAGGCCCCGACGTGACCGAGAGGCGTGGCCACTTCAGAGCTCCGTGGGGAACCCGGGACCTGCCAGGTTCCAGTCAGCACTGCCCACCAGCCACCTTTTCAGGTGCTGGCAGGGCCCAGGGAGGAGCAGAAAGCTTGTGACAATGCCGAGCACGGCTGTGACTTCCACGTGTACCTACACGCAGACAGTGTTTATAAAGACACAATATGCACATAAACACATTTCCACAAAACTTGCAGAATGTGGACTCCTTGGTCTTGAATAGCAGACAAACTAATCTAAGACTTTTAATTAAAATTGGAGCATGAATTCCCTCAAGTTTAAGAGAAAAAAGGAAACTCAGATTTCAGTTCCTGTCTGGTAAGTACTTCTGTGGGGAAGTGCATTTTCTGCTAACGTGGTTCTGAGACAGCATCTTAAACTGAACGGCGCAAAGACAGAAACTATTCCCTGCAGGAAAGCTGGCAAGAGTGCGATCCAGGGCCTCGGGGACTTTCACGTAAAATGCTGAGTTTAAGCCACGGAAGGGCACAGCCGCCTTCCTTCTCAGCGGTACGACGTGGTGAGGTGTTTACGGGAACACCTGGCTAGAATAATAACTGTGTGTGAATAAGGGCTTCGTAATTTATTCCATTGCTGATGCAAACTGATACAAACTCGTGTTGTTTTAGCAAGAACTGTAAGCTGATTCTTGAATCTGTGTGTCGGATTGGGGGCGGGGAGGAAAGACCAGTGAACAATTCAAGAGCAGCTGTGGGTGCTGAAGCTTCATGCGTGGGAGGCTGACCTTGGCCATGAAGCTTCCTCGGCCGCCTACAGCCTCCCACGTAGGTGGGAACCCCCCGCCTCCCCCCCCGACACTGCCCCATGCACCCTGGTGTGGGGGTGTCTCTTTTCTAGCTATCACTATGGGCAGGGTAAGAGCTACTTTTGTAAAAACTACCCCCACGGTTACTGAAAGCTGAGGAGGAACTCTTCACTCGCCATGACTCACACTTGAAAGACTTAACTAGTAAGCATCTGTCAGGTCGCTTCGGGGAGTCTTCTCGCTGTGCAAAGTTTGCTTTCATGGCATTTCAGCCACATCCCAGCAGCGCCTTCCAGAGGAACTAGTCCTTCCCGTTGGGGACCCAACCCTCGGCAGGGACCTAGAGAATTCTGGGGGCTGTTTCTGCGCTGCCCCCTCTAGGAAGGCACTTAAAAAGGAAAAGGTCCTTCAAAACCAGCCACAGTGTACAAAACACCCCGAGACGTTTACAACGGCTGTCAAAGTAACAGAAGACATTTCCGACAGGAAAGGACCCATGGACTAGGGACGTAGCGAGGACAGCGGAAGAAATCGGGAGACCCGCACAAGGCTGCCGCGCCCCCAGACCGATGCCCGAGAAACTTGTGACGAGATGCTGACCTTGGGGGCCTTTTCAGTGTGACTGCTTTTCTCACTCTTTCATCAAGGCTGGCAGTTTCACAAAGACCGCGCAGGAGAAGCGGGCCCGATGGCCATGTGTGAGGGTTTGTGTGTCCGCCCCGGGGTCTCGATGTGGGGACATCTGTGTGCACGGCCTCCCTCTGCAGGGCGAGGATGCTGCACCCGGGGCTGGTCCCCACAGCCCGGGCCGGGGACACTGAGCAGAGGCCAGAGCAGAGGCCCAGCTGGGCTGAGCCTCCTGTACACACCCCTGCACCTCCCTTGTCTGGCGAACGACCAGTTGAGAGACTTAGAAGGAGCTTGGGTAAAATATTAATCGCTACAGTTTTCAGGAGGCAGAGGAAATGGTCAGAGGAACTGAAGAAAAAACCCCATCAACCAAACTTATGAGAGAAAGGAAATTTAAACCCTCCAGAAAAAGTATTTTCAACAAATAACATTCTCAAACAGATCATAGTCTATCGCTTATTTTTATGTCCTAGCATATAGTGTTATTTCTTCAATGATCCAGCAATAATAAATTACACATCATTTAAAATCCTGCCTTGATTGATTTTCAGTTTGAAGAATATGTATTTTGTTTTTACAGTTTTATTGAGGTATAGTTGTAATGTGTTAATTTAATATTTCATTTTCAGCTTTTGCCAATGTTAATCTTAGGGTCTATAAACTAGTTTATTGGTACTGATTTTTGTAGAGGTACCATAAACAAATATAGTATAAAATGTATATATGTGTAAGCATAACATAGGATGTGTGTGTGGTTGTGTGTACACAGTTGTGTGTGTCTGTGTGTGGTTGTGTATGTCTGTGTGTGGTTGTGTGTACACAGTTGTATGTGTTTGTGTGTGGTTGTATGTACACAGTTGTATGTGTTTGTGTTTGTGTGTACACAGTTGTGTGTGTCTGTGTATAGTTGTCTGTGTCCATGTGTGGTTGTGTGTGGTCATGTGGTTGTGTGTGGTTGTATGTAGACAGTTGTGTCTGTGTGTGGTTGTATGTTTCTGTGTGTGTCCGTGTGTGTCTGTGTGTGGTTGTGTGTTCACAGTTGTGTGTGGCTGTGTGTGGCTGTGTGTGCAGTTGGGAAAGGCAAGGTATTATTAGGAGGGTCAGCCAAGGCCGAGACAAAGGACGGGGACAAGCAGGAAGGCACTGCCTCATGTGTCCCAGGGGCTCTGAGCTCTTGGGAGCCTCAGGGGCGGGAGACGGAAACAGCCACAGACACAGGACCTTTGGGGACGTGCCCCTGGGGCTTACCTGCCGGCTGCCGCGTGTCTCGCCCTCCTGACCCTCCGTCAGCCACCTCGGCCGCAGAGTCTCAGTGGCAGCCTCCAATGATCAAAAATGAGCCCACAGAAGGTGATCGCAAATCCTCCTTCTGTGGCAGAAAAAAGGCTCCAGGGTATATTTTACAAAATCGTATTTGAAAATCTCAAGCTGATTTAATTTGTTTATAGATGAAGTTTGATGAAATACGTTCCCTAGGACAAAGTAAGTTTCCATGTCTCCGCTGATTGAAATGACCCTTTCCTGGAACTGCCCCCTTGGATACCGTACGAGCCCTTTGTAGGTGCCTTGGCTCGGGCGTCATTAACGTTTTAGCAGGAACAGGGTGAGCAGCTCTGACACCCCACTTTAATGTCAATCAGAGACGTGTTCTTATAATCAGGAAAGATGCTTATTTTCTGAAATTTGTTTTTATTTTTCTTTAGGAAAACAACAACAATAAAAACGATTTGGGAAAGTACGGTAAGCTTCTGGTCTGTCCCTTCCTTTCCTTGAAGGCGACTCAAAGTCATTAATAAATTAATGTAAATGCTTATCTGCTTTTCATAAAAGTTGACATTAGTAATGGATGAACTGGGCTACAGGAGACACCCTTACTCACGAGAGTAAAACTTTGCTACGACCATGTAGGTGGGGTGTTAAAAAGCTGCATTACCTGAGGTCCGGGGACTAAGTGCCTTCCGGGCCCACGCGCCCAGGGGCGGGAGCTCTGGCAGCTAAACCCAAATCCAACCCCAGTTCCAGTTCTTGCGCCCCCCCGTGGCAGCTCTCAGTAACAGTTGAACTGTGGGGGGACGGGAGGGGCCCCCCCGCCTGGAACAGGGGACATGGGCTCAGGAGGCTGCATTGGAGGTGCAGGGGGACACTCTTCACTTCGCCGCCGGCCTCGCCGGTCACTTCCCCGTCCAGAACCGCTGATGTGTTCTTTAAGGAAATAATAGGAAGCAACCGTCAACTGCTCTACAGAGGAATTGGCGTTTTCTTGGTACCATGTTGGTAAAAGATTGTACCTTCGTTTGAAACGCAGGAGAAGTAGGTACCAGAGGACGAGAGCGAGATTCCGCGTGTGGCTCCGGGTTTACCCTGCGGGTCAGGGACCAGGCGGTGTCCCTCGCACAAGGGAAAGCCTCCGCCTGTTTCCTTCTGTGAAACAGGGGTGTGCACCCCGCCGCTCAGCTCCGGCAGGGACCGCGCGCCGGCCCCTGCGCTCCCGACGGGAAAGCCTTGCTCCGCCTGTGAACGGGTGAAAGAAAGCGCCGCCTACTCGGAACACACACAGTCACAGAAATTAAAAAGGACCCCTAATCTCACCACTCCCCCAAATTGGTATTTTTTAAAGACAGCCAGCCATGTGTTTCAAAATTGAAATAGCACTGGGGATACGCAAATGAAAATTAATAAGCCCTCCTTCTCCCCCAACTGCCGCCGCCGCCGACTATTCAGCGTCCTTTACCATCTTTCAATTGTGCGCGTCTACTGCTCAGTTCTGCGCTTTGCTTTCTGCCCCTCATTTATCCCGGAGATCTTTCTGAATTAATCCACGCGCACAGAGGTCCGCCTCGTTAAAAAGTTATAGAGAGAAACATCATTCACTGTTTCAGCCTCGTTTCTGCCCAAGAGCAGCACCTGCGTGTGATAAAGGCTTCTGTCCAGGCAGCTTGTTGCGGTGATGCAGAGACCACGAAGGAGGGGACAGGGAGCGTGGTGCCTGCCTGCCAGGTGGCCCAGTGCTCCCGCCGCTCAGTCCTCACGCTGTGTCGTCTCCACGGGGCCCAGGATCAGTCCGTGGCGCCGAGAGCTCGCGGCACCAGCGACGCTCCAAAGGCACCGTGGCTGCCCGCCTGCCCCCTCTGCCCCGGCCGCTCTCGGCCACAGGCCTGGGGAACACCAGCGGCCGGGCGGGCAGCCGCCGTCTGTCCACGCAGCCAGCAGCCACGTCTCCAGCCCCCACCAACCCCTCCAGGATTGTTGACCGCAGCGCCGGCGGGGAGACCCTGAGCCTGACTTGTTGAGCAAGGAAACTGTGAGGCTAGGCGTGGGTTGTTCCAGCCCCTGAACGTGGAGGGAGTGTGTTCCACAGCAGAGACCACGCACATGGGGGGCCAGTCAGGGAGGCAGGACGCGCTGGCTTCTGCTGAGGGGACAGCAGGGCCTCTGGGCCAAGGCGCAGGGGAGCCTCCCATCACCCCTCCTTCCCTGGTCTCCCCACACATCCAGGACACACGTGTGCGTGCCATCCCCAAGGGCTTCCTGGTGGGCGGCCTATGGTAGTCTCACGGCCGGAGGGGCAGGCAGCAGCCACGTGCAGACCCCACGCGGGCCTCTGAGCAGGAGCTGGCCGAGGGGCAAGGGGCGGGAGCCGCTGCTGTGAGCGCACGCGTCCGGCCGGCTCTCTCGCTCCACACCCGTGCGCCGCGCGTCCCGTTTGTAATAAAGCAGCGCTCTGGGGGCGGTTTCCAAAATATTGAAACTGACTTCACTCACCACAGCTGACTCTTTGGTTTAGGTAACAAGTCAAGGTTTTATCATCAATGTCTGTATTTCTTAATTCCATATGAATGTGCAATTATTTTAACTAAGTTATCTTTTTTTTTCCCATTCGCAATCCACTACTTTAATGAAGGGTCAGAGAGTCTCACCGTTCGAACTGGAAGGGGCCCAGAGGCAATGGCATGTGTCCTCACTGTTCGTCCACGCTTCTCAGGCCCTGGAGTCTCATCTGACAGGGAAACGCAGCCCTTTGTGGGCCCGCGATGAGCAAAGATGAACCACTTCCTTCTGCATCAGAAAGTGCAGCTGAATTCAACTGAGAAAGGTTGAAAGGCTGGTATGTTTCTTTTAGTTCGACTTTTGTACTTCCCTGTGATTCCCTGACTTATCAGAATTGCCTCTCTATTGTTTCTGAGGTCAACCTTACACCTCCGATGGCATTCTACCTGCACCAAGGAAAACAAGATTCTGCGCGGATGGGGCAATCACGCTGCCTTTGTGAGTCTGTTCTGAAATTGGATGGAGAAACCTGTTGGCAGAAACAGCCTTTGAACTCAAGGCAATGAGTCAACTTCCGAAGAAGAGCTGCGTTCTCAGCGGCCGGGGGCTGGGGGCGGGGGGCAGAGCGCACTCATTTGGGGAGAGCACAGGAAGCTGCTTAGCGCTGCTTCTGAGTCAGAGGCGGGGAGAACCAGTTCCGGCTGAATTCACAGTGAGTTGCGCCTCTGGGCAGACTTATTTAGTATGCGTCTGTAAAACATGTACATGTGTGTTTTTACTCACCTGTGTTCTATGTTTTGGTCTCATAGGGCCCCCCCCCCACCTCCATCCTGCCCCTGAGTGCTTAGTCCTGATTCACGGCCGCCCACTGTTTTGAAAGTGAGGACGTGCTAGGTCAGGGATTTTTTTTTAATTTAAATTCACTAGACATTCCCCCTGATTAGTGGGCCATCTGTAAGTGTATGTCGTTCAGACAATGACCGACTGGGGAAAGGAAAAGGTCATCTATGTCCCCAACACCTGTGCTAGGTGCAAGGCCCCGTCTGCACTGTTTCATTTCATCCGTGGGCAGGTGTCCCGAGTCCCCCTGGAAAACGTGACGGCGGCTGCAGGAGCTGAGTTACGTGACGAGGCTGCCCCAGCGTCACCTCGGACGTGGCCAGCCGGGGCTGCAGCCCATAACCACAATGTTTAACCCTCAGACTTGCAATCCTCACCTTTGCCGAGACCCAGCGCGGCGGCACGGGCCAGGTCACTGCCTCTCCCTATCATTTTTCCTTCTGAAAAAGGAGATCCTCAAAGAGCCCTCACGGGCAGTTCGGTCCCAATGTTATTTCACTGCATGTTAGGTTACATCCAGGCTCTCAGGTGATACAGATGCTGAATAATATCAATAACCCATGTTGGGGACAATGACATCCGCCCGGACCCAGACATCAATCATTGGCCCATTTTCAGAGACTTGTCCATTTGTTTGGCTGTTCAGAAATATTCTCTGCAGAGAGGCCTCAAATATCTATGTTGAGCTGGGGGTCAGTTTCAGTCCTATATCTGATGTGGGCCTTTCTTTGCTGGTAGGCTGCAATGTCTTGGGAAAATTTTAGCAAAGTCTGCTACATAAAACCATTGCAGCAGTGAGACTGGAGGACTTGGGGCCTCTTGCCCCCCGTCCATCTTTGGGTGGAGGAGTTGAAACCGCTGGAGGAAGCAGGGCGACTCCCAACACTTACAGGCGTTGCGGTGCCTGCAAACTGGGCCCCCCTCGGCCTAGAAGGCGCCCCCACCCCCACATGCAGAGGATAAGTGATATTTCTGGCAGTGTCGAGGCAGGTTATTTTGTTGGTGTTGGTCTTTGCTGTAGTATTAGAAGACAGTATTTCCATATGTCATGACAACTCTTAGAGACCTTTAATAATCCTGCTTTATTTCCTGGAAGAGAGAGGACCCAGTTCACAGGAGGCACCAGGGTGACGGAAACCTTCTTGCTGTCGCTGGTAGGAATGACCATCTTAAAGAGCAATTCTGCTCAATGCCGTCCCTTTCCGTCTATTAGTCAAGCCATGATTTTTTAAAGAGCTGTTGTGAACATCAAAGAAATAGAAAATGATCACTGCTCATTTCTGTCTGAGGAGCCAGGGCAGGTAGTGAGCAGGACACATGGCAACGGAAGGACCTTTCGCCAGGACACCTGAATGTGGGGATGACCCCTTCGGGTCCCGCGCGTGACACTCCCAGCCTTGTTTGGGCTGAGCAAGATAAAACAGGTGTCCTGGGGGCAGAGCAGCCACACCGGGACCCCTGAGAGGCTGGTGACCAGAGTCTCGGAGAGAGATTAGTGGAGACGTAGCTGCCAGAGAGGAGCGGTGGCCTTGGGTGAAGAGACACAGCCAGCGTGACCTCACAGGCACGGCGCTGGGACCGCCCTGCCCAGCCCGCATGTGCTCACGCCCCTGCGTCTCCATCCAAGGCGGTGACACAGTGACTGAGCGTGACGCACACTCAGGTCGGACACGGGAGAAGTTCAGGACCCTGCTCTGCCACCAAGCCTGGGTCTCGGGCTGCACCTGCGGCCTGCGGCGTGGTTCCCACGGGGCTGTGTTCCAACCGGGAGCCATCTCCCATCTGTAGAACTCACGGTGGCAGGCATGGCAGAAGACACCCTTCAGGTGTGTCCCCTGTCCAGTGCTGGTACTCAGGGCCGTCACCCGACGCCCCTGCAGGCTCCACGCCATACATTGGTCAATGCCCCAGAGAAGGCGCACCTACCGACTGACTGCTCAGACCCGCGCACTGTAGTGCCCAGCGCCCTTCCAGTCCACGCTGTCCCCAGGCCTTACTTGGTACCACGCTGCCCTGCTCACGGGTCTGCCTTCGGCCACGACAGATCAAGGTGCGCAGTCCTCGTGCAGGGGGACTGCCCTTCTCGGCCCGCTCACTGGCCTCCGGTCCACCTTCTCGAAGCGACAGTGCAGGGAGGCAAGGGGGGAGGGGCGCTTTCTAGGAATACAATGATTTTGGTGTAAAGCGTCCAAGAGACGCTGCGGGTGGAAGACGTGCTGTTCTGTACTTAAGCTACACGGTCCTGGATGGCAAATTCTACATCCCCTTCAAACCGATTAACCATCCCCATTCTCCTCCTTAGATGGGGTAAGACTTGCCTCTGTCACGGGCTCCTTCGACAAAGCCCAGAGACAGACTTCCCGAGGGTCCCTGGAGGCCACTGCACAGGCCGTGCTACGACGGCAGGGCCAGAGGGACGCGGGAACGGGCATCACATCAGCGGCACTGGACAGCCGCAGAGGCAGAAGAGCCATCGTCCCCAAAGAAACAGGTTCAAGAGAGCCCTGCCACTGTGACGTCCAGCAGCGTCGCTCCCGTTTCCTTGTGGGGAGACACCTGTCACCAGCCAGAAACGGCACCTTTGTCGATAAAGAACATGAAATTCAGGAGGTCCCTGGGCATCACCAAGAGCCCTCTGAGCTGCTTCGACAGGACGCCCAGCGTGGGTCCCTCTTCCTGCTCATTATTCTAACCCTTCATCAATGAAACACTGTACCTCCCCCCAGCCCTGCAGCTTATGATGCATTTTTAATCCAAATGGCGACACAGGAATCCACGGAAGGTATTTGCCCGGGGCCTGCGTGCCCCGGGGGGGGGGGGGGGGGGCTCTGCAGAGGACCCCCTGCTGGTCCAGGACAGTGAGCAAGGCCGGTCCCAAGGACAAAGGGGGCGCCGTGTGGTCACCGGCCTGAGGGACAGAACCCCCGGGGCCAGCCCGGCCTTTCGCCAGTGGTCTTTACATCACAGACCTTCAGCTTCCTCATGGGAACTGCAGCCACAGCGTGGGCCATACTTACCAGACGGGTGTACGCACTCACGAAAGAGATTCGTGGTGATGAACGGACTTTGTAGACTGTGAAGTGATCTGAAGTAGGCACTTGGCAATAGCAAGGTGTGTATAAAAACAACGAAAGCTTTTTTTGTTTCCCCTTAAAAGTAAGTCAGTAATAATCACATTTGGTTTATTTGATTCTTATTAGAAAGTGGAACAGAGTCTTTCAAAAGTCACCTCTTCCTGTCCGTGGTTCGGAGCCACCTTAATTAGGCCTCATTACATAATGGAACCAGTCAAAATTGCATTAAAATTAGTAAGAAGCCATTTCCCCTCAAAGGCTCCTGAAGGCGGGCTTTCCACGTCGCTGCTGGTTTCGCTGCTGTGTGTTTTCAGAACAACTTGACATTTAAAGCTCAGCTATAAGGCGAGGCTCTCCCCCAGGATACAAAGGACGCCCCTTGTGTTACGATTTTGATAATTCTTGACATTTCCAAAGGGCAAGCTCTGGTCTTTGCTCTCTGGGACTCCAGAAGGTGGACGTCCTCGGTGAAGCCTTGGCCACAGGACAGAGGCGAGTTTATCCTGCCTCTGGTATTGGCTCCCTCTCCGTCAGGGCTGCCTGGCCCGACCTCAGATGGACACCAAGGAGTATCACCTGCAGGAAAGGCTGGCTCATTGTTTGGCTGAGAAAACCAACCCTCCCCGTGTCTGCCTCTGCTGCATCAGAGCTCTTCCTTGCGAAGTTTTTCCAAAGGTCAAGTCCGTCATCCACTTGTCACTATGGAGTTAGAGCGCCTTTGCCTTCTCTCCTGGGACACGTTTATCTGGTTTAGGCCTCATGTCCAAAGTCACGACCTCTGGAAGGAAAGTCAGGGTGGAATGGATCCTGAAGACCCCACCTAGGGTGCCCCCAAACCCTTGCATGTTGTGAAACAGGCACCTGTTACATTGGGGTGGCTCACCCCGACAAAATCATGGCCGTACAGAGCTCCCAGACGTGAAGCGCCCTCTCTGGTTCTAGTGGGCTCCGATAGCCCCCCGTGGGGGAAGCGGTGCTGTGCGCCCCCCGTGGGTTGGCCTCCCGAGGGAGGGGCGTGGGAGGGCAGCCCCTCGTGTCCATGGTAATGGTTGCCTAGGAGCCAGGCTTGCCTGGGTTTTAGGGGCGTTGTTGAAGGGTTCCAGGCTCCACGGGTAACCAGCGACTTAGCTGAGAGGGACACCCCATTTGTATTCTCAGTGTAAACAGTCCCCTGCACGGCTGTGCAGACCCCACAAATGTCGTCCCGTGGAAAGACACAGAGGGACCCACATAAAGCCTAGAGTGGCAGACAGGAAGAGGGTTAGTCCCTGGGAGACCTCGCTGGGACCCCAGCCCTGGGTGCCAATTGCCTAGAGACAGGCTACCAGGCGGCAGGCACTAAGCAGGAGAGCCGAGGGTTCCCCGTGCAAGGATTTACCCAAGATACCACTCATGAATTTTGGGGTGCCTTGAGAAAATAATCTCCAGAATGGGGACAAGCCCCCAACGGGCTGACCCCTGGCAAGCCTCATGGGGGACAGCGGACCCCCGGGGGGGCGGGGGGTGCTGTGCATCTCCGTAGGGTTGGGTGGGCAGGGGGTGCCTACTAGCCCTTTTTGCTTCTCTTCTTACTTTGAACATTGCAGGGAAGGTTTTTCCTTCCCCCCAAAATAAAAGAAAGTATATGGTTTCTCTACATAGAGCAGATCTTAATAGGGTACAGGCCTGGGCTGCAGGTTCTGCCCCGAGTCAGGACACGTAGACAGACAACCGACCAACGTTTCTCTCTCGCATCGATGTTTCTCTCCCCTTTTCTCCCTCCCTTCCCCTCTAAACATAAATAAATAAAATCTTAGTGATAATATGTAGTGATGTCCTGTGCAAACGCCAGACAATTCACGTCCTTTTGAGCTGCGTTGTGATGTAACAGACACATTCACGTCGTCTTGGTTCCCATGTGAACATAGACCATCTCTGACCTTCGTTCTACGTGGGCTTGGAAACAGCACGCGTGTCCGGTCCGTGGCCGCACACAGGGAACCGGAGGCTGCGGTCGTGAGCTCCGGGAGATCCACGCCCAGCCCAGCCGCAGCCCTGGGCACGGCCACCGGAGCCTGCGCCGTCACCCCCACTCCCTGTGAGCGAGCCAGGCTGTGCGGGCGTCCGCCTGGCAAAGTCGGCGGGGACACGGCGGGTCCCGACGTCGCGTCATTTACGCCTCTGAGCGCAGTCTCCGCTGCACACCCGGGGCCGGCAGCTGTCCTTCCCTCCCTCGCCGCCGGTGGTCTCAGAGGCTCCCACGGCCTTTCCTCCCCAGAGCCTGTCTGCAGCTCAAGGAGCCAACATTAGGCTTCGGAATTCTGCACTGGAGAGTGAAACTCCCTCACGTAATTCTGAAAACTGAAGTATAATTTTCATACAACAAATTCATCCTTTTAAAGTAGACAATGCAATACATTTTAACAAAGGTATAAAGTCCAGGAACCAGAATTAAGATAAGGAACATTGCTGCCGCCCAAGAAAAGCCTCTCACGCAGGCCCTCCCGACTGGGCCCCCGAAACGCAGCAAGCCCAGCAACCCCGCGTCTGGGCTCTGGCCTGGCACCTCCGGCTTTTCTGGAGTTCCACGTGAATGGAAGCAGGGGGTGCAGGGCCTCTTCTGCCTGGCTCCTTTCACGGGGCTTAAGAGTTTTGAAATCAATCCTTGTTGTGGCAAGAGTTAATTCTTTTTGATTGCTGAGCTACTGAGTAACTTTTCAGGGGGACAGCCTTAACACAACTTGCTTACTCACTCATGAGCTGATAAACATTCGGGGTTCCCAGTATTTGGTCATTTTGAACTGAGCTGCTACAAACGTTCACACACAGATCTTTTACGTTTGCTCGTTTGGGGGGGGATTTTTGATGGAGTTTATTTGATCGGTTCTTTCGTTTAGGTTTCTATTTTTTTGTGCCCTGGCTGTGAAGTCTTTGCTCCACGGCACAAAATTTTTCTTCCCTGTTTTATCTTGGAGTTTTATATATTTATCTTTCATATTGCAGCCTAGGAGGTATTATGAGTTATTTATGTGCAGTATAAGAATCAAGGGCCTGTTTTTGGTACTTAGACGTCCAATTGTTCCAAGAGCCATTTGGTTGAAAAAGTTCCCTTTTCCCGCTGAATTATGTTGCCACTTTGGTCCTTACCATGTGTTTCTACTTCTGGAATGTCTGTTCTTTTGCATCTTCATCTAACACACTCCCGTGATTATTACAATGTCTCGTGAGCCTTCAAATAAGGTGACTAGGCCCTGCAGCCCGGCCCTTGCTTTGGAAGTTCTTTTGGACGTAGCACTTGTAGGAAGCCGAACCGGCGTGCGTAAGGCAGGTGTCCGGACCCACAGCGAGCTGTGACGGGAGGAGGGGCCCTCTCTGGTCCGGTGGGAGGAAGGACACAGAGCTCTTACTGGCAAAATGATCCATCCTGAAATCAAGGGCTCAGCAGCCTGAGCAGCGATCTGATCTTTTCATTGATTTCACAGACCTTTTACCTCGATAAGTGGAAGACTTGATTTCTGTCCCCCCTCCTCAGCCCCACCTCCTGGACCCAGAGAGACCTTTTCAATTCTCACTCCAAGCACCAGGTAAGGGAGAACCAGACGGAATAAAATGAGAGCAGGAAACGGGGGGAGAGCAGATCTCTGGGCAGAAGACCAAGGGGATTGGAAGACTCAGGGCAGGGAGGCAGCATCAGGAGGAAGAGAAAGACCGGCTGTCAGCGGCTGGGACCCCCGAGGACCTGGGCACTGCTACTTGCCACTGCCCCTCGGGACGCAGGTCCCCGGCCGACAGGCGGGGTTGCCCGGTGATGGGCTTCCTCCGCCCAACTTTTACAGTAGATCCTGTCTGCTCAGTGGAAAAGCAATGCGCTGGAACTGCTTTTGTTTCTGAAGCATTACACCACGTGAGGGGAAAAGAAGGAAAGGAAGGACATCTTTCACAGGCTATCTGGACATTTTGCAGTAAACACTGAAATTATTATCTAATATCTAAATGTTCCAGATCAAGCTTTGCAGTGGTTAAAACCCTCATTTTGACCATTAAGTGGTTAGCAAGCGTGCTGACCCTTTGTTTCTCGTTAATTCATATTTGAAGCCAGTATACATCAAATGTAGGGAGAGCCATATGGATGTGTGCTGATCAAATAAGAACCACTGAAGCCAGTGAATCTGACTCATGCGTCACGGTTTAATGAGGGGTGGTCATCTTTGTCTGGCTACAGGGTAGCTGGGCCTCCCAGCGGGACAGGGCACAGAAACACCCAGAAGGCGTCCATTCCCACACACACCAGGGCCTCAGCTCTCCTCCTGACTGCCTCATCTTCCTGTGCCGAGCACACGTTTTTCATGTGTTTTTCTTCATTCACGCTAATATTAACACACGTAAAATGCCTGCCTCTTGAAAGATCCCAATGGCCTAAGCTGTCTGGTTCCCAAACCTTGAAGCGGAACACGCGGCAGTCCCTGAGAGTCCTTGAGCTCTGCCCTCCCTCTGTCACCCGGCCGCAGGGATCGGGGCAGGCAAACGAGGCAGCAGAGACTGTGGGAGTCTCGAGTGCTGCCGGGGAAGCAGCGGGGCGCTGGGGGAAGAGGAGGAGACTGAGAAGTGAGGGGCAGAGGGGAAGGGGGGCTGGGGTGAGCCATATCAGAGGGGAGCCTGTGGGTCTGCTGAGCCCTCTCGCAGGGGCCAGTGTGGCGCGCAGTGAGGTCGGGGGCCGGGGCTTGACTCTCTCTTACCTACTAAACACACGAGCAGCCCTCTTATGTGGCAAGAAGTCTTTCGTCCCACTGGTGAGAGGAAGGGCTTTTTATACAGATATTTGAGATGGAGAGGTTTAACTACATCTCACGCAACAGAGAAGCCGCCTCCTTTTGAGCAGAGAAGCCACCACCGCATACACATTGGGGGGGGGGGGCAGGGCTGAGGACGGGTAGCAGAGGCAGAGGCGACAGAAGGCAGGTTGAGCCCTGAGGAGCCAGGGCAGGGCCCAGAGCCCGGCACACAGTTCCGCAGACGCGGCCCCGCGGCAGGACTGGAGCCGACGGGGCTGAAGGGACGCCCCAGCAGGGCCACCTGGCAGGACCGTGAGCAGCCCAACTGCGTGTCTGCCCCTAGACCTCCATCTGTCACCTCGCCACGTCCCCACCTCCTTCAACACTGTGATGGCTGGACCGGCCTCGTCCGCGAAACACACAGCACCGAGTCTGGTTTCCACAGGGCCCCGAACTCACGCTAACAGATGCGCCGCTTCCTCCAGGGGGCAGATGTTAGGCTTCGTTGTTCTCGTCCGACTGCCCAGCACAGAAAAGCCACGTCACGTTGGCTGGGTGGGGGAAAGCTGCTAGCCGAGTGTGGACAAGACTTTTCAAAATCCACTCTTACAATCTACAAGGACCGTTCATTAATTTTTCAAAATTGTGCGTTCAGGTACGATGTCATACTTTTTACGGAAACAATGACTTAAGTTTCCTTCTTTTCATCATTCGACAAATGAAAAGTCTTTGGCCTTTGCTCAAAAGAACCTTCTCTTCAGGGTCAGAGGTGACCGGCAGGAATGAGCAACACACTGTCGTAAGGAAGGCCCACAGCCCGGGGCAGATTCTCAGACATCAGACCTGGCCGGGGAAGCCGTCCCCTGGGATGCCTCCCTCCTTGCGCGGGTCGCACAGCCTGACTTCGATGTGACCGTCACTGAACGCCTCTCCCTTGGTCTCCTCGACTGGGTGCTCTCTGCAGCAAAACACGGCTCCCTTCTGTGCCCTTGCCCTTCTGGGGCCCCCACGCCCCCGAGTGCGGGAGCAGGGCTCTCTCACGACGCAGGGACAGACGGCAGATAGAAAGTTCTTCTTGAAGTTTTCGTTCATAAACGCGTAGACAATGGGGTTACACATGGAGTTGGAGAACCCGATTATTTGCACAATGGCGAAAACCATCTTGATTGTGACCTCATCATAATCCTTTTCAAAACTGCCTGAAATGAAAAGACATACCTGAGAGTGCATATGTGTTTCAATGACCCTAAACTAAAATTTCTGGTTATCATCTGTCCTTACCAAATACTCAGAAAGTGGGGAAAGGTGGGGAAAATTCTCCAGGCAACTTTGGGGGCAGCTGACGGTGTCTGACAGACGCAGCCTGGGGCCCAGGACCTGCTGGGGGCTCCCCACATTGCAACTGGGTTCTAAGCCGCAGGTAATCTGGGATCCACAGGTGCCCTTCGGGAACACAGTCACCTGAGAACCCCGTGAGCCTGCGATTATTTGGGAGACCTCACCAAGGGGTGGAAATCCCAGGTGTTACTGAATTCCCGCGGCTCCCACTGGGGTTCTACACAGGGAACACACAGCCTCTCCTGCCTCTCCCAATAGTTAATAACTCAGATCCCAACAGTTAGTAACTTCAATCCCAATAGTTAATAACTTGGATCCCAATAGTTAATAACTCGGATCCCAATAGTTAATAACTCGGGGAGAACAGAAGGCAGAGCATGGAGGAAGAATCTCAGAATCTTTCCTCGATCTTCTGGAATTATAAAAGATTTGGCCAGAGCCATTCAGAATTATCGACCAGGTAATGGTCTCGTGGTCTGGAGACCATGAACCAGTGGGCCCTTGATGACCCACGTGAAACGCCACAAATTTCAGTGATTTGCCGCCCACACCAGCAGCAACAAAGCGGCACTTTGCCAGGAGAGGCCGGCAGCACTCACTGTATTCGAGAACCATGTGGACCGCATGGAAGGGTGCCCAGCACACAGCGAAGAGCGCCACCACCGTCACCATCATGAGGACCGCCCGCTTCTTCTTCCTGGACCCACAAGGACACATGGCATCTGTTAGCCTCTCCTGGGAGCACGCATCAGGCTGATACCAGGGCCACTGAACCTCTCAGCCATAACGTCGCCAATGTTAAAGTTCACGGGGGGCTTGGGGGGTCACCGCGGGCCGCGTGTCATCTTCCCACCCCGATGCCCCCCCCTCACATCATAAACACCCCAGGATGGGTACTCCCGTGGGTCTAGCCTCCTGCGGGACGCTTGGCATGGATTATGTCAATAACCTTCCCAACGAGCCTTTGACAGATGCAGAAACTGAGGCGCAGGGGAGGTTGTGTAACTTGCAGAGTCAGATTGGCAAGGAAAGGATGGAATGAATAGGGCTCGTTGGGATTTAGACTCAGGCAGCCTGACTTCAGGGCCTCAGCTCTTATCCAATTTATATCGAGGAGCACTCTTCCCTCGGACAGAGAAATACCAATGTTTATGAAATAGGGGAAGCCCTACGGATATAATTAAAATGCAGACTTTTACTATCTCTCTAAAGGACGTGATTCGCCAGAACTTCAAACGCGTTTTCTCTGTGACTCCTGTGAAGGCGACAAGCCCACGCGAGGAATCGGCACGCTCGCGTGGGGCTTTCCGTTTATAAGAAGTCACAGCCTCATTTCTTATCTCGGCCTGGCAGCCTTTCCTTCCCGAGGCGGGAGAGCCGAGTCAGCAGGGCGTCTGAGACGCTGAGCACACAGCCTGGGCACTAGAGGGCGCCGCACACTCGGGGAAAGGCTGAAACCTCCTCAAACCCACCCCACGTCCCACCAGGTTTGGGGGTTCTGTGTCTAACGGCCGTTCCAGGTCGGCTCTGAAATGAACCGTATGAACTACGTGTAGCACAGCGGTGCGTCGTGTGTTACATTTTCAGTGAAGGAATGCAGTCAGAAAGCAATACCCGTAGGTAGAAATAAAATACATCCGTCATGAAATAGCAGGCTCTGGTTGCCAAAGGGCTTCCCTACACATCGCCCCGCATGTGCTCCCGGGGTCGCACAAGGCGGGCAGGGCCAGGGAGGGAGGAGACCACCCACGTCACAGGGCTGGCGAGCGGCAGAGAGGGGGTGCCCGCAGCTCTTCCTACCCTGTTGTGCTGACGTGTACGTGAAAATAGGACCGTGTCTAAATTTCAAGCAAATTTCTATCTGTGACGGTGGACTCGGGAGCTGGGGAGCTTGCTCTGTCCTCCTGCCACCCGTAGACTCTCACGCCACGCCTGTGAATGACGAGAGATTCCGCCTAAATCACCCAGGGACTCTGAGATCCTGGAAGCGGCCCCTTCCGGCACAACGAATTAAAACTAGTTTAAACTGGGCGGGATGGTTCATTACACGGACCTGGCTATCTTGGACACTTCCTTTCCGTGGAGGGTCCGAAGCACTGAGCTGTCCCCCACTCTCTTCCTGATCCAGAGCTCGTAGCCGATCTTACTGTACAGGCTGAGCATCAGCCCCAAGGGCAGGAGGAAGAGGATGACCAGGATGAAGGTGGTGTAGACCTTCTGGTGCACGGGGCTGGCCCACTCCTCCAGGCAGCACACGTGTCGTCTTTCAAACAAGAAGTCGTACTTAATCTTTGAAACGAAAACGATTCCGTTAGAACAGCCGGGGGGCTGTCGGAACGCGGCGTTTCTCAGACCCTCATGCCATGGCTACCTGACCTCAAAGGACACGCAATCTCCACGGGGCCTTGGTTCTGAAGTGCGGTTCTTCCCACATCACTGCTGAAGCTCTCCAGCATTCTGGACTCTTTCTTTCCTATTTCACAGGGAACAGAGGTCCGGTGCCTGTCCCTTTTTTATCCCTCTCAACTTCTTCCACTCCAGGCAGGGGTCTTCAGTGAGGGGCGGGAGCAATTCAATGACCAGAGCAGCAACAAAAATAACATTTTATGCGGCATGCCCGCTAGTTTCATGTTACCTTATTTGCTTCCTCCGTGGCGGAGGAGCCAGATTTTGACAAGGCACCTGACCCTCCGGAACACGAAGAACCGGCGTCTGGATTCCGTTGCTGCCACTCAGATCACCGTGTTCCGGTCTCTCGCACAGATATTAGAAAGGCGAGCGGTAGCTTCTAGATTCTGAGATGAATGGGCAATTGGGATTCAAACTGGCTAATCTATAAATATTCAGACTCAATTATAAGCCTCTGAGGCATTTATTTTATAGAACATCAATGTCTTATTATTAATAGCATTTCCGACAGACTCCTGAGTTCCTAAAAATAGCAAATGCTAATAAGGGACAAAGTGAACATTTGACATATATTCAGAAGTCATTTCTCTGGATAATAAGAATAAAAATTAGAGACTGTATCAAAACTATTGCCACTTTACTTAACTCGAGAGCTTTCCAGGTGAAAAATGCCTCCATTCCCAGCAAATTTTATCACCAACCTTCAGTGCCGGTTGAATGGGAGAAGATTTTCTGTATACCCACCAAAGATAAATGTCAAGTCCTGACCTAGGTGTGATTTACAAATACAATCAACTCGAAATGAAAACACTCAGTGAATAATAATTTCAAGACCCCAAGCCCCTGGAAACAGGAGAGGGAAATGAAGGGCATGCTGACTCCACACAGACAGAGCCACCGGGGCCAACGGCCATGGGGACAGCAGACCCGCACTGCCTCACCGTGAGCAGGGCGGCGGATCGGGAACAGGTGCGGCTGTCCTGGCACCACGCACGCTCCCTGAGAGCCCGCCCCCTCCCAGGGTTGGATGAAAACCAGTGTCAGCTCTGCTACCTCCAAACACAGCCTTCTCCGGAGTCCCACCGCCTCCGACCCTGGCCTGGGTGGCCACGCCCCACTGGGTCTGCATTCCCAGTCCCTTCTCCCAGTCTACCCAGTCCTCCCACCCGACCCTGACCTGCAGCACCAGGGAAGGACACGCTCAAGCTGCAGGTGTCTGGGGAACCACCCTGATCGAGGCCCCGCCGGTCCCTGCTGGCCAGGGCTTCATGCTTTTCCCTGCATTAAACATGCTTCTACTCAGGGACAGCGTGACGTCAGAACAAAAGGCACCTTCACGGGCGTGGAGCTCCTGGGCAGTGTCCCACAGCAAAGGGGCAGCAGTGCCAACCATTTTAATTGAACCACCTGGCGGCTTCCAGCCCTTGAAAACTGTCAGCTGTCTTAGTCCCAAGAGGGAGCCCCGTGGGGGCAAAGAGAAGAGGACGCGGCGGTGCCAGTGATAATCCAGGCCTCTGTCCTCCTGGCACGCACCGTCCCTCACAGGACTCAGGGGCAAGAAGGAGGCTGTGAGGTGCATATAAATACATTTATTTGATTCGAAACATGAAATCACACTTTTCCGGACTGAAAGCAAATCTGATTTGGCTCCTGCACCCGACAGTGAGGACTGGCTTTGCCGATTAGATTAGATGCGTTTTCTGCCCATAAAATGACTTCTATCTACTTAAACTACATTTAGAGCACATGCTGAAATACTTTCATTTAAAAAACGGACAAACATCCTAGAGTTTGTGGGTGGGAAATGGACCCCCAGCCGGGACCAGCTTGGGCCGATTCTGAAAGGCCTGTCACTATGGTTTCCTGTTGGAGAAAAGGCTCTGAGAAGGACCTGCTCACAGCGGTGGGTGTGGGAGCAGATGGGGCCTTGGGAGCAGCATCAGAGGAGGGAGCGGCTGCCTTGGGAGCAGCATCAGAGGAGGGAGTGGCTGCCTCGGGAGCAGCATCAGAGGAGGGAGCGGCTGCCTTGGGAGCAGCATCAGAGGAGGGAGCAGCTGCCTCAGGAGCAGCGTCAGAGGAGGGAGCAGCTGCCTTGGGAGCAGCACCAGCAGAGGGAGCGGCTGCCTCGGGAGCAGCATCGGAGGAGGGAGCAGCTGCCTTGGGAGCAGCACCAGCAGAGGGAGCGGCTGCCTCGGGAGCAGCATCAGAGGAAGGAGCGGCTGCCTTGGGAGCAGCATCAGAGGAGGGAGCAGCTTCCTCAGGAGCAGCGTCAGAGGAGGGAGCGGCTGCCTTGGGAGCAGCATCAGAGGAGGGAGCGGCTGCCTTGGGAGCAGCGTCAGAGGAGGGAGCAGCTGCCTCGGGAGCAGCATCAGAGGAGGGAGCAGCTGCCTAGGGAGCAGCATCAGAGGAGGGAGCAGCTGCCTCAGGAGCAGCGTCAGAGGAGGGAGCGGCTGCCTCAGGAGCAGCACCAGCAGAGGGAGCGGCTGCCTCGGGAGCAGCATCGGAGGAGGGAGCAGCTGCGGACCTCGGTGGTGTTACCTTAGGCACCAATCCCAGGCAACAGTCACACTGACAGGACATCGAGCGGGGCCAGTACACACCTGCCCCGTCCTCTCCCCACTGTTCTCGGCAGCTCCCCAGGGCCCAGGGGCACTGGCTGGCTGAGGGGAGAGGAAGGGAAACAGGTGAGGGAGCAGAGAAGAACATCCTCTCTCCATAGCACTGGGGAAGGCGACGGCTTAAGTTCATTGAGAATTCAGACAACTGGACTGTGACACTGGACTGGGACAGTTCGATGACAAAGCTGACGCTGTTCTCGCGACTGACAGAGCCCAGA
Organism: Furipterus horrens; assembly: GCF_987537825.1. NCBI lineage: Eukaryota > Metazoa > Chordata > Mammalia > Chiroptera > Furipteridae > Furipterus > Furipterus horrens. The sequence continues at coordinate 2,196,165 of NW_028327180.1, forward strand.
GGAATTTTATCCCCTGGCTGACCGGGAGAGCTACAGGGCTGCTCAGACACGGCATGTTCACAGGCAGCAAGGAACAGCATGCGACCGCCCTCTGCACCCGCCGGCGGGGTCCAGCTTGTTCCGTGTGCCACTCACACAGCAAGCCAGGCCACGTGTTCCTGGACAGGCACACGCCAAAAAAAGAAAGAAAAGAAGAGAAACTGGACCACTCCCTTCCACCATATACAAAAATGACCTCAACGTGGATTATAGACTTAAATGGAAGGCCTGAAACCACAGAACTCCTAGAAGAAGTGTAGGTAGTAAACTATATGACGTCAGCCTGAGTCATACCCTTTCGGCCTCATCCCTTCAAGCAAGGGAAACAAAATTCTAAAAAATCCAGTAGAACTACATCAAACTAAAAAGCTTTCATGCAGCAAAGGAAACTATCAACAAAAGGAAAAGACAGCCGACTGGCTGGGAGAATATATTCCCAAATGATGTATCCAATAAGGGGTTGGTTTCAAAAATATAAAAGAAACTCATATAACTCACTCACAAAAAAAGTAAACAATCTGATTGAAAAATGAACAGAGGAAATGAAGACATTTCAAAGACACACAGATGCCAACGGACGTATGAAAAGATGCTCAACATCGCTCATCAACAGGGAAATGCAAATAAAAACCACAGTGAGACACCACCTCCCACCAGTCAGAACGGCCGTCACCAATGAATCAACAAACCACGAGTGCCGGCGAGGATGCGGAGAAAGGGGAGCCTTGTGCTCTGCTGGGGGGCGCGCAGACGGGGGCAGCCGCTGTGGAGAGCAGTGTGGAGCATCCTCAAGATGCTAAACACAGAGCTGCCTTATGATCCAGCAACTTCCCTTCTGGGCGTTGAGTTGAAGAAAACGAGGGGTCGGGGGGATGGGTGGAAAAGGGAAAGGGAAATAAGAGTCACCACCACAGTGGTAAGCGTGCAAAGTGACCGATGATGACTAGACTGGTGAGGGGATAACACGGTGCAGGAGGAAAACGCTGACTCACTGCTGTGTACTGAAATGCGCATCATGTCAGATTGTATACCGACTACGCTTAAAAAAGGAAATTTAAAAAACAGAAGTACATAAATAACGCCCCGTCCTAAACCACCCTCGCCGGAGAGCACCCCTGATCTCCCTGCCGATGGGCACTGCATGCCTAGGTTGATTTCAAAATGTAAACGAGGATACACAGTTTAAAATTTGTATGTGACTTAAAAGTAAAAAAACAAAACATTGGAGCGACCCCCGGACTCTTACAACGTAACTAGACGCCGCGGCACATGAGGAAAGCCGTGCCCAGCTGGCGGGAGCATGTAGACGTGACTCTGACAAAGTGCACCTTAGGCATTAAAATCTGACCGATATAAGATCAAGAAAGAGCCAGAGAAAACGGGGGGACAGGGGGGCAGAACCTGAACACGTGACTTAAGTCCTGTTGGCGACCTCCCTTGAAATTGCTGAGATCGGGCACATTTGCTGTCACCAGCCCCCGGCAGGGAGGACAGTGACTACAATCAGGAGAGCAGAAACACTTCTCCACGGTCTCGCTGTCACGCCCAGTCCCGGACCTACCTCGAGTCGCTGCACGTGCCACATGGGGGCTCCCACGATGACCGCCACCAGCCAGACCACACCTGGAAGAATGTTCCCGTCGTCAGAACAAGACTCGTCTGAGCCTGAACGGCTGCTCTGCCCGGGGCACCACCCCCTGCATCCCAGGGGCTGCCGTGGGCCCCTCCCCAGTTCTCACCTCCACCCTCTCATCACCCGCAAAACTCCTGCGGGAAGAGTCTTCCCAGAACACGACACAGACGTCTGTCAGTCTTTCCTGGTGTCGCTCTGCCTCTGAGATAAAGCCCGTCTCCCCGCACGGCTCCCGAGGCTCCCCATGATCTCACCTCCTCTCTCCCTCCTCCACGTGTCGGTCCGTGTTCTTCCCCAGCCCTGCACCCTACCCCGCGTCCTCCACTGAGGCCTGGCCCGCGTGGCTTCTGTCCCCACACCCCGGAAGGCGCTGTGCCTCTGTGTGCCTCCCTGCGCTCACCCTGGCTGGGCGTGCTCGCCCCCTCGGCCTGGGCTCTCATTTCCCAGGACTCAGGAGTCCCCTTCCCTAGAAACGCTGCTTTGAAGGCCACCACACTTTCCAGGTAGAACTGGCCACTCGGATGTTCCTAGGAGGTCCCCTCGTAGGTGCTTGATCAGCAAAAATACCTTTGTCCGATGAATGAAACTCTTAAACACGGTACAGATCACCCACAAAAGTTTCAGCTTCAAACAGAAAGGACCTTCGCCCTAACCATCGTGACATGGACCTTATTTTCTTATTTGCCTAAGAAACACAGCCTCAGAACCCAGAGAGCGTGAGGGGAGAACTGCTTTAATGGTGTGTCCTTACACGGAACAAGAGACCACCTTAACAGCCAAGGAGGAGGCCAGAACCAAGAGCCCCGACATCAATTCTGAGGGAAAATTCCCAGCTCAAACTCCGCTTCTTTCTCGACTGAGGGGGACCCTTAGGAGAACTATGTACTATCTGGGGTTTCAAGGGCCTGAGACTCACTGAAGCCATAGCGGTGCTTATTATAAAGACACACATGAACCAGCGTGATCCAGGGCAGGACTGAGGCTCGCGAATGCCCCCGCCTCTCTGCACACGGCCCACGTACGGCTGCTCTAGGCCACTCCTCATCGTATTGTTACTTAGGTCCCACCATGTCCTAGTCTTCAGTGGGATTTGGGGAGGAGGTGATTCCCGCTGGCTCGGTTCAGTGCCCGTCCTCCTGGGCCCACGCTTGCTCTGGGACACAGACCTGAGCCAAAGGCCACGCGGTCCTGGTTATGGCAGACGCGCTGCTTGAGCGTCCCAGAGCCAGAGGGGGACGCCAGGCAACCCTGCGTGGAATCCCCTGTGGAAGGGCAGCCCATGTGACTAAAAAACCTTCCTGTCCTGTGACTGTTTTGAGCAGAAACTGCCGGGCCGGCCAAGGACCAACGCTGCCTCAGATGCTGAGACTTCCTCTAACTCTTCTTTCTTTTATAACTGACTCCCCTCCACTAAGTGTTTCTCTCCTCACCCTCGTTCCCCACCCGCCTGCTGTCTCTAAATGCTCTGAGGGTGGACGGGTGTCCGTTACTAAAAGCCCACAGGTCCTTGGGTTCTTTGTTGGAAGGACGCCACACACTGAGCTCGCTGAAACTAACCGTCCCTCCCCCCACCCCCCTTGGGTTCGTCTGTTCATTCCAAGCCACTTAAGACGAGCGCAGCGCAGCCGAGCTTTCAGGAGCGCTGGGTCCTCCCGCGGCCCCACGCTGGCTAAGGCCTCGCTCACAGCAGCCAGAGAGGCAGGATCACTGCTTTCAAAGGAGAGGTTAGGAAAAGCAGTTCCCTCCGATGACTGCCTTGCCCCTCCTCACGCTCCGATTACCTGGCTGTCAAGCACTCAGACCACCGCCGGGCGCAGTAAGGCTTCCCAACGGCTCAGCGGTAATTATCGAACAGAGTTCTTCCATCTGCCTGCGCTCGGCTCCAGGACACGTCTCACGAGGCCCCTGCTCGCCAGCCCGCCCACTCAGGAGCGCCACAGGCAGGCTGGGAAGTGGCCGGGCTGCGTCTTTGTCGGGTGTCACCAGGGCCCAGCATGCAGCACCCAGTGTTCCTTCCCAGGGGCCCACAGCCTTCCAGAGAGCACCCCTGTTCTCTGCTTTCCTGAAAACTCCCTTCCTGCCTCCTGTGAAAATCTGCCTGCCCTAACAAAGGCAGCTCAGTGACCCTCTTAGGTCGGGATGGGCAGTTTCCTGACCTCATCAATGTTACGGTGGCAAAGCCACCGATGGGTGGGCTGAAGTCTGTGGACGCTAGGCTTCAAGGGCTGAGACTTAAACTGAAGAAGGACCTGGGAAATGGGAGCTGTCAGAGCTGGGAGGAGTGGGGGGAGCAGGGAGAGGTGGGGGGAGGGCAGGCAAGGAGAGGACCGAAGCCCTTGCGTTACACCCCAACGCCAACAGCTGGAGGAGAGGCTGCCCCCAGTTTATACAGGGTTGGCTGGCATCCCGGCCCGGGCACGCCCTCACCTAGCATCGCGAAAGCCCTCCGGTGGGTGTAGCGCCCCTTCATCCGGAGAGGGTGCACGAGCCCGTGGTGCCTCTCCACGGCGATGCAGGTCATGGTCAAGGTCTCCGTGACCACGGCCGCACACTGGACAAAGGGCACCATCTTGCAGAGGAAGGCACCTGCGGCAGCAAACGACAGGTCAGGCAGCGCAAGGAAGGAGGGTCTGTCTGTCTGTCTGTGGTGATCGCGGTTCATTCATTGTGAGCGTCTGCCCCAAAGCCTTACGCCCCAAAGTAATCATAGGCCAGATCAAAGTAATCGAGACAGCTGGCGCTGGCTGGCCGTCTCTGAGTTCCTCAACTGTGCGTAATTAAGTGCACCCGCGCAATGACAGGGCGAGTGAGTCTCCGGCCTTTGAAAATGGGCAGAAAAAGGTCGACGTGACCTTTGCTTGGAAACGGGCCTCCTACATTACAGAGGAGCCTCTGAATCTTCTCTCTGGTCCCCTGTCAGGTCACGACAAAAGAACAGTCCCCAGGAAGGATGCCCACATTTCTTCTTCTACCTTCTGTTCTCCTTTGACTTCCCGTCCGAGAACTCCCACCTGGGTGACAGCATTGCTCTCTCCGCCGATTCCACTTTCTCTCGGGCAAAGGTCTCAGCGCCGCAGCCTCTGGGCAAGAGTGGGTCTGCAGACATGGTTGATGTAATCTTTTCAAAACTATTTGAATTCAATGCCCATATTGTATCTGTCTGGCTTCTTCACTGTCTGCATTTATGAGCCCTGGCCTCTCTGCTCTTGGATCTGCTGTGCTCATCGTTACCAGATTAATGATCCTGAACTGCCAGAGTAACCGTCCGCGGAGACCTCAGAGGTCACGAGGTCCGAGCTGTAGCCAAGCAGAAGTCCGCTCTCTGCCTTCTCTAGCAGACGCCCCGCCCAGCCCTGTCGGGGTCTCCTCCGTCCGCTTGGACGGTTCCTCCCAAGCGACACCTTCACATCCTGCACCGAAGCCTTTGCTCAGAGGTCACCCCCTCGGTCAGGCCGACTGACCAGACACCCATCTGTGTGATGGCAGCCTGTTGCCTCCCCTTCACTCATCCTCTCTTGGTCCCCGCTCCTCCCCGATTCTCTCACCTGCCAGCATCCTGTCCGATTTATTGACACTTACCAGCTTCGGCTCCTATGTGAGACGTGATAGTTGCATAAATGAACATGTGAATAAATTCTATATCCGGATATTGCTTCTCTTTCTGAAATTTTGATCAGAATTTCTTCTATTCAACCAAATTATTTATTTTTTTTAAAAAAAGTTGGCCGGGTCAAGGTTACATGAACACCAGACAAAACTTTCCATCAAATGGGTAGGGATCTCTTATCTGGATCCATTCGACACATTGAGACCTAAGTATCCAAACAAACGAGACCAGTCATCGCGGAGTTATCTCATTGTGGTGTTCGCCATTTCGTCCGTCATCGTAGCGTGGGACGCTGCTCACCTGACTTCCTGATATCGGGGTACATACACTGTGGCCCTGACTCATCTGGCCTGTTTGTTAGGTACCCTGAGCCTCAGCGTCACCCCTTGGGACAGGGCTGAGTAACACCCACCTGTCACGTGAGTGCAATGTGACCGCTCCATACAATGACGCAAGCCGCCAGGACGGGATATGTTTTCAATAAAGGCAACGGTTTTTGAATCATCAGGCAGCTGGTTAAAAGACTTGAGGCGAACTCGGTGCATCTGAAGTTAACAGATTGTCTGTGGCCCAGCGGCCCGCTACAGGGCGTCACGCGCTTTAACAATGTTTCCCAGGCAAGGATGCTGCAGCTCCGAGGAGCCCCGGGGCTTGCGCCGGCCCACACAGCTGTGTGCGGACAGGAGGAGGGTGCGGCCCGGGTCGTTGGCCCCAGCTCCTTCCGTTCCGTCACCGCATCGATCTCAACGCCCCCGCACTCCGGGGCAGCCCTCGGAGCTACAGGCTCCCAAACCACCCGCTGAAGGATCCACTTGAGACTGTAACCTGTCATCTCGTCCTTGGGAGGAAGCCAGGGAGCACCTGCCCCGCCCCTCCCTCCTGACGTCCGCCAGCCCGCTGCCTAAGGACCTGCCCGCGGCCTCCTTGGCCCCGTCTCCAAGGTTCATCCAAGCGCCGGCGTGCGGTCCATCTACGCTGAGGATCTGAGTTCCTTCAAGAGTAGATGGATGCTCATTTGCTGCCTACTAATGTATCCTGACCTTTAGTTCCAGTCCAACCTTCTTTGCTTTGCCCTTTTTAAATGAGAGATCATTTTTCAAGGTCTAGACGCCGGAAGCAAAATAGGCGTTGAGGGTCCCCCCTGCCCTTTACTAAATGCCTGCCTTTCTAGCTCTCCTTTCCGGTGACTCTCCTACACCGCCCCCTCCCAGAGCGACTCGGGCAGGTCTAAGCTGTGCTGCAGGACGATGTCCTTTGTGGCACTGCTTCCTGGAGAGGGTCATTTTAAACTGTGACGGGCACTGCTGGCTGCGCTGGGCTTCCCTTTCGTCCTTCTGGGACCATCTGTGTTGGAACCCGAGCTGCCGGGAACGCCTCGTTGCTGCGGCCCGCGCGGTCCTCCAGTTCTCCTCCAAGGGCGCCCTTCCGTCACCTCCTACGAGGAACCTCCGGCGTCTGTCTGTCAGGACACACGAGGAAAAATTCTTCTTTCCTGGTGCTGCTTCCTACTTCCCATTAGCTACAAACGCTGTTTTAGAAAAATCACTGAAATGGTGTTTTACTCTCCACCCATGGAAACAGACTTGAAAAAGCAGAATGAAATGAGTCCAGATTAAACATCAGGGCAAGAAGGCAGAGAGCAATGTGGTTTCAGGGTGTTTACAAGGTTAAAATAAATCCCTGCCAAGTAGTAATGGAGGGATTTTTCTTTGTATACTAGAGAAGAAATGTAGGAGGTCAGGGCAGAGAGTAGGAAAAAGGTCTTGAACGTGAAGGTCATCAGGCACAAAAAAGAAAGCATTATCTAGTGTCCTTCCCCAGAAACAATAACATTTGTGGAATATTTATGTAATTTTTGTACTCAGTTTCTCACCAAATGTATATATAATAACCTCAAATTCATGTAAAGGAATGCCAAACATAGCAGAATGGCCAAATAAATTAACTGTAAAATACTGTCGTGCTAAGCAGAGAGAATCTTTTATATGAATCCTGTTGCTGCTACTGCTGCCTGGCAAGAAAACTTCCTACTTTCCCGGACCTCTGTACCTGCCTTCTCACGGTGTCTGCATAACTGATTCGAGGGTAGATGGCCTGCAGGCTGGCCGCAGGTACGGTGTTTCATTTTACTTCCAAACCACTGTCGCTGTGGAGTTCCCCACCACCACCACGGTCTTTATTCCTTTGTACACCTCTGCTTTCCCGAGACTATGCTTCGCCAATGGCTTCCATCATTCCTCTCAAAAGATTTTTGATCCGCCCTGTAGTACTGTTGATGTTTCATTAATTTCACCATCTCAGATGTTTCCAGGAGCCCTAAAGTTTCTAAAATGGTATGAAAAAGGGAAAAATCATGCTAACAAATGACATTTTCTAACCACTAATCAATAACATAGACCCCAAGAGGTTCCAGTCTAACCCCTCTGCTCTGAAGTCCTTGGGTTCCCAGCAGACGTCCCCCTCTGCTCAGGGAGACTGTCCTTTAAACATGGGGCTCCACGCACCCAGCACTGCGGCTCTGCTGCCTGCATCTGTCTTCACAAACATCGAGAAACAAAGTTCCTGCGTCTTTTTCTCAAAAAAAAAATTGTATAGGATGATCAAACATTTTCACAATCATTTGATGGACTTCATCGCACTGGGCAACTTTAAAATACTCAAGCCCACCAACTTCACTGAGTGCTTAAGGAAGTCTCCAGTCCATAAATCAACTCCCACCTCTCTGCATCAGATGTCATTTTCCAGCCAATGTTACATACCCGAATGTTCATGTATTGGGAGAAATATTTCATTATTGATGAGCTGGGAATCCAGGAGTCTAGCATCCGGATCCCTTAACAACACACCCGGTGCAAATTATTGGGAAAAAGCAGTGCGAGGGAGGGAATGTGAAGGTCTCCGACTGGTGACAGCGGATGGAAGGGACCCCCCCACCCCATGGGAATAAAGGAATGAGCAAAGGGGTGGCAGTGGCAGGGCTTGAAGGCACAACAACCCATTTCTCCCCCCATCCCCCGTCCCCTTCTTCTCCAGCCACTTCAGAAGGGCGTCGATGCGGCCGCAGGAGTGCACCCACCCACACAATGTGGGTGCAACCAATGCTTCCCCTCCAAGGCGGACCCCAGGGGAGGGTGGCAGGGGAAGGGGTACCAAGGACAGTTCCCCAGCGGCTGTCACTGGAAGGACGGGATCCTTCCACGAAAGGCCATATTTATTTTTTCCCAACCCCCACACACTGTGGGGACTCTGTGACTCCAGCATCTTCTGCCCCATTTTCAGCCCCACTCAGGAAGGAGAGGAGCTGCCTCCTGTCTGCCAGGAGGCCAAGGTTTGGGGTTCCCTCTCCCACCCCATGGCTCTGCTAACCCTGCCCCCCTTTTTAATAACCGGCACGACACAGTCTTTTCTGCAAACGGCTTCTGTTTGTCTAAGGTTTAAGTCTGTAGCTATGCCTGGGCTGCAGATACCTGTCTGGAAGCCACACAGGCAGGCACCCGTGGGGAGGGAGCCGGGAGGCTGGGAACGTGGGGATATTTTTTATCTTTTACCGAAAAGTAGAACAAATCTTCGACCTCTCTGCCCTCCATCTTTCTTTCCCAAGTGGTCCCCTGACCTGCGTCTCTAAGCAACAAAGAGAGGCCCACAGAATCACCAGCAGCAAAAAACTTACCTGCAAGTGAGCGCAGGCAGGGAAGTTCTCAGAAAGGCCAGACACCTTTGCTAGAGAGAAACGCCAGGAGGTCAGAGCCCTGGAGTGTGTGTGTGTGTGTGTGTGTGTGTGTGTGTGTGTGTGTGTGTCCGCGCGCGCGCACAGGGGCAGGTCCCCTGGATGTCGGGGACCTGGGGACAGCGCACTCACCCCCCAGCCAGGTGTCAGAGACGTTCTGGAGCATCGTGACCGGGATGCAGAAGAAGGCGATGAGCAGGTCGCTGAGCGCCAGGGAGCAGATGAAGATGTTGGTGACGGTGCGCATGGCCTTGCGGCGGGCCACCACGTAGACCACCAGCGCGTTGCCGAAGAGCGCCAGCCCGAAGATGAGCCCGCCGGCCAGCCCCAGGGCGAGCTTGGCGCGCGCCGGCAGCTCGGGGACGGACACCAGCGGCCGCAGCCCGTACTGCGCGATGAAGCGCTCGCGGGTCAGGTTGTGGTCGCGCAGCAGCCGGGAGAACTGCTCGGGGGTGATGTTGAGCGACTGCATCGCGCCGCCACGCCCGGCGCCTGGGCAGCGCGGGCTCCACCGCGGCCCCGGCAGGTGCGGGGGCGGGACGCCCAGGAAAGTGCTGCTGCTCCGCCCTGCTCCTGCTCCGGACGGCGCGCAACGCCCCCAGCGCCCCGGCTCTGCCCGCGCGCGCTCAGCTCCGCAGGGCGCCTGGCAGCCGCGAGGGTAGCGCTGCCCCTCGCCGCAGGGACAGCGGTCCCCACCGGGCAGGGAGGCGCCTCTCCCCTCGGCCTCCGCGCCCTCCTAGGGCCCCCAGTCCCGGGATGGGTAGAGCTGAGCACTGGCGCTGTCCACCGTCTCTGGGTTCCTCCTCTTAGGACAGCGGTTCTCAACCTGTGGGTCGCGACCCCTTTGGGGGTCGAACGACCCTTTCACAGGGGTCGCCTAAGACCATCGGAAAACACACATATAATTACATATTGTGTTTGCGATTAATCACTATGCATTAATTATATTCAATTTGTAACAATGAAAATACATCCTGCATATCAGATATTTACATGACGATTCATAACAGCACAATTACAGTTATGAAGTAGCAACGAAAATAACTTTATGGTTGGGGGTCCCCACAACCTGAGGAACTGTATTAAAGGGTCGCGGCATTAGGAAGGTGGAGAACCACTATCTTAGGAGATAATGTGGGCCACATCTGCTTCTGTTATTTAAAAAAGAACTATAACACAGAGAAGTCCCATGTATTTCCGCCATTGATACCATCTTAACTATGGGAGACTATAAAACCAGAGCTTGATAACTGTGTGTGTGTGTGCGCATGTGTGTGTGTGTGCGTGCGCCCAGGTGTACACCTGCCATTTTATCCCAAATGAAGATCCCTGGAACCACTACCAAAATCAAGGTAGAATCTCGTCTATCACCAGGAAGCCCCCAATTCCAGCCACCCCTGCCGCTTCCCCACTACCCCCAACCCCTCCCAACCACTCATCTGCCCTCCAGTTCCATTTTTGACAGGGTGGTATATACATGGTAACCACACAGTAGATAATCTTTGGAGATTGACTTTTTTCACTCAGCAAGCTGCCCTTCAGATCCATCCAAGTCATTAGGTATAACCATAGTTGTTTATTATTATTATTATTGGGTTTATTTTTATTTGTATATTTTTTTGCTGAGGATGAACCACTCTTTCTTCAGCCATTCCCCAACGGCGGGACATGCTGTGTGTTTCCAGTTTGGGGCTATGACAAATAAACCTGCTAGGACCAACCAGGTCTGGAATTTTGTGTAGACATACATTTCCATTTCTCTGGGAAATGCCAGGAAGTTTGGTTGCTGAGTCCATGGTTTGTATATTTAGGTTTTTAAGAAATTGCCAAGTTACTTGCCCGAGCAGCTGCCCCACTTTGCATTCCCACCAGCAACATAATGAGAGTCAGTTTCAGTGCATGTGACGCTGTCCTTTTTTATCTTCGCTGTTCTAAGCGTGCGGTGTGTCTCACCGAGCCCCGCTTTGCACCTGCCTGAGAGCAATGTGTTGTACGTCCCCGTGTGCTCACTCGTCGTTCCAGGCATCCTGCGTCTACTTTATCCACATTCTACTTGAATCGTTTGGTTCATCTGCTGCTGAGTTCTGAGGGTTCCTTTTATACGCTAGATACCAACCCTTTGCCAAGTAAGTGGTTTGCAGATATTTTCTTCTGCCTGTTACCTTGATATTTATCCTCTTAACAGGGTCTCACAGATCAAAGTTTTTAATTTCGAAGAAGTCCTATTTATCCATTTTTCCTTTTATTGATTGATTACAATTTTGATGTCCAGGGTAACTCTTCACCAAGTCCTAGGGGCCCCAAATTTTCTCCTATGTCTTTTTCTAAAGGTTTTGCAGCTTGAGATTTGACATTTTGAGCCCTCTGTTCTGCTGTTGATCTGGGGGTCTGTCTGTCCTCCAGGACTGCACTGTCTACAACGCTGTAGCTGAAACCAGCCAGAGAGATTTCTCCCACTTCATTTTCAAAAGCAGACATTCTAGGGTCTGTGCCACTTGTATAAATTTTACAATAAATGAGCCTATGTCTACAAATAGCTTTGTGGGGGATAAGAATGGACATCTTCACTCGGCTGAGCCTTCCAATCTGTGAATGTAATTCGATCTTAGAATTCTCTCATCAGCATTTTATAGTTTTCAGCATACAAGTCCTATATGTTTTGTTAGATTTGCACTTGTTTTCTGGTTTTGTTTTTTTAGCATCTGTGCATGGTGCTGCATTTCCCCTGTCAAGCTCCATGTGTTCGTTGCCAGTGTAGAAATGTGATTTATTTTGTACATTGATCTTGAAACCTTCAATGGGGCTGAATTCACTTATTAGTTTGAGGAGAAGTTTGGCTGTGTGTGCGTGTGTGTCTGTGTGGACTTTTGTAGATTTCTTGGGATTTTTCTATTTTTCTACAGAGACAGTCATGTCACGGAAGAAGAGGGCAGCTCCACAGAGCAGCCGGCCCTGAGGCGGTGCTCCTGGTAGTCCGCGCGCCTGCGCACCAGGGCACGAAGCACAGCCTGGCCAGGGACGGCCCATCACGCGTTTCTGTACAGCCCATGAGCAAATGGGCGAAAAATCATCCTAAGGAGAATACATTTCATGACGAACAGCAATTGTACGGAGTTCACATTTCTGGGTCTATGAAAATAGAGCGCTTGACAGGAGCACAGCCATGTCTGCTGGTCTCCACTGTGCCTACAGCTGCTTCGGCCCCAGCAGCAGAGTTACATCTCCGGGACAGACACTGGGTGGCCCTCGAAGCAGAAAACATGTGCTGCCTGACCTGTGCAGGGAAAGTTTGCCAGCCCTTGATCGTGTCAGAGAGGCAGGTAGACACCAGCATCCCCAGGCCAGAGCCAGGTGGGAAAGGCCACATCCATACACAGAAAGGCAGGTTGCAGACATGCCAGCCAGGCCAGGTCCACAGAGGCCGCTCCGAGACAGCGGGGTGTGGCTGGGCTCAAACAGAAGGGCGCAGGTGTGTGCAGGTGGGCGCAGGTGTGTGCAGGTGGGCGCAGGTGGGTGCAGGTGTGTGCAGGTGGGCGCAGGTGGGCGCAGGTGGGAGCACGTGGGCGCAGGTGTGTGCAGGTGGGCGCAGGTGTGTGCACGTGGGCACAGGTGTGTGCAGGTGTGCGCAGGTGGGTGCATGTGGGAGCACGTGGGCGCAGGTGTGTGCAGGTGTGCGCAGGTGGGTCCATGTGGGAGCACGTGGGCACAGGTGTGTGCAGGTGGGCGCAGGTGTGTGCAGGTGTGCGCAGGTGGGTGCATGTGGGAGCACGTGGGCACAGGTGTGTGCAGGTGTGCGCAGGTGTGTGCACGTGGGCGCAGGTGTGTGCAGGTGTGTGCAGGTGGGTGCATGTGGGAGCACGTGGGCGCAGGTGTGTGCAGGTGTGCGCAGGTGGGTGCATGTGGGAGCACGTGGGCGCAGGTGTGTGCAGGTGGGTGCATGTGGGAGCACGTGGGCGCAGGTGTGTGCAGGTGTGCGCAGGTGGGTGCATGTGGGAGCACGTGGGCACAGGTGTGTGCAGGTGGGCACAGGTGTGTGCAGGTGTGCGCAGGTGGGTGCATGTGGGAGCACGTGGGCACAGGTGTGTGCAGGTGTGCGCAGGTGGGTGCATGTGGGAGCACGTGGGCACAGGTGTGTGCAGGTGGGCGCAGGTGTGTGCACGTGGGCGCAGGTGTGTGCAGGTGTGTGCAGGTGGGTGCATGTGGGAGCACGTGGGCGCAGGTGTGTGCAGGTGTGCGCAGGTGGGTGCATGTGGGAGCACGTGGGCGCAGGTGTGTGCAGGTGGGTGCATGTGGGAGCACGTGGGCGCAGGTGTGTGCAGGTGTGCGCAGGTGGGTGCATGTGGGAGCACGTGGGCACAGGTGTGTGCAGGTGGGCACAGGTGTGTGCAGGTGTGCGCAGGTGGGTGCATGTGGGAGCACGTGGGCACAGGTGTGTGCAGGTGGGCGCAGGTGTGTGCACGTGGGCACAGGTGTGTGCAGGTGGGCGCAGGTGGGCACATGTGGGAGCACGTGGGCGCAGGTGTGTGCAGGTGGGCGCAGGTGTGTGCAGGTGGGCGCAGGTGTGCGCAGGTGTGTGCAGGTGGGCGCAGGTGGGCGCAGGTGGGAGCACGTGGGCGCAGGTGTGCGCAGGTGTGCGCAGGTGTGTGCAGGTGGGCGCGGGTGGGAGCACGTGGGCGCAGGTGTGTGCAGGTGTGTGCAGGTGTGTGCAGGTGGGCGCAGGTGTGTGCAGGTGTGTGCAGGTGGGCACATGTGGGAGCACGTGGGCGCAGGTGTGTGCAGGGGAAAGAAAAGCTGCTTCCTTTACACCACGAGGAGGCAGAAACGACTTGACTGGGGACCGGGAACGCAGGGTTGGCGTATGACACTGTTGCCCATACTCAGGACTAGAGGAGTGCAGTAAAGGGGGGCCCCTTGTCCAAAAGAAGCAAGCTGACCAGAGAAGGTGAGTGCCGAGGAGCGCCCTGCCCTGGGGGGGCAGGAATGTGGGCGAATGGATTTGGCTAAACATCCACAAAGAGGCAGGCGGTGCTTTCTGGGGGGTGTTCTCGAGTTTATGCTGCCGGAGCGCGCAGTAATAATCAAGTCTTCCTTGGCAAGAATGACGAACTTGTCAGAGGTGGGGCGTTAACCGCACATTGGCAGAAGAGAAACCATAACACATGTAAATGTTTGCTTCACTCGACTGGGAGTGTTGTTGCTCAGGAGGGAGAAGTCAGGCTCCGGTAGAACTGGAACTCTGTTTTTGGTTCCGACCAGCGTGGGCAGAGTGGAGGGCCAGGTGGGAGGGCCAGAACGCGCCGTCTACGCCGAGCGGGAGGTGAAGCAGGAGACACCGCATACAGCCAGACAGGGCTCCACGCTCCAAGAAAGGAAGCTAACGGTGTTGATAAAGGCCCTCTGATCTCTTGGCCTGAGTTTCTAAAACAGAAACAGACCAAGGAGGGTCGAGAGGCTCTAAAATGTACATTTCTCACAGCAAAGTCGCAGAGTGTCTGTCACAAAGAGAGCAAAACAAGGCACGGAAGGCCAGGGGGGGCATGAAGTCCACACGCTTCCACGTCCACAGCGGCCAAGGGGGAGACCACTCAGGCGTCCATCCGCGGCTGAGCGGACAACCCAAAGTGCTCCGGACAGACGTGCCAGGCCTGGTGTTCTGCCTCGAAGAGGAAGGAAAGGCCGACGCAGGCTACTACCGAGACGAGACTGGACGGCACTGTGCTCCGTGAAATGGACCAGCACAAAAAGACAGGCACCACAGGGCTCCATGTCCCGGAGGCCCCCAAAGAGGGGAGGGTCCCAGAGACAGGAAGTGGAACGCGGTTGCCAGGGCTGCAGGCCTGGAGAGTTGCTATTTGATGCGCGGGGGGGTTTCAGATTTGCAAGAGGAGGGAGTTCTGCACACCCAGGGGAATGCAGTTACTACTGATCTGTGCCCTGAAAACTGGTGAAGATGGTTTTTCTGTGACACGTATTTCATCACAGTTTTTTTTAGAAAGGAGGAGACTGTGGTAATAACAACTGAGAACCGGGCTTTCCAGGTGTGGCTTTATTTCATTTGCACCATGACTGTCTCGGCACGTGCCCTCCCTGCCCTTGGCATATGAGTGAAAAGGAGAGGCGGAATCTTATGAAACTCGCTCAGGGTGTCGCAGCTAAAAACTCTGAGCCTGTGTCTCAAAAGTCCGGGCAGCCGGCCTCTGAAGCCCACGCGGTTTTTATCACGAAGCCAGGAGGTGTAAACCTAGTGGGACGAAACAGGAAGAGGGGAGTGGGGACGGAGAACGGAGGCCGATCGCGCAGCAGCAGCCGGGCAGGCAGCCGGACGGACGCAGACGCGGGCTACTGGGCGCGAACGGGAGCCGCCAGCTTCCTGACGGCCAGGGAGCCGGGGCGCAAGGGAAGATCTCAAGGAGCCCCGCAGTCCTCAGGACCGAAGGAAGAAAGCAAGCAGAGGGGCGGGGCGGAGGAGGCCGGCCTTGCCCTCGCTGGGCTCCGGGAGGGATGCGGTGCGTCGGTTTTCATAGAGAAATGTCGGGGCACGCGGTGCGCCCCCCGGCTCAGCGGCAGTGAGCGCCCTGCCCGCGGCCACTCACACGGGGGCACGGGGCCGGCTGTGGTCCAGTTCGAGTCCGCGTTCTGTGCAGGGATTTGTACGAAGAGCCGGAAGAACAAAACGCAGGCGCGCTGCTCCCCGGTGACGGGACTCCCGGGAGGGAGGTTGGGGGGCTGTGACCACCGGGGCTCACGAAGACCGGCTCTGCAGCTCCGCAGCGGCCCGTGCGCATTGAGACGAGTGCGCGGATGTCTGCGGCTGGGTGAGGAGGAAGCACGTGTGCCGGGCGCTGCATCCACCGGGGAGTGGAGTGGGTGCGTCACGGACCCCGAGGGCTCAGATGCGCTGTCTGCCGTTCAGGGGGACCTTCCGATGCGGAGCAGGCGGGTGACAACCTGGGCGACCGGAAGGTGAGAGCGCTAGTTTCACCAAAGCAGCGGGAGCCCCCAAGGGCGTCAGGAGAGCAAGGGAACCTGTGTCGGCTCAGCGCGGGCACATGGTCCGTCCCCCGGGGAAGGAAAAGGGGGGTTTTCAACCCCACGCGTGAGGCCACTAACATGCCAGAGGGACCGATCGGGACAGGGCGGCCATCGGCAGGGATGTCCGGCGAGAGCGAGCTCGGTGGAAACGCTGCGCTCTTCAGACGTGTCCCAGACACACAGCGGAACGCAGGGCCGGGCTGGGGCGGCCTGCCTGCCTCTGGGTCCCGCCGGCGCTCGTCACCTGCCTGAGCTTCCGTTTCCATGGCTATAACCTTGCCGTTGCAATGCCTACTTATCAGTAATGGTTCTCTGGTGAGCAGTTAATTAAAAATTTCGTGTAAATCGCTCAGCACGGGGACTAACAAAACACGGCTGATAAACATCAGCTATTATGGTTTTCTTCTGTCGAAACAGCAGGCATGGAATTCAAAGCGCATTAGGAGTTCAGCGCCCACAAGCCTCAGGAAGTGTGATCGCTTGGGTTACGCGTCTTTGTACGTCCCTGGACAGTCGCGGAGGGTCTCTCTCCCTCTCTCACAGACTCCCGAGTTCATGCTTTCCAACGCAAACACCGTTTAAGGGTTCAAGCAGCAGTGACGTTGTCCTGGGGACGCGAGGGGCCTCCGGGGCCTTCCAGGGGACCTGCACGTTCCCCTCTCCTCCCTCAGGTGCGCTGACTTGTCCACACTCGGCTGCTGAACAAGGCATGACTCCATGTCATGTGTGCGCAAACGCACATGCGTGTCAACGGACACACCGTAGAGGGTGAACAGCAGTTCCTTCCAAGTGCTGTGAGAACAGATTTTTTTTACTTACTTTGGCTGTACGTATTTCCTATTTTTTTCCACAATGATTATATATAATTGAGGGAAATACATACTGAAATTTAAAAAGGACAGTGATCAGCAATGTCGAGATCTAAAATTTGTGTACTTGGATGTGAATGCTCACGGAATGCACTGGTTTGAATTGTCTTTCTTTTTCACTGGCTTTTGGAAAACCAAAGCCCCAGGGCTTCCGGTGAACGAGGACCTCAGTGATCTCCAACCAGCCTTCCCGGCGGTATGCTCCTGGGATGGGTGAGGCGTCCGATAAAACTTCCTTCGCCCTGAATGATCAGATAAGGCGTGAGAGTGTGCTTCCCTGTCTTGGCACCAAGGCCTCTTCCACGCTGCCTCCAAGGTCCCTCCTGCCAGCCTGGCTGGGCTCCCTCCTCTGACCACATGAGCAGCCACTCGCCCCGACTCCGGTACCAAACAGACTGGCTTTTGCCTTCACGCCGAGGTGCCTGTCCCCTCTGCCTTGCAGGCTTCTCCCTCGAGTCCCTGCAGGGGTGCTCCCTGCCGCCTTCGGTCTCACTGACACCCACTAGATCAGTGAGGCCTGGTTAAAGCAGCAGCCACCCTGCCCCCACTCTCAGCGCTTCCTCTCCCGTGTACCTGACTTTCTCCTCAGCAGTCACGCAGGCTGGGACACCACATACATCGGCTTGTATCTGTTTACCTGGACTGCAAACCACAGCATCAGAGGTTCCGGCCTGCTGTTCACTGCTCTCTCCCCAGCCCCTGCAGAGTGTCTCTCTCACAAAGAGTTGGTGGCTGGGCCACCCACGGGTTCGCTAGACAGGAACCACAGCCTCCAGCCTCGGGGAACATCAGACGCCCATTGATTTCCTTATTCCTCAAATGCATCATTCCGAGGATGTGCCACGTGCTGCGTGACGCACTCACTGTGAAGGGACGAGTTGCAGCCGCTGGGATTCTGCTGGCGGAGGCTTTTGCCTTTTGCGTAAAAGGCACAGAAACCAAATTTGTCCCCAGTCAGCAGTCCTTGGGCTCCCAGGCACACTGGACTTCCGCCCAGGCCCCGTGCAGACGCCGATGTAATTAAACCGTGACTAAGGTGACGGGTCACGTGCTAAATCGGCCTGGTGAGGGGGGTGAGGAGGGGGTGCAGGGGTGAAGGGAGGGGCCTGGGCGAGGCTGGATGGTGGTAGCCCACGCAGACGGGAGGAGGGGGGCCCCATGGTGCCCTAAGACACAGCTGTGCGCCTCTTACAGGGGCGCCGGGCATTGAGGTGGCTTTTCAATGTCTTTCTCAAATCAATACACTTAGAAAAATATTTTAATTAAAAACAAGAAATAAGGTCACAGAAAAGAAAGGCCACCTCTTAGTCATCGGCTTCTTCCACTGCACTTGACATTTTCGTGGCCCCCAGAGGCTTTCCCTGCTCGGGCTCCGTGTCAGCCCTCCAGGTACAGTGGCCCGATGTGAAGAGCAGAAGGCGGGGCCTCTGCCCGGCCCCATCCGCCCTGAGACGGCTGTGCTTTCTCCGCACAGTCCATAGGTGTGAGCGCAGCGTACACCTGGCGGCCCACAAATCAAAATCAAAACCAAGCAGGCAAACCTTTCCGGGCCACAAGAGCAAGCGCCCCACACGTGCCAGGCCATCTGCACAGAAGAAGAGTCAAGGCTGCCCGGGGAAGCAGGAAGGACAAACTCACAGCCGCGATGAGTTAGTTCTTCGTTTTCCCACATCAGGGAACTCACTCCCCAAGCCTCGGACAGTGGAGGACGTCTGTGTGGCGCTTGGGACGGGAGCCGCCCTCTCCTCGGTCTCTACGTTGCCCTTTGGGACTTCCTTCCAGCAGCTGAACTGGGGGGAAGCCTCCTGTGGTAATAGGGCCGTGCCTGGCACGGGGGCGGGGCGCAGACCCAGGCCCCTGGCGTGGGCAGGAAGCTAGTTCTGGAGGCGGAGGCAACCCGCGCCTTGGCTTACATCCCCCGTCTGGAGCTGGGGGGCGGCGGGGGGAGGGGGTATGTTTCTAAAGCCTCTTTTCCAGCTCTACCATCGAGAACCTCTTCTCTCCGCCCCCTCGAAAGACACTTTGTCATCTTTTTCCAGCTCCACACAGCAAACTCTACTGTTCACTGAACTCAGGTCATTGACGTTCAGGGATAGCAGCACACTCACGGCCTCTGTTAGTGAGAAAGATAACCCCAAAGACACACCTGTCGACCCGAAATGTAAGACTAGAGACGCGGTACTACCCGGTTACACTGCATCCTAGGGGTTTGGCAAAGTTGCATCCAATAGGAAGTTAGCACCAAGTGTGAGCCGGGGGTCCTGGGGCCGGAGACGGGTCACAGGAAGTACAGGTGTGTCTGTGTCACGCGACATTCAAACAGCGGCCGCTTCCTGTCTACAGTCCCCGCCTCTCAAGCCAGAAACTACCGTTCTTCTTTTCCACTAAGAAAGCCGAGTCTTGTAACCCGGCGCCAGCCCAGCCTGCGTGGCCCCAACCTCTCCTGTCCCCACCGCCCTACCTGCCTGCTCAGAGGGGCCTGGGGAGGCCTGGCAGAAGGTCTGGAAGGAAGGGAGAAAGAGCCTTCCAATCCCAAGGTTCAGACCTTTCTTACTGCCTGTCCCCCTGGGGCGGGGGGCGGGGGGACTGATCCCTAACAGTCAAAGGCGACACAGTGGGTCCCACCTGCCCACACAGGTAGCTTCCCGGCTGCCTGTAGGCGTCCCACACACGCTGCGCAGAATTAGGGTGTAAAGGCCTGAGAGGGGACTAAGGGCCTGTGTTCAGCTGCCTGACGCCAGAACCCTCCCCATGTTCCTGCAGAAAAGTGGAGGGAACCCTAAAACAGGCAATGAGCTGTATTTTTAATTTTCAACCAGGGTTCCTTTGTATTTTCAGTGTACTTGAGGCTGTGGGGCTATTATAGGAGCAATCCGCAGTTAAATCCAGGTCTTTTGTTTCTTCTCCTAGGGGAGAATTTAACTGCCGTGGTTACATCGTCCCTGATTTTTCTCACAGACTGGGTCTCAGCTTTGATAAAACTGATCAGCAGTTCAGCGGGACAGAGGATCCACAGACATGAGACTAAAATGCAGCTGATCAAAATACCCTCTCCCCGGGTTATCACGGGAGCGACTCCTTTCTACCGAGACTGAAGACGAGGGGAAATGGCTGGCACATTAATTAAATTTTGTACACTATGAGGAAAAGCTAATTACTTTACTCATTGGTATGCATCGCTTTAAAGATACAAAAGATTTTTTAAAGTCAACGTAAGAACATCTTTAAAGCAACCTTTCATGTCTCAGTTTATTTTTATACTGAAATCAGCACCAATGATCTATTCCTATGCCTCCCCATCTGACCGGAGAGGTGTTTAGAATGTTCCATAAACAGAAGTGTTCGCGTTAGTAATTTATACTTAGAATGTTCTCAGTATTTTTGCCTCAAAGGAAAACTAAAAACAACGCCCCTCCACCCCACCTGCAGCTCCTCAGTGTCTGGGATCCCTTCCGCTGTCTCCGGTTGATCGCTGGTGCTCTGAACGTCTCCTTGCTTCCTACGCTACGGGAGGGGGCCTGAGAGGGGGCGCAGGGGCTGGCAGGCCCCTGGGGTCTCCAGGGTGGAGCAAGGACACATATTCCTGTCCCTCCACTGAACTCACGGCACTGTTTGGAGGGGACACACTGAAAGGGTGGGTCCCGTCACAGGACACAGAGCACAGTGCTGACAGGTGGCCCGCAGCCTTGGGCGTGTGCTCACGGCAGTGAGGGCAGAGGCTGCCCTCACCGGCCACGTGGAGGACGTGTGATGGCGTGTGATGGCTACAGGGACTCCAACGCCAGCTCCCAAGGCACGCGTCCCCGGAGGGTCAGCCCTCCGCAGCTCTTGAGGCCCAAGGTCTCCGCTGGGGCAGTGGGGGTCACGGCTGCTGCTTCCCTGCACGTGTGCAACGCGACCAGACACCTGAGTGTTGTTTGGAGCCATGTGTAGGGACATCTGTGCGTATAACCCGGCGGCCCCATCCTGATGGTCTTCTCGGACGCCGACCTGCGTGCCCCGGCTCCGCCTGGCTCCACTTTCCCGCTGCCCGGGAACTCCCTCGCAGGGCACGTCTGCAGGAACAACCGCTCGTGTTCCTTCATCCGTCCTTCCGAAGAGAGGCCCAAGTTGGCCATTTTCAGCACGTTAATGACACCTCCTCCGAGGAGCCCAGCTCTGCTGTCCCTGCTTCACATTCAGCCGACGCTCAGCGGCTTCCTTCTCGAAGGTGGGCCGCGCTGTTCATTGGTTTGTTTGAGCCCTTCAGCTTCAGAGCTTTGCGCCTTGTCTTCTGTCTTTGAAAGGGAGCCGGCCCCTCCTGCCTAGCAGAGTTTGCCCTGCTCAGGAGTTGGAGCGTCTCTGAGATCTCCTTGATCTGGAAGATCCTCGGCCCCTTGCTCCCGGATCCTCACTCCCTGAGAAGCTCTACTCGTCCGCACGCCGGCCCTCGCCCCCTTGTCCACAGTTCTCCGCGCTCTTTCCTCGGGGTCCTGATGTTTTGTTCTGTGCCCGTGCCTCTGTGCTCCGCGCGGAGGCCCCTCTTTCGGCCTCTCTTCACGCTCACCGGTCCTCTGTTCCGCTGTGCGCAGTCTCTTAGTAAACCTCGGTGCTGAATTATTAATTTCCACTATTGAAGTTCTAGTTCTCGTATTTCCCTTCGCTGTGTTTTGTAGCGCACAGGCCTCTGGAGAAATTCTCCACTCCCCCTGTTTTCTTTCGCACCTGATCACAGTTATTTGAAGCCCCCACGTGATTAATACACATAGAGGCCACAAGAAGGATCCAGGTTGAGGCAGCTACGATGTTGGTTTCCTAGGTTACCGGTTTGGAGCTCTGTTCTTCTTAAATACACATTGTTAAGTTCTGCGGAGGCGCCAGATGCGGGGTCCAAAAGCCCGAGTTCGCTGGACGAAGTGGCAGAGGGGGAGGGGCAGCCCCTCCCCCGCGGGGGCGGCGGATTCCCGCTGTGCCTGAACTTGGCCGAACCATTAGCTCCTCTGACTGAGCGTCTGGAACGGCTTTAAAACACCCGCGCTCCTGGCGCGACCCCCCGTGGCTCTCAGCAATTTTCTTATATTTGCCACTTGGGCTCCAGACTACAGGAGATGCCTCCAGTTTTGTTCCCAACTCTCCCCGAGCTCTGTCTGTTGATACCTATACCGAATATATTGGAACTTGTATGTCTTAACTTTAATTTTGAAGTATGTTTACGCTCTGGCCTCGGCTCGCGGCAGGCTGCTGCTTGGTTTCCCACACAGGCCTGAGGCCGTTCCGGAGACATAAGGAAGACACAGGAACGGTCGTGGTGTCTGGCAGCACCGAAGACGTGGGCCTGGGAGGGGAACTGCTGGATAATTTGAGTTCTCATTGTGTACACAAATGCATTGTTACAAGTTAGCCATAATAATCTCTCTGAAAACGCGAATTCCAATGTTATTTCGCCCCGTGAGTTTCCCGTTTGGGTGCTGGGCTCAGGGGCTGGACGGAGCCGCGTGGCCCCTCTCTCAGACGGCCTCCTCCGAGGGTCCTGGGCGACCCCCTCCCCCCAGCTGTGGGTGAGAACTGCTGCTCAGACAGGAAAACGGCCGGCTGCCCCTGCCACTGGGGGAGCCTGCTCCCCGGGAAGTCCTCTCCCCTGAGTGGCAGTGTGACTGGGGCGGGGGGGGGGGGGCATCCGAGACGAGGACTGTTCTGGCTGAAGCAGCTGCAGCATCACCTTGGGTGCAGGCACACCTAGAACCCCGGGATGTCCCAGCGGCCACCGAAAGGCCACTGTGACCAGCCTGAGGCGCGCTGCGGGTGCTGAGATGGCGTCAGAGGAGCAAAGGCGGGGGCTCTGTCGGCCTGGGAAGACTCCGGCTGGGCCCCGGGTGCAGTGGGAAGCTTCTGGAAGCTCGTGGGCAGAGGTCACACGATCGGGCCTAAATGTCACAGGGCCAGCCCATCATGTACTTACTGTTTCCCGTTGGCCCTCCTCCGCCCTCAGTAGCACGGAGGCCCCGTGAGGGGTGCACACAGCGCTGCCCACTCTGTTCCCGGACGGTGCCGAGAGCCCGGGCACACGTGGCGGGGTTGCCCTGCCCCGGGGGTGCCCGCCTTCTGCATGCTCTACAGCTCCACACGTGAGCTTTCGGGGTGCTGGGGTGCCCTTCCTGCGGTCCCTGTCCTGGGTCACTCTCTTGGGCAGATACAGCACAGCCGGCCTGAGCTTCTTGTAAAGGGCACAGGGCAGGTCTAGCTGCTGAGGACTTGCATATGTGAGAATGTCTTTACTTCATCCTCATGGGGACATGCCAGCTCCGTGGGTTGTACGGGCCTGGTTGGAAATGCTCTTTTCAGAATTGTGCCTGCTGCTTCCCGTGGTTTTGTTGAGATACCAAACTATTTTGTTCCCGATCTTGTGTCTGTGACTTGCTTCCTCCGTCTGGAAGTTTGTAGCATCTTCTTTTCATCCCCATTGTCCTTACACCTCGCAGCCATTGGAACGGTGGGGAATTGTATGGTGGGAACTCGTAACCCGGCCCATCATTCCTTCTGTGTAGTTCCTGCATGGGCCGACTCTGACTAACGTGTGGCTTGTGGGTGAACAGCATGTTTGTGTGCCTAAGATCCTAGAAACCACCGTCAGATGATGCGGACTCCAACCTTCAGGCGTCTCAGCTCCAGGAGACTTGCTGACTTTCAACGGGGGAGCCGGGATGGCGCGCACGGGACCGTCACGTGCGTTATCGGAATGGACTGTGCTCGTCCGCACAGGGAGAACCTCTCAACCCCCTCCCTTGATCTTCGGTCTGTTCCCCGCTCCCTCCTTATAAACACCTCTGCCTCCGTGAGAGGTGGAGCTGGGCTTTGAGAGGTGAGTCCCCCGTGTTCCAGGAGATGGGCTTTGGGACGTGGGTCCCCCATCTTCCCGATGAGCAGCATCCACAAATAAACCCCTTCCTTCACCTCAGTGCCTGCCTCCTGAGTGCCCGGTCAGCCTGGAGGGGTGCTCACACTGTTGTCAGTGACCCACCCACTGCCCCCCTCCATGCTCTAGAACCCCTACAATTCCTCTTTCAGATTTGCTGGACTTGTTTCTATTTTCTTATCTTGTATCAGCGATTTCCTGTCTTGGTCTTCTTTTCCTCGTTTCTTAAAGATATCCTCGGTATGTTCTTCCAGCCTTTTGTTCTCCCATCTCTCCCAGGCTTTTAAGGTCTGTGAGCGCTCTGGGTTGTCAGAATGCCTTTTAATTCATTCTGCTCTCGCCGCGTGCATGCCCGGTTTCCTCTTATCTCTCGGTTACAGGGTTTTTGTTTTTGCTGTTTTCCTTTCTGCTGAACTGTTTCTAGTTGCTTCTTTGGGGCATCTGTTTGGGTGGTTATCTTCCAGACTAAAAGCCTGCCAAGGAGAGCGGACCCCGGGGGAAATCTGCTTATGTCTGGAGAGCAAGGCTGGAGTGCTCCGAGACACTGTGGTGGAGAGGCTTTGGGAGAAAAACTTTGTTGTTAATGTTATTATTAAATCTTCCTTTCTTGAGCCAGTCAAATACCCAAGAAAAGAGCTTTCTGTCCCCTCCGCAGAGGGCCCCGGAGGGTGAGAACCGAGCTCCCCGCTCTGGGGGAGGACAGCAATAGCTGTGGACCCAGCACTGACCAGGCGTAGAGTCAGAAATCCTTTTTTGTGTGAATAATACCCATTCTCTTCGCCTAGAGACCCTCCTTCTTGCTTCGTCCCCAGGGTAACATTCCAGACTTCTGCCGGGTGGGGCACGGGCAGGGGGCTGGCCATGGGTGTGAGGTGCCTGCCATATCCAGAGGTTTCAGAGAGAGAACAGAAATACAAGGGGGGAAAGTCATTAACAAAACAACCTAAGAAGAATTCTTCCAGAACGGAAACACATCAGTTGCCGGAGTGGAAGGCCCCCCTGAGAGGCCAGAAGAAGGGTGAGCAGCTCACTGCTCCGAGCCTCTTCATCGGCCTTGGCTCAGACAAACCCACCTCCAGTCTTAGAGGAGCCTGGGGCTGCTCCCGGGCCCTCCGGGGCTTCTGCCATGGGACCCCCACCACTAAGGGGGTCTGCGGCTTCTCGGGGCTGCTCAAGCACTTATTTGCAGATCTGCTTTTTAAATACCGAACTTTATTGTAATTTCCCCCTTTCCTGTTACCGCCTTTCTTACCAGTTATGTCTCTTAAGAAATGACTTCCGAGAGCTGCAGTGGAGGTTTAGGAAGCAGGCAGTGAAATTGAATCTGCCGTCTTAATCTGAAGCTTCCCTCTCTCCTTCTTTGGGTGCCATTCAAACGGGCGTTTGGGGAGCTGGGGACCGACTGGGTCACCGTGAGTCTAAAGTGTCAGCTTAAACCACAATCAGACACTAAAGCTTTACATCGCCATTGTAACCTTAAATATTTTGAATTGAAAGGCATATATATATATTTTTTTTTTCACAGGTGTATAAACTATTTATTAACAGACGAGGCCTACAGATTTATTTCTTCTTGGACACACCCACAGTGCGACCCCGGCGGCCAGTGGTCTTGGTGTGCTGGCCTCGGACACGAAGACCCCAGAAGTGGCGCAGCCCTCTGTGGGCCCGAATTTTCTTCAGCCGCTCCAGGTCTTCACGAAGCTTGTTATCCAGACCATTGGCCAGGACCTGGCTGTATTTTCCATCCTTCACATCCTTCTGTCTGTTCAAGAACCAGTCTGGAATCTTGTACTGGCGTGGGTTCTGCATAATGGTAATCACACGTTCCACCTCATCTTCTGTGAGCTCTCCTGCCCTCTTGGTGAGGTCGATGTCTGCTTTCCTCAACACCACATGAGCATATCTTCGCCCCACACCCTTAATTGCAGTGATGGCAAAGGCTATTTTCCGTTGCCCATCAATATTGGTGTTGAGTACTCGCAATATGTGCTGGAACTTCTCAGGAATCACTAGAGACATGGCTGCAGCGGCGTGTAGGCCTCCTGTGGAAGAGCCATATATTTATTTTTTGAGAGATAAATCCTAAGAGCGTGCTGTAAGACAGATAGCATTCATTCATAACTACATACTATCAGAGGCAGCTCAGTTCCAGTTTAAAATATTCTGTAAACCCCTGTTTCCAGTGCACTTTCTTCTGGCTGATATTCTTCGGATCCAGTGCCACAGTGAGTCCTTTGGATCAAATAAAAAGTGGTCCTCTCCTCTTGGCATTGTCACCTCAGTGTAGGAGCCCTTGGACACGCCAGGGTTAACGGTGAGTCATTCAGATTGGCGACAACACCAGCTCAGTTGTCCAGTCCAGCCGACACGGCTTAAGCACTTGGAGTCATTAGTCAGCTCAAAGCATGAGTCAGCTCTCAACGGTCCCTTTTCTTGAGGTTGTAGAAGCTTCTCTCACTTTGATGTGATTCATTAGAACTTGAAACTTAATTGTTGAATTATAAGATTGATAAAATTTGTCTTTTCCTCTGAACTTACTAATGGATATGAAGATGAAACAAAAATGGCATTAGGTCCTTGCTTGTATATGTTAAATGTTATACATTAGCCCGCAGAGAATGGCCATCATATTGTGTAGGTGCTGACTATAAGGTCGGTGCAAAAATAATGTCTGATTTTGAGGTCTATTTTAAAAATGAAAAAGCCCATGATTATGAAAATATATATTCGTTAACATAACCTCCTTTGCTTTCTAGAACCTCATTCCTTCTGTCAACCAGCCTATAAAGGCCACGCTTGTAAAATTCTTTAGGTTTTGAAGCAAAATATGAATTCAACTCATTTTCAACCTCTTCTCTTGATGCCAACCTGAGACCATCCAAATGGCTGTGGTCCCTGAAACAAGGGACAGTCAGAAGGAGCAAGGTCAGGAGAATGTGGAGGGTGAAGCAGTATTTCCCAACCAAGCTTTTTCAGGAATTTTTGGTGACTCGAGCTGTGTGAGGATGAGCGTTATCGTGATGGAAGACGACACCCTTTCTGTTGACTGAGGAGGGTCGCTTCTGGCTCAAAGCTGCTTTCAGAGGACAAAGTTGTTCACAGGAAAGATTAGCGGTAATTGTTTGATTGTTGTCTGACAGTTTGTAATGGACAGTCCCTTCCATCTCCCACCACACACTCAACATGACCTTCTTTGGATGAAGGCCTCCTCTTGGCTGAACTCTCCTTCCTCCTCGACTGATCCATGATCGGCGGCGTGTAACGTGATGGTAAAGGACCCACTTCTCAGCACCTGTAACAAGCCGACCTAAAAACGGTGCCTGAAGGTGTCATGAAAGCAGTGATTCACAACAAGCAACACGCTGTTGCAGATTCTCTGGAGACGGTTCGTGTGGGACCCGTTTTCCAACTAGTGAAACCTTCCCGATCCTTTTCCTTTGGCGCAGCATGGCTGTGTGGGCTACGTTACATTGCTCTGCAAGTTCCCCAGAGGTAACGGTGGGGTTTTTTATGACAACAGCTTCCAAAACTTCAGGATCAAGTGTTTTTGGACGACCCTCTTTTGGCTCGTTTTTCAGACTGAAATACCCACTTCGGAAACGGGAAAACCACATCCTGCCACTTCTTTCAGTCCCTGCATCGTCCCCGTAAGCGCTCTGAGCAGACTTCACTGCTGTCCTCGCATGGGCACCTTCATGAAGCTCATAGAGGAAAACAATTCTAATGTGGTCATTAGATGGGACGAGCATGGGTGCAAATATTGCGGACGATTACAAACAATACTTTAATAAGCTGAAAAAATAAGGTATAAAGTCACTGTGACATCAAAAAATTATAAGCAGAGGCAGAAACTTAATAAATACTACCTAAAACTTCCTTTTAAAAAAGTTGGACATTACTTTTGCACCAAACTATATAATTCATTACTATCACAGCAAAATTTATTGAAAAAACTAAACCAACACTGCTTTTAAGTTAGGTACCTTCTAAAAATGAAGCACATGATAGCAAATTGTGAAGAGCATTCAATCCTTCTATGGTAAAGATCAATAACAGTTTTTTGTTAAAAATTATCCATTGGATTTTTTTGGCAAGTGCATAAATTATTTCATTTAGATTGAGTTCTCCCTCAATAATCAATATTTCCTTTCTTTGTAGAAATCAATAGAGTAGCTTCATTTGGGTGATGTCGCCTTTAAAAAAGGAGTGAAAATAAAAGACGGTCAAGATGTTCCCTCGACAACGAGCCCAGGCTTCCCGCGTCTGCCCAGAGAGGCCTTGCCTGCTTCTATAACTACAGTTCTAATTACAGGAGAGTCGGGCGCTGCCTCTGCTGGGCCCTCAGCCTCCTCTGCAGGCCCCTTCTGTTCTCTTACCAACAGCTAGGGCGCACAGAAAGGCGCTATGATAAACAATTATCTCCCAACCGGCAGCAGGCGTCTCTCTCATAGAGTAAAGCCACACGAGCGGTAGGTAAGTCAGCGCAAAGACGCACGAGCCGGGGAGTGCGGTCGCTAAGACGGCGGGGCCGCGTCACGCACTCAGCGCCCAGGCTCTGCTCTGACGTCTGCTCTTTGATTTCAATTGGGGTGCCTCTCGCCAGGGCCTTCCGCCTGCTGGTGTGGCCACAGTACCTGCTACTCGCTCTGGGTCGTACACAGAGGGCTCATCTATTCCAGTTCTGTCTAAACCCTGCAGGCATTAGGCTCTGTGACCTCTGAGCTGGGTTTCAATCCCAGACAGCTTTGCACTGGGTGACCCTGGACACGTTAATGTACCTGTCTAACCCTCCATTATCTCTTATGCAAAACGGCAGTAATGATGGCACCGACTCACAAACCGGCGGTTCTGAAACTGATCGCGGGATGTAAAGCACAGCCTAGGGGACACAGTGCGGAGCATTGTAACGGGGTGTGGACCCAGCGCGGCACTAGGCTCAGCAGGTGAGCACTTTGTAAGGGACATAAACATCTAATCACCATGCAGTACACCTGGAACGAGTATAATGTTATATGTCTACTGTAACTGAAAAACAAATGTGAAATAACAGCGGTGAAAATAGCAGCTCCTTCAGAATCATTAAGTACAGAAGTAAGATAACAGATGCGACATTTATCCCAATGGCGCGGAGACCAGAGAGTGCAATTATTGGCAATGCACTCCTAGTTTAATAATGAACAGAAGCTGTATGTCTTTTTTTAATGGAGATTTCACTAATAAAAAATAAAGCAAATGTTAAGTAATAGCTAACCACACGCCCCACTTCTCACTGCAGGTTTCCCGACAATGTGGCAGAGGGGTCGGCATGCCGACGGCGAGGGGTGCTGACCCAGAGAAGCCGGGAGGGGCGGGGCAGCTCCCATACGGTATTGCCAGACGCCCCCTGTGCCCGTGGACCGAATGTGTGCGGCCCAGAGTATGTCAGCAGCTGCAACCCCTGCCCCTACGACCCTCTGTCGGGCCGTAAAATAGTTGCTAGCCTGAAGCCGATGGGAAGGGTGGTCTTACACTGCGTCTGGCTGTCAGTGAGTTTTGTCTAAGAGGGCTACAGAAGTGGTTTTATTTCACCGTGACCTCATGCTGTTGCCGTGGGGATGGGAGGACTTCAAACTCAGCCTCCCAGGGTACAGAAGGGTAAAGGGCTTGGAAGATGCTGGAAGGAAAATGGGCAGGACCCGATCCGGCCATCACCCCACAGGTTAGAGGTGCTGTCGCCACTGAGGGCAGGAAATGCTATTTGATTTTGGAGCACAGAGAGGCAACTGTAACATAATACTGCTGAATTAACTTATCCAATAAGGATTTATTGAAGTTCTGCCCTGGACGAAGCAGAGTTTAAGACGCGTGAGACATAAAGGCTCCACAAATTAGATCCCTGCGCTGGGAGAGCTTGTGATTTTTGTCAGAGCAGCCTTGCTCTAAGAAATCGCCCAGAGACCAAAGTGGGAGCGAGCAACGGGTTTATCGAGGGTTGGAGGGGAAGGGCCCCTCCCAGGCCGACGTGAGGGCCTTGGGAGCAAGTGAACGGGGACTCCCGGTCCCCCGAGAGGGCCCGTAGGAGTCCCACCCGGACGTCGGCAGGCACAGCTCTTAAACTTGCCAACCACACAGTTCAGCGAGGATGCGTTTGCCATGTTAGCATATTCAGTAGATCATTTGCATCTTGATGTTGTTCTGACCGGCTTGATTAACAAAACCTGTTGTTGTCCTGGCTCAGTTTGCATCCTGGCTACCTCTATATTCTAAATATTTTTAGTGAGGAGAAACAGAAATAACCAAGTATATTTATGTGTCAGGTTAATTTCAGATGATGAAAAAGCTATAAAGGAAATTTAAAAGGTGATGTAATAAAAAAAATGGCTGGCAAAGGCGTAACGTCAGCAAGAGGGCAGATCAGAAGCCCTGGACTCCCCGCCCCAACACACACACACACACACACACACACCCCAATGCAGCAGCAATGCTGGGCAGGTCGCCTTTGTGAGGACCCATGAACAAAGGCACCGAAGCCCGCAGGGAGATTCGGGAATCCCTCCGGCTCTGCTTTTATCAAAGCTTCATCAAACCTCCCTCATTACATGCGCAGGGGAGTTGCAAGCAGCTATTAAGGGCCTGTAACAGCTGTCTTTAGCACTTGATCATCTCTTTTTAAGGAGAGCACTCGTGTTAGGTCCAGAGCAGTTGCAGAAGCCGCCAGCTGGAGGCAAAAATGGAGGCTGGAGGGTCACCGCCGGAGGAAGGGGAGGGAGTAAACACAGCGACAGAGCCATAAATTAAAGTTTCCTGTGGCCTTGATCCGCCAAGGCTGTGGATTCAGTCCCCGTCAGGGCACATACAGGAAACCAATGATGCACCAATAAGCGGAACAACGGATCCAGGTCTCTCTCTCTCTGAAATCAATAAGCATGTCCTAGCGTGAGGGTAAAATAGGTTCTCGGAGAACCGATTTGCATTTCAGTGAATCGAAGCAGGAAGAAGGCTGCACCTGAAAGATGTCCCCTCAACAACGAAGCCTGCACCGGCTCGTCTGCTGTGACCTGATCACACGGGGCCAGAGAGGAGGGCAAAGCTGAGCAAGCTGTAACCCGTAGGGAGCCCCAAACAAGCCCGTCCTTGCATGACATCACACTCAGACCCCAGACACACATTAGCAGTCATCCACGTTTTCCACGCACCTGAGAACACGAAGCGAGGCGGGATTTATGACCCATAGTAACGCTTCTTAAATGTCCACCCCTCCCCACTGTCCCGAAGGCTCCCGGGCTCCGCGGATGCTCCCGACCCTGTCGGAGCCAAACCGCAGCAATTCTCTGTCCTCTGCCCACCCGTGTTTCCCAAGTCCGCGGGCTGCCTTGATTGTCCCCGACTCCCCTGTCCTTCCCCCTCCTGGGACAGAGAAAATCCACCAGGGGAGCTGCAGGAGAACGGGAGGCTTGTGTCCGCCCCACCATCAGCTCTGGCTCCCGGGCTCAAGCCCAGTCTGGCAACGGGCCCTGCGGACCTGACGGAAGCTGCCCCCTGTGCGGAGGTCCCTTTCAGCGCCAGCTGCATGAGGCAACAATCATGTCCCCCGTCTGCCTGAAGTGGGGGAGCCGAAAAGCAAAGGCGCGCTAGTTGGCAAGAGGATCCGAGCCATTCGGAGGCTCCTGAAGACGCGTTCTCCAAGCGCAGCTCCGCCCTGGGGCTCCCATTTGTCTGTCCGCTCCTGCCTTCCTGGAACCTAGAGGGGAAGCCTCCGAGAGCGCAGGGCGAGGTCTGCAGCCTCGACACCTTGGTCACTGGGGCTGGGTGTCTTCCTGCCACCGGCTGCTTGTGGGGTGGGGTGAGCTGGGAGGGGCCTCTCTCAGGGCTCCGGACCCACCGTCCCCTGGGCCCCTCTGTGTTCTTATCCGCACATGCCTGGGCCCTTTGTCCTGTTTCACAGCACCAGCCACGGGGAAGCAAACCAAAGAACACTGTTTTCTCCAGAGCAGCCGTGCTCGGTCAGCCCGGCTTCCCGGAAGCAGTTAGCCTGCGGTTTCACTCTGTTTGTTCTAAAAGGTCAAAAATGAAAGCCAAGGTCAGCACTATGTTACCTTAGTGGGCTTCTTGCTTGATCTAAGTCAGCCCGCGCCCAACTCTGCTTCTGTTCGTTTTGAATGGTTCTACTTGCCAAATCTGAAAGGCCAGCCGGAGAGGCTTTGGACCGACTCTGTCAATTAAAATGCTCTTCTGCTTGGAAACCCGGTGGTAATGAGCAGCACGTGTCTCCAAGGGCTGACCCTGGGCGGGGCAAGTACCGAGGATCACAAGTGGTTTGTGAGTAACATAAATTCCCAAGGGCTGGTCAATTCAGGTTTCTGGGTTGTTGTTTTTTTTTTAAGTCTACTCTGTGTTAAAAATCACTGAATACAGTTTTGTTTTCTTTTACACACTGATGTATAGATCTTGGTTAGGGGACACAAGCACATGCAATTTTCACAGAGAAGTGTAATGCACAGAATTAAACTCAGTAAAAATAAATTTTTAACTAGAAAACGAAACACCAAAAAATAAAAAATTGTGTTATGAAACTAGCAATTGCAGGAAGCAGCTGCCCCGTGGCACCTGCTGGTATCCATGAGGGACATAAGGACACCTAGTTCTGCAAAGGTTGGAAATCTCCAAAGTGAATCCAGTGGCTTCTATAAAAATGGAGCGCCACTCTCGGATTGAAGACATGAGGCCGTTGTGATACTATGACAAGAACCCAACGGAGAGCCAACAGGAAGGACCCCCTTTCTTGGTTCTCCAATTTCCAGGTCTGTCTAGCACCCCCGTGTCAGAGTCTAACAGAATCCCGTTTGCAGACTCCAGCCCTAACGCCACGAAGCAGAGTCCAGGATCTGCCACACCACCGCCGAGTGGCCGGTGCCATCTGCCCCTCTGGCTGCTCAGCATCCACTCCCACGCTTCCTTTTGGGTTGGCCAAGAGGCTCGTTTAGTTTTTCTGGAGCACGGCTCTAGTAGTGCTCAGCTGTCTTTAACGTCATTTGAAACAATTTTGTTAGATTCTGTTGTGACAGCTGTCACGTAGCATACATTAAAAAAGATCAAAATTGGTGAATTTAGGGGCAGCCATTTTAATATTGAAGGTGAAAGAAAATACATAACACTTTTGGCATATTATGCTTTATTATTTCAAGAAAGGTTAAAAAATGCAACTGAAACACAAAGATTTATGCAGTGTGTGGAGAAGGTGCTGTGACTGATTGAATGTGTCAGAAGTGGTTTGCAAAGTTTCTTGGTACTACTGACATTTTGGCCAAATAATTCTTGCTGTGGGGCTGTCTCATGCATTGGAAGGTGGTTAGCAGCACCCCAGCCTCTATCTGTTAGCAGCCAATAGCGGGAGACAGCCAACATACTCAGAATACCCAGATCAATCAGTTATTGGTGAACATGAAAATGTATCTTTTATTTTACAGAAAAAACTAGAGACTCTTTGGCCAACCCAATGCATACATTTGAACTTTCATAAGCAGCAAGAGAACTCCAAGGTCAAGGCTGACTGGCTTCTGTAATGGACACCACAACTCACACAGCTGCCCTTGAAGTCAGCACCTGATGACACCTAGAACATTCTGTAGTTGTTCTCCCAGACCCCCCCCCCACTTCTGCAGGGTCCAAACAAGCACAGTAAATAGAGGTGGGATTTGTATCACTACACCTGCACGTCCAAGTCTTCGATGGCGGCCACAGTCTGTGCAGGTCTCCAGGGACCTGCTGCGGCTGCTGACCTTTGGGGAGGGGACGCTCCCCAGGCAGCCACCGGGTCCTTCCTACCCAATGTCTTTGCTTTGTGTGTGATGGCTCTTCCAGTTGACAATTTCGGTGACTTAGGCAGTAACCACAGGAGTCTGCGGAACCTCGAGCCCGCAGTGATTTACAGGGAGGCCAAACCCCGTAAGCCACCGGGCCGCCGACAGCCCTCCCCTGACTAGCAGGGCACAGTGGCACTTGGGTTCCCCTGGTTTAGTGACAGTTCAGAGCCGGTGTGCAGTAACCCTCCAAAAGTCTGCGTTTTCTTTTCTCCCAGAGCCCATCCCCGCTAGTAAAATGCCACAGATCCCTCCGGAGAGAGCTTCAAGGAAGAATTAGAATACCGTTCTGAAAACTTCTCTGACATGATTTGGCAGCGCAAAGTTACACAGACTGGCCTCTGTTTTTTTATTTCTCCTGCAGTCGTTCGTTGGCAGCCGTCCGTCTCGGGAGACGATGGTGTAGCTTCTTAAGAGTCTATCTGCACCGCCGAGAATGGCTGTGCAGTCCGACTCGGGAGTGACATGGTATCTGTCTCCTCCCGTGTTGAGTCGACATCTTGCGATGACGTTGGAGTGTCCTCTCCAGTGAAGCTGAAGCTACAGAGCCTGGGCAGGGTGATATGGAGGGTCTGCTGTTGCCCATGCAGCAGACCCCCCCTCTCTTCGCAGCTGAAGGGTCCAAGGGAAAGACGAGTCAATACAGCTTGGCTTCAGGTGCGCCGCAGGAGTTGCCGGTGTTGACTACAATGTCAAACCGCCTTAGGGACTCCGGCTCCGGATTTTCTGTCGGGGTTTACTCCCTTAGCCTTTCCCCTGAAGAGGTATGCCGCAAGGCAGCGGAGGTTTTTTGGAGTCAGAGTTTTCCTTCTCTGATGTGCCCTGACTGCAGTACTAAGCGAATAAAAGGAACATCTACCGCTGTTGAAAAAAAACATTTTCTAAACGACCAGGTGGTTTTGCAGGGGAAGACAGCAAAATGCCATTCCCAGGAAAGCACAGACTATAAATATTTCACAAATACCCCTTTTCAACAGATTCATTGAATATATGCTAGTCACGAATAAGGTAAGCCAAAATAATAAACAGTAATATTAGGAAATCGTCTACAAAAGACTGAGGAGTCCTCGCTGAAATTAACTTCCAAGTTCAGGTCATGAAGTTGGCCCCTCTGCACTGAAGAGGAATCTGCCCCCTAGAGGTAAAGCAGCAAAGATTTATCAGCACCTCCTCTGTGCCGGGCGCAGTGCTGGGCCCTGGGCATGGAGGGAGATCACAGCCTTCTAATCCCTTCCCTAAAAAAGCCGGCAGCCTAGCTGCTCAGTATGAAAGCTAAGTCTTGGTCACATTCTCCACCCCACACTTAGCGAGACTCTCTTCTCCAATAGGCTGCCCACTTAAAATAATAACGCTGTTATTATGTCCCATAATTTCAGGATAAAGTATTTATGGTTGGGACATTGTGTGGGAAGCCGTGTTGCATAAACGGTTTTTCATTTCCCTTCCAGGAGAGCGAATTACATAAAGCAAAATAGCAGCCTTTTCATTGCCAAGAAACTCAAATAATGGTTTTCTATCATTTGTCACCAGGCACATTTTCATATCGCCGTCCAGCCGACACTCGGTCGTCGGCTCGTTGTCCACGGTCGAAGTGAACCCAACAAGAAGTGAGTGCCTGACCGTGTGGCCTGACACCTCGCCCCCCTCCCGGCCCAGTGCCCCTGGAGCTCAGAGCGCCTCTGACCAACTGCCTCCCCTACCCGAGCCCCGGGGAGAAAGGGAGGGAGGAAGGGAGGGAGGGAGGTCTCCTTTAAAAAGCTTGAACACCCTGTCTCAGGAGAACTATGTCAGTGTGGACATGAGTCAGCCCCCCTGGAGCTGGGCCACCCCACGCTAGTGTTAGGGGTCCCCAGTGTGGCCTGGAGGGAGTCCGTTGGTCAAAGGATGGGGTCTCCAGGAGAGAAACTGCAGGAAATGGCGTGGGGCCGGTGCCACGGACTTCACACGAGCTGCACTTCCACAGACGGAAACGATACAGGCAGGTGCCACAAGGCTGGGGTGGGGTCCCAGGGCCCAGGGAGGGAAATGGAGTCACAGATCAGGTATTAGTCAGTGGTCACTACTTTTCTACTCGCAAACTCTAGAACCACCCTGCGGATAAGGGACGTGCTGGGATCACCCGCAGTGCAAGCAGACTCCGCCCTGACCCTTTAGGAAGCAAAGCCACAGCTGCCAGGAGTCGGCAGGTGAAAAGGGGCGGGAACTGAAGGGCCGAGGCATCTAGACACGGCTTCTGCCGTTGCTGGAACGAGAAAGGAGCGCGAAACCAAGACGGCAGCTGAGACGGGTGCCGCATGGGCTGAGCTTGACCTCCATCAGCCGCGGCAGGAGAACGGCAGGGAGCCTGGGGCCGCCCGAGTGAGGACGGAACCGTCCCCACCTGCGGGCACGTCGCTCGGAGGTCCCACGGCACTGCCGGGAAACATGGGGGACGTGATGACGCTGTGACCCCACCCCAGCGGGCACGGGAGGGCTGGGGAGGCGGGGGAGAGGCTGCTTTTCCCTAAACGGTCATGCTGTTTGGCTTTTACACGGGTGTCTTCATTGCTTTGATGAAAAATAAGAAGGCATTTTTTTCTTTCAACAGAAGGCAGTCACTTAGGTAGCCCAGATAAGGTAATTCCAGACACAGGTCCTCAGCAGGAGCAGACAGGAGGCAGACTGTAAAATATTATCAGTAAAGGGAACAAGTGGGTTTTGTTTTTTTTATGGGGGTAAGGCCTGAACGTCCTAAACCAGGGTGCAGATGAGTAGCCAAGCAGGGGGTAAAGCTTGGGTGTGCTTTCTGTCTGAGGGGTGCGTGCAGAAGACGATGCAGGGATCCCCTCTGGGGCTGAAATTTTGTAGTTTCCTGTAGAAGCGCAGTTTGAATGTCGTGTTAGCACGTTTATGCCAAGGGCACCACCTACTGGGCATGAGGGGGGCTGCCGCAGACCGGGCGCGGGGCCCGCGTCAGGACTACAGACCCGGGGAGTGACTCGTTCCCTCCCGGCTTACGCGCTAAGTCCACGAAGTAAGGGTGCATTATCTGGAAGTTCCGCTTACACGTGGAACGGGGAGCATCGCTCCCACCCTGCCGAAGAGAAAACGCTGTGCATACAGCAGGAGGGTTTTCCTGAAACCGCGTGGAGTAGGCAGAACATGCTCCAGCCCACCCCCAGAAAGATGTCCACGTCTTAATCCTCAGACTCTGTGATCACATGGCCTCACGTGGCCGAGGGGGATTTGCAGGCATGACCCTCAGGTGAAGAGTCCCTACATTACCCAGGTGGGCCTCACGTAACCAGTGGGGTCCTTAGAAGGAAAAGAATCCCAGTCGGAACAGAGGTGAGGGCAGAAAGCAGAAACTGGAGTGATCTGGTTCCTGGCTTTGAAGATGGAGGAGCCAGGGGCGCTGTGACTCCTAGCAGCTGGGACAGACAAGGGCGGGGCGTGCCCTGGAGCCCCCAGAAGGGGTACGGCCCTGCCCACACCTTCCTGCAGCCCAGGGAGCCTCACTTGGGACTTCTGACCTCTAGAACGCTAAGATAATAAACTGTGTTATTTTAAGCCGATAAATTTGTGAGGGATAAATACATATGTGATATCTATAAAAGTATATCTGTTTATATATTTTTTTTAATTTATAGTTTAAGATCCCCTCCCCCACCAAAAAGCTCATGACTGACTTCACTGGCAAATCTACCAAACATATACAGAAATCTTCACGCCAAATCTATATAAAGTCTTGCACAAGGTGGAACAGGAAGAAATACTACTTTATGAGGCCAACTCCTTTTATGAAGCCAGCATTACTCTGATACCAAAACTGGACAAAAATATTTCAAGGAAAAAAAAAGAAAAGCTATAGCCCACTATTCCTCATTAACAAAAATCCTCAAAAATAAAACAGACAACAAACCCAGTGACATATGAAAATGACAGCCCATCCCAGCAATGTGCAATGCACGCCGGGAATGCAACGTTGTCCAGCACGCGAGGGTCAATGGACATAATTTGCCTCACCAACAGAAAAAGGAGAAAAACAAGCGTGGAGTTCACGGTGGTGACCCGCGAGGACCTGGAACTCACCTCCTTCCACGGACACACCAAACCCGGCAGCAAGGGGCAGACGACGTCTTCCGAACTAAACTACACGCCAGAGGAGGGAGGGAAATGTCGCATCAAAGCGGCAGGAGAGGCTGAGATGCAACCTCACCATAAACTGCACGGTGGCTGCCTCAGGCTCAGAGGCAAGCTTCTCCCTTAGGAGGGAAGGTCTGAACCCCACATCTGGCCCCCAACTTTTAACACCCACACCTGAGATATAGGCCCCCCAAATTCCCAGTGTTGAAAACCAACAGTGCTTGCGTCCAGGGGACCCGCAAGGCCCTGGCGAACCGCCTCCCCGACCCTGGGGCCCAGCACAGAGCCACCAACTGAAAGGCGCCCCCACTTTCCATGAAAGAGGCTTGTATGCTTATCCCAGCATGGCAGCACGAGGGGCGGGCATCGGAGGAGCACCGGGCGTGGCGCCTTCTGAAACCCTCTGCCGAGACAGAGGCCGCTGGCGTCTCCAGGAAAGGGGCCGGTGCCCTCGCTTGGTGCCGACGTGTGTGGCTGCCACCCAGGAGCCGTCTCTACATCACCTGGCTCTGGGGGCCAGTGGACTTGGGCTCACGAGCCCCACAGAACTGTGACGAGTGGAGAAAGGGTCCCTAAGCAGCCCCCACCCTCCAGCCCCACGGGCTGAGGCACCCAACTGTCCCCCTTATCCTCACAGCCCCAGCCCAAGGGGAGGCCTCTTCCTCCACGCACGGGCAGGGCTGACCAACCCGCTCCCCTGCGTGCCCTCCCCGGCCACCCTGGTGCCAGCATCTCCCAGCAGGGAGCCTGCGCATGCACCCGGTGCCCTGGCTTGGGCGCTGCCACCCAGGGGACACCCCTTGGTCACCTGGCTCTGGAGGCCAGTGCAGCTGGTGTGCCTGGGTCCCCTGGGACCAAGACAAATGAAGACAGTTCCTGGCAAGAGCCACCCCCGGGACACGGCACCGACAGCGGCTGAAACACACCCAGCCCATCTGCCAGCGCCTGTCCGCGGACGTGGCCTATCTGCTCGTCCTGGGGACAGGCTTCTGTCAGGCACCCTCACACGGGGCCACGGGGGTGCTGGCCGGGGACGCAGGCCGGCGGGGCCATCTCCGCGCTCGGCGTCGTTCTGGTGGTCACTGCGGCATCTCCGGGGAGCTCGTGCTCTGGGACAGCACAGCAGGCTTGGGCGCTGCCACCCAGGGGCCGCCTCTTCGTCGCCTGGCTCTGGCTCTGGCGGACAGCAGGGCTGTGCCCCTGGGTCCCACAGGACAGTCACGAAACAGGACAGACGTTCCCCAGCTCCGGGCACAGCGCAGAGGCAGCACACTAGACGTACCCCGGTCTCTCCAGAAGGGGGCCGATTAGCTTCTCCTGCAGAGGCATCTAGGGGTGACTGCAGTCCTCTCCGGAGACCAGGGAGGCTGGGGGGGGGCCATCTTTGCGCCCTCCCTCCACCTTCCCTGTCCCCCACCCAGCCCCTCCCCTGCAAGGCGGCGTGTGTCTCTTGGGGAAGGGAGCGTGTGCACACATCCTGCCCCCAGGTTTTATGGCTGCAGCCAGAGGACACGTCCGTGACAACCTGGCTCCAGTGACCAATGGGGGTTAGGCTCACCGGTTCAGTGAGAAGCAAACCGAGGAGTGTTCTTAACTGGCCATCGCCCCAAGACTCGGCGCAGAGGGTGCACGTGGAAGCCCATCCCCCAGCCTCGCCCTGAGAGGTGCGTTTGCCCGAGGGCGGTCCTGGCTTCCAGACAGCCTGAATCTGGGTGCTGGCCCTCCCCTTCGGGGACCCTGGCAGGTCTGGGCACACCCTCCGCCCCCTGGGAGTAAGGTGCATGGCTGGGGCAGTCCCAGAGGTTTGAGAAGCCACCACCAGCCAGGGCAGAGTCTCCTACAGAACCAGGAGAGGTGGCAGTTGTATCTAATCATAGAACCCAACACAGAGTCAAGGAAAATGAAGGCTAAGTTCCCAGCGAAAGAACAAGAGAAAACCTGAGAAATCAGCCTTCAAGAGGTGGAGGTAAGTGACTTCCCTCATAAAGTCCCCCAAAAAGGGTCCTAAAGATACTCACCAAACTCAGAACGATGAAAAAACAAAGTGAGAAGTTCAAACTGAGAGCATCAGAAGGTGCCCAACAGAAGCAGGGAGCTGCCGAACGCAGCAGCCGAGTGAGAGACGCCAGCAGAGGGTTCCGCAGCAGATGCGGTGGAGCACGGGAAGGACCGGGACTCCGAGCGGCAAAAGTGGAGCACGAACACGAGGAGAGACAGCTTAAGGGACTGACGGGACAGCACCCAGCAGACCAGCATGGGGGGGGGGGGGGCGGTCCCGGACAAAAAGGGGCAGAAAATGTACTTGAAGAAACAGTTCACGACTCCCCTCACCTGGGCGAAGGAACAGCCAGCAGGTGCAGGAGGCCCAAACAGTGTCCAATAAGATGAGCCCAGAGACCCACATCAAGACACGTTATCACTAAAGTGTCAAAGTGAGAGACACAAAGAGAATCTTAAAAGTAGCCAGAAAAAAACAATTTAGGAACAAAGAAATCCTTACATGACTATCAGCAGATGCCTCGGCAGAAAGTTCGCAGCCAGAGGAAGGGGCGTGACATATTCAAAGGGTTGGGGGGAAAAAAGAAAACACAGCCACCCAATAATACCCAGCAGACTGTCCCTCAGAATCGAAGGAGAGACAGAGAGGTCTCCGGAGAGGCAGACCCTGGGGAGTTCATCACCACTAAGCCAGGCTTACGAGAAACCTTACAGGGACCCTGTCCGCTGAAAAGGAAGGGCACTGATTAGGAACAAGAAATCAAATGAGAACGTAACTCTCACGGGAAAGGTAAATACAGAGGAAAGGCCGTGCGTTAGCTTCTGGGGATTTATGGGAAGAAGTACAAACTCGGACGTGAAAAGATACGAGCCCCGCTAGGGTCAGTGATGCGCTGTCTACAACAGCCCCGGGAGGGATGCAGTCGTCAGCGTCCCCGACGGGGAGGCGTGCGCAGGCCTGGGCTCTGTCCTCTGCATGGGCCGCCACCCTGGGCCTTAACCAGCTGGTTTCTGTCTCTCATGCTTCCGATGAGTCCCACCCTCCAGGGGATTTTAAAGATAAAACAGAAATGCAAAGTGGCTTTTAAGGAAAAGGGAACCTGCTGTTTTTCTCTGAATAGCCCCAAATCCTTGTCAGAGGGATGTGAAGAACAGAACGATTAAGTAAGAGGAAATGTTTTCGAACTTGCGTAAAATACCTGGGCGTTTCAACCCTGTATGGATCTGCATTTCCCTTTGTTATGACCCCCAACCATTTGGGGAAGGGCTGCAGGTTTTCCTCATGCATTGCCCATGGAGAAAGCAGATAAAAACCCTGGCTAATAAAGAAACGGGCTGACTGTCCTCAGAGAAAACCCCCTCCCTTCCTTCCCCAGATGCTGTGTCTGAGCAGTTTCTTCATCTCCAAGGGACCCAGAGTCTCTCTCATGTTGATAAACAATTGAATAAAGAAGATACAGTACAGCCCTTGCAGCCCCTGGCTGCTGTGGCTCAGTGGAGTGAGTGCTGGCCTGCGAACCAAAGGGCCACCAGTTCGAGTCCCACTCGGGGCACAGGCCTGGGTTGCGGGCCAGGTTCCCCGTTGAGGGCACGTGAGAGGCACCCACACAGTGATGTTTCTCTTCTCTCTTCCTCCCTCCCTTCCCCTCTCTCTAAAAATAAATAAAATCTTTTAAAAAAGAAGATGTGGTACCTATATAAATATAATATTACTCAATTATAAAAAAAAAAGAACAGAATCTTACCGTTTGTGACATGGATGGACCTAGCGGGTACAATGCTCAGTGAAATCACTCCCTCAGAGAAACACAAATACCGTTTGGTTTCACTTCTATGCGGAGTCTAAACAACAAGATCAATGGACAAACCAAATGAAAACGGACTCACAGACACGGAGAAGAAACTGAGGGTTGCCAGGTGGGACGGCGTCAGGACTGGGCGGGAAAGGTGAGGGGGTGAGAGGCACGGAACAGCCACCGGACGCGAAGCCCAGCACGGGGCACGTGGCGGGTAACACCGTGGGACCTGCGCGGGGCCCACCGGGACCGGGCTCTCGGAGGGCTGACCTCGTCGGTCACAGGACGGGCTTGCCCTGCGCTGCCCGCTTGGAACTCATATAATACTGAATGTCAGCTGTCACTGAGAACTGTTAACTAAATAAATAAACTTAAAAAAAAGAAAAGGAAGTTTATACAGGAAGAAGAAAAACAGCACTCACGTCCTAGGTGACAGCTGAAAATTAGCTTTTCTACCAAGCATCACGAACACACGAAGTGGAGCCCCACAGAAACACACGACAGACAACCCCTCCCCCCGCCTCCCGCCCTCCCCACGGCGGAGGGGGTGGGGATTCACAGCGGGGCCGCATGTCAGTCTTTTCGCCCCAAAAGCCGGCTGCAGAGCGAGCGGTGTACACCCCACGGTCCGCTGACTCGCCTGAAAAGATGCTGTTGTTAAATAGATCGATTTTTTAAACACACGTCCACACGTAATGCACGGGGAGGAGATGTTTATTTATTGTTAATCTTTGGAATGCAACCACCATCACTTCCCAGGCTGACGTCGGTGGCAAACGCGATGACCGCGGCTCCTGGGTGCACACCAGATCACGGCCAAACTTCCAGTTACGGGACCACGGTTATCAATTCAATGCCCATGACGCATTTCCAAGGCTACAAGCGGTCTGGCCTCTTAAAGGAAAACCCAGGTGTGGCAGGCTTTACGTGCAGTGACGTGGGTAGGTGCCCGTGAGGACTGCGGGGCCCGCGGGAGCTGAAGCAGAGGGGAGGGCGCGGCCCGCCGTCGTCCGGGCTGGGTCGGGGCGTGTGCTGGAGCTGGAGCAGGTGCAGGCGTGGTGGTGGGTGGGGGCGGGGCCCTCCTGCAGGGGGCACTCAGTCGTCCTCGCCCCCGCAGAGCAGCAGGAGGGCTTTCTTGTAGTCCCCAGACGTGTCCCCCTGAAACGCGAAAGTCCTCCGTTACCTCCACGGTTCCCGGAAGCCAGGTAATGAAAACTAAGACCTAGCTGGCAAGAAGCTTTACTCCTGCAGACTGTCTCCCTAGTGGGTCATCTCTCGGTGGCTGTCACTCTGGGACTGTCAGGCGGCAGGTTCCCTCCCGGTTCTAGCCCCCGAAGGTGCCGTTCCGTGTAAGACAGAGAAGTGTGTGTCGTCCGCCCCCGGCATCACAGGGAACAGGGAACTCCACCGCAATTCAGATCCAGCTTCCTGGACAGACGCCAGGTCTGATGACACAGCCTATGGCCGCCTGAGGGGGCGATGCTGGCCCGGCCTGGCTGTTACGGCCTTGCTCCAAGACCAGAGGGCGGCTCTGCGTCCCCTCTGTGTGGCCCACGCACAAGGGTGTGTGACAAACGGGCGCTCCAAGCCAGGAGAGCGGCGGAGAGCACTGGGCCCCGCAGCGCGGCCGCCCCACACCCAGGCCGCTGAAAGCTGGCCTGACAGCGATCTGCACCCCGAGTCCCCACGCCTCTTTATCACAAAGTGGGGGGGGCGGGAGGGCAGGGCGATGGAAAGAGAAAGGAGAAGAGGAGACAAGAAAAGAAGTCACCAGGCCTCACATCCAAGTTCACTCCAGCCGCAGAGCCCATTGCCACTAAAAGGGTCAGTGCTGCGGGGACCCCCAGCCGTCCCCTGGCTGCGCTCTGACCTGGGGGGCCCCTCCCTGACTGTGACCCAGAGCGCGGCGATCGCAGACAGCGAGGGAAGGGAGAGGCAAAGAGCAGGAGCTGAGGAGCGGGGGGCAGAACACGCACTGTGACTTCGCGCAAGGGATGGGGGCCGCGTCCTGCCTGCGGCTCTGCTTCTAACCAGAACCCCGGGGAAAGGCTGGCACCTTTATCATGGAGTAAAGAGAGGTGGCGAAGTTCTTCCGGAACTCCTTCCTGATGTTGAAGAGGTCGATCTCGCTCCTGGAAACGATCACTCGGATGAGGGTGTGGTCGTCGGTGCCAGCGCCCTTGGAGGGGAATGAGAGGCGTCAGAGAAGTCGTGCCCGAGCCGGGGTGCAGCAACAGAGAGAAACTGCCGTGCAACGGACGGCGTGTTTTAAGGAGAAACAAATCCCCACACCCGTCGTCGAAAACACACGCGCACGCGGAGAAGGACAGACACCGGAGAGAGAGGCACGTCTGAGGGATGAGTCGGGGGGACACTTGCCTTCATGGCGTAGTAGAGGGTCTCTGCCAGGTAGGCGGGGATGCTCCGAATGCACTTCACTGGGGAAACAAGGGACGTCACGTCAGGTGCCCTTCTGGCGCGAGAAGGGTCAGGCGCTTAGGAGCGCAAGGCGCGCCCGCCTGTCGCTGCGCTGGCCCGCGGGGTCAGGACCCGGCTGCGGGGAGCGTGTAGCCCACGGAGCAGAGCACCGGCCCAGCAC
Source organism: Furipterus horrens (assembly GCF_987537825.1). Taxonomy (NCBI): domain Eukaryota; kingdom Metazoa; phylum Chordata; class Mammalia; order Chiroptera; family Furipteridae; genus Furipterus; species Furipterus horrens. The sequence continues at coordinate 2,240,324 of NW_028327180.1, forward strand.
TCCTCCGGCCTCAGCCGCACACAGCGGGACCCGGGGACCGGGGCGCAGTCCCCGAGGCTTCTGGGTCTGACAGCACCTCACCCAAACCTTCTTCACTCACGAGAAATCATACAAACATCCCGGAAGTTTCCTTCCAACACATTTAAGCAACTAAGACGAGACCGCTCCCCTGTCTAGTGTCTGACAGACCCTGGATTGTCCCCGGGAACCGTGGCCAGGTGCCCTGTCCATGGTCTGTGCCACCCATGATGCGCACAAGGCGGCGTGAGACACACCCGCTGCAGCGGAAACACCCAGGCAGGCTGGTGACAGACAAGGACATCTCCCCCGAGCGTGTACCCGTCTAGTGTGAGGGCTGCTCCGACCTCCGTCTGCTGAGCTCCAGAAACTATTACATTTAATTCCTTACTACGCAAAAACAGTGATCCTTCCTTGGGGGGTCCAGATTAATTAATCTGAAAGCACCATCGTCACGCCTCCCGGCATGTCCCAGCCGGGGGCCAGCCTCTCAGCGCGCCTCGGAGCCGGGAGGACGGGACTGGAAAGAAGGTCAGCACCAACACAGCACGCGTCTCAGATAAAGCCCGCGCTCAGGCTCGTAAAGAAGCGGCCATACTCGTAACGCAGCGTCAGAGTGACTTTTGCGCAGCTCTCTCGGCACTTCCACAGGTCCAGAGGGGCTGACCAGCCAATCGTGTATTCCAACATCAAGACAGACGCTTAGCTGGAAATTCAGGAGTTTGTGTCCCCATTCTTTCCCTAACGAACGCGGTGGCTGCCGGGAATAAAGTCCCTTAGGTGGCTCTCAATACCATAAACAGTACAGCCATTCCACAGTCACCTACCGACTGCGAGGAGGAGCTGCTCCAAGTTACCAGAAGTCTCTCGGTCAATGGTTTCCTCGATCTGGAATCCTGAGATGGTCATGTATTTGTCAAACACTGCAGAACGGAAACACGATTTCATCACGTGAGGACCCGTCTTCCCGGAGAGAAGATACTTACTCTTGACCAGGGAGCGTCCTACTGAACACAAATCTCTGACTTTGTTCAGAACCTCACTGGGCCAAGCCCTAGACAATTGATTATAAATGTTTTGTCCACGGATTTCTCGGCCCCTCCTTACGCGTTACAGCCAACGGGACCCAAAGGTAAATCTCCTGGACAGGATTCCGAGGGGTCTTTCTCTTCCCTCCCTAGAAGTCATCCATATGATTAGGTCACCTCTCTCTTCTCGCTGCAAAAGTGGCTGATGTGTTTGGAGCTACAGCAGCGCCCTCATGACAGTGAGGTGCCAGGCGTGAGGACGTAAACCGAAACACTGTGGCCAGCAGAGGGACAACCAGAAGGGCCCAGGTCCCGCCACACAGCCGAGGACACCCCACTGCAGAAAGCGGTTTCACAGCCACGGTGAGTGGGGTCCTCTGTCCCTCGCCACTGAACTCATTCCCGACACGACACGCCCTGGTGGATGTCCAGAGAGGAGGTTTTGGTGACCACCCTCTAGAGCAGCGGTTCTCAACCTGTGGGTCGCGACCCCTTTGGGGGTCAAACGACCCTTTCACAGGGGTCGCCTAAGACCATCGGAAAACACATATATAATTACATATCGTTTTTGTGATGAATCACTCTGCTTTAATTATGTTCAATTTGTAACAATGAAAATACATCCTGCATATCAGATATTTACATTCTGATTCATAACAGTAGCAAAATTACAGTTAGGAGGTAGCAACGAAAATAACTTTAGGGTTGGGGGTCCCCACAACCTGAGGAACTGTATTAAAGGGTCGCGGCATTAGGGAGGTGGAGAACCTGCTCTAGAAGGACACGCTCCTCGTGAGCCGCAGCTCCGTGACTTCTGACTGGGAGGGGCAGTCTAGAGGCCTCGCCCTCCGCCTCTGAGGGCAACGGGTAGACAAAGCGTCTCCAGTTTCTAAAAAGCTACAGGAGCCCCGAGGAAAACGGTAAGATTTCTCACGGTCATCGAAACGAAGACAAACGCCGACCCCTGCTGTAAATGCCTGTGACGTAGCCGGGGCGCGGGCTTCTGCACTCCCAAAATCAACCGAGTACCGGTAGCACACGTGTGTTTTCACTCACCCCGCCGCAAATGGGACACGCTTCGCGTTCCAAAGATGGTGATGAACTTCTCCTCATCCGTCCCCCATTTAAGTTCTCCGGCCTGAAACAGCGCCTGGAAAGATCCCCACGTGTTAGGGAACCGCGCCTCCCGCCCGCCTCCGGCCTCCTTCTCAGCCAGGGCTTTCACTTCCTGATTAGTAATTTGCCTGATCCAACACCCGATGCTTTGCAGGTCCTCCTCAGAAACCTGAGAGCCGCGTCCGGGCCACCGCGGAGGGTCACCGCTGCACAGCGCACAGCACTGAGCAAGGGCGGGGCTGGCAGAGAGCTGGGAGCACCCCCTCGGGGACAGGAGGGGACAGACCCGGAGCTGAGCTGTCCGCCTTTGCTGGGTCGCTTGCTCTCTGGCTGTTGAGTAACACCCGATAGAAGGGCACGTCCTATCTCCTCCTGACACCTGAAAGTGACTGGGAGCGAGGACACGACACCCTGCCACGTCTAACAGGCTGTGGGCAGAGCACAGGGCCGGCATCGGGCGGGCACGTAACAGGAACTCGCTGACTAGTTCACGTTCCACGGTCACTTGTTCACATGGGAAGAATGTTCGCTTCCCAGTACCCATGCAATTACGGAAAAAATAAAACCGCATACGAACATCATCATTAAATCGGAGTCCCCTTACTGAGAGGCGGATAACTTGGGGAAAACCCAGAGAAGCTGTCTTTAAAATCTCTGTCCCACCCTTTCAGTTCTTCATTTCAAGGTAAGCACATCTCGGAAGCCAAGAGGAATGCGATCTGCAGTGACCGCAGCCTGGGGCCCCCGCTGCCCCCACAAGGCGCAGACCCGACAGGGGCGGGCGGCGACCCCAGCGCAGGCGTGCGGTGGGACTCGCAATCGCCGGGTGCTCCAGAATGAAGACTGTGGCAGGACAGACCCACTCTTATTGCCAGAGAATGCAGAAAAGACTAACAGCTTCACACTCAATTTTGAAATCATTTAAATGGTGAGAGTGAAGAGTATCCGTCCTGGTCACGAGAGCAGGCTGTTCCCCTGGACCCTGCACGGAGCTCAGGAGCACGGTGTTCTGGACCGCTCTTAAGGCAGCCTTTTAAACCTCATTCAAAAATAATACAAGTTCCTTGAAACATGTGTAAAACTCAGAAAAACATAAATGAAATAAAAATTACCACCAATACCAACGTCATAAAGAGACACATTTTCTACGTACAGAGAAGCTGCGCATTAACCCCCACGGGCGGCCGTCCGTGACCACACTGCCGCCCCGGCCCGGGGAGCGCTCCTTCCTGCCAGCTGCCTGTATTTGTAGAACTTTCTCTAGGAGAAGCCTGAAGCATTTTAGCTCTTCTTGGAAGAGCTCTGTTTGGGATCGATTGTTCTCAAGCTGCTGCTCAGTACACGGTGACCGGTGACCATGACCAACAATAATCGTCAGGGACAGAGAAGGCACTAAACAGTTTCCTCTTGTCTGGCTTTCACGGGAGGGGCCTCTCTTCCGCCTGAGGGTGCCAGTGGCCGTGGAGCCGGCTGCATGAGGGGCCCTCACACCTCCCCCGCCCCTCGGGGGTCTCTTGGTTCAGCCCCAGCACAGTTTGATCAGTTCTGGTTCAGGGCAAAGTGCAGAGGTTTCGGGGTCCGATAGAGCTGGTCCCTGTGGCCCCTGTGAGTCATAGGGCAGGTACCGAATGCCCCCCGAGCCTCAGAGTCCTCGCCTACAGAGGAGGAATCGTATGTCTACAGGGTCCGGGACAGAGATTCTGTGACCCCCGTCGTGAATGCACTGCAGTCAGGCGACCAACCTCAGGTGCTGCAGACACGGGGTCCCTGCCCTTGTCCTTCCCCTCTGCCCCGAGGCCACTTCCCCTCTGGAGAAGGTACAGACAGGACGCGGCAGGAGAGGAGGCAGGCTCCCTGAGCACACGCAGACCTTAGAAAGTAAAGCGGGTTCCCTACGGCGCGTGCAGTTCCCAGGTGGTGACTCACTGGGGCTTATCAGGTCCCAAAACGACAGGAACGCGCTCTCGGGCCAGGTATCGTGAGAAGCTCGGCCAAAGCCTATGAAAGGGCCCTTTCGCTGTCTGGACCGCTCTCCAGGGAGAAACCTTACACTCCCGTTAGTGAGACGGCCGTGGGGACCGGGCACCGCTGAAGCGCGCAGTTTCAGTGGGGACCCACGAAAGATCAGCGGCCAGACAACAAGCCCATTGAGAACGCCGTGGAAAGAGGGCGGAGGAGCTTCCAGACCCCACTGCCACTTGTCACCTGCTGTAGAACACAGCGCTACTTAGCACTAAACTACTTTCTTTCTCATCCTCCGCTGCTCAGAGACGCACTGCCTCCTGGGGATCAATAGCATCTGTGTGTGTGTGTGTGTGTGTGCATGCGTGTGTGTCAAGTTCTCCAGGGAACGTTCCATTATCCCAGGAAAACAGAACACCGAGGTGGATCTCACTATTTATATGTCATCTATTTTATTTTATTTCACTTCGGCTTTGGCATAAAATAGTTTGTGAGCCTCATCAAAACGAGAGAGATGTACTTCCTCCCACGGGCCTTCTGCTCGGTAAGATCATTTTAGGTGCCATGACACGTGACCAGATGTCCTGTGAGCACGGGTTTGGTTTCGTTTTTTTCATTTGTAGGTCACAGCACAGCCCGCACCTACTCGGTCTCACTCACCTGGGCGTCTTGCTCGACCTGAGCCTCATCGATCACGGTGTCAGGGTCTCTGTTCGCCTGGAAGACAGAACGTGCCACGGGGCTGGAGTCCGGACGCAGGCCCAGGAGCCCCCGCTGCTGCACACAGAGCTGTCCTCCTCGGGAACACCGTGCTTCTCTTAAGGTCCTCTCAGTGCCTACAACATTCCACCCTGCCACCCAGCACCGTCCCAAGCCAGCCCCATAAATTCTACAAATAACGGAGGACAGGGACATCCCGGAAAACGACGAGTTAACTATTCAGCGTTTCGGTCAGGCCTTCTCAAACACAAACACACAGACACCATACGGCCAGCACCAAGCAAGCACCAGGAGTGATTAAAAGCATTTCAGGTGACCTTGCAGAGCTAGATCCGGGCCAGTCCAGCTTCCGATTTTTAATCAAAAGGGGAACAGGGTCCACCCCGTCCGTACCTGAAGCAGGACCACCAACATCCTCTGGTAGTACCCTGAGGTGTCCCCCACCACGTCGTCCTCCAGGTTGGAGCCGTATTCTGCAACAGAATGACGTCATGCTTACTTACAGCTCCTTTCAGCTGGAAAAAGATATCCGGCCCCGTGAATCGGAGGGCAGAGACGTGGAGGAGGAATATTTGATTAGCAGAAGCGTTCTCTCCTCTGCTCTGGGGGCCCTAAAGCCTGAAAAAGCTAATGCTCTGAGCGGGCGGCCAGCGGAAACAGCTCAGGTTTCCTGGGAGCACTCAGCGCGAGTCTAAGCCGCGACTCAGCCACTGCGACGTGCCCTCCGCCGACGCATTTACGATCCGTGGACACAGGAAGGCCCTAGGCAGCCTCTCAACGCTGACCTTCGCTTCGCTGCCTTTCAAATGGTTCACATTAGTCTCCAAAGGCCTTTCATCTTTCCAGGCAGCGATTTTCAACCCTCTTCATCCCCCGGCACATGTGAGCTAATTACTAAAACTCCGCAGGCACCAAAAGATACATATTTTTGCCGGACGGACCAGAACAACACGTACAGTGTTGATTCAGTCCCACCAGGCAGCTATTGCTGTGTCGGCTGCTGCCATTTTTCAGTCGCCAGTCTGGGGGACAACGGTCAGGGCCTCTGACTCAATGGCCGGGAGGGCACGCCTGAGACATCCCTGCAGCGCGCTGGCTGCAAACCGCTGCTCTAACAGTCTTGAGTTTTCTTCCTTTGGGCGTGGCCTTTCCTTCCACTAAAAAGATACTTTCCCTCTGCAGCAAATACATTTAACTCCGAGAGTTAAATATAAAACACGCTCCTTCCCACCCCGATTCCCAGCTGTTGGGCAGGAGCCCACGGGGGCCACAGCCCCTCCACCAGCTCTCAGCGGCCGCCACGGAAGGAGGGGGGCCCTCCCCACCCCAAGCTCTCAGATATCTCACCTTTACTGGAAAGCAGACAACGTTTAAGAGCCTGAAACTTCTCTTTGAAAAGGTCCGAGAGAGTTTCATTCGATCAGTCACCCAAATACAAAACCTCGTATCCCTTCCTCACCTCCACTGCCTGCCTGTACTCACCCGTCAAATCCTCTCAGGTACGACTCCCCAACACCTCCTGCCCACCCAGACGGGTCAGGCGGCCTTCGTTCACCTCCCAGCCCACCCGGCTGCCTGCCCTGGGTGGGAGGCAGACCTGCTCCCGCCCTCGCTCCCACTGAACCCCGCAGCGCCTTTGGGTCGAGTCCGGCTCCTGACGCAGCTCCCCGGACCCGGCAGCAGCCCAGCTGCACGTCCTCGGTTCACGCCCACAGGGACGGGCACGCTTCCTCCGCGCGGCCGGGTTCTGGCCCCTGGGTGCGCCCTCGGCAGGCCGGTCCCCATGACACTGCAGACAGCGGGGACCCAACAGGCCCCCCTTCTTCACCCGCCCAATCCCACCGGGGGGCTCGAAAGCCTGCCCCGCCCCCAACTGCACCTGAAGGCTCTCCGAGCCCCCACAGCCGCGACTGAGGGAGCGCTCGCATTAACTACGTTTGACTTGAATTTCACTACCTTATGGCCGTGTGCTAGGTGGTGTCACCCCCAAACAGACCGCAAGCGCCCCGAGGACGGGAACTGTGCTGTGCGCATCTCCTGCGTCGCTCACGACAGCCCAGCAATGCGGCTGAGCGGGGGCACCACGTGGGCACCCTGCCCTCCTGGCACCCGTCTGCCACGGTGGCACACGGGCTCCGCCCTCGGTGTCCGGCCACTGCCCCAAACACGGCCCCCGGGCAGCGGCGGTGCACCCCTCACCCCGGCCCACGGCTGGGACCCCCCAGCCTTGGAAAGAGACGCGGGGAGGAAAGACCACACTCGGAAAGGTAATCGTTTAGCGGCTGCAAGTTTCTCGCCTTCCGACCTGCTGCGTTCCGATGCGTTTCTAAGATGAGGATGTACACGTCCCGGGGGGACCCACCCACGTCAGAGGAAATCTGATGTGAAAAAAACCCTCTAGAACTTTGCTTTCTGCTTCACTCCCTGGCTTCATTCACAGAATGTGCTTCACACTGAAAGACTGGTTGTTTCTTCACAAAGAAGCACGGCACACCAAGAAGGAAAACCAAAACACCGGGCACCCGAGCACTGCCGCCCACAAGGACATCTTGCGGCCATTCTCGGCGGCTCCCGTTCGGACGAGGTTTCCTTCCGCCTGAGAAAGCAGGCAACTTTGCTAACACAAAACTGGATGCTTATGAGGAAGGAAAACCATTTCCGTCTTAAAGTGAGCACAGAAGGAAGGCCGCCGGCATATCCTACGTGAGCGGCAAATCCTATCTAAGAGGAGACTCCATCTCCGCCCGAAGCAGCTTATAAACCCTAGTTCTCGTGGGGGCGGAAGGAGGTCTCCCCTTGCTGGAGGAAAAGCCCGGGACAGCGGCTCCCTCACTCCCTCCTCCATTCCCCCGGCGACCGCGTGCTGGACCCTGGAGCCCTGGGCCTGCCCTCGCCCCGGCGGACGCGACAGGAAACACAGCGCGAGCCCCTACCTTCTTCATAAACTTTCTTGATGGCGCTCAGTTCCTCAGGGGTCCTGGAGGCAATGATTTCCGTCAGCACTTTCTCATTGGTCCCAGCTCCCTGTGTGGGGGTTTGTGTTTAATAGAAAAAAGTGTGTCAACAAGATTAAAAAGAAAGCGATTTTCCTAGAATAGACGTTACCCAAATTGCAGAACTGCATAAAGAGTACCCAGCGTAACAGTCACTTCCTTGTAGAGGACTTCTGTTAGTTATAGAAATAAGAAATTTCAAATTAATTTTTGTTCCTAAGACAATTTTATCCCTTTTTGCCTACTGAAAATTGTTCATTGTACATAAGTGTGCATACACAGATATAACAGATCATATAAAATTTGTGATTTTACCAATTTAATTCTAAATAGTTTGAAAGTAAAATGTTTTAATGAGCCGTGAAACAATTAAAAAGGCTGGAATAGTACAAAGCACCCTTCCCAGGGATTTCTACTGATCCCTCAGCAGCCTGCACCTCCGGCCCCCGGCCCTGGCCCCGCGCGGAGTTCTCGGGGCTGTGGAGGCGCTCAGCATCGGGGCGCAGGGAAGGCAGCATTGCGGGGCAATGATGGGAGCATTGGAACTTGCTTTCTGGATTTTCGAAAAATAATTGCTGTCAGGGTTTCTTTTTCTGATACAGAAGTCATGCCGACACCAATAAATTAGAAGATACAAGCAATGGTGCAGCCAAACTTAATTTTAAAAGGCAGTATATTTGAGCCCTGGCTGGTGTGGCTCAGCAGATTGAGCGCCGGCTGGCAAACCAAAGGGTCGCAGGTTTGATTCCCAGTCAGGGCCCAGGCCTGGGCTGTGGGCCAGGTCCCCAGTTGGGGGCATGCGAGAGGAAATCACACACTGATGTCTCTCTCCTGCTCTCTCCCTCCCTTCTCTTTTCTGAAAATAAATAAAATCTTTAAAATATATATTTGAGTTATTTTTGCCAGGGTTCTTGGAGAACGAAGTTGTGGGAGGTGATGAGAAGAAAGGGAGAGAAAACTCCAAGTGTGTCATTTAATCCTGGTTGTGTTGTTAACTAGACAAGAGTGGCTACACTTACATTTTTAATAATGTTTATAGCCTTTTGTATCTTATTTTCATGCCTGTTTTTAAGATGTTACAGAGTAGGTATTTTATCTTTTAAAACAGAAAGGTGGCTGACTGGGTAACAATAATATCATTAATTTTTATAGGTTATAAAACGAAGCGTCCGAGAATTCTCGGGTAAGAAAGGTGTAAACCGTTTCCTAGAAGAGCTGGTGAACTTGTCACAATTTCCCTGCAGCAGGTCGGGAACTGTGTAGCCCCCGGGGCTGGGGCCCTCGGGCAAGACCTGGGGCACTGAAACGTTTGTTGGGACTTAGTGGACGGACACCGGTCACTCACGAGCGGTTCTGAGTTTGCAGGGAAAAGGAAGCGGACTGACCAGCGGAGGGAGGGGGCAGGCAGCTCAGGGACCATCCTCGGGGGCAAGGAGGGCTCTCAGGCGGGAGACCCTGTGCCCAGGTTCCTCTCCGTTGCCCCACGGGATTGTTCTGGAACGAACCAGACCTTCAGTCACTGAAAAAGGGCGTGAGGGTGCGGAGCTTCTGAGCTGCAGCAGCAGCTGAAATGCTGCCAGAGCACAAATCTAGGTCTTTCAAGTGCTTGATTTTTGGTAAAGAAACGGAAATATAGAGAGAATGATGCTTAAATACACTATCTTTTATTTTATTTTTTTTTTTTATGATTTTATTTATTTATTTTTAGAGAAAGGGGAAGGGAGGGAGAGAGAGAAGGAGAGAAACATCCATGTGTGACTGCCTCTCACATGCCCCCAACTGGGGACCTGGCCCACAACCCAGGCCTGCGCCCTGACTGGGGATCGAACCGGCGGCGCTTTGGTTCATGGGCTGGCGCTCCATCCACTGAGCCACACCCGCCAGGGCTCAAATATTTTTAATATAAGAAAGAGGACAACGGGGTTCCCCACACAGAACCGCATGCTCCGTGAGGCGCGGTCCCGGCCGCCTGCCCCCCTACCTTAAGTGCGTGCTTCAGCTCATAGGCATCATAGAGCCAGGACGGCTTCATCAGCGCCACCATCAGCTTCTCAAACTTGCCGGTCAGCTCTGACTTCAGGTCGTCCAGAAGGTCCTGACCCACGGAAAACACACACGTGTCACCCTGGCACAGACCTGAAGGGGATCCTTCTTACACGGGAACGTGAGCCTCTGCCCTAAGGGATTCTGTGTGCGGCCACCTCCGCGGGGGAGGCCCGCGCGCGACCGCCGCCCCACGGCACCGAACACAGCAACCCCTACCCTGACGCCCACCCGCCGGCCGCCTGAGGAAAAGCAAAGTCACGTGCGTGTCAAGGTCACTGTTACTGGGCTGCTTTTCTTACGTCAACAGTTAAAAAAAATGTATGAATCCTTTAAAAGTATGCTAAGAAATCTATTTGTAAAATGCTGTTCTCTGGAGCATGTGTAGCTTTAACAAAAATTTCCTCCAAAATAATCATGCATGCATTTTTACAAAAGACAAAATCTGGCCTGTCCTGCCCAAACAATTTTTTCTTTCCTCTCAGTCTAAAACGATGCTCGCTCTGCGGCTGATGACCGAGGCCACCGGCCCTGAGGGGGCTGCCCTCACGATTATAAATGAGACTGTGGTTAAAGTGCCTTCCTCTTCTTCTCTTTTATTTTTTGCTTTGCATCTGTTTCTCCATGAAATGACGAATGTGAATCTCCAGGATAATAAAACGACATCTGTGTGTTCCATGCGGGCACTCATTTAGCAACAAATTAAGTTTTACTTCGAATCGTAGACCAGATAAGAGGATTTAAATCAACGAATTAAGAACTCACGTAGTAAAATGTCACTCTGAAAGCAACCAAGACTGTGTCTGTGTCATAGCAAAAAGAAAAGGCCTGGAACAGACGCGGGAACAGCCCGGCGGGCGGCCCCGAGGAGGGGCTGCCGCTGAGGCATCGCACAAGGAAAGCAGCGAACTGCGCGAGGACAAGGGGAGCCCTGTGTACTCGCAGCTGAAAATTAAGCAACTGGGGAAAAAGGAGGAGCAGGAGACTTGGCATCATTAATTTCGTGACATTTGCCAAAAGACATCAGACTTCAAACTCGCGCGAGGCGGGTCTTACCCGGCCGAACAGCGTCTTGAAGGCGGCCGCGATCTCCTGCCGCTGCGCGTTGCTGCGGGAGGTCAGCAGGGCCAGGACGGTGTCCTCGTCGGTGCCTGCGGGGCGGGGGGTGGGGGGCAGTCACCGCCGGCCTCCCCCACATGCCCTCGCTCCCCACCCACAACCTGTGCGACCAGAGCCTGCCATTCCTCACCCCGCGAGCATGTTCTTCCGTCACTGACCAGACCGGGACGTTTACGACCTGCCAGGGGTTCTGGCCAGTATATTCTACCCCTGTTCCTGCCGCACTGTGACGCGGGCAGCAAAATACTCGTGACTTTTAAAAAACGGGGTGCGCCCAGTTTCTCTTGTAACCAACACTTGCTCGGACAACGGCTCTCCAGGCGGCCCAAGCTGTGGGGGCCGAGAGGGGACGGAGATGCGGGCCCTGGCTGCAAGTTGCAGACAGTTTAGGGTAACAGACACAGAAACACACGGCCCGCCGCGAGCGAAGGGCCCAGGGGAGGTCTGGGTGTTCAGTGGGATTCAAAGGGGTTCCCTGAGTGACAGCAGGTGGAAGGGGGTTTGGGAAGAGCTTCATGGAGAAGGCGGCACCAGTCTTGAAGGACAGAAGAACACGACAGATAGGGACAGGAGGAAGGACAGGCTTTTACGAACGGGAAGAAAAATCGGGGCTTTCACGGCAGATACCGAAGCGGGGACGCAGGCATCACAGCGTGGGAGGAGCCGGGCCAGGCGACCTGGGGCACCTTGGACAGCGTCCCCAGGTCAGAAAGCCACCGCTGGCCTGCCCCATGCGGAGCCCTCACAAGAGGGGCAGCCCATCGGGGAAGGGGTGTCCTACCCACAGGCCCTGGTGCAGGAGCCTGGGGACGGGATCTGTGTGCAGAAACCCTTGTGCAGAGGCTCCTAAGGGCCGGGAAGGGGTGGGACAGAGAAGACAGGCACCTGAACGTAAGGGATGCACGAAAGTGGGGCTGAGCCCAGGGCGCGTCAGCAGGGACTGCAAAGGGCCGGCTCTCAGGGCCGTCTGCTTCTCTGCCCTGCCGCCCGCTGCCCGGGGAGAGCAGACGGCCGCCCGCCCTGAGGCTGCCAGTTGCGGACGCTGACTGCCAGGGACAGCCAGCCCTATTACTTTGTTAGAACTCAGGGCACCTTCTCCCCTTCTGTACAGACCAGAGTGTTCTCCAGTCATCTCACCGCGGGTCAAGGACTCTGTGTCCGGGACCACAAACGTCCCGTGTCCTCAGGACGCAGCGGAGGCCGACTTACCCAGGCCCTTCATGGCCTTGCGGAGCGCTTCGGCATCTGCGCGCTCATCGAATCCGGGGAAGTCGGTCACGGTGCCTTTGAGAGCCTGAGGCGGGAGACAGGGGCGTTCCCTGTGGTCAGACTGACGCGGGCAAAGCGCCCGACAGAGCAGCGCGCCACCCCGCCACCGTGTCCAGCCGGCCGCTCCCCGGCCGCGGAGGGAGACGCTCTGTGCCACCGTGTCTGAAACAGGCCACGGGCAGTGCGGACCCGCAGCACCAGCCCCGAGCGCGAGCGGCAGGGACCTGCAGCAACCACGGGGCGTCGGGGGGGGGGGGGGGTGGGGTGGCTCCCACGGCCTCCTCCCGCAGGCGAGCCGCACCGCCCCCCTCCCCGCTCCTCCTGACTCGCCCCCCAGGGCGGTCCGGGATGAGCCAGCCGGACGCGCAGCTCTGGGCAACGCTCTAGTCACGCAATGGCGCATCAAGCCCCGCCTCTGCTTACTTAGCCGGGGTTTTAGAATAAGCCGGCAAAGCCTGGAAGGATACTTGGGAATGCAAGTGTGACCCGAGGGCTCCATAAGGGTCTGCGGGAAGAGATGCTTCCTTACGCAGGGGCGGGGGAGAAGCCCTGTCGGGTTTACCAGCCACGTGTTGTATTTGGAATGGACGCACAGTCGCCGGCCAGGAGAACACCCCCCACCTCAGCCTCCCGTCGCTGCACCTGCCGAGAACATCCCACCACCAACCAGCCGAGAAAAGACGGACGCGAGAGCCGTGGGGAGGGCCTCCCACGGGACGCAGCGCTGACCGTCAGCCCAGTGGCACTGAATTACGCCCCCGGAGTCACACACGGATCCAGCAGACAGGCTCTGCCCTGGACCACACTCCACGCGGCTCCTCTGAGCCCCGAGGACGCGGTCCGGCCCTTCCCCAGCTGCTGAAGGAACGCTCCTCACCGCCCGCCGCCGAGGGACAGCCTGTGGGCTGCCTTCTGCGCGCGCCCTGGGAGGCCCCTGTAGCAAGAACCCCTGCCCGTGATGTCTCCTCGGAGGAGGGGTCCACCCACGGACCCCGCCCTGTCCCTGGCTACACGTCCCCAGGGTCTTTGCCACATTCGGGCTTGGACTCACTCTCTCTCCTGTATGCAACCGTCTTGAATACAACCTCCCTGGCCCTGTGAACAAATGTCGGAGTCATGTTTTCTCTCAGTCAGTCCTCCTGTTTGAGGAAGGAAGACCCTCCTCCTCCTCTGCCAACAGTCACCCCGAGAGAACCTACGGGGAAACCCGAGTGCTGTGACCATGAGGCCAAGAGAACACCATCCTCTCAGAGATACGGGGTGTTTCCCGGGTGACCGCCAGCCCCAGAGTGCTGACCGGCAGCGGCTCCCATCCGCTCTGTCCCTGAGCTAAAGAGGACAGTGGCCAACTGGGGGGCGGGGGGGGCAGGGGGGCAGCCTCGTCCCCACTTGTCTCCTGGGCGCGGTCATGACACTGGGTCAGAGCTCTCTGTTCTGCCAGCCGGGAAAGCCGCCCGCAGCCAGGCCTGCACCCCTGCGCCCAACCCCTGATCTAAAAGCACAGGTGCATGAAGAGCACTGGGTCTCCCCACTGGCTCCCCGGCTGGGGCCCCGTGAAGCTAGCGACTGAACAGTTAATGCAGCGGTGGCCCGGGGCGCGAGTGGGCAGCGTCTGGCCCGGCAGAGCGGGCTCCGGCTGGGAAGGTCCGTCTCTCGGGCCACAGAGCGGGAGCCCTCTGTTCAGTGGGACCACGGCCAGTCCCTACGGAGACCCCGTTGGCGTCCTCAGGAAATGAGGAACGACCGCGAGTCCTCTCAGCGTGACGGCTGCGGCCTGGCGGGCGACTGAGCTCAGGGTCCGTCCACTCATTCACTCAACGACCACTTTTGAGTGCCTCCCGGTGCCAAGCACCGTGCTAAGCACCAGGGAAAAGCCGAGACCTGTAAAGGCAAGAGAAGGCCCCGCCGTGGGAGCGAAGGGCGGGGGGGGGGGGGGGCACGGCCCTGAGGGCTCTCCCGGGTGGGTGGGCACACGGGGGCGGCTCTGGGATGGGAAGACGTCGGACAAACTTCACAAAAACGCCTTGGACGCTGCCTGTGATGCTGCCAGGCAGGATCGGGGAAGGAGAGCCGTGCAGGGAGGTGCCTCAGAGGCATAAGAACACGGGAGAGCGCGAGGGTCAGGCCAAGGGGTAAGTATTTCGACAAACCAGGGGAGGTGGGGGAGGGGCGCAGCGGGGCTGCAGGGCCGGGCTGGGGGACGCTGGCACCCTGTCCTCAACGGACGCCCTTTGGGACGGGAAACCAGCAGAACAGGGTCAGCTCTGCCACCAGGTTTCCTGGGCAGCCGTAGAGGTGACCCAATGGACTGTGCAGGTGCCGGGAAGACTGTCTAGAAACTACCGACACCAGCAGATAAGGAGACTCAGGTCAGGAGCAGCTGCAGTGCAGAGAGACAGACAGACAGACAGGAGCGGGGCCGGGCAGAAGGAAGCACCGGGGACGGCTCCTTGTTCACACGGGGACAGGGGTGCTGCTTCTGCCTTTCTCCCCAGCAGGCGGTGGGTTCCCCACATAGTTGGGGCCTGAAGCCAGGGGAAGGGAGAGCGGAAACAAGAGAAGGGGGGGCAAGAAGGGGGACCAGAGGAGAAGGGACGGTCACCTGCGGTCAGAGCGCAGCGAACACTGGCCAGGCGCCGTGACGGGGCAGGCACTGTGCCCGAGCCCCACGTGGGCCATCCCAGTGAAGCCGGCGGACAGGTGAGGACACTCCTGGCCAGGAAGCACTGGCAAGTCACCCAAGTGACCAGACCAGCGAGCAAGGAGCTGAGCTGGGCTGGGGGTCCGAACCGCGACCTCCCACAAACAAGAAGAAAACCCAGGGGGGTCATGGATGGAAGCGGGGGAGAGGGGTTTCCTGGGAGGGAAAGACGGAGGACGTCCAAAACTGCAGGAGGTCAAGGAAGGGGAGGGGGGGTGGGACAGGGCCCCTGGGTCAGGACCTGCGTCCTGGGGGCAGTGACAGCCACACGGAGGGGCACTGAGCACTGAGCTGAGGCAGAGCACCTCCAGGAACTCCCATTTTACAAACGACGGTTTATGAAAACATGTCTTTAAAGTCACACTTAAAAAATACTTTATCCAGTTTCCAGGCTATGACGAAGTCACAAACAGAAGTGAAAATGAGGCGAAGGGAGGGACAGAGCGACAACAGAGATTTGCCTTAAAAGGAAGTGACGCGGGACCCCTGAGCTGAAGGAAGGAAGAGAATCTCAGCCACTAACTCTGCAGAAGAAAGAACTGCCGGCTGCATTTTGAGAACTTTCTAGAAATCAGGAAACATTTGCTACATTCCATAGGATCAGAGTCACCACCAAAGCCAGCAAAGGCCTGTAGTGGTTTTAGGGACAGACGTGACTCACAGGCATGAGTCAGAGGCAGCCCTTGGGTGGACGTCCTGCCCAAACCCCGCCCCGCCCACACAAAACGGTCTGCTTTGCGCAAGTGTGGCCATGATGTGACTCAGAGAGGGTGTCCCCTCCTTCCTGTGGCTCCCCCTGCCCGGCAGCCACTGACTCACACCTGCCTCCCCCAAGCCGTGCCCGGCGCTGGTCCTCCTCTGCCCCCAGAGCCTTTCCGAGGAAATTATGTGTGCTCAGGCAATACCTGGCCAAACATATCATTCACTTTTCTAACTCCCACCTTCACAGTTACCCATTCTTCCAGC
The DNA here is from genome assembly GCF_987537825.1 of Furipterus horrens. Taxonomy (NCBI): domain Eukaryota; kingdom Metazoa; phylum Chordata; class Mammalia; order Chiroptera; family Furipteridae; genus Furipterus; species Furipterus horrens. The sequence continues at coordinate 2,256,259 of NW_028327180.1, forward strand.
TTCGTAATTTTCTTGGCTTTAGAGGTTTGTTTGCTTTGCTCTAAATGAAAATGTCTTTACCTTCGAAGACCAGGTATAGCCAACATAAAATAGACAAAATTAAACAACAAAGCAAGTGAAGGGTTGCTTTTTTATACACGGAACTTAAAGACACAGACAATCTGGGCCCAAAAAACACTTAAAGAAAAGTCTTAGGAGCACTTATTAAAAAAAAAAAAAAAAAATCAGCTGCCATGCTGGTGAAGTTTTAGATAGCATACAGGTTAAATGAATAACATGCATCCAGAAGTGGATCTAGGAGGTAAACATATTGTTATGTTCTTCCCATGTTAAAGGTCTAAGCCACTAAAAGACCAGCCTGCCCCCTACGGGCCTCCCCAGGCCGTCGGATGTGAGGTCCGGGTGTGAGGCTTGCTGAATGCCCATGAACTCCTCAGCGGCGGGCAAGGCGGCCATCCACTCTGGATCTAGGTCTTTCTAAGCATCCAAAAGAAAGACAAGACTCAAAGGAATCGGAAGCTGACTGAGGCTAATCCAAAGCAGCCCAGGCCGTGGGTAACTGGTAACCGTGATCGAGACCCCAGAGGAAGCTGGTCAGGGCAGGTTTGCCTTAAAGTGAACGGCAGGAAGAGATGCAGTCCGTGCAGGAAGTGAGCTCCTCGGGGTGGACCTCGGCTCCCAGCTGCTCACACCGCTCCTGCTTGTCTGCCCTGGACCTCCGTGCAAGCCAACCAAAAACCCTTCTAATCCAGCCTGTGCAGTTTGACCCCATACCAGGGAAAGAACTCTGATATTCATGAAGTTCCTCGTGAGAAACTATGTTACCTGACTTTATCACATTCCTGCTGCCCTGAATATATTGTCTTTATAAACAGCCTTATAAGTGAAACTAACTTCCGATGGCCCCAATATATTTTAAAGTTTTGTTACTTTAAATAAAGGTAAAGCTGCAAGAGCCTGAAACTGAATGAAAATGTGTTCAATGGACCGTTCATCTATGAAACGCAGCCAAGTCTCGATTTTCCCAAACCAGGAGTGCAGAATGCACTTTTAAGCACCTAAACAGAATAAGTGAGATGGTCCATGAACACAGCTGGCTCCAGAGAACGATGGAACACCCTGGGGAGCAGGTCAGGAGGCCCCAGGACCAGGAACAAAGAGAAGCCGCTGGTGCGAAGACAGTTCATAAGCATGCAGACCTACCCTGCAGAAGGTTACATTTTAACTGTTCAAGAAACAGGAAACATTGCTTTTTAACAACACAATTTAATGTGCCAAAATGTGCACCTCTAAGGCTCAGGCATCTGATCCCGTGAGCCTGCAGAGGGCCCGAGAGTGGGGATCTCCGGGCCCCACACCCACAGGTCAACAAGAGGCAACACCAGAGAAGCAGGCTGAAACCGAACACTGAAGCTCCTTCCCTCCACGGAAATGCAATTCCATAATGTGGGCTTTCTGCACACCGTGGACGTATACACTCAAAACTCCATCCTAATAGTAAATATTTTAACAAAATGTTTTACTTGAATGGCTTCCAAGGAAGACTAGTAACAGAGCCAGTGCTTTAACAGTACTTGTAACTTTCGTGATAACTAAAAACTGTGGTTTTGATTGAAAACAGCCCTGGTGTTCTACTGTGATAGAAATCACGCACATAATTTTATAATACAAGCCACCATTCTTCCCTTTGTGTGACATAAGGGCCTTGACACTATTTTCATTCTCTGAAGTTATTCATGTCCACAACTGGAAAAATGTGCTCCATGATGCTGTCTTGGGTAAAGTGTCTACATAATTAAAAGGAACTGATTGAAAAACTTCAGGCGTCCCTGGGTCAACGTACAAGAGAGACTCAAGACACAGCCAACTGAGCAAGGAGAAAGAGAACTGTTCTCGGGAGCTCGCCAAATCGTCAGTTACATCAGCACACCCGCCTATCAAGATGGGAAAGATAACTCGGAGGAAAGCTAATTCCACATGAGTGTGGCCTTTCCATGGGGAGGAACCTAAGCCAGAGTTTCCACTGGAAGTAACATGAGAATCGGTTTATTGTAATATTTCTGAAGAGCAAAGAGGAAGTAAGAAAAGAGCACTGTGTCGATTTAATAGAGCTGCCAACTCCTCTTACTCTCCCCGTTTTCTCTTGGAAAAGACCGTGAAACCCTACTCAATGCTGGTAAATCAATCTGATGTTAAAAGGAAGAAAGGACTCTAAATGAGAAAGGGCATTGTTTGAGTACCTAAAACACTTGTTTTAAAAAAACGATCTGGGCTCTGACAAGCCATTTAGATTGATAAGATCTATAAAACTGGTTTTGGGGTGGACCTGTTATGCAGCGATTTTTTATTCACAAAAGACTATAACATAGTCAATGTTTAAAGACTGCCATATAAATCACACGATTTTCTTTCCTACATGTTTGATAAATGTTAAGAACGACAAAGAAAGCCAATATTAGGTCATCCATTCTGAAACAGAACCAAGGAAAATTCAATTCAGAACCCGTTCTGCCAGTCCATTACTTAATGTTTTATGTTTTATGCATGAAAAAAACAATCAGTGCCGACCTCAGGGACAGTTTCTCCCAGCAAAACTGGGTTGAGCAACCGGGCACGGCTGCGCTTGAAGCTCGGCCGGGTGGAGGCCAACGCCCACCCGCAGTATTAAAGCGCAGGAAACTTGGCGGAAAAAACCCCAAGGCAGCCAGGGGGGAAAATGCATCCGCCTCACATGACCGAGCTGTTCCTGCTCTGGTTCTAATTTTAGTGAGTCTTCGGATTTGGGGGAGGCCCCCTTCTACACGTTCACTGGAGGAAAGGCAAAGCGCAAAAGCCTGGCCACGTCACCGCAGGCGGACGCGGGGCGGGAGCAGGTCCCGGGGACACGCGGCGGGAGGGCACTGAGGCTGGGCGCGGGGAAAGGAGCCACGCGCGAATTTCCTGAAGGCGGATTCTCTGTACTCCTCAACTTTTTTGGCTTTCAGACAAATTCTAGAAGTCCCTTGACGCAGCTGACAAAGTTGGTAAATGGGGGCGCTGCGCAGGGCGCACGGCCTTACCTGTGCCATGGCGACTGCTCAGGTCCTGGAAAGGGACGCGGGCCTGCAAGACAAGGGACGGCGCTGATGCCCGGGCAGACGGGACCCTCCGTGGTGCTGGGACCCGCCCTCCCCACCGCCCTCCGCACGGCCGGGCACCCCGCCGCCCCGCGCCCCGGCCCGCGCCCGGGCCAGGAGCGCACTCACCAGACAGAGGGACCGAGAGCCGGCGCCTGCGGGAGCGGAGAGCAGCGGAGTGGAGCGCGCGGGGCAGCGCAGGGACGCAGCGGGAGGGCTGGGAGGGCTGCTCCAGGCCACCTCCAGGCAACGGAAACACCAGGACCGGCCCCGCCCCCCCCCCCCCCCCCCCCCGCCAGCCTCAGCGCGCCTGCGTGGGGCGCGGCCCTCCGGCCAGCCTGGCTGCGGTGGGACCGGCGGGGCTCCGCTCCCCGAAGGGCAGGCGGGGCTGGGCAGCTGTCCTGGACGGTCCCCCGCAGCCCGGCCGGGCAGAGCGGTGTGTGTGCGTCTTTTCTCAGGAACAGGCAGTCCCTACGCCCAGGTCACCTCTGACCTTGGGATAGAGAAAGCTGAAGATTTGGGGGCATGTCCCAGTTTGTAAGATTTTGGTGGTGGTTTTTATTTTTTAAAGTGTCAGCGGCTCCGTCCTCAAGGCCGTGTCTTACAGCCCCTTCGGCGGCTGAGGGGGGAAATTTCCAAACCTCTGCCAGGGGCCAGTGAACATGCTCAGAACGGCCTAAAACTGGGATGGAGGCCCGGTGTGAATTAAACATAAAAAGCGAGCGTAGGGGCGCCAGAGGGCCTGCAGGATGCTGTCCGGGGCTGGCGCAGAAAAGGCGAAGCTAGAAAGATGGGCCCTTCTCAGCCCCGCAGGTGCCAGCGCGGCAGGTGCGCGGCGGGAGGCGCCACGGGGGGCCGGGGAGGCCCTTGGACGGAGCTTGCAGTGCTGGCCGCCGCCGCCGTGACATGTCCGAGATGTCCTGGGGTGACCGCAACGCCTGCAGAGACTGAGGATGAGAGAGAAGAACCTAGTCCTCTTTGGGGAATAAAGAAGAGGTTTTGTCAGAGAAGGGGAGCTGGTGTGATTCTCGGCCTAGAACTTCTGGACAAGTGAGCAGGGCCTGGCCGAGTCCCAGCAGGACGGGGGGCAAAGCTGACCAGTGTGGGGGGCTTGCTGCCTACACACACCCTGGCGCCCAGTCCCGGCTGTTTTCCGTCCCCTCCCGGCCTTCTCCCACCCGGACCAGCCCCTCGGCCTCCTTCCTGGGGGCTAAGTCCCCGTGGGGGCCCTGGGAGGCAGTGGGCCTTCTTCTGGCTCCGCGTCCCCGCCCTTACGAAGATTTAAGTGGTTCTAGTGGGGACAGTGGGTCCAGACCTACTTCAGAGCCTCGTCCTGCACCAATGGTGCCAGGTACAAGGAGGGGGTCCCTGTGCTCTCCAGAAGCAAAAGCAGAGGCTCCTCGGATGCCGGGCTTTAGCTGTCCTCTCAGTGTTTTCATTCAAAACAGCGTCTGTATTTATCCCGTGAAACAAACAACTTCCCTAGCAGGGCCTGGAATGTAGGTCTTGGGTAAATAATTAGGCGAACTTCTCATAGGAGTCCTGCGGGCAGAGTGTTTTAACCTCGGGGAAGATTCTCGGAGCATTGCGTCAAAGGGAAACAAGGCCGGGCCGGCTGCGACAGGCACAGTGCGGTCCAGGTCCCGGTTACAGCGGTGACAGCGGCAGCCCCTGCCCCCGGTGCCCCGCCCGGCACTGATGTTCAGGATGGTGGGAACGATGGGAAATCGGGTTCAAGGAGAGCCGGGCAGAGAATTGTGCCAGAGCGTGGGAGGAGGCTCAGACAGGGGTGCTGGGTTCTGGGGAGCCCTTGCCCCAGGCTGGGCCCAGTGGGGTTTTGGGATCTTACCCGAACGCCCCCTCGGACTGTGACTTGACTTTTCCTGATCTGGGGCGGCGGGGAGGATGAGGAGCGCTTGCTTGTTTAATGCCTGGAAAGAACAGAAAGACCGGCTCCAATTCCTCAGCCTCTTTCCCCGTCCACAACTCTCACCACGAAGCCCCACGCTCCTCCGCAGGCTGCTGAGTCGGCGCCCACCCATGCCCCTCAGAAGCCGAAATGCGCCCCTGAGGACCCCTGCCCTGCCCTGCTCTGCAGGCCTTGGCACACTGGCCCCCGCCCCCCCCACCCCAGGGCCCGTCTGTGGTCCTCTGAGCATTGGTCCTTCAGCAGCTTCACTGTGTGTCAGGCCCTGTGACAGGCACTGAGGACACACACACACAAATACAGAACAAAACCCCGGATCTGCCCCGTAGGGCACCCAGGCTACAGATTAAATGGGGTGGCGGCAGAGCTCTGAACTTCACGTAAGGGGTCCCTCGTGGGGCCGCGGCTCCACGTTCCAGTGGCCACAGTGTCACCCAGCCCACGGCAGGCCTGGCCACCGCCAGCGACGCTTCCACGCGCCCGTCCGGCGGAGACCCCACTCCTGAGCCCCAGCCCTCCATCTCCCCCTCCCTCCGCTCAGGTCTCAGCAGGACACCCCAGTGCTAACTCCGGGCCGGCGAGCCCACCCCTCACCCTCCGTTCGTCTGCAGGACCAGCGGCAATGACCGCACGTCCACGCGCAAAGAATAACTGAATAAAATTAGACACGGGCCTCACACATTTCACAGAAGTTAACTCAAATCGGGTTGCTGGTGGCAGGGCATCGCTCCTTATCCCTTAAGGAAGGACACACACAGGGACATTGTCTTCCGTGTCCCTGTCCCGGTGAAATCCTCAGGGGTGAGGAGAGGCGGCATGTCTGGGCCCGCCCCTCCCTGCGCCCCTCACCACCCCCACATGCAAAGCGGGGGATGCAAGGACGCGGCTCCCGGTCCCCCACTGGCTCCCTCCTGCGCGCTGGCCATCCTGAGAGTCTTCCGGCCTCTTACTTGCCCCTCTCCCTGATTTATCCTCACAGTCTGATTGTGTTGCTCTGCGCCTAAGATCAACAGATTTTCATGTTCGCCTCAATCAAAGACACTTAACAGCTGCGTCCCACCAAAATCAAGTTATGTTTCCTGGTTGGAAGGGTGACGGACTCTCTTCTAAGGGTAAACAGGGGATTCGGAACACCAGACAGAAGGGGCTGTCACGTCACACAAGAGAGGCAGAGCATTCCCCGGTGTCCCCCAACCACCTCCGGGCAGGGGACCCTCCGCCCCGAGCCATGACCAGTGCCCACTGCTTCTCAGCCCAGGCGGCGCCCTCTCTCCAGCTGGACGTGGGTGGGAAACCCCACATCCAATGGCCTCACTTCCACACGAGCCTCTGGTCAGGGCAGAGCAGAGGGCTCAGTGACTCAGGGCCCAGGAATCCCAGGGACAGAGGAGGAGGGGTTTGGGCCCAGGAAGGAGAGGAGAGGGAGAAGACCTGGACAAGGCCTCACAGGTGTGAGCTGGGGCCACGCTGGGACAGACAGACAGACAGGGAGGCCTGGGGGCCCTTGGACAGAGGGGACCCAGACGAGGCACTGAGGCAGGTAACCCCCGGTGTCCCCTCCTGCGGCGGCGGGGAGGGCAGACAAGGACAACCGCCGGCTCAGAGGCCCAAAGGCATCCTGTGGGACAAAGCTACTGCGGAGGGGACCCAAGCTGCTCCCAGCAAAGCAGTCACTGGGCTCCTCACCAAGTCCCGGCTGCTCCCTCCCGCCCTTCCCTGGGGAGGGGCTCCCGTAGGGTCTTTGCTCTGTTCCCCAACACACATACCCTCACTGCCTCTACCTCCTTAGGGAACAACAGCCCCCATCCCCCCAACCCCCCCACCCCACTCCCCGGCCACTAGCAGGCCCCACTTCCCCAGCCGCCCAGGTTCCCTCAGCTTGGGGCTTGGGTGTCATTTCCTTCCCAAGTCCTTCTGGGCCGACCCCACACCCCAGTCTGGGTTAGGGCCTTTTACGGGTCCCCAGAACCCAGCACCTTACTCTACGCAAGCCTCGCCTGGTGCACGGTGACTGCCAGTTGGTTTTCTTTATAATATGAAACATCTTAAACTATAGAAGGTGAAAAAGACATTTGTTACCAATTAAGTCTTCTTACCATGAATACCTCCTTAATTAAGCAGATTTTAAAATAAAGAAATAAAACATTACAGAATAGTATTACCATTGTTATTTCTTTTTTAAAAATTATTTGTTTGTTTGTTTGTTTGTTTGTTTTTAGAGAGAGGGGAAAGGAGAAAGAGAGGGAGAGAAACATCACTATGTGGTTGCCTCTCACTCACACCCCCAACTGGGGACCTGACGTGCAACCTAGTCATGTGCCCTGACTGGGAATCGAACCAGACCATTGTTATTTCTTATGTATCTTAGCTACTTATGTATCTAAGAAAAAACAACTTACGTAGCATTGCTTGGTACGTTTCGAATTTCATCTAATTAGTGATTTGCTATCCATATATCTACGTCAGCAGTTCTGTCCGTCTGTGCTGTGTTTTGATATCGTATTAATGAAGAACTTAAGACCACAAAGAACAAATCATAAAAGAAAAATGAACATATTTGACTACATTAAAATCAAAGTCTTGGCATGATACAATATTATACAAATGAAGTTAAAATACCAGCTGCTGACTGTCATTACATGTTAATTCTTTCAAAGATATTCATGTTCATAATTTTAAAAGTCAAGCTTTTCTAATGTGTTTGCAATGTAAAAAGTCTCTTGTCTTACTTGGTCCCACTATTAATTTCCACTCCCCAGAAGTAGATTTTCTCAACTTTTTAAACTGTTTTTCCCTGGCAGTGGGCTCCATGTTTTTAAACGACATTGTTTTTCTTTTCAGGAGCGTGCCTATTGCCACCATGTCTGGAAGGCATCCACCAATCCATCGATCGGGGTGACGACTCAGGAGCCTTCCCGCTCCCTCTTCCTCCTCCGGCTCAGGGGTCCCTTTTCCGGGCGATATGCAGCCTTGACAATATTGTGATCGTGGAAAGAATCGTCCACGGAAGGGCCATGTTAACCCGATGTCCTCTGAGCTCACTCTCCTCTGTGACTTGGCCGTCCCTGTTGTCACCGCCACCTCGGGGCTTTCTCGCCTGGGTGCCTGAGGCAGAACCGGGAAGCTGAGACAGACTGCTGACCGAACTCGCCCAGCAATGTACAGCCAGATGCAGAAGGTCACCTCCCTGGAGATAACACCCAGGCCTTGGTGGTGTTTCAGCCCCAGGCCCGGAAAAGCAGCAGAACCAGGTGGGCGCCAGGACCAGCTGCAGTGACCAATCAGTGGGGACCACGACCCTGAAGGAGCACACCCGGAACAGTGACGAATGTTCTGCGGACACCTCCCCGGAGATTCCTGCCTGCCAGGGAGAGATCAAAGTCTGCAGACAAAGGAGCCCACGTGTACACTGTACCTTTAAAGAGCAGCCCAGGCCACTTCCTTCCCCCTCTTCTTCCCTCTCTTCTTTCCCCATAGGCACGCACCTCCTAACTCTAAGGGACCCCAAGACTTGCAACCAGGGAAGCGATGGGCAGCAGCGGTCCATCCCAGGCTAACCCCCGAACCTGCCCCCGAGGCCCCCTTTTCTTCGACTCTCCGGTAAGCGCAGGCAGCCCCGCCTGGGCTCCCTGTTGCCCCCTCTATGCTGAGCCTCTCCTTGTTCCACTGTCCCAGCTTTAACAAACGTCCCCTCACAGGCACCCGGACTCGCATGGTGGCTCTGTAACACACCCACAACATATTCACCTTGAAACTCTCCCCAGAACAGGAATTTCTTTAATACATTCAGAATCACCGGGAAATAGACACACACATGTGCACAGATGTGTGTGTTTGTCTGTGTGTGTACACATATATGTGCATGTTTTCCCCTTGATGTATTTCCAGGCCCCCTTCTGAAGCACGCTTTCCTCCCTGTCCAGTCCAGTTGCTCCATATGGGCAGCCAGCTGTCCGTGCGGGAGTCCCCTCACTGGTGACCTGAGGCAGGGTGACCAACTCATCCCATCAGCCAGGGGTGGACCAGGTTTAAAGCCGAAAGCCCACATGTGGCCCCTGCAGGCGCAGGTGGATTGGAACAACTGGTCGACCTGCCTGGCCATCCCTTTGCCTCATTCCTGTTTTTAGGTCCTATTTCCTGGATCCCCCTTCTTCTTGGTTTACTTCCTTATTTTGTGAAATCCATTCTCCAGTATTTTTCTGAAAAGGAGGCAAAAAAAATTGTTTAACCTGCATGTCTGAAATGTCCTGAATTTACCTTTATGCTTGTTAGAAAATTTGACAGAGAACAGAAATCAGATCTGAAACCATTTTCCGTCTGAACTTCTGAGAGACGGCACTGCTGACGCCCGGCCTTGCGTCAGGAGGGAGAGGTCTGCGGGCCTCTGATCCGGGAGCCTGCGGGGCCTCTTCTTTATCTCCAAGGTCCCGACCTTTGGCACCGGCCGCCCTCATGCCTTCCGCCTTCCGCGGGTTCCAGTCCTTGTGTGAGGGCGCAGCGTGGTCTCTCAGCTGTCCTTCCACTCGGGGAAATCCCGACTCCTCTTCAAAAACACGGGACCCCATGGGCCCGTATCCTCTCCTGGGCCTCCTGCTGATCAGGGTGCCGGGCCTCCTGGACGCCAGCATTTTCCTTTCCTCTTCCATTTTCCATTTCTTCATTTTTGATCGACTTTCTGGAAGATGTCCTCCAAGGGCTCCCAAACCTGCTTCTGACATTTTCTATTATATTTCACTTCAGCGAGTACTTCTGCTGCTGTCTGAACAGCTCCGTTCTACAGCCTTCTCACCCTTTCCCAGACCGCCTCCACCCCATCCCCCACACGAGGGTGTTAGCCGTGGAGTGTGTTCGTCTGTTCGTTTGTGTGTTGTTTATAAGCTCCCTCCCGCTCCGTGTGTCATTTCTATTCCACTGCTTGTCAGTTTGGGTTCCATCTGCCATGGCACAGAGTCTCCTTAAATGTCTGGTAACCCTTGGCTGTTTGCTCATATTTTAAAATAAACCAATTCCGAGGAGTGGCCGGAGCAGCCCGGTCCACACCGTGCAGGGTGGTCTGGCCGGCTGCTTCCCCGCCTCTCCCTCGTTCCTGTCCCCAGCCGCTGCACAGAGAGGTGCCTGCCACCTTCCTCTCAGCCTGGAGGCCAGGCATGGCCGCCAGCTCATTCCCCTCCCAGGCCTGCCACGGCCCCTCCCGTCACCGCCGCCGCCTGCTCCTGACTCGAATACTTCTAGACACTTCGGAGACCCGGCATCTGCCCAGCCTTCCCGACGGCCGCTGCTGCCTGGTTTCGGACGTGACGTCGGTTGGGCCACTTGTCCTCTGCTTCCCGGGTTCCAACATTCCGTGGCTACCACAGCCTCTACTTACAAGTATCCCATTGTTTGCCTTAAGAAAAAACCCTTCACTGTCACTTCTCTGGGCTTCCAGGCGGAGGGTGAGCGTGTGTTTACTGGTCGCGTTTAACCCAAAGTCCGCAGTGGCCTCTCTGTGTGCCCTCCGTCCGCTCGGAGGCGGCTGGGCCGAGGGCTGGGCACATGCCTGGCCCACGGGAGGGGCTCGGCGAGTAGGTAGGGGCTGCATGGACGCGCACACATGGCACAATACTCCTTTTGAAACACTAAACAAGGTTTTGCTTTGTTTTCCTCCCCAGCATTTCCCTGACCCCTTTTCAGCCAGGCTAATCTGTTCTCATTGCTTCAAGGGACACATGAGACCCCGGAAAGCAGACTAGCCCAGGATTTTCAGTTTCAGCTTCCTAGGCCCTCAGCCCTGAGTCATGTGGCACAGTTGGTCCAGCGTCCTTTGCAAAGAGAAAGGTCAAGGTCATCGGTTTCACTGTGGGTCAGGGCACATACCTGGGTTGTGGGTTTGATCCCCAGCTTACAAGACGCAGTCAATCGGTGCTTCTCTCCCTCTCTTTCTCTTTCCCTTCCTCTCTCTAAAAATAAATAAATAAAATCTTAAAAAAAAACAAAAACCTTAGGTCTTTAGCAAAATCGAAAGGACTTGTGGCATAAGCAAACGACTGGGGCCAAACACTGTGGCAGCGCTGTGACACGGACACCCACGTCCCCTACGCCTGGAAGGCTGATCCAAAGCAAGTGGGGCTGAGCGCCAGGGAGACAGCAATGTTTTGTAGAAAAAGAGAGAGTGTGTCCAGACACTTGGGACCATTCCACCCACGGAACGGCACAGAAGCACCTGAAAGTGTCCTTTGCACTCAAGAACGAAGGCGGGTGGGCCAGCATGCAGCCCCATCAGTGGGTGCACCCCAGACAGAGGACCCTGAGCATGAGTTAGACCCCCGCCCGGCCCTGCTGTTCCCACTGTGAGCCCTCCTGACTCCAACACGAGTCTCGGGAAACCCCCAGAATGGCTGAGATGAAGTTCCTGCCACTTCGGTAAAGTGGGAGCTGAAGACTGAAATTGAATTACCAGCAATAAAATCACAGTCCCCAACATCTCTGTAGGTGAGCTGAAATGCCGACAAACTGCACCAATATGATGACTAGGAGCAGGTATTCACTTTAAAATTTATCGAAAATCCCTGAATATTTACATGACAGATGATCAGACACGTTAACCTCTAGCACAGTGCGATTGCAAATGACAAATCATCCATGAATTCAAGCCTGTGGTTCGTGCCGTGAGCAGACGGCTTGGCTAGACCGTCTCTGTTATTCGTTCATCTTCACAGAATAAATGAGGAAATGCAGGAACACCTGCCAGGAATGCACATGAGGACGTCGCCTCGGCTGCGGGGGAGGCCGGTGCTCTAAGGGGGGAACCTAGGAGAGCCGGCGGGTCAGTGCACAGACCAGCGGTGGCCTGCAGACCCCAACAGCTGCGGGGGAAGCGTGGGCTTGAGCCCCAGGACCTAGGGAAGAAAGAGACTTGGAGAGGACAGGGGGTTAGCTGATTCCTCCTTTGGGGCGTGTACCGGCTCCAAGTTCTGGGCGAGAGCCGAGAATCCAGGCCACAGATTTGGGCAGGAGGTCACTAGGGCCCAGGCCGGGCAGCAGATGCTTTGGCAGTTCTGGGAGCTGAAGAGGAAGAACCGGGCTTTGAAGGCCGGGAGGCCAGCGAGAAGGGCGGCCAGAACCCAGGTCTCACAGCTGACCTCTTCCCCCAGCTCTGGCGCTGCATGGAGCGGGACACTGAGGGGCTGAGCAGGGAGTCTGCCAAGGAGAACTGAGGTTCTGCCCCCTGGAGAGACTCCCTGGGAGGAAAGGCCCTCAGGCGGGACCCCAGGAAACTGTTTTAGTCCACCAGCAGCAGCAACAAAAGTATCACGGACGCCAACAGCAAACGCTTGTATGTCACGGGCCTGGAGGCAGGAGAGGCCCAGCCAGGCGCCGGCAGAGGCAGGTGCAGTGGCTGGTGAGGGCCGGCTCCCGGTTCCCAGTGACCGCCTTCTCGCCGGGTCCCCACAGGGTGCAGGAGCGAAGGAGCCCTCTGGGGTCCGTGCTGTAAGGGCACTCATCCCACTCACAGGGGCTCTGCTCCCACGACCCCCCACCTCCCCAGGACCCCCCCTCCTGTCACATTAGGGGTCGGCTTTCCAAGTATGAATGGGGGGGGGCAGTCACAATAGCAGAGGCTCCTCTCTGGGCACGGGGACGGCCAGAAGGAGAAGAGCCTCTGAGACCATAACCCACCGCGTGACATTCTGGAAAAGGCAGACCCGGGAAGGCAGTCCCAGGATCAGGGGTGCCGGGGGCTTGGGGGAGGGGGAGAGGGGGGGAGGGAGGGGCGCACGTGGAGCACGGGGTTTTCAGGGCAGTGACGCTATGACTGTGAATACCTGTCATGTGAACGTACAACACGGGAGTGAGCCCCATGTAAACCATGGACTTGGGATGATAATGATGTGTTGGTGGAGGGTCATTCTTGGTTAAAAAGGCAAAGTACCAACCCGGTGGGGGCTGCTGGCAATGGGGGAGGCTGGGAGTGTGTGGGGGCAGAGGTACATGGGAACTCAGTGCTTTCTGCTCAGTCTTTCTGTGAACATGAAACTGCTCTACAACATAAAGGGAACCCCCTCACCAGCCCCCCGCCATCACCTGCCCTTGCTTCCATCTCCAGCTGTGCTGGGGTGGCGGGTGCCCCGCTGGAGGAAGATCCCTCCCCAGAGCGTCTAGAATTTTAAAATACAGTCTGGCACTGGATCAAAATTCACCAGGCAATCCAGGGGACAAAACAGGGACTAAAAACCATAAAGAAAAACATGAGTGGATACACTGATCCTGATACTGAAGGTACCAAAAATACTTAGTATGACGGATGCGCTCGGGAGAACAGGAGAAAAGCAGGCACACTGTTGCCCTTCCCCCACTCCACACTGAGGATGTGTTTGTGCGGACGGTCAGGACGTGCTTACAGTCAACAGGGAGGAAACCCTCAACCTCGGAGCTGGAGGTGGGCCGCCCCCCGGCCCCCCACACACTGCAGAGCCGTCTCTGCTAACAGCCAACCCTGCTGCGGAGCGAGTGTCTTGGACGACCACGACAGCCACGGACTGATAACGTTTCGGTTCAAGGCATGGCAGACCCTGACTTCACATCACTCGGGTTTCCGCAACGTTTCCCACGTTCTCGCGAGGATGTGAGAGTTCAGACTCAGCCCGAGGGGCCGGGAAACGCGTTCTGAGGCCACGCTGCCCAAGGTTGGCCTGCAGGTACGCAAGCCCGAGAAAAGCGACTCTTTCTCAGTTGACTAAACAGAGAAAATAAAAACAAGCGTGTAAACAGGGCTCAGCCGGGCCACCCTCTCGGGCCCCTCTGTAAACTTCTGCCTGAACACTCCTTAGCGGACGACCTCCTGGGACTCGTGACCGCACGGTACAGGTCCCTCGTTTCTCCCGCGGTGGGCAGATCGCGTGGGCGGAAAATCCCGCCGCGTTCCGCAGCTCTCCCAGAACCGACCCAGCCCTCAGCCCCAGACACACTGCCCTGGGGACGCGCACACAGCTGCTTGGCCGCGGAGCCGGAGGAGCGTCTAAGGAGCGTGTTTGGAAGGACTGTGGTCTCCACAGAAACATCTCCCATGAGATTTAACTTCTCTCGGGCTCTCGTCCACGGAGAAATCAAACATTTGTCATCGTTTTCACCTTCCTACGAGTTAATGAAATGACCCGATCTCACGGGCAGCCGTCTGTGGGCAGGACATCGGGAACCAGAAGCTGTTGTTTCCTGAGTCACTACAAAATGGAAGCAAGGATCTCACCTGCCTCCCAGGATGGCTGGGGAGAGGGCGGGTGAACCGTGCGCACACGCAGGCTAGCACGAGGCACACAGGAGGGGCTTGACCAATGATGGCTTTATCATTAATTATAATGACGGTGCCAGTGATGGAAAAATGCAAAGGAATCAAATCTACTTTAAAAGAACTGGCCAGGCAGCCATGGGAGGCCAGAGCACCGTGTGATCTAAGTGTTCAGCACACAGGCCTAAGTATTCCAACATCTACACGTCTATGGGATGCATTTTGGGGATTGGGGGGATCAGGATGCCAAGTTCACAGTTACATTCTCCCTCTCTCCGTGTATTGTGACCCACGACCTCTTCATCTATTTACTGGAGAACCGAGTAATCAGCCCCCATGACGCCCAGCACAGAGGGCTGAGTGTACCTGCCTGGCCCCGTGTCATCGGGTGGCCCACAGAGCGATCTGTTCCCGCAGCAGCAGTGGCCGCACACATCACACCAGCATGCTCTCACAGAGTTTCTTCTGTGACCAGGAGCGAACCTTTCCAAGCTTGTTAAGAGGTTTCATAGGAACAGTCTGGCTCCAGTTCAAAACGGAGCCCTGTGCCCCCCAGACGCAGGACTCAGGAGTCAGCCGCACTCAGCCCCGGGCTCCTCTGATGGCCCCGGGGCGGGTGTTCTGCTCCGCCCTGGGGAGAAAGCTTAGGCCCCAGAGGAGCATGGAGAGCTACAGATTAGTGACTGGGGACGAAGATGGAAAACGCAGGAGCCTCTGTTTGAACAAGGACACCAGGTGGAGTGACGGGCCTGGCCGATTCCTCAGTGAGGATCAGCGTCCCATCACTTTCCAGCTGTGTGACCTGGAGCAAGACTGTCCCTGGGTGCCTTGCCTCGTCTCACAGGGCAAACAATATTGCTGGAGTGGGGGCCTGCTAATTCCCCTCAGAAGAAGATCCTTGCTGCTGATATAGAAGTGCCCCTTCCATGGTCGAGATGAGAGCTGCGTGCGTGGAGAGAGAAGATGTCAATGAAATTAAAGGACACAAACGAGTGCAAGGAAAACCCAAGAACCGCTCCCACGTGTCCCTGGATTCCATGCGGCGTGAGCTGCCCACTCCAATACAGCCGCTGGTTTTACAAACGCACAAGGCAGTTCGCGGAGGGAGGGGGGCCTGAAGCGGAGCTGCAGCCGTCGGACGTCCACACACAGAAACAGAGAAATAAAATCAGACGCAGACCTTCCACGTTTCACAAAGATTAACTCAGAACAGAGCACAGGCTCACCGCGCACTGAGAGGAGGTGGCCACGGAGCCCGTTCCTTCTGAAGAGGACAGCAGAGAAAGGGGGGAAACCTGACAAACAGGACCTCCACTAGGGGCTCAGGGTCCCCATCACTGGCTCTCGGTCACGGTCACAGCCTGACTTCCGGTACAATCTGTGAAGAGGTGGGCCTCGCCTCTGTGGCCTCCCTCCGAGACACCCACAAACCCAGTCTGATCACAAGGAGAGGATCGGACAGGTCCCGCTGAGAGACTGAAGACCAGTGACTCTCAGGACGGCCACGGTCCTCAACGACAAGGAAAGGCTGAGAAACTGTCACATCCTAAGGAGACACAGTGACCCAACACCATGTGCTGTCCTGGCTGGACACAATGCTTGGCCCCAATAGTTTGCTTATGCCACGAAGCCTTTCAATTTTACTAAAGATCTAAGGTTTTTATTTTATTTTATTTACTTATTTTTAGAGAGAGGGCAAGGGAGGGAGAAAGAGGAGAGAAACATTGATCAGCTGCCTCTCATAGGCTGGGAACCAAACCCAGAACCCAGGCAGGTGCCCTGACCCGGGATAGAACCAGAGACCTTGGCCTTTGGCCTTGACCTTTTGCTTGGAGGAAGGATGCTTGGCCAATGGAGCCACACCACTCAGGGCTAAAGGCCACGTGCATAGCAGACGGGCATTCCTGGAACAAGGGCCAGACCATGCTTCTCTTCCAGGCCTTAGTGAAAAGCAAAGGGCACACTCATGGCTCAGTGGGACACCTTCCTGCTGCCCCTTCCCGTCCCCCTCAATGACTCAGGCAGCAAGCACTCAACAGTGAAAGGGGTCCCGCGCAGGAGGGGGAGGCTCAGAACAAAAGCCAAGGTCACTGTCTCGCAGTCTAATCCGAAAAGTGCCATCTTATCGCAGACCATGCACATCAAAGCAGGGGACTTTTTGTTTTTATAGAACGAGCTGAGTGTCGGCTCGGCAGCGTATCGCTTTTATCCATCATGAGAACACACAGAAGCAGCCGCCCAGCTTCTCAGTCGGGTCGTGTTTTATTGCCCTTTTCTTCCAGACAGAGAAGATAATCCAGGTGGTGAAATCACAAGATAAACCCCTCGCGGCAACTTTATCCTCCCTGCGTAGGTCTCAGGCCGAGCCGGTCGCAGTTACCTGCGTCTGAGCTGCTGTGCCCGCGGCTGGGGACACGTTGCTGTAGAAACTGTTCATTTATTCATGCACCCAAGGGGCCCCTCTCTCGGGAGGACGTGACCCAGAGAAGTGGCCACCGCCTTGGTGCTGCGCTGCGCCTGCCACCAACGTCTGGGGCTGCTCTGGTCGTATGGCAGGGCAGGGCGATCACCTCTTGCCTCATCTGTCTGGCGCCTGGGCTGGGACCTCTTTCAGGGCTGAGGGCATCTTATTCATCCTCCCAGCTCCACTGCCTTGAGCAAACTAGCTGACTGTTCCCTGTGTGTGTTTTGGGTGAGTGACAGACAGCGAATGGTGGTGGGGAGGATGTGCTCTGGGCCGGGGGCCCTGCTTCCCAGCTCCGCCCCATCCTCACAGCAGTGTGACATGCACAACCAGCCATCAGTGCCCCAGTGGGGCTCATCACAGAACATCCTGCGTGGGGTGGCTCAGTTAGCAAACGTGAAACGGAGGAAAATGCAGGCACACTCGTGTCTCATACGTGTCCCTTGTGGCTAATGGGATTAATACGATTATTAGTCCTAGGCAATAATTAATAATCCTGGAAGCATTTCAGACAGGCACGCATGGTTCTTCGCCCCCGGGCTTTGGTGGTAAGGGGGCGACACCCAGCTGTGGGTGCTCACAGCAGAGACCACCCAGCCAAGAGACCTGCGGGGTCAGAGGCTCTGCGGCCGCTGGCTGGGAGGCCTGGGGCTGTTTCCTCCTGAGGCCCTTGCCCTCGAGAAGCCTGCAGAGGGGAAAAACTTAGGCCAGCTTCCCGTCCCCCACAGTTCGCAGCTGGATATCCTTATACTAGATGAGCCACGTATGCTCTCCCATGATCCCAGACAAGAAGAGTTTATCCTACAAGCAAAGGTGGTATATTTGGGGGTTCTGGGCATAAGCCAGGCCCAGTGCTGGGGGTCAGGTCAGAGGCGCGCAGCTGTGGGGGTTTCTCTGCTTGAGAGCTTAGTGACTAAGGCCACTGACCTGGGAGAAGCCCCCAGAACGAAGCACGGTGACCTTTCCCCCACCGCCCCCCTGCAGACTGGCCTCCGCCCTGCAGAGGTCATTCCAGATGCTTTGCTGTCCTTGACCCCAGTAAGAAATGTTTCTCGTGCTCCCAGCAGAAGCTTCCTAGAACACTAGCCCCCCGTTCTGTGTGTGACACCCTGCTCCCCTGTTCTGACTCCCCCCACGCCATCGTGGTGAATGCTGGGCCTGAAGAGCCGCTGAGCACAGGTCCTGGTCTGTCGGGGCATCCCCGCATGCGTCCCTTGTCCCTGCGTGATTATTAATAGCTCCCTTTCGCCCACAAAGTTGATTTCATAATCCGTTGGCTCTTGTTTGGAAAAACCCTGCTGGAGAGAAAGCAGCCTCAAGCCACAGGCCAAGGAACTGTTTCCACAGGAGAAAAAGCTGCC
Source organism: Furipterus horrens (assembly GCF_987537825.1). Classification (NCBI taxonomy): domain Eukaryota; kingdom Metazoa; phylum Chordata; class Mammalia; order Chiroptera; family Furipteridae; genus Furipterus; species Furipterus horrens. The sequence goes on from NW_028327180.1 coordinate 2,274,392, forward strand.
CAGGCTGAGACGGCAAAAGGGAAGCACCTTGGCAGGGAGCTGCCTTCTGGAAAAATCTAAACCAACCTTTGGGGCTTTGGGGCCCCACCCCTTCTGCGCGGCAGCCAGGACTGTGCGATGCCGCCCCCAGGTGGTCTCTCCTGGGGTCACGGGTGGAAGAGACGCCGCCTGGAGAGCGGGAGAGGAACGTAGGGCCCATGAATTCGGGCTGGGGTGCGACTCAGGCGGCCTCAGGTTGTTGCTCGTCGTGTGTAAACCCAGAGTTTGAAGAAATTAACTCCCATTCATTTTCACAACTGCCTGCCTAACCAAAATTTGCTAGAAATAAATGTTATAGTTGTGTAACAAATTTGCCTATTGCTAATAAGCTATTCAAAAGTAAAAAAGCCAGAGTTCTGTTTCCTTTAACTTAATTTTTTTTCCGCAGAGGTACAAAGTATTCAATAGCTTTCCTGTGAATAACGTTTAAATTAGAAACGAACAGCATTAGACATTTAAAAAATGTTTCCCCTGTAGAAAAGGAAAGTCTTCGTTACTTTAAACTGCTTCGGATACTCATTTACTTACGTCCACAGAATTGGTCACAACGCTGCCATTTAGGAGCGAGCGTTTGAAGAGAGGCTGACCCCTCCTCTCCCCAAACACGGTGTTCTTGTCAAGAAGACATTTGCGCTATGACTTAAACAAGTGATTTCACATTTCCACTTAAAATGGCTAACAGCAAAATACTGCAGTCCTTTCTGTCCTCTGAAAGCATTGGTTTTACAAGGCCCGTTTGGCCGCCCCCTCCTCCAAAGCCTCGCTCACGAAGCAGAAAGGCCCCCAAAGGCGGCTGGGGACAGAGGGCTCCTGCAGGGGTTTTCACCGCCTCTGCCTCTGAGCTGGCGTGAGCGCGGCCCCCGACCCCCACCCCGGAGTCCGGCCCGGGCCGCGGCCCCGCAACCGGTTCCTCTGCGTCCCTGTCCTGCCCCTGCGGCCCGGCCCCGCTGCTTCCTCCCCGCGCCCCCCGCGGTGACCAGGGACCGGCGGGCTCCATCCTGGCTGCGCCCGGCCTCCTTCCTCCTTCCCACCCGCGCTCCCGCTGTACGAGGTCTCTGTCACCCTCTCCGAGCTCTGAGCGCCATCAACTGTCCCCACGTGTGTGACTCTGGGCACCTGGGGGCCACTGCCGCACCGCTCCCGGCATGCCCCACGGGCGTCTCGAGCTTCATGCGTCCCCAGCTGAGTTCCCACTGTTGCTCCCACCAGACCCTGGCTCTGTCACTGGCGACCCCCTGCCCTCGTGGCTCGGCGGAAGCTGGAAGCACACTTAACTCTCGCCGCCTCTCACGGGTGCCCCTGGAGGCTCGGGCCGGGGAGGCCACCCCCACGGTCACCGTCTCGGCCCCAGCACCCCCGTCTCCTGCCTCTGCACTGGGAACCTCACACCTCCGTGCGCCCACCGCCCGCGCCCTGGCCGGCGCTCAGCACGATGCCGCAGAGATTCTGGGGGCACAGAGGTCCTATCCTTGCACCTCTCAGCTCGGAACTTCCTGGCGGGTCCTCAGCTCCTCCAGGGTGCAAGCCAGCAGGGCACAGTGACCGGACACGGCCACCTGCCGCCCCTCTGCGGCTCCCCCCACCCTGGGTCCCGGTGCCGCCCCATCGCTGTCCCGGGGCCACGGCGGGGCACCCCGGCACCGGCCTGCGCCCTTCGCTCCCCCGCCGACCCGACCTGATCCCAGGTTCCCTCTTCCTTTGTATTTTACTCAAACGGCACTGCGCGCTGGCGCCTGCCCGCCCCCCTAAAACTGCAGCCGTCTGTTCAGCTCTTCCCCTGCCTCCTGCGTTACTCCCGTTGGCACGGCGCCGTCCAGAGCTTCGTGGGGGAGGCCCTCGGCCTCCAGGGCCCTGCGACACACACTCCAATCAGATGCCCTTCATGTGGTGCTGCGTCCCCAACAGGAAGAATCCGGGAGCCCAGGATCGAGGGACGGAAGCAGAAATGGTGTGGGTGCTAACTCCCAGTGATCTGCTTGGGGAATGTGTTTCCTGTCCTTCAACTCGGAGTCCTGTGCGTTCAGAGGTCCCTCCAGGGGGACACAGCGAGTCCCATGAGCCACCGCTGCCAACTGGGCGCATCCAGCTCCTCAGCAGGAGGTGACAGTCGCTGTCACACGTGGGCGCAGGGAGGCGGACGGCCACACGGTGACTCATGGCCCAGCCCTCGCACAGCCGGGAGGGCGCAGGAACGAGAGCCAAAGCCACGGCGTCTCGGGCCGGTCTGCCCCCCGGGTGCGTGTTTCCGCCCCTCCTCTGCACCACGCACCAGCGGGGACCGGCAGGACTGACCGGGAGCAGAACAGGTCCCTGCCGAGGCGCGGTGCTCGGAGCCTGGCGCCGGCGAGTCTGCAGCGCGATGCCCCCCTTCCGGGCGTCCTCCCTGTCTGCGGCCCGGAAGCAGCCACGATGCGCTTCGGCGAGAGCTTAGCCTCAACCTCGATAAGCCTTTTCACCCATTAAAACCACAAGCCACCTCAAGGAGGCGGGTCTCCTCAGTCACACTAAAGTATCTTTGGAGTTTTGTTTCGTTTCGTTTTGTTTTATAGTCCCGATCCTGCCACCCAGTGGGCAGCGCGCTCAGGCGCGCAAGGAGCTGAGGCCGGGCCGGGAACGCGCTCCGCAGACGCGCTGCAGGGACCCCGGGCCCAGGCCGAGCGTGCACGGCCGGCGCCGCGGGCTGTGGGCGCAAAGTGTGGGAAGAACGGGGGTGCAGGGGAACCGGCGCCTCACGACACCAGCACCCGCCCTGAGCGCTGTCGGGGTGGCGCGCCCACAGGGTCAGCACGGCGCCTCCTACAGGGCAAGCGCCTCCCGTCGTGGGGTGCTTTTACTGTCGTCACTGCAAGACGAAGAAGCGTGGGGGGGGGCCAGGGCAAACCAGCGAAAGGCCACCCGGAGTCCCGTCCGGGAGGGAAGTGTGGTTTCTGGGGGCAGGGCTGAGAGGTAAGGGGACGTCCTTAAGGCAGGACAGAAGCGGCTCCTGAGGCTGGAGAGCGAGAAGCTGTGCATCTGATGAAATTTAAGCCCCCCCCCCCCAGGCCTGAGCGCACGTCTGGTCAAACGTCGCACTTCACTACAGAAGGGACCCCGTTAGGGTTCTGCCTGTGGAAAGGCTTCTGTTATAACTCGGAGACTCTGCGCGGAGCGAAACCTCAGGTTAGAGTGATCGTGGAAGCAGGCAGCCCCCGCTCCTCATTCCTCATTGCAGAAGCCCGGCAGGAGGGGCCCCGTGCCGTGCGCTGGTGCCCCTCCGTCCCCTTGCTGGGCAGAAACCTCGCAAACCAGGGCATGACCCCCCAGAGCCTCTGGGCGTCAGAGAGCCCGCACCGGGGGCGTTAGAGCCCAGCCTCACACCTGCCTCCTCCCCACCTGCCTGGACACTCACTGGCCACGTGCCCATACATTCTGGGCTCTGCACTGTGTCCCACCGGGACCAACGACTGCCGACCCTGATCCAACCCTCCTGGGGCGGCCAACTGCTCCTGCTTCACCTGCGCACAAAACGGAGTCGGGACCCTCCCAGAGTCTCTGTGGCTCGGAAGTTCCGGGCAGGACGCTGAAGGACCCCAGGGCACAGGACGCAGGTTTCTCTCTCCTTCCAGGAAAAGCGTGTGACTGCAAGGGGAAGTTGGCTGTGAGAAGCGAGGGCCGGCTTTCTTCACGGGTGGGGCCCACTTTGGATGCCCAGGGCCGTGGGCTCCCACAGAAGCTGGGCTGTTTGTGCATGAGCCAGAAGGAACACGTCTGGCTGGAAAATGCCCCCCTGAGATCTGTAGGGACGGCAAACGCACAGAGGAAACCGCACGTGTGAGGACTCCCGGGGCGGCCGTCCGCGTCAGAGCGCACCAGAAGGTCTCTGCAGAAAACGAGAAAGTGGGTCGGAACAGAGCGCGGCTTCACACGTCTACATGCAAATTCGCAAAATACGGGTTACATGTCGTGCCTGGAAACGCTCGCAGCAGGAGGTGACTGCTGTGCCGCATGAGAGGGCGCCGGGGACGGGCAGAGAGCTGGAATGCGGGGAGCGAGGACTCCGCCGTGCCGGGCAGAATCACCCGCCAACATTCCCAGCACCTGCTCTACGGCCGACGTCACGTGCGGCCAAGCTCTCGTCCAAGGGTTACCGTAGGTGGCAGACTGGAGCACAAGCAGGGGATGGACGCAGGATTTAAACGCAGCCGTCCGGCGCTGCTGTCTGAGACAGATCCCAGCTGGCAGCATGGGCTGAGAGACGGTCACAGGCTGCGAGCGGGACCTGGTGTGGCCTCACGGCTGGAAATGAAATGAGAGAGGATGACCCGGAGGCTGATGGGACAGCTGTCCTGGAAGGCGTCGGCGACCACGGTGCAGCTCAGCCAGGAAAGGCCGGCGCAGGGCCCAGGGTCGCGGTGGGCGGTGACTGGCCACCAGAAAAGCTGTCGTCCGCACGCTCGGTTCCGAGGGTCCCGGCCAGGCAGCTCCACAGCAAGGCTGCGAGGGCAGCGGAAGAACCACGATCACAGGGACAGGGTGCGAACCTTGACTCGGAGGCCGGACAAGGTCCCAGGAGCAGGCAGAGCGGGTCAGGGCCAGGGGAGGCGTCTGAAGACACGGAAGGAGGACTTGGTGTCAATGACATCAAATCCTGCGTCTGAGAACACAGCTTGAGAGCCTTCAGCCATGGAGCCATCTGAAGACCACTGGGCCGCCCTGCACGGTGGCAGAGGTGGAGAGAACATTCTAGATGCGGGCCAGCAGTTTCCAGTGCCTTCGCCTGTGCCCACCAGGGTAGAAACAGATCACCGTGTAGGCACGCCAGGAGCCTGGAACCAGTCCCGTTGCCAAGCAGACGTCCAGGGAGCCTGGAGGCAAGTCCCAACTCACAGCCTGCTTCTACTCATCGCCGAGGGGGCCGGGCCCACAGGAGCCCCCCCGCCCCCTCAGTGCCCCTGCCTCGCTGTCTCCCCTGCTGTGTCCTGGAGGCAGTCCCCCCACCGGCCCCGCTTCCCCAGTTCCAGCCGCCGGCCCCCCTGCAGACGACCGACTGCAGATGCACACGGGCACCTACAGCCTGTCTGTTTCTCTGTAAGAGACAGGAAAAGACAGAATAGCTGCTGTGTGCGTGTGACTGTGATGAGAACTGCCAAGTTGCCCTCCTGCTCAAATTCACACTCCTACCCGAGGAGGAGGGCTGGCGTGCCCACGTTGCCAGTGGGATATTATCAGGTTGGAGGGTGTCCAGAGCACAGCAGACAGAATGGTAGAGGAGGCCGTCCTCTTGAAGAAGCTTCCCACGGCTAACCCAGAGGAGAGGAGGGGGACAGGGTGCTCATGAGACAGCAGAGCTCAGGCTGGGCTGTGTCACCTGGGGTGCAGGTCAAGTCTGGCTTCCCCGCAGGCGAGGACGTCCACTCACACCTGGTTCTAAACTCCACGGCACCACCTGTCCCCGAAGAGCTAATGACCTAAGTTACTGTGTGAGGACCAAGGGGCAAAACATCACCAAATAATGCATCTTGCTTGGTATCATTTCTGCTACGGCGCTGATTCTGTCACTTAAGGTAACTGTAACAGTGTAACAGCTTTTTACTCCTCCTCACTTTTTGTGTGTACCCTAATATTAAGATGACATGTACTAGATCAAAACTAATAGCCAATTAAATAATTAACAGATGCTTTATCTCATCAGCAAACTTAAACTAGAGATTGTTCTAATCTATCAGATTGGAAAAGATATAAAAGACTAACAAAAGCTTTTTGCAAAGGTGTAAGGAGGGGGATAAATGGTGATGGAAAAAGAAATAATGAAAATAAAGTAATGTCAACAACAACAAGAAAGCATTAGTGCCCGTATAGAAGAGGGGTAAGGAAATTAACCTGTTCATGCCCTACTGGGAGGGCTACAGTGGGTCTGCGCTTTCTGGAAATAAATCAACAGGCACAGAAATATTGCGCAGTGTGCACACGCTTTAACTCAATAATTCTACCCTAGGAGTTTCTCCTCGGGAAGCGATTACGGGTGTCTGTGACTTAGCCGAGGACTAGTCTAGTCACACACACAAACGAGGACTTGGAAGCGGCCTGCATGCGCCCCCCTGCGTGGGCTCCGGGATGTCGGTCACGGGGCTGGGTGTTTCGCCCTCCATGCAGCCAGGGACACCCTGAAGTGGACCTGAGTGCTGCGTTACATCCCACTGGGCCCTCCAGATCTGCTTTTTACCCTTGACAACCTGGCCTTGTGCTCCTCAGGGGACACCCATGAGCTCCCCATCCTCTGGCTTCTGGCTGGGTTGGCCCGGGAAGGCATTGGTAAGAATGGCAGGGTTGGGAAGATCTGGTCTGAGTATTTCTTCCCTGTTTCCCCACTGCTGGGTCACTGTGGCTGGCTGTGCCCCTCTCCTGGGTCCTAAAACCGCCCTTCGCTTCACCCCTTTAGACCCAGAGGTGGCAGCAGCTCCAGCTCCCCGGGGGTGGGGGTGGGGGAGGGTCGCCAGCCTTTGCTGGTTCCCTTTAACCCTACACAGTCCGGCCATGCAGGTTTCACTTCCGCCACCCCTTACCGAAAGTTCAAAGGCAAGGAGCCGAGAAAGGCAGCGCTCCTTCCTGACCAGACCCACAGTATCTGTCAGACCTGTGCTGTGTACGGTACACAGCAAAGTTTGGTTGCACGCAGACCTTAAAGTGCACACGAGCTTGCCCGGTCCTGTATTAGCTATTGTCTCTCGTTTCAGAGCACCCTGTAAAAAGCATCAAGCTGAGAGCTGAAGGAGACAAAGGAATCCATTACAAAACATTATTATAACTGAATGTGGACATGCCCTGAAGAGTCAAGGTGACCTGAGCCGCAGACAGCCAGGGGTTAAATCAGGCAGCAGAATCCCACACACAGAGAAACTACCTCAACTCAATGAAGTAGGGACCCTCACCTGCCTTATCCCCACGGTTCCACCGCATCTATAACAGTGTCTGGAACAAAGCAGATACTTAACAAGGATGCTAAGGAAGCAAACAGGTTGGCCACGCACTAGGAGAAAACTGTGGCAAAGCGTAGATCTCATAAAGGAAGAGCGTCTAGGATATATTAGGAATTCCCACAAGTCAGCAGTGAACCCAAAACAGGCGCTGGGAGAGAAGCAAGATGCCATTGATGGTCCGGGTAGAAAAAACCACCAGACCTTTGCGAAAGGAATGAACCTGCTACCATCCCCGCCCTCATACGTTACCCACACTCCAAATGCAATGAATCATCTCATATTTTTAAAAGGTACATTAATCAACATGTAGACATGACCATTAAAAAGGAGATCTGTTATAAAACCCCTATTTCCTTCTCTCCATTAATCTCATCCGAATTAACTCTAAAAATTATGGGTAATAATAATTCACACAAAAAAAACGAGTAACATATGTTTTTATTTCACAGCCTTTTAAAAAATAGAAACCACTAACTATTTTGAAAAACGTTCACAGAACACTCATTTAGCAGCCACAGTGTGACAGAAATAAAGTCACCCAGAATGGACGGCACAAGAACGCAATATCTCTCTGCTGGCGTCCTGTGACAAGGACCCATGCTGGTGACTCGGAGCGATGTGTGGCCCGGCACCACCATCTGTCATCTCTACGGCCAGTCACAGGAGCTGCTCCGGGAGCTCACTCTGTCGGCACCTGCAAGGTCTAGATGTCGGGTCAACGTCTTGAATGCCGTTCCATTTTTCCCTTTTCCTCTGGAGGACAAGCTCCACGGCAAAGTGGAACAGTGAAGACCCTGGGCCACCAGGTGCGTGACCTGGTCAGCACCCCCCCAGCTCATTCTAAAACATAAGAAGGATGAAGACAGCTACCGGGCTGTATGATGCAATAGCCCCTCACCACAGGAGGCTGTTTAAGTGACGTGGAAATGAAATAAAAGTAAAACCTGCTTCCCCGTCCCATGCGTGGCCGGGCTGCCCTGTAGGGCGGCGCAGAGAGAGAGCACATTGCCGCCGTCACAGAAGGTCCGTGGGCAGGCCTGGCTGTGGGCAGTGCTGCCTCCCCATGCGCTCAGCCACGGCGTGGCTGTGGTGGAAACAGCTTCGAGAGGCGCTTTTCTCCCAGAAGATTCCCAGACTGGCGTTGGGGTCAGAGACGGGAGGGAAGCGGCCTTCTCTACATGATGCCCTGCCCCGCCCTGTGCGTGAAAGGGCGGGTCCTCGTGTGGGGATCAAACACCCACTGGGCTCCTCCAAAACCCGTCCAGAAAATCGAGGAAGAGGTCAACGAGGCAGATCCGGAGCAGCGCAGCGGGAACCTTCCTCATCCCAGTCTCCGTGGGGAGACGGTGCCCACGCCAGGGAGCAGGTGCACCGGCGGGAGGTGAGGCCAGTCCCGGCGCGTGTCCGGGAGGAAGCCTCTGGGCAGAGCCACCTGGGGCCTGGTGTGTCGCCGCCAGTTGTCCAGCATCGTGCCCTTGGCAGCCGGCTGTATTCATAGCAGAGGCAGACGGCGCGAGCGGCTCACCCGAGATCCGCCGTCACCTTCTTCCTCATCAAGAGAACTCGGATTTTCGTGCCCGGCAGTTATAGTTCTCAGGCAACGCTGCGGTGGCCGAGGACACAGTCCAGCCGAGGACACAGTCCGGCCGAGGGCACAGTCCGGCCGAGGGCACAGTCCGGCCGAGGGCACAGTCCGGCCGAGGAGGACACAGCCCGGCCAAGGGCACAGTCCGGCCGAGGACACAGTCCGGCCGAGGAGACATAAGAAGAGCTGTGGGCGGTGGAGCAGGCTCTCTACAAGGGAGCACATGCAACCTGGCATATCCTTGGTGCTTCCTCTGTCTTCTTTAGGGGACGACAAGATCCAGGACCCTCAGGGAGCCACTGGGGCAACCACCGCAGTAGCCTACGCCCTGCCTCCTCATCACGGGGGGCAAAGCAGACCCCCGCGTGTCTAAGCCGCCGCTCAGTCCGGTCACCCTGAGCGAGCCGTCCACCTTGGTGCCCAGGACGGAAGGAAGATTTCCACCTGAAAGTAAAAAACACCTTGCCCGTGCGAGCTGGACGTACTGCAGGAAGCTCTGGTAACTCCAGGGCCAAACAAATAACCCAGAAGTGAGTACAGAAGTTTCACCCCGAGCCCACTCGTGTCTACACAGACCAAGAGTGGAGGAAGCGATAGGCTTATTACATAAAACAGCTGCTGTTAAGGAAAACGAGAGGGTTTTAGCTGAGTCCCTCGGGGTGTCCTTTGGGAGCGCGGATGAGGTGCCGATCCCTGTCTGAAACACAGGTCTGCCCTGTTTCCCAGCCTCCTGTGTGGTAAGAAGCCACGTCTCAGGTAATCAGATCGCTGTTGAATGTACAGTTTCATTGATTTTGTAAACAGCGTAAGAAATGGAGAATGGAGAATTTATTCCACTGATGCAAACAAAAAATAAAAGTAAAAACCAACGGCAGACAACTCACGTGTCCCCCTTGCGTGCGGCACTCACACCGGGCGGTGATTTCAGAAGGCTCCCGAGTTTTAATTACGGATTTAGCTTAAGCGGCACAAGTAGGTACCTCAGAGGAGCTGTGGAAACCAAGAGCCGAGGCCAGTGCTCGGGAACACTCTCTGCACTACAGCAGTCCCGCTGGGATCCCAAAGGTCCCTCGCTGAGTGGGTCTGAGTCAGAGGAAGCGAGTATGTCCCACTATCTTAAATGGCTTAAACGTTCACAGTGTTTAAAATCTTGGCCCTGGAAGAAAGTTAACTCTTCCACGTATCCTGACGCTGCAGACAAAACCGGGAACATGAAACGTCGGGCTGAAAACGGGGTGCTGCCTATTTTCCACTCACTTCCTCCCAAGCCTTCACCCCCGTGGGTGAAGCAAACACAAGCCCGGCTCCGCGTCAGGCCCAAACCCCAGTGCGTGGTGCACCCGGGTGAGTCGTCTCTCTGACTCTGGGGCGTCATACCAGGCGGCATCCGTCCCGTTCCGGCAGCTGCGCCCCAAACCTGGAGTCCAGCCCTAGGCACCTGCTCCGGGAGACAGTTCGTATTTCGCGGGTGCACGTGTGATGCTGCTGACACCCAACCTCAAGGGGGCGCTGTTGAGGCCAAGGGCACACTCAGGCGCTCGCAGATCCGGTTATCATTGAAACAACCGCGATTAAGATTTGGGGTCATTTTGAACAGCTGAAATTTAGAGACAGTAATGAAATAAGAACACTTGAAATAAAATATTAGTATTACATAATAATCGAATGATGGCCCACTTCCTTATAATGTAAGAAATTCAACTCAGCTAACATTGCTAAAAAATCAATAAAAACCTTTCATTGGAACTAAAACATAGCCATCATCAGGTTGCACGGATCTGATGAGCAGTTATTTTAAAACGTCCTGACTTTCTGGGTGTTGTGACGGCGAGCTTGTGTGTACACACCGTCTTCACGAAGGTGCAGCGATGGCGGGGACCAGGCTGTGGGGGGGCCCGGGGGCGGAGCAGCGGCGTGTGCAGCCCGGAACCTGGGCCTTTGTGGGGGCCAGGGCTTCTCATCAGGAAGGTATGTATACTGGTAGCAAAACGGTGAGTTCGGAAGTAGCTCTAATATGGGGGATCGGTCTACGCTGGGTTTTGAAAACCTGGTGACCAAATACATGACCAGAACAAGGCAGCTCCTAGACAGGTGTCCACATTTCAAAAGCAGAAGCTCACGAAGCAAAGGGCAGGAGGCCCAGGGCGCCGGGTCCGAGAGCACACGGGAGCAGCCCCGGCTCCCAGAGTGCAGGGCGGGGGTCCAGGTGGAGCCTGGGCGAACGGGAGCTAAGATCTCGGCCTGCGAGCCAAGTGTCGCTGGTTCGATTCCCAGTCAGGGCACGTGACTAGGTTGCACGTCAGGTCCCCAGTTGGGGGCGCGAGTGAGAGGCAACCACACAGCGATGTTTCTCTCCCTCTCTTTCTCCTTTCCCCTCTCTCTAAAAATAAAATAAATAAATAAATAAATAAACAAACAAACAAAGAAGTGAGTGGATTAGATCACAGGGAGAATACAGAACAGCCCTGGGCCAAAGTGAGAAAGACAACTCTCCTTCCGAAAGAAACGGAGTCAGCAGAACCAGCAGAGAACTGGGCTTCTACTAGGAGGGCAGCAAATGACTCACCCTGAATTCTCTGTGTCTCCTGCCTGGGAGAGTCGGGGGGCTAAACTCCGACCCCAGCGGCTGGGAAGCCTAAAGGATCGCCAAGTCAGGAAGTCAAGCAGGAGGTTAAAGTGAGTCGTATCCTGGTTATTTGTAAAGTCTGAAGGGCCTGTTTTCCACCCTTGTAAACGATCAGAATTCCTAATTAATTACCCCCACACTCAACCGCACAACCTAAACCACTGCAGGGGTGTCAGCCAATCAGAGCGGTCTTGCTCAAAGCACAGTCTCCAATCACCGAGCTGGTTCTGGGACGCAGGGTGGGCATTCACGTCAAGTCTGACTAGGGCTCTGGTAGGGCTGTGGGGGACATCCGGCCAAGACGGCAGCACAGGCAGACGGGGCTGGCCCCTTCGCACAACCACATCAAAATTACAACTGAAATAGAGAACAACCCTCACCCAGAACCGGCAGAAACTGAGTTGAACGGAAGTCTGACAGCTACGGAGTTAAAGAAACCACACCCATCCAGACAGGTAGGCGGGGCACAGGTGTGGATCGGGCTGGTCCCACATCCATGTGTGGTGGATAAAAATCCGGGAGGGATATCTCCAGAGTGAGGAGTCCCAGCCCCACACCAGGCCCCCAGCCCAGGGTTCCCAGGAAGGTAACCCCCCACACCTTCTGGCCGCAAAAACCAGCGGGGATTGACTCGGTGGAAGAAACTGCTGGAGCCCCAAGCAGTTCATCCTAAAGAACCCACACGTGGACTCACCTGCTCAGACTCCCTCCCTCTGAGCCCCAGCACCAGGGTAGCAGCGTGAAAGGCGCCAGTGGCACACAGGGAGACCCTGAAGTGTCTGGCATCAAGGGGAGCAGAGGCCATTGTCCCTTTTCTAAACCCTCCCTCTCCCCCTGAGCCAGCAGGCTGGTCCCATATCTGAGACTCCATCAACCTGGGGAACACTGTTTGCACTGCCCTAGAGAGCCCCAGAGACTCTGCCCCACCCAACCTGCTTTTCCATATGAATGACTGGTTCTAACTCCTGCTTCACAACTTCCCTAAATCCTCCCAAACAGGCAACAGCCGGCCTCAGTGAGCCCCCAGCCCCCATACTTCTTACTAAGTAGCCCCAGGCCCACACTAGCAGCAGCCAGCCTAGGTTCACAGCTTGGCTTCAGCTGGGAACCTCCAAGCTCAGCACAAGTAGCAGCCACCTCAGATTGCTTTATAGCTCAGGCAGGGTGCCCCGGGCAGAACACAGGTGGGGGCTGACCTTGGACTGCACCCCCCAGGAAACCCCAGGGCCAGCGCACCCAGTGGGAAGCTACAGACCACGTCAGTGCACCACCACCCTGCCCCTGCACAGCTGATCCTCCACGGAGGGCAGAGGCTGGTGGTCAGTGGTCACAGCCAGTCCTTGTAGCTGACTGGCCTGGTTAAATCCTTCCCATTGACCTGCCCACAGCAACCAAGGCTCAACTACAAGAGGAGGGTGTAATCAGCCCACATGAAGGGCACACCTCGAGTACCCAGCTTGGGTGACAGGGGAGGCTGTGCCACTGGACCCTATAGGACACCTACTACATTAGGTTACACTGCCAAGACACGGAGTCAAAGCAGCTCTGCCTAATACACAGAAACAAACACAGGGAGGTGCCAAAATGAGGAGACAGAGAAACATGGCCCAATGAAAGAACAGATCAATACCAGAAAAAGAGCTAAACGAAATAAAGATAAGCAATCTATCATATACAGAGTTCAAAACACTGGTTATAAGGATGCTCAAGGAACTTAGTAAGGACCTCAGCAGTATAAAAAAGATCCAGTTAGAAATGAAGGACACACTAATTGAAATAAAGAACAATTTACAGGGAAACAACAGTAGAGTGGGTGAAGCTGAGAATCAAATCAATGATATGGAACATAAGGAGCCAAAAAACAACCAATCAGAACAACAAGAAGAAAAAGGAATCTAAAAGAAAGAGGATAGTATAAGCAACCTCTGGGACAACTTCATGCGGTCCAACATTCACATCATAGGGGTGCCAGAAGGAGAAGAGAAAGAGCAAGAAATTGGAAATCTATTTGAAAAAATAATGAAAGAAAACTTCCCTAATTTGGTGAAGGAAATAGACATGCAAGTCCAGGAAGCACAGAGGGTCCCAAACAAGATGGATGCAAATAGGCCCACACCAAGATACATCACAATTAAAATGACAAATGTTAAAGATAAAGAGAGAATCTTAAAGGAAGCAAGAGAAAAGAAGTTATTTAGTTCCCATAAAACTATCAGCTGATTTCACCAAAGAAACTTTGCAGGCTAGAAGGGACTGGCAAAAAATATTCAAAGTGATGAAAAGCTATCCAGCAAAGCTACCGTTTAGAATGGAAGGCCAGATGAAGAGCTTCCAGGACAAGAAAAAACTAAGGGAGTTCATCATCACCAAGCCATTATTATATGAAATGTTAGAGGGACTTATTTAAGAAAAAGAATATCAAAACTATGAACAATGAAATGGCAATAAATACATAGGTATCTATAATTGAATCTAAAAACCAGACTAAGCAAACAAGAAGAACAGAGACAGAAGCATGGATACAGGGAGCATTTTGATGGTTGTCAGATGGGAGGGGGTGTGGGGGATGGGTGAAGAGGTGAGGGATTAAGAAGTACAATTAGGTAGTCACAGAACAGCCATAGGGATGCAAAGTACAGCATAGGAGATGGAGCAGCCAAAGGACTCATAAACATGACCCACGGACATGAACAATGGCGTGGGGACTGCCTGAGGGAGAAGGGGGTGCTAGGTGGAAGGGGGTAAAGGGAGAAAAATCAGGACAACTGTAATAGCATAATCAATATACAATTTAAAAAGAGAGGTGTGTGTATATACATAAATGTAAGAATTTGATTATGACATTATATTTAAAACAAACCACTTACTTCATTAAGAACAGTCTATTCCAGCAACGTGAAACAGACAATATAGGAAATTATCTGAATGTCTCAGGCCAAAAACTCTCCCCGGAATTACTCACCCCAGTGAGATGACTTTTTCCTCCCCTTGAATTATCAAAAGAATTGTCTTCCACTTCACTTCCATATTAACAACTTAGACAAAATTTAGAGTTTTGTTGTTTTTAGCCTCTCAGTATGGTCTTCCTTTCTGCCTAAAAATGAATCAATATTTTCCGTGTTACAGACAAGCCGTGGACAGCTAGCTGATCCCACCCTAACAAGACTGGACTCAAACCTTCCCTATGAGAGACATATCTGCATTACCGGTTTCAAGTTTAAGGACCCCCGAGGACTACAGTTGCAAACACTCCCCACACCCCCCACACCCCAGACTCTGATGCCTGCAGTCAGTTTGGCCTCTGGGTTGTGGGCAGGTCCCTGGTTCTGAGTGTGGGACCCACCTCCTCCACCTGAACCGCTCCCTTAGTTAGACCCTGGGCCACGGCCTGCGAAACTCAGGGTGGTCCCCGCTTACCACGAGTGGGAAACTTCCATCTCTGGTTCCCGCCCCTCCGTGCAGGTTCCCGGGTCCCGGCTGTAACTGAGGCTTGGTCCTGGGCGCACTGCGGAGCTCCAGGCCACACACATCGAGGAAAAGTCATCTGTAAGATGAAGGGGTTCTTTACCGAGTTAACATTGTCCGGGGGGCGCGCAGGGTCCGCTCCGTCTCCCACGACAGCCTCTCTCCGGTCCTCCCTCCTGGGGCCCTACAGCGTGCAAACGGCACCTCTTCTTGCCAGCAGCCCCAAAGGACCCACTGCCTCCCACGGTTCCGCGCGGCAGCCCCAGCCACCTGCGGGGCGGGTGGCTAGCACCCGAGTGGGGGTCACGGGGAGAACAGGGGCCCCCATAAGAGTCGGGCCGCTGTCTTCTCTCCCTGGCACCCCTGGTCGCACCGCGCCTAGCACCCACCAAAGCGCACGGATACTGAAGCAGTGCTCGCGACACCAAAGCGTGCCCTGCTTCCTCAGGCCTCCCCCGCGCCCACGTTCTTCCTCAAGAATTGAACGTCTGGGTTGACATCCCATTTTGTTTGGAAGTGGCCGGGCTGAATTACCTGGACTGTTCAGCTCTCCACCCCTTGGGTACCAGCTAACAAGCAGCTGGACAGCGAAGGAGAGCTGGCAGGTGCCCCAAGCCATTCCAGCTCCAAAGGCTCAACTCCTCTCTTCCGCATCTCGACCCCACCCCGCCCCCGGAAAGGGAAAAGCTGGGGTTCGGCCCTAGCACCACAGCACCAGCCCGGACCCGGCACCTGCTGTCCCCAGCGCTGGAGGGTAAATGAGCGCGAGCCTCCAGGAGGAGCGGAGAGGAGAAGCCCGCCTCGGGACCGTCCTCCCGCGCAGGAGCGGACCTGCCCACGCAGCAGGCGCCCCGGCCCTGGAACCTCGGCGGCCGTGCCCACAGGAAATCGCCGCCGAGACCCACCCGTGCGCGCGCAGCGCGGTGCCCTCCCGCCAGTCCCGCGCCTTGCCGGTCACACCGCCTGCTCGCTGGGGAAGCCCCAGGGCTCCCGACGCAGCGACGGGCGGCCGGGCTGGAGCGCCCCGCCCGTGCTGGCCACGGAGTTCTTCAGCTGCTTGATGAGCACGAAGAGCAGGAGGAAGAGCAGGAAGAGCAGGAAGAAGAAGAGCGCCAGGTAGAGCAGGAAGTTGAGCTCCCACTCCATGCCCGAGGCGCGGCGCTCAGCGGCCCTGCGCGCTGCCCCCGGTGCGGCGGGCGGGGAGGCGCGCCGCCTGCGCTCCCACCTCCGGTCGCCTCCGGGCCGGCGCTCGGCCTCCCGAAGCTGGGGAAAGAGCCCAGGAGCTGGCGCGGTCCCTGCCTGACGCTGCGCTCTCTCGCAGCCGGCAGGAGAGCCTCCTGCTTCGCATCGCTGAGGTCCTCTCCTGAGCTCCAGGGACGGGGCGCACCTCCCCAGGAGCGGACCGAAAAGGCTGGGGCAGCAGGGAGAGGTCCCGGCTCAGCCTCCCAGGGGGTGTCCGCGCAGACAATCTTCAAGACCCAACCCCAGCATCCAGTGGGGTCCCTAACCTCCCCTCTTGCTATTAATTTTTTTCATTAGTTGCCCCGGTCCTGGCTTTCCCAAAACGCAGGTGATGCGGTGGCCAGAGACCCAAAGGAATTAGAGGGGACAGTGAGGGCGGGGTGGAGAGGCCGAGGCGCCGGCGAGTTCGGCTGCAGAGGCTCTGAGCGGAGAGCGCACTTGCCGACCGACAGCAGCAAGCCGTCCAGAAGCGCGTCACCAACAAGACGCATTAAGAAAGTTGCACATATTGTACAAAGCTTTCCAACGCGGACTTGAAATTCAGCTTCTCGGGCGGAAAGCAGAAACAAAACACAACACCACGCAGATTCCGTGAGGTGCTCCCCAAAGCCCCCCGACGCCTCTGAAGCTCGCCCACAGCCTGCAGGTGTCTGCTGCTGTGTAACAAATCACCCCAAAGCCTAGTGGCCGGAAGCGACATCACCACTGGGCGTGTCTCGGTGCGGGTAAGAGTTCGGGGGCACCCGGCTGGGTGATTCTGGCCGGGGGTTTCTCGGGAGGTCTCGGTCCGTGTGAGCGGGGCCCCAGCCACCGGGAGCCGCAGGACCTGAGCTCGCAGACTGGCAGGCAGTGCTGGCTGCTGCTGGGGGCGGATCCCCCCCACCCCCCGTGAGGGCCCCTCCCCGGGGCTGCTTAGGTGCCCGTCCGCCTGGGCTGGCTTCCCCCGAGGGGGGCACCCGCGAGGACCCGGCGCAGCGGCGGTGCCCTTTGCGGCCGCTCCGGAAGCCACGCACCGGCCTCCCACCATATCCTATTGGTCACCTGGGTTAGCCCTGCTCCCTGCTGGGGACATGGCGTGAGGTCCCTGGAGCCACCCTGGCATCTGGCTGTCAAAGCTGCTAACACACAGGCCACTGTGGCCCCCTCTGCGGGCCTGCAGCTTTATTTCACTCTTCGCAGGGGCAGCCCGGGGCTGAGGCCGGGCGACGGGCCTGGCACACGCATCCCAGGCCGCTGAGGGGCTGCGTGTGAGGAACGGCTGCTCCAGGGACGGCGGGGCTCCCCTGAAACAGGATGGGGGGACTGGGGTTGGAGGGCTGCGGCCTAGTCACAGCCCCCTCTGTCAGGGGTCACCCCCGCTCGCTGCCCCTCAGTCCCCGTCCTTGTAGCGCACCTCGCTTCCCTTTCCCGGGGCTGGGCGTGAGGACAGAAAGTGAGCGGGTGAACTTCAAGCCGTGAACTTGAAGTCTATCACAATTATTTTGGTTTTTTTTTTTTTTTTTTTTACAAAACAATTAATAATCTATCTTGTTAGACATGGTGTATATTCACGGCTCCCCTGCCGAAGAGGAGAAGGCATCCAATTAATACATCTTTGTATCAAGATGTATTAACTTGATCTTTGGCAAGTTACCTGATTTATCTAAGCATGAAACTCCTCCTCTACTAAGACTTTTTGAAAAAAAATAAATGTCTGGAAGTTGCTTTGAAGGGTGCCTGGGACCCCATAGGAATGCGAGGTGACTGGGAAGGTGACTGGCCAGGAAGCACCAGTTGGGCCCGTGGCTCCCATCCTGGCTGCCCCCTCCGGGAGCCGACGGCTGCCGCGGATCCTGCTGCCGGAGCCGGGGAGACGCAGCCAGCAGGCAGGGCACAGGAGCGGCTGCCATGGACGCCCGCGCGGCACGGGGCGCTGGGCCAGCCTGCGGTTTCAGGGGAGACATCTCATTTCTCCGAGCTCATGCGAAGAGTGGTTAGGAGGTGGCCAGACAGAAAATGCGGGAAAGTAGTTCAGGCGGGGGGCGGGGGGGACCCCAATGCAAACGCCTGGAGGTGAGAGAGAACCTGGCGCCTTTGAGTAACTGAGAACCATCCAAGGAGCCCAAAGGCTTGATAAAGACAGAGGTGTGCACAGACAGGACTGGAAGTACACAGGGACGAGACCACGCGCGGGCCTGTCACCACAGTGCAGGGTTTGTGACTCCCCCTAAAAGCAACGGCGAGCCATGGAAGGGCTGTACGGGAAACAGCAAGGTTAGGTTTGTGTGTCGGGAGCATCACACATAACGTGGAAAATGAATGAAGCGGGCAGACTGGGGGCCGGGAGGCTACGTTGGTGGCCGACACAATATCTTATGCAAAAGATGACGACGAGCAGAATCATGGTCACGGCAACTGGACTGGAGCGAACACACGGGTGAGGAGTTCTGTCGGTGGTCTCGGCTGGACTTGGGAAACTTTGCAAAGGGCGTGCGTGTGGCAATACAGGAGTCAGGAGTGGTGCCCTGGCTTACGGGCTTTGGGGGTGTTTCTGTTCCCCGGAGGGAGCACAAGGGGGAACAGGCTGGGAAGAAAGACAATGACAGTGAACTTGAACTGTCCACAGGCCACCAGGAGACATCGAGGGTCCAGAGGGGCTGGGGTGATGCAGTGTATTTGGGAGCAATGAGCACACAGCTGGTAATCAAAACCACGCGAGTGGAAAACCAGGGAGGGCACATAAAGAGAGGCACGTCCTGGGACAGAACCCCATGGAGCTCTGACACTTAGGGGAAACGAGGAGAGGAGGCCCTAAAAGGGGCTAGAAAGGAGCGGCCAACACATAGGGAAACCCAGAGAGTTAGGAGTCACCAGAGTCAAGAGAGAAGCATCTCAGGAAGGTCATGAAAATCGCAGGGAAAGTGTCTCAAGGAGACAAAGGATATCAAATGGTATTAAAAGGTCAGTAACAGACCCAATGGTCACACACACACTCGCACGGACTTTCAGTCCTCAAACGATAGGTGCGTGTTCCTCCGTGAGGCCCGCCGGCTGGCTTCCTCCCCTCGTCACCACCCTCAGAGCAGGCACGGCAGCCCCCGCGGCCCCCTGCACCAGGCGAGACAGGGGGAGAAGACAGGGCAGCTGCGACTTCAGGTTCTGTGGCCACGGCCACATCCGCTTCACTGTGACCCTGATTCTACCTTTGTTCCCAAACCTCCCAATGGAACTTATAATGAGCATTTTAAATGTAACTTAATAGAGATGACATGCTAACGTGACCAGATGAAGTCACGGAGTTCAGTTCTCATCTCCTACAACGGACCTTTGACTCTTTAAGCAGGGCGACCGTGGACCGTACACTGGAGTATTTCACAACTTTTACGGCTCACTTTGGCTTCAGGCGGTGCCCGCTGGACAGAGAGCAAAAGCAAAGTGTGCACAGCCTAATGTCCTTGCTGTATCTAAGTGATCAGACAATACTTATTAAGGAAAATGCAGTTGGAAAGTTTTACCGCAAAGAAAATGACCAACCTATTTCAAAGTCCAAGTATAACTCAGAAAAGGTCTGATTGGTTAAGGGTTTCAATGCATAAAAATTTTACAGTTTATTTTTTCACACCCTTAAAACATATGGTTTAGTTAAAAGAAATGGAATTATTTAGAGAGCACAGAATGTCAGATTATATGACTCATATCCTATCTAAATCTCCTCTCACAGATGAGTAATCTAACTTCATCCTGAATCAGCCCCACAGTTGGGCACGGTTATGGGTTTGAAATAAGAGTTGCTAACTGCGTGACTGAAATGCTCTTTGGATACAATGGAATCACCCTGTTACTTTAATAAAAGACTGAAACTGACCCTGGCCAGGTAGCGCAGTTGGTTAGAGCATCGTCCAGATACACTAAGGTTGTGGGTTTGATCCCTGGTCAGGGCACATGCAAGAGTCAACCAATAAATGCATGAGTAAGTGGAACAACAAACTGATCTCTCAAAATAAATTTTTAAAAAAGAAAAAGCCCTGAAACTATACAGACAATCTCTAATGGTCTCCATCACCAATGACATACACCAGTAACGTAAACCAGATTTCATCCTGGAGAGAAGTAGAAGTGCCCCAAGTTCTAAAAATGCAAAGATGTAAGTGATGAACTTGACGCTGATTGTAAGCAAAAGTCTGAAACAGATGCTTCCACAGGTGGTCTGGGAGCATTTAGAAAGGCAAGAGGTGACCGGCAAGAGCCAGTACGGGCTCAGAACAAACACATTTTGCCAGGTACCCCGATGTCCTTTCAAAACAGGTTATTGCCGGGCCGTGAGACTAATGGATTTACAAAGCCGATGTGATATACACGGGGAGCCTGAAAGGCGGGAACTGATGGAATTACGTAGCCATAATGGAATATGCAGGTGTTCTAGTTACCGTCGGTGACATGGTTTACTCTGACTTTGCACAGTCAGGCAATCACGCAGCAGATGTTTACTGAGCTCTTACTCGGCGTCTTGCCCTCTGCTGAGGGTCAGAACGGCCATTGTTAGGACAGTCCCGCCTGTCAGGTAGAAACCGGTACTACCCTGGGGCAGCCGGGGGTGTGGCTTAAGCACACAGACCTGGAACCAGACAGCAGCCATTCCGATCCCGACCCCGGCACTTCAATGGCCGATGACCTTGAGAGAGTCACCCGATCTCTGCCTCAGGCTGCTGCCCTAGAAAATGGGGGTATAGTGGGAACAAGGGCCCCGCGCAGGGGTCGGGAACGGAGCGAGCCCACGCAGGCACACACACTCCCGAGAGGCGGTCGGGCACCTCAAAAGTGCGGACGAGGGGAAGCTCCAGCACCCCACTTGCAGAGGTAAGGTGACGGGGCCCCGACACCGCCCCCAACCCACTACGGTTACATCTTAGAAACCACACGACGTTCTTAGATGGCTCCACGAGCCCACCCCTTCCCTAGACCTCGTCTGAACAACGTGTCTGGGCAGCGAGGCCGGGCCGCCGTGCGGAGTCTCCGAGCGGCCAGGAAAGTGCTCCGGGAACCAGGCTCGCAACTCTGAAGGCTGCAGGTCCCTGGCCTTTTAAAGACACATCGTTACATCTCGGAACGAAGACGTCCGTAGCAGAGGCCACCTAGCAAGAACGGCAGCTCATGTTCACGTGGCCAACTACGGGCCGGGGCCTGCTCCCCGCATGTCAGAGGTTACACCCGGCCCGGGCCACCGAGCTGGGAGCTGCGGAGCTGGAAGGCGCACCGGGGCCGCTGGCGCTGGAGCCCGGGCTCTTCATCCGTGAAGGTCCCACTCATGCAACCACGTCCAGGCACCTGAGGTCTTTGCCGAAGAACCTCTGGGAACTCCCCCTGTCTGTCTCCAGCAACCTTGTTCGATCAGTCCAGCCTCGTCGGCCCCTTTGAAGCCTGAAGGCCGCTTGCTGAGTCCCGCCCCCCAGGGTCTCGGGCTCCCGAGGTGCCCCCTCACCAGCTCGGCTCCTCCCGGGTTACGCCCTCGGCAGGGTGACCCCCTCTCGCCCGGCCCGGCTTCCCCCTCCTTGGTATCACTCAGCCCTGCCGGCACCGCTCCGCCGCTTCTCCGCGGTAAACAGGTAACCATACCGTCCGCCTGGCTCTGCAGCATAAGCTGCCAGCGCTCCGGCTGTTCTGTTTGCTGTGTGGTCCCGGTGCTCGGAACAGAGCCTGGCACACAGTGGGGCCACAGGAAATGTTTAGAGAAGTGGCTGGGTTCCCACAGATTTTTACTTGTTACACAAGATGAGTTTTATCAGCACTATCAGAAACAGTAACTGAAGGAAAACACCGCCATCGGGCATAATATGTAATCTGTTCACTTCAGTCTGCCCTTCAGTCCCTGTTTGTAAGTGACGCTGGAATTTCTCTTTACAGATAAGGACTCATAACTGAGATTCCAATATGCACTCTTCCCTTTAGATAATGTTATCAGATCAGATAAAAAAGCAGTCCCTTGCTGAGTGGAATTTTGTCAACAGCTTTCAATAAACTACCCTTTCGGGCTCAGTTTTTTGTTTTTTGTTTTCCAAGTAAAAGCGAAGTGGGCCCAGGCCTTTCCATTTGCACACGAGAAGTCCTTTCCTGCACTTGGCATTCCCGGAGGAGGAGCCCTGAGCTGCAGTAGGATCCTTGTGATGCAGCCAGGCTTCCCTTTCAGGCAACCTCGTCGGGATCAGGAAAATTTCCCTGGTCACTACAGGGAAAACCCTGCTCCTTGACTTCCCAGCTGTGTGACTCTCGGCAAACGGCTCCGTCTCTCTGTGTCTTGGGTTTTCCCATTTGTAAGATAGTAACTCTGCCTCCCTTACAGGGCGGTTGTGAAGATTAATACCCCCAAGGGTTTGAGCTGGGGCTTCACACACAATCAGTGTTCATGCAGGTCCGTTACACAAGAGCACCTGTCTCAGGTTTTCACTTGCTGCGACTTCCAGTTCCCGGCCCAGCACGTCGTCAGCCTGGAAATGGTCTCTGCTCTCTGCACGTGACCCAGACCGAACCACCTGAAAACCAGCAGCTCTTCCCAGACCCGTCACAGGAGTGGGGCCCCAGGACACGCCCCTGCCACAGGCTCCGGAGGCAGAGGGGAGACAGAACTCAGCAGGGCAGACGCTCACGTACAGACATCTCTCCAGGGCCCAGCCCGGGGTGGGAAACCCAGGTGGCAAAGGACCAGCCACCGGAGGCCCAGCGCAGACAAGCCTGAGAGTTAAAACTCTAGTCGGTGTGGAGGGGGTGGGGCGGATAGGGTGGTTCCCACGCTTCCGTGAGCTTTACCCCCAGAAGGCCGGTGGTGGGGAACCACCTCCTCAGGCTTCTGGCAGAGGCGGGTTGGGGGGGAGCCATCCACTCTGATACGGGGCCAGGACCCTCTGTCCCGCTGAACGAGACCTGCCCTCAAGAGACTCCATCTCAGCAGAGCCCGCCTGCCTGACCCGGGAGAGCAGGAAGGCCCAACCCCATCTCTACGCCCTCTCCCCCAGACTTCCTGCCTCCGCCTCAGGAGGCCGCAGCCCGGGGCCCAGGCTCACCCAACACCCGAGAGCAGACTGTGTCGCTGAGGGCCCAGGTGGCCCCGTCCCTTCTGTCCTGTATGTCATGTCTGGTTTCCAACAAGAACTCGTGAGAAGGGCTCAAAGACAAAAGGTATTCATATGCCTTATAGAAGATTTAGGAAATACATAACGAAAATAACTCAAAAAGAAAAAAAATGTCCCAGAATCCCACCACCCAGAGATAAATATCTTAACATCCCGCATTCTTCCTCTCCAGGATCGTTTCTGGAAAACCAACTTCGATACACAAAAGCTGTACCACAGACAGGTTATATGGTAAATACAGCGGAAGCTCCCATGTTCTCACGTGCACACCCACCCCGAAATCTCTCCGCAGCTGTGCCGTCACCGCCGGTCACCATTCCTTCACACGGCGCTGGCCAGTCGTCGTGCCGCCGTTACGGAAATAAGATGCGGGTCACGACACTCTAGGAGAAGCGCTCAGCTGGGATCCCTTCTGGACACACTTGACAGACGACCGATTCAAACGCATTGGCTCACCAGCTGGGAGGTCCTAGCACTGGCGCAAACTCTATCTACGTAAGATAGAGCTTGTCCCTTTTATTTCTCGGTCCTGCTGGCCTCTGGCTGACTTCAAGTTCAAACAGGTTCTCCCCCGACAGCTCTAGACTTGCCTGGCCCTCAGGGTTGATAATCCTAGAGAAGGAAAGAGCTATTCTCTCCCAGAGTTCCCGTGTCGAGACGGATGGGAGAACTCGGGGCGGCCCTTCGTGAAGTCAATGAGGAGAGAGGAATGGACGCCATGATGAGACTCACGTGGGGTCAGAAAGAACCTTTCTCCAAGAAACAGAAGGGCGCTGGTCAATGACAAAGCAACAGACGTCCCATACAGAGGAGAGAAGAGGCAAACGCAAACAGTTTGTAGAAAGCCAGGTTATATTTAGACAGATCGCCCAGGTTCACGCCTCGACTCAGGCCGCTCCTTCTACAGAGCAGACAGCACAGCGTTACCCAAACCTCTTCCCAAACCTCAAAGCCTCTTCTCCGCTGCAAGCGTAAAACACAGGCCCCTTCAGCGTTCCAGGTCGCTCGCTAAAATCAAGGCGAAGTCCATCTATGTTACGACGGCATGTAGAGGTGAGCGGGGAGGGGCCGTACACCTTTGGACTGTCTTTAACAAGAGGCAGGTGCTGCTGATTTAAAATCACCACGACGTAACAGTGAAAGTAGGAAAGAACACTGGAAATCCCGCAGAGGTGGGAGGGAAGCCAGAGCAAGGTCATCAAGCGCGATCTCAGGACAGCAAGCTGCCCGGGTGAACTTGGGCAGTTTCGTGAGAGGCCTGGTCAAGCCGAAAAAGGAAGGAAACTAACATCGGAATAGCTGCCACGTTCGGTGCTTTCCTTCTGACCACTTAGCACGGGTTGTTATTTCCCACCTGAAGCTACAGATGCTGAAGCTCAGGATTCTCTAACTCACCCGAAGTCCGTCGGAAGCCACCGTCCATCCCTCCTCCACACCGGCGCTGCCTCCCGGGAAAGGACAGACTGTTTTGGGAACGAAAGAGAAATCACTAAACACCCACTGAGAGAACCCAAGGGTTTAAATGATGAGTTTAGCCAGCGCTGTTGTGAAACTGTAAACATGAACATGTTGTTAAAGAACTGAAACGCCCCGACCCCTGTAACCCCCTTGCTGATTCTGAAAACCAACCAACCATGAGCACGTGGACAGAATCCCTGCACGCCCCTCCTGCGGGCCGCCAGCCTCCAGGCCCCGTGAGCTCCTCCGGGCTCCATCTTGGCTCGCGGGGCTGCTTCCGCTTGGAAGTTTTTTGTTTTTTTTATCCTCCAGATGCTATCACGGCTGCTTGTCAACACTTACTTACTGAAATGTCACCTCTACAGAGTGAGCCCCTCCCGCAAATACCCCCCTTAAAATAGCAGCCCCGCGCTCAGATAGCACTTGGCATTTGGGTTTGTTTATTCGTTTCTGCTGCCTGTTTGTTTGCCCCAAAGGGAACAGACATTCCTTGCGGGACAGGATCTTGTCCACCCCGTTCCTCCAGCACTTGGATTATTCTTAGGGCACAGGAGGCCCTCACAGATGATGTGCGAACTGTACTGAGACCATGCATTGTAAGCAGCACAAAGCGAGCCTACACTCCCACGCTGGATCTGCGGCAGGAAAAAGTAAGTGAAAAGACCCAAAAAAACGGAATGGAGCCTGTGCGGGCGTCCGGGGCCTGCCGCCGCTGGAGCAGATGGCAACAAAATAACACACGCGAGCTCACGCCACGCCGGGCGCCGCTCCGCGCCTGCGACACGTGCTCGCGGGCCTCCAACGCTCACGACAACGCGCCTGTCACTCGCGTCCTGCGGACGAGTCCCGTGAAGCACGTGGGCTCCCTTGGCGAGGGTCGCACGGTGGCGAGCCGAGGCAGCACCAGAGCTGAGCCCAGCGGGCCGGAGCTCCTGCTGTTGACGCGCTGGATGCTGCCGCTCCCAAAGCGCGCAGTGGTCGGCAGCGCCGACCCCCCAAAGCCCCTGTGCCCCGAAAAGTCAGTCGGCCCGTTAGACAGAGCCGGAGAGCCGGGCACACCTAACAGCGCGCCTCGTTTCGGGCCAAGGGTAGCTGGGGCGCCAAGCGGGACGTTCTCGGTGCCGGTCGCCCGCTCCGGTCTCCGAGGTGGCGCCCCGCTCCGGCCGGTGTTGCAGCCCCTACCCCGTGCGCGCGGGGCCTCGGGCCGCGCCGCCGCCACGCCTCCCCGC
Organism: Furipterus horrens; assembly: GCF_987537825.1. Classification (NCBI taxonomy): domain Eukaryota; kingdom Metazoa; phylum Chordata; class Mammalia; order Chiroptera; family Furipteridae; genus Furipterus; species Furipterus horrens. The sequence continues at coordinate 2,300,095 of NW_028327180.1, forward strand.
CCGCGCGCGCACGGCGGCCGGCACGCCTGCCCACAGCCGCCCACACCCGCCCAGCGCGCCCGCCGCCGCCGCACTTCAAGGCACAAGGAACGGGCGCCCGGGCCCGCGCGGCCACTTCCGCCGGCGCCGGCCCCGCCCCGGGCGTGCGCAGTGCGCCGCCCCCCACCCGCCCGGGCTGCCGCGCGTCCGGCCGCCGAGCCCCGAGCGCGCAGAGCGCCTGCGCCGCCGCCGATCGCGGCGCGTGGGGAGGTTGGGGGTCGCCCCGCACGGACCGCGCTGCCCGTGGGCCCCGGCGCCGCCAGCATGAAGGAGACGCCGCTGTCCAACTGCGAGCGCCGCTTCCTCCTCCGCGCCATCGAGGAGAGGAAGGTACCCGGCCCCGGGCACTTGGGGCTGCGTGCGCGCTCGGGGCCCCGGAAGCCCGGGGGGGCCGGCCGCTGCGACCCCAGCGCCCCAGGTTTCACTTGGCTCCAGTGGGTTCCTCTCCGGGCTCGAGTGAGCCCAGCCACTGCCAGGGCCGCGGCTCCCGGTTTCCACTCGCGCGTGGGGGTGGTTGGGCGCCCCGGGCCCGGCTCAGCGCGGGGGCCCTCGGCCTGGGGGCGGCGTGAGCGAACGGGTGCTGTGCCCACAGCGACTGGACGGCAGGCAGACCTACGACTACAGGACCATCCGGATCTCGTTCGGGACGGACTACGGCTGCTGCGTGGTGGAGCTCGGGAAGACCCGGTACCGGGGGCCCCCAGGGCGAGGGAAGCTCAATGGGGGGCGTTTCAGAGAACCAGACGGCTCGGCTGCTTTACAAAGCGGCTAGGAGGGCTGGGCGGCACTTGGTTTAGCTGCCGAAAATAAGGACCATTGCTTTCATGCAAGATTTAAAAAAAATTATAGTCACACTTTAAGTCTTTAATCAGAAATACGTTTTCTGCCCCCTGGGTATCACGTCGTTCCCGATTGCACTCAGTTTGTTTTCTGGGTGTCTCGTCGGTAACCAGGCCTTACTTACCTCCGTTTCCTGGGAGTCGCGGGAATGTGGTTTTTAATATTCGTTTGGCGGTTGTGAGGGCTTGAGCCTCATACTGTCCGTGATTGGTCCTGTAGGAAAACTCTTAAGAAATCGCAAGTTCTCATACTATCTTGTGTCAACGACAGAGACTTGTTTTAGAAGAGAGATGTTAAGGTCATTGACTTTTCTTTAAAGGATCTATGGAATAATCAGTATTGTGACTATGACATTCTTTTTTCCAGTCATCTCTTTGAATATAGCAGTTATGTATTTTATTCCTGTATATATTTTACTATACTTTATGCACAATATCAACTTCTAAGGATACGTGGTGCTGAGTGTCTTATTACTCAGAGTAACGTGGAAACTTAAATAGTGTTTGTTTTAGATTTTTTAAAAATTGGAATGGAAATGTATTGGGTCCACAGATTTGCACTTTTTCTTTGCAGAGTTCTTGGACAGGTGTCCTGTGAACTTGTCGCTCCAAAACTCAACAGGGCCACAGAAGGTATTCTGTTTTTTAACCTTGAACTTTCTCAGATGGCTGCTCCAGCTTTTGAACCTGGCAGGTATTTAAATCTTCCTTAACTGCTTTCACCAGAGGGGAACATGACCGTGGCGAGCTATTGTTTTCCTGCCTGGTGTTATAGCTCAGGACATTGCTATTTCCACAGGCAGTCAGATCTCTTGGTGAAGTTGAATCGTCTCTTGGAAAGATGTCTCAGAAATTCGAAGTGTATAGACACCGAATCTCTCTGTGTTGTTGCTGGAGAAAAGGTGGGGAATGTGCCCAACGGTCTTAACCTTAGGATGGATGTTGTTGACTCCTGGATGCCTGTCTCTATCCATTAATTATCAAAGTGTCAGTTAATTCATTTCTGTACTGGTTTCCTTCACTTCCGATGCTCCTGAGTGCCACCCACGGAACTGTGTGGCGTCTCTGAAGGGACACAAAACATTTTGAAAACAGCAACTTGAATTTGTGTGAAAATGCCTTACTCAGAGCACTTGTGGCTTTTCATATATTTTTATTTTATTTTCTTATGCTGTTTAAGTGAGTTGATAGACACAGGTAATATTTTCCTTTTTTATGGATGCAGAACTGAAGAGCGGATTAAATGTTCCGTTCAGATAGGTCTCTTCTCTAGGACCACACAGTGAGTCAGCGGTAGGCTGGCATTGGAAATCTTATTCTCAAATTGTTCAGCATGAAAATAATAGAACTTTATTCTTGATTAGGGCATTTTGACCATCTTTTTGACTCCAGAAAAGTCACTTTGTCTTTCCATGTCCCATACATGAACGTGACCCTTCCTATTTGCATTACTTGTGAGGTTACCCTACATGCTTGGCCTCAGGGAAATCTTAGTATTAAATGCAAAATGGTTCTATATATTTAGAGCATATATTTCACTGTTGTCAAACGACTCACGAAAGGGCGAACTGTTGGTGATTCAGATGTTGGTCTGGCTTAACGTTCTCCTAAATGTAGTCCTATTGCGAACAAGGCGTCCCCACGTTTTAACAGCACGTGGACAGCCGGCAGGAGCGCCCCTTTCCCTGTTAAATAGCCGCCGGTTGTGATCAGGAGGATTTATTTTTGGTTTGAACTCGCCGGCAGGTCTGGCAGATACGTGTGGACCTGCACTTGTTAAATCACGATGGGAACATCATTGACGCGGCCAGCATCGCTGCCATCGTAGCCTTGTGTCACTTCCGGAGGCCCGACGTCGCCGTCCAGGGGGACGAAGTGACGCTGGTAAGGAAGCGCCTCCTCCGGGAGGGAAGGCACTGGTCGCTGGCGGAGCCTTGTTGTTGATGGGAGTGCGGGATGCCCTGGGACTTGTTCATAAGGCAGAAGCTACGTGTGGTCAGCACCGTCTCGGGGTCACTTGGGTCTCCGGTATTAAAGCGACTGTCATTAAAGCACACCCTCGCCTGGCTTTCTGGAGTAGAACTAGATGACCTCTGCGGACTGTGCATGAGAGGAAGGGGTTGTCTGAGGTTTAGGGACCACGGGGGTGAAAAACACAGCTCGGTGAGACGCGTGTGCTCGTCTGCGGCCAGGTCCACCCGGAGTACCTGCAGGCCCGCTCTCACGCGTTGCCGGGCGCCGCCTCCGGGGAGGAGTGGGGAGGAGCCGTGCAGCGCTCCCGGGCGGTGCCCCGCTGCTGGCGCAGAACCCCATCCGGAAAACCGTTCCCCTTCGCAGCTTCTGCTTTTTCTCTCGTATGTGGAGCGGGTTCACTTTAGTTGTGTAAAGTGCATGGGAGAGTAACGACAGTCCACTGTGGTGGCATTCTGCATCCCGGAACGGCAGCAGGAACCACCAGGTCCTCTGAGCAGTCGCTCAGACCGGAGCAGACTTGGTAGGACTTGCAGGTGGGGACACAGGCTTTTGTTTTTTTCACCGTGGAGACATGTTCTTTCAGAGAAGGGAGATGCTATAAGGAAGTAAAAACAGGTAGAGTGGTTAGAACCCAAAAGGTGTCAATTAAAAACACACTGTGGAGGTATTGCTGATGGTAACGTGGAAGGGTTCAGTCACTTTGTCAAATGCCACGGTCTGGCAGCTTTTTGAAAACCCAAGTGTAAACACAGACAGCCCAGAAATCCCGTGTCTAGGAGCCTGCTCGGGTGAAGGCACAGTGTGTGCCCACTCAGAGGCTTCTCCGTGAAGGTCGGTAGCAGGTTTGTAATAACCCGAAACCGCCGGTGTCCCCTGCGGTCGGTCCTCAGCACAGGGTCCGACTCAGCAGGAGAACGACCGCACCACTGACGCATTCTGCAGGGCGGGGGAGCCGTGCTAGGTGAGGGGAGGCAGGTGTAAAAGGCCAGAAGTGGCTCGATTCCGCTGACGTGGCATTCCCAGGAGAGGCAGATCTGTAGAGACAGGAAGGTCAGGGGTTGGCTGGGGCTGGGCACGGGAATTCACTGCTGACGGCCTCGGGGGGAGTTGGGGGCGTGTGTGTGTGTGTGTGTGTGTGTGTGTGGTGATGGAAATGTTAGAAAACGCGACTGTGGAGGTAGTTTCATAACTCCAAATGTATTAAAAATGGACTAAAAGGGGTGGATCTGACGGTATGTAAACGAGGCCTCGGTACCGCTTGTTGACGGATGCGTGCAGCTGTAAGGAGCAGGAGCGGGAGGTCGCACGGGTCATTGTAAAGAAGTGGTTCAGGGCTCACCGAGGGGTCAGGAAGTCCAGAGTTTGTTTTGCTCCGTGCGTGCCCGATGCGTGTTTTGGTGGGCTCACGACTCGTGTTCTCCAACAGTACACCCCGGAGGAGCGGGACCCGGTCCCGCTGAGCGTCCACCACATGCCCATCTGCGTCAGCTTCGCCTTCTTCCAGCAAGGGTGAGTCTCGCCCTTCTCACCCTTGTCGTGGGCGGAGGCAGCGGGTGCCGCGGGGTCCCCGTGGCTTTGCTCAGGGGCACCAAGGACGCACGAACAAACCTCCTTTAACGCTCAGGCACCTCGCAGTTCAGAAAGGAACTCGGCGGTTATAACGTTGGCCCTTCCTTTGGAAGGACCTCTGTATGTAAGGGGTCCACGTTTGCCTTCTCACGGTGCACTGTGCATGTGTGAATTTCCTGCCGCGTGGCGGTGTCATCTTTCCACACCTCCGAGTGTGCCGGCTGAGAGGGTCGCTTGCCCGGCTCTAACTTGGGGAAGCGGGTGGGAACCGCCGCGGATTCACTGAAGCGGGGCTCTGGGCGCCTTAGATGCAGCCGTCCTGGGAGCGGTCCCGGGGGGCGCTGCATCACAGACGGGAGACGCCGCAGCCCGTTCCCGCAGCCGTCCGCGTTCCCTCCCTGCTCACTGCCGGCTCCTCCCGCAGCCGCAACCCGGGGGCCTGCGTCCCCGGACGGCGCCTTCGGAGCAGAGCTTGAGCCTTACACAAGAGGACGTACACGTAAGATGTTTGAGCAGTTTTATGACTAAGAACTAGAGAAAAGCTTCCGGCTTTCAGCCACTGTAGTGCAGAATTTCATTAGAGGCAGGCAGAAACACGTGAGCTGTATACGAAATTAAAGGTTTCCCAGACATTAACAAAGTAAAAAGCATTGGGTAAGTTTTATTTATTTAATTTTACTTAATGTAGCTAAGATATTATTTTAATATATAATCAGTATCTTAAAAGTTACTCATGAAACACTACCTTCTTTCATTCCTACGTCTTTGGCCCCCAGTACTGCACAGGCAGGACATCTCAGTGCGGACCAGCCACGTTTCTAGGGCTCAGTGGCCACACGAGACGGTGCCGAAACACCGTGTTTTAGATGAGCTATTGGCAGAACCTAGAAGAACTTCAGAGTACAGGCCATTAAAGAGACTTCAAACTAATAAAATTATCTTGTTTTTTTAACAAGCCGTAAGTTGTTTAATCAAAGTAATAGCATTAGAGGTCAATCATGTATTATTTAAATAAAACCATTAGGAACTTAACATGACTTTCTGTGGACTTTATGTACCACGTAGCATTGTTTTGTGTCCACAGAAACAAGAATGCTCTCTGGTCTTTTCGCATTAAAACCAGCCCTGTCCGCAGGCCGGGGCCCTCCCTGTGTGGGCCCCGTGAGCGCCGTCTCTAAGGAATGTCCGTCATGCCGAAGCCTCAGACCCGCTCAGGCCCCCTTGCCCCTCATTCCAGCACGTTCCTGTTGGTGGACCCCAGCGAGCGCGAGGAGCGGGTCATGGACGGGCTGCTGGTGATCGCCATGAACAAGCACCGCGAGATCTGCACCGTCCAGTCCAGCGGGGGTGTCATGCTGCTGAACGAGCAGGTCAGTGCCGGGCGCCCCGCGCCCCCGGTCTCCTACGGGAGAAGCTTTTTAACTGAAGTCCAAACGGGTGTTTCCAGGGATGGGTTCTAGGGTGTGTCCGAGTCTGGTTTCAGGCCCCACGTTAGTGGGTGGGCTGTGGGCTGCGAGGTGCCCTCCGCCCTCCTGTGGCCCTGCAGTCGCACCCTTGTAGGCACGGGACGCTTGGTCCTTCCCGGTGAAGAAAGACTCACACTTCTCTCCCCCCAAAAGGTGTCAAAATAGAAATCAGGTGAAAAGAGTTTTAGAATTTGGGTACAGTAAGCAGTTCTCAAGTCCAGCGGCATGTGAGAGCCACACGGGGTTCGGAGAGAGGTTGTCAGGCAGTGGATGGGCGGGTGCGCCCCCACAGCCTGCCATGGTGGGAACCCCGGCTCCGTGTTCCACAGACTCTCCTTCGGCAGCTGAGTTCACGTCCCCGTGCCTCCGCTGCTCAATCTGTAAAACAGGGAGCAGCACTGCCGTGCACGTCCTGCTGTGGGGAGGGGGCGGGGGGAGCAAGCAGGCCGCGCTGTGCGCCTGGCCCGCGCGTGCGGCAGCTGCAGGCTTTTCTCATTGTCCCCGGCGCCAGCAGCCTCATGCGCGCTCCTGGGGATCCTGACCCACGGGGTCTCTGAAGCCTGAGAGCGTTTGCTTCCTGAAAGCTCCCGGGGTGCTGCGTGCACCCCGGGCCAGCAGCAAACATCTGTGGCCTTGTCACCGCTCGTGGTCATGGTCACGGTCACGGGCACTCTCCCAGGCCTGTTCCCGTCATGGGCAGGTGCCTCAGGTGTTCTGAAACAGCGCTCACAACTCGCTTTGTGCTTCCGTTCTATTACCTTCACATTCGAAGAAGTCAGGCTCTTTTTGTTCTTGGCTTTGCGAGAGAAAGCTGTTTGGTTTGTCTTTAAGTAACAGGTCATTTTTCTAAATAGGTTTTGAGGTGTAGTAAAATCGCCGGGGTGAAAGTGGCGGAAATCACAGAGCTGATACAGAAGGCCTTGGAGAACGACCAGAAAGCGAGGTGAGTGCAGCGTGGTGAGACCAGAGGGGCTGGGCCTGGGCTTTTCCCAGACCCGCGCCCGGGGCAGCCACACACCTGGTCTTCCCGTGCCTGCTCAGCTCGGCTGAATGTGCTGCGTGTGTTTTGAAAGTTGATGGACCTGGTTGTTGTATTGTACCCCAGTTTAAACACTATTGAAAAGCCACATATTTTTTCTTAAAATAAAAAACATTTTCTTAGGGAAAAAGGATCTAGTGAAACAAATTAACTGTAAGAACACAAACGGGGTTGTCCCGTCTTCTCACCGTGTGACTTGCAGCGGGACCGGTAACCCAGCACGGCAGCGCCCTCTGTAACACGGGGCCACTGCCGACCCCACGCTGGTTTGGGGCTCAGAGAACCGGCTGCCTTAGGCGCTGAGCGGTGCCCGCACGTAGTTCAAGGGATGGCCACTAGAGGGCCTCGTGTTCCCTTTTGACAGGCTTCAAAAGTGGCGAGGTCACTTCGTTGGATGACTCGTCCAATATTTCTCATCCATCAAAAGGTTAAAATAGTTAACTTTTTTCCTTTCTTCCTTTTTTTTTGTTTTGTCTTCCATCTCTTGTCCACCCGAAACAACACCCCCCCCCCCCAAAAAAAAAAACGCAGGAAAGAAGGCGGCAAGTTTGGCTTTGCAGAGTCTGTAGCAAATCAAAGGATCACAGCGTTTAGAACAGAAAAGGCGCCTGTCGACACCTCTGCCGTCGGGGAGACAGCGGAAGGAATCATTGCTGAAGCCGACCCGCCCGCAGAAGTGTATCCTCACCGCGCCGGCAACACTCGGGCGCTGTCTGTGCAGGGCGTGCGTGCTGCGCTCTGCCGCCTCCCACGCTGCGCTTAGGGAGGGAAACACGCAGGGCGCAAGGCAGTGACGGTGGGGTCACGCCCCCCTTCTCTTCAGCTACCCCACACAACCCTGGGGTTCTGTTCTAAGACCCAGTTCAGAGCGTTTCACCTCCCTTCGGAAATGGTTAATTTCAGTGGTGTGCTCAGGAGCTCTGGACGCTCCTTCCCGTTGCCCGGGAAGTCGCTTTCCTTCGCTCCCCAGTCCAGTTCTGCACTGCGACTCACACGCCCGCGGCCGGTCCCCTGCCTCCCTGAGCCAGGACGTTTTACTTCTCCCCGTCGTTCAGCCGCCCTTAGCACAGCTCTTAGCCCACGTCAGTCCCAAAGGAAAACGTTCCCTCTCACCATCAGCTCGTGCCTTTGCTCTTCTGTTTCCTTAACTGCAGAGTGTCTCCACCCCTGTGCTCTGGAGCCCTGGCACTGCCCAAATCGGAGAAGGGGTGGAGAACTCTTGGGGCGACCTGGGGGACTCCGAGGAGGACGAGGAAGGCGGCAGTGACGAAGCTGTCCTCCTCGACAGTGCGACCGAGGACACAGGCGTGGCCGTCCCCGGCGCTGGGAGCCAAGGTCAGTGCTGCTTCGTGGCTTTTATTATGCGTTACATACACGTAATTCTCAGATATCAGCACCTGCTCTGGCCAGGCTGTGCAGGAAAATGGCTTCTTCATACCTGTCTCTTGGAGTGTAAGTCACGATTCCTGGAGGGATTTTGGAAAAGTCTTAGAATGTGCCTTTTGACCCAGCAATCGGGCTTCTAGGTATTTTCTTGCCAGTGTTGTGTATAATGGGGAGAAATCAGACATTTCTGTCAGCAGTCAGCAAGCTCTAAGGAACCCGGAGCCCCCGAGAGCCGCGCGCCCAGCTCAGCTGGCGCGTGGCCTTCCGTCCCAGGCTGGCTCTGCGGGGGGCTGCGCGCGGCACGCCTGTAGTCTGTAGGCCCCCCAGCTTCTCTGTCATGTGTTACCCAGTGCTGATGTGCATCAGGCATGTTTGGGGGGGCAAGGACCTGCGGTTCCAGAGCATCTGGGAGTGACTGGGGGAAGGGAAGGAACAAGTAGATCCGTCAGCCTGCACCCCAAGAGGCCTGGGCTGTCTGCAGGCAGAGTTCCCAGACCGCCCGCATGGGAACCGATGAGGCGGCAACCGGAGAACGAAGGTCCACCTCAGAGGGGCTGCAGGTCCACTTCCGGACCATCGCAGTCCAGCGAGTCATTTGTTTGTTTCCCAGTAAATAAGACCGTGTACATACCTTAATTAAACTATACTTAATTGCAAAAAAACACTAGTCATTGCCTGAGCCAGCCCGAAAAATGGTGCCAATAGACCTGCTCAGCTCGGGGTGGGCTCAGACCTTCCACGCGCAAAGAACTAAGGATCCGCGGTGGGGCGCAGTGACGGGAGGCGGGCCTGCGCTCACGCTGCCGTGTTCCCTTGAGGTGCCACTATCGTGCTGTCGGACAGCGAAGAGGACGACATGATCCTTTTAGAGCCTGGCCAGACGCCGAAGAAGATCAGGTAACGATTTCTGGTTGGATTCTCTGGTTTTATTCTCATCTCACCCCACGGTAAACAGAGACGTACCCGTCACTAAAAGTCTAGCTGCTCCTGGGTTTCTACCGCCTGAGCTCATCAACACCAGCACCTAATTCGGTAAAACGGCTGGGATGCCTTTCGGTCCCTGCCGGGTCCTCATGGTTGGCAAACGTCACATCCTGCTCGGGGGAAGGAAGGCCTCTGGTTTTTGTGGCTCCAGAGCTGAACAAGCGAGGAATTGGCTTCTGGTTCGTGCTGTTGGTAAACGGTGACTTGACTTTGTTCACAGGACACAGCCCGTCGGCGCGAAGCAAGGAAAAGCACCAAGTGAGAAGCCGGTGCGGAAGAGGAGGAAGAGAACCTCCCGTTAGGGCTCCCGTGGGCGCATCTGTGTGTGATCGTTCGGAGGCTGTTTACTGAAGTGCTGGCAACCTGGCGTGTTTTCTATTCCCAAACCCATGATAAAGTCTAGCCATTTCTTTATGTAGTTTTTACATTGTTTTTAATAAACCCGGGGAACTTAGCAAGTTTTAAATAATTGTCCCTTCAGTGAAGTGTGAAAGTTGGTGAGGAGTGAGGAAGTATTCTTAGTGTGTACAAAGGGCTCCAAGAGTCTTGGATCCTCCCGACTGAAAAGCACGCAGACCTATTCCAGATATGTTTCAATTACGCGAGTCGGCAGACGGTCCAGATGCTTAGGAAAGTGCATGTCAGAACCATCGTCTGTTTTCCTGAACCTATAAAATGGTTAAACTTCTCCAACTTCTAGCTGTCCCAGTCCCCATTGGAGAAATGTTTGAGTGAAATCCTGAAGTCAAATTCTTTACACTTCAAATTAAATTTGACTTAACAAAATCCAAGTTTTCTAAATCGATTTATTCTTATTCTTATCCTGATAGTTGCCATCATTAATACTTTAACAAAATCACTTAAAATTAGCCACACATCTAAGATAGTTACATGTACAAAAGATATACAAATTAAAACCATTATAAAAGTAATAGATACCATAATTTGTACTTTCCCATAACTTTTGTATCCAGAAATGACTGTAAAAACCTAAATAAAAGCTGTACACCATGTCCTTCAAGTGAGACAGCTCTCAGAAACGAGGGCCGTCCTCCGCGGCTCCACCTGCAGTGTCTCTGGCGGGATGAGCAGGGAGACGCCGTGGTACCTGGGAGAAGGGAAAGCCCGCTTTTAATCAACATCCACTGAGAAACGCTATTTCTGCCCATCTGACCGAGTCACGGATAATGGATCTGCTGTCTGGTCCCCAGAACAGGTGCACGCCCGTTCCTCTGCCCTCCCACAGCTGCCAAGAGGACAGCTTCTAAGGGGCTGTGCCGGATCTGCGACCCCTGCAGTCAAGTTCAAATGTCCAGGACCTCCGACCATAGGACAGCCCGGAGCAGCCAGCCCCTTTCGAGCCCCTGGTGCTCGGTCTTACTTGGGGTGCTTGTACTTCTCTCTGACGGACTGCTGGGCGTGCTGCGGGGCCCTGAGGTAGGTCTGGTGCAGGTCCAGGAGGCAGGGCTGCAGGCTCTCCAGGGTGTACCCCGTCTTCTGCACCAAGGAGTCAGGCTGCCGGGGAGGGAGGGCAAAACCGCAGAGTTGCTTTTAGGAGCGGACACTACAGTTAGTGGTCGGCACTGAGCTCGAGTTTGGTTAATTTCAGCACTGGCACCAACAGGTCTTTCAGTCTGCTCAGGCCAGTGCCCCATGTCGTACACGGGTCTGGACTGACGGCCAGAATTCTTGGCAGTGCACCCTTCAGGTCTAAGGAAGAGCTAAGCTTTCTACCTAACACGCTGCAGCAGTGCTGACAGTTGCCCCGGGGCAGTGCGTCTAGGCAGCCATCAGCCACGCAGGACAATCACTGAACTTCTCTGGCACGCGCACTAGAGTCGCAAGGCGGACTGAAGATGCAGTACGTACCCAGCTCTGTCCCGTGACGGTGTAGAGTGCCAGGTGGAAGGCTGCCCCGGCAACGACCGACGGCAGGTACTTAAGGAACGGGTCAGCGTCGATCAGACTCAGCTCTCCCAGAAACTGGAATGAAAAAATACAGTGATCCCTCACTTACCGCGGGTATTCCGTTCTAGACACCCCCCCACGAAGCAGGAACCTTACATTTATTTTAGTATTTACTGTACAGTACCGCAAAATCCCGCAACACAGTGAAAAATCTGCAGTAAGTAATTAAATATAACATGTTTAAAAACCCTGCGATGCAGTGAGGCCGCGATAAGTGAACCGTGATACAGAGGGACTGCTGTCCCCGGACAGTCACGAGACTTCTGGAATTCAAACCCCACATCTTTGCCTTCCAGCCTCATTTTCTCCTATGTCCCCATCTTTTAGATTTGTCCACTAGCTTAGTGTTCGTTCCACTCTCTTCCTATTTTCCTTCTCAATAACTTCTTTTTAAAAGACCTGATTTGTTGTTTTTTAGACAGAGGCGAAGGGAGGGAGCAAGGGAGAGAACCCTCGGCCGCCGCCCCGAGCATGCGTCCATTCAGGGACCGGACTGCAGCCGCAGCATGTTCCTTGACTGGGAACTGAACAGACAACCTTTCGTTTGGCAGGACGACGCCCAACCAACAGCCACACCAGTCGGGGCTTCTCTTTTAATTACCAGAGACAACTCTTCTGGCTACCACTTGCCCAGACTTGACTTCTGTGACCTTCTGTCAGTGGCAGGCTTTCTTCCGTGCTGCAGCGTGACTGTCCCTGCGATCCTAACCCCCTGACCGAAGCTGTGTGACCAGACTCGGGCTTGTCCCGAATTGTGACCGCAGAACCTTGCTCCAGCAAAATAAACAAACTTACCATTGCTAGGCTCTCAACCTTGCAGTTGGCAGGCTGCTGGTGCAGGAAGTACTGGGTGAGAAACTGGTTGACCGTCGGGGCAGCCAGGTCAAAAGCCAGCACTTTGAGAACGAGATGCTCCATTCGGAGAACCTGTTTCTTGGTGTAGGTGTCATCTGTAATGTACACAAACTCTGCTACTTCTGGGGGGTAAATTTCTTCAAACTTTCTACAATGAAAAAAGTTTTAAGTAATCAGTCCTAAAAAAGAAGGAAGCATGAATACCCCAATTCTGACACCCCTCTAGCAGAAGACGCGGAACGAACCAGAACCTACACGCTCCGATCGCCGGGTCCCACTGAGAACTGACCATGCCTGGCAGAGACGGCAAATACCGGCGAGTAGACCCAGATCAGTAAAGGACCGAGACCTCCCCAGTGCAAAGGGAACAGATGAGAGGCGTGAGACTGCCCAAGACAGGAACAATGCCAGTTTGCCACACAACTGAGTTCAGGAAATTTTCTTAAAAAAATAAACATTTTATGTTTAAGTTTTAAAATTTGGTTTTTCTGTCTTAATGGGGAGAAAAAAAGATTTTGTTCATGTGCCTGCAAGTACTTTTTAATGGAACCAGTTTTAATCTTTGTACTCCAGTCTCTGTATTAAAATGTAGTCAGTCTACATGCTCATTCAACAAGGTACCCTGGGATCCAGATCTGAAAAAACCTGTCCTGAATTAGAAAAGAGCTCCATCCACACCTGTCACCACTGAGGCAGGTAGTCACCGACTCTCTGCCTCATGTCATACTGGGTCACACTGTTCAGAACCACGCTTCTTCCTACGTGGAAAGGTTCCGATCACTAACCCAACCAACCGGGCTGACTTACGAGGCCAACAGCATGGCGGCGGTGCCCACAAGCTGAAGTTTTCCTCTCAACACAGACATGGACGACAGGAACCTATCGATGTAGTTCACAGCCAAGTGCAGGGTCTCATTCTGGAGTTTATATTCTTCTCCTACTTCAACTAGCCAGTCCACGAGGATGGCACGCATGCTGTTGGTGATGTCGGGCTGCTTCTTCATGTAGCCCCCCTTGGGCTTGCATTTCACCTGTTGGGAAAGTCGCTCAGCAGAGTGGTAAACACCGCAGGGAGATCATGTCCCGTTAACAAAGCTGCTACGTGCTAGAAGGAACCACCAGAGAGCAGGAGCGCGTAATGCGCTGGCGGGGAAGACACTCACAAACGCCCTCCCCATTTCATTTCACCCCAAGGACTAACAGCAGCGCAGAGAGTGGACTTGGAGCCCTCACCTCCATTTCCCGAAGGTATGTGTGAATCTCCTCATGGTAGTCGGGGACTTCATTGACATTCGCCAGGTTTTCATCTTCTAACACGATTGACATGTCCATTGTGTGTGGTGACTCTGGGGAAAAAGCACAATGACAGTCACGGTTTAAGTTTCTCCTTCATAGCCAGATGTGCCCGCCCTTGCGGGGAGCGAGAACATCAGAAGTGACTTCACCCACGACAAAGCACACAAAACAGTTCACTCCGGGTTTTACTACCTCCACCCACTTAGCTTTAGAATGATTTTAATTAACAAGAAAAAATACGGATGGGCCATTAACAGGAAAGTGAGTATGAGGATCAGGTATCATGTTGGATTATCCTTCACCTTCCACAAGAGCCAGTGGCATGGTGGTGCTCTTAGGATGGGGTTAAAATCCAAGTCCCAAGGTAACATATAGGGTTTGCCCTAAAACTTGCAGACCCTGAAGTCTGACGTATTCAAAGCACAACTTGGGCAGTGACTTCAGAAGCAGGCCCAACACTACATCCAACAAGTGATTCATCTTTTGTGATTTTAAATGATCTGTTGGAGTAAAAACATCATCCGTTTTTCTTTTCACTTCAAGGTTCACTTTGAGGTTAAAATTTGTTGCAAATTTAAAATAAAAATACATAAATTATTTTAATTCCAAAGGACTTTCCTGCTCCTCCCAGACCACCCCTCACTAACAGAACTGAGATGGGGCAGGGCTCACGGGGCGGTCACGTGGCCCCAGAGCCCCACGGTGAAGAGGGTGGGCACACTGCGGGCACAACTGCTCTGTATGTGCTTAGTTAAGTACAGACGCCCCTGGTTCAACTCCCGACTCACAGGCCAGCATTCCCCTCTGGTATCGCAGGACGGCTCAGACCGGTTTCACAGAAACAAAATGGAGGCCAGGGAGATTTAGATAACAGAGAAGCGGCCCCCTCCCAGAGCGCTCCATGCCCTGTGGGCCTGGGGAAGGGATCCAACTGAAATCCAGATTAAAATCAGTGTCTGAGATCTAGTTAAGGTGATGAGATTGGCAATGTACTGGAAGGAGCACCCAGTTAGCACCTGGGTCCTTTTGCAGGTCACTGGGTCACATGTTAGCTGTGGGGTCTGAGATAAGTCATACCCTTTAAAACTTGTGACTTTAACTCATTATGCAGTAAGGATCGGGTAAGATAATGTCTTAAAATGCAAAATAATCATTAATCCAACCTATTTAATAATTACGATTACATTGATTTGATACAGATATTTGTCAAAACTTACCAAAACTTCCATCCATGGGATAATCGAGAGGTGCCAGTGGTTTTCTTGGTTCGGGTAAGGCAATAGCTGAATTAAATGCCAGGACATCGTCACATTCTGTTTTTTTAGATTCACCTGGCCTCTTTTGAGTCTCTTCTCCTGCTTCATCCACATGAATGGTAAAGGCAGGCTGTTTACTGTTTGCATTCCAGGAAGGCGCAATGACATGCTCGTCGTTTACAGGAAGGTCCTTAAGGGGTGCAACCTAGAAGGAAACCAATTACTGGCTTTGAACTTAATAATGGAGTTTCGCTTTCTTCCCCTTCTGGGTCTCAGCCTCTGCCTTTACTCCCAGCTGCTCTATTAGGAAAATATGCTTTCTGGGGCAAAATGCAGGCAAGGGAGTTGGAGCAGGCGAGGAAGAGGAGGTGTTCCAGTTTGTCACAGGCGCCGATGGCAGGGTGGGAGTCACAGGGACTGGGATTAGGAAACACCAACCCAGGCCACGAGCGGGATGGGGTGGCCGAAAGGTGACAAGTTTAGGAAAGAGATGGCAAACCGCTCTCGCCCTAGGGAGGAGCGACAGAGCGATTCCGGTAAAATGGCGGCATTTACCGAAAGCCAAGTGTTTTATGCTCCATATTCTTTCCTAGGGGAGAGGCAGCCTCCCGGGTTCCCCCTACGGGGAGGCGGCCGGAGGCCCGGGCCCTAGGGCAGCGCTGGGGCTCACGAGCGAAGAGAAAGGCGCGGGCCCGGGCCCGACCCCATTATCCACGGAAAACACGGCAGCAGAGCGGCCCAGCGGCAGGCGCCCAGGCCGGCGGGGAGGGCGTGGGAGAGAGCAGCTACCCCAGGGCACCCCACAGGCGGAAACCCCGGGATCGGGGGGCTCCCGGCCCAGCGCGCCCGCAGAGGGCCCGGAGGGCGCGTTCTCGCCACGCCTCCGCGCGCGGCACCCACGCAGACCGCCGCCCCGCTCCTTACCCGCCGCGTCTTGGGCCTCTGCGGCGGCGCCGGGCCCCGCTGGTTCCCGGCCTTGAGCACCGCCAGCCCGGCGCGCGTCCGGGGCTGCGGGGCGGGCGACGCCTTCCGGGGGTTGACGTTCTCCTGGTCCTCCTCGGGCGCCGTGGGCGGCAGCGCCGAGCCCGCCTCGCGGGCCGCCGAGCTGCCCAGCATCCTGGCTCCCGAGGGCAAGGCGGGAGCGGCCCGCGGCGCCAAGCAGCGAGCACGGGGTCCCGCCGGCCGGCCGGCCGCGCCGAGGAGCGCTCCAGTCGCGGCCGCGCGCCGCAGCCCGGGCCCGCCGGGACCGCTGGGAGCGCACGAGGCTGCGACAGGGCCAGGCACCGCCGCGCGCGCAGCGGCAAGGACGGCCGGAGACCCCGCAAGCAGCCCGCCGGCGCCGCGGCTGTTCCTGCAGTTCAAGTAGCCCGCGACTATTGAAATGGGCCAATGGCGGCGGCCGGCGCCCGTGACGTCACCGGAGCGACAGGCCGCGGGCCAGTGGGGGGAAGGGGCGGGGCGGGCGCGCCGGCGGCGGGAGGGAAACCGTCCGCGCCGGGCGGGACGGGGCGGGCCGGGCGCGGCCTTTAACTGGCGCCACCCGGCGGCCGCTGCCCTTTTCCCGGGGCCGCCGGGCAGGTCCGCCGACCGGTTCCCCGAGGTCTGCAGCCCTCGCGGCCCCTCCCCCCCGGCCGGCCTGGGGCGGGCTCTCGGCGTCTCCCGCCCTCGGCTTTCGCATCCGTCCACTGACAGCGACGTGCTTAGGGTCCCCTGCTCCCGGCCTCCCGGGTCCCCGGCGGCAGCCGGAACGCCGTCTGCTTTCGGGGCCGCCTCGGGCTCCGGCGTCCCACGTCCCCTGGTGGGGGGGCTGCGCGGTGCCGCCCGAGCTACGGCTGCACTGTTGATATACACACACGCGCGCACGTATGTATGTGTGTACACACATCAAACAGTAATGCGCTGCAAGACATACACCGGGCCAGTCCCCACTTTCCATCTGCTCCTCCCCGAGCCGCAACGGCCAATAAGAAGCACCCAGGGGACCCCGGGGACCTGGGTGTAACTGCGCCCCACCCAGAAGCGAAGGCTGCGCCCAGGCCCGGGGGCTCAGCTGGCTGGGGCGTGGCCCCGGCACCCACAGGTCGCGGGCGCAGTTCCCAGGCAGGGCGCCTGCCGAGGTCTGGGGCTCCATTCCCGGCCAAGGCGCCCACGCGAGGTAATGGGAATGAATCGCTGTTGCTCTCTCTTTTTCACCCTCTCCCCCTCAAATCAATAAACATGCCCTCGGATGAGGATAAAAAATAAAAAAAAGATTGTTTGACTATAGTAAAATATATGAGCTTATTAAAATAAAACTGTTTTAGCCATATGTGCCTTTAACAAGTTTTCACATTTAATATATAACAAGGCTTGCACATAACTAATAAATATAATGGTATATATTTAAGAAGTATGGTTGTTTTCTGACAAATTCATGAGTGTGCCCTTCTTAAAAATATAGTTTATTTCCCGTTATAATCTTCATGCCATTTTAAAGCAACCTTTAAATACCATGTTCCCCTGAATATGGACAAATATGAATTAGGATTAATGAACAAAATCACCGCAGCCTTAACGTCTTGCTTCCCCTCACACATGCTACACAGGAGGGAGTGGGTCCCGGTGCAGGAAAACCTAAGAAGCCATCGCTGTCCCTGCCCCGCTCACCTGCACGCTCAGGTAACCCCCTCAGTCCGGGCAAGCTCTGCCGGTTCCCCACTGAGCCAACCCCAGCCCTCCACAAACTGAGCACCGCCACCGTCAGGCAAGAGTGAAACCAGTTGCAAATCAAACTCAACTCCCAGAAAAAACTGGCAGGTCCTTCCCACTGGCCGAGGATCATGCGCAGACATGATCGTAAGGACAGAACCCAGGTGCAGAATGTGGGCGCCAGTCCCCGCTGGACAAAACAAGAGCTTGTCCTCCTCCTCACTGCACCTCAGTGAAAACCACTTTTCTTATATGGGTTGACAAAATAACATATGCTGTGAAAATCAAATGAGTTAATGAATGTAAACACATTCTGAAAAATGTAAAGCGGTTTATACATATAGTGTGCGCGCGTCACTTCGTGTTTAAATCCAGGCCGGATTTATAGTTGTAGGTTTATAGTTTTGAGTATGCAAAACAGTTTATTCTTGTACATTATTAATTAATTATTGTATTATTTTCCACGTGAACTGTAAACCTAGTTTTGTCCCACACTATATATTTTTATATTCCAAAAATTATTTCTCAACATAAAAGTTAAAACATCCACTTGCAAAAATTTATTAAAATTCCTTATAATCACTGAATTTGTGTTTTTAAAATAAAAATGCTATTTATTTTTAAATGGCTGCATTCATCAAATGAAACAGAAACATTACTAAAAGTCATATGTCAAATATTTTTAGGTAATATTTACAAGTACTTGAAAGTACATAGTTAGCCTGTAGTTTTGTCTCAACATTTTCATTTAAACAATTTCTCCGAACTTTACCTTGCTTATATTTCACGCAGCATCGAAGAAAGCAATCAGTGCATTTTGGTCATGACTGTCCAGAATCTCCAGTAAAAGAGGTACTTTGGTTTTTACATTGGTACCTTTGAACTTGAACTTATCTATAAAAAGATCGGTGATCATGCCTATAAAGAAAACATTAATTTCCTGTCATTGATTAGTTCTAATTAATGACATAATATTTAATAAAAGTAAATGACTGCTTGATAATTTATTCTAAGCACTTGTCATTCCATTATTTATACACAAACCTAAAAGGATTTATGCTTAAAAAATATGTATTCTGGGGGTATTTTAAGGCAAGTTTCAAAACGTAAATCACTTCGCCAGTAACCAGTTCTGAGCTGCCCTTGGCAGACAGGACGTCACACGTTCCCACAACAAGCTGACCATCCGACATACGGTGGAGACGCTGCTCTTAACACGTTCATTTAGATTAAAGTATTCCTTCTATATGTCGACCATCCTTGGGATTTGACCTGAAGGCAAGTATTTCTAGGTTCAAAGATCTGGGCAAATTATTTCACCTTTAAAGTTCTCTCATTTGTACAACGGGAATAATTCAAGCTAGATGCAAGATGTGTTTCAGAATGCTCCCCGGTTTTCAGAAAGATAGTAAGAGGAGTACAGCGTCTATGGCATAATGCCCAAGGGAGTGAGTGGCAGCCTCTGATGACAAAACACGGCGACGTTTCTGCAACAAAATACGTGGGTCAACAGTCACACTACGTGGGATGAAAAAGTCTGTAAATAAACTCATGTCAGTCTAAGTGAGGTTTCGTCATTCAGTAAATCAGGCCAAGTCCGATCTGATGCAAATTTATCTATGGAAACAGCTGTTCCCCACAGCGCTCTGGGTTTTGGAACTGGCGTGGGGGCCCGCGCGTCTGCGCTGCAGCCTTCTGAGCCGCTGGGCGGACAGAAAGCCGGGTGCCGGCCGCGCAGGAAACGCTCGGGCACGAGACGCTGTTCCTGCGTCTGCGAGCAGGCCTCCGGGCACGAAGACAGACGTTCGTGACGGGCTGAGAGACCCGGGTGCCCGGTGGCGCCCACGAACTCCGCAGCAAACTCGGCGCGGCAAGCCCGCAGCAGGGTGGGGAGGCCTCCAGGGCCGCGCCTGCCCGCCCACGTGACCGCGCATTCCTGAGTCTCCGATTTCACAGGAAGAAACGCGGAAGGTGGAGGGAGATAACATCACCCGCCTTGTAAGCACTGACGCCCGACCTGTACGAAGACGCCACGGGCAACCCGTGGGCTGTGCACGAAAGGCCCCGTGTGAAGGCTGAGAACTGAGGCTCTCCCTCCCTCTCGCTCTCTCGTTACAGTATGTGCCCCCCCCCTTCCAAAGCGCGACGAGTTCGGGGCTGACAGGGCACCCCCCCCCTTACTAATCAGGCCTGCGGAGTTAACTGCTGCCCGGGACGTCTCACAACAGCAACCAGACCTGAAAACCTCCCGGAGGAGATGCAGCCCCAACTGCAATGCTTCACGCGTTACATCCCTTTCCCACCACGTTTCGTCGTATGTGTAAGTCCACAGCAATAAGCTTGTTTCACTTCTTACTTTTACTTGCATCTTGTCAAGTAAAAATATTAAGTATTAAAATGAACTTGACAAATACTGTAAGCAACGAATCCGCTCACAGGTTCGTGACCGCCTGTAACCTTTGCCTGTCCCTTCCGCCAGCTTCTCTCAAATGACCCTTCACACACACAGCCAGCAGAAAAGAGACACGCGTGTGCGAGGTGTTCTAGAACAGTCCACTCACCATAGAGTCTCTCAAGGTGCGCAGGTTGCTTCTTGTACTCTTCCTGTAGGTGATCGGCCTCTTCTAGGATAGAGCGGTACTCTGGCACCAGGAAGTCTGCATTGCCTTCATTAACCTGTAATTCCTATTTTAAATTAAAAACAGAAGCAACTTAGTGTCCACATTTCACGCAGTGCACCTGTAAAGTCCTTACAGTTTCAGAAGCCCCATCACAGCAGAACAATGGCCCGAAGTCCACGACACACTCACTTTTAAAGCGTCCACTAACTGCACTTTCTTAGCCAAAAGCAACCGGTGCTCCAGCTTTGGGTGGATGAGCTCCAAGGTGTGTCTGACCGACCCTTCGTTTATCTCTAGGAGGAGGGGAGCGAGGCAGAGCCACAAAGTCATTTTGATCAGAAACATTCTTACTGTAGCACCACAACAAAAAAGCATAAGGAACATTTTTTTCTTTATTTACCGTATGATATGTTGAGGTTAATTTTCTTTTTTGTAGCTTCTTTAGAGAGCACATCTTTTAGGATGGATATAGTAGAAATGTTGTCAGACTTAAAAACTCCTTCTCCTTTTCTATAAAATTAATAATTTTTAAAAACACAGCTTTAGAAGAAAATACACCCAGTAAATACATATTTTGAAACTACAGTTTAGGTTTCACTTAATTTTAGATTTCTTTATATACACATTACTAATATAAAGCATATTTAAATGTCTAACCTTTTACGGTTATATTAACTCAAGTTCTGAACATATTTGCAAACTTAAGATGTTTCATAGGCCAACTTATATGTCTTTCACTTAAAACGACGTTCTCATTTTCACGAATAAAGTTTCCAACGTGTACATACACACGGAGTTGCTCACTGGCACCGAAGCACGCTTTTCTCTGACACACACAAACCCCAGCACGGCCCCGCGCCTCGCCCTTACAGCTGACAGCAAAGCTAAGAGGAACGTCTGCTGTTCTTCCAGGCCCCGCGCCCGCTGCCACTGCTTACGGTCACAAGACCCTCCTTTTCTTTAGGGAGCCTCTCTCTGTCCCTTTCCCTCCCCACCCAGCACTGCACTGACATGGGTCTCAGCCCCACTTCTGGGACCCCGGGAGGAGGCACGTAGCGGTGTGGTCCAGACTCCTGAGCACACGGCTCATGACCCACCCACGGAGCTCACGCCTGGGACTCGTGGGAAAGACAGGCCCTGTGGCAGCTGACAAGACAGGAAGCAGGACGGAGCTGCTGCTGGCCACCAGGGCGCTCCCCAGGAGAGCCAAGCCGAGACAAGCGCCGCTGAGCGATGGCGAGAGAGGATGCCTCGGTGACGCTGGCCGGGCCAGGGCCCGACTGTCCCGAGGCGGCTGCCTGCTGGGCTTCCCCGTTACAGGAGCTCATAGAGTCCTCTTCTTGGTTACGTCCGTTTGTGGTTAGTTCCTTTTATGGCGGCCAAAAGTTTCCTAATTAATGTATGTCATCTTTCATGTATTTAATGTTGCCTTTTTATATTCATACATACAAAGAGCTTACACTGACTGCCTACAGGCAAACCCTGATTTTTCTTCTATCAATAGAAAGATGAGTGATACAGACTTACTATTTTGACCCCAGTTATGTTTTAGAAACCATGGGGTTTTCCACAAGTCTTTAACTGATGATACTGGATATTAAACACAAAGCACCACATGGCTTATCGCTGTTAATCACCACAGTTCAATAAATCAGTGCTATTGTCTCCATTCCTCAGAAGAGGAAACTAAAGCTCCCAGAGTCAAGGAGTCTAGCTGCGGCCCCCCAGCTGCCAAGTCAGAGCCCAGATTCCGCCAGGCAGGCCTGCCCCCGAAGCACGTGTGTCTATACCTTGGGATACCTTAAACCACGTACTGAGCACCATTGTGTTCAAAGCCACGTGTTGGGTACTTGGAGGATACATACAAAGATAAGTAAGAAATAGATTCTGCCCATGCAGAGCTTACACTCTAAGAGATAACACGCTCACATAAAAAATTACGATATACTTCCAAAAAATAGCAATAAGCACCTTGGACAGGTAAGGATCAAACGCTATGGGAACAGCGAAGAGAATCAAGAAAGGCGGCGCCGGGCCCTTGAAGGACACGTGCAGTCCTGACTGGTGGGGCGAGGACAGTGACGGGCACACATGGCAGGGGCAGAGGCGGCTGTCATAAACACACACCGCAGGTGTGCTCGGTGGCGGCGGGGCGTGTCGGGTTGCTAGCTGTGACCCAAGGGTGAGACTCACGGTGGCGCTTCAAAACGGGATCACCATTACAGGTGTGGACACAGGTAAGGTCCCCTGGGAGGTACGGTGAGACAGCTCCACAGGGCTGACCCCCAAACCAGTGAGGGTTCTGGAGGATTCTAGGGCCCAAAAGGCTGCTTTCTGAGGTGCAGTTCTGTGCTCACTGCTGTCCCCAGAATCAGCATGCTAAAGACTGAGCGAGGAAGCAGAAGCAGAAGATCCCAATAATCTGTGCAGGCAGAGAACCCTTAAGAAACAAAGGCAGAGGGAGGATAAGAAACCCAGTCCCTTCCAAAGAAAACAAAATTTAAAAAGCAAAACAACAAAAACAGCCTCCAGGTAAAGCGAGAGGAGAATGCAAACCCCTGGAGAGCTGGGGGCGCAGGTCCCGAGCGCCACAGAGGATGAGCCTCGCAGGCAGGTGCCACGTCCCGCAAGCAGGGGTGCAGAGCAGGAAGAGCCTTTGGCCTCTGCTCAACTTGGAAGCAGAAAGCGGGGGGCCTGCGGGAGATGGGGGGCAGCGAGGAGCGGGCGCAGCCCGGGACCCCACCGCGGAGCACGGCGCCTCCGAACCCTGCAGTCCTCAGCTGGGTCCCGAGCCAGGGCCCGTTTCTGCATAAACAAACCCAGCGGGAAGCCTTCCTGGATTAGGCCCCGGCTGCCGAGTCCTTCGGGAGAGGGCTGCCGGGGCGACAGGGTCTCCATCCTGAGGGCTGCTGAACGCGCCACTCCACTGAGTCGGGCTTCCGTGTCCACAAAGTGACCGAGCTTCTTCAGGTGACTGCGGCACATTTCTCACAAAGACTGTCCCCGCAGCTGTTCTGTGGACGTTGTGTTATTGTCATTGCTCCTCCCAAAGGGCCTTTTTCTGCTAACTGGTTATCTTTGGGAACGGGAAACGTACTGAGCTTTTGGATTCATCTTCATTCAGTCATT
Organism: Furipterus horrens; assembly: GCF_987537825.1. NCBI lineage: Eukaryota > Metazoa > Chordata > Mammalia > Chiroptera > Furipteridae > Furipterus > Furipterus horrens. The sequence goes on from NW_028327180.1 coordinate 2,323,204, forward strand.
TTTAAACTCGTTAATTCTACTTGTGTTTCAATAGGTTCTCTTAAACAGTATAGGTTTCAATTCTATTATTTAAAAGCAAAGAAAATTGAGACGCTCCATTGACTTCGGAACACTCGTGAACCAGCGACAGGTACACTTACCTGTAGGCACTTTCCAGTTGTGTATCCAGGAAGGTGTTCTGGAAGTAAAATGTCACACACTCTCCTGCTGGAGGCTTTTCAGGAACTTCAGGGAGGCAAAACGCCACCCAAGAGTGAACTTCAGCAAAACTGAACTGGCCTGTCAGAGTCAGTGTATTCGTGGGTCTGTAACGCACAGCAGAAGGACACATTTGCGTGTGCAAATACGTGGAGGCACTTACATGTACGTAACACATTTAACAAGCAGAATTCTGCAATAGTAGCTAAACAACTATCAAAGTACCCGTTTGATTTTTCTCAGATTAATCTTACCCATCCGATAAGTGAAGTTTTATTTCACAGGAAAAGAATGAGTGCTTATCTATCCCCCTGCTTTTAATATTCAGTTAAGTGACATAAATTGCTTGTTTTCCTTACATCCTTTACAAATAAAATGCAGTTTACTCAGGTAGATTTCATTTTTCATTACTCTTGTATTTCTGTAATTCTTAAACTTCATCCAGTATTCCTACTACACAAACTACCCAAACATACTCATACGAGAATCCCCCAGGGCAGCAATCAGCACGCTGTGAAGGCACAGAACCGAGCTTTCATGTGAGACGCATGTGGGTGTGACCCTGAGCCATGACTTACCAGCTACGGGCCATGGGGCAAGTTAGGGAACAGTACCTTCTGTCCTGCAGGCGTGTGGAATACTACTGTCTATCTTGCGAAATCACGCATGCACACACACAAGGGAGCAAAATATATCCAACAGTTTAAATAAATCAAGTGAATAATTACAAAGAGTTAAGAAAATGCAAAGTTTGTGGAATTTAAGGTTCATAAGAAATCTTAAGAAGATACAGAATTAAGGAACCTGTAAGTAGAAGGGACTTTTGAGATCACCCAGAGCAACCTCTACCATCTGCGCATGAGCAAACTACAGCCCAGAGAGATCCAGTTATTGTCCCAGCGTCACAGGGAACAGGTGTAAGAGTACTGTCTCCTGGTTCCGTTTGCTCATCTGTCCAGCACGCCATACTACCACCATTAACAACTCTGACATTGAAGCAGGAAGGTACCCCCAAAAGAATCTATCTTCTTGAACATTTTCAAAAAATCCTCCTTAGAAATATTTCTCCTTACGTCTTATTTAAATGACCTATCGTTAAAATTACAAGCTTTGGTCTGAAATCATAGCTCTCTCGTATCAGCAAGTGACTTCTTTCCCAAACACCCATTTCTCATTTGTAAAATGGCCTCATGAGGGCCTGTGTTGCGGTCAGACTGAAACAAACAATCCTTAGGCCCCCAGCACAATGCGAGGCGCAGGGGAAGTATCCAAAGATTCATTTCCTTCCTTCCCCCTTCATTGAAGCCCCGGTCTCTGGTGTTCAGGAAAGAAAGGGGAAAACCACGAACAGGAGGGCGTTTAAACTAGAAGGGAAGCAGAACTAGCAGGTCAACTGCTCGGGAGTTATTTCCTGAGCTGAAACAGAAAGGAAATACAATGCTTGAGGCCAGCGCTCCAGGCGCCTGTTCTCCGAAGCCTCAAAGGCTAAACGCAGTTTGCTCAGGGCGGGTGCTTAGAGAGAGCCGTCCCCCCACCGCTCCCAGAACGGCAGCCCACCTGGAAGTCAGGCAAGCCCTGCTCACTCAGCCCCTGAAAGAAGACAGGGAGCCTAACAGCCTCTAGAGATACGAATCCACAGCACTTCAGTTAAAACGTGCAGATCCCGACCAGAAGTTACGCCGCAAGGCCGGAAGGCAGGCTGTCTGCACCACGCGATACCCTGAAAATCAACGGCCCCCCTCCGCCCCACCTGTCGTGATCGATGCGGTGCGTCCTCTGGTGGAGGGACAGGGGCTTGATCAGGTACCGGCGGACCTGGCAGGTTTTGGGCTGAATGCGCGGAGTCACGTAGGCTTGCAGCGTGCCGTACTGGCCTTCGATGGAGCGGATCTGCGGCGGCGCAGGGAGGAAAGGAAAGAACAGAGCGATGTACACACCACCTTCAAATGTTCACCACAAGCAATCGAGTACCTGGGCCCTCATCTCTTCTGTAATATTCCGAAGAAAATAATGACATTCTATTCAACAACCCCAAACCTCTGGGCAGCTGAAAGCATAATGAGCCGTCCACAAAGTGAGCCCCGCCATGCACTTTCTGGTGACATGTCTGTGGGTCTACACGGAGCGATGCCGTGTGGTTCCAGAAGACATCCCGTCTCACACATGGCCCGGTCATACTTAAAAACACATGAAGAGTCCCACCAAAGGGGGTTAAAAGGCAGACATTTCTGATGAAGGGAGTTTTCCAAATAACTAAAACTTACACGGCATATTTCATTTTCTCAGAAAGGGGGTACTATAGCACAGAGCTGCCGTTATAAAAACCCCCCGACGGAAAGAAGTGTGCGTAACTCCGACTGTGCAGGCCAACAGAAGCAGACCCGTACCCTGTTGTGCTGCATTTAAACTGGGAGACGCTGGGGCTGTTTCGGATGCGGCTGGGATTCGGGCCGTCACTGGGAAGGAGCCCTTCACGGAACTGTGGCGACCCGACCCCTGCGGGGCTGGAGGTCCACCCCGCTTCTGCTCCGCCCCCCACCCCGCCCCAACCCGCGGCTCCTGCCTCTCCACTGAGACCCAGCAGAGGGGTCGCAGTCCCTTTTGTGCCACAAAGGTGGCTTTTCTAACCTGATATTTTAACTTACACTTTTCCTGGCATGTGAAGGGAAAAAAAAAATCTGTTTCCCCTGAATGCAAACAAACGTTGAGTTTAAAGCAAAACTTTTTGCAAATGTTACACTGAAAATATTTCTTGGAATGGGAAGACAGAAAGATAAAAGGAAAAGAAATAATACGGAATAAAAACACTGAAAAAAATTTTTTTAATGATTTGATAAAGCTATATTTTAGGGTTTCTTTTTAAAGGGTAAGCTTACGCAAAATCTTAAAAGGGGAAGCTGAACATAATTATTTCCACTATAAGAGGTCATAATGCTTTCCCTGGTTACACAATGCATATTCATTATTTAAAACAGTAAGGAAAAAGCCATTCATCCACGGTCCCGCCACCCAGAGACGCTGCCATTTTGGCAGTCACCCTTTCCCACACACCTCCGGCCCATGTACAGAAACAGATCTGTAATTTCACACAAATAATGCCATGTGTCTCCTAAACACCTTTGTTTTCATGTGTCTCCTAAACATATTTGTTTTCCCTTCTAATGATCACATCTTCCCTGTCCCCGCCTGTCCTCACCCTAACCCCTAACCCCCTGGAGAACCTGTCAGACCAGACAGGTGAGTTTCTTTACCCCTTTCTTCATATTTACACCAGTATAGACTTAAAAAGGCGCACACAGGTAGGGACTTTATCTGCACTCGGTGTTCTTCGCGGACTCTGCTCCGTGCTGCCAGGGGCGCAGCGACCCCCCGCTTCGCGGCGGCTGCCCGATATTCCTGGGGGTGAAGAAGCAGCCCCTGAGGCTGCCCCTGCGCCACTGAGCGCCCACGCGGGCCCCGCTGCCCCGCCTGTGCGCCCCGCGCTGCAGCCACACATGTGTGCGCACAGCACCGCGCCCTCGGCGCCGGGAAGCCGGGGAGACCGGGTCCCCCAGAGGAGACAGGGGGCTCTAACACCTGTCACCCCTGCATTGCTTCAGAGGAACATGGGCTCACCCGGAGAGTGGGCGTGTAAGCAGGACTGCCGTCAGCTGGTCGCTGCTGGAGGTGGCATCACCACTTTCACAGGCTGGAAACTTCCCAGAACGGAGAACTAGGAAGAGCCTGCAGCTAGGGAAACTAAGGACTCGTAATTTCAGAGAAGGTGCCTGGCTGAGTGATAACAGCAGAGAGACTGGGCTGGGCTGAAGTAAAACCTAACAGATCACTCAAAGGTCATTGCTCCGAAACGACTCATTTCAGGGAGAAATTTAATGCAAAGAAATGGTATCTTACGTTGTGACTATACCAATACAAAAACCAAAGTCAGCGCTTTCAGCGAAGGTAAGTTCCGACGTCCGTACCTTGAGCTCCAGCCTCGTGGTGTTGGCCTGGCAGCGATACGTGGCGAGGAGAAAGTTGTCACTGGACTGGGGCGAATTCAACATTAAGGAAAAGGATGAAACAGCATCAGCCATGGTGACCATCTACCGAGCACCTGCCATCTGGGTGGTGCTGCGCTAAATGCTTTTTGCTACCAACGGCCCTACGCAGGTTTTACTAAGGAAGTTTCAATAGATGAAGAAACTGAGGCTCGAGGGGGTGGGGCAAACTTCCCCAAAGCCAGTAGGTAACGAAACCGGAATTCAAATCCGTATCTTCAAGACTCTAAAGCTCATGCTCTTTCCACTGGGAGTCTCTATAACGTTTGAAAATATTAATTGTTCTTCTAAAAATGTAACGGATGGTGCAAACTCCTAATGCTTATATTCTAAAGACAGAGACATCAATGCTTGGTATAGAATGTCTTTGGTTTTCATAGATACTCATAAAGGACTGAGAGACATCTCATCTCTGTATTTCCAGCAAGTAGCATGCTGCACAGCTTATTGTAGGAATTCAACACATGCTTGCTGGATTCAACTGCAGAGTAACTTCCACGTAGTGTAACTTCTTGAAATTAAATGTTAAACTACTAAAATAGAAAAATCTATCTGGGTTTATGAACTGCAAAAAGAAAGCAACATGAAATATATGATATGCAATGTTCAGGTACTGCTCTTTTCCTGTTTTTAATAAATAACCTTAAGAAATAAAAAGGATGCTAATATCAAAGAGAAAAATGTGAACATTTACATTTCAAATCATTTAAATTCAGTAAACACAGAGGGTCAATCAACTTAAAAATCTATTTTTGTGCGATGAAAAACAATGTTAGGAGCTTCACTATCTATGGCTGAAGTGATCCAGGTCAGGGGAGAGAAAGCGTCCGGGCTGGGGTCTGGGGCGGGGCGGGGAGGGGTACGCCTGGCCCGGCGCCAAGGTCAGTGCTGAGCACGGGGAGACGGGGTCTCCACAGTAAGACCTTAGAAAGCTCTCATTCCGTAAAACGGGTGTGCAGTTAGCACAAAATACTCATTCCAAAGAATTTGGCAGGGATGTAAATAAAACGGGTTAATCTTTCATAGTAATTTAGGAGTGAAAGATTTCGTGATGATACTAACTTGATTTTTTAAATGATAAAAAGGAAGGCCCTAAAATTTTAGGTCTTAGTTCACAAACAGGGACAACAAATCATATGAAACACAATACAACTGTTATAAAATATCTCATCAAGAAGAAAAGTCTCATCAAAAAAGCTTTACTATGAAGTACAGTATCTTACACTGAAAGTGATACCCTCGTACAGCTACCAACTTCGTTCCGATCGCCCCTCTGTGACCCTCCCTTTGCGTGCGGAACTGCCTGCCGCTCCGACTCCAGGTCCTGCCCGGGCTTGCTCTGCAATGCGGCCCCGCCGCCGCTGCTTACGCTGGCCGCCAGGAGCGCCCCGAGCTCCGAGCCTGCGCTCTGCCGGCCCCGAGCGAAGAAGGGGTCAGTGGGCCTGTCCCGGGCCTCTGACGACGGCCTCACCGCAGCCCGCTGCGCACAGCCCGGTGCCAGCAGAACAAACACTAAGCAAGACCCCACGAGCCCACAGAAAGCGAGGCGCGCCGGCAGAAGGAGATCATGCTGGAACGCAGGGATGTGTAACCCGCACGGCATTGCCCACAGACGTGAAGAACTTCATCCCGGCAGCAACAGCGGCCTCGGGGGGACGGTGGCAGTGGGCCGCAGACGTGTCAAGCGGGAGGGGGAAGCCAGAGCCAAATCGCGGGGCTTCTAGGCCGCAGTGAGGAACCCAGACTCACATGCAACAAGAGGTGAGGAGGCTTTATAAGGTTTGGAGAAAGGAATGACACAGGGACGTGTGCATTTTAGGATGTGCTCTCTGGGGGCAGCCGGCCACATGGCGGGCAGCGAGGGGCCATCCTGGGGCAGAGGAATGGGGGCCAGACCTGGGCAGCTGCGCGGGGCAGAACGGCTGGGGCTGGCGGGGTGCCCAGGGCAGGGCAGAGGGGGAATCTGGGGCAGCACCTCTAACCTGAGGCTAGAGAGCGAGCAGGAGCAGACTCCGAGGCAAAGGTTATGAAAGGGGAAACGAAGAAGAAACATGGGGCCCTAGTGGTGCTCACAGGCTTTATCCAAGGTAACAAAACAGAAACGGGAGTGTCTTCTACTCACCTCAGAATCACAGCTGCTAAAGCTGACAACAGCAGAATTTTTATCCACATCAAGTAAATCTATTGGGACATCACTCTAAAATCAACATTAAACAAACGAACAAGAAACGGTTCAGATGGAAAACTGAAATTTTTTCCAAAACCTATTTTCTCTAAGGGTTTTCCTCATGTTCATCGTTAAATCTGGGAGTATGAATTCTCTGAACTTACATTTGATCATATGTACTTCTAGGAAATAACTATAAGAGAATAAATATTATAATAACCTACATTCCTCTAATTTGAAAATATCGGATGTCATAGTACACTATTCTCATCACCCCCTTCAAAGTACCATCTTCTCTATTTTTGCTGGTGCTAGAAGGTTTCCCATAGGCTGCAATATGGTCATTCTGGCTACAGTAGCTCATTTTTAACAATTTAGCTTCAGCTGTAACACAAGAGAAGACACAATACTTGGTGTCCTCTGGAGAGGCAGGTTTTTTCGTTCTCTGAGAAAACTGATACTCTCATGGAAGACTAAGAAAGCCTTTAAATCACTATCTGAGCTAAACATTGCAAACCACCTTCTACAAGCACAGGAGTTCAGGGATTAGTGCACACGGCGGGTGTGCCCCACAGCCCCAGCCCCCAGAGAGCAGAGCCGCAGCGTCTTGCTCACCTGTATTAAGACGCTGTCGATGGCCACCTGCACCTCCAGGACGAGGCTGTAACTGGCGTCGTCTCTGTTCAAGGTGAACTTGTCATTGATGCTGAATGAAGGTGCTGCCGACTTGGCTTTGCCCGCCTGGGAAGACTGCTGGTACCGCTCTCTCTCCTGCAGCACCTTATACTGCAGGTGCTCCAGCTCACTCCTAGAGGAAAGGCGGTGCGACTCTGTCGTCTCTAAGGATAAGCGTCTGCGGTCCTTCAAATGTTCACACAACTCTGAGTCATTTACCTCTGCAAACGGACTTTCATTGGCTGAGCCACAGCTATAACACTAACAGGAACAAAATTTTTGCTTCTAGGACTGACCGAACAATTCCACATGATTGATCTCTAATCTAAAAATTAAAACATCTACTCGGTCCCGTGCCAGCAGTATTAACACGGAAGTTGTAAGTACCCAGGCAGGCTGCGAGCTGTCAATCCTAGCACTCCCGTGCAGTCGCAGGCGCACAGAGCACCAATCGGAGGAGAGCCTGACCATGCTGGGCACGGGGATGCCCAGGGACACATTGGGACACACTGGACTTAGGACGAAGAAACCAGAGAACAAAGCGCCTTTCAGTAAGACATCGGGAGAAACAGGCAGGAGGAGGAGGAGGCTGCAGGCTTCACACTTGGGGACCACAGGGACGTTCACGAGCCCGCGGTATAGCTGACGTCTGTCTGGTGTTGAGAGGATGCTGCCGAGACTGAACGGCATGGGCGCTGCTGACAGTCACCCCAGTCCCCGGGAAAGGCCACTTGCAAATAAAGCAAGCCAAGCAAGCAGTCCTGGGGGCGGAACAGCATGAGGCTCAGCAGCCCCCGTCGGGAGGGACAGCGGGCGCAGCGTGGGAGGGGCGTGTGCGTGAACGAGGGAAAGGCCCCTGCAACCAGGAGTGTTTCCTGAGCGCACCACGGGGACCGACGCTCCGGGTGCTGAGGGAGCGGGACGGACAGACAGAAGCCCCTCGTGGGCTCCAGCGGGAGGGCAGAGGTGGGCGTAAGGTCAGGCGTCGTGCTGAGGCCGTGAGCTCGTCCGCATTAACGCCACCTGCTATCCCTGCTGCGTGACAGCACAGCTCGCTGCCCGGTGGCTTCGGGCGTGGCCTCAGTGAACTGGGGGCGCTCTCTGTACCGAGCACTCTGCAACCCTCAGCTACCACCAAAACACACCGCCTCAGGGCCCCAAGAGCCCAGCAAGCGCCGAGAGTCCCAGCGACCCCCACCCCAGGGTGTGAGGCGATTTCACTTGAGTCCTCTTCACAGGAACTGTCGGGTTCCACGGGCGACAAAAGCTACGCCTGTGTCAGCACCGCTCGGTGCCAGGGAGGACACGTGCAAGCCTAAGTCGGGGGCTCCGAAAGGCCCCCGGAGCCGTGGGCGCAGGGACTGCCAAGGACACAGCCGCCTGCTGGCCGCCTCCCGATGCCCGAGAAACAGAACGCTACGGCGACAGGCAACCAAACAAGGATCCGTCGTCCGCGGTCTGGGAAGTCACACACAACGAAGCGCACCCAAGTCTACTTCGGAACTCCAAAATTCTAGCTGCGCTTACTGCTAATTTCCTCAAACTGATCGGCGTCCTTTAAGTAAGTGACAGACCACTCAGCCGTGTGAGCTGCCCCACAGAATGAGTGTCCTGCGCCTGTCAGCAGTGCGGCCGCCCCGCCACGCCCTGTGCGCCACGGAAACAGAACGGCCACCGCCAGCCCGACGTACCGTAAGGAGGAAATCCTGCTCTGCATCTCCTGGCTCAGCTTCAGCTCTTCGCCAGGCCCGCTCTCCTTGTGCACAGGCTCCGTCGTCAGACCCGCCACCCAGCCTGCAGAGGAGACGGTCACCGCGCGCCCTTAGGTGCTGCCGGTGTCAAAAGAAGCCGGGGCTCCGGGGCCCTTTGCCCACCAGCATCAGCCTCACTTGCTCCCAGGACTTACTCCTCCCAAAGTCCAAACCAAAAGAAAAAACAAAAGACATGAAGCAGGAAAATATTCAAACCACAAATAAATTACTTAAGCATTTTGTGACACTATTTTTTGCTTTGCCTGAAATCCTTTAATTACAGTTTTAGTTTTCAGGGATAAAATCAACGCATTCTAGTAAATGCAAAAGCAACTGATGAGTAAGAATTGTTTTTCAAAAATTATTTTCATGTTAAGTTAAACTCTTGTTTTTTAAGAAATACCTATTTCTTATATAAATGTATATTAAGTAATGAAACACAAATCAAATTTATTTTTATTTATTTATTTTAACAAGGTTAATTTTTATTTTGTTATTTTTATTATTTTATTTTGTTTATTTCTTTGTAGAGAGAGGGGGAAAGAGAAAGAGAGGGAGAGAAACATCACTGTGTGGTTGCCTCTCACTCGCGCCCCCAACTGGGGACCTGACGTGCAACCCAGGCATGTGCCCTGACTGGGAATCGAACCAGCGACACTTGGTTCGCAGGCTGACGCTCAAAAATTAAATTTATTTTTAAACTAAAGTATATCATTTAACTTTTCAAGATACTAGTGATATGGCAAGCATTCTTTTTTTTTTAATCCTTACCCAAGAGCCTCTTTATGGATATTTTTTTAAAGTATATTTTATTTATTTATCTTTAGAGAGCGCGGAAGGGACAGAGAAAGACAGAGAGAGAAACAGCGACGTGAGAGAGGACGCCTGTCGGCTGCCTTCCGTGCCCAGCCAGGGGACAACCCTGCGGCCCAGGCCTGCGCGCCGACTGGGAAACAAACCCGAGACCTCAGGTTTGCGGGACGATGCGCAACCCACTGAGCTACACTTGCCAGGGCCCAGGCATTCTTAAAAAGTATTATTTAAACATTAAACTGTCTCATTAATCAAGACACAGTTTTCTTTTTTTTTTTAAACCAATAAAGCTTTTAATGCTGTAGGTAAGAGTGACTTACTCCTTGGGGTGGTGAACACACAGGACAATATACGGATGACCTACTGCTGTATTATAGAATTGTACACTGAAACCCACAGAATTTTACTAACCAATGTCACTTCAATAAATTCAATTAAAAATTTAAAAAGTTAAAATCAAAACTAAAAATAAACAGTGACTTACTAATAACTTTTTTTAAAAGTCATCAAAAGCAGTATATTAAATTTATATGTTTTATGATCGCTTCTTTCTTCAAGCACCTTTTCCCGTTGTCCGTACCTGAGTATGTGGCTACCACGACCTCGTCATAGCCGTCCTTCCCCACACAGCCACCCTGCACAGAGGTGACACTTTCCGACAGCGCCTAGACCAGATTTAAGATCAAACACTTCATTAGTAGCTGAAGCTTTCACAGTTGTGATAAAATAAGGCACAAAATTTATTTTCCCATGTTCAGACATTCAACATGTTTCCTGAAAACTTAGTGAACGCACACACTGAGGCCGGGAAGGCTAAAACCCTGCACAAATGTCAGAAAATTCCTGTGTGTTGAAATCTGGGCAAAGACTATTGAAAATGACACATATTTGCGTGGACCACTCAGCTCCAATAGTCATCTAATGAGCAAAAATCACTTATTTCTATATAAAAGTTTTTAAAAGCTGCATAAGCCAAACTCTCAAAACACCTAGTCTATGATCTGAAGCCCACAGACCACATCCTGCGTGTGCCCCCAAGAGTTTTCAGGTGAACGAGAAGACGACGGGCCCTTTTGGGAACCCCTGGGGAATGCACACTGTGCGGGGAAAGCTCAGGGCTCACAGCTCTTCTGAGCAACACCTTCCCCAACTTTCTGACACTAACGCCGTGGGCGAGTCAGCCAGCACCCTACTATACGTTTTTAACCAGCGCTCTAGGTTGGCGGCCTTTCAGCTCTTCGGAAAGCAAGCAATGTGTTTTCTATTGCAATCGGGTCCCTTCCACACGGAAACACACACGCCAATGGATGAATGAAACTTTTGTTCTTCCACGTTACTCACGTATCATAATGACAATTATTTCTATATCGCTAAAATAAGACTGGGTTCAACATCAGTTCTACTGCTATTTTTCATCATTTTCATAGGTATAAGCACTAATTAACTTTAGCCACATAAAGATGTTGATGAGAATAAACGCAATTTTGTTATAGAAAGTTTGCTTAATTGTTTAAACATCTTCCGAGTTATATACCCAGTATCACCAACTGGTCTACCACCAAAAATGCTGTTCGGTGACGTACCAACTGCAGCTGGCTGGGTCCTTCTTCAGTCTGTTGAAAGCCAGACCCTGGAGAACCTCTGACTCCCAGGAGGGTGTCTTACCCGGGCAGTAGTTCACCCTTTCTCCCTTCCTCGGTGGTTTATCATGTGACTATTAATTGTAACTTTTATTCTTTAATTAACCCAGCATATTCAAAAAAGTTACAAAAATAAAAAAAACTATTACGTTCTATTCACTCACCTTTTATACTTCAACTACATTTTTGTAAAAGTCTTAGAGTTGCAAATGTAACTAATTCAACTTGTATTTTTTTAAAAATCAAATAAGGGTAAAGCAGATGCTAGATACAGTACAGATATGGTCTATGTACCAATCAGGGAACTCAACTCACAAAAAAGACCTTGCTCCTTCCTCAAAATATTGGCAAACGAATCCATACTTATAAGGTTAGCTAAAAACATCGTGTTTAAGGTACATGTATGTAAGGTACATGTCGCCTGGCAGGATAAGGTACATGTATGTAAGGTACATGTCGCCTGGCAGGATAAGGTCCCCAACACCGAGGTGCTGAAGCGAGCCAACATGAGCAGTTTGCATGCAGTTCTTAGCGAGAGACGCCTCAGGTGGCTCGGCCATGTCAAAAGAATGGATGCAGGCCGTATCCCCAAAGACCTCCTCTACGGCGAGCTAGCAGAAGGCAAGAGGATGACAGGGCGCCCAAAACTGCGGTTCAAAGACATCTGCAAAAAGGACATGACACAATGCTCCATCAATCTCAACACATGGGAAGTTCAAGCAGACGACCGCCTAGCCTGGAGGCTCGCGGTCAGGCAAGGTACGTCACGCGCGGAGGCTGCGCGCAACGAGGAGGCGGCCCAGAAAAGATCGAGGCGGAAGCAGCGTTAACAGCAGCAACAACAGCCATCTGCCTTCACCTGTACCAAGTGCGGCAGGGATTGTCACTCCCGAGTCGGACTGCACAGCCATTCTCGGCGGTGCAGATAGACTCTCAGGAAGCTACGCCATCGTCTCTCGAGACGGACGGCTGCCGACGACGATATTCTTTTCATGGTTTGCTCCTTAACTTTTTGGATTAGCCAGCCACCAGTTCGGCCTGAGTCAGGACTTGCGACTCGGAGAACAGCAGAGAGAGTGGCATCACGAGTCCCAGCTGAGGCAGCCGGTCTGCGGCCGTGACAGAACGAGGGCAGTACCTCCGTCGTTAGATGACAGGAGGGCGGACAGGCAGGACTCAGGGCCGTCCCCATAAGAGGAGGGGGACGCTGTGTCATTACTGGAGTTCGGGACAGACGTCGAAGAGGAGACTTGGGGTCCAAATAGAGAAGCTTCTCAGGGGTTGATGAGAAACGAGAGGAGATCACCAACAAAGAATTACTGTATGTTTTTAAGCCTAGACTATTTTCTGCATCATGGGCAAGAGAACTTTTTATACCAAAGTAAGATGAACAAATATGAAATAAATCTGGAAAATAAGTTGTAAAATACTTCTATCCCCATGTTATCTATAGAATATACTTTATGCAACAAAAGAGCTGTATTTGCTGCTCTGCAGATACAGTTGAGAATGGGAAGTACCACTAATAGAGAAATGAGACAGAAAAAGAAAGATTGGGACTAAGCTGTGGCACAGGGAGGGTGGGGAAGCCCCACCTGGAGGGCACCCCGCCACAGAGACGGAGAGCCCGGTTTATACCAGGACGCTTCTCCGCACGACTCTGTGCCCGGGGGTAAACAAACTCAATTACATTCAAAATCTGCGAACTGAAAATTACTCTGAGCCAGCGGACCCCGGGGTAGACAGATGTGGAAGGGCTCCCCTTCCCTCTCTGTGAGGGTATTTATTACACTGTCCGCACAACACAAAGTGGACTCCTGACGTCTTAGTTGCAGCCACAGCCTTATTCATGCCGCCTGGAGCGATGCTGCTCCTGTAACCTGTCCGCACTGCAGAAACTAAGACAAACGTTCGCTACTTACACAGGCAATACTAAGAAACCGAATGGAAAAACAACTTGTTATCCAGCTTGCAGGCAACAGTCCGTTACAATCGAACACAAGAGCAGTCTAGAGAAAAACCTGATAAAGTCAAAACAGCAATATATCAAGCAAAACACACGATTTCAATATATTTCATTTGACAAGGCCCAAACCGTGACAGTCAGCTCTACAGTTCCCTATCTGATTACTAACAAGCACGCGTGTAACCTCCCAAATCATGAACCCACCTGAGCAAAGCGCAGCGCGGGCTCGCCCGCGTGACCGAAGCCGTACACCTCCACCGTCCCATCGTCTCGCCCGACAAGTAAGTCCTTCACCCCGTCGCCCACGATGTCGAAGCTGTCGACACACAAAATCCCTTTAAAAGAATGGTAAGTGGTAAGTTATTAGTAATACTATATTATAATCAAGTATACACCAAAGAACAGAAAAATCAGAATGGGAACACAAAACAAAACAAATCCGGAGCATGATCCGGCGGCTTTGTCTTTCCCACCCACAGCCGGCCGCTCCCAAAGCTTTCCGTGGGACGCGCACGGCAAGGGCCCCGGGTTTCCGTCGCCGGCTCTGGCCTCCCCCCGGAGCTCCGACTCACATACTATAAAGTCCGTGTCCAGCATTGTCGCCGAGACCCCGTTTGCACCTCCAAGTCCCCACGCCCCTCCTCACCACCCAGCGACAAGGCTCCGCCTCCAGTCCCCTCATCTGGGGATGATTGCTCTCCTCTCCTCCCTCCCACATCAGCCCCACCAGCACATCCTATGAGCCCCCCCCCCCCCCCCCCCCCCCCGCCAACCCTCGGCTCGCAGCCACGAGCCCAGCCCAGGCGGCCGGCACCGGAGCCTAGAGCAGGACGGAGTATGACAACTGCTACTGTAACTTCCTAACCGACTTGCAGGCTTCCGGTTCTGACCTGCTTCCTTCGAAATCCGTTTTCCACGGAGTGTCTGTCTGTCTCGGTAAATTGGGGCATGTCACAGCCCACTTGCAACTCCCCGGTGGCCTCCCACCGCACACAGATGATGCTCCACCCCCCCTCGAGGACCTGCATGCGTGGCCCACCCCCCACCACTCTGGCCCTTCTCAGGGGTGCTCACGCACTCGGTCACCCTGGTCTTCCGGCTCGTGTCAGGTGAGACCTGCCCACCTCGGCCGCGGGTCCCTTGCCCTTATTTCCTCCTGGTCCTACAGCATCGTTTCCCCACATCTTTACATTACTTTTCTCATCATTCAGCTCTGCGCTCAAGTTTCACATCTTATACGACACCGCCCATGACCGCCAGCCTAGAGGGAGCCCCCCCCACCCGCCGTCACCCCCTAGTGCACCACCCTGCCGACCAGCCGGGGCTCGTACTCAGCCACTTGCTGAGCCTTTGTCTCTCCCAAGGAGCAGGCATTTGTGGAGGAATATACACACGAGTGAACATGCTGTCCTTATGAACAGCTATCGGACTCCCCGCCGAGGCAGATGTAAGCGGCCCGGGGAAAAGTGTGCATTCCCTGACCCCCGGCACTTCTGCCTCACTTCAGACCAAGTATTACTCCCAAATCTAGTTCCCTCCAGCAAACAATGGACAGGGAATGTGAGCACAGAAGGGTGTTATCGATGGACATTCGCCCATGAGAGCCTGCCCGTCCCAAATTACTCTTGGCAGGTCTTATTTTTTTAAATGATGCCAAAAATATGACAGACCCGATACGTAAGCAAACAGTAAACACAGCTGAGGTGGCTCCGTGAATTGCTAAGTCTGTTATACCCACACTATGAATAAATAAAACAGAATGAACTATATAATCTAGGATGTTCTATTTAACAATAAATTTCAGAACCTGAACTATATCCAAAACGTACCTCCCCTCTTTTTCTCGTTTCGGATCTCCCACTTGTGGACCGGCTTGGATGCCGTGACCTGCGTGAGCCCGAGCCTTCCATCCGACGTGCCGAACAGAAGGTCTTCTCCAGAGTCCCCTAGTTATAATCAGGTGACTAATTATAATGTATACTGACTTTCATGTAATAACCTCATTTAAAAAGTAACATATAAAGAAAGAAGACAATTTGGGAGGACGGTTCTACGGTCACATAATTTTATAACCATTTGAAGTAAGATTCCCTTATCTAATTTTAAGATGCGGAAACTGAGAATTAAAGTTCGGTGACTCGTCACTGCTAGTGATTGGCAAGCTGTCAGACAACAACCACCGTCCCAGCCCCAGCCCGGGTTCCTTCTGCGATTTCCCGTTTGCAGTTAAACCGCGGTTAAACAGTGCAGGAGCGGAACACCAGACCTCACGGAACGTGCTCCCGTATCTGACCGCGCAAAGCGCAGAGCGGCTTACCGCCGTCCCCACGGTGCAGCGCCAAGACGCTAGGGGGGCCGGGCACTTCGATTTCATAGGTCACGTCGGATCCCTGAAGGAGAACAAGGATTTTAAAACTCAAAGAGAATACAAATGTAAAAGAATACAGACATGCAGAAATAACATCAATGCTCACAAAAAGAACTTGAGAATAAAACTGCAGAAAAAATTAGGTCACGGATAGTGACTTGCATTAGCAATTTTGCATGTGTTCACTCATTTTAAAATATATAAAATGTAAAGGTCAAAATGACAAATATTTAAAAGTCTCCATGTTGAATGCTTTTCATTTTAAATATCCATTTGCCTGAAACGTGACACTGTTCAACGGTCCCAAGAAAACTTCCCAGGGGCACGGCTTGCTTCTGGCCTAACTCAAGGGCTCTACCCCAGAGCGCACGCCAACGTTTACACAGACCCGGAGTTCCTTCCTCAGAGCAGGTGTGGCCTTGCCCTTGAATGTTCCCAAAGTCCACTGCAGCGAGAAGCAGGATGATGGGCATTTAGGGAAGGAAACAAGTTAGGTCCTCTTGTCTTTTGCGTCAATCTGCCACTGGTAACGCTTTCACTTCGTGCACCGTATTTATGAAACTGTAAAGAATGGGGCAGGAGGGCTCACACTCTCATGGAAAGAACATGTGTGGTAAATCATTCAAGGAACAGAATTCGCAAAATTATAGTAAAAAATTTAAATATATATAGAACACAGAAGCGAGCCATATGCTTTATCTTTTACTTAAAGTAACATTAAAAAATTTACGGATACCTACATATAACCACGTAAACACAACAGGAGACACACGTGACGGACTAAAAGGCTGCCGCTGGGGAGGCAGGGGGGACCAGGGAGGGGCGGGCAGGGCCGGGGAGAGAACGCAACGGTGTGCTCCCCGCAAACCCGCAGCGACGTGTCTCAGATGCGCATGCGGCCTTCTCGCCAACAGAGCGGAAGCCTAGAATGCAGCCACATCAGTTTCTAACTGAGCGCTGGCCTGTCCCTGTTAAAGGCTTTATTCAAACAACTCACATTGGGAGCAGAGGCAAGGGGACAAAACTGATCATTCTTGCCTCTGCAGTGAGCCTTAGACATCACTGAAGTCACCGCAGGGAAAGGAAACCTCGTAGAACCACCGGGTTTTTCCTGTTACAAAAGGGCCAATGCCAAGAACGGGCCCCGGACGGCCGGCGGAGCACGGAACGAGCGGCCAGACTGTTCCACTGCACCGCCGTCGGCCCGAGTCTCTGACCCGGTCAGTCAGTCCGCCCGCTCTACGTCACCTGCACTTAAGCTGCATTTCACGGGTCCTAGCGCGCGCGTTTTATTGAAAAGTGACTCTCAAGAAGACAGCCCTGTTTTAGCAAATGATGATGTTACCGTTTCTCTCCCTCGCTCACCTAACCAACACACACTGAGTGTCTGCTCTGCTCCCACGCTGCTAGGAAGAGTGAGCGAACTCAAATGATACAACCCTGCTCTCAACTACCCCTCGTCAGAGCCCACGAACCTCTCCTGTAATCCGATTTGTTGGGAGAGGGGAAGGAGATGAAGAAGAAAACAAAAACAAAGGAAAATATTACAAAACTGGGAAGAGTTCTTGGAAGGTACTCCATTCGGACTGTAAAGTTCAAAAATCATGCAAGTGGGGAAAACTATCCTTTTTTCCACACATGCCTAAAAACTCGCCAAAGGTCTGAACACATTTGCCTCAAGTAAAAAAAAATTAGCTTACCAATGAAAATATTTTCTTAAATTTCCAGATACAATTTTAAGTAGGGCATTTAAAGTGGCAGTAATCAATAAAGTACTTTATCTCATGTAGGCATTGCTCATCAATATTCATTGACCTAAATTATGAAAAAGTACAAAAATGCAAACAGCAGCGACCTGTAGAACCCTGAGGAGTCTGTCCTGGCAGGCCAGGACTGGGGTCACACGGGACAGTCTTTCCACGGGAAGGCAGATGACATCGTTGATCTTGTCCCCAGAAAGGTAATAGTGCTGGTCCTTGCAGTCAGAGTAGTGGTTATAGATGTAACTCGCACCGAGGAACAGGTCCGAGCCGGATACGTGCCTAAGGACACCCAAAGTACTTTAAAACACCCACATTTCAAAAAACGAGCATAAAACACTAAACTTTTCAGAGATGAAAATGAAAGTTTATATATAGTTTTACTACCATTTCATCACAGCCTTCGTGAATGGGTTATTTTCCATCTCCCCCATTTTGTTTCTAGCTCTTTCGTATACCACTGGCTTCGAAACGGAAAATGAGGATCTTAAGGCCTCGCGCTCCTCAAAGTGAGGTCAGAAAAACTGGAAGTACAGACAAGACAGTGATAACTGTCTATACCTGAGGACAGAGATGTCACAAAGGAGCTGCCTCTGATGTGTATTATGTGGGAAGCACTGTCCTGAGTGAGTCACATGTGGGTCGCTGTGAACTAGGGGCTCTGTGAACCAGGGGCCAGTGTTATCCCTTCTCAGAGGTGAATGATGAAACGGGAAGTAACGTGCCTCACGGCACACAACTCGTGGGCAGCGGAGCGGACTGCCGCTCAGTGGGTTGTAACTCAGGTGAGAGTCAGCGTTCTCGCCACAACACAGCGTTGCCTAGGAAAGGCGATCTGAAGTGCATCTACTTTAAATGATAAAAGGGGGGAAAGGCCTGCATTAGAATTTTACCATGAAAAAAAGAAATGGAAACAAGTTCATTTCGAATCATACTTAATAAAACGTAGGCAATAATCACAACTATGCTCTAAATATTAAGACTGAATCAATATTTCAATGGAGGAGCTGAAATATTTTTTGACAAAAATTATATTCTGGTGTGCATCGTTCACTGCTAATTGCTATTACGATGTGATCATAAATAGGTTACTGTGGTTTTATTTGAAGGTTTCGACTACTCCACCTCTAAGGTATATTTAAAACTCTTCTTGACACTAAGATTGCTCCTAGTCCTGCAACGATCCTCACCGCGTTTCCCTTCTTCAGTGACTGCTCAGGGCCTTCACTCTGTGGCTCTGCAGATTATCTCAGCAGTTCTCTCAGGGTCATTTCTATCAACCTAATGGAACTCCTTATCTTCTTCCAGACGTGAAACTCTATTTTGAAATCCATCTGCATTACGTCTGCATCACATTGTCCCAAGTACCACCTGGGAGTCACTATTGCTGACAGAAGAGACAGATGCAGACGAGGCTGGGAAGGATGTGAGTGGTAACCACTGTTATGAGTGGTCGGTTTCCTTACTGAATGTTTTCAAGTTATAACCTTGTTTTCCTGTGCAACCTTATAAAAATGTGGGGATTCAGGTCATTCATATATATATAACTTTTATTGTATTTTTCCCATTACCATTTAGGCCCTTTTTGTCCCCTCAGATAATTTTTCAAAAATTAAGCAAACAACCTTCTCTTCCCACCTCTGCCACTCCAGTGACAACATTTAAACACTAGACCCGTTTGCAAACATAGTCACAGTGATGTAAAATACAGCCAAAGGAATACAGTCAGTAAGGCTGGTGCCAGGTGGGTCATGGAAATATCAGGGGTAACACTTCGTAAATATGCAATTGTCTAACCACGATGCTGGACACCTGAAACTAATACAAAATAATATGGAAGGTAAACTGTAACTGAAAAAACAAAACAAAACTAGACTCCTTATCTTCCCAACTTCTCTTCCCTAAGTGGCAGGTTTGAGGACAGCAGATGAGAGGGACCTTAAAGTGCTTTCCAGTCCATGACTAAAAACCAAAATCTTAATGGCAAGAATTCCATTTCAGGAAGCCACCAACAGAGCAACTTTCCACCGAGTCCCACCTGGGTCCCCCGAGAGCACACACTGCTGGCACTCACCGACTTGGCCGGCTAAGATAACGATGCTGCCTTGAAACCAGAACTTTCAGGGGCAGCAACGAAACAGAAGCTTAAAGATCTGGAGATTTCTTTCACTTTTCCTTCTTTTACACCTTGATCATGAATCATAACTGAACCAACCAGTCAAAAATAAATGTATAAATACAATAAAAGTCTTAACAAAAAAACATCTGAACACCAACTGATTTCATACTGATTCTAGGTCCAACTTAATTTCTGACTAATATAAATACCTTTGGTCAATTTTATTTCCCAGGAAACCTGTTAAGATATGATACTTAATCAAATGTTTGTCACCTATCTAAAACA
Source organism: Furipterus horrens (assembly GCF_987537825.1). Classification (NCBI taxonomy): domain Eukaryota; kingdom Metazoa; phylum Chordata; class Mammalia; order Chiroptera; family Furipteridae; genus Furipterus; species Furipterus horrens. Next base: position 2,342,986 of record NW_028327180.1, read on the forward strand.
TTATAAATGTAAATAGAAAAATAAAAAAGAAAAGAAAACATACATAGCTTTAATGCTTTCAGTAAGGTTTGTTTCAAAAGAGAGGAACTGTTTTCCTTTCTTTGTAAAACCCCGAATCTCCGATCCTGCAGCAATAAAGACTTTCTCCTGGGGTGTGCTAAGGACCCCTCCTAGCTCCAGTCTTGCGATCTTCTGCCCTGGCAGAGTCTTGAACACTGCCTGCAAACAGCATGGGGGAGAAAATCCAGCAGACAAATTTACTTAAGCCTTTTTCTTCACTGTAAAAACGCTGGGATTTTAAACTTACAAAAATATTATAGTTCTACTATAGAGAAACACTTTTAGATACAAACATATTTACGCCAGTGGGGTTTTTTGCTGAGGATCGGCACACTTTGCAACACTTACCCCCACACATATTTCAGTGGCATCACTAAAATCCAGGGGAGGGGGAGGGGGACTGGGTGGAAGAAGGCGACGGAAGGAGCCAAAGAACAGGCGTAAGCCAAGGGCACCAGCGTCAGCGAGCTGACAGCCGGAGGAAGGGGCGTGGGGACGGGTGGAGGTGGGCAAAGGGCGGGAAATGGGGAGGGACTTCGGTAGCAGTGTCACCAACAAAAATAAAGTTAAAAACAATCCAAACTTCTGCCACGCAGTGTGGGGTTCACCAAGCAGCGGCCTTGCATCACCGTCTGTGTTAAAGACGCAGACTCTCGGGCCAGCCCCAGACCGACAGTATGGGAATCTGCATTTTAACAGGGTTCCCCAGCTGGTTCCAATGAACATAGTTTTACACTTTAATTATCGTTTAAAACTAATCTCTCCTGGCTTCTTTATAATTTTTATACGTTTTAGTAGTATAAATTAAAAACTATATAATTTATTGGAAACCTTAACCTATTTCTCTATTTAATGGGAAACAACATTTGTATTCATTTCTTCCTTATTTTCCATTTTATTATTGGCATCAGATTCTTCTCCTCCGCCCGTGACTTTCCAATCTGAGAGGATACATGAATAATGGAAATACTGGGTTTCTGATAGCTTTCACCCTCTTTATCATTTTGTAAATTCCATATAAAGTATAAAGCATGTAAGAGTTCCCACCTCAAGCCCATCACTCGTTAACTTATGACCTATGAATGTGACGATGTAATAATCGCACCCTTGATTAGGTTACACGAAGTGGCAAAGGTGATGGGCCTGTCACTCCCTGTCCCATCACGTCCCATGAGACTCCACTTCAGTGGGTGTGACAGACCTTCCGCTGTGCTGAAGCACAGGCTCACCGTGCTGGGAGAGGGCCGCACAGCAAGGCACTGTGGGGGCCTCAGGACACGAGAGCACGCCCTGGCTCACCGACAGCAGCACAGTGGGGACCTCGGTCCTGCAGGGGCAGGGACCAAGTGCTGCCGACCACCCCGTGAGCCCGGGACAGGGCCCCGAGCTCGGCCAGGGAGCCGACTCTGGCCGACTCTGCAGCGCAGCCACGTGAAAGCTGGAGCCCGGCCTCCTGACCCACAGGGACCTGCGCGGCAGCAGACGTGTGCTGGTTTCCGCCGCTACGTTTCAGCTGATCTGTTACACAGCACAGGAAGCCGGTAAGTCACCCTCGGCGGCCAAAGGAGCTTTACCAACAGCTGGCAAATTACTCCTGTGGTGACTGTGGCCTGGTCCCTTACACAGCTGTTTCACTCACAGCCCGTTTTCATCGTATTTTAGAACATTTTTAACCTGGGCCTATTCAGTAAGTAGAGTGTTTCTCTTCTAGAAATCCCTTTGGTTCCCCTGGGAAAGGCTATACATACCGCGGCTTCTCCCTTCTTCATGTCAAAGCACAACACTACCCCATCCTGATCGCCAATGACCACCTGCGACACATTTAAGAAAATCTAAGATCAGTATTGTTATTCCCTATTGACTATGTATGGAGAAAACAATATTTCAATATACAAATAATTTTTAAAAGCAAAAATCAGGAAATCTAGGACACTCCCACAAAAAAATAACCCTCCAAAGAGAAGTTCATGAAGGGTCATCACGGAAGCAGCTGGCCATATGTTCTGTTCTTATAATGTAAACAGAACAAGAGAATAGGGACAGAAACATCAGGGAGGTAAAGGTTTTCCTTAACTAGAGCATAGAACATTTTAAGATTAATTTTTAAAACATTACCAAATAAGGTTGTGGTTGACTTATTTGATATTTTAAAAAATCTTTTTAATGGGAAAATTCTAACATATGCAAAAGTCAACAGAATATGATAATGAATTCCCATGTATCCATCACTGAGCTTCAAGAATTATTAAATGTGGCTAATGAAGTACTCTGAAATGAATAGAGAACGAGGTCTTAGCATCTCTTTCTTAGAAATTGATAAGTACACAGAAAAAATAGATTAGAAAAGCAATTACCTTTGATCCAATATATATGCATATATTTATATATGTAGGAATGTGAGTGTGTGTGTAAATAAGTTATTCATCCCAAGAATCAAAGTATAAATGTTCTTTTCAAGCACAAAGGAACATTAAAAAATTGGCCAAGTATTGGGATATAAAACAAGTCTCAAGTGCAAAAACGCTGATATTGTGCAGACTTTGTTCTTAGGCCACGGATTCTCAACTTTCTACGGGGATCACAAACCCCCTTGTGTATCTGATGAAAGCTGTGGCCCCTCTCCCTAGAACAATGCGCGCTCACAAATAATTATGTCCACATTTCCAGATTCATGGGTCTTTGAAAAGATGAAAAAACACATAGTTAAGGTTTTAATTTTTGACAATACACTACTCCAATAATTTGTAAAACAATCTATTCCAGGGATTCCCCAAGTATGGTTCCTGGACACGTGGAAGTCAGTGTGAACCTTCTAGGGAATCTGCCTGGCCAACAGTATTTTTCTAGGTAAAGTCTTCATTTTCCTTTTTCCCTAGGTTGATATTTGCAATAATGGTCCAGAAGTAGTGGTGGTCAAAATTACTGGTAACTGACCAGAAACAAAATACTGACACCAAACGATAGTGGCAATCTGCAATCTGCGTCACCATGTGAGTTCAGGGAAAAATCCAGTTCCATGTAATGTCCTTGATGAAGCAATAAAAATGATTAATCTTATTAAATCTTGACCCTGCAATACATGCCTTTTTGATGTTTGGTGTGAGAAGCCAGGAAGTCCACATTAAGCACGTCTGCTGCATACCTCAATAGTCTTCAGGAAAAGCACCCGTATCACTGTTGGCATTATGGGCTGAACCTTCCCACTTCTTTCAAGAAATAGCACTTTTCAAGAACGAAGGAGCAACGAACAATGGAAGTGGGCTTGTTATTTCCAAGGAAAACAATGGACTGTATTCGCTAATACAGTACAGCCTGAGCTTTCAAGTGAAAATAAGTACTGGGTTGGTCAAAAATTCCATGTAGTTTTTTCCATAAAATAAAAAGACGCATTTTTCATGTTCACCAATAATTATTGGTTTGGCTATTTTGAGTATGTCAGCTCTCTCCCACATGGTGTAACGCTGACTGTTGTCAATTAATGTCTCAATTAGGTCACTATCAGCATCGTCCAGAGAGGACTCTCCAGCAGGAAACTCCGCAGACCACCTCTGACATGTTCGATCAGTCACAGCACAGATCTTTTTATGTGTTTCAGTTGCGTTGTTACCTTTCTTGAAATAATCAAGCCTAATATTCTGAAAATGTCTCTTTTCTTCCATCTTCATTATTAAAATGGCTACACAAATATTCACCAATTTGGTAAGTTTTTTAAGTGCACCCGGTATGACGGCTGTCACGATACAGTCTAACAACTGTGTTCCCAATGACGCTGAAGACGACGAAGCGCTACTGGAGCCCGCTTACGGAAAACAAACAAGTTTTTTGGCCAACACCATTCTTTGGAAGACCTGTATCTGCCACCGTGAAACTGACAGCTTCCCAACACTAAACTTTTCTGATGAGACCAGCAGGACACGGACAGGTGTGATATGTTTGATATTCTATAATAAAATGTGTCCACATTTGGAAGATCTGTATAATGCAAATGAATAATCTCAAAGGACCATCACAGGATGCTATAAATTCATGCATGAGTAAAAAGATCCATTCAAACTACAAGATGGACCGACGATTTTAATGTATCAAAGTATGAAAAGTTAATCAACAGGGTCTGAGATTCCACTTTGCACCTAATGTTTAAGGAACTACTACTTGCCAAATATAGGTGTAGCATCAAATACGAAGAGCCATAATTATCTGGAAAAGCTAGTTAAATATTCCTTCCTATTTTCAACTACACATCTGTGTAAGCTAGATTTTCTTCATGTACTTCAAACAAACATGTCACAGTAAACTGACATGAAAACAAACAAGAGTATCCAAGTACCTTTGCTTATGCCAGACTAAAGAATTTTCAAAATGTAACACAACGCCACTATTCTCACTAAATTCTTTTTCTGAAAAGTTATTATTCATAAAAATGTTATTTACATAGACATATAATAGGTTTATTTTTAAAAATAGAGTAACAGATATTTTAAACATTTCTCAGTTTGACTTTGAATACTACAAGTACTTATGATAGGTATTATCACATAAACAGAAATTCTTGGGGGTCCTCAATGATTTTAGAGTGTAAAAGGGTCCTGAGACCTAAAAGTTTGAGATGCACTCATCTAATGGACTGAATACAATAAATGAAAATCAGAAATCTGTTGATTTATCTTAACAAATTTTAATGTATCTATCAGGACACTGTATTTAGTTTGTAGCTATTAAAACATCCTCCTAGTCTACTAAGAAATTTACAATGGTCTTGGGGACATTATAATCGGCTCATCTCAGAACATCAATATATCCATAAAAATGAATATTATTAGTTATGTATAAAGCTCAACATCAAAATACTTAATTGCTCTTAAAAATATGATAGTTTCAAAAAAGCATCTTCCCTCTCTATTCACATGTGCCTGACATGTCTTTTTTCACCTACACAATCTGGTGCACACAAGCACACACAGTACGTTATTTCCAGAAAAACGGAACACTGCGTTAATTACGTTTGCCTACACTATTCACTTATTGCATAGAATAATTATAACGTCCAGGAAAACGACCATTTGTCAGGGCCCCTTGGTGCTCCAACTATTGCAGCCTCTGCTCACATCACTGCAGACACCCACTTCCATGCCGGCGGAAGCCACCCGGAGGGGAGGACACGCGACCCCGCGCTCGGGCGCGCCCGGCTCCACGGTACCTTTTGCGCCGCTCCGGGCCGGGCAGCGGGCAGCAGCTTCATGGTCTTCGGGGCGGTGACCCCCACCTGCGGGAACACAGCAGCCCCCACGGGGCGATCTGAGTCCCCTGCTCCCCTGCCACGCTCGGTGACACGCAGTCAGGCCGCCACCAGCGAGGGCCGTAGCTAATGAAATCCCGCACGAGCGTCAGAAGACAGGAAACGACCCCACGGGGCAAAGTGTCCGCTGGTCGAGATTCATGGGGTCGAGCCGCCACCCCCGCCAAAAAAAAAAAAGTGACATTACTGACAAGATACTTCCTGTTGTTCAAGAGTTTTTATAAAGCGGTTTCAACATCTTTGGAAACGGAGTCGTTATTAAAAATGCGGCGAAGATGTTGGCTAAAGCGCCAAACATCCGGACGGCAATGATGCGCCGCGAACCCGCGGCTGCGGTCGGTCTGACAAAAGGCGCGGCGGACGGACACCGCGCGGCCGGGGACTGTCCCCAGCCCCGCACAGACAGCTCGGGACGAGCGGCAGGAAGCCGCCCGCCCGGGAAGCATGGACGGCCGGTGCAGCTCCGGGGGTCGTTCCGCGTGCCAGGCCGCGGGGACGAGTTGAAAAGGATGCCCTTGCGCTTGCCCTTGGGTTTGGAAACAGCAGTCCCCCGGGCGGCCGGGAGGGGGGCGCGGCTGGAGGCAGCGCGGGCGGGTGCTGGGGACCGATCGCTCCCAGGGCGACGGGGAGCAGCTGGAGCGGAGCCGCAAGGAGCGCAGAGCTCAGCGCGCTCTCAGGGCGGCCGAACGGGGTCCCGCACGCGAGCGGACGGGCAGACGCAGGGGATGGCGGGGCGGGGCGGCGGCAGGCGGGCTGTCGCCAGTAGCAACCGCTGGGCCCCAGCCCCGGGCCGCCCGTCGCGGGGCCTGCTCTGAGCGTTTGCAGGGCAGCCGGGATCTGCGGGGACTGCCGCGGGGCGCCCCGGGGAGGGGCTGCGGGAGGACCGGGGTTCGGGGTCAGAGGGGTGCGGGGTCGCGTCGAGGCCCGCGGCGCCAGCTGCCTTCCAGGCACCCGTGGGCCGTCACGGACGAGTCGGGGCGACCCGAGAGCAGCCGCCCGCCCCGCAGCTCCCCGCCAAGCCCGCGTCCCGCGACCGCAGCGACGTCAGAGGGAGGACCGACCGCCCTTCTCAGCAGCAGGCCCCGCCCCGCCCCCTCGGGTTTACCTGTAAATAATCCGCTCGGTGCAACTGCAGTTCCATGACGGCGGCAAGGACGCGCCGGGCAGCGCCCGCCCGGGGCCGAGCGCACCGAGGTTGCCGGACCCCAGGCCTCTGAGGGGACACAGCCCTCGTCCCCTCTCAGGGGCGACCCCACTTCCCGCGGCCACGGCGGGGATGCCAACGCGAGTCGTCAGGGTAGCGGCGTCCGGCGTGACGTCAGGACGTTCACGCGAGTGGGGCCGAGGAAGCCCCGCCCCCCCAGGCCTGGTCCAATCAGAAGCGTAGAGGGGTGGTCTCCAGGGAGACCGGAGACGCAGTCTTGGCTCCACCCCCACCGCCGCCCCGAGCCGCGCTTAGAAGTCGTTTTGGATGTGAAGGATCGGTGCGAGGACCGGTGAGTTCGTACCTATTTCTCCGACGTTGCAAAACGCCCCGTCAAGGAACCAAGTTCCACCGCTGTAGGCGTCAGCTTAGAGCAGCCGTTCTCAAACGTATAGCCTTAGCATCCCCTTATAATATTCTTACAAACTTCCGAGGAACCCACAGTTCTTTTGTTTATATGAGTTTTCTGTTGATACCATATTAGAAAGTATAACTGAAATTTTAGAAGATATTAAAATAAAATCATTGCATATTTTAATGAAAAATATTTTCCAAAATAAAAAACGTAAAAAGACTAGCGTTGTTTGCAAATCTATTTAACTGTCTACCAGTACAGTGAACAGAGGATCCCCAGGTCTACTTCCGTGTTCCGTCCGTTGGTATGTGTGTAGCTTTTGTTGGCTGCAGTGTGGAATGTGGCTTCATCATACAACATCCAGAAAGCCATTTGTTAATATCACCACGGATTTCTTCAGAAAATATATTAAGTATTGGAAAGCTGTCCACCTCAGAGGGTGGATACATATTTTACAAAACTGTTTTGTGAGTAAAGTCTCAAATTTTAAACTTCGGCCTCAAATGTCAATTGTTTTCTTTGAAATGTTTCCTTTTTCAGTTCATAAGAATGTGCCTGTCTCTGTCCTCACCTCCTCTTCTGACAGGGACACCTGTCGTATCAGATTAAGCCCCACTCTGACGACTTCATTTTAATTATCTCTTTGAAGCTCCATCTCCAAATACGGTCACATTCTGAGGTCCTGGGGGCTAAGACTTCAATATGAATTTGGGGAGGGAGCATGATTGCAGGCATGGACTGGAAAAAACGCTGTGAGCTTCATCTTTACTCGAGACCCCAAGGATCCCAGGCTGAATGTCTGCAGCTGAATCTGATGCACATTTCCACTCAACAGCTCCCCAGCTCCCAATCAGGAATATTACTGAATATTCCATTCAACGATGTCCACACTTGGAACCCTAGACATTACAGTAAGACGGGGAGTTTTGTCCGTTATGGAAACTCCATATCTTTACTGTCTTCATATAGAATAACATATAACGGTGAAAATTTCAATGTTTTATTCAGGTATGAAGCATAACATAAAATACATAGTTAGAAAGACATTTAAGATAAAGTACTATTAGCATACCACAAAAGTTAATGAAATAGTCTGCAATGGTAGCAAAAATGCATCAAGTTCTTTTCTTAACTTTAATTGTTTTAAATCCCAAGAAGTAGAAATTAAGAAATTGTCTCAAAAGAGCTTTATGTAGTTCCATTTAATGTTCATTTTTGTCTTCATGTCTAGAAAGCTTGCTGTGTGTGAGTAAAGATTTTTAAAGTATCACATATGTGAGTGGTGTTTAGGGCCTATAAAACTACTTCCGAAGTGTGATCACAATTCATTTTCCTCTAAGACTTGTCAGGAATAGACTAAAGAGAATCAGAATGTTAAGCCTAACTCTATGAGAGATTTAAACCCACCTGGATTTTAAAAAAAAAAAGAAAGAAAAGGAGTGTTTTATGGCCTGTGAAGAGACAAGGGAACGTACTGGCCTGTATCCCCTTTCCTATGAAAGTCACAAGGCATCATAGATATAACCAGGATTCAGCTCAGTTACATAATAGTTCAAATACAGACACATCACAATCTGATCTGCGTAGAGAGTGTAACTGAAATGCTTTGATCAGAAAAAGGACGTCGGTCATTGTAAGCAAGGGCAAAGACAGGTGCCAAAGGGACATGAAATCCACCTGGCGATGCGTGGACACCTCTCCAGGTGCACAGCCCCTGCTCCGCCCTGTTTCTTCCCATGAGCGTGCCCTGGGAAACTCAGAACGGTGCAAATGGGCAAGACGCAGGAAGTGGGTTGTGGGCATCGATTCAGCATTAAAGCATCAGAGGCAGGAATCGGGAGGGGGTAACACAACAGCAACCCCCCAGGACCTCCTCATAAACATTCACCATCCCACTGACTACAGGCACAGGGCTGAAAATCAACAATTGAAAATCTAAGACAGGAAACAAACACTGTGTACTTTTGAAAAACCTTTAATGTGTTGCTTTAAACAATTCTATGAAACTTAAATATGTAACATAATTATATTTTCTATTAACCCATTTCATTGTTAAATTCTTCCTTTGGGACTCAAAGGTTCTAGGATTATCAGTGATGCCAAAAATTCTAAGAAAATCTGACCAAGACATAGCTGCTTGTAAAATATCTTCAGTTTCTATTTTTTTAAAAATCCCTTCAGCACTTCGACAAAAGAGAAGGTGTGCTACATAGAGATGGCCTTTTTTTTTGTATTTGTGTTATTTATGTTTGTATTTAGTCGGCAGTTCAGTTCAGTTGGTATCAACATTTACTGAGCACCTACTTAGTACCAGGCACTGTTCTAGATGCTGGAGACACAAAGATGAACGAGACGTGGTCCCTGTCCCCAAGGAGCTTCCTTACAGTCTCTTGGAGGCAAACAGATAGTGCAAAGATGTAGGAAAGTTCATTCTCAAATGGACAAAAATGGCAGTAACTGGGCCTATAAATGCAATGGCTTGTTATTGTTCGTGACGTCAGGGCAGACAAAATGAAGACTATTTGCATGTGATAAAACAGTAAAATCATTAAGACCTAACTTTTAAAGATTCACATGATAAAGGTAGTTAGGACTAAAAATTTACACCATGGTTTTTCAAGTACTTCATACTTAGAAATATTATTGCCCACATCTGTGCTACAGAGTCAAAGCCACACTCCAGGTGGCAGGTCATTCACACCTCTGCGTGCTGGGGGTCAGCTTCTCGCTGAGCTTGTGAATTAGAACGGCCAAGTCCTCGGTCGCCTGGCTCTTGTCCTCCAAAAGTTCGTAACGGAGGCTGGAGATGTCTTGCTTGATTTCTTTTAATTCACCTGAGGGGTTTGTATTAAAAAAGAAAACGCAATTGGTAATTTGCTCTTTGGATTTAGAAAAGAACAAGGAGTGAAAGTCATACAATATGGATGCGTTTGTTGGACCAAGGCAGATTTTCTTCCTTTAAAATGATTAAGAAATGTCTGTCTTTATAATGACCTCTGAAAACAGTTATAAAAGTAGTCTAATATTCTTTTAACAGTAAAACTCAGTTAAAGTATCGCCCTGTGGCTCAGCCAACTTTGAACACAGGGTGACTTCTCTGCAAGCAGGGACCTCCTTTCTGTCCCTAGGAAGTCCCCGGGATTCCCTGGGCCCTACAGGTTGCCACCTACACAGATCGTCTCCCATGGCTAGTACGGAAGAGTCCACGCAAAACAAAACTTCCCCAACCATACAGGCAAATACATAGAAGTTCAAGGTCAAGTTTGAAGTAAGGGAAGGAAAGAAAAAGGAGTAGAGGTGTGTATTAGGGAAGGTAATGGCAATGAGTATGGAGTCCAGGGACAGACCGATTCCTGCGGGCAGCACAGAGGACGGGCCTATGAGGACAGAGCAGGCGATGGTGAGCTAAGGGGTCCAGATGTGATACCACTGGCTGTGTGGACCTCAGGGGGGTCTCCATCGGAGACTCTGGGCCTTAAAACACGCCTGCTCAGCTTGGCAGTCATTGGAGCACGTGTAGATTGCAATTAAGAACTGGATTCTCTTGCAAATGATTGTAATGGAGTCAAGCCCTTGACTTCGAAAGGTGAACTTTGAAGCAGGAATTTATCCGAAAGCCAAGAAAAGCCTCTTCACATCGTTGGCACTTCAGTAGCTTGTTACGAGAATCACATGTAAAACACACCTTGCATGGCATTTGCTGGTGTCTTTATGACGTTTTAAAGTATCATTTCTATATCCCTTAATTATATAAAAGTCAGAACCTTTTTATTTTAAGGAATCCTAACTCTTCCTAAAAAATACACCCAAGACATTTAAGGTTCCTTTAGTGCCAAAAAAAAAAGGAAAAGAAAAAAGCGAGTCTTCCTTTTGCATATGGCAGCAGAGAGGGACTAAACGGGTCGGACTTGAGACCACAAGGCCGGTCTCTGGCGGCAGCCATGGATGCCCACACCATTCAGTGCCACATCCGGACTGTGAGCCCAGTGAACCCCCGTTCACCTCCCTACCGCCATATCCTTCTTCCCCGTGTCTGAGGCATGGGGGGACTGAACACTGTCGTATTCAGCCCGCCCCTTCGGGGAACACAAACTACCCAACCTCACTGGCCTTCAGTTGCCTCCTTTATTAAATGAGGAGGTTAAGATCTAGGATACACTTTCTTAGTTAGAACTTCGGGAAAATGCCGATTCTCATTCACTCATTCTGTTCTGCGCACAGACGCGGGGTGTGGCGCCTTGTTTCCAATGCCACCACGGCTGCCTGAGTCCCCCGTCACTCGGTGGCTGTTTTGTCCCCAGAGGGTTGTGGTCCCCCTGATGGAACCTCCGCTTTGTAGTCCACGACCCCATTCCCACCCTGCCTCTCTGAGACTTTTTCTCGGTCACCATGATGGGACTTTTGTTGGTCCCCGTTCACAGACTTACAGATTTCTTTTCTGCAGACGCACACGATTGGACTGACTCAGATTTGTGAGGGACTCTCGGCATTGATCGAGCACTGGCCTCGCAGCCCAGCAAAAGCTGTGCTGATTTAGCTCTTTTTTCTCTAATCAGTGCAGACAGGTCCGGTGGCAGCTCACTGGGGGGTTAGCCCTAGTTTTCAGCTCATTTCTCCAGGGGGATTTCTTTTCAGCTCTGGGCTGCTGCTTTGACCTATACCCCAGCCTTTCGTGAAAAGCTTTTATAGTTCACACAGGTGCCCTGCCTAGGATTTACCGGGAAAAACAGGCACATGTGAGTAAAGAGCCAAGGGGAAATGTGAAAGGCAAAAGAGAAAAGCAGATGGGAAAACAGGGTAGAGACTCCTTTCTGGACAACAAAAATATTCTTTGGAAATGCAGATTTTGTCTGATGTGGATTTTACCTGCATCTCTGAAAAAATGTTAACACTCACATGAACTCACTAGAACCGCTGACGAGCTTACGTCATAGGGAATTGAAAGACATGAGTCTTTATGTTCTAAGAATCAGGGCATTCTGAGTAGAGAGAAGTTGTCGCTGACTGACATGTTGAAACCATTTCTTTAAAAAGATAAGAGTTTTAGAAATGGAACCTAAGATTCCCCTGTCAGTCTTGGAGGGACCCAAACTGCTTCCTGAGACCGGGTTTTTAAAGTCGCCTTCCATGTGAAGTTTTCCAGGTTCATTACGCTCCTCGGAAGGAATGTCTCTCGATCGCGAGACGCTTACCTTCATTCACCTCGTCGTTCTCTCTGTCTACTTGTGCTTTCAGGACGTACCGCTTTATGAGCCTTTTCATGATCTGCTGTTGGGGAGGAGAGAGCATCGGATCACCAACGAGACGCATACGCACCCTGGGTCCTGTTCTCCAAAGAGCCTTACATTCCTGCGAAGCAGACCGCTCGGGGAGAGAAATGTATACAGCTCTCTACAGAAGAATCACCCAGCTGTAGACCTGAACCCTTTCCCACCTTCTATGGAGACTCACCGCATAATCCACACACACCTTCCCTCCCCCAAGAACAGAAGCAGCTTTTCAAAAAGGTTCAGTAGAAAGATCTGAATTCATGATTTCTGTCTCCACTCTGAATTCTCTTCAAGGTGTGCTGCACCCCATTGTCATCTGTAGACACTACCTTATTTCTCGCCATTAAAAACAAAACCAAACAAAAACCTGAATCTATGCTCACTAGAGGGAATTTGGAAAATACAGAGAAGAACAAAGGAAATAAAGTTATCGATTATCCCACCACCAAAGAGAATCTCTGTTGTTATTTGGGTGTCTTCCCTTCCAATACATTTTCTTTTATTCTGTTATGTTGTATGTTTTCCTCTCGTAGCAATATGTAGTGTGAATATGTTCAATCTAAATACCTGCTCTTATAGGACAACTGTGTATCCACATGGAAAGATTTACATTGGAGCTCTATGTCATACCATCCACACGAAAACTAATTCCACGTGCACCTTAAATGTGACAGACAAAGCTTTTAACTTCTTCAAAAGACAGTACAGAAGGATGTAAATTCAGTGTAGAGCTGGATGTTTTCTAACAAGATAAAAAATGCTAATTACAATAGAAAGATTGATAAATCCAACTTCGTTATGATTAAAATTTCATTAAGACTTCTGTTTCTAAAGAGACCATAAAGGAAGCGGAAAGGCAGGCCACAAACTGGAAGAAAATATTGGCAATACTTGTAACTGATACTGAGTTTGGACCCAAAATATCTGAAGAACTTTAACATGAAAAACTCAAATAACCCCATAGAAAAAGGGGCAAAAGACGGGCGTTTCACAGAAAAGGAACCGGGAATGTTCAGTAAGTATATAAAACAATCCTCAGCTCTTTTCTTGGGAAAATACAAATTACAATGAAAAGGGAATTTTACGACTAAAAAGGAAAAACTTAATAAATCTTATAATGACAAGTGATGGAAAGGGTGTGGGTCAATGGGATTTTTATACTTTCGTGCAGCGATGTCCAACCTTTTCATCTCACGGCACACATAAACTAATTACTAAAATTCTGCAGCTCACGAAAAAACATATATTTTGCTGAACTAACCAAAAAATAGGTATAATTTTGATTCATTCACCCTGGACGGCTATTGTGTTGGTTGCTGTCATATTTTTATTGGCAACCTAAGGGAAAAGAGGTCTGTGTCCCTGACTAAATAGGCACTGCATGTCTTAAAAATTACCATGGAACCCCAGTTGAAAATCACTGCTCTAGCGGCATGAGTGTAACTCGACCAGTTTGGAAAACAATTTGGCATTTCCTTTTGGAGTTGAACATTTGCAGATCCTTTCACGCAGAAAGCCCACTCCTTGGCATAGCACCTAGAGAAACTTGGTATGTGTATGTGGACCAAGAGGCAGGAACAACAACATTTATAGCAATCTTGTCCAAAATAGCAAAAAAACAAACATCAACAACATAAAGGACAAAACACAACTGAAAGCTGTCTAAACAAGCATCACCGGGAGACTAGACGTGTCATGGTATGTGCACAATATAACGTCACTGTGTTCGTGAATGAAATTCATGAACCACGGCCACAGACAACAGGATAGATAGACTCTCAGAAGCCTAAACGTTGAACGGAAAATTCAAACTGAATTCACGAAGTATGGAATCACTCTCAGAAAGCCCAGAAGTCAGTCCACCTCATGCACTTTTCAGATGACCTATACGTGCAAGAAGCCTATATTTGAAAAGACGACCAAACTGAAAGGCTGAGGAACCCAAACCCCGGGCTTGCCCGAGTGACGTGGCGTCAGGGCCGTGCGCTGGGGCAGCGCCTGCTGTACAGGCGACGGGCCGATGCTGTCCGGCGCTCGGAGGCGGCCACGTAGGTGCGCAGGTGATTACGCTCCATGATAGGGTATGTTCGCACATTCTCGTGCGGATATCAAATACCACATTAACAGGATAAGAAAGAAAACAATGGCCTGAACTAAAATGTGGACACAGTAGACCGCCCTGTCCATGGAGGGTTGCTTCCAAGTACCCACCCCCCCCCCAGTGGATGCCTGGGACCACAGAGAGTACTAACCTGTACACATACTGTTCTTTCCTACACACGGAAACCTGGTAATCAAGTTTATAAATTAGGCAATTTCACAGCGACAAGACTCATTCGTCCTGTGGACCTGAGCAACCTCGGCATGTGATTTTTTTCTTTCCTTGTTAAGTGGGGACCTTCCCTCTTTTCCCTTGGAGGAAACAGTTCATGGCTTCTCTCTGTCACATCCAAACTGCCCACATCGCTGCTCTTGTACTTTGGGGCTGTTATTAAGTAAACTCGGGGTGACTTGAACAGAAGCACTGTGCTACCTTGATCACTGAGGCAGCTACTGAGTAGGTGAGAACACCTACACTGGACAGAGGGATGAGTCACCTCCTGCATGGGATGGAGCAAGATGGCGAGAGAGTCCATCATGCTACTCAGAACGCACACAATTCAGTTTTGAATGGTTTCCTTCTCGAGTTTTCCATATACTATTTTTGGATTGCAGTTGGTGGCAGGTAACTGGAACCTCAGAAACTGAAACCACCAATGAGGAGGGACTACTGTACCCTGAGAATGAAAAATATAGCCCAGTTTTTAGGAAGTAGGAGTTACAGACCTAAGTGACCCAGTAGATGCCAAGGTCAACTGAAAGGATGTGGGATGATCCAAAATGTCTGTCTCAGAGAATGATGACCCATCAAGGGGCAGCTCATGCTACCGAAAAGGAAAAGCCCACCTTACCAACCACAGTAAAATATAAAACCAGCTGAATTCTGTGCAGTCCAGACCCCCGGACAGACTCCCAGCTGGGTGGGTATTATTAGCCTGAACTCATTCATTCATGCACCAAATATTTACTGAAGGCCAGCTCCATGCCAGCCAGGGAGCTAGGTGCTCAGGATGCCGCAATGAACGCAGCTCCTACTCCAGGGAAACATCAGTGGAGCAATTCACTGGGACAGAGAGACATTTCTGGACAGTGAAGGCAGATTCCTACACAAAGAAATGTGTATCAGTTAAAGCAGCTTGAAGAAGAGACTGTTCAACAAATCCTGCTGCAACAATGGACTGCCCCTGAGGGGAGCTAAGTTTAGATCCCTGCCTCACACCATATACGCAGTGGACACAAGAGCTAAATGCAACAAGCAAAAACTTGTAAAGGAACAGGGAAGTGCCTCTCGAAAAAGCTAACATAAAGGATAAAGCACAAGGAAAAGACTGATAAATCTGACGCCATCGAGGCAATTTAAACCTTTTATACAAGAAAGGGTAGCAATGAAATGTAACCTTTTGTCAAATGGGATTTTTCCTGTTGTTCTGGAATTGTTCATAAACCCCAGACTGATGATGACAAAGGATGCTAAGTCCCCCATGACCAAAGACCAGGCTGCCACTAGCAGCTGGGGCCAGCCGCCTCCCCTCAGGCTCGGTGACAGTCACTAGACCATGATGAACTTGCATACACTTCCTCCTTACCTCCAGAAGGGAAGACCTGAGACATGGGAGGGACCATGAGCTCTTTCCCTACATGGAAAGCGGGGCAACCCCCAACCCCCCAAGCCAAGGGAAGGGGGACATCCAAGGCAATCACTCATAAAGATTGGGGTTCCCTAAGTGAAAGGGAGCCCGGCTCCCAGCGAAATGTCTAGGCCAGCAGGCTTGGCAGCACGCTAGCTGCCGGGCCCCGCAATTGTGGGAGAAAAGGAACCACGGGAAGAGAGGAGCCATTGGGCCCACCTGTGCTTTCCTGACTTGACAAACTAAGTTTTCACTGTGCTGCGTGGAAGGCCGTGATCCACACCAGTGGGAAGGGACAGTTTGTTCAATGAACGGGTCTGGGACAATGGCTGTCCTTACGGAAAGGGGGACAATTAGATCCACCCCCAGTCAGAGCCAGAGTTCCAGGTCGGGGAGCTGTGCAGAGGGGAAGCAGCCCGCAGAGCCTTTCCAAGCCTCTGAACACACCCCCGCCCGACCAGAGGGGACAGAGGATGTCAAGGTGTGGTCACTGTGAGGGCCGCAGTGACAAACACAGGGAAGCAAGTACAAACCAGTCAGCTCAAGTGAAAGGATGTCTGCCTCTGGTTTCCTCCTGAACACGGGCCTTTATTTTCCAGCTGCGTGGGCTAAAGTTGCTTCAGCCCTTAAAACTTCCATTTCCTCGTCTAACTAATGGAGGCAATGAAGCTCAGCTCCTAGACTGTGCAGATTAAATAATCAAACGCACGTGAAAGCACAGTTCCTGCTTAGAAAGATTGGCTCGTGTTAGTGTCACTTGTAAAGATAAAATGTGAAAACCAAGAGACCTACGTTCCTTGGTACAATCTCTCTAAACTATTTATGTAACGTTATCTGAAACCATGCTAGAAGAAGTCTATGAAAACTAACATTTATGGCTGGAGGGATGATAACGGGAAAAGAAAATAGTTTGAAAATGCACAGGGGTCAGGGAACACTGGTTATCTTAGTTCTTTTTTCTCCGTGGAAACATGCTGAGCAAAGCAAGCCACACAGATGACCTTCCCTCGCTGAAAGGGGTCAGGCAGGCATGGGTCTCTCCATTTCCCCGTCAGCTGCAGGAAAAATTACGGTCACAAGCCTAAGGCTTTTCCCCTTCGAAATTAGATGTGTTTGCAGCTTCCCACGTGCCCCCCAGAAATGTTCACCTGAACATTTACAGCTTAAATACGCTACCCACCACTGCACCAAGTCTGAGCCTCTCTACACAGCAAGAAGGCACCTCACGCTGGCTGCACAGGACACTGCAGGGGAACAGTCTGTCCCTTAGTTTGAGTTGGAAAGGCGACTCGTCTGAGTGCCAGCATGATGTGCAGCTCTAGCCAGGGCAAAGGTCAGCCATTTCCATGGGGCCAGGTGATTCTTTAGAGGTATTCCAAAAACGTGCTGCATCGTGGTAGCAACATTAGAATTACTGTGTCCCCAAAGGGACCCCTTGAAAGGAGAAATCCCCGTCTGGCAGGTTAAGACCTGGAATTTCTTTAAGGTAAGTCATATATGGTAATCACACTGCATAAAACAGGAATCCATAGCAACCAAATCAACTGTTGTCATCACTCACGGAGTCCATGATAGAGAGATTTTATCTAAATATAATCAAGCCATTTGTGTCAAGTTTGACTGATGTGTGTACGTACAGCCGATTGAGACTTTCTCTCAAGAGTTTCTCTTTTTCTACTGGCACCACGAGCACAGGGACGCTGCTTAGAAATTATGAGACGTACAGGATTCTGGAGTCTCTAGGCATTTTTCAAGAATCATCTCATTTAGAAGCATAACACTTTTCAACCGGGTCTGCTGCATGGGCAACAGCAGACCCTCCATATCACCCTGCCCAGGCTCTGTAGCTTCAGCTTCACTGGAGAGGATACTCCAGCGTCATCGCAAGATGTCGATTCAACATGGGAGGAGACAGATACCGTGTCACTCCCGAGTTGGACTGCACAGCCATTCTCAGCGGTGCAGATAGACTCTTAAGAAGCTACACCATCGTCTCTTGAGACGGACGGCTGCCGACGAACTTTTCAACCACAAGAAGTTTGACTTTGACAGTGAATTTAGAAATTTCTCCATTCCTCCTAAGTTACTCAAAAGCAACAAGAAGAATTATAAACAGAAAAGGCAAACTTCTTCTTTAATAAAACTTAGAGGCATATTTACCCACCCACCCCCCTTTTTTTAATAGAAAGGATATACAGAAAGGTCAACTGGGGGTGTGGGGAATGTTAAGGGCAAACATTCATGGCTGAGAAATTCCCTTGACCTTTTGATGTAAATTCTACAGAAGCATAGGATAGAGGGTTAAAGGAGAAATTATAAAGAAAAGTCCTATTTTCCAGAAGAACTCAGCAACATGGAGACGCTATATAAGATGAAAAATTTCAGGAAGGGAAAGCTAAAATCCTCACAGAAATGAGAGGCACATCGGAAGTCGCCTCCATGACTATGGCCAGGATAAAATAGAGTGGGAGAAAAAAGAAGGCAAAGGATAAATGAGATGGGACAACTGAAAAATAAAAGTAAAATAAAAAATCCTATTTAGACAACTTTAAACAAAGAAGAAGAAATGGATGACAATTCAAAAGGGACAGAGAAAGACATGGTCGCTGTGGAAGGCGGGCCAGGAAGATTTAGCAGCCATAGGGTTGGAATCTCTGAAGGCGAAACCCCAAATAATGGAAGAGAAACAATGTTTCAAGACATAATTCAAGAAAATCATTCAGAGATAAGAGAAGACTTGAATGTACAGATTGAATGGCCATACTGTGTGCCAGGAAAATTCACACAGAGCCATCTACGGACAATCAAGAGCAAGTTACTGGATTTAAAAGATAAACAAAGAAAATCTGGGTCATTCAACCTACAGCCTCAGGCAAACTACAAGCCCGAAACCCCAGCAGACCCGTCTCAAACTCTCCCCGACGGACACTCCAGTGCAGGAGCAGAGGACAATGTTTACAGGTGCATAAGGAAAACAGTCACATCCAAGGGTTTTACAGCTAGTCCACGTAACCATATAGAAAGCAGAAAACAGTGGAGAACATGAAGTCACTCAGGAAGCAGTTTCCACGCTCTCTTCTTGAAGAACCTACGAGAAGACAAATTGACGACAAAGAGTTGAACAGAAAACCATGACAAAAACTAGCACATTGTTTAACGGTGGGGCTAAAACTAAAACCAATGCGGGTTGTACTCCTGACGAGGCAGTGAGGGGGACCAGAAGAGGCCACCCCAAAACAGGTCACCTCAGCAGAAGGCCTATCTTGAGCTGCAGGTGACGAGAAGCAGACAGGGCAGAAAGAGCTCTGCCACCTCCTATCTGCCTACGAGCAGGACGCCATGTCCCCTTGGGAAGCCTTGCCCCCCTGGGTCCCGCACCCTCCCAGACGGAAAGCGGGCACCGCACCGGGTCTGCGCAAACAACCCTCTAACGCCACCCAGCGTCTCTTCCGCAACGTCCCCGTGTACCTGTCTGTTTGCCTGCCCACAGCTCGCCACCTGCGGAGCCCCAGCTCCTGGCCTTTGTGTCCTCGCCACTGCAAGAGGGTATCCAAGCCCCACGTTCCAGTTGCCCTTGAGTTACTCACTTCCACGCGTATGAGCTCTGCGTGCGTAAATGAGCTGTTCTTTCCCCTCCCGTGGGTCTGTCTTCTGTTAGTTTAATTCCCAGGCCTCAGGTACCGAACCTGGTGGGCAGAGGGAGGTCTCTTTTCTCCCTGTCCTACAGCTCTAACGATTTAACTAGAAAAAACTGGGAGAGGAAGGGGGGACATGGTACAAGATGAATAAGCACATCGACTTCTCCTATTTTAGGACGGGAAAGGCAAAAGAGAACACCTGAAACTTGTAAGCCAGGGACCGGAGCTCTCAGGACGCGTAAAGACTCAAAGCTAAGCACCAGGACGAAGAATCTAATCCCCTTCAGCAGGGACGGCCAGTTCTCGTCCCTGTTTCTGGTTTTGTTTGGTTTTTTAGCTTGACACAAGGCCTCTTGGAATTAAAACTTTATTTCCTAGTTTCCATTAAGGATAAGTTATCTGTGCAGATAAGATATCAGTTCCTTCTAGGGAGGAGGCATATCTTTCTTCCTTATGTCTTCTAATTTTATTTTGAAATGCAGAGCCAACTGCCAAGACTCTAGTAGCTTTCTTGGCCCCTGAGAACATGTCAGACCGAGAGGGACGCATGACAGAGTAATATGATAGACAAGGCGTGGGTCCCTGGCATTGTTGGGGGCCACACCAGCCCTGGGATGGCCCCTCCTACTTCTTGAACATGAGAGAGGAAGAAATTTCTCTCTTCTCTGGGCCACTCGGTGGCTGGTATCTTTGGTGGTTCTGTGTCATTTGCACCCAACTTAATCCTAAGTAATATGAACATGATGAGGACTACTTTGAAATGATACCAAGTGTACCATCAAGGCCTGAACACATGGGAAGGCATATCGTGTTCTTGAAAAGAAAGACGGAATATTATCTAGACGTCAGTTCTTAGATTCACACAATCACAGTAAAAATACCAACAGGATATTTTGCAAACTAGCCAAGCTGACTCTAAAGTTCAAACAACTGAACAAGAAAGAAGGGCTTGAAAAGTTATGTAAAATAAGAGCCCTGAAGTAAGGACATGTGAGTGTGTGTGTATGTATTTTATGTGTTTGATTTTATTATAATAATTAAAATAATGTGGTTCTAAAGCACAGACATCCAGAACTATATTTAAATAGATTCAGGAATTTAGTAGGTGGTGGAATTTTAAATCAATAGGGAAGAAAAATGACTCAATGTGCCAAGCTGTGCAATCACTGAAAAAAACTGTAATTCCCATCTCGCCTGTCACATCAAAATATATTCCATGTGGATCAAATATCTTCAAGTAAAAAGTTAAACTATGAAAGTACTAAAGAAAATATGTTTAAAAATTTTTAAAAACATTCTCACATGGTGGAAGATCTTTCTAAACAGGACACAAAGCCGGAAGTCATAAAAGTTCGTCAAGCTAAGGACACAAAAATCAAAGAGCTGGGAAAAAACCCATGATCATTAAAAAGACAAAACACACTGGTGGGGGGCGGGGGGGATGCAATTCATATCATAGACAAAGGACTCACTCTCTCAAAATAATTTGTAGAAGAATCAATTGATGCTTACAAGAATTCCTCTTAATTCATAGCAAAAAGCCCACCAAGAAAGGCAAATATGTCCTGGGTCCTAAGCACGGAGAACACTAAAAGTGACAAGATGGTCAAGCTCATTTATGCTCAAGAAACTCCGCTGGGATACCATCTTCACCCATCTGGGCAAGATGGAAAACCTTTGGTAACACCCCGCTGGAAAATTAAGGAGGATACAGGCACTCTCATGCATTTATTTTAAGAATTTAAACTGGTACACGTTCCATCAAAATCAGTCTGGTAATAGTTAAAGAATCAGAAAGCACTTATGCATCAACCAGACAAGGCTACAGATCCTCACGTCTCAAACATCACAGATACAAGGTCACTCACTGCCGTGTGGCTTGTAACAGCTAAACACCGGCATTAGCACCCAGTTCCGTCAGCAGAAGACTGACAGATTAAGTACAGCCGTGTCAAGGAATCCAATACAACCATTAAAAGGTCAGGCTTCAGCAGGGTACCAAGCACCGTTGCAGAATTTGCTGCTTCTAAGAAAACTGTCTAAACAGAATTATAATCATTCATCGTCATCACCACACATTATAAATCCCTTGTTCCTCCCTCTTGTGACCTGTACCCTTCAGAAATCTAAAGACCGGATTATCAAAAGTGATCACCCAGATGAAAAATAAAGGACTATACCCTCTTCCGAGTTGGAGAATAGTGTTCAAATGTCACATCCCACATCAAAGGTACGTTAAAGTAGTGCTGATGGCACAGTGCAGCCTAAGAACCCATCTGAAAAATGGGCCGCCTGAAAGGAACACCTGGAGACACGAATGAGGGCCTTATTTCCCGAATATTCCTTATCTCACGCTGCTTGCTCCAGCTCAAGGTTAAGGCCTTTGGAAATTGTGGCAACACTTTGTTTTTCAATATAGCAGAAAACTTCCTCCTCAATTAAAAAAAATAAAGAACTTGGGCTCTGGTTTATAAAATTCTTTCCAAATGTAACATTGTTCTATTCTTTTCTGTCCTCACAGTATAGCTGAGAAATCCAGTTCTACTCACCACACACACACACACACACACACACACACACACACACACACGGAGTGACAGACAGACAAAGAGGAATATGTAACGCATCCTTACCTGATAACGTGTTGGCTGATTGAGAATGCTGTTAAAACTGTGTGATTCAAAAACTCTCGAGTTAGACTGAGTGAAGAGGTTTAACTAGGAAAAAATACAATTAACCTAGTAAATGAGAATACATTCACTTGGAAGTCAAAAATACACTCTACTTCATTCTCCTTGATAACAGTTCTGGAGTCACCCCTTTGGAGGAACATTCTGTGGAAGTCGAGCTTTGTCAGTGGTTTGCTCTATTTTCGAAGGTAAAAATTAATGTGAGCATGTTATCGACATGTTGGCAGGGAGCGGACCAACTGAAAGGATTCTTTGAGAGGTTGGCTCCTGCTGAGTCAGCATTACTGCTGCTGGGGACCTTGGACACTTTCTCAAAATGACTTCAGGGCACCTAGAAGGGGAAGCCACGCCGGAGGGACTGCGGCTGCTCCGAGCCTGGCCCTGCTCCTATACTTGGACAGAAACACACAAGTCCCGATGGCATCACCCAGTATTTTGTAACCCTAACATGCTGGCCCCAATAGCACGTCTTCCCGAGCACCTTGGCCTTAGACTGAGCCAGGTTCACGACTCCGGAGAGAACTGAGATGAAGAATTTTGTTTCTCTTTCCTTTCCTCTTTCTCAGCTTTAATTTCCAGAGGGAAGAGGTGCAGATGGTCACCTCCGCTGCACACAGGCAGCGAGGGGCCGCTCCCCTCCACAAGGTGTGCTCCCCGGGGGAGCCCCGCCACGGGCCTGCCCGTCTCCCACAGGCATGGCTCAGGGAGCGTGGCCGCGGTCCTGCCACGGTGGAGCCAGGAGAAAGCCTCGGCTGCCGGAGAGAGCGCTCCTAGGGGCACCCGGGGCCAGTCTCTGACCACCCACTGAGGCCGGCTGTATTACGAGTTCTGGAGGCTCTTTCCTTTCTTCTAAAAATGAAAATCAGAGGCGTGACTTCTCCAAATTTTCGCTCAATACAGTACACAGAGCGTGTCTACTGTCTATGAGATTTTACACAGCTCCACGCACAACTTAAAAAATAAAATCAAAATGGCAGTTTTTAACTAGACATTGGAGCCGGGCTGTCACGGGGTGTGGCCTGAGCTCAGAGCCCAGCCTTCCTGGCATTTCCAGCAACCTCTCTGAGAATAGCTGCCTTCCTGCGGACCCCTGAGTGGGGCACGCGTGCCCCCCTAGCAGGCCAGGACGCACACCGCCTTGTCCTGACGGGGTCCAGGCAGCCCCGTGTCACCGGCATGCCCTCTCTGTTAGTCCTTGTCCTACGTCATGAAAACATCGGCACGCGGTCAGTGAAATCAGTTGCCTACAGAAAGGTGACTTTAAGGTATGAAGTGTAAGATCTGTTTCTTCCCATTCTTGAAAGGCTTCCTTTGAAAATAATAAAGCCGAGGGTACTAACTGCCCAGAGAAACAAAGTCCATTTCGGCAGGAGCAGAATTTGCCCAACATGGCATTCGGAGCCTGGGCCCTTTAAGAGGGCACCCAGGCTGCAGCCGAAGGTGCGGCAGTAACCAGGCCAGCCTGCGGCTGCGAGCGGGAGGCAGCCGGGCGCTAGCGCAGGGGCCGCGGAAAGAGCCGGGCGTCCGACGGCCGCACCCACCCGGCTGGCTGGCACCGCGAGTTACGTGAAGGGCCTCAGCTGTCTGATCTATAAAATGGGAATAAGTCACACCTACCTCGCAGCGTCGCCTGAGGTTCAAACGTACAGCAAAGCACTTTGTCAACTGCGGGTGAGGAAGGGCACTGAGATTTGTTGAGGCTGGAGCTTTGCGCATCCCCTGTCCTCCCCTACGGAGTCTCCCCTTTCCGCTGCTTCAAGAGCCCACGGGTAGGTGAAAAGGTTTAAGAGGCCACCTTCTTAGAAAATGAGATGCCAGGGTATTGCAGCTCTTGGGAAGGCAGAGCTACTTTTAAAGGGGAGAAACTAAATCGCACCAGCCCAGTCTTTACCCAGCTTCAGCGGAGAAACACACCTACCTCTGCTCAGCAAGGCCTGCGTTTTGGGAAGGTGACATTGCTGTCTCGTGGCTCCCAGCGCCAGGCCGTTTTTACAACTTTAGGCAATAACCCTAACCTCCCACATTTACGCCTATCTGCCCCGCTCACTGTTGTTTGAGGTCCTGCCCATACCCTTCTGTCTCCTCTGCCAAGTCTGTCTCTGAAAATTAAGTCCGTGACAGTAAGCTGCAGTTGTGAAACTCGCCTCTGTCAGTGACTTTGACTCTCCCGGGACCACTGAGGGACAAGCCATTCTCGATTCTTTATAAAAGGGGTATTTACCGTTGATATTTGAGGATGCTCTTGGGCCTGCATCGATTGTATAATAATGAAGGAAAGAGAGCATGTAGGCCAATAAAGGGTCTGTACAAATAAACTACGTCGCGGGGACTAGACGTACAACCACGAGGAAAATGTGCCGTTAAAACCATTTAACTTCAGAAGAACAACCGAGAAGCATGGAAGACAAGAAACAAAGTTCTGTTTACTTTTAACAAGTTAACGAAGTTTCTTGTTTGTTTGTTTTGAATCTGGGAATTTACATAAAATTATGACCAAAGGCAAGGCACAGACTAAGTGAGTTCTTGAAACATTATGAAGGTATTAAGTATTAGCCTATGAAAGACTATGGAACGGACACACTTTCAACACCTAAGTCCACACGTAAAAATTACTGAACGCACATCAAAAGACAAGGAGAAAGACAACCTTTTTCCTAAGACCGTGGCAAGCGTCCGATACCTACCCTGGACTTTGAGTACCCCAGCCCCATTTCTATGTCTTTCTGAAGCCTTCTCCTTCTGCATTTGGAAAAGTTAATGATCCGCATGACGAAATAAACGAACGACTTTGGACTGGGGACTAGACTGAAGGGTGGAGGTAATGTTTTTCCATCATCAAAGTATGACAGCCAGAGTTTTGAACGAGCAAACTTCCACTCTACATCACTGTCGTCCTGTATCACAAGATAGAGGAGAAATAACTCATTTAAAAAACTAAAAATGTTAGCAATTGATTCCCATAGGCTCTTATAATGAACCTAAATAAATGACGCATATACAATTATCTGCATATAAGCTCTATAGTCCTATATAATATTCTTAATATCACTTCAATACTCATTTCTTAAATATTTTTCTCTCCCAGATGCTTCTGTGTGTACCACTGAAATTTAACCGGAATTTCTGTCCCCCACCCTAAAACAAAGCAAAAATACAAGAAAAATTCAGGACCAAAGAGGGAAGGAAAGACGAATCCCTGTCTTCCCTGCCAACTCTGCCTATTCAGCAACGGTTCCCTACGCTCTAACCCCCTCCCTGTTCATCTAGCCCTACTCAGTGGACTGTAGATAGAGCCTCTCATACCCTAAGGGCCAAGGGAAAAAGGCGTACTCAGATGAAATTTCACTTTGGAGTTTATGTGTCTGCCATCTGTCCTCAAATGTCACAAAAGGCCCTCCGTGGCTGACTCCTGTCCTGTGTCTCCTTGGAGCCTCAGTGCTCCCCCATGGTGATGGGCATAACCACGCTAACCGGGAGAAGGATGGAGAGAAGAACAGGAGGAGGAGGAGGTCCCCAGGGGGAGGAGGGTGGCCACTCGGTTCTCACTCCCCGGACTGGCATTGCCACAGCCAAGCAGATGCGCAAAGTACCCCAGTGTCCATTTCTGGAGGGCCTGACTCCTGCTCTGGTGACACTACCGTGTGCGTTTCTAAAGCACAGAGACTCGATGGACTTAACAAAGGGCCGAGCACCATGAAGATGCTGAACACTGAACCGGAGGACATAAGAGAACATACCTACAGCGCTGAAGAAAGGTTCCAGAGCAGCCCAGTCCAAAACAGAAAAGGAAAGGGATCCCTAGCATATGGAAAATCCTGACCAGATAAAGAATATCGTCCATGTTTGCTGGACGTCTAGTAATTCCTCCACCAGGGTCTTCCAGGTGGTTGGCTGGCTAGCCTAGGAGAGGGCAGTTTCCCAACAGCCTGTACTCCTTCTAGCACTAACTTCAAAGCTTCTAGAATATACCCTGGGAGTGATGGCAGGTTCAGGGGCCCGCCGGGCTCCTAGAGGACACTGGAAGGCGTATGGCTATCTACCCAGGCGCAGAACACAGAGGGGGGACTGGGCTCGCTCTGCCTGGGACGAGCCTCCTCGTTTGCATGAGCTGGAGCGCCCGCTGGGCACATGACAGATGTGTCAAGTTACTAGCACGGGTGGCAAGGAGATACACGTGGGTAGGAGCCAGGTTTACCTCAATTTCTTGATACGAGCTGTTAATCATAGCAATTAGCATGTTGAGTAGAACGACCACCATAGTGACATTGTATATTCCATAAAGCACGTAGCCAATATTCTCTATGAATTTGTGATCGTACTTGAGCACAACAGACGTCACTTCCGACAACCCAAATATGGACCAAAACAACGTCTTGAAACTTTCTTCCACGCTGTTGAGAGAATAAGGTACATAGTCAATAAAGTCAATAAAGAGAATAAGGTACATAGGCAATAAGGTACATAGTTTTCAGTGTGAAAAAGTCAAAAGGAAAAACCAGTTAGAGCCTGAACCCTGTACCAATGTCAAACGCTGTCATAAAATAGCATCAGCATAAACCCAAGCGTGGCAGTACTTCACTGTCGTGTTTGTCAGAAAGCATTCTCCCAGGGCTTCAGGAACTCAGGGTGGCTTGGTGCCAAAGCCCAGCCTAACAGTGAGTTATCAAGAGAGAACTCTCCAGCGTCGGCGTGGGAACAGCCACCCACAACACCCAGTCCTTTCCCCTGGAGGGGTGAGAGGCTGGGTGTGATTTTATAGGGGGTTTAGAATCTAAACCAGGTTTGCCAAAGGAGAACAAGGTTGGGATTCAAATTACATAACCATTTCCAGAAAAGTACGCACCATCACTGTCTTGCAGCGTGGCGGTAGGGAAGAATGAGAACACCAAAAACACCCACCGTGGGGCGTGGGGAAACAACGCTGGTGGGTCCCTATGGCGAAACGCGGTGCGGCCACAGAGAGAAGGCCAAAGGTCTAGCCTCATGGGCTTATACACTGTGAGATTGGTGACGATAGTCTCAAGTGAAAAAAATAAGATGTGGCAAGTATGAGATACTCTGCCATTCGAATAAAAAGAGGGTTAGATACACACTTAAACCCCTTCCGTGCGAGCAGGCCGCCCATCCTCACGCAGAACCGCGACGACAGCGCCAGGCGCTGAGGTGAGCGCTCAGAGCTCCGAGGGGTCGTTGCGTGCAGGGCCTCTCTGCGCCTCCCCATCGGGGTTCAAACAGAGGTTTTCCTTCATTGAAAGCAAGTGAGCTTCAGGTGTCTTTCACCCAAAGACCTGCTCTGTATCAACTATTTGAAAAAATTCATGTCAAAACAGCTGGATGTCTAGGAGGGTGTGAGGCTCTGAGTCTCCACGGAACTTGCTGACTGTCCGGCTGGTGTCCAGGGTGGCATTACAGGGCACAAAGGCAGACAGCAGGGTTACGACCTCCCCACCTGCAAGGACTGCAGTCCAGGGGGTGGGTCACCCCCATGACAACCAAACCCCGATGGGTGACAGCGGATCTCACAGTCTGGATGTCTCCATGCTAACAGAACTTAAAAGGACAAAGACTAAAGAAGCTTAATCAAGGAAGACTTCCTGGGGGAGGTGAGCCTTCCCTGTGGAAACCAGTATGCCCAAAGGAAGGGAACGGTATGACTGTCACAGTGGGCTGTACGCATTTAGCTGCAATTTCTCCTACTCCATCCCCTGTACTAATTAACGATACATTAAAATTAGAGCCAACGCTTCTTTTTCGAAATAACAGTAATGGCTAGCCAATGGTGAAACTAAATTTAATGTCATGCATAATGTAAGAGACCCCCAGTATTAAAATTTTATTACTCAACTCTCTCAAAAGAACCAATTTTGTCTAGCATTTTTCTGAATTCTGATTCAGTCTGTGGTCAAATGCTCACTAAGCTCCAAGAGAGGAATCTTTGGGGCCATGTAATCACACATAGGCGCTAATTGTTTTTAATGGATTTTTTTCTGCTCTTAAAAACATCTTCGTTACACACACTGACATTTTTGCTTTGCCTCATGTAGACGAGCCAGAGCCGCTTCGCAGCGCTCTGTCTTTACGAGATGTCTTACTTACGTGGTAAAAGCAGCGTTGACTTTGGCCCCCAGGTAGTAAGAGTAAAGTATGAACATGCCAATCATAAAGGCAAGAAACACCATAATGAAGAGGACCATGAACTTGAAGATGTCCTTCACGGTCCTGCCGAGGGAGATCTGCAAGGGGCCGAAGCTCTCGTTGGCCGGGAGGATGTAGGCGATCCGCGAGAAGCTGAGCACCACGGCGATGGCATACAGGCCCTCGGAGATGATCTGCGGGTCGGAAGGGAGCCACTTGTCTCTGGCTGGGAAGACAGGGAGGGCGAGGTTAGAAAGGAGCTTCCTGCTCCTTGCTGACTCTGCGAAGTCCGTACCTCCAGCGGGACCTGGTATCTTGTAGGCAGGGCGTGAGCATCTCAGTCGGGACTGCTCCAGACTTAGTGAACAGCCTGGGCTCTGACTGTCATGTTAAACCCGAGACAGGAACTCTATGCTCACACGCGCTATTTCTGGGGAGAAAATGTCGTTATACAGACACTACGCTGACTTCGCATTGAGCAGAAACAGAGTAATAGAGCACAGAGGACGAGGAAAGAGGGGACGGGCTTCATGAGACAGAGCCCGCGTCAGGACAGCGGGGCCGTGACCTCGCCGAGTCCCCCTCGGTGACTAGGTTTATCCACCAGCTTCGCAGCCTGCAAACCTGGTTGGCACAAAACGTGCGCGTTCTGCGGGGAAATCAGTGCGTCACGCAGTTGATGCCGGTAAAACGTCATATTGAGAGAGGAGCATATGTGGCCGAGTCACAACGCTGCTGTCACTGCGGGACCTGCACAATAGCGCCTTCCTGGAAAGTGAAAACTGCTGCCAAGGTGCCCGCATCTTGGATAGAGATTCCAAATGAGGACCCCAACGCCCTTTCAAGGTCACTTGGTAAGGTCCCGCAGACCGTACCTATTTCCCCATTTCCCCAGGAGGTCCCTGAAGCGCTCTCTGGTTAATTTTGTGCAAACCGCCCCCCCCCCCCCCGGAAAGACGCACGCATCGTGGACGTTTACAACAACAACAAAAATTACCGTTTAGTGAACGCTTAACACCCACCAGACAAGGGCTTTCAACAAGCGGACGGCTCTGGTGTTATTATTATGTTATTATTACTTCCTTTCTGGAAGTGCAGACACCAAGACTTAGAAAGGTTAAAAACCTGACCAAGTCACACACGTAATAAGCAGGGCAGCCCGAACATCTGCTGATTGCAGCGCCCTGGCGGCCTCGGGGAGGGGAGGTAAGGTCCCCTCACGCGCGCGTCTGCTGGGAGGGAGGCGTCAGTCTCCCCGCACCCTGGGCACCAGCCAGGCTCGCGCTCTCGCGACACAGACACGGGGCATTGCCGCCACATGGGGCAGGGGCACAGCCTCCTCTCCAGGATGCCAGCCGGTTCTCAGAGCTGACATCGTCATGGCCAGTGAGGCCCTGCTTTGCTGGATCTCGTGAGCCTCACCTACACGGCCGCTGGGGACCTTTTATTCCTACCCACTGGGGCCCTGCCCTCAGGGACTCACCTTCCCCACCATTCCGTTTCTCAAGCTATTTCCCCCAGTTCAGACAGTTTCACGTCCTAAGAGTCCATCGGAGTAAATTATGTGGTTAGGCCGAAAGGCCACTGTGCTCCCACCTTGCAGCACCTTCTCTCTATGGATGTGAAAAGCTAAGGCCCGGAAAAGTACGGGAACTGGAACAAAGTCACACAGCCAGGGAGCGCCGCAGCCTGGATGTGCACCCAGCTGCAGAGACCGCGCTGCCTGCCCTGTCCAGACACACGCAGCGCACCCTCTCCCACCAACATCGCCGTCCTCGGCCGTCCTTCCGACACTGGGCCCCCACAGCTTCCCCGACGCGCGAGGGCCCACAGCGAGGGACCTACCGTAAGTGAAATACTGGATCTCCGGGGGAAGAGTGACGTCACTGAGGTCGCTCTCGTGGACATAACTGTCCACGTACCGCTGGGCTTTTGTGGCCTGGATGAAAGCCAGGAATCTGGCCGTGAACGCGGCGATGAAGATGGAGAGCATCCCGAAGTCCAGCACGTTCCACAGCTGCAGGATGTACTCCCTCGGCCCCTCCAGCCAGAGCTCCTTACACTCCGACCACATCATTCCTGCGGCGGCACACATGGGGGGTGCACGTCAGGCCTGGCGGCTCAGCCCGGGCAGCCGTCGGTCCCCATGGACGCGACACCCACAGGCAGCGCAGACGGGCCAGCGCACTGGGCAGAGTTAGCAAAGAAGCAGCTTCCACTCCAGGAGTGACCCACTCTGCCACGCTGGAATCAGGGAAACACCCCTCCACTCGTGGGCCCAGAAACACTGCCACTCAGACAGAGAGTCGGGGCAGGAAGGGGGACAGACGCCAGGAAGGCTCCACAAGTCAACCGACTCTGCCCCGTGGGACTTCGGGGGACAAGAAAAAGTCATCTTTATAAAACCACATCGGTCCATTACCAGACCCTAGTGATGACCGGCGGGACGGCCACGACGTGAGCACCTCACTGGGGATTTCCAACAAGGACGGTTCCCCGTCGTCACCCGGGAGCCCGTCCATCACTGCCCACGCCCCTCTGCTCCTGCTGCGTCCTGCCGGCAGGGAAGAGACCCTTCCGCAGGGCAGCGGGGGTCCGGGAGGAACGGAAAGCAGCCCGCGCCCTTTTGGGAGAAGAGGATGCTGCTTGTCTTGACTATGTCAGGGGAAGATACTGTGGGATTTTTGAAAGAAATGTGATGGCTCAAAAGAACACGTATGAAATAACTGCTTGACCCAGATGGGGCCGCAGGAGTGAATGAGGGGGAGGAACCAGTCTATGAAATCAGGAACTGAGAAGACACCCAGAATCTCGCCGGGCGACCAGAGAGGACACGTAAAATGATGCTGGCGTAGTGATCAGCAGAAACACTGGTTCCAGCAGCCACTGATCTTCCTCACGCGGTCTGTCTGCCATGTTTGCCTGACCACAGCCGGCTATGAAAACGGGCCATTGTGAGGCGAAGGAAAAAACATTCTGAAAATGGACACCCGCCTAAAATCTCTAAAACTGAAACAGCAGAGTGTTCTTTACTCATCGGTTAATAGCTCCTGGGGTCACGTCACAAGAATTTCAGTTAAATCTGTGATCATCACAGTGAGTCACATTAAAAAACTTCCATTTTAGTCAATAATTGAAGTGAGATTTCTGAAACAGAGTATATTAATATTAGGCTCCTGTTACTTACAAACATTTTTAATTTAGTGTTAGGATACTATTTAGCGTTATCAAGCAAATTATTTGATTATTTTGCTCTTCTGCTAATCTAACAGTGGTGGTATTGCCACCACATCACGTAAAATAACATTTTAAATAGAAAATGACATTGGGCCGGTAAACAGGCAACATCATATACAGACGATGTGTTACAGAATCATATACCTTAAACCCATATAATTTTATTAACCGACGTCACCCCAATAAATTCAGTTTTTGAAAAAGAGAGCGGAAAGGACCATCCCTATCTGGGCATGGCTTGGGGTCGAGAGCCGAGCACGGAAAACCCACGGCTTACCGAGGACCCACACCATAATCAGCATCTCGGTCCACGTGAACTGGGTGGTCTTGACCCTGAAGATCTGCCTGGGGTAGTCCACGACGGTGACGTTCGGCAGCGTGCTGATGCCTTCGAACCGGTCCGACGCGTTGAACACCAGCAGGCCCAGGAAGATGATGAAGGAGGCAGCGTGCGCCACGAACTTCATGAAGGGGCTCCGCAGCACCTTCCCCAGCTGCGAGAGGACGAGACACCGAAACCAAACAACCAGCGCTGACTTCCTACACTCTGGCTTCCACTTAAGAAAACCACGCCACAGGATTCAAAACAAATGAAACGAGAACACTTCCAGAGCTCTGCTTCTGTGTCTGAAAAGCTGTACCGCGTGAAAAACACTCGTTCGAAAGGATGTTTTCTGCAAAAATAATTTGAGAAGTCTTGAGACTTCACTGTTTCTCAATATCTGGTTTCTCTGAGAAGGTACGGCATTCACAGATGCGTTTCTGAAAATCTCAGGGCATCTACTGTTTATTTCTTATTTTTACACAGACAGGCTATGCAACGTCAGGGTGTTTAGGGTTTAGGAAAAGAAATTCCAAGGGTGCCGTGTGCAAGTCTCTATTGCTTTATAATTGAAATGTTATGATAAATGTGTAGGCTCATTCATTTATCAGTGAAGTGTTATGAAGTGTCCGCGGCACGTTAAAAGCCCTTGGAAGATTAGAAAACAATCTTAACTCCCACAGAAGTAAATTTTACCTCTCAGTTCTAAATATTCCAAAGTCAAGTTGTGCTCTGTATGTTAGAAAAAAGGCAGAAAATACTATAATCTGGATAAATATTTTGTCTGCTACTATCCCAGTTAGAAGAGGGAGATATAGATACACAATTATTGAAACCTCTAAGTAGGTTAATTTAATTGAAAGTCATCCCTGAGTTTGGAAAATTATATAACTAGTACAAGAGCATCTTCAAGTTCACTTTTTAATTATTTTGAGGTAACTCCTATAAAATCCTATGTGACAGGGTGTCCTTAAAAGCCCCATGTTCTCGGAGAAATGAAAAACGCTTCCCCCTGTCCCCAGGGCTTCCGCGGTCCATAAATTAGGTACCTTTGGGAGATTCAGCAAATAAGTTCTCCATTCCACACACTCAAACCCTACTTTTAAACTCAGTCTGTGACCTGAGAAAGCACCAAGGTTCACACTTAAAAGACTGCAAATTCAAACAAATGTTTTTGTACGTCCAGAACCTTGAACTTGATGAGAACAAACAACCACGAGCTGTCAGGCATGTCTGGGGTTGACCATAAGTGCACACAGCCACACGTCACGTTTTCTACAGGAAAATAAACAACACTTTTTACATATCACTGTTGTTCTGCAGCTGCACACTGCGGGGGGCAGGGGGGCGGTAGCCCGTTCAGAGCACTGAGTGATTTCCTGGGAGCTGCCAAGTCTCTAAGAGGTTGGTCTTTTAAAACTTCAGATAACATGAAAAGAAGGCAGCAGGCCTATCCTGGAAACGGGCTATGTGGGGAGAATTCTGGCTACGCTGTCTCTTCCCCATCGGGTAGAGGGCATCTGGCAGGCATGAGCGTGGGTAGAGAGGGCTCGGCTCCCTCCCTCCCCACTCTGCTGGGCGGGGGGAGCCCAGGCCCGGAGCTGTGCTTTGCTGAGTGGAGAGAAGCAGGGCAGTGGACAGCAGATGCCCACGCTGGGCCAGACGCCATGTTCCCGCGGATTAAGCTGCCCCAAGAGACAATCACGTCCCAGCTGGACGCCAATGCCTCTTCCCCGGGAAGGGACATCATTTGCGTGGGACATGACTTTGCTTTAAGGCACGCTCTCTCACATCATTTATAGTTTTTAGTTTTCAGCACTCACACATTTGAGGAGTCGTAAGATACTTTTCTATGATATTCGACAAACGAACTCAGTCGAGTCATCAAAACTGATCAAAATGACCCGAGTTTGGCCTTAACTGCACGGGCAGCTTGAGCAGGAGGTGAGGTGGATGAGCATCCTCGCACATACATGGAGCCGGGGAGACTGCTGGGCCAGAGAGATGACGGAGTGCCAGGGACGGCCCTGAGTGGCCTTGGCTCATTGTGCCTGAAACCGCGTCTGGCGCACACAAGCCCAGATTCAGGCGTACAGACAGGCTCACAGGCCCGCAGGACAGCGCTCTCTCCGGCCAGGTCCTCTGGGACCCTGATGCAGACCCTGCGCATGCCCCGTGCTCCTCCCACCACGGTCAGCAGTCCTCCTAGGCACAACCGGACTGACTCTCCCGGGCCAGTGGTGACAGGGAGGAAGGTCGTCAACAGAATGACTCCAGCAGAACTAAATAAACAAACCACCTAAAAGTTCCAAAGTCTCCGAGCCGAAAGGCTGCATTTCTTTCTTCTGAAGAACAAAGAGCTCGGGGCACCTGACATGCATTTCCTCGGACTTTGGGTCACAGCAAATCTGCAGCTGGGCTTAACCCACTCGGGCTCGCGGGCGTGCACAGGTCCCCACGAGGGTGTGCGCAGGTCCCCGCGAGCACCCTGTGGTGGGCAGGCCGGCTGCATCCTGGTGGCTGGCCCATCGGCTCTCTTGTTTACCAAGCTGCCAACAGAGTCAGAGCACGTGCGCTCCCCCGGCCCCTCCCCCGCCCACCTACGGGGGTGTTAGCCTAAAGCCCTAAGCACTGTGCGCCTGCAGAGGCGACCTCTCCCGTGGGCACGGAAGGCTTTCCCACCCCTTATTTGAATTGAACCGGTCATGACAAAGCCTCATTGGGGTTCTGGAGTCATTTAACACCCAGGGTGAAACCACCAAGAGCCTGGAGTGGGGAGCGCGCTTCCTCCCGCCGCCCCAAGGCCACGGTCACACAGAGGGAAGGGGGGTGAGGAAGCTGTACCCGGCTGCACGGCGCGATCCAGTAGCCCACGGCGAGGAACGGGAGGCCCAAGGCGACCACCAGCACCACCAGGCACTTGACGGCGGTGCTCTGTTCCCGCAGCCCCGAGAGGTTCGCGTACCAGATGGTCAGGAGCTGCTGCTGGCAGTTGGGGTGCGCCACAAACTGGTGGGAGAGAGGGGGAGGCGGGTTAGCGCGCCCTGTGCACACGCCACGCCGGCGCGAAGGCGAACCTCCCAGCGCCACGCACACGCGTGTCCCCAGGATGCAGGCGCTCAAGGCCCTGCGCCCGCTCCCCGCCCCCCACCCCGCGCCCACTCCCGCCCCCGGCCTCCGTGTTTCCCCATCGCTCCAGAACTAACAGAAGAACAAAAGTGGAGGCAAGAGGCCAGCGCTGCTGCTGTCCTGGGCCCGAGGGCTTCCCACCGGAAGTGTCCATAATTCAGGCCCCTGTCGGGAATCTGGGGACAGACGTGCTCCTTTGTGGACACGCCCCTCCCTGCTGTCCGCCCGCTGATGGGCTTTCAGCTCCCACGGAAAAGACACAGCCATTTGGCTTATTGCAGACGACAGCTGAAGGCGAAACGTGCTATGTTTCATGAGCAGCTCCCAAGACGCTCCCAGTGGGAAAACAGGCCTGCAACGTGGCCTGCGTGTATGTGTGCCCAGTCCCTGCGAACCCACAAAAGGGAAGCCAAAGGTCAGTGAGCCTGCAGGCGTGATGCTCTGTCCACCCCGACGGCCCCAGGAGCCGGCGGCCAGTGTCCCTTCCGTCCTCTTTTCATTGCTCCCTCTGTCACAGGTCAGAAGGAAGCCACAACACTTGTCTGCAGTCGTGATTCCGTAACAACGCTGATCAGGAAAGACAAGCGACTCATACTTACCTGCCCTGCCACCGCGTTTCAGTTCGCCGTCTGCTCTTGCTAACTCATCGGCCTGAGCCTATCCAGCAGACCTGGGACTTTTTAAGGCCCTGTCCTTGTTCAGGGAGCAGAGTGTCCTTGTCGTCAGGCCCACGTGAAGGCTCTTACACCACCAGGGGCCCCTTTGCAGCTGGATCTGCCTCTTTGCCAGGTGCAATTTGCCCAAGCTCAGGACTTTTCAGGGTCACTCACACATCGACTAGAAGTGCCAATACAGTTTAAAAAAAGAGAGTCTAGCCATACAGAAGTCCAAGTATCGCTGCCTTCGAACAAACAGGATGAACAAGACCAGTGAACCGGTCAGGAAGTGTCCGAGAGGGGTTTCTGCGGACTCTGAGGGGCAAACGGAGCAGCTGCCCTTCCCACTGGGCATGGGGTTCATCTGGAATCAAGTCCTCATGACCGATCCTAATGACCCGTAGTGACTCCAGACAATTCTGCAAGTTACTGGGCTCCTTATCAAAAGCACGGCCACAGGGCAATGAAGTTTTCCACTTACTGGCGAATAGTTTTCCACTAGTACTTTTCCTTAAAAATGTGATAATAAAAAATAAAATCTCACCCCCAGGGTGGGCGGTGGAAGCACAATTTCCCCCAGGCCCCACTCTTGCTCCCAGTGCTCTGGAAGCCCACGATGACCACTCTGGTAGCAGGAAGAGAAGTCAGCTGACAGATGTGGTTGAGGCTGGGTCTACAGATACTAGATTTGAAATACTTAGCTGAATTTTTTCAATAATACAAACTGACAGGGTTTGGGAGAGTTAGAAGTACTAAAAAGATGCCATCCTTCCTGGCTTGATGAGCTCAATGTGAGAAAGAGTACTCGACCTTGTAAGTTCCTTTCAATTCACGTATCGAACTCCCAGGTCCCCGGGTCACTGGTCATTGCCAGCCACTAAGTCTATCACGAGCTCTTCTTTCCAAACTCAAGATTCTGTCACTCTCCCAAAGTTCTGACTTTCGAGAACTGTATTTCAAGGTCGGTGCAGTCAGTATTTGAACTCATGGTACAAAGTGTAGACACAGTCAAGGTTGAAGGCTTCCAGTGGTCTCTGTGACCACTTCCTGGGATTCTTGAAAACTGCAAATGTCCACTCCTGCCCCTCTGTGTCTGCTGGATCATTTCCTTCCTGCTCTACCCTCCTCCTCCATGAGAAATCCTCATCTCCTCTACAATCCATAACAGTCTGTCCCTCTCTCTCACTCACCCTCTCTCCAAGATGGCAGAGCCCCTGCTGGGAGCTTCGGCCGTGGGTCCAAGAAAATGAAAACAGAAGCACCACCATTATGTGAAGTGATGAGCGGCCCCAGTTGCGGGCCCCCAGTAAGCTATTAATAAATGTAAAAAACCACTATTAGAAAGGAGGCCTGCACTCATACGCTTGCTAAGATAAATAATCAGCATTTAGCATAGTCTCAATTTGAATGTTGGCCCAAATGTCTTGGTGTTTAGAGGGTCCGCACCTGTGGGAAGTTAGGTGGATGCAAATAAAAGGTGGGCCTGTGACTGCAGGCTTGGCTTGGGATGGGGAGCGGAGCATCCTGGGAAAGCCACAGGTAGAGGATGTGACGTCGCCAAGTCAGATGACCGCTTGGGAAGTCAACGTGCCCTGTGTAGTAGGCCAAGGGTTGGAGCAAGAGAGAAAATGGCCACGAGGTCAACAGGCCAGTGGGCGTGTCCGTGTGGAACCGGTGGGCAGACTTCCCTCCTGTGAGTGTCCAGCCTTTCTTTCGTAGGTCTCGAGCCCTCGGGGACAGAAACACTCAGGTTGTAGCATGGCTCCCGCGTCCCGGTCCTCCTCCTCCAGCGAGTCTTTAAACTTGAAGATGTGCTGCATGGCAGTCGTTACACCGAATAAGGTTACAGCCTCAAAGACTTGACAGAAATGGATCCTTTCTGCATGGCACACAGGTGATGGTCCCTCTGTGACCCACAGTGACCCACGCATGCAGCGCAAACACTTCATCTATGGTCAGTACCCGTCCACATCATGTTTGCTCTTTTCTTGCCATGCTGGACCGTCCAGCTGAACAGGTGTGTTTCCTATAGTGCTAACCTTGCCCTCCACCTAACGGAGGTAATAAACACCACCATACGGCACCTGCTGATGTCTTTTAATCCACAGGAAGGAAACACAAGTGGATATTTTCCTCCAGTGACTTTAAATTCTAACATGGGTACACAAGGAACATTTGAAACAGAAAATAAAACAAATGCAATCATAGTGAGTGAGGGCCCACAAACTAATCCCTGCAGGAGACAAGTTTTGCTTTTTTCAGTGACTTCAAAATAGGGTGGTGACCTTTATCTCTTAAGACTGTTTCACCTCGAGAAAAACTTCCTTTTGCTGCCACCCCGGCCCCAGCCAGCCGGAGAAAACCTGTACGCTGTTTCCTGACATCAGCGGACCAGCAAATTGAAATCATTCCAGAACTAATAGCCTTAGTCAAGGTTTTCTGATTTAAAGGCAGCATGACTGACACACAGGAGAATCTCAGCCTTTGCGTGGAATAAAACTACTGTGGCATTGAGGAAAAACTTTTTCTTCCCTGCTAACAATGACTAAAAATTGTAAACCAAAGCACCATTCAGGGAAGGCCTTGGAAAACAACTTGTAGATCATGTTCAACTTTAAAAAAATTCACATTACACGCTCTTTCCATCAGCCTTTACAAGACTGGCCCTGTGGGTATACTTGGGTGTAAAAACAGGGCAGGAACGCTGTTTTGTTTCTAATTTCACTGTTGGAGCCCCAGGTCATACAATTTGAAATAAGATATTCTGGTGGATAAAACCTAGATCATGCCATCTTCTTTTCAAAGTTCGTAAACTGTGGTGCATAAGCAGAGAACTTCCATGGCACGGGCTTTCTGGATTGCGAACCGGCCGGGTGTACCAGGTTCCATCACCTCTTGGTGTCTGGGCACACACCAGCCCAGAGGCTGCACGGCCAGGGGTCGGGACTGAGCTGGCACATGCACTGGAGGCCTCTGAGGTGTACACCCCCCCCCCCCTCACTGTGTGGCTCCACGTCTGGGCTTTCTCTGTGTACCCTGGGGATTACTGTGTGTTTACATTGCTGCCTGTCTCTCTTCTAGATGGCTGTTCTGCACTTAAACGTAACCCTGCAGGAGGAAGACTCATTAGATTCATGTTCAGACCCCTCCTACGCAGGTCGTTTGTGTTTTCATTCCTGGATGAACTGCCAGGAGACTCTCGGGCCTGGGTAAACTCGTGGTGTGATTCTTAGGGAGGACCCCAGCTCCTGGGGCCCTGAGCCCGGAGAGAAGTTGGCAGACTCAGTCCCTGACCCAGACCTGGGGCAGATTTAGGCAGTGGCAGGAGAGGCTGCCTGAGTCTCTTATGGGACCGAACAGCCCACCATGACATAACTGGGATCCTTGGTGACATGATGGGCCGATATGAATAAATATGAGTTTATTTTGTTATCAGGGGAACAATTCTGTAACATGTAAAGTTATTTTGAAATGCCTTTCCTATAGCCAGGGCCACAGTTGAGGGGAAGGGGTTCATGCAGCCTTGCTATCCCAGAAGAGATTTTTCTTGGAGACTAGGAAGGAGATGTGGGGGATATGGCGGAAGGAGTGGGTGGCGTGTTTTCTCTCTCTGCTGGGGCAGATGGGTGAGTGCTGAGTGAGCAGCAAAGGTGGCCTTTAAGAGAGAGAAAGAAAAAAGAAGGATTACGTGGTGCTTTTTTGGGCATCCCAGAAGAGAGTTCTTATATACATTAAAAATGAACATTCCAAATCAAAACTTTAATGAATATTCATTGTGTAGCATAAAAAAACTAATCAGAAACACCTGCAAAGTCTTAAATCTCCTTTCAGTTCCAAATATATTCTTTTTGTCACTGCTGCCTGATAGGTGACTGACAGCAAGTTTATTATTAATGACGCATCATGCGTTATCATCTATATGCCGACTTATTTACAGCGAACACGCAGGGGGACTTTCAGTCTGCGAGACAGCCTGCTTAGTCGCCACACGCCCGCCCGCAGGTGAGCTGTCTCTGCCCCCACGAGACTTTCAACCCAAGCTCGAGGCCCTGCGCCAGCGGAAATCAATCCTCCCCTCTCCGATGCTCACGAGAAGAGATTCATATCGCAAGACCTGTGAATAAGTGTCCGGACAGGTTTCTAAAAGTGCTTTGACATCCATCTTACTCAAAATTATCTTCTTTTTTCCAATATGGCAAAACCTCTGCTAGCAAGAAGCACCGGGGGGAGGGCGGTCGGGCCAATTTCATTAGCTTGTAACGACGACGCCTTGGAAAGTGATTTTACTTTGACGTGTACTGAGGGTCTTCATGCTTCACCGTCCTATTCCTTGCATTATAACGGGCAGTTTACAGCCTTCGTTGTCATATCTTAATCCATCGAAATCCCACCAAAACTCAGATAGGTAAGAGATATTTTATCCTCCTTTTATAGAAAAAGACTGAAATTTAAATAAGCCTCATGATTTATCTAAGGTCTCATAACCTATAAAATGTGGAAAGAATCAGAAGCCTGATATTTGACCCCCAACATTACCATGATGCTTCATGAAGAAGAAGAATGTTTTCCCAATAACGTCTATACTTATTATGGAAAAAAAAAAGTCCTGGAATTATGGCACAGCGGACATTCCCATCTTTTCCAACATGGCGCGGGATGACAGCGGACCACTCACCTTTTTGACTTCATACTTAATGGCAAGTTTGACGCGACTCAGTGAAGCCTTGTGCCTCTGTACCTCCGCGGGCTCTGCTGAGTCCAGGTCTCCATTCAGAATTGCTTCCACCTCCTCTGAGTCCCGGCAGAGGTCCAGCACGCCCACCACGAAGTCTTTGCATTGCATGGACAGCTTCCGGTAGTCATTCTAAGAACGAGAGGTTTAGAGCTTAATACAAAGAAGGCGCTTGAAGTCCATGGAAAGTGTTTAGGTTTTCTGTGCATTGGAAGAAGGTGCCCCTTCCTCTGGCTAGGGAGCTGCAGCCGCTACGTGGACGCTAGGCTTGGTGAGTTAGGGTTGGCGGGATTTGATCCTCCACCCGCTGAGCCCTGACCGTCTGCAACCTGCCCACCGCGTGAGACAGCTCTGAAGGTGCACATCCGTCATCAGCCTGTTTCAGGACATGCTGGTCACATGCTGATGCTGAGAGACCAAAGGATCAGAAAGAGTGCTCTCTCTTTTGTGCAGATAAACAAGTTTTCTTAAAGCCTGAACAAAACCATTTGTATAATAAAAAAAAAAATTTTATCAGTTATTTTTATTTATTTATTTATGTGTGTATTTTTTTATTTGTTGGTGTACAATGAAAAAGAATTTTAAATGGTGATCTTTCTAAAGTGGCGATTTGACACAGAAGATGGCCTGCACGTGAGAATCACGTATCCAGTGTATGATCCCCTGCCTTGATGCAGACAATGCGTCCCGAAGTGCACTCCTCACCCCTGCAGCCCGACGGCACGTGCCGTGGGTCAGTGTCAATTCTCAGAGCTCGGGCCTGATGTCTGGGAATGACTGGCTTGTAGGGACTGTAAAGAGCTGGACAGGAACCAGCAGAGCGAGTGGGCATTTTTCCTTGTTTGGCTGCAGGGCACATTTTCGTGTCCTGCAGAACCTCGGGAAGGGACGCGCCACATTATAAATCAGTGCCTTCTCAAGGACTGTGGGTATCAACACTCAAGAGAAAATTTCCAGGCCCCGGGAACTAACACGTTGCTGAGAACAACCTGGTGATCTTTCCCTTCGTTCGCGTGTGTGTGCAGACGGGTATGAGGCAGGCGGCAGTGGGCAGCCTTCCCTGCTACCTTCTGCAGGGAGCTCGGTTTCTCCCCTTAGGCTCCCATACGGTGTCAGTGATCATCCTAGGATAGTGTCTTCCTTCTGAAAGCCCAGCTCCACTTCTGCGGCTTTCACTGAAACCACAGCCCACTAAGAAAGTTAACCAGATGACAATCTAATCCGGTACACTCGAGGAAAATAGAATTCCTCCTTTCAACATGTCCTGAGACGCTGCATGTGTCTATTAACTAAGTAATACTTTGCACAGCAGAACTTCCAAATTCTGGGCATCCCAAACCCACATTTTAAAGGATACTGTTTCAAAAGGCAGGAAGAATCCCAATTTTGTCCCGTAAATCATTCATTTATGTGATGCAATGGGCAACAATCACATCACCAACTAAAATAAACAAGAAGAGGAGACACTGTTTAAAGGTTACCCAGCCTAGAACAGTTTCCATTTCCGACATCAGAAACGCAGAGACAGCACAGTTACAGCTAATCCTTTTCCCCTCATACGGGAACAGATAACATGAATAAAAACTTCAGCCCCTGGTTTCCATTGAAGCTGGGACCAGGCCACTGATAAAATTAATAAAATGTTCAGTCTCTGGTTCCTATGCAGCGTGTCAGCTATATATCCCTCTGCCTTCCACGCCTGAAAGGCTAATGAAATACTTTATTATAGCATCCAGAAGAAGTATTAAGTCCACGCCTGTTTCCATGGAAAGCTGCCCTTTTAATGTAATTGTTTAGATGACATTCCCTCATGTTGCTCTTCAGCTCAGACTGTTCTATAAGATTTGCTACAACAGAGAACGGCCCCCGCACCATGGAGCAGAAACAAGAGACTGTCTTCCATGCGTGAAGGAGACGTAGGAATCACTTCGACAGTAACACGCAGCTAATGACTCGTTATTTGTAAAAATGTGGCTGTTAGTTTTACCAGGAGGTCCCGCCTCACGTCACTTCACAGCTCCGACCACTTGCCTGCTCTGTGTTTTCTGCCCGGCCCACAACCCAGGCCTGTGCCCTGACTGGGAATCGAACCAGCGACCCTCTCGTCCCAGGCTGGTGCTCAATCCACTGAGCCACCCGAGCCAGGGCCATTCTAATTCCTTTTCATCCTGTTTTCAATCACTTTTTATCCTTAAGAGGAAAATGGAAGTTCAGGCTGGGTCCTGTCTGAGCCTCTCCCGAACGACAAAGTCAGTGTAGTGGTTACAGCGTCAGTCTGAAGCCAGACTTCCTGGGTTCACATGCCGCAACCACCACTTGCAAGCTGTGTGATCTTGTGGAAGTTACTCGGCCTTTCTGATGAGAATAAGCCGACCTAACGTTGCTACTGCAAGCATTCAGCGCTTAGAGTGTGCTTGGTACACATCAGGTACTACCGAGGGGCTCCGGCATTGCCAGGTACAGCATGTGAGATGGGGTACTTAGGACGGGGACCCGAGACTCCCAAATCTAGGCCCAGCAGACGGGGCCTTGGCCATAGCCTTTGCTGTCCCATTTGTAACATGGGAAGTCTGTTTAGCCAAAAGACTCCTGGAATATCTGCCTGTTACAAAATGCTGTCTTGCTTTAGGATTATATTCGTTTTTCTCTTCCCTACAGCCCAACCGTGATAATAGTTGAAATTGCTTTTCTGCTTTAAAGAGAGGAGAACTGAGGCCCAGGAAAGGCAAATAGCTTTTTTTTTTTTTTTTTTTTTTTTTTTTGCAAAGAAGTGCCTCACTGGCTCAGAATTAGGAAATCTCACTCTATGTTCTCATAGCTTAATAAATGACTAGCTTGCTTGCCTCTGACACTTGGAGGATTAGACCCAGGGTCCATCCTGTCCACTGTCCTGTTTCCCAGAATAGCTACAGACGGCATTTGCACACCCAAAATATTACGTTAATAACCTGTCGCCACGCTGTCCTCCATTAATTTATCTAAATCTATATCTGAGCGTATTCAACCTCTCGGGGTAATGACCTTCAGGTATTTCTGGCACCAGGACTCCCGTGTTCTTTAAGGAATTTTGGAAAGGACAGGGCGGCTGGGAGCCTTCTCCGAAGCACCCACATGATGGCAGTGGAGGGGGAGGTTGCTAGATCTCACAGGCCACAAAACAATGAAACAGGGGTACCTGGCTGGAAAGGGACAAGGCACCTCTTTTTCACTGGGGAGCACACCGTCTGCTATTTCATTTCAAACTTGTACTTGGAACTCAAAGTCCTCTGGAAGGAATACAGAGGACAGGGCAGCTCAGGGCAGCTGCGTGTCTCCACAGCGAGCGTCACGT
The DNA here is from genome assembly GCF_987537825.1 of Furipterus horrens. Classification (NCBI taxonomy): domain Eukaryota; kingdom Metazoa; phylum Chordata; class Mammalia; order Chiroptera; family Furipteridae; genus Furipterus; species Furipterus horrens. Next base: position 2,386,769 of record NW_028327180.1, read on the forward strand.
CCAGGCCTGCAGAGCGCAGCGTCCCAGCTCAGAGCCGTGAGAGCCGATTTCTCCGCCTGTCCAAGCCCGGACAGACGGTCATGCGTGTGGGACGCGAGGGCAAGGAGGAGAAGGGAGGGCAGGTAAGAAGGCAATAATGAGGAAGAAGAGGAACATTCAGTCAGGGGCGGGGGCCTGTGGTGTCTGGAGACCACGGCTCCTCAAGAACGCGAGAGAAGGTTCCGCTTCCCGAGCGCTCCCTGTATAATTCAGACCCAGGAGTGGCAAGCGAAGACGATGTTCACATGCCCTTGGACGTCTGGTTGCTTTTATGCATCCTTCTGAAGGCCAGGTGCGTTTTCTCCTTTTATTTTTTATTTTATTATTATTTTTTACCTCTTTACTTGTACTATTTTCCCACCTTTGAAAGATTATCAAAAGTGACTCTTTAAGTCAGGGTAAAGGAGATTCTAAGTATTATTGATGTAGATTTAGCCGGTTTCAGGGGAAAACTATGAATGACAGGATTTTTAACCCTGGCTTTACTGAGATAAGTTCTCTGCACAGAACTGCACACTGCACCACCGTTCGTAAATAGTAAAACGTAGTCTTAGAAAATATTCCCTTTTGTAGAATCTTTTTTATACACTTTTCAATATCTATCAAGCAGAATGCATAAAAAGAAGGTTAGCATAATACTTGAAAATGGCAAATAAACTTAGAATTATATTTTTTACTATGTCAAAATAAAGAAGTAGCATTTAGAACTCCTTTACCTGAATGTTTTTCTATTCTCTGGGTCCAAGGAAATAGGTCCTTCAAATATCTCATAATGAATCTCTTCAAAGGGAGTAGATACAAGGTGCTATTTATTTTATTCTTCATATTTTTCCAAAATTATTATAATAAATATGTGTAGCTTTTCTATCAGAAAAAAACTGTAATGGAATAACATAAGCTTATCCTGTGGCCAGAGCTCCACCTGGACAAGATGCGGGTAGATCCACATCTAGGAATTTGGTGTGAATGGAAGAGGAAAAAACCCACAAAACTTCCCTACCGTGTTCCTGCAACCCCTTAGCCTGCACTACATTACATGGCTAGTTACATTTATGCGAATCTCGCTTAAGTCTGAAAAACTGTAACAAGCTCTGAAAGACAGAATGATCGCTCCTTCTGGGACCTGTCATCAGAACGCTGGCCTAAAAAAAAAGGTGAACTTAAGATCCAGAAAATGATTCAAGAAACCGATGTGTACAGTCACCTTCTTACACAGACAATGGGAGACGAGCCCCTGCGGAAAACCAGTCTGACGGACCTTCGCCACGACTAATGCAGTCACCTCCTGCCCCAGATTTCATGGGGAGACTCATCCAAAATGCAGAGAAGGATGTAGCAATTGAAAAAGAAAAGGCTCTGCATTAATGTCTAATTTTTTAAAAAACGAATAATACTGCTTTGCCTGGAGATAAGGTCCAGGAAAAACATTCACTCGTTAAAAACAAACCAACAGAAAACCCTTTAAAGTAAAACACTCCTCTGTCCTTGATTTCTGCTCCCCCGCTGATTGCACAAGCGCGGGTTTCAGGGAGCGGCATTTTTGTCGTATTCATGACATGACCTTGGGAGGGTTCTCTATCAGTCTTTTAACTTCCAATCCAAAGGGATGCACGAGTGTTTGGGCCAGTAGGCTGTGCACTAAGACTCCTTGCATGTTGCGCCCTGCCGTACAGCTAACCACAAGAGAAGGAAGAATTTGGAAGGGAGCCGGTCACACCAAACACCTCCTTCAGACAAAAGGGGGAGAAGCCTTGTGCTCTCCTTGATACTTTCCTAGAACACAGAGCAGCCCCAGAAGGGCAGTTCTCGGACCCAGCACATCCCCAGGCCCCCTGAAGCAAATTTTCCAAAGCACCATGCTGAGCAGGGACCATCATCAACATCCTTCTGAGCGACTCTCCCAGTCCCTGGAGATGTGAAATCCACCCACGGGGCAACATTGGTTGGGGGGCAGGGCGGCCGCGGGGGCGCTCAGCTTACCTTGAACTCCTTCTCGATGTTGGCCAGCTTGGCCAGCTCGTTGCTGAGCTCCAGGGCGGTGAGCACGGGGTCCTCGCTGGACAGCGACAGGTACGCCGGGCTGGCCAGGCCCCTGTAGGCGTTGATCCGGGAGCGCGAGTGGCTGAAGGAGTCGTGGCCCTGCTTCTCGGTGCAGTCCCCGCACTTGCAGAAGTAGTCGTGCGGCCGCTCGATGCGCGCGCCGCGCAGCAGCAGCATGTGCACCACCTCGTACTTCTGGCAGTGCGCCGCCAGGATGATGGGCGTGATGTCGGGCGAGAAGCGCGTGCCGTCCTCGTCGTACGCGTAGAAGTCGTCGTCCTGCAGCTCCTGCTCGCAGGGGCTCAGCGTCAGGCGCCCGCTGGCCGTGAAGCCGGGGTGGTTGAGGATGGCCTCCACGATGCGCACGTAGCCCTTGCTGATGGCCAACAGCAGCGCGTCCCCGATGCGCGCCAGGTTCTCCTTCTTGAGCAGCAGCTCTGTCACCTCCAGGTGCTCATTGCCCACGGCCAGCTGCAGCGCGTTCTGGCCCATGTAGTCCACGCAGTTCACGTTGAGCGTCTTGGACTCCTCCAGCATCTTGCGCACCACGGGGATGTTGCCGTACTCGGCGGCGTCCAGGAAGCGCTCCTCCTCCGCCGTGAGGCTGGTGCTGCGGTCGTTGAACATGAAGGCCGGGCCCCGCACGGCCTGGCGCCGGCCCTTCTCCCGGATCAGCGTCTTGCGCCTCAGGGATGGGCTTCCGTCCATGGCCCTAACCCGCAGCCACGGAAAAAAAACTGTGGGTCACTAGGGCCCTGCTGGAGCCCGCAGCGCCCGGGTCGGTGGCAACAGCGCCCCTCTGACGCACACCTGTACCTGGGCGGCCTGAACCCGGGAGCTGCCACCCCCCCACTATGCGGACAGCGGCTCCTGTTCCGCAGAAAATGGCTTTCAGGGGGAACAGTGGCAGAAGCCACCCAGGTACCCGCGCCTCCCTGTGACCCTGGCAAAGAGGGAGCTGGCCGTACCCCTCTCTCTACATAAGTTTGCTTCCTTTAATCTGATAATATAAACTATACAACCCTAGCCTTTTAAATTTAAATTTCATTTTTTTTCTGGCCCACGGTATCCAGGAACTTAGCTGAGATCTAAAAGTGCTGTTACCTTCACCTTCCGTTCCCAGGATGCTGACGCAGCCTTCCCCTCCGAAACAATTTCTCACATAGCCCTTAAATCAATGATCCTGTATTCCATGCGTTTTAAACCTATTTTATGATTATCTAACTTCTTTTTTAAAAATAGAGTGTTAATACAATAAATACCTCCCCAGACAAGTGGCCACTGCCGATCTCTGCACGGGAACGTCATGCTTCATGTATCATTACCCTGTGTCCACCGGGAGTGTATACTCAACCAATATCTATCTGTTCAGGGGAGCCCCCAAGTCTCTTCCTGGGCCCTGTCCTCTCACGTGATTCCACAGGCACAGCTCTCTGTCCCCTGATCACTCTAAAGTGCCCCTTCTCCCTGAAGCCAGCACCCAGCATCTCAGGCTGCTGATTCAGGTTTAGCAATTTCAAGGTCATCTGTGAGTCACTGGCCAATCACGGCAACCTGAAGCCTCTCTTTGGGAATGCTTCTCATCTGGTCCCTTCCTTCCAGGTCTCCCTGCCAGCAGCACCTTCCAAGGTCATGGCTGGATCATGACAGCAACTCTCCGCCGACACAGCATGAGGAAAGGCACGCGCACTTGACTGAAGACCTGGCATGTACATGTTTTTCACGCATGATCATCAGTGATTCTCCTAACACCACTATGAAGCAGGCATTATTTTCTGTTTCCTGCACAAGAAAACTGAGCTCATAAGAGAGTGCCCAAGACTACACCCAGTACAAAGCAGCGCTAGGACTCCGCCTCTTCCTGATGCTTCATGCCGTCCCAGTTTTCCTCTTTGGACCCCACAGTCACCCCCAGCACCTTGCTCTCCTTAAACTCTGCTTACACCATCACACGTCTCTCAAAGGCGCAAATGAAAACTAGAATCCCCTGGCTGACTTCCAGGGGCACCGACAGCCCGCCCCACCTGCCCAGCCAGCCTCCTTTCCTTGCTGTTGCCACCTTGTAAATGTATCACTCAGCTTCTTTCTGTGCTATCAAGGGCACACCTGTGCTAGCAGGGTATGCTGTGAAAAACGAGTAAGGTGCTTCTCTCTTGTGCTTTTCCAAGTGCAAGATCTTTGCCCTGGCTGACTTGGGACCCCTGCGCAGGCGTGAGGTGTGACCTAGGTGACCTAGAGAGCTGGGTGGGTGGGTGTGTTCAGGGCCAGGGAGAAGACAGGTTTTAGTTGGCAGTGCAAACAGCAGGAGCAAGGTGATTAGCAGCGTCCTGCAAGGAAAACGGGATTCTCCAAACAGAACTTTGGGAAAGGGAAATTGTCTTGAGGAAGGGTTTGCTCCATTCCCGTGTCCTCCAGTTAATTCTGAAGGAGCCCGGTCCCAGGGTGCCCTCATCCTGCAGATGAGGCAGCATGGCCTCAGTGCTTCCTGTCCTGGGGCAGAAGGCAAGGGACAGTCAACGTGCGGATCCGACAGGCTGAGGACCCACGGAGGGCGGGGGCCTCGTTCTGCTTACTCTGTCTGGACGTCTGCGACCAGCCAGCCTGGTCAAGCAGCAGAATGGAGAGGGCTGTGTCGGGTCCTCTCATAGGGTGGACCCTTCGAGGACAGCCAGGGAACCTGCACCAAGCTTGGACGACCACGGGGGCTGTGAGCTGGACCGGGATCCATCCTGCAGGCACCCTGTTCTGCAGCCCGTGGGAGCTGAGCTGAAACCTCGGGCTCCAGGGAGCACAGCTGGGCCCTAACAAAGGCAGGGCAGCCGAGATCAAGTCACTTCCGCTGACAGGCAGCACCCGAGCAGACAACAAACATCGCCCAGGGACCAGAAGTCAGAGGCCACCAAGTACACATGTTCCCTCCAGGGGACACATGGGCTCCCCTCCCCCGAAGCCCAGACGCTACAGAGAAGAGCAGGGGAAGGGCCGGCTTTCTGAGAGGCTGAGCAATTTTATCTGCGTGAGAGAGAGAATTTCCTTCACAAGAAAATGTACTTTATAATATCCAACTAAGACCAGTGACATCGGCCTCATAGCAACTCTCTGGAGTGCCCCGAACCATAAAGAGACTCTGGACCCTTGTGGGGACTCGGGCAGGGGGCGGGGTTAGAAATCAGCAGGCAAAGGCCCCTTGGACACAGGCTAAAGGGACGGGGGCCCTGTCCTAGCTGCCCAAGCCCCTGGTCAGGCAGGGCAAGCCTTTTGCTTCATTTGCCGATGGCTTCATTCACGTGTTGAATGAGATTAAGTGTCTGCTCAGCAAGCAGAATGCAAAACGAAGTTTAAAAAACTAGGTGGAACCACAGTTTGGTTCACTGTCGGCTCTCGCAGTCAGTGGGCGGGCAGCCCGGGGGAAAGCCCTGGTCCAGGGGAGCGACAGGGGGGCCTCGCTGCTGCTCACGCAGGCCGTCCGGCTTCCGGACCTGCTGCCCCTGCCTCCGGGTGCGCCTCCCGTTTCCCCCCGCCGCCGGCTCTCGTCCTGCCTACCCCCACGGCCCGGCGGGCACCGCGTGTCTGCAGGCAGGGGGCAAGGCCTCACAGGTGATCGCCAAACACCTGCAGGAGGCTGTTCACTCAGAAACACTGCGTCTCTGGCGCTGGCTGCGACCCCCCCGGCCACTGCAGCCTGTCCTCTGTGACGCTGCCAGTCTGCCCCGAATCCGCGCACTTCACGTTAGTCGTCCCCTTGATTACTGTCTCCTTGGATACTCAGGTCCCCCGAGGTCACCTGAAGGTAAATGCGTCATGCTTCCTAGTGTGTTTTATACACCTCGCCAGTGCCCAATGTAGGGCAGAGGATGTTCAAAACGACCGTGAACAGGCACTAACTCCAGGGGAAGAGACCTGGTTGGAACGGTGACTTCTGAAGGTCTCTGGAAGACAGAGACCTGGGAGGTGAGCTTAGGGGGCCTGCGCCAGGCTCGCTCTACTTGCCATGCTGCGTCTAGGGCGTAAGAAAAATGAGTAACAGTTTGCGACTCAGAATAACAGTAGTAAATATACGTTTAGCTTATGTGCCAGAGCATTCTGGTTCTGTCAAGAATGGTTTCTATGGCTCTGGATTGAATCCCCAGCTCTTTCGCGCTCAGCAGCAATGGACACTATCAAAGGAGCCACCTGAAATCCTTTGCTGAAAGGCAGAGAACTAACCAGCTACTCCATCTCCCCGGCAAGGATGCAGGCCAAGTGGTAGCACTGCCCACATGAGCCAAAACGATGAGAATCACACCGAATAATCTGGACTGATGTGTTCGCCACCCCGATGAAGGTGACTGCGCCGGCCGGCAAGGACCCGGTCTGTCACCGTGTGAAGGGCAGGAAGAGCAGCAGGCGCCACGGCAGCAGATGAGCGGCAAGGAAAGCACAGAGGAGGGGACAGAGTGGGAGCAGCCCCCACGCTAGCTGCGGTGCTGGGTGGTGCTAATTGGAAGGGGAAATGACCGCGGGCACTGACAAAGGACAGGAAGGTCACAGATGAGAAGTCAAAAACAGACAAGCTCCACTGTCCCCCTGGCAAGCAGGCACCTGCCAGCAACACAGCTGCCCCTGGGGACACCTGCCTCTGTGTGGTGCGTCTCACAGGTGAGCGTGCTGGGGAGGAGGAAAGGGCAGCTGATGAAGGGCCTCAGTCATGTCATCAAAACACACGTTGAAGTGTGCAGCGTGCAAGGCTTACAGAAGGTGCCCCATCAGTGCGACCAGGCTCTGGTGGATGGGACGTGGGGTTCCGGCAGGGCCATGTCCCACAGCACCGGCCCTGAGGCTGCGTCTTGACACCACGATTGGCTAAGTGACAGAATGTCACAGGAGCCACCCAAGCGGCAAGGTGCAGCTCTCCACTTAAGAAACAGGAAAGCGCCTCTTTCATCCCTAAAGACATCCCACCAAGAAAGGAAAACGCCAAGATTCCAGTGCTCCCAGGTCTAGAGAGATGGTTGGGTCTCCGCAGCCACGAGACCCCTGAGAGGTCCTGCTGGTCTGTGTTGCGTCCAGAACGCTCCACACAGTGTTTAGATACATCTAGTAGACACATGCGAATCCAGCAGTTGTCCTCGCAGTGACTCAGAGGAACTGTGTGTATTCGAGGAGGAGGGCTGGGCCCCCCCTCTCTCCATGTCCTTCCCTGTCACCCTGCTCACTGAGGCCATGTGAGGCCCCTCAGCAGCTGAAGCCAGAGAAGCACAAAGCCATTTCACAGTGTGTCCCTGCTGAAGGTCCACCGGGAGCAAAGGGGAGGACCCCTAACCGTCATCGGCATGACGTCTTGATAATACCTTTTTTTCAGATTTTATTTACTTATTTTTAGAGAGAGGGAAAGGGAGGGAGAGAAGCATCAATGTGTGGCTGCCTCTCGCACACCCCCAACTGGGGACCTGGCCCACAGCCCAGGCCTGTGCCCTGACAGGGAATCAAACTGGCGACCCTTTCGTTTGCAGGCTGGTGCTCAATCCACTGAGCCACACCAGCCGGGGTTTAATGCTACTTCTTAAATGTAGGAGCCCAAGGAAGTACTGGAGCCTTCTAGGTGTTTCTGCCTCCAGGAATGGTGTCTGCTGAGTGCCTCGCTCCGGACTACCGCGGCACGCCCTGTGACCGTCTGCTCTCCTGCCCGTCTCGACAACAGTCAGCAGCACCCTTACGGGCAGAGATCGGCCCTCTGCAACCCATGTGTCTGGATTTTGGTAGATGGCTGATGAAACTCAAAAATAAAATAAAAACTTCTTCTTACCCAGAAGAAGCTCGTATTCGGCTATTTAAATATATTAGTCATGATCACTTATATAGATATGAACCGCTAATGTTATGAGAAGCAAAGGGATCTGGTTTTCTATCATTATCACTTATTGTCCAAGGTCAAATTCTGAGGTCTGAAGACGCTTGCTCGTATCTCAGCCCCCTGCGACCTACTTTCCAACGGAGGCTCTACATGCACCGGTCCCACTTGACAAAATGTATTTAGAAATGCAAAAGAATATCACCACTGTCATACTCTTTCCGGTCACACATGTGTGGACATTTAAATCTCATTGTTTAAGAAGATCTAGAACCAAATCCATATTGTCACCTATTGTTTGACTAGGACAAAGACAAAAGGGGGATTCTTTTGGACTAGATCCTTGTAGACAAATATCCCTGACTTAGATGCTAAATAAAAGACAAAACGCTAGGAAATCCGAAGGATTCTCATAAAGCCACTGCTGAACCCTTATGCACAAGTGTGACCTGGCCACCCAACAGCTCCCAAGTCCAGGCCATTGGCCTCGTCCCCGGCCAGACCCATGCTGTGTAGAGCTGAGGGCATGCTGGAAAGGAAGGCTGCTCGGTGGCCATTCACTGTCCCTGAGCATGCACTGAAGGGGGGTCGGTCATCTTCGTGCGGGACAGAGACAGTGTTAGGTGGGGGCCTTCAGATGACCCTCAGTTCACACCACCCAGGTTACCCTCTACTCCACGTGCCGAATAAGAGTGCTCACGATTCAGAATGTTCTTCCTTCTGCGACCTTGGCTCTGTTACGGATATTGTCTCAGTAGGCCCTAAGTGAATACCAAAAACATATCATAGAAGTGTCTGGTTTCAAGGTGATGGAATAAAGGCCTTTCTTATTCCATCTGCTCCCCAAAACTACCCCCTAAACAACAAGGAGAACAAAGAACAGCAACACAGATTTCATCTTCCTGAAACCGAAAGACATTTGCAAGCCTGCCCTCAGCACGTGCGGAAGGAAAGAACTTCTGTGTGGAATCTCAGAATGTCAAGTAACACAGGAGCAGAGAGTGAACTGGTGGCCCGGACTGTGGGACGTGGGGAGATGCTGGTAAAGGAGACAGAGCTGCAGTGATGCAGAATGGGTAAGGCCAGAGTGCTAATGACTAGAGCTAGCAACACTGTATTCAGTACAGAAGCTCTGTCATTGATTTGCCAAGTAACCTTAGAAATGGAGCACCAATGTCCTCCTTTGCCACATGATGATGACGATAAAACCTGCTTTAAAGAGGTGTGATCCAAGGCAGTATTAGGTAAACGCACATGACTGCGTTGACTATGAAAATCCAAAGAAACACCAAACAGGGCCCTCTTTTCTAGAAGTCTTTCTCTGTGTAAGATAAGAGACCTAAAGGTTTTTTTGCACGTACATTACTATAAGGATCGATTCTTCTTCCTCAAAGTAGAGTCCTAAGTTTCTGTCTTGGTTTATCGAGTATACTTGACAAGTGTGGGTCAGTTCTTCCCTGTTCTTGAAACTCTTCTCTCTAGGCAGCCTGGCCTTAGCACCACGCGAGCCTTCATCCTCGTCTGTGCCCTGTGCTTGCTTCTCTCTCTCTCTCTCTCTGCCCTCTAACAAAATATTTCCCTTAGATAAGGGAGCCTAGGCCCCTTTGTTTTTGCCATCACATTCCTTCTCCGGTGATATCACTACTCACAGGACTCAGTAACAATTCCCATCAGATAGCAGACTTTCAAATTCTGTGAGGATTTGCAGCTCCAGCTTTCTGTTTGACGTCTCTATCAGAATTATCTGAAAACAAGGACCCTCCTCCTTGCTCTTTTACTTTCAAAAACGAGATTAGTGATCACTTAGTCATCTAGGTTTAAACCAGCAAGTCACCTCAGACCCTGCTCTTCCCGTCAACCCCTTCCGGGCAGTTAGTTGCAGGTTCCCGAAGATTCCAAACTGTATTCTCTCTCCTGATCTCCCCCCGCACCGTTTCCATCCCACCGGCACCGCGTCACAGACCCTAACCTCAGCCCAGAGAGCCACAACACCCCCTCACTTACTCCTCCGCATCCTGCCAGCTCCCACTTCAGTTCGCCCAGCGCTCAGAGTAGCCTTGATCAAACCGACGCTGCTTGGAAGTAGTCAACGCCTCCCTCTCGCCTCCTCCTGGAATGTAAGGCCCCGCACACCAACGCCCCGAACCAACACGCTCAGCCACGTCGCACTGCTTCCCTACCCCCACTCTACGCTCCAACCACACTCAGCTCCTGTTCCCTGGACATGACTGGCACGTGGGGAGGGGGCGAGGGGAGGGGGCTCGAACAAACTGCCCCCTGTGTCTCTGCGCCCTGGCCTATGCACCTCTGAAGGCCCCCAAAGGCTCCCTGGATCTCTCCACAACCCGGACGGTCCAGCTCTCCTTTGTGCTTGGTGCCCGCGTGTGTGTTTATGGTGCTCATTCTACTCTAACGTAGGGCATATTCAGCCGTGGTCAGTTTTGTTTCCACCTCTCCCTCAGGAGGTTTTAAATTCCTTGAGCGCAGACAAGACGCCACACCCATCTTTGTGGCCTCTGTGGCTCGTTGCACCTGGCCTGCCCTTTGCACATGTCAACGCCTAAGAAAGAGCTTTGAAGCGAAATCCACGAGAACGCCTTCAAATGCCTTTCTGGAGTTCATCCATATATTACAACCGAAACGTCTTCAGGAATGGGATAAAGGAAGTCTTGGTTCAAATCACTGACTGAAGTGAGAGTTCTATCAAAGTTTTTTTTTTTTTTTTTTGAGTCTTGTTTTTGATACAACAGATGACATTCCTCCTCCTGAGTCAGTCTGTTTAAATTTCCCAAATAAAATCCTGAGGCATGGAGCAGTGAAATGAATAATACATCAGGCGGAGGAATCTCCTGGGCGGAAGTGGGTTCCATCTCCTGCCTTCCTTCTATTCCGCCTTCAGAAGAGAGCCCTGGGGCTGTCGTCCTCCAATCCCGGCCCAGGGCTGCTCGTTCACCCTTGAGCTATGAACCCGGGCCCTTCCTACTCAGATGGAATGAAGAGCTAATCTCTGCAAGGGGTATCAAGCTAGTCTCTGACGTTACCAAGTCACAGGCCTCAACTAAACATGGAAAGCTTGCTGCCCTGCCTCCAGAAGAAGAAGGGAAGAAAAGTTTCTTAATGTCTAGCTCCTTAAGATGACTGGGCCTTCTGAAGCACTCTAGTAATCAGTACAGCACAGCGCTTATTTGCTGAGTTATGTAAACTCAGCACACAGATAGGAAGGTGCTCGGTCAGCCCTTGGGCAGCAGGTCCAGAGCGTGTGCCCAGCGCCTTGTGGAATGGGCCTGAAGCGCCAAAGGCAGAAGGAGAGGGCGCCCTGCTCCGCCCCACGTCCTCAGCTAAGAGCACTCTGGTGTCCAATTTAGTGTGAATTTAAGGTAAAAGAGAAAAATGTTAAAGAATCAAGAAACTGAGCAGGGTTCTAAAAAGCAGGTTGACAAAAGAAAAAGTGGGGCACGGCTTCAAACCCTAGGGAGGCAGGGAAGCGAGCCGACGGTGCTTAAATCCCTGCGGACCCCCTTACTTCCAGCCAGGCCCGTCTTCAGCAACACCTGCGTTTAATAACGGGCTGCGCCCCTCATTTCAAAGCCAAACCCTTCCCTGGGCGGGCGACCTACGACTCCCGCTGTTCCCCGCGGTCGGTGGGTCCCGGCGGCCCGCGCGGCAGCAGGTGGCGCTGCAGAACCACCTCCCCCGGCCCAGGTGCGCTGTGTCGGGCCCCGGGCGGCAGGGCCACCGCCGCGTCCCACCCCCGCTTCCTCCCTAGATGTGCGCGCTCTTCCTCCAACAGACAGTAAAGCCCGACGTGCGTGTCCAGAGCACCAGTGAGCCTGCGCCCTGTAAAACGCATCACCCTCTTGCCATCTCCTCTGGGTCTCGCAGATCCGGGAACGAAGCAAAGTTGCTCCTTCCGACACATTCGGGAGTCGACCTCCACCTTCGCTTTAAAAAGACGCAGCTGCCGACCCTGAGCCGCCCTGACTGCAGCCCAAGTCACCGGCGAAGCAGTTCCCGCACCGCTCGCTCCCGGGGAGCCCGCTGGGGCTCCCGATCCAGACTTCCCTGTGAAGGGGCCGTCGGGAAACCAGGCGACCCCACGCGCCTTCTTCCCACGCTCTGCATCACACACACGGTCCCTCCCTGCGCCCCGACGGCCCGGGGCGTCCGAGGGGACCCACATTCCGGGGCAGCTCGCGCCCGGACGCAGGGACAAGTCGGGGAGCACGCGCGCCCGGGGCTATGCGCACGCTGCCTGCCTTGACCCCCTGAGTGAGCGCGGGCTCCCGGGGGCCCTTCTCCCAGGGGTTCCCAGCCCACCGGCCGTAGCGCGCGTGTTCGCGGCTGTAGGAGAGGGAGCGTTCACAGGCAGGAGAGCGAGCCCGGAGTCCTTGGTGTCGGTCCGCGGGGCGGTTCTGCGCCCCAATCCAGGGCTCGGTCCCAGAATCAGAAGGGATTGGGTCTGGGGTCCCCGGCACGTCGCGGGCAGCGGGGGCGCCTCCCTCCCGGGCTACAGCGGCCGGTACTCACGTGTCGGGCCCCGGGGACCAGGGCGGCGGGCGGTGGCCGTACAGTTCCCGCGGCGAGGGCGCCCAGCGCGTCTCCAGCCCCCCGTTGACGCCCCTCCAGGCCCGCCGGCGGCGCTGCTGCTCGGTGTCCACGTCCTCGCCCTCCTCCTCCTCCTCCTCCTCTCCCTCAGGCTCGGGGAAGGTCACCCTCGCCTGCTCCTTGCACTTCCTGACCTTGGTGGACATCACGCCGGCCTCGGTCGGAGGAGCGAGGGGATGCCTGCCGCCGGCCTCCGCCTCCGCCGCGTTGCCTCCCCGCTGCGCCCCCGGCCCGCCTCCCGCGGCCCCGGCGGCCCCACTCAGCCCCGGGAGGGGGGCGAGGAGGACCCCGCGGCGCAGCCGGACACCCAGCGGAGGGAGACGGTAGCCGATTCCGCTGCGCTGGCGCCCACCCCCCAGCGCACGGCGGCTGCGAGGAGTCGGCTCGGGGCTGCGCGGGGCGCGGGCGCTGCCTGCTCCGTGGCCCGCGCCTGCTCCGCCAGCATCACTTGCTAGGACGCGAGCGGGACTGGGATGGGAGCGCGGAGGGGGAGGGGACGAGTCCTGACTCAGGCCAGCAGGCAGGGCGGCGGGAGGCGCCCTCCTCCCCGCTCGGCCCGCTCCCTCCCGGAGGCTCCGCAGCCCTGCAGGCACGAGTTTCCTGGGGAAGGAAGAGAGAAATCGGCCAGCTCGGTCGTCTTCCTGCCGTCCGTGGCCCCCGTCACTGCACGGCGTCCCTGTGCCTCGTGCCTCGCGGTGAGGCTTAGCTGAACCCACAGAGAATCAAGTGCGTGTCCCTGGGGCCTTTGTACCCCAGGAACGGTAACGGTTTCCACGTGCATCAGGCGTAGGGATTTTTAAAAACTGAATCTTAAAAACATCCAACGGGACTTTCCAAGGAATATGTTCCAGCAAAATTTAAAGTCTTTTAAAAACCAAACAAACAAAAAAACCCCACACATTTTAAAATTCAAGAGCAGCATTTCTTCTAGGAGAAAAGACTCATGGAATTTTAGTCAGATGGAATCTTAAGGATCAAAGGAATTTATCTGTCATTTTAGAAATAATAAAACTGAGGCCTAGAGAGACTGAGCAAACAACCCAAAGGAGGTAGCTCGTGAGAGACTCAGGCTAGACCGAGGTAGTGAGTTTTCCAGAAGCCTCAAACAGCCAGCGTTTCAGCACGTCCCACTTGGAAGAATTACAAAAATACCAGACGTGCTCCAATGAGACAAAGAAGTTACTGGTTTTTAATTGTATCCAATGTTACCATATCTCTTTAGGGAGCAATTCTTCCCCAATTTAAACAAAACACACTTAAGGAAAGGTAGCTATTTGGAATTTAATTCTTAAAAAGTAAAATACTGTGGGTGTGTTTTGTTTTGTTTTGTTTTTTTGAGATAATAAACCTGTATGTTTAAGGAAGCAATAAAGTTTATTGATACACCAAACACAAAAAAAATTAATACTACGTCGTGCTTTCTAGTGGCAAGCCCTTTTCCCCAATGGGCGCAGAAAGAAGGAAGTGTGCAGAGGCTCGCCCGGAGTTGCCAGCCCCCTAGGGTCCCCCTCTGGAACATCTCTAAGGCGGGACTGAGCCTCGGCGTGGGCTCCCATAGCCCCCACCACGCCCACGGTCCCCAGCCTGCCTCTCCCACGCCCTTTCATTCTCCACGCTGCTACAGAGACCATGCTCCAGCAGGTCGGCGACCATCTCGGGGGGCTTCCCAGGGCTCACAGGTTAAAATCCAGATTTGGCCCGCCTAGCCCTGCGTGGTCTGAACTCATTGTTCTGCCCATCTTCCCCCACCACACACACCCTAACTGTGGTCACCCTGGACCTTTCTCTCTGTGCCTGACATTCTGGACACTCCCCCATGTCCCTGCCTTTGTCTGTGGCTTTCCTTTCTTTGAACTGTCTCTCTCTCCCCTCCTTCCCCGGGGACACTTCTGCTTTGCCCTAAAATCCTAAGTTTCATGTGTCTCTCATCTGACACCCCCTCCTACATCCCAGTGATGCTCACGTGGCCCCTGGTCCTTTCCAGTGTCCCTCTGTGGTACCACAATGTTACCACTGGTCACATTGGATTGAAAATAGTTCTTTCTGTGCCTGTCTCCTGTTTAGACTGAATTCCTCGAGGATGGTTTGGGATCTTAGTTCCTTTGAGCTTGTTGGGGGCTCATCTTTTTGTCTTTGACATTTAGCTCAGCAGCTGATGTGCAGGACAAGCTCAGTACATGGCTGCTGAGGGAAGTCAGGAAGTCTACAGGGTGACAGCGATGGGGGGTAGGGGTGGAGGATAAGGACTCATGGACATGAACAGTGGTGTGTGCCTGCAGGCGGGTGTACACGGGGGTGAACAGTAATGAAAAAATACAATAAAGATTTTATTTTTTAGAGACGCTTTAGGTTCATAGCAATATTGAGTGGAGGGTACAGGGATGTCCCAAATACTCTGTCTCACATAAGCATAGCCTCCCCGGTTACCAAGATTCTCCACCAGATCAGTATCTTTGATAAGTTGATGAATCTACATCGATACATTATTATCATCCAGAATCCACAGTTTACATTAAAGTTCACTTTTGGCATCATACGTTCTATGGGTTTAGACAAATTTATAATGACGCAGATCCTCCATACATAAATTTCACTGTCCTAAAAATCCTCTGTGCTCTGCTCATTCATCTCTCCCTCCCTCCTAGCCTCTCTCAACACTGATTTTTTTTTTTAAATCTCTACAGTTTGCCTTTTCCATAATGTCATATAGTTGGAATCACACAGCACGCAGCCTTTCAGTGTGGTTTCTTTCGCTTAGCAGCGTGCACTCAAGTTTCCTGCACGTCCTTTCGTGGACGGATACAGCGCATTCCTTTTCAGTGCTGCATAATACAGTATCCCTCACTTATCGCGGCGGTTACGGCTAGACCTCCCCGCGACAGGTGAAAACCCGCAAAGTAGGAACCTTACATTTATTTTAGTGTTTATATATATTTGAAGGCTTTATAAACCCTTCCCACACATTTATAAACCGTTCCCACTCCCTTATTAACCTTTTCCACACTTTTATAAACACTACTTATGTTCTTAAACATATTCTACACTCTTAAACCTACGTAACTTTAACATACATATACAGTACCACAAAATCCCACGATATAGCAAAAAATCTGTGATAATTAAATATAATATTTTTAAAAATCCCGCGATACAGCAAGGCCGAGCTATGTGAACCGCGACAGAGAGAGGGACTGCTGTACTCCCTTGTTCCGCGATCTACAGTTTCTTTGCACGTGCACCTACTGAACAAACAGCTCACCTGCTTCTAAGATTTGGCGATTATGAATAAGCTGCTATAAGCATCCGCGTGCAGGCTTTTGTGTGGCTGTAAATTTCCAACTTCTTCGGGTGAATCCCAAGGAGCACCGCTGTGGTTCACATCCTCACCAGCACTTGGTGTCATCCATGTCCTGGATCTTGTCTGTTCTAACAGGTACACAGCAGTGTCTCGTTGTTTTAATTTGCATTTCCCCGAGGACATAAGCTGATTCTCTGCCTGTCGACCTTCCGTGAGGTGCTTGTTAAGGTCTTTGGCCCAGGTTTTTAAAATTGGGTTGTTTTCTCACTGAGTTTTAAGAGTTCTTTGTATATTTCAGGTAACAGTGTTTTATCACATATCCCCCCCACCCCCCAGATATTTTCTCCCAGTCTGTGGCTTGTCTTCTCATCCTCTTGATTTTTTGCTTTTTAAAATTAACAAGTCATTAATTTTCTGAGCAGCATAAACCAGGAAGATGGGACGTGCTGCCTGCCCATCGGAACAATGACACCTGAAGACAGAGGATCCCTGACCTTACCGGGGTCGTTAATACCCCAGTGCCGTTTACGTGGGGTTTGCAATGTCCTGCAAACGGTGTACCAGTGACGCCTGCAGCCGTTTTCCAGGCCAAGGCGGTCCAGGCAGCTCCCTTACTTAAAACAAGTGTTTTGAAAACTGCCTCAGAAGTTAGAAGTTTGGGGGCCAAATTTACTTTATACAGAAGTAAGTTGTGATGCTTCTGTTTCCCGGACGGCTCGCAGGGCCCTACCTCACTTAAACTTGTTGAGCGGCAGTACAGGGCCGAACAGGGGGCCTCCAGGGGGCCTCCAGGAGCGCGAAGGCACCCCGAGCGTCCTGCTCCGTCCCACCTGGGCCGCCCCGCGCCCCCACCTGCAGCCTCCCCGCCCCCAGCCGCGCAGCAGCCGCATTGGCTCCCAGGCGGACCCGCAGGCCTTGCGGCGCTGTGTTCCCATCCCCCCGGTTTTGCCGCAGCACAAGGGCAGCGATGCTGGGCGCATACGCAGGTCCGCCAGGCCGTGAAGAGCCTCCTTTAAGCGAAAGGCGAGTGCAGTCACGTACACGTGATTACAGCGTGTTGTTAGAGTGGCCCTGTTTCATTAGGAGTAGTTGTTGGTGATCCCTCACTGGGTGTTACTGGTAAATTAGACTTTCTCCTAGGGGTGTGCGTGTAGGAAAGCACAGTATATAGAGGCTTCGGTTCTCTCCGTGGCCCCTGGCACGCTGCGGGCACCGAGGGCGCGTCCCCCGCCCTACGGGGTCGCTGTGCTGCCTAAGAACTCGCTGCTGTTCGTTCTCCAGTGTGAGCGAGAGCACTGGTGGCGGAAGTCCGAGTTTGGGTCCCGCAGCCGGGACCTGCCCCGTCTGACTTAGATGCTGCTCCGCAACCGCAGCTGCTGCATTGTACAGGCGTTGGCTTGCCTGTCTTCTTGCTGGGCTGTGAGCCCTTTGGGGGCAGGGAGCGTGTCCCCTCTGACCTTGTTACACCGCCGGTCTAACGATAAAACTGGGAACAAGGGAAGCTTGGTAGCTGGGACACCAGAGCCTTGATAAATATTTATGGAATGAGGATCCGGGAGTGGGGAGGAGGAAGATGCTGTCTTCCTCTGCTGTTGGACAGTGTGCCAACTTCCAGTTCTTCCTACTCCTCTCACATCCTTGCCAGACTCCGCCGTACCTGTGACTTCACAGTGCGTGAATGCTCCCGTGACGTTCCCTCTCTGGTCTGCCCTATCCCAGAGTGACCTCTGCTTCCAGTCACCTGTCTACCTCCCGCCAGTCAAAATCGCCGTTCCTTCAGGGCCGACACCCTCAGCTCGCTGTTAAAGGGAATGTACCCAAAAGATTTGCATTAAAAAAAAAAAAAAAAACTTCCATGAATATCCATTTACTGCAATTACTATCTGTGTATTAAAGGGAAGTGACAGGAAGATGCTTTTGGGGGGCCGGGGCCAGGTGAAGAGCTACCAGGTAGCAAGCCAGCCGTGGGGTAACCTTCCTCCAGGGCTTCTGACGTCCACCTTCCCCGCTACTGAACTGAAGCTTGCCTCCAACCCCTGTCAGCATCTGCCCCAACCCCCATCAGCATCTGCCCCTAGCTAGCGTTGTTCAGAAAGGCTGCCAGCTTGGGAAGAGTGGGAAAAGGGCCCAGGGGCAGACCTAGTGGCTTTCTGGATAGTCTTGACCTTGAGAGAATAGGTACAGAAATATATTATCATGGGAAGACAATTTTCCATGAGTGTCTCACATTTCTGCACATCTTGCCAGGAGCAGCAATGGCTGCCTTTGTTCGGGAACATCTTTTCCAGGGTGTTTGGATGGCAAACAACCTTGGAAGACAGATAGGGTCTCTCTCTGGAGCAAAGAGCAGGTTGGTTAATGTCCAGCGTAATAGAGAGAATGGTCCTGCTGGGGGAAAGGCCGGGCAGGTTTACTGATCA